>NC_089221.1:31700877-32900877 GCF_963924675.1 Phocoena phocoena | reverse complement strand
ATATATTCCCACAAGGCTGCTCCCAGCTAATGGCCAAGCATGATAGGGGGACAATTGCAGGTCATTTGAGATATAAGACCCCTTCCTCCCAAAGATGACTTTGGTTTAAAGACTCCCACTGACTTGGCAGAACATTTCTTGGAATTGCATTGCAGCTCGAAACTTTCTACCCAAGCTTCCGTCCTCCCTGTCTTCCACAGGTGTCAGATGATCACTGTGGTAGGAAGACTCTTGCCACTTTCTACTACTTCCTCCCCTTTTATCTTTACAGGTTTTTCACCCACAATAAGCCCTTTTTTTTTTTTAGAAGATGTTGGGGGTAGGAGTTTATTAATTATTTATTTTTGCTGTGTTGGGTCTTCATTTCTGTGCGAGGGCTTTCTCTAGTTGTGGCAAGCGGGGGCCACTCTTCATCGCGGTGCGTGGGCCTTTCACTATCGCGGCCTCTCTTGTTGCGGAGCACAGGCTCCAGATGCGCAGGCTCAGTAGTTGTGGCTCACGGGCCTAGTTGCTCCGCGGCATGTGGGATCCTCCCAGAGGGCTCGAACCCGTGTCCCCTGCATTAGCAGGCAGATTCTCAACCACTGTGCCACCAGGGAAGCCCAAGCCTTTTTGTTTTTACCCCATCTTAGTGTCTACAAACACAGATGGTAAAAACCAACATCTGGTATTCATAGATACACATATGTGTACAGCTATCCCTGGTATGTAGTACATGCTCTATAAATAGTGTTTTTATTATTAATGAATAGAGTGATAGGTAGCATAACCATGAATGGTCGTGGGAATTCAGAAAATGGAAAAATCATTTCAAACCAAGACATTCAGAAAGATTTTGTAGGTGAGTTAGATTTAGAGCTAGCTGGAAGATTCTCTAAAGTGAGATTTGTTGAAGATTGGGGACAGGCAATTTGAGCTAGGAGAATAATAAAAGAAACACAGAGGCTGGGGAATGGAAATTCTTCTAGATTGGCTGGAGTGTAGGGTACATGTGCTGTTGTAATGCCATGTAAGTCTAGAAAAGTAAGTTGAGGATAAATTGTGGAATGGATTTATATGAGTTAATTCTGCTGTTGTACCAAGCAAACCCCAAATCTCAGTGGCTTACAGCAACAGACATTTGTTTCTCATCTGTGTTCCCTGCTGGTGGCTGCTATGACTCCATATCATGTGTCTTCTCATCTTATTCTTCGACTCAGACTGAAGGATCTGCTCCCACTTGGGAAACCTGGTTTCCCAAGGCAAAGGACTGGCCGAAACATATGATGGCTTTTGAAGCTTCTGCCAGAAACAAGCCATATGTCATATCTGCTCATATTCTATTGGCAAAAATAAATCATATGGCCAACCCTGACATCAACAGAGCAAAAGATACCCCTCCAACACAGGAAGCACTAAAAGTCACATTGCCATGAAAGAGGATGTATGGTCCTCTCTCAGGAAAGAGGGCTAAATAGTTGGTAACAATAAACCTATCTACTACAGGTGAGAAATCATTCAGTTGACCAAATATAAACATTTAATATCTTTTAGTAGGCTCGTGACACCATCAGCGTTGCCTTTGGATGAGATGAATCTGGAACAGGGGGAGTGGAGAGGAGAATAATACTGCTCCTATCCAGGAAGGAGATGATGACAGGCAGGCTAAAGTTGCGACAGCTGGAATGAACTGTGCCCTCTCTTCCAGAACCCAACTCCCTAGTCTTTATTCTAAGACCTGATCAAGCAGATGAAGAGGAAAGTCACCTGTTAGGATGCAAAACAATGAAATCACTTTGTAAGTGTCTGGACATTGAGGGACGCAGGACCAATTCTCAGGTTAGGCCTCAGAAAACTGTGAAAGAGAAGTCGGATTTGTCTTTAGAGCCTACTCTCCTTGCACCTCTCTCTTCACAAGATCCCACAATTTCCATCCCTATTGACCAAGCCCCAGCTCACAGTGCTCTCATTTTGTCCCCAAGATGCCCAGGTGTCCCCACCTGTGATTCCCTTCCAGGTCCTCCCAGACCCTCCCAGGTGACACCCACTGCCTCTTCCTGACCCTTCTGCTTCAACTCACCTTCTTCAGAGAACCACTTCACAATGTCATCCTGTCCTCAGGGCCTAGCTAGGCAACTGGCTAGGTGTTTCCTCTAAAAACACAGCTCGCTGTAAAATGTTACTTTACTATCCTGTTCTGAAATATTTAAATTTTAAATGAATGCCTCAGATGGAGAATACCTTCACCTCCAAAAAGCAGCCTTTTATATAGGCCAGTTGAAGGAGAAGTTCTTAAGCAAGGAGAACAATTAGGTCTTAAACCAGACCACACAGGCAAGTTCTCAGTGTGTTAGCATCCTAGCACCCCATCTCTGCCCCTTTCCCTACAGAGTACATGGAGTGTGTCATATACTGTTCCCTGGTCTACACAGAGTACAGTTTAACTAGATAATGCCAAACACAGCATTCTATTATCCTACAGATGCATTTTAATAAGAGTAGTAGATTCAGAGCCAGACACCAATGCCTGAAAATTCCTGAACCCATAATGATCATGCTGTGTGCTATTGTACAAAACTTCTGACAGGTGTTAGTGTACTTGCTGTAATCCTCTCACACCATAGACAAACTTTCTAAGTCATTGATTTTGATGGGAATAGAAAGGAAGGTCATGCCAGAGAAAAGAGTGACCCCAGGCCAGCACTGGTTTAGTTAGTATGTCTGGGCTAATCTTTTTATTTTTATTGTTTTTTCTTTTTATTATTATTTATTTATTTATTTTACATCTTTATTGGAGTATAATTGCTTTACAATGGTGTGTTAGTTTCTGCTTTATAACAAAGTGAATCAGTTATACATATACATATGTTCCCATATCTCTTCCCTCTTGCATCTCCCTCCCTCCCACCCTCCCTATCCCACCCCTCCAGGTGGTCACAAAGCACTGAGCTGATCTCCCTGTGCTATGAGGCTGCTTCCCACAAGCTATCTACCTTACGTTTGGTAGTGTATATATGTCCATGCCTCTCTCTCGCTTTGTCACAGCTTACCCTTCCCCCTCCCCATATCCTCAAGTCCATTCTCTAGTAGGTCTGTGTCTTTTTTCCTGTCTAACCCCTAGGTTCTTCACGACATTTTTTTCCTTAAATTCCATATATATGTGTTAGCATACGGTATTTGTCTTTCTCTTTCTGACTTACTTCACTCTATATGACAGACTCTAGGTCTATCCACCTCATTACAAATAGCTCAATTTCATTTCTTTTTATGGCTGAGTAATATTCCATTGTATACATGTGCCACATCTTCTTTATCCATTCATCCGATGATGGACACTTAGGTTGATTCCATCTCTGGGCTATTGTAAATAGAGCTGCAATGAACATTTTGGTACATGACTCTTTTTGAATTATGTTTTCCTCAGGGTATATGCCCAGTAGTGGGATTGCTGGGTCATATGGTAGTTCTATTTGTAGTTTTTTAAGGAACCTCCATACTGTTCTCCATAGTGGCTTACCAATTCACATTCCCACCAGGCAGTGCAAGAGTGTTCCCTTTTCTCCACACCCTCTCCAGCATTTATTGTTTCTAGATTTTTTGATGATGGCCATTCTGACTGGTGTGAGATGATATCTCATTGTAGTTTTGATTTGCATTTCTCTAATGATTAATGATGTTGAGCATCCTTTCATGTGTTTGTTGGCAGTCTGTATATCTTCTTTGGAGAAATGTCTATTTAGGTCTTCTGCCAATTTTTGGATTGGGTTGTTTGTCTTTTTGTTATTGAGCTGCATGAGCTGCTTGTAAATTTTGGAGATTAATCCTTTGTCAGTTGCTTCATTTGCAAATATTTTCTCCCATCCTGAGGGTTGTCTTTTGGTCTTGTTTATGGTTTCCTTTGCTGGGCAAAAGCTTTGAAGTTTCATTAGGTCCCATTTGTTTATTTTTGTTTTTATTTCCATTTCTCTAGGAGGTGGGTCACAAAGGATCTTGCTGTGATTTATGTCATAGAGTGTTCTGCCTATGTTTTCCTCTAAGAGTTTGATAGTTTCTAGCCTTACATTTAGGTCTTTAAATAATATCTAGGAATAAACCTACCTAAGGAGACAAAAGACCTGTATGCAGAAAATTATAAGACACTGATGAAAGAAATTAAAGATGATACAAATAGATGGAGAGATATACCATGTTCTTGGATTGGAAGAATCAACATTGTGAAAATGACTCTACTACCCAAAGCAATCTACAGATTCAATGCAATCCCTATCAAACTACCACTGGCATTTTTCACAGAACTACAACAAAAAATTTCACAATTTGTATGGAAACACAAAAGACCCCGAATAGCCAAAGCAATCTTGAGAATGAAAAACAGAGCTGGAGGAATCAGGCTCCCTGACTTCAGTCTATACTACAAAGCTACAGCAATCAAGACAGTATGGTACTGGCACAAAAATAGAAAGATAGATCAATGGAACAGGATAGAAAGCCCAGAGATAAACCCACGCACATATGGTCACCTTATCTTTGATAAAGGAGGCAGGAATGTACAGTGGAGAAAGGACAGCCTCTTCAATAAGTGGTGCTGGGAAAACTGGACAGGTACATGTAAAAGTATGAGATTAGATCACTCCCTAACACCATACACAAAAATAAGCTCAAAATGGGCTAATCTTGAGATGCAAGATCTCTTTCATCCACCAGAGCATCAGAGCCCTGATGGAGGCAATTCTTTTTTTTTTTTTAAAGTCAATGATTCTAACAACATCTGCCCCTTGGGTGAATAACTTGGCATCTCCCCACCAGTGGCATCAGGTCACACGATAATGTTCATCACACCATCTACCACAGGCACAGAGAGGCGAAGGCCTTCTCCAACCACAGCTTCCAGATTTTCCGCTCTCAGTAAGCAGTGCATCCAGTTGGACCTGAAAATATATTGCCTGCGGCCAATTGTTCCTGAGCCACCTCTGAAGTCGTGAGACAGCTATCGATGGGGCAGGGCTGAAAGACAAGTCACCTGGAGGTCTGGTCACTCCGCGGCTCTGCTGCCACATCGGTGCCACCCGTGCCTGGGACTCCGTGGGACTTTCGGCACCAGGTTCCCTTCCACGGCAGAGAGAGAGCCACTGCTCCTAACATCGGTGAGTTAAAAGGCATCTGTTTATGGATAAATTTTGCCAAGTTTGTGTGGAGTGAGGCAACGGAAGAGGGCAAGACGGAGAGAGCTGAGCTGAGAGAGGCTGGGAGGCTTGGGCTGACTTGGCAGTTGACAGGTTTTGTTACAGATTTTAAAAATAATGTTGCTTTAAGAACAGAAAGAAAGCCAAGCCAAGAAACATCAACAGTAAGTTTTCCTCCTTTTTCCCCCCAAAGATATGCTGAAGCCAGGTTTAATTTTATGTCAGGAAAGAATTCTCTCCTGAGACTTTCCTGGCTACGGTTCAGTTGAGGATAATGTTTTCCAGCCATGTTTCCAGAGTCCCTCAAAGAATGAAAGGAAAACGGCAAACAATCACGAAACCTTCACTTTGAAGCAGCAGGGGGAGCTGTTATGATAAAGAAACTGGGTGGTTTCTTCTTGGATGGAGGTGATTTCTGAAATTCAGTCAACGTTCCCTACCTTTTATTTTCAGGACCAGGGAGTACCTAAAGAATAAAATATTTACAGGTGCTAGCAAATTTTATACCTCTGATTTTAATGCAAAGACCTCATGTTATATTTTACATCAAAAGGGAAGAAGTTGCAAGCATCTGCAAAGCATAAGAGTATTCCATGATTACTTCCATCACCGTGTAATAACGCGTATCTCATACTGTTTATTGCAATCCCAGAGTCCCCGATGGAAGCGGATGTTTAAAATTGGACTTCCAGGACGTAAAAAAGAGCCACTGTAATTGCCGCACCAAAATTCACCTATCCTTACCACACAAGGTATATCAGGGCTGCCCAGACTACTTCTGTCCAGTAATTCTGGTTTTTAAATTACTTGGGCCCATTTAAAAATTGAGGGAGAGGTTGGGAGACCAGACTCACTGCTTATCATTAGAAACAGTCTTTGCTCGATTTCTTATTGGGTTGTTTTGAGGTCCTACATTAAAACACACAATGTGACTTCACACAGAGTTACGGATTAAAATGACTGTGTTGTTACTATGTGTATACTCTACTATCTGTAACCATATGTTACTATTGAAAATGTTAGTGCATTTTAGCTAATTCTCATGGCTGCCTACCTCTGATTACTTGGTTCCTTCTAGCATCAACAGAACCCGTATGTATGAAACCTTCTGAAGCTGAACTTTGACAGTTATTGGGGTTTCTCGTACACATTTCTGTGGCTGTTGCTTATATGTTGTCAAGGATGCCCCCAGGAGTAGTAAAATAGGCTTCCAGGGAAAGCTGGCTAAAGAGAATGCTGAAGTTCAGGGAAATTGAGTCCCAGAGAAGAGGGAGATAACGGGGAATGGCTGGAACACAAAAGATTCAAGAGGAGAAGAGGCATCTTTCAGGGAGGGAGCTGAAAAATCAAAGACCTCTACAAACAGGTGTATGGGTAATCCAATACCTGAAAGACTAATATTATATGATGCAAGGAATTCTATTACAGCAGAGTGCCTCAGATTTTCAGAGGCATTATGGGAAAATGATCCGAGAAAGCAAGAAATTGGTCAGAAAATAGACTGGTAAAGGACTGGCAGGAACAGAGTCTACATTATGCAATATGTATGTATACGATGGAGGTGCAAGAGTTGAGGTAACAGAGAGAGAATTAGAAGGAGTTCAAGGATGGCCTAGTCTTCCCTCAGAAGAATTCTGGGAGAAATTACTGTTAATATTCTGTAGCATCATGAAATACTTTGCATTCCTGCTCTTGAGAGAAGAACAAACATATCAGCTATTTCCAAACATGGCTGGCTTCTATAATATATTGAATATCTCCTGATATACTAATCAGCAGAGTTCTCAGTGGTTCCAGAAAGTTCCAGATCATCCTGAAACTGCTTAGGTACCCATTCTAAACTGTGAGCTGAGTAGGAGCTGCCATATATCTTCACTTAATCTTTATCCTGTGAGCCCCTCTGGGTCAGAGCAAGACTTCATTTCTGCATGTCCTCCATGGGAACCTCTGACCACATTCTGACCCCCAGAGGGCCCACTAGGGACATTAGTGAATGGTGTTACCTGTCAGATTCAGGGATAAATCAGTAATGGAAGTTTTGCTTTGATAGTGGTTTGAGGTTGAATTTTGTTCTTTCTGTGCAGAGTGTCTCTGAATTTAAGTGGGTTTCCACACGTACCTAATTTATAAAGCAGTGTTCACTCAACAGGAAATATAAAGCCTTTGTGTTTCTAAATCATTCTTCCCAATTGTACTATATCAAGTAGTAGTTCTCTGCTGGGTCGTGGATCTGCTCAGGCAACTGGGGCAGCTCCATAATTTTCCAGTTGTTTTCAGATATTAAACCTCAGTCCAGCCAGTCATTAAACATGAGTTGATCTTCACCTTCTGCCCTCCTCCACTTTACCCAGCACAAGCATGAACCGGTGCCCTGCCTGTCTGGAGGGCTGCTTCAGGGCACCACCACCTTGTATCCCCCTTCTAGGATTCCCCTGCCAGGGTGTTGTGCTGAGAGGTAAGTCAGGGAACGAGGAGAGCATCGTGCGAACAGGCCACCACCATAATGTCTCTCTCTTGGTAAGTGCTGCTTCTGTGGACACAGCCTGGCCATTTATGCCCTCTGGAGGCAGGCCTCCAGACTCTG
Organism: Phocoena phocoena; assembly: GCF_963924675.1. Taxonomy (NCBI): domain Eukaryota; kingdom Metazoa; phylum Chordata; class Mammalia; order Artiodactyla; family Phocoenidae; genus Phocoena; species Phocoena phocoena. Next base: position 32,893,131 of record NC_089221.1, on the reverse strand, counting down.
GCTGTCTCTGGGGACTAGAGGTAGGAGTCCTTTGAGCCCCAATGATTTGGGAAGTTAGAAATCCATCTCAGCCATTCAAGCCCCTCAGCTCTTGTCACTGGCCATATACTCCACAGTCTTCTGCAGCTGGAGTGTGGTGGGAAAACTGTATTGGAACTGGCGTGAAACAACCTCAGTTACATTCTAAGTAGCATCCACTTGGCCCACAGACATCTCTTGTCTTGGCCATTAAACCGGGTGCCCCCAGTTTAACACTGCCCCCCTCTAGCCCCGCTCTCACTAATACTCATCTCCCCTGCTCCCATGATAAATTCACAAGTCCTTTTCCTCAGAAATGCTCAAATAGGGAACCAAAGGATACAACAGTCTTTGTGAATAATTCTCTTAGAACCCCTAAGGAGGTTTTAGGGAGAAAGACCGGGTACCCGCATTTCCATTCCCCATGGGAAGGGGAGGGAATTGCCTCTCATCTCACACACACTGTACTCTAATGACCCTTAGATTTACCACCTCTCTCTCTCTAGCTCCCAGTTTTATAATGTAGCGGATTGAGGCTGGTAGCTGCTGGCCACACCCATCATCTCTTAAGAATGTTGGCTCTGACTCCAGTGTCTGTCAGCGAAGTTATTGAATTCTTTCTCTGTCCTCAGTCTTGGGTCCTGGTTGCCAATCCCAGGTGCCCCACTGATAGCTTGTTATAGATTAGAAGTGAACAAAGATCTTTGGAAGAAAGAAAATATGGAGTAACCATAAATATTTAGGACAGATATTTGGAATCAGGTGGGCCATTCTTAAGATTTTTCATTATTACCTATTAATTCCATTTCTTTAACAAATAAATAAGAACTAAAAGTTTATCACAAATCAGACATAATGATAGACTTTTGTAATGCGAGAAGGAGACATATGCCCTGCTCTTTAAGAGTCCTTCACTGTTGTGTAATGTTTACAATTGGGCATCCTAATGCTAGTGGGAAGGTAGGCTAAGGGCTCTAAGAGCAGACAGAGGACGTGCTCCTGCAGAAGCCAGGGGAGACGTCAAAGAAGAGATGGCATGTGGTGGGGCTCTTGAAAAATGAATGGCATCAGTCATTAGGTAGGGAAAAGAAAATAGAGGAAAACCTCTCAGGTAGAGATAATAATGGCATGTGCAATGACAAAAAGATATAGACATTATGCTGAATTTAGCACACATGACTTTGGGGTGGGGTGACGGTAAAAGATGGGCCCAGCAGGGTCACTTGAGTCTACACTGCAGATAGCTTTAAATTGTCTGTGAAGGGGTTTGGGGTTTTCCTGTATATGAAATAGGGAATATCAAAGGTTTTAAAGCAAAAAGATGTTACACCGAATGTCATTTTCATAATAAGTCTCTGACATCAAGGTAGACAAGGATAAGAAACCAGGGAGTTAGGAAACAGGTGTGATCACCTGGGGGAGAATTGGTTAGTGCCTGAACTAATACAGCATCGGGAAGGAAGAGGAGGGACAGATAGGAGAAATCTTTCAGAGGAGAATTACTCAGTGATTTTAAGCTTGGGTGTCTGGGTGCATGAAAGTATTCATGAGATAAGGAGAACAGGAAAATCTGGCTGAGAGGAAGATACTGGGTGCAGTTTGGGACATGTTAAGCTGGAGGTGAACTGTGGGACATCTAGGAGGTATCTGGGCAGGAGTTCAAGAGAGAAGTCTAGGTTAAATGTAGGAACAATCAGTGAGTAGACAAGGCTTGAGGCTAGGCGAGTGGATGTGAGAATGTCCAGTTAGAATATGTAGAAACAGAGCAGGTTGCTGAGGATAGAACATTTAAAGGGCCAGAAGAGGCGAGAGAGGAGCTGGGGAAAAAGGGTGAGAAAAATCAGTAAGAGGAGAAATCAGGTTGCACCAGGTTTCAAAAGCCAAGGCTGGGGTTATGTCAAACAAGACAGATGTAGCCCCAGTGTTAAATGTTAGAGAAAAGTATGCAGAATAGAAACTGAAAAAAAAAAAAAAAAAAAGGTAATGAGATAAATTGGGAAGTAACTTGGGTGATGCTGGCTTTAACCAGACCATGTTTTTCTTATGTTTAGATAATTGAAATGAATGTCTTAAAATAGGTGTTTTAGAGAACTTTTAGCCGTCTCTTGGATCAGAAATCTCTGCAAATGCGGATTTTTCCATAGACCATGAAATATGCTTATATCCTTACATTTTTCTTTAGGATAAACAATTTTTTAGCAAATAAGCAAAAAGGAAAAGACATTCTTTTTTTTTTTTTTTGAAAGGGTAAACTATACATGAAAATGGCCATTACTGAAAGGGTTGGAAGTGATAACAGCAATTTTTCTCTGTAGGAAAGGAAATAACTTAGGTTCAGGAAAAGTAGCTTGCTGACAAGGCAGTCAGTCACAGGGCTCCCTGAAGGAAGTTAAAAGGTTGGTTTTTTAAGGTCATAGTTCAATGAAAAGTGAAGTTGATGTTCACTTGAATAAAGCTTTCTTCGTTTATCCTGACTGGACTGTCAAAGTAGCCAGCAGAAGCACAAAAGGCTGGGGTGCTAATTCCTCTCTCCGTGCTCCAAGATTCTAAATGTCAAGTCAGATTATTTGCTGAAAGAGTAAACATCTTGAAATATGATGAGAAAGTGCATAAATGATATTTCTCTAGTCAACATTCTTTATTCTAGTTCCACTGTATGCGTGTAAATGCATGTTTTCTTGAACAAAACATCCAAAATAAAACGTTTTTAAAAACATGGCACTTAAAAAAACAAAAACAAAAACATGGCACCTGCTTTTTGTGAAGAATTGGATCCATGGCTCACCATATAAATATACAGTATTTTTTCTTATATTCATAGATGACACAGTATCAAATAAAAATGACATCTTTAGGTTATTTCTACTCTAGAAAGTATCTTAAGGTATGTGTGGACTCGAAGAGGATGAAGGAGAGAGGAGATAAAATTAATTGCCTACTGCAGGCACATGCTGAGAATTCTGGTAATATTAATGACAGCGTCTGTGAGTTGTGTCCAGTGCTCGAAGAGCTAAAGTGTCCTCAACATTGGCAGAGGTCTTCTAAGCTCCCCAAGCCCCACTCAGTGTTTATCCTATCATAATGCGGTTAGCAAAGACTGTGGACCTGTTCTCATTCTGAATCAGGGATAACTTGGACCTAAGAATAAATGCAGATGAACGAAGTGAAAGATTATCTTGGCACGTCACTATGGATAGACTAGGTTCTATCTCTTGGCTCTCTTTTGGAAACCAGGCTTGCTAAACTATCATAAAAGCATAGGAGTCTACCTAATTTGCATTTTCGTAGAACTGTATATTCCTTTATAACCTCAGACGTTTATCTATTCCTACATCCTACCCAATGTGGGAATCCCACCCCCCGTACACAGCGAGGCATCTGAGTCAAATATCTAGACCTGGGCATCACACAGACTTGAGTTCCAATACCAGCACTGTCACCTACAAGCTGTGTACTGAGGCAAGTTGCTTAACCATTTAAAGTAAAATGGGGATGATTAAAATTCCTCATTTGTGGGACTAGTGTAAAGACTAAATGTGATGCTATATATGATACACTTGGTATAGCGCTCCAAGCTTAAATGGTAGTCGGGAGAACTGACTGGGGTCTGTTATTTTCAGTTACCTGGAACTTGTTTTTAAAATAATAGTCTTTCCCATTTTTGAGATGTCAAAATGTTATAATGTCTTTCCGTCGATTAAGCCAAAATCATATTCTTAATTTTGCCCACTAATACTAACTCCATCCTCTGGAATGCCACAAAATAAATCCAGTTTTCAAGTATTTCCATTCCATTCAATACTGAACCGTCCATTGCTGGGAAACCAAATGAACAAGACATCATTTCAGGCTGAAATAATCTCAGGTAATAGAGGAGAGAAGATGCGTAGACAAGTATGTGTTTGCATAGGACACAGATTTAAAGTATTTAAGGGTCCAGAATACAGGTAAAGGACAGGAAGAAATTAATTTCTGGAATGCAAAGAAAGGGTGAAGCCTGTGACTGAAAATAATTTGTGGAACAGGAGCTGTGCTACACCCTGAAGGATGTGTTAGATACAAGGGCATCCTGAAGGAGACTGCACATGCAGAAGCGCCCGGGCATGTTCAGAAAACGAGGGGCCATGCAGTGGGCAGTAGGCATGAATCTTTGGTTTCCAATGATATAGTGGTCTATGTATGCACCAAACATTGGGGCTAGATTGAACAAAAACAATGCCTCTCACATAACTGTACTCTTCTTCAATGGAACTTTACAGCTGTTATAATTAGCAACACAGTCATAATTTTGTTTTCTTCATCCATGAGTACTCAAAGTACAAAGCTAACATAGACAGTCGTTGAAAATCGTTCATGTTAAAAAGACATCCGTACGTGCAAAGTTCGGGACCTACCTGGTCAGAGTCCAGAGTAATGAGTAGAAGTGAGCCATTTTTTCCCATTGGCGTAGCTCCCTCCCTTGCCTTCTCATCTATTCGAGGACATCGCGCTGCCAATTAGCCCATTTTAACTTTCTCCTTACTGCTACAGCTTTCTCATTATCACACAAATATGCTCTGATTTCTCCCAGCCTGGAAAACAATTCATCTCAACCCTGCTTCCACCTCCAACCAGCTACTTTTTACAGGGAAAAAAAAAAAAAAAATCTTAGGAAAGAAAGTGGTGTGTCTATAGTCCCCATTTCCTATTCTGATGTTTTCTCTGTGGGCTTAGCCTTCAAAATACATCGGCCGTCTGACTTCTTATCATCGCATGTTCCACTACCACTCTGGCCCAAGCCACTGTCATGTCCCTCTTGGATCCCAATAGTCTCTGAAGTGGTCCTCCCATTTTTTGCCACTAGTCTGCCCTACTTTATTCCCAACGTAGCATCTGGATGTGATTCTGCGAAAACATATGTCAGATCATGCCATTACTCTGCTCGGATCCCACTGAAGTTTCCCACCCCATTCAGAGTGGCATCCTAGTCTGCACAGTAATCTCTCAGGACCCATGCTCTCTACCCTCATGGTTCTCTCTCTGACTCCATCTTCTGCAGCTCTCCTCTTCACTCACTCTGCTCCAACCGCACAGGCTTCCATACAGTTCCTCAAGCTTGCCGGGAGACTCACCTCATCTCAAATGATTATGTACTGCATGCCTAATTATCTCCCAGCAGGTTTTCTCTTTTCAGTATGATTTCTATTGCTTGTAATAGTTAGGTTGGTCTACAGTGAAAAAATAGCTTTGTCTGTGATTTGAAAACACTGTCTAGAAACTCCATTAATAAAACACATTATTTTTTTAAAATGTATCCCTCATGCCTTACTATATAATTTTCTATCATGTGACCCTTTTTTCAGCTTTCATCGTCTTCAATTACCTTTATTGTTGTATATGAGTGACAGCTCCTTTCTACTTGAAAGTCTCCCCGGCTTTTTCTCCACAGGCACTGGCCCCTGGAAAGGTCTCCTACCTCCAAGAGTGCTCTACAGGCTCCTTCACGGGCTCTTCCTTCTCAGCTCCCAGCGCTTTGGCAATTCACAGAATTCTATCTTTGGTCCTCTGTTCTTTGTACATATTCAACCCGGGAGATCTCATCCTCTCACTAACTCAAATCCTCAACTGTACACTGTGTGCTCCCAATTTAAGCCCAAACTTCACTCCTGAGCTCCCTTCCCAATTGCCTACCAGCCAGCGGTGTCAGTATGTTCCAATGTCACTTCAAACATAATATTTCCCAAATTGGACTCATTAAATTCCTTTGCAGTCAGTCAGTTTTTCAAGCAAGTCAAATCCTCAGTGAATGCACCACTATCCATCTAGATGCCATTCTAGAAATCTCCAAGCCCTCACTCCTCTGCCACATTCATTTTCTTGCAGAGATCCTTAGGGGAAGGCATCTTTCCCAAGCCCACATCTTTGAATACAAGAGTGTGGGTAGCTTAATGCAAATCTATCCCTAAAATTAAAAACCATATTCTGCATCCGACAGAAGAAACTTTGGGCACCCTAAAATGATAGATGTGGATTCTGAATACCAAAAAAAATCTGGGTTTATAATCCGGCTTTGCCTTTTGTGGCCTTAGGAAAGTTAGTAAGCTTTCTTGAATCTCAGTTTTCTCATCTGCCAAATGGAGATAATAATAACTACTTCACACATTCTTTGGAAAGATTAACTGAAATAAATAATAGGCTAGCCCCTAGTGACACACTGATACTTTTAAGGGGCACTCAAAATATTTAATTTCCATCATTCTTTCCTATCAAAAGAGGCAATTATACTGGCTTAAAAATTCTTTTGTTCAAATATGTTTGAAATGTGCCCCCATCCCCTAAGAAACAGGTTGTAAAAGTAATCCAGCTGTGATTTAATATTGGGAAAGCCAAGCTGAGGGAGTTAGCTGAAGGGTGTAATTCACCTGATTCACAAGCCATCTGAAGTTATCTGGAATGTACAAGTGATCTTTTTAGTGAAATCTTTTTACAAGATGGTGTATTCTCTTTGTTTTGTTCTGTGGAGTGATGGGAGCTTGTTCCTGACACTGTTATACTAAGATCATTGGAACTCTGCTCCAGAACAGGTTAACAGAATTAAAGGAGCAGATTGGTAGTGATTAAGAGCCTGGGCTCTGAGTAGAACTGCCAAAACTCAAATCCACTCACTAGCTATGTAGCCCGAGGCCAATTATTTAATTTCTCTAGGTCTCAGTTGTAATGAAGTGTTGCTGTGAGAATTAAATAACATAATAAGTGTAAAGGACAGAGGAAGGAGTATCCAGTTAACACATCACATTCCCTCAGGGTGTGAGCATAATCTGGAGGTTTCTCGCCATAAAGAGAGAGTAGGATGACCTGGATTAAGGAAAATACCAGAATAATTATATTAAACGGTAATTATGACAATTTAAGGACATTTAAGTGTTTTTTAAATATTGGTTTTAAATATTGTTCTATATAGTCTCATTCATTAGATTCTGAAGGAAAGTCATGTTTCGTGCATAATTTAAACTTTTTTTTTTTTTTTTTGCGGTACGCGGGCCTCTCACTGTTGTGGCCTCTCCCGTTGCGGAGCACAGGCTCCGGACGCGCAGGCTCAGCGGCCATGGCTCACGGGCCCAGCCGCTCCACGGCATGTGGGATCCTCCAGGACCGGGGCACGAACCCGTGTCCTCTGCATCGGCAGGCGGACTCTCAACCACTGCGTCACCAGGGAAGCCCTAGTGCATAATTTAGAGCAAGGCTATGCTATATTAAAAGCCCAAGTGCTTTTCTAACTATTTATTCCCGTTCCTCTTTATTATTCACAGACAGGAATGACCTTGTCCGTGGACGTATGCTTCCATCACTTCATTGCAGTTGTCATGAATGCATATGATCCTAAAAAGAAATATATAACCTACATAGGGCTTGAACTTCCAAAGTTGGTGTTTTCAAACCCATGAAATAATGGCAAGTATCACAAGCAAGGAATAAGACTACTTCTGAGTTTCAAGAATGATTTTCACTGGAGAACAATGACCAATGACACTGCAATCAGCATGATCCTTTCACCATGGGCTTAATATAAAACATTACATTGTCCTTTCCCCAAAACTCCCCTTCTCACAACAAACTTTCCTACTGACTCCCTAATACCCTGCCACTAGATTCTCTTTTGGATACTGTATTCTCAGTAAAGTAAAAGAATTACTCTCTCTGAAGTATCTGCATGATGTCTCCATTGAAGCCCTGATATTCTTGGATAAAGTTGGGGCGTGGAATTTTAGCATCCAGTAAAGAATCCCACTTCCTGACCTCATCAAGCATTTTAGGGACTACAGAAATCAAGCTAACTAAATTTGGAAGATCAATTCTATCTTCTGTCTAGTCAAACAACATTGCCACGTCATAAAAATATTCTTATTTCTGTCACTATGATTTTATTATGAAGTAGCAACTAAAATAATGAGAAATAGAGTCCAATTTTAATCATGGCTCCCCCAGGTGGATCTGAGCTACCTTGAGCAAAATTGCTTAATAGTTTTGTGTCTTGGTTTCCTCAACTGAAAATGGATATTAAAACAATAGTACCTACATCATAGGATTATTGCAAAGATGTGTTAAGGTAATTTATAGATAATTTCTGGGACAGTGCCTTACATGCATTAAGTGTTTAATAAACTATTATTAGTACTGTTATTGTTTTCATTTTACTCAGTTCCTGAAAATACAGCAAGCTAAGACAAGGTGCAATATGGAATGCCAAAATATATGAAAACCTTCAAGCCTGTCCTGTTTTAAATGAGAATCCATGCTACTCAGCTAAAAAAGCCAAAGTCTCTGCAAGCTACAGCAATATACATTCAAGATCTAAGTAGAGTGAATACTGGACAGGAAGGACAAAAAGAAAATAGAAATAGAAATGGAAGCACAATTTCAAACCATGCCTTAAAAAAAAAAGGAGCATTTTTCACATGAATGAATATTTCATTTGCATCCTGGGAATCTTTGGGAGTAGAAGGGTTTTGACTTTTCTGGTCCCAGTCAGGGATAAATTACCCACCAAGTACTGACAGGAAAAATACTCACCTAAATGTTATGCACCTCACTCCCCACTTCCTCTCCCAGGACAGATAGAGTTCCCATTTGGACAACTGTTCTGAGTTTATTCCTCCCTATTATAATGCTGAGTAAATAGAGTCCACAAGATTAGGACTGTTCAAACAAGAACTTATTTTAATCAAAAGGAAGGAAACTACTACTTCATCTGAGAAGGAGTTGGTGAGATTATGTGGCTAGGAAAGACATCCATTTATTTAAAAAATAACAACAGTCCCCATCCTCTAGCTGTATCTGACAGCACTGTTTACTGCATATCATGTGGATAAGCTACTGCAACATTTTCCTTTAGACACAAGAGATTTAAATGGTAGAACTTTAAAGGCAAAGACAAAGAAAAGCATTTATTGATTATTAGATAGTTCAAAGCCATTTAAAAACAGTAATCGAGCTCATATGTAAATAGTAGGTAATATGGTAGGTAGGATAGCATATTTGAATGCAAAACCAATTACTCTAAAGTAATTTATTATAAAACCTAATCTTCAATTCCAAATAAAGAGTCAGACGATATTAAAATGTACACGAAGTTATAACTGGCCAGGAACACAAGGAATAAAAAGAGGCTACTGCTCTGTGGTACTGCTCTGAATGCAAGATGTCCTCTGTATAGAATTGTCAATGCCTTTAGTGATGAACTGTTTAGGGGGAAGGAAAGAGAAGGGGAAGTCTCTCTTAACTCAGCAAGAAAATACGAATGAATAAAAACCAAGCTTAAGGAATAAATAAATAAAAAGGAAATCAAGTGTTATAATTGAAAAGAGAGAAAAGGTTAGACAATGAAATAAATACTTTTGTTCAGATGATTTGGGAGAGAAAAAGAGTCTTAGATAACGAAAGGGCAAATGCTTAAGGGTTATGAAAAGACTGAATGAGGAAGCAGGTTCTGGAAGAAACCAGAAAATGTAAGTCAGTTCAAGAAATGGGGAAACTCATTCTAAAAGTTGAGACAGAGAAAGAGAGAAGAGATAAAAATGTCTTACATTTCATTGCACGGTATGCTTCCTGGAGCCTCTGGCAAAAGCTGTCTTTCTTCATTCCTACTTCCAAAACTAGACTTTCAAATTAGCCTGTCTCCTTCCTCACTGGAAAATGCCTTGAATCTAAATATAGATGACCTCAATGATGCCACTGACCTCAAGCCAGGCATTCGGGGGGCACTCCGGAGAGGGCTGCTGAGAACTGGGGTGGGAAAGCGTCATAAGGAGGGTTCTCTTGCAGTAGAGGATGGTAACACCCAGATACAAAGTCTTGGCCATATACATGTAGAAAGTTCACGATGATATAAAGAAGCAAGTGGCAAGAAATGCAGAGTCTGTAAGGATCAAGTGTCCTAAGGGTGTTTCTAGAGGTGGAGGTCAGTGTTAGGATTGAAAGAAGGGCAAAGTCAGGGAGGAGTTAGGCATTCCAGAAGGAGCGAACAACATAAATGCTGAGGTGGGAACACTTCGGTGCGCTTACAGTGAATGGGGGGAAATACAGTTGCTAGGACTGGTTGAGTCCTTGCAATTTTTTAACCATCAGCCAAAGGAGATGGGATCTTTTACCATCATAACATGTGGACCGAGTGGAAGATTTTGAACCCAAGATAGGTATGAAAGAAGCATTTTTGAAGATTTACTTTGATGATAGAGTGCAGGAAGGCAGAAGGGAGAGGAAGACCAAAGACCTCATTTCAAGAGCCCACATATCAGATAATGTGTTAAAATAAGGTGGTAAACTAAATTGTTGGATTAAGTGTAGAAGTAGTGGATCAAGAAAAACGACTTGATATATATAAAGAAAAGTGACTTGGTATTGTGGATGAAGAATGATGAAACAGTGTCATTCTATTTGATGGCTCTTTCCTCTCTCCTAATGTAAGTGTTTATTTGAAAGACATTTTGGCGCTTAATTACGGCTGCTGAAGTATACTTTCTTAGGAATGCTTATCTTATCTTCCCTGACTTAATGGTCTTCTCTCTCATATCTATCACCAATATTATCAAAAAACTCTGCTGTTTAACAACTTCTAGGTGATTTCTCAATTTCTCCTAGGAGATGCGTACGATATAATTCAGTGGGAGAAATATCTGTGACATACATTTCAGTGCATTCTCTCAGATTGCTAACAAGCAATCAAACCTCTAGAAACCATCTTAATTACAGGAAGAGGCATCTGAAGTCACCCTCAGTACTAACAACGAATGAGGACTACAAAGCCATGGGTAAGGGCTTCCCTGGTGGCGCAGTGGTTGAGAGTCCGCCTGCCGATGCAGGGGACACGGGTTCGTGCCCCGGTCCAGGAAGATCCCACATGCCTCGGAGCGGCTGGGCCCGTGAGCCATGGCCGCTGAGGCTGCGCGTCCGGAGCCTGTGCTCCGCAACGGGAGAGGCCACAACAGTGAGAGGCCCACGTACTGCAAAAAAAAAAAAAAAAAAAGCCATGGGTAAAATCCCACAGATAGTCTGAAAAACAGCATTTCTAAAGCTCGAATTTGAATCAACACAGATAACAAGGCTTCTATCTGAATTCCTTCAAATAAAAAAAAAAGGCTTGAAAAATCAGTGGCACACGGTTTTCTGTTGACAAAAAGAAGGGAGGGAGCTTCATATTTTCCCTCCATCCTAGATATAAAGGGGAAAGCGGAAGGGAGACAGAGCTCTTGAACACCAAGGAATATAATGGGCCTATCCATAGGACACACACTGATCCGCTGACTTTGATTCATCCAAACAAATGTCACCTGTCCGAAGAGGACTCATATCCACGGTCAATCTCCCCATCACCCCCAAACATGGAGCTTCTCCAAGGGCCTCCTCTCAGAGTGCAGCCAGTTATAGGAGCTAGCATCTTGAGAAATGTTCTTGAAATCCTCCTCATCCTAACTCCTCACGTAAAATCAGTGCAATTCAGATCAGGTCCTCAGTTACTATTAAGCCTGCCCTGAAATTCACTTGGAATTCAACCATTCCTCTCCATCTCCACGGCCTCCATCCTCTTCCAAAGCACCATTACCTCTCATCGAAACTGAGGCAGTAGGCTCCTATTCTCTCCACATCCAGTTTTCCCTTCTCTAATGCATTCTTCACACAGAATCCTAAGAACTCCTTTTCCTTTAATGTATTCTGTTTTATTATATCACTCTCCTCATTAAAATTGTTCAGTGGCTTCCCACTGCACTCAGAATAAAACCAGTTCTTACAGAGACTCATAAGGCTTGCCTGGGCTGACCACTGCCCTCACCAAACTCATCTCCCTGTTGACCTTGCTCCAGTGACTCTGGCCTTCTCTCCAACCTTGAACACAACGTTGCATGTACTGTTCCCTCCGTGTTTACCCACAATCTGCCCATCCTTAGAACGACCATTCTAGACCTCACCAAACTATATTAGTTCCCCTCGTTAGTTTCTTCTGTTTAGAATTCATCTGGCTACATAGGACAAATGATCCTCTAGTCTATGATTTTATGTATATTTATATATTTATATGTTTAATATCTTCTTCACCCACAGACAATCAAGGCCATGAGAATGGAGACATTTCTCACTATATCCCTGAGGCACAGGACAAGTCGAACACACAGCATGAGCCCAATAAACACTTGATAAATAAATGAATCTAAAATGTAAACTCCAATAGGGTAGTAGTCATCCATCACTGGTCTACTGTTGTATCCCTACTGCCAAAGGATGTGTATCTTAGAAACATTGGTAGATGCCCTCAAAGTATTAGTTCAATAAATAAATAAGTAAACTGTTTTTCCCACTAATAGCTAATTCCATTGAGAGACAGGCCTAATTACAGAAAATTCCTTCTCAAAGTGAGTTGGAGTCTCTCAGTCTGTCATTTCTGTGGTTTTGCCCTTTGATCTAGACCTGACTACACAAAATAAGATTAGTTCCTGTTCAGTATGAAGTTGGGACATGCCAACTTCCCTCAACCATCTTCAAGTGAATGACGTGACTTCCAGACTTTTCTTTACTTTGCTTGTTGTTCCCTGCACATACTCTAGTTTGATAATTGTTTCTCTTGAAATGCACTGTCCCAAACTGTACCTGTGATATATACTAAGGTATTATTATCCCCATATTTTCATGCTGGATATTTTTATTAGCAGTGCCTAATTACACACCCTGGCAGGCAGGCTCTAGTATTAATTTACATTGAACTTTCAGCTTACAATTAAACCCCAGGAATGCAATTAAATCAGGTCCTCTATGTCTACTACTTATGCATTTGATTTTATGAACCTAAGTTAGGATTTTCCACTTATCCCTAGTAAATAACAATGAGATTTAACTCTAATTTTCACGCTCTTGAGATCTCTTCAAGTCCTGGTTCTGTCATCCAGTGCACCTGCTCTCTGTCTAAGTTTTATATCATCCAACACCCCAAAATGTTGACTGTACCCACATTCTTAAAACTCCCTCCCTTATGAGAAATCACTCTCTCTTAGTACTCTGTCATCTTTCTAATGCTCCTTCTCAGTCTCCTCTGAGGCTTTCTTGTATTTACTTATTCACTCGTCCATTTGATAGGTCATGAAATAAAAGTTTACTGAACACCTCCTCTGTGCCAGGGACTGGGCTAGTGTTCTGGATGGAAATACGAAAATGAAAAAGACACAGCCTTTGTCTTCCAGCTCATTTCCCAAAAGTCCCTTGGCCTTCACTTACTACTATGCAATGTTACCTATAAACATTGCTAAAAACATATATTCTGCTAAATTCTGAATCAATGTATCCATCTTTATAATCTCTCCTAAGCTCTAAATGCTTATTTTCAGTGCTTTACTGGGTTTGACTTAATTATCCCCCAAAAATCTCAAACTCAACATGGCCAAAACTTAATTCATTATTTATCACTACACCTGAGCACCTCCAAGATATTTTCTATATTCCATATTCCTGATCTTGATTGATGGTATCATCATTTGCCCAGTCACCTAAAGTAGCAAATTAGGAGTCACCCCAGATTTACTGTTATTTACCTTTCACATAAAATGGGTCACCGGGTCCTGTCAATTCAATCTCATAAATACCTCGAATACTTCTCTTCCTCTGTATCCCTACTGCTACTATTTTAGTTATCTTCTATCAGATGGATTATTTTTATATTCTTCTAACTGACTTCCATACTTCTAATTCCATTCTCTCCAAATACATCCTTCACACTGCTGTCTGAACACCATTAGGAATTAAGGCATTTTTATAAAACATGTATTCTGTACAGTAGTAAGATTTCAACAAACAAAAGAATAAAACATGAGGCCAGGCAAAAATAATCTAGGAAAAAAAGATGGAACCAGGAATAATACTAATGTTTATTCGTTCTTCCTGGGACTCTGATACTGCCCTAAGTGCTCTGCATGTGCTATCTCTTAACAATCATAGCCACCCCTATGAAGATTGATAAGGAAACTGAAAGGTTAACATGTCCAAGGTCATTTGGCTAGTGACCTAGTAGATCTGAACCCAAGATGTCTGTCTGTAGAGCTCATGTTCTTACTCACTATGCTGCCTTCTAAAAATGAAATAGAAGTACAAAAGTTATGCCATGAAATTTTATAAACTTGCTACAGGCGACCAACATATTTAACTCTTAACTGTCAAACAGTCAACACAAAGAGGAAAGAAAACAGATACAAGGTTCATAGTGTTGTAAAGTAAAACAAACCAGTTACCTGTGGAGAACACAAATTAATGCTAAGACCAATTTAAAAAATGGGAGCAAATTGACATAAGCCAAAACTGTTAGGTTCTCTTGGTAGGATCTGTATAGCCTCTGACAGTCAGAAGTAGGTAAGGGCTATAGGTTCCATCCAGGAGCCACCCCACGCCATGTTGGTATACTGTAATGAGAGCAAGTCTCAATCTAAATTCTGACATTCTTTTCAACATTTCGTAGCACCCAGACAGAAGAAAAATATAGTCACACAGCCTTAAAAATCTAGTGAAATCTCAGCTTCCACCTCAAGCACATTGCAGGAATGGTTCACTCAGGCCAGATGTAGTGATGTTCTAGCAGCTGAATCGCCAGCCTCCTAGTCTGACCAAGTTACAGGATCCTCGTGGAGTGGCAGGATATTTCTATCCTTGTTAGATTGCTTCCATTCAAGCAAGGACAAGGGTACCTTTACAGCATTTCCAGCACATCTACCAGTATTGAATGCCGGTGAAACATCAGTGAAAATTTATTTCTATCATCCCTTTGCCAGGGGTTCTTAAACATTTTGTGCCATAGACCCATTTGGCAGTTGGACGCAGAGTGGACTACTTCTTGGGATAATGTTTTAAAATATATTTAGGGGAAAAAAACCCATGATATTTCAAAGGAAGCCAATTACATTGGAATGCAGTTATCAAAAAAAAGTAATAAAAATTGTGCTTCTCTTTTAAAGCGTTGAATAGTAAGGCTTAAAAACTACTGTAGATCTTCTTAAGTAATGAATCTAAATTTTACCTTGAGATATCTACAATAACTGTAATGCTACATGAAAATTGATCGGATTGTTGGTGAAGGATGCTCTTTTGATGTTGCCAATATTTCTTGGTATCCGATGATGATGGCTTAATGTATCCATCTCAAGTTAGACATATTCCTAACACAGACATCAGAAAGAAAATAAGTCCATAGATGTAAGTAAATGTTTTCTAGGCCAAAAATAAGAAGAGCAAGTAACTTTTATTGTAGCTTAAATGACAGTTTTCATATATGAAAAGAATCCAGCAAATGATGGGTGTACAAAATCTACAGGTAACAGAAAATGTGAAGGTAGAAAGTCTTGCTCACCGAGCACCATCCAGGGTCCAGAATCTTGTTTATAGAAAACATTTAGTTGTAAAGGTGCTTTTGACTATACCTATTCTTACCTACTGTGTATTGAGACTTTTAGTTTAACTCTCAAAATACGGTGAGGAAGAAAGGGAGTTGCCTTTGCTGGTCCCCGTATACTACAAGGACCTTAGGACTTCTGTGGACAGTCATCAAGGAGTCTCTGATCGTCCTGAACATGGGTGCAAACTTTAGCACAAATAGGTAATCCACAGCTCTCACCAGATTCTCAAAAGGGACTTGACCTGCCAAAAGATAAGAAGCATTTTTCTAAACTATTTTTTCCTTCCAGGGCACACCTGTTGATCTCCTTGGCAATAGCTTTACATTGCTCTTTTGGGTATATTTTCTTTTCTTCACAATTTCAATCTAAATCTTTCTTAACCTGGTCAAGAAATCTCCTGTTCAGTCTTTCAGAACTTTGTGAAGGGCACTAAATTCCTTTCCAGAAAAGCCCCTCTAGTGTGTGAGCACCAGTTACGTACCACCACCACCTGAAGGAGTTTAGAGTGGGTGCTCTCTGAATTTGGAGTCAACACAGGAACCGTGCAAAAAGAGAAAACCTTCCTCTTCCCAGGTTTTCCTCTTTTTAAACTGAGGTTCATGCTTGGGACCCCAAGAATCTAGATGAAGAAAGAGAAAAGATCAAGACCACATTGTTCTAAATACATAGCTATTTGGAAGCACATAGAGAACGATAAAGAAGCCCATGTAACTAGGAGCAAACTACAAATGCTTAGAAGGGGATTTGTCATGCACAAATTGTGGATTTGTCTCTATTGTCCTGGTGGCTCCAACCAGGCAATGTCTGTCCCCTTGTTGACATAGGGCGGTCCTAGAACAAAGAAAGTTGATGACATAAACACATCCTTTTCCCAGCACTTGAGTGTGTGTGATTTAACCTTTAACTCTTGCTTGTTGATGTAGGTGAGATGTCAAATACTTTCTACTGGGCTGCTGGCAACTGTTTAAAGTGTTTTCATCACTCTTCCACTAAGATGAATCCAGGCTCAGTCTAACCCGTCGCTGTAATCGAGTTGCCTCCTCCACTCTCTTCTCTCTCTGCCACTTCCTCCAGACCCAACAGGAAAGCGGCGACAAAAACCAGGGTTCAACCTGGTAGTCACTGTAAAACTGCAGTTACTTCAAGTGTTGCTTCCTGTTTTTGAAAGAATGCATTCCTAGCACGGAATAGAGACTGCGGTCTTGTGACCAACTGTGAACAAAGGATTTAAACTGTCACACAAACAATACGGAGTCCATATCAGATACTGTAATCCCGTTTTCATCCTCCTTTAATTCTTTAGACTCAGAGATAAAGCCTTTCTCGCTTCCTCTGGATCAAACCTGCCATGAAAAGACAAAACAGTGCCTTCTACCCACTTCACACTTAAACCCATTCCAACTTTTCCTGAGGCTGAACCTAAACCCATCTGTCTACTCAAAGTTTTAAATGAACATTTCTGTTTAATGTTTAAGCCAAAAGTATAAAGTTCTTGCTAGTTTTGCCTTTGCAAGACAAAGGTCCTTCCACCACGAAAAGAGGGGCAAAAGCATGAAAATTCTCAGCAGTGTAATGTCATACATATTTTTTTCTTAGTGGTCATTCTTGCTACCTTAGAGATAGGAGACAATTCTGCTAAAAGAATTAACTCTTAAGAGACCAGCAAAATAACAGCACTTATACAGCACATACCTGGAGAAATGAACTTGTATAGACTAAACACCGCCATCCACATTTTCATGTTTTCAGTCTGGAGCTTGCACTCATTTCTTGGAAAGGAAATCTGTTTCATTAAAGAGAACAGGTTATGCCAAATATACAAAAATAACGGTGGGAGGTGGTGGGCTGGGGATAGGGTGGAAGAAGGGCACTGCATGACTCAGAGAAGCCTACCTTCTATAATTAATACTTTTAAGCCATTTTAATTCATATTTAAAATAGAATCATATGGTCAGAAGGGAAACAACTAACACGCAGCTAAAATAGTGTTTCTAAATCATACATATACACACAGATAATATCACATAGCTAAAGTGGAATGTGTCAAAACTATATATATGTATATATATATACACACACACATATATATACATACATATATATATCGTTCATTTTTTTTCTGTATGGATAACCAACTTCTCAAGTTATATTCTGTATGAATAAACAGCTTCTCAAGTTGCATTTCTCTTGGCATCTTGTCAGATACCTATTGACTGTATATGTATTGGTAATTTCTGACTCTAATATTTGTCTATTCTTCCACCAAGACCACACTTAAGTTTTGTAATTTTATACTGTAGCAGTTCAGTTCTCTCTGTTCAGTTCTGCTTCCTTCCCTTCTTTAAGTTTGTTTACAAAAGTATTCTTCATTAAAGTTTTGTGCGCACACACAAAAACGATATACACATATATGTATGTCTATATGTATATAATCACACATGGGCAAAGTACGGTGTGTCTTTTATGTGCTTTTTAAACATGGATTTTTTAATTATCCATACCACATAATAAAAAGTTATCTCAGCTGAACTGTCTACTGGGCAGTCTACTCGTGAAAATCTTTCCACAAGAATGTTTAAAATAGCCATAGGTTCAATTCTTATTTCACCAGTCATTTAAAGCAGTCATATCCATTACTACACCTTGAGAGGAAGAGGTGGAAAATTAGGCACTTTTGGAATCATGACGCCTGTCTCAGTTTCCATCTATAACCACTCCATGCACTAAATAACCCAGTGGTGCAGTAGCTTTAAAGATTTCATGTACATCTCAGAAGTGGCCTCAAGTATTACCACTTAAAGATGTCCCCTGGCATAAAAAATTCCATCTGTAGAAAACAAAACTTAGGGAATTGATAAAGTATGGTCCACACTTGTTAAATATTAGCAGCCCCAAATTCAGATTCGAGGCATATCAAATTTCTAAATTACAAGCTAGAGAATGTGAAAGTTTATATGGTTCAATTTAGCACAGCAGTAACTATCCAGGGAGGTAAATACTTCATGGGGTTCATATTTTAACTCATAGGTAGACAAGAAAGGGCAAGAACAAAGGGCAGAGGTAAACAGAGCTCTGCACGATACCAGAGCAGACTGTTTAAGTAACACAGTTTAGTCCAAAGCCAATATCACTTGACTGAATTTAACAGATTTTTAAAACTAAGATTTAGTCAAATTATTTTTGATATACAGACAAAACCTGCAACATCTCAAATTGTATTTTGTTTGTAAAAAGTATCCATTAAAGTGATATGGTAATATGTATATTTTGTGGCATTTATGCGCACCAAGGTGTTAAGACAAGACACAAGTTTCTTAGAAGTACAACAGCATCATACTTAAAAGAAAAAAATAAAGAAAGGAGACCAGAATCGGGGCACTGGTTGAAGTACCTCAACCACTGAGGAGCTTGGATGTCAAAGCAGCAGCAAATGGAAAGTGACTTATCAGGTCATAGAGAGCCTGACTCTGTTTCTTATCAAAATGTTCACTTCGGCAGTTTGTCAGGCATGCATCCTGACCCCTTCCCTTCCTCTGCCTTTCCACTCCTTCCCAGTCATTCTGGGGATCCCCTCCCTTATTTGTTTCTCTTACCTGTTCCATTGTTCTCCTTTCTCTACGCTCCATACTGTTGGCAAAACCTATAATTCATTAGACACTGAAATGCCATTTTATTATTGAAATCATATGCCCACAAATCCATATGTATACATACAGCAAAGACACACATGTACAGTCTGCTTACTGTTGTAAATCAAACACATAAAGAAATTTGTGGCTGTTTTTAATAGCATACGTAATAGATGAGTGAATTAACCATTACGGCATTACACTTTACCTAGCGTGTCCCTTGGTGCCTTATAAAATAAGGAACATACCAGACTCAATTCTGTAAGAGACATCTGGGGAGATGGAGGAGAAATCGGAAGATGGTGCATTCCCTTTTCCTATCGGCAGCCCCGGAACCACATAGTGTTAGTACCCACCTCTCCTTCTGCATTTCCTGTTTCAGTCCTACAAGCCTTGGCCTGATTCTTTTAGTCCTTGGCCTGATTCTTCTTGACACATGATATTTTCACATTATTTGAAATTTGCTTATACCATACTGATTTATATGCTCTCACTATTACCAAGTCCTATGGTATCGTTCACAGTTCCTCGATCATTCAGGTACAAGTAATGTTCATTTGGGGATGAATGTCCACAGGACAAAGCATACAGTAGTTGTGTTTGTGATACAGTAGGTCAGCATATCAAGAAAATTCAAGTGGAGCAAAGGATCAGAAATTCATGAGTGTTGGCCTCATGTTCCTCAAAACAAAGAGCTGATTGACCAGCTTTTTCTTCCCTCCTCCCTCAACAATTTAGGTTGTTTTCATGTTCTTGAAACCTAGGGTTTCATGGGAGTATCTTTCTCTAGACCTGAATAAGGCATATTAAAGAGGAAAAAGACAACCAAGAACATGCTTATTTTATTTTATTTTTTTATGAACATACTTTCTGTTTTTAAATTTTTATTGAAATATAGTTGATTTACAATGTTGTGTTAGCTTCAGGTGTACAGCAAAGTAATTCAGTTAGGTATACATATATACTTTTTTAGATTCTTTTCCATCATAAGTTATTATAAGATATTCAGTATAGTTCCCTGTGCTATACAGTAGGTTCTTGTTGGTTATGGTTATCTCTTTTATATATCATAGTGTGTATATTTTAATCCCAAACTCCTAATTTATCCTGCCCCCACTTATGGTTACCTTTACCATAAGTTTCTTTCTATGTCTGTGAGTCTATTTCTGTTTTGCAAATAAATTTGCTTGTATCATTTTTTTAGATTCCACATATAAGCAGTTATATGATGTTCGTCTTTTTCTGTCTGACTTACTTTACTTACAATGATAATCTCTAGGTCTATCTGTGTTGCTGCAAATGGCATTATTTCATTCTTTTTTTACAGCTGAGTAATGTTCCATTGCATATATATATATATATATATATATATATATATATATACACACCACATCTTCTTTATCCATTCATCCATCGATGGACACTTAGGTTGCTTCCAAGGAACATGTTTATTTTAAAGTTAACAACAACAGCAACAAAAGCTTTCACTTTAAATAAGAGGAAACAAGGTCCAAGCAACATGTACACACACACACACACACACACACACACACACACGTAAAAAAAGAAAAAACATGAATACAGTGTTTACTATAAAATTTGCTTTAATTTACTGAATTTACTTTTATTTAATTTACTTTAACAATAATATGGAATGTTGGCAATGGCGTTATAAAATGGTATTCTTATTAGAGCCATTACACATTGGCATGTCCTTTTTGGAAAATAATTGCCAATATGTTGGTAAAAATCGGAACATAAGTTGATGGTTTATTTCAAATTTGCATGCACTTGACCTGGTAGTTGTACTACTATTAGTGTGGTCTATAAATGAAAATCTAAAATGAACATCAAGATTTATGTACAAGTCTATTATTCCTTACAGCAGTATTATAAGCAGCAAAAGATTGGTAGCAACCCAAATTCTGAAAATAGGTGTATATTTAAATTATAGTCAATCTATAGAATTTATGTTCTGTAGACACTGAAAATTAGATTTTCAGAGTAGTACATGACATGCAAAGTTAGTAATGTTCAAAAAGAAAATGCAGGGTATTAAATTGTATATGTAGCAATTCCCATGTATAAATGTATGTAAATAAATGCATATGAATAAAATACAAATATAGATAAATGATAGAAAAAAGAAATTGGAATGAAATATATCAAAAGTGATTATATTTGGATAGTAGGATTACAGGTGATTTTGATACTATCTTTCTACTTTTCTGTGTTTTCCAAATTTTCTTCATCCATATGTGTTAACATTTTTTTTAATCCAAGCAACATTTTTTTAATCTATCTCTGCACTCTCCACCAACTTCTTTCAAATCTGTCAAGTAACCTGTCACTGATGTTTTCTTTTTCTTACATTCTTACCTTAAATTTTGTTTTCTTTAGATGCTGCTGCTGACAGTCTCCCAATTGCTCCCTTTGTCTTGCTGTATAAACTCTGATAGGGACCTTTCTCATGCTTTAGACTCCTATAGAACTTCTCTTTGTGTTCTCATCATTCGGATATCGTTGTTGATAATCAGAGTGTCTTGGATAGGAGGCCCTAAAAAACCAAGACTAGGAGAGGGCTTCAGATATATGTAACTTATTAAGGGAGTAGTCTTTAGGATAAACCTGAAAGGAAGTAGATCAAGCTGGAAAGAGCTAAGGAAGGATGTGGACTCAGGTAAAGTGTAGCCTTGGCTGGTGCACGGGAGAATGGAACATAAATCCCACCACAGACTTGTCTCACCTTGAGGATATGTGACCTTGAGGATTTTATATATCTAAACCTGTCAGTCATTGGCCACTCAGGACAGTGGGGGTGAATGGTGATGCTGTCACTGTCCCAGCAGTTGGCTCCCATCAGCTATTGGCAATTCTCCAGAAAGAACTCAAAACACTTGAGGGGCAGGTGCACCAGCTGGCAAAGGCAATCAGGGTGAGGAACCAACAGAATCTATTACCCATGATGATGAAGGTGGAAAAGAGAAGAGAAGGAAATGGAGGTGAGGGGGAGAGTTTCCAACCAATCCAGGTAGTGTCAAAAGGGCACACTTTCAAAGTAATGCTCTCATCCCAATTGGAAGAATGCTGATTCAGGGCGATGCAGCTGCAACAGTCCAGTATTATAGGAGACCATGAGTAGACTGGAATGATATATAAGGCATTTAAAACCTCAAAGTTTTTAACATAGGAGCTTAAAGAGATTCCTGTTTAGATGAACCCTCTATTTTCTCTGAACTCCTGCGAAAATATTAAGCAGGAATACTTAATTTCTTCTAACACTAATACTTTTTCCATGCAATTGTGAGCCTTAAAAACAGCTGCTATACTTCCCCTAGAGATGGCTTCATTTTGGAATCAGATGAAAGGCCTTCTTGGTCCAGTGGTACAAATTACTGAGATATTGGGATAAGAGGATCTATAAACTATGCTATAAAAAATCTACCATTCCTAGCTTTGACATCTTGGTGTTGCCAACAAATATGATATACTTTCCAAATGTTCCTCTTCATTCCATCATGCTCTGTGGGCCTAGCTGTCAGGGATAGTTGAGTCATCCCTTTGGTAGCAGAAATGTTTAGGTCTTGTGAGAATTCCTTCAGATCTTTTCAAGGCCCAGATCTACAGGTTCAAAGTCTGCTGTCACTTGAGGAAAAGAAGGCAATCAAATCTAGTACTGGATGTTTGGTAGGTCCGAGAGCTCCTTACTTTTCAACATATTGTGATCATATCATGTAGATCCAAAAAAGAGCATTTTTTATTTCTCTTAACTCCTCACAATTCAAAGAGGAGAAGCCCTAAAGGAGACATTGAAAATATTAAGTATTAACACAGAAGGTGCAGAAGTAGGGAAAAACATTATTAGAAATGCTAGAAAAAAAGGAAGAAAAAAATGGAAAAGAGACGTTTGAAAAACATCTTTCTCTTTACTAAGCAATTTGTTTCCTAACTTTTTTGTGTCTCCAGTGATAGTCTTCAGGAAACTTGGTGATGTCATTTCCTTTCAATTGGCCAGTTACATAAATGTTGGGAAAAAGCCAAGTAAAACAGCCCTGAAACAGATGGCCATGTGTGTAAATGCCAGAAAGTGAGAACAGCCATTTGTAGTTATTTTTTTTTTACCCCACACATGGTATAATGTTTATTTTACAGCCTCTCTTATGGACTTATGTGGATCATTCTTGTCATTTTTCTTGGGAAAAAAAAAATCCCAGAGGAAGCAGTGATAAAGTATAAAAGACAAATCATGAAATAGTGAAAAATAAGGTAACGAGAAGAAGTGAGCATTGCATTGGGAGAATCTAAACCATCAAAGAGTGGTCCCCGCAAAGCTCTTTGGGTGATGACACATGCTGGGAAGGGAATATCTCTAACTGTCAGGAAATTTCAAGTGAGGGAGACTTTACAAGGCAAATGAATTCACCTTATGATCCACAAGAAGTTAGAAATGAAATACCCCCATGGCTTTCACAAAAAAGCACACTTTCTTGATTTACTTTTATTCCTTCAAAGCAAATCAAAATGTAGCTGCAGAGTTCCTTCACAATGAGTGGTCTACACAGCTCCCTGTTCCAAGTACATATTGATGTAATCAAGAGGAGTTTACACTATTGTAACTGTGAAGAATTTCAGTTATGCATAATAAAACACAGCAAGGAGTTTGAGGCTTTTCAGCTTCAAAACCTAAACTCTGTTCTTGTTGTCTGCAGTGACTGATAATAGCATTTTCTGTCCTTGCTGCTAATGAAAAGGAAACAAGGATATTCTTTTAACACCTAGTACAGCACATAGCACACGTTACGTTAATGCAGGTTCAAAGTAAGTTAATCCTTCATAAATTCTATCAATTAGCTTCCTTTGATATTTCAATATTTCAATTAAATAAGGACATGTAAATTTTTTTTTAAAGTCTATCCTCTTAAATCCAGGTGTCATAGAAATCAGCAGTGTGGGGGGGAAATAAGAGTAAGCTAATCATGGTCCTTCTTTTGATTATTTTCTTCTTTGTTAAATTGTTTCTTTTATTTCCATGGAGATTAAAGGATTTGCTTTCTCTTTCATCCATCAAGTTTCCACACGTATGTAGCTATGCATTCTAATCTCTACTTGAACATATAGCAGTAAAATGTCAGATTTATTTGTTCACAAATATTTATTAAACAACAATTATGGGCCAACGACTGTGCTAGAAATGAGAAATAAAGTGATACCAACTGAGGGATCATTACTGAAACAGGTCAAATATTTCACAAACTCTTACTTAAACATTACTTTTTTGATCTTTTCAAAACTTCTACCGACTTTTGTGCTATTCTAACACTTGAAGCCCAGGAAAATATTTGGAACTCTGCTATTTCCTGTGAGAGTTCTATACCTCTTAGGTCAGGGAAGGACAGTTTTAGAGACCCTGTTACCTTTAGGTAGGATTGTGTCCTCAAAAGGTTTTTATGCTTACTTTGGACCCTGCTGCCTGAACTCCACCAAGCAGTGTAATAAGTTCCATATGCCCATTTTTTTGAAGAACACATTTTCAAAGCGGCAAATGTTTTGACGGATTGGCTCTTGGAGAGTCTGAATACTGTTATACACATCGTTTAGCATTTCACAAGGCCCCTACTGTTAAATTCTGGGAATAGAGCCAGGGTAACATACCTACTGGTGCTCTAAGTAACGTTAAAATATTGAGAATTCTTAACCATCATGCTTCACTAAGACATATCTGGAATGTGAGGATTTCTTTGCTGCCATGGAACTGTGCAAATGTGTGTGCTTGTGTGTGTGTGTATGAATGCACGCAGGCGTGCATACATACGTGAAAAGTCAAAGAAAGAAATAGACCCTTAGAGTCAACAAACAAACAACAACACGAAAAACCTTAATGATGGGAGTTTTGAATGCTTAAACTTTTTAATCTTTCATCTAAAGTACTTACTGAGTTCTGATCTTAAATGTATGAGAAGCAATGGAAAGTGACAAAAATACGATAGTGAGCAGACAGTAGGTTTAATTTTCTTTATGTAAAGAATTTCGTAAAGTCTTCTTGCTTGCCTAATGTAATCATCTCTGTGCATCCTGGACTACTCATATAACAAGCATTCTCTGGCTCAGTCTTCCCAAATTTGCTTAAATCCAATATTCTTCTGGGATACCTCTTCCTTCCTACCCCCCACCCCACCCTGCGATTCTGAATCAGTAGATCTAGGGTTGGGCTCTGGAATTTCTGTTTTTAAGAATCACCTCCAGTCTTTCTCAGGACCCAGTATGACACCTTTAGGAACTTTTAAGAAACCTTACAAAAGCCAAAAATAAGACTATACCTGTGAACAGCCACCAAATCTACTATTCCTGGTTATTTTTATTCTAACTTATTAGCTTCTGAATTATTTTCAGGAAATCTATCCTTTTGTTAAAATCTTAAATCTTATTACTATTTCAGTATCTGACCTTTCGCATTGTTCCAACATCTTTCTCTTAGCCCATGTATAATGAAAATATTATAGATAGGTGGCTTATAAATAACAGAAAATTTTTTCTCACAGTTCTGGAGGCTGGGAAGTCCAAGACCAAGTCACCAGCAGATTCTGTGTGTGGTGAGGTCTCACCCTCTGGTTTATAGATGACGCCTTCTAGCTGTAACCTCACGTGGCAGAGGGGATGAGGGGCCTCTCTGGGTCACTTTTATAAGAGCACTAACGCCGTTCATGGGGGCTCCACACCCTTATGACCCCAAACACCTCTGAAAGACCCCACCTTCAAATACCATCACATTGGGGGAAGAGGTTTCAATATATGAATTTTGGAGGGACACAAATATTAATTCTATAAATGTCTGTCTGAAAAAAATATTAGATATATTGATCTGAGTGTTCAAGGTGTTACATTTTAAAACCTTTATTTATGGTAAGAAATGATATACCGTGGTAACATATTTCTTCCAGAAATGTGGTTCATTAGGGAAGGGGGTGCAAAGAACTTGAAGATAAAAATGTTAAGAATTACTGCTCACTGAAGAGTAATACAATCCAATAGTCTCTGATAATACAAGGCAATGCACATGTTTTGCTTGATTTATTAAATATGGAGGCATATTTAGTTAGGAGGCAGTCCAGCAAGGAATGCATTCAGATGTCGAAATTGAAATCCCAGTTAACACCCTTAAGAACATTGAGATCTTGAGCCTGTTATCTTCTCTAACCTCTAAGAAGCCTCTTTTCTCCTCTTTTGTTGAAGTGAAAATCCACCTCACAGAGTAGATTTGAGATTTAGGGAGATAATCTAGGTAGAGTGTGACATGTAGGAGATGCCCATACATTTTTAGGTTTATCATTAATATTGTTATCATTATTGAAATATTAATTGATGGCCTACTATTGGCCAGGCATTTATAAGATGGCCCAAGTCTTCTGTTCTATGCAGACCCTAGTGGAATGGAGAGAAAATAAACAAATATTGAACGTAAATAAAACAGAATTTCAGCTATCACTAAATGCTGGGAAGAAAACAAAACAGGGTAATGTTCTGGGAATTACTAGGAGTGACCATTAGCTAAGATGGCCGAGAGAGCCTATTCGGGATATGGTGCGATACTATTCACAGAACAGGTGATGGCTAAGAATCTGTTGTCCAGGGATGCAGGGAGAGCAGTCAAGGCAGAGGTGGGAAGGAGGCCCATGTGGATGGACGGTGAGAGTGAGGGGGAGGTGGGGGGAGATGGAATAGGAAGGAGGCAGGAATCAGATGCATGCTTCCCCATTTGACTGTTTCTTTTCAAAATGGAGATATACATATTGGTTAAAAATAAATTATTCTCATTGAGGATGGGGACAGGAAAAGTACTTTTATATGTTGTTTTTTCTTTGATTTGGTTTAGTGTTTTAAGGCTCGTATCCAGAATGGTTATTCTTTGTGGTTGACATCTATTCTGATGGGTGGGAGCCCATGCCATACATATCGTTACAGAGTTTGAAAATCACAGCTTCCATCTAATTTTTGACTAGGAAAAGTACAGATGGATTTTCCTTTAAACCTAAAACATCAATGTGCCCTATGACTTGTCAGTGAGGGAAGAAAGAAAAAAAAAATACTTGTTTAGTTAGAATGTAATCTCAGCATTCCCCCCTTTCCCCGTTGTGTTGGGTCACCAATGACCTAATTTCAATTATGTTGGGTCACCTATGGTTGTTCAGCTTTCCAGTTAATTTGCCCAGGCTGTTAAGTCATTGCCCACTCAGTTATGAGGGCATTGTGCTCTACCATAAGGAATGTTGCTTTCTAATACATTGAACAATTGAATATACATTCTTAGGAATAATTTCCATACATTTCTACAAAAGAGGAACAACAGATAGCAAAATTAACAACTGCACATTTTAGATTAAAAAATGAGGATTTTTTTTACAGAATTATAAAATTTCAGGGTTGGAGATTGCCATTAAAGTTTACTAGTCCAAACTGTCATTATCGAGATAAAGAAAATTAAACCCAAAGATGTTAGCCACTTTCAAAAAACTGCTTAATCAAAAAGATAAGGTTCTAACTAAACTTCAAATTACTTAATTCCATGGCTTTTGCTCTTTCTATTC
Organism: Phocoena phocoena; assembly: GCF_963924675.1. Taxonomy (NCBI): domain Eukaryota; kingdom Metazoa; phylum Chordata; class Mammalia; order Artiodactyla; family Phocoenidae; genus Phocoena; species Phocoena phocoena. Next base: position 32,865,501 of record NC_089221.1, on the reverse strand, counting down.
AGAAACACACAGGGACACATACGTTTGCTGTGTATGAAGGAAATTGGATTCTTAGGAAGACATAAAGGAAAAATAAATTAAAGCTTTCATTCAATCATTATATGAGTCCATTTTATTGAATATTCATCTAGGACCAACTTATCCTCATTGATCCAAGCTTCCAACAGAATGACTTTCATAACCTATACATTTCATGTCTTAGTAGCTCTAAAATATGAAAAATGGAAGACCAAAAAGCGGGAAATTGTGTGCCCCACTTTGTCAAGATTTAGAGGAATTTGGGATAAACATGAATATAGATCTTGGTTCTCAGGCTGTGATTGGACTTCTAGATTCATCTGTTTTTAAAACTGTAGGAAACAATTGCAATTACTCACTGAAGTCTCCCATAAGGTTAGAGCCAAAGGGCATTATAGCTACTCGAAGAAGAGTGTGGCCATTTCAAAATTGAGACGCTCAATTTTTTTCTTTTAGCCAAACGGAGAAATCTTCTGAAATACAACAGGGTTTTCCACTGATAGCTGCTCTGTTCCAGCTGGTAAGTGGTAGGACAAAAGATCACTGACCTCGCAATGGCACCATTGCCATGTCAACATGTCCTGGCCACCAGAGAATGATATACAGGAGATATTTAGATTTTATGCCCACTAATGCAAATCAATATTAGGTAAGGAATGCTGATGATGTCATTCTGTAGGGTAGCTGGATCAAGGGCCTATGGTACCCAATGCTCAGTAGTGACCTGAAGGACATAGAAACCAGAGATGTCCCAGATCAGATCATGAACACCTACAGGTAGGCATAAACTTTGTCTATAACTCAAAGGTGGAGAAAATGGCAGACAGCAATGTGAGGAACAGACAAATGTGCATTAAGGTGCAAAGCACAAGGGAAGAGAGGAAGAAAATGAGTATGTATTAAATACTTCCTATGAGCTGAGCTCCATGGGAGTCACTTTGAACATTATATCATTTAAGTTTCCCAATACCCTTTGAGGAAGGGATTATAGCTGTTTCACAAAAAAGGAAAATGAGGATCAGAGAGTTTAAATAAGTTCCTCAAAATTACACTGTTCCTCAGTGGAGTAGCCAGAATTTGAACTCATTCCAAACCAAATCTCCTCCCACTGAACTGAGCCTTGAGTTCATAACCCAGTTCTGTATCCAATGAGGGCATCCAGGTATGAAAAGCAAAACAGCATGTGTGGGTTTGGTCAAGTAATTCCAAAGAAGAGTCTGTGAGCGTCTGTTTTATTTTTCTGAGACATGGCCCTGCCAAGTTTTGGACAGGACAATAGTCCTGATTCTTAGATTTGGGATTAAGTATTTCTGATCCTCTTTCTTGCAACATCAGACATGTGGCTTTGCTTCAGAAAATATGTCTCGTATGTAAAAGGGAAGATTTATATATAAATGAGTACTTGTCCCAACTGCTGACACGACCATCACTGCCTCACAGCTCTCAAGTCTAAAAATTTTCTGCATCTTCCCTGGGCCATCACCACCAGGAACTGCCACTCCCTAACACTGGTTTCATAAATTTTCATTCTCAAATCCACCGGTTCAGCCCCTGTAATAAAACGGGTCAAATCAGCCGGGGCCTGGAAAGTGATGATCTTCAGGTACAGCCCATTGCTCCAACAACGGTTTTCTTTGTAAAGAAAATAATCACACTCTATCCCTGCTCCAGTGAGTAAGAATGAAAATGGGCTATGCTTCAAGGGGTCTCATAACGGAGTAGGGAATTAAGGTTAGATGGCTTCTCACCTTTTGGTCAGGTACCAGCAGGATCTGACAATCAAGGTCTGAAGGCTTTATTCACTGTGAGAACCAGTACATCCAAGAAGCACTTGATCCAATGGCTCTCCTTTCTTAATGAATATTAAGAGTGAATATTATATATAATAAATAGTATTTATATAATATAAACATATATAATAAATATTATAATTACATTATTAATAATTTATATTATTATATATATTATATATATTTATATAATATAAATGTTATATATAATAAATACTATATAATAAATAGTCCTGTTATAGCACCAAAAGGATGATTATGACACTAGTCAGTATTTACTGAGCACTTAACATGGGCCAGACCTGTACTTCATATTTGATCCTCATACGGGTCTATGAGGTAGGCATTATTATCCTTGTGGGCTGTAAGAACGCTGAAGTTCAAAGTTGTTATGTAACTTCTCCAAGTTTGCAGAGTAAATGACAGTGCAGGCCGTGAAGTCCATGAAGTCCAGCTGGACTTGAGGTTGAGCCTTGGGCATAACTGCTTAGTGGGTCCAATTTCCTCTGCATTAGTCAGATATTCAGACTTTTGTAATCTGCCTACTGTTCCAGGGAACTCAGAACAGGGAAGCAGATTGTACAGCAAAGTGTAAAAGACTACTATTTTATGGTGAACATACATTTTAAGTTTTACCTTATGGGTCAAACCTATTTTCCATCCAACCTGGTGGTACGCCTCTGCCTCAAACGTTCTAATTTGCCTTGAAAACACCAGCGCTTGTGACTCCTTCAACCATGAGTTTACCTGAAACTTTCTTCAACTTATTTGTGTTTTTAGTCTCAACCACCTCTTTGATTACTTCGGTGACACACAATACAAATGCCAATAATAAAGAAAGCAGTTAGTACTTATTGAGTGCTTCTTCTGTGCTCACAGTTATCTTAATCCTCACAACAGCACTGTGAGGAAGATAGTTCTATCAATCTCTATTAGAGATGAGGAAATCGGGGCTCAGTGAGGTTAAGTCACTTCACCAAGGATATTCAATTCGTAAATGGTGAAGCAAGGTCTCCATCTACCTCGAAGTCCACAAAGTGTGCTCTAAACCCTGATACTCAAAGTGTGGTCCCCAGGCCAGCCCCAGCATCAGTATCATCTAAGAACTTGTTAGACATGCAGAATCTTAGGCCCTACCTGGGACTTACCAAATGTGGATGTGAATTTTAACAAGTACTGCAGATGTAGGGGGTGCATCCTGAAGGATGAGAAGCACCGCGTTAAATGACACCCTTGACTGGAGGTGGGGTGGCCAACTGTCCTTGTTGACTCAGGACTAAGGGCTGCTTGGGACATGGAATTTTCAGTGCTAAAACTAAGCAGGTCACAGGCAGACCAGGATAACTTGGTCACACTAGCTGTAGGACTAGTGCATTGGGCCCCTCTGCAGAGAGGTCAGTGAGTACTTTCCTCTTTTGTGGGCCTGGAGTGCGTCCTGTGCTGGCTTTCCACCCGCGATGTGGTCACAGGAGATGTTGCGTGTGTCTTCAGATGGCGCTACTGATCCCCTCACTGTGGATGAGGAACACCATCCAGAAAAGATGGATCTTAAGCCCTCAGATCCCTGTGCACTACCAGTGTCCACCTCTGGGTTCCTGAATCTTGACATTTGACCTAGGCCATGAGGGGAAGCATTCTTTTCCCTTTTCTCAATCTTCCTCACTGCGTTATAATCCCAAATGAACACATTAAAATTGCAAATAAGTACATTCCCACTCACTGTCTTATGGCTTCATCCATTCAGTTCTTGAATGTTTTTCTAAAGCTTCAGAAAACTCCAGATATGTGAAAAACCCTCATTATTTTAATACTAATGATTTCCATAAGACAAATATAAATCTGTGTGTTAATAATTCGTTCAAACATCATCATCCTAATGCTTTTTAGAAACTACTAAGGTTTAAGTCATTGCTACAGATTTCTCCTCATGAAGGAGAAGTTGTAGATTTTTTTAACCCAAATCATGGCCTAAAAAGAGTTTGCACATTTTCAACAAAGATAGTATATGAGTTCTACCTGTGAGTACTAGAATGTTTGTTTGTCCCAAGGGGGGGGAAAAACTTTTAATATATTTTAAACAGTAATATTTATATGCAGAAAATACAGCAATTTTTGATATATGGAGCAAAATGATTCCCCTTTTTGGCTTTAATTTACTTTGTGTGTAATGAGGTCTTGGCATTATTCTCAACTGTTAATACCCTGTGGAGAGAGGACTAAAATCTTCAGTGGCCGAGATTAAATCTCCCTGTCAAGTTCATTACTTTGTTCTCCTCTGAAATTTGCAGCCAGTTCCTCAGACCCCTACCTGGTACTAGCACTGCCTGTGATTTCATTGTCATTTATGTTTAGGCTTTTATCTTGCCTCTCAACCACACTGAGAAATTTTAATACAATCACTGCCATTCATTCATTTATTCAGCAAACATTTATTGATCACCAGCGCTGTGTGTTAGGTCTTACATAATAAATAATTAAAATGTCTTCAATGCCTTAAGTGACTATGAGATAAAATTCAGAAAAATAACCATAATGCAGTATAGAATATTTTAACAGGCATTACAGATGTACATAAAAAGAACTTAGAAATTCAAAGGTCCGAGAGATTTCTTCTTACTGGGAGGAACAGGGAAGAATATTAAGGAGAATATCGTATTTTGAACTGGCCTCCCTGCGAGATTTATAGAGAAGGAAGCCACAGACAGAAGTCGGGGCGCAGGAAAGAACAGGGCATGCCACGGGAATAAAACATGTCTGATCTGGCTGGAGTTTATGAAAAGGAGCTGGAAGAGCTGAGGTTTTAAAGGAATTTGGAAACTGATCATGTGGGTTTGATATGTAATCCAGTAAAGATCAGGAAGTCAGTGAGGGTTTCTGAGCAAGGAATTTTCACAGTTGGACAAAACTGTATTCACCCAGCAGGAATGTATAGGAAGGACAGAGCAGGAGACAAACTTATGGCACAGAATTTATTCAGAGCCTGTTAAAATAGTCCCAGGATAAGTAATAAAACCTACATTAGAATCTCTTTCTGCCACACTTAGCCATTGGCTTCTCTTTTCATCAGATACACTTACCAATGATTTATCCATATGTCTCTCAGCATCTTTGAAGGAAGATTTGTGCTTTTTGCACTTTTGTTTATTTTTGTTTTTTGGCAACGAAGAGCCTTCAAGTGATTCTTAGTTAAGAAGTACAGAAGAGGGTAGGTTTAACAGCATACACAGAGAGACACTATTGTTTTCAACAGAAAATTAATAACTCATTTATGAAGGACATATTATGTCACACACAGTATGCTAGGCACCCTGCATATAGCTTGCTTAATTCTCAAAACAGCCCCATGAGGATGGCATTATTATTTCTATTTTAAAGTTGGGGAAACTGTGGCTTAGGTAGGCTCATTCCATGCATGAGCTAAGGATATTGGGTTAATGTTATTTTCAACAGGAAGAATCCAGTATTCTTTCATTCTGGAAGAGTTTAGAGCCTTGCTCTATTTTTAATTCTAACCTTCAGTCAGAATGAACTCATAATCAGTGCTCATTAACCCTGAGGGCACCCAGCCAGAGAGGCTATGAGGGAATAATGAGGAGACAGGGAACGGATGGCAGTCTTAGGACACGAGGTTCCAGGCAACCCTGGGTGGAAATGGGGCAGAAAAATTAGAATGGTGATGACATTGTTAATTTTTAATATAAATAATTCCTTAGAATAGAATTGTAGATGTTGTAGGGACATTGGGGAAATTGGAGACTTTTAAGCACCTATTCTCAATTGGATAAAACTCATTGAACTAAATTGATAAAATTAAGGCAAAGTTCAATATTCTCAGTACAAGTAAATAATCTTTGGGTTTCTGTTGTCCCCTGTTTCTGCCATCAAGTACCCCTTAGAATGGCCCCTACAGTGGGTCTAATACAGAGCAGTCTTTTCTCCTAGCTTCATGTAAAATTGAGGAAGCGTATTTCATCTCTTTGAATTGACTATAGCCATGAAGTGTCCAGTGAAATCAGATCATTTGGAATAATGAAAGCATGAAATCGCTCCCATTTTTCACAGGAAAGGCTAGAATATTTAATAGAAACCAGGCAAGAACCAGGATCTATGAATCCATTTTATCAAAATGTCCCCTTAGCCAGAATTCTCACAGAAATAACCGTGCATCCTTTCTCTTGGCAACTCTAAATATTCCTGTTTCATCCTCAGAAATAAAGGAGGGCTCATGTGCTAGCAACCAGAAAGCTCAATGACCAGACAGTGAGGTAGAGCCCATTTTCCCTTTTTCTCCTGGCTAGACACTTTTCCTGGGGTCTTTCTCTTTCTGGAATCTCTAACTCGCACTCGCTATAATCGGTTGTGTGTCTGAAAATGACACCACATTTCTAAAAGCCACAGTTTTGGGAGGAGGGTTCATGGTGCCATATTCATCATGGTTTTCCACTTCACAGAGCTGGAAGCTAAACGTCGCAGGAAAGTCTTCCTCAAGTTTTTATGGGGTGGAAGATTTGACTCTAGAGAAAATCAGCCTAAAAATAATTTCTTCAGTATTCACCCATCTATTTCACACATAGTCATTATCTACGTGGCACTCTGCTGGGTGCTACGAGGAAACTTTTGAAAAGTAATTTTGTACAATTACAAGTTATACTTAGTTGACACATTCCAATGGATGTGCACGATGCTTCTGGAGATTAACACAGAAATGACCTAAACTGTGAGAACACAGCCCCAGACTGGGCTTAATTAAATATGTGTTCATAAGATGATGATGATAACTGTCATAGCACATGCTAATGGTATTCCATCAGTGTTGTGGCCATGTCTTTTCCAAGTGTGGATATGGAATAAACCATCTATTTTACTTCCAAGACATCATGTCTCAGATGTTATTATTTTTATATCTTTTATTCATGTAAAATCGGTATATGGTTTATTATTATAATAGTATGTTGCATATATTATATAAAATCACATTTAATTTATGTGCACGTATGTGTGATGAGTAGGTACAAAGAAAATAAAGACAGGCTGGGGGATGGAGGAAGGAAAGAAGGGAAGAGACCGTGAGAAGAAAGAGAGCCTGTGCTTTCCAGATGTTTCCATTCCTCCTTACTCTGTCAAGAGAATGCAGTTTTCCACAAATTAAGCCACAAATGTCACATTACTCTTTCTTCAGTAAACATAATTTCAGTGCCTCACTCAGCAAGGTTGATAAGAAGTTTGATATCAGTTGCTCTTGGGGTCTGAAGTCTCATAGATGTCCAGAAAGAGGACTTTCCGTCCCCATCCAACCTTCTATGTTTTCTCCTTCCAGGACCTTGAAGCTGGTTAGGTGTGGCACTCCATCAGGGGTCTCACACCGTGGACACTTGTGCAGATGTTTGCCCAGGACACTTTGGATGGGCTGTGTGTTGGTGAGGGGGGCAGAGGTGGTCCATGGGTATCATGGGAACCACTAGCCATTTTTTTTAAAAATATAGTTGATTTACCATATTGTGTTAGTTTCAGGTGTATAGCATAGTGATTCAGAGTTTTTGCAGATTATATTCCATTATCAGTTATTTCAAGATAATGGGTATAATTCCCTGCGCTATACAGTATATCCTTGTTGCTTATCTATTTTATATATAGTATTCTGTATCTGTTAATTCCATACCCCTAATTTGTCCCTCCCACCTTCCCTCTCCCCTTTGGTAACCACAAGTTTGTTTTCTATATCTGTGTCTGTTTCTGTTTTGCATATGTATTCATTTGTAATATTTTTTAGATTCTGCATATAAATGATATCATGTAGTGTTTGTCTTTCTCTGTTTGACTTCTTTTGCTAAGCATAATATCCTCTAGGTCCATCCATGTTGCTACAGATGGAAGTATTTCATTCTTTTTTATGTCTGAGTAATAGTCCATTGTGTATATATATACCACATCTTCTTAATCTATTCATCTGTTGATGGGCACTTGGGTTGCTTCCATGTCTTGGCTATTGTAAATAGTGCTGCTATGAACATAGGGGTGCATGTATCTTTTCATATTAGTGGTTTTGTTTTATTAATATACATACAGGAGAGGAATTGTTGGATCATATGGTAGTTCTAGTTTTTGTTTTTTAAGGAAACTCCATACTATTTTCCATAGTGGTTGCACCAATTTACATTCCCACCAATAGTGTACAATGGTGGGAACCTCTGGTCTTAATGCCAAGTTTTTTAGTACAGATCCCACCCCCCAACCTGAGAGTCTGCCACATTTGAGAGATAGAAAGTTGCAACCCTTTCTTTCTCTAGTCCCCACCATCCAACCACCTTCTTGAGGTGAGACCACTCCTCTTTATATCTTCAAGAATCCTCTCCATTTTAGACAAGGCAGTTTAAACATCTCTGCAGGTTAAAACTTGAAAAACATAAAGAAAAAAATAATGTTTTCCCTGACTTGAGAAAAATCCAGACTAAAGAATTCAAAAGCTTCTCTCTCCTCTTGGGAGGGTAATGAAAACATATCACATCTTTTTTCTATATCACAGGTAATTATTTATATTTATAGCTATTATCAATGTCTACTCATCTACTTCTATATATTAACTATCTGAATCTTTCTATATATCAATCTATAGCTATATCTACATCTCTATTATCTATCTGTATCTCTCTCTGCATAGCTACCTGTATCACAGATCATATCCTAATGGATCACTTGCCATATTGTGTTGTCAGCAAACCATCTTGATGTACTTATTATCTCCTATTAGCCACACCATTCCTTTGGAAAGATTGCAAAATCAGAGGAAGTGTAGGGCTGAAAAGAATCTCAGAATTGACTTATTTGGTATTTCCTAAACTTTTAATATTTCAGCAAATATCTGGTATTTCCTAAACTTTTAATATTTACAACTTTTGTTATACTCACGTCATAGTCTATTATTTTATTGATAACTTCTTTAAATCAACTCATTTATTTTACTAAAATACAATATTCTTTAAGTAAATCTTATTAACATAAATGGAGAAAAACTTGCAAAATAATTTGCTTGAGAATAAATAAAATGAAAACAAGACATTGTTCAGTCCTAGTTGCTAGAGTAGGCAGACTCTGAGCTTCAGACTGTTTCTTGCCCCATTTCTTTGTGACCGAAAGGAAAATTTGAAAAGAAATGACCTTCTCTGCTTGTGATTTAATCATACTTAATTCTGAGTCTATATGTCACCCAAAACAAAATATTATGCATCATACTTTGAGAAACACTGATGGAATTTTTCCCTTCACTTTCCTCAAGAATATAGCCCCAGAGAAAATGGGTTCCTACCTTGCTTCTGACAAAGTGAGACTAGTCTTCGAGTTTCTTGATCTTGAGCTCTGTGCACCAACCCACGTCATCCAACTAACTTACCTATAGGTTATTACAGGACCATTCCTTTATCTGTGCCCTGTCACCCTAACTGGATGGCAAGCTCACTGAGTTCAGGAGCTGTGACCCTGTTCTTTACATACTCTCCTGCACATGGTGTCTTTCACTCCATAGATGCTCAAGAAGTAAAGTTAGATTTGATGTGAAATGCTAGTGGTGTCACCAGGAAATGTTTGTGAGGAAATCAGAATTGCCCCTCTGTCACTTCCAGGTTAGGACAAATTGCCAGACGTTGTGCCGGAGACTTGGGTGACTGAGACACAGCCTTTGCCCCCAGGAAAGTCCAGGTGGTGGCAGGAAAGAAGACAGATGGATGGTGGAAGGGTTGCATAGATATAACTGTCCTAAAGGGCAAGACATGCAGTAAGAGTGCTAGTCATCAACAGCTTAAGGAGCACAGAGGGAAGAACCATTATGAGAACAAAAACAGATGAGGAATTAAAGTAGAATGTGGGGGCTTCCCTGGTGGCGCAGTGGTTGAGAGTCCGCCTGCCAATGCAGGGGACACAGATTCATGCCCCGGTCCGGGAGGATCCCGCATGCCGCAGAGCGGCTGGGCCCGTGAGCCATGGCCGCTGAGCCTGCGCGTCCGGAGCCTGTGCTCCGCAGTGGGAGAGGCCACAACAGTGAGAGGCCCGCATACGGCAAAAAAAAAAAAAAAAAAAAAAGTAGAATGTGGAAGAAGAGGAAAATGAAGAATAAGAGAAAGAGGAAAACCTATTGGTTCAGAAGACTAGAACTCTCTATGACGCCGAGGGAGGACTAGCTCAGCTCAAATCAAAACACTTGAGGAACCTCAGCTATAAAGTCTGGATTAAACTTAGAATATGATACCCAGAGCTCCCCAGAACAAGGGAATTCAGTTGCAGTGATGTCCAAAATCTCTGTCTAGCCTACGGAGCTGTGTTGACCACATTGGTCCACAGTCTCTCTCTCTCGCTTACTTAACATGACTGTGCTGATCTCATGTTGGTGGCCTAATGATTTGCTGCAGGGCAGACCCTAGTGCCATATGGGAAGTTTGTAGCCGTGGACCACCCAAGCCTCAGGTAATGGAGCAAGTGTTGGGGAACGTCCACCCAGGCAGCTGAGGTGGATCCAGCTCTGCAGCCTGACCTGACAGAAAACTGTCCTGTGTCCCATATAGAAACTTTTCTCTTTGCCTTGTTTCTTAACTTGCCTAAAGGCCAACTTACACTTCTGAGAAAAAACTCGTTCCTTGGGTAATATCCATCTACAATTTCCCTTAACTGCCATATTACTGTAAAGAGGAGAGAGCTCAGGGCAGCTGTGTTGGCAGAATCTATTACTGCTGTGTTTTTATGAAAATCTAGCAGCTTCTCAATCCCTTTTATTTTAGCACCCCCCCCTATAACTTCCCACCCTCACACTCCTGCCACCTATCCCCACCCCTGCTCCTTCTCTGGACTCATTATTTTTCTTGGAAATATTCTTTGACATATCAACCAACCACAGGAATTGGCCCTGATGTACTCCAGCCTGGAGAGGATTCAGAGTTAATGTCAGAAGGAAGAAATTGTCCAAGTTCACTCCAAGAGAATCAATTAGCTTCTAATAACAACCCATCTCCAGAGAATGCGATGGTCTAAGTGTTTGAGCAAAAAACACAGGCCGAGTTCCCCACCTCCTACACTCATTTTTCACTCCCAGATATAACAATCAGTTTTTCCACGCTCTTCTTACAGACTCTCATTCATTTTTGTACCCCACCCCCCAAATCTAACATCAAGGTGCTGAGCAATGCTCAAAACAGAAGGTTTGCCAAGTGAATGATTCCTAAGAATTCAGGAATATTCCAGTGAGTTACATGTAAAGGTAAAATAGATATGTAGATATCCAGTAACTTTCTGGTAATTCAACCCATGGTTGTCGCACTACCTAGAGATTTCCTGTAAAGTACTCATAATTGAAGTACTTGTAGGTCATATGTGACTTCTTGGTAGTGTTATTCGCTGTACTTTGTGAATTCTAAAGCACAAAGTGTTGCTTTGACCCGTATGATTTATTAGTTTAATTAATAACGCATATAGCCTGTGGAAGCACTATTGCTGTTTGGAGAGGTCAGCTATGAGGCTACAGAGATACTGCCTGCACAGAGCTGTCTGAAGAAAGAGTATATGAGTAAGTAAAGAAGACATTGAGAAACAGAGAAAGATGGAGAGCACTGACCTGTCTACAGAACGGGCTTCAAAACAGGGGAGAGGAAAGAGGTCAAAGCACTGAAAATAACTTTCAAGCCATGCCAGATCTTTTCCTGGATCAGCACTGCTTTCCAGGGGGGTCTGATCTGGTAGACAGAGCATAATGGCAAGATTCTAGGCTGGAGTGCTTTGTGAATCAGGTGACCAATGACCAGTATCGTGATTCCAAGTGGTCCATCTGGCTTAGAGCTCAACTCCTGTGAACAGCTAGGGATGCAGATGGGAAGTTGCAGATATAAGAAAAATACATTGGTAAAAAACTGGGCAAGAATCCTGTTATGGGTTGGATTGTGTCCCTCCCCCATTCATATATTGAAGTCCTACCCCCAGTATCTGAGAACGTGACCTTATTTGGAAATAGGATCATTGTAGATGTAATTAGTTAAAATGAGGACGTACTGGAACAGGGTGGGCACCTAATCCAATATGACTGGTGTCCTTATGAAAAGGGGAAATTTGGACGCACACACACACACACACACACACACAGGGAGAACACTATAGAAAGAGTGGAGTAGTATGGCAGAAGCCACAGAACACCAAAAATTGTCAGCAAACTACCAGAAGAGAGGACAGAGGCATGAAACAGCCCTCACAGCCCTCAGAGGAAACCAATTCTACTGACACCTTGATCTTAGACATCCAGCTCCAGAACTGGAAGACAATACATTTCTGTTGTTTGAAGCCACTGGTTTTGTGGTATATTGTTAGGGCAGCCCCAGGAAACTAATATAAACCCCCAGTCAAGTCAACTGGCAAAGCTCAGGGAGCTGGGGCACCAAGCAACACTTGGGACATAAGGTAGAAGGGCAGTCACGGGCACTAGGCAGATGTGGCAGAGGTAAGGAGGGGATGGCTACAACTTGTCCATGCCACCTCAGTCCCCCCCACCCCCAAATCCATGCACTGGAAAGAAAGCAAGCCCGATCTCACTACCCACTGGGGGCCCAAGCTTCCCCTTACACCCCAATGCTTTGGCCAGTCCAAGGTCTGAGTGGGTCGAGAACAAAAGGGCTGAAATTCCCTGTGCCTGTAGGGAAAGATAGCAAAGCAGGCACAGCTGATGCCTCATAGAGAGGGTGAATCAGAGGTCATTGCCCGCCAGCTCGGAATTCGCAGTTCTTTTCCTGACACCCTTTTACAACCATCCCACAGATTTTTTCTATGATACCTAACATCCCTTTGGTTCTTAAATGGGTTTGGGATTTAAATTTAAATCCCCAAAGCCACTTAAATGGCTTTGGGGATTTAATCTGAGTTTTTACCTGCCAGTAGCCTAGGTTCCCCAAACATCTCTCTTATAAATGCCAACCCCAATATTTGTTTATAATACTTGAATTTCCTTTGGTTCTTAAATGGGCTTTGCTTTTTGGTTTAAGATCTGTGTATACCTGCTACTAGCTTAGACTACCCCAATGTTCACCCTCTGTTCACGATTACCCCATTTGCCTCCTGGGCTCCTTTCTGACCTCCACCCTCCCATCTATGGTTAGTGTATCCTTCTCTTTGACCTCCTGTAATGGACTAGTCACACCCCCAGAGACTATTTCTGCTAAGTTCTGTCCAGTAGGACAGGACACCTCCCAAACAGGCGGCCAGCAGACAGATTGGGAAATCGTATGAGCCAGAACAGCTGCTGTGGGACATGCTAACAGTTCAACACGATGCGAGTACAGAAAATTACTGACTGTCCAGAAGCAGAGAACTTTAGAAATGTACCTCCTACAACTCTTATTATACAGACCGGGAAACAGATCAGCAATTTCATCATACTCACAGAGCTGGTAATTCAAAGAGCCGGCGGTTTGCACTGTACCTGGTAGGACTTGCTGTACTTGGGTGGGCGGCAGGTTCTACAGAAAGGAGCCAGCAGCAGAGGCTCGGACAGGAGTGGGAGAGTAAATGAATACTCTGGGCACGGGTATGGGAATGGGACCAGCCAGAGAATGTGTTTACAGCAGAGACCTCAGCAAGATGTGCCCAAAGGGAGCTGAGGTGGGCAAGAGAAATAGCCCAGAGCCACAGCATAGCTAAGATGGATAATGAGACTGCACTCTTGAAATAGCTCGTGGCAGAGGGTAGAGCGATCGGAGGAGGAGCTTTAAAAGAAAGGTGAGGGCTTCCCTGGTGGCACAGTGGTTGAGAGTCCACCTCCGATGCAGGGGACATGGGTTCGTGACTCGGTCCGGGAAGATCCCACATGCCGCGGAGCGGCTGGGCCCGTGAGCCATGGCCGCTGAGCCTGCGCGTCCGGATCCTGTGCTCCGCAACGGGAGAGGCCACAACAGTGAGAGGCCCGCGTACCGAAAAAAAAAAAAAAAAGAAAGGTGAAAGTCTTACTGTACTGGGTAGAGACCACGTTAGAGAATTAATATATCAATTGTTCTTAGACTTTGGTGTGTAACATATAGATATTCAGTCCTAAAGATGCCGATCGGAGCCTTTGGAGTAAAGACCCGGAAGTCTATGTTTTTTCCCAACACCCACCTCACCTCAAGATCCTGAGTCTCATTACTGCATGTGAATATGACAAAGACCCAGTTTGTCTTCCAGGCTTTTGCGGCCTATGTGTAGGTGTGTGTTTGTGCTGCAGTCAAGATGCTAGGGGAAGGGAGTATATGATTCTCAAAATAAAACCTTAAATTTGTTAAATTTAAAGGAAAAACATTCAAGGGATTATTATTTGTTTATAGTAACGGCATGATGTATTTGCTAAAACATCACGAATACAGAATTAATATTGAATCAGAGTTGGAAGAAGGGGCTCGGGCTGCCAGTGACAGACAGGCAAGGAAAGAGGACGACGACATGCTCATCTCTCTGCTGCCGTGTGTGGAGAGCAGCTCTGTGATTTGATGGACCTCCTGTAATCCCAGATACTGACAGCGCCCAGTTTGTCAGCACCTGAGCCCTTTAAACAGCTCTATGAGCAGAGCTTCCAAAGAGAATAAAAAGGCAAGTTGTCCATGGCTGCCTACAACTGAAACCGGAGCTGGACAGACCCAGGCCAAGAGCAAACCCAACCCAGCCTGAGACATGCATGTGAGCACACACGCAGGCATGAAAAAGAAACCCACACGGGCTTTTTTTAACCATCAAAGTGTAGGAGTCACATGGGTAATACCTTTGCAAACAGCTAGCACTTAGTCATTTTTCACAGCTGATGGATTGTGTTTCCTTTAACCTTTTGGATTACATTAAAAAAAATAAAAAAAGAGCGACCACAGGGTCTGCAATGAAATCACCAGGGACAATGAACTGCATTGAATTCACCAGAGAATGCACCCTTCCCTCTTTATCTTCCTTTGCCCTGTGTGTAAAAATACTTACATTTTTCAAAACAAGAAAGAATTTGAGACCCTGTGAAAATTTTATAAATTGTTCCTGTGAATCACCCTCGAGTCACCCTCGAGGCCTCTCCATCCCATTCCAGTAAGTGTTATATTAGTTCATGACTGTGCTTGCTGGCTGCTGCGAGATCCCTGGGAACGGCTTGGACCTGGCAAGATGGGTCCTCAGGGTAATGGCCTTCCCTGCCTGCTGGAAAGAATCATTTTTAAGTTCAAGAACAAATATTGTCTTTTGCATTCCAGTTGTTGGGTTTTATTAACCAACTGTGTCTGCTGAAGACATCTTGACCTTAATACTAAAATGTCCATTTGAATGTTTCTATATCTTAGTAATCGATTTTTTCATATAGTCATCGACAAGTTGATATTGAATACCTACTACCTTCTTCTCTGCATTGCACAAACATTATCTGGAATGAGCATTCTATAGGAAATAAAAAACTTTTACAGAGCCAAAAATTCTTGGTTCCTGTAAGATTAGATATATGATTAAGTGTCAAGATTAGGTAGACATTCAAATTCCAAGCAATATTCTCATTTGTAAGTGTATTAGGCACATAAGGTGTCACTATATCAGAAATTACCCAAAGTGGAGATTTTAAACCCAGCTGTAAAATTAAGCTTTGGTTCACATGCCAGGGTTTCAGATGAAGCTGGATTCTGTGAAGGGATATTAAGCAGTAAGTTTAACATGTAAGTAATTCTGTCCCTGCTTTTTTAACGCACATGGATGGACTTTCATCTAAATCTGAAATTGTGGGTGTTCTATAAATGCATTTGTTGCTTCTCAATGTATATTCTGATCAATAGTTTTCTCATTTCATGTCTATTGGGTGACCTTCTCACTGATAGAGGGAGAGAGGATGTTTCTAAGAAAAAAGGTTGACACTGAGTCCACTTGAGTAAGACTAATGATAATTTTGATATATTGAAATGTATTTGCTTATTCATTTTTTAAAAAACAAATTACATGGCTGGATTTGCACAGGTTAAATTTAAACTGTTCATAGTGTAGAACTTTCCAGTCTCTCTGTGATTTAGCCATTATATATCTGTGTGTTATTTCAGGATTGCTTAGAAGTAGATGCCAAGACAGAATTAGATATGCAAGAGATTACTGGGGAAGGAAGCAAAAAAAGGCAAAGAGATCCTTGATATGGGGCTGCAGGTCTGCTACCAGTAGGAGGAGAGAGGAAAAGAAGGGTTGGGTGGAAGAGTTGCAGACGGCAATGAAATTTCAAAGTTTTGGCCAGGCCAACGGGAATTCCTTGGGTCTGGTGGAAAGTCCTGCATCTCACAGCAATTGGCCTGTGTTAGTCTCCCCCATCCCCAGCTCACACCCTGTACTCAGTCATGGCTAGGAGCAGTCCTTGGGAAACATGACCAGAGCACAGACACGGTGATGGATTCAGAGGGGTGGCAGCTGAGACCCTCTGTCAGTTATGCTCCCTAACAGGAGTTGACTTGAACAACACATTCTAATGCCCACCACTCTCTGTCAATAAAGGCCTCATCAAGGATGTGGAGAAATTGGAGCACTTGTAAACTATTGGTGGGAATATAAAATGGTTCAGCCACTATGGAAAACAATACGAAGCTTCCTCAAAAGATTTTAAATAGAACTACCATATGATCCAGCAATTCCACTTCTGGCTATATATCCCAAAGAATTAAAAGCTGGATTTCAAAGAGATCTTTGCACACCTGTGTTCATTGCACATGAAGCAAGTGGTGGTTATCTTCACAATAACCAAGCGTTGGAAGCAACCCAAGTGTCCATCAGTGGATGAATGGATAAACAAAATGTGTTGTATACGTACAATGGAATATTATTCAACCTTTCAAAAAAAAGAAGGAAATTCTGACATATGCTACAATGTGGATGAACCTTGAGGACACTATGTTAAGTGAAATAAGCCAGCCACAGAAAGACAAATACTGTATGATTCCATTATATGAGGTGTCTAAAGTAGTCAAAATTTTAAAACAGAAAGTAACAGTGGTTGTCAGGGGCTGGAGGGAAAAGGAATGTGGAGTTGTTGTTTAAGGATATAGAGTTTCAGTTTTGCAAAATGAAAAAGTTCTAGAGATCTGGGACACAACAATGTGAATATACATAACACTGCTGAACTGTGCCCTTAAAGTGATTAAGATGGTGACTCTTATGTCTTTTTAACCACAATTTAAAATGTTTTAATTAATAAAAGCGTCATCATAACCAAAGTTTGGGGATCACATTTGTTCACTCATTTATTGAACAAATCTTTACTGAGACTTTACTATGTGTCAGGCACCATGTCCCATACTGTAGACTCTACAGGAAACAAGCAAAGTCTATACCCTCTTGGATTATATTGTAGAGTGTATTAATACCCTTGAAAATACTGCCTGATAATGAGGCTCTCCTTCACTAGAGACATGTTGCCCACTGCTAACGGTTAAGAAAATGACTACTTTGGATCTTACTTGAAAGTGTCTATTTGGGGACTGAGTTTGCTGTCATTTACTTATTAGAATCTGCACACAACTGTATAAAATGACCCTGCCTGCGTTCTACCCTAATCTTTTAATTTTAATACATTGGATTGAACAATTACATAAGTCAGTATTTCTTAAATGTATTTGACCACACGACCATTCCAAAGTCTGTGTGTTTGTGAATTTTCCCTTCGATAGCTGAGTGTGAAATCTAGAATAGTGGATGACAGAGACATACAGAATTGGGGGAATATAGTAGGGATGAGAAGAAGCCATCCTAGTTTTTTTTCCTCAATGTATATCCTGTTTCTACCTCAGTGTGTACTGTACTACATTCATTCCCATGTACTACAAAACCTGAAACTCCATCATTAAACATTAATCCCCTTGATGTAAGGATTAGACTCTCCAGGTTTTTCTCTTTTTTTTCAGATTGCAAATGGTTTGAGAGAAATAATGTACACATCATTAACATCTTTGTGTGGTTGAGGCTATCAGCCTACTTTTCCCGGATGAGGGGAAAGAATGTCACATTGGGATTACAAGATGCCTGGAGGTGAGAGGGACTGAACTGATAAACCCTAAGTTTGTCTGTGGTCAAACAGAGAACGTCAGAAAACACAAGTTGCAACATCCTCAGTGAGGTGGATGGTGATGGTAAACTGGTCTGCTGGATCCCAGTAGGAGTGTTATCTCTGAACATATTCTGGCATTTTTCTTATTCTGTCATTGCAAAGGTATGCAAAAAAACTCAGATTTCAAACCAATCTTGAATCTGCAGAACAGTAAAAAAACTAGATAATGCTGACCTGTCAAGTGCAATAACTATGACAGTTTTCACTGATATTCACAACTTTCAGAGTTATCATCAAGTAAAATTGTTAAATAGATGAAAATGGTTTGGATGGCCCTTATCTCTGCTTTTGACACCCACCAATTCCCCTTTGTTCACCCACCTGAAAATCCTGTATCCTGAGCTCTCTCCAAGCCTCCCTGACCAGTGTATCATGTTTGGGACCCTTTTCAACTTCATACATCATCATCTTCATCATCGCCAGTGTCCATCTAGTGTTTTCTCTGTGCAGGCATATTACATGCGTTATCACGTTTAACACCCACAGCCCTATTAGGTGTCTAGGTTTTATTATCATCCACATTTAATGGATGGGTACACTGAGGCTCAGGAAGGTTAGGCAACTTGCACAGGGTAAAGAGCTAGGATGTAGAAGAGCTGGGTTTCAGATCCAGACTTGTCTGGCCCATACACTTACCTCATACATGATCAATTTTGGCTACCAGTTTAGGGGAGGTGGACACCAGGCACATCCCAAAATCTATCTAAGGAGAGGTTCCTCCCCACGTACTACTCTGAATACTTTGTGTGCATAAACACATTTGTGTACAAGCTGAAGACATGGCTTGCCCTTGGTGGCCTGGGCCTCATAAGTCTTGACACAAGGGTCTATTCCATAGCAATTAACTCTGGGCTAGGCATTCCCATCCCAGGATCAGGAATCTATTTGGGTTTTCAATAATAGCTCAGGAGTTCCACACCCCCACTCCAAGTTTTTCTACTTCCATCTCCACCAGGTTTCTGAGTAAAAACTGCAACTTGTTATTCTCTTTCTTTAGGAGAGAGCTTCGCAAATGGTAAAAGCTCTCTATCATGATTCCCTGGTTTTATTTGCAATCAGATGTGATCAGGCCACGGGAATGGCCTCTCGCGCATTTTACAGTCTGGATAAGGATGGCCATGTCAAGCGTGTGATTAATTAGATGACAAGTAGCTACTATTTGTGGTGCTTTAATCATTCAACACATATTCAATGAATGCCTTCTCTGCCAGGCACCGTGCTAGATTCTGGGCACACAGTGAGCAAGGGAGACTTGTTTCTTGGCCTCGCAGAGTCTACTATTTGGAATCCCAATACCCCATATGTGCTAATAATCACCATATTCTCTGAATACTCATGCACTCAGTACTTTACATAAATTAGCTCTAACCTTTACAACAACTGTGTGAAGTAAGAAGACAATAGCCCCACTTTACAGATAACTAAACTGAGGCTCGGAGAGGTTATGTAATTTGTTCACTGTCATGTGGCTAATAAGGACAAAAGCTGGAATCAAAACCAGCTGTTTTTGACTAGAAAGTCCATTCTCTCCTTCATATAACTGACTATAAAGTAGGAGTGAGGGAACCTCGACTCCAGTCCCAGCAGTCTCCCCATGCTGCCCCCTCTGTATTACAAGGTAGCTGTTTTAGGGCCTAAGGAAACCCCTTTACCCCTTTATGTTTCATCTTTCTTAACTGTAAAATGGAAATGATAATTGCACTTTTATAGGAATGCTTAAATGGTGAAAACATCTATAAATACTAAATATCATTATAAATTTAATAATGTGCTCCAGTTTTATAATTCCCCCAAATTCCCAGTGAAGATGAATTCGTGGTCCTCTTGCATGCTAAGTGTGCGTGGAGTGAAGGCTCATACAGCCTCCTCCCACTCTAAGTGACGGTTCAGACAAAAGTTGGAGTTGCCTTTGGCTTCTCATAAGGCAAACCTCAGCTTTCTGGAAAACTGTGCCAATGAATATGATTCAGTTGAAAATCAATTTGACTAAATTGGTGGTAAAATGAAAGTTCTGCCCATTTCAATAGAACACAGTGAAAAGAAAACATTGAAGTGTATATAAAACAATTAACACTGCATCTGGAACACTGGATTTGCGGATTCAGTTGGATATTTATATGGTCCCAGTTTTCCTGGCACAGATCCAGTTTATGCTGTAATGCTAATAGATTTCACTTTTTTTTTTTTTTTTTTTTTTTTTTTTTTTTTTTTTTTTAGATTTCACTTTTAATAATAGAATTATTAATTAACTAGCAGAGTTTCCACATCCCAAGTATGGTGATTTTGCTGAATGACACGGCAGAACTACATAGATGTTGCTTTAAAGACTAAAAAAGCTATCTATGTAATCAGAAGCCTAATGAAGTGACTTAGAAGCATCTGTCACTCCTCAATATTCTGTCCCTGGGGGCTACGGATAATTCCAGCAAGGACTGGCACGGGTTAGAGGCCATTATTTTGGAATGTTAAAATTATGAAATCTTAAAGCACCGTACCTACCTTTAAGCCCAGAGTCTCCACTTCCCCCAGTTAGTTCAACAGTGTCAAACAAAGGTCAGAGGAGTTGTTTACATTGAAATAATCAGCTCCCTTGTAAAAGACAATCTGCATCTCCACACTGATGAATCATTTCCACCAGCTCCCAGTTGAGTTCTTTTAGAAAATCTGTAGCCACAGGTACCATCCTCTTCTCCTCTTAGAATAACCAGATTCAGAGACCATGTCACTAATATCTGGGTTCCTTAAAATTTGAAAGCCAGAAGGATACCTTTTAGTGAGCTAAAATACCTAGTTATTGGGGCCCTAGTAGCCAAAAGAGTTAATATGGCAGTTCTCAAAGCATGGTGCTCAGAATCACAGCAGTATCACCTAAAAACTTGCTAGTAATACAAATTCTCAAGCTCTCTCCCAAACTCACTGAATCAGTAGCTCTGTGGCTGAGCCCAGAAATCTGCATTTTAACAGACCCTCCAGGCAATTCTGCTGCAAGCTAAAGTCTGAGAATCATTGAGTTAATAATACAAGTCCCCATCATTTCTGATTTATTCTCAGGATGTAAAACTTTTGCAGCTTAGCTCAGGAGCCATGAAGTAGAAAGTTCAGCAACTAACAGACAAAGTCGAGTTTGATAGCACATTGACTTGCTTGATGGAATCTCTGTATGAAGTTTCAAAATATGGAAAATTGAGCTCTGAAATGTTATGATGTTGGTATTGGCAACCAGTACTGCTGAATTGCAGAGAAATACAGGATCCTCCTGCTGTTTCTTTTTCGCTGAATTCCTTTCTGGCCTCTTGGAAAGGTTCCCTTGAGGCATTTCTGAAAATATAAACCTCCCCATGTAAATGAGTTGTTTACCCTCCCGATCATTTGTTAGAAAGCATTGAATTTTGCTGAATCAGGAGAAGTTGCTTTTGACAAGCATACACATAAAACAGTAAGTGATACTGAAAACACTTGGTGCAAGTCTCAAAACTTGGAACACTCTAGATTCTTAATAATGGGTCATGCCATTTGGCAGATCTTTTCATGCAATCTTAAACAAAGTCAGGCCGACCAACAGAATAACAAAGAGTGAATATTAACAGTTGAACACAAATGAGACCTTATCCTGGTAGAGAGACAGAATGCAAGGCCTATTAGAGACTGCAAAATGCTGGGGCTTTTAAATATGATAAGTTTAAGCTAGTCTGTCTCAATACTACTTAACTAGGAGGAGACAAATCTATAGAGAGAAAAACTGGACTCAAGGAAGTGGACAGTTTTTTACTGCTCCAGGAATAGAGAAAATAAAAAGGGTAAATTAAAAAAAAAAAAAAAAAAGCAAACTACACTATTTAAAAAAAAAAAAGTTATCTTCCAAATGTAGTTGCATTTTAATCCTTTAGTAATTTTAATTTATGTATAATTTAGCTCACTTTTTCTTTATTTTTTAATTATGAAAGCATAGTATTAAATTCAAATATACTTAGAAGAGGAGAGAATAAAAGGTGAAATTTGCCCCCCGCCCTGTTCGTTTCTTCTTTTTTTTCTATCCATACTCTATCTAAGACGTTGCCACAGAAAACTGTTCGGTGTAAATATTTCCAGGCTTTTATATGTGCATGTCTTTAAATGTGAATCATATTTCTGCCTATCGGTCTTTTACTATATCACGTGAAATTGGCTCAGTGAATAGTCACCAAATTTCGAGTATATACCTGAAGACATCTTAAATAAAATAAACAAGAGCAGTTTGCAATATTACTCCACACTGAACATGAAAAGGGCAAATATTTGAATTCCATGTATTTTTATTTGGAATTAAGCTGCTTCTCATGTGAGCACTGATCTACAGCATAAGCCAAGATAAATTACAGCAGGTATTTGTTTAATTAATAATATTTAGGTGTCTTTTCAGAAAAAAATGGACACAATAGCTTTGCTTTGTGTTTATTATGAAATAAGTGATTGCACATATTGTCACGTATCATGAATTTTTTTCACTGTTATTTATCGTGCACAAGTTTGCACGCCAGTTTATACAGATTTACTTCATTCCTGTGGAAATGGGATAACGGCCATCATATAAATGAAGACTCTACCATGATTTATTAAGCCTCTCCCCCTTGATAGGCCTTGGTTTTTTCCATATTTGCTACCATAAACGATCCATCTATAGCCATCCTTGTACATTAATTGTTGTGTATTTTTGTGAGCATCTTGGTAAAGTA
Source organism: Phocoena phocoena (assembly GCF_963924675.1). NCBI lineage: Eukaryota > Metazoa > Chordata > Mammalia > Artiodactyla > Phocoenidae > Phocoena > Phocoena phocoena. The sequence continues at coordinate 32,842,891 of NC_089221.1, read as the reverse complement.
GATTCATAGAGGTAGACTTTCTGAATAAGAAGCAAGGAACATTAGAGTTTTGTTTTGATAGGTACTGCCAAAGCACTCTTAAAAGGTAGCAGAGAATGAAAGCACCTATGTTCCCCCAGTCACCAAATCTGAACTGTATCACTGCTAAAATACTTTTGTTCTAGTTAGAAAGGAGTATTTTGCTTCAAGATTCATTTCTTTGTTAGAAGATTTGAAAAGCCATTCTATGGGTTGTCTTTTCACTTTCTTCATGGTGAAGCACAGACGTTTTTAATTTTGAAGAAGTCTAATTTATCGTTTTCTTGTGTTGTTTATGTTTTTTGTATCCTATCTAAGAAACCGTTGCTTAATCCAAGGTCAAAAAGATTTAGTCTATGTTTTCTTTAAAGAATTTTATGGTTTTGGTCTTACATTTAGGTCATTGGTCCATTTTGTAATTTTGTGTATGGTGTGAGGTAGGAGTCCAGTTTCATTCTTTTACAAGTGAGTATCCAACTGTCCCAACTCCATTTGTTGAGAAGACTATTCTTTCCTCCATTGAACTGTCTGGTACTTTTGTCAAAAATCAGTTGCCTGTAAATGTGGTTTATTTCTGGATTATTCTGGATAATTCTATTCCATTGACCTGTATATCAATCTTTTTGCCAGTGTTGCACAGTCTTGACTGATGTAACCTTGCAGTAAGTTTAGGAAATTAAGAAGTGTGAGTCCCTTAAATTTATTCCTTTTCAAGATTATTTTAGCTATCCAGCTCCTTTCCATATGAATTTTATGACCACTTTGTTGATTTCTGCAAAAGCTGTCCAGGATTTTGATAGGGATTATATTGAGTATGTAGATCAATTTGGGGAGTATTACAAGCTACAGGCCCCAAGTTTTTAAAAATATATTTGCCTAATGGCATGGTGACCAACTTGAATTTATGAAACTTTTATAGTTTTATTCATTCATTCGTTTAACACACTTAGTAAACACTTAGTATATTCAAAGCACTATACAAGGAATTCCAGGATGAATAGGATACCGTGATTCCCTTCAGAAATTCATATACATGTATGTGAATAGATGACATATTCACAGGTAATTGCAATACAAGGCAGTATAAAAATGCCATGTGAAATATGGCATCTTTCATGTGACATCAACTATGGCAGGGAAACTTCTTTGAAGAGGAGCATTCCATATACAGAGTGAGGAACAGTAGCTATAAGCCCTTCCTAACCTAAGATTATAAAAATTCTTTTTCCCAATCTACTTTAGAGAGTTGTTCAATTCTTACGGGTCTATTTCATCACGCTGATAGAAAAGAAAGAATGATAAACTGAGCTTCAGTGACTCAGTGCGTGTTCAAGTTTGCTGCCTCATCTGATACTTGGAGGTAGTGCGGCAGGGGCATGCTTCAAGTGCGTGGAAGGCCAGCACAGACTTCCCTCTGGCTGAGGCCCCAGGAACAAGTTTCAAATTCTACCACTCGTCCTTCCCCTGCTGGAATAGCGGTTAGCATATCACGGTGGCTCTTGCCCCCGAGTTTGATCCTAAACCTTTCGGTCTGGGCAGATACTTAGAATCGATGTTAATCTAGGAGCACACATACGTATTCCAGTACTAAGATATGAACTAAAGCTGAAAGTGGACCAAAGAATAAACCGCCCACCCAGAAAGCCATGTAACCCACACTTGAATTTAACAGAAGAAGAAAAATAAATCCCTGCCATTTACTTTGAGCAAGGCAGTAGAAAGAATGTGGAAGACTGTTGAATCATCTATTCACTTCTCAGCTTGAGATGTATTTTTTTTTTTTTTTTTACTAATCATATTCCTCTCCACCTCCCTCCTCTTTGCTGAGGGAAAGGGATGGAATCAGTACCCCGAGCAACCATAACTGTTTTAGGTTGGCAGTGGGTGGGAGAATGGCTGCCCCTCGATGACCGGGCAGTTGACCTGCTGGGCTGTGGCAGTGCGCCACGCATACATTATCCAAATAGCCTGCGGTGCAGCCAGTAACCATGCACGAGGGCAGCAGAGTTACCCCCAGAGGAGCTCACTGTCCCCTCTGGAGAAGAACATTGCTCCACCCACGCTCACTGGCCAGCGTCTGTGTATCAGGGATTGAAAAAAGTGTGGCTAAGGGCGGTTTCTTCTTTTAGAATAAACGTTTATCCTCTTGGGTTAACATCCGCTTAAATATCCACCCCAGTCCCTCAAACACAAGAGCACATTGCTGCTTCCAAATGAATCTGTATAAAGTGCGTTGAAGGCAGAGGAAGCCTGGTGCCCCCTACACCTCCGCTTAAATTCTAGGCTCGGCAAGAGTTTTGTTGGTAACTGGGCCGTGGCTCTCTCTAGCCAGGGATTAAAAAAAACATTCCTGAGATGAGCATGCCAATAATCAGTCTTAAAACCCCTTCACCATCAGTCGGTCAGAAGTGTTTTCCTGCCCTCTTCAGTACATTTTCCTTGGTCTGTCCTTTCCTAATTTTACCCCCTCTTTAAGACAGTCTTCGTGCTCACTGTAATCTGATTTCAGCTCCATAAATGCTGTTCTGATCTTGTCTTCATTTGAAATTTTGATACAATGATTCCCTCCAGATTTTGTTCACCGTGGATTTTTTTGCACTTATTTTCTTTTTCAAAATGTTGCATTCAAATATTATTTGTCTTGATGACTGAGGTTTTTGGCACTCTGTACATTCTGTTCCCAAAACAAGTGACTCCATGGCCTTGCCCTAGTGGTGGCCCTGATCAGCAGGGTTACACTCAGGGATTGGACAACCGTTACCCTCCCTCTGTCATGGCCCCAGCAGCCAAAGCTCTTTGGAAATACTAATATATCCAGGAAAACATGAGGTCCTAATAATAAACTCCCTTGTACCAGGGTCAGTAGTGCTGGAACCCAGAAAGACAAGAGCGTGCCTACCTCTTGCTGCAGCTGTGTTTCTATGGAACCCTTCTAGAAATGTTCTGGAAAACATTTGAGTACAGCCTAAAGACACATTCTCTATAACATTTCTTTGTTCTCGTATTGAGTTTTGCTGTGAGGTGCTCTTATAGTAAGTATAAAATTCTAAAGTACAGTGAAGACAATATCTTGAAGCACATATTATTTATTCTGAGACAGAAGTCTCCTGCTGGTATGTGGACACTGATCAAGCCAAGTGGAAACATTATGGAAAATAAATGATGAAGCAACGCTGACAAGCTTATTTTCAAGGCAAGAGACGTGGCTCTTCTAATAACTTTCCACTCTTGTGACTCTTTCTATTATTTCACATGATTGATGTATGTTTAATGGTTTTTATCTGATGTGTCCGGGAACTGGAGAAATGCAGTTGCTTAGGTGAGTGTACATGTCTTTCTTAACAAGTGGAGATGTTTTTATCCACAAATCGGAGATCTTGCTTTTCAACTTACATTCTTCTTAGAGAATCACCTGGTATGGCTCCTTCACCTTGAGAGATGCAGTCCAGTCACCAGGTTTGACGTAGCGGTCCCTGTGCTCCTAGTAACATCACATTTATGGGAAAGTTTTATGTGTGTGGTTTTGTTCACCTACTTATAACGCCATCTTGCAGTGGGTTCACAGGGGAGGAAAGTGGGGTAAGAGAGGATAAATGAAATGTGTAGCTGCGCATTGAATTGGCGGTGGGCTCAGACTACGCGCTCCAACCTTCTGAGTGTGTGTCCTGTGCTCTTAGCTAAATGGAAGATTTAATTAACTTTTGTGCTTAGATTATTAATATACCCACAAGCACATGAGGTTCCATCTATTTTATATGTTAATTATATCCCTCTTTAGTATCTTGGAGCACAAGCCATGTCTGAGAGCTCACATCTATCTTTCTATTTTTATCTGATTTCCACTCCCTTAATCCTACTAAGAGGTCCTTCTACATTAAGAAGAATTCAAGGAGGGGGATATGTCCTGCACAGCAGAAGCCCTTTAAAGTGTTGGTGTTTAAACTCATTTTACCAGAGATGGGATAAGACACTCAACCTACCGGATCAGATTTGTCTTCAGCACATTTTTCTTCTATTATATTTGTTGTTGTTCCTTCCCTCTTATTTATTCTGATCTCTTCCTTTGGGACACATGTTATTCATATTTGGAGATTCCTTCTATGCCTTTTATATCGAATGTCTTCTGAAATCATTTTTGTGTCTTTGTCCCTTCTGATTCTGGAACACATTTTCATCTGTGTCTTCCTACTCACTCCATTTATCTCCTACAGTTTGCATTGTGCCAGTTCTTCTTCTAATGTAAATGTAATCCTGTTATCATAGTTTGGTTTTCTCTTATGCTTTCTCTAACCCCTTTACAGTTTCCTATTTCTTTCTGCTTGCCTCCCAGCCAGAAAAGTTTTGTTGTGTTTTGTTTTGAAATCCCAGTCTGCTGTCATATCACCTCATACTTAGTTCACAAGTCCATATGCTCTTGATTTTTATTAAGAATCAAAGCAGGTACTTGTAAAATTATTTCTCATTTCTGCAAATGCTTGTGGTTCCCACAACACCTTTAGTTAAATCTCTTCTTCCATCTTATGAAAGCTTTAAATGGGCCCCATGATGTTTTGTCCTGTTACTCATATATGAATAAGAAAATGTGCATTAGGGAATTAATTTCTCCAAACTGCATGTGTACATGCTCCGGGGTTCCTAGGTTGCTCTTAAATACCCTTTCTCAGATATTAAGCTAGAGGACTGACCTATGTGTGTTCCTAGCCACCTGAGAAGTGGTGGGAAGAGAGGAGAGCCCCAAGGAACAAGCAACCTCCACGATAACCTCTGTACCTGCAGCAGCCTCCCCTGGTGCAGCCTCGGTGCTTGATTGGAGGCCTCGCTGTTCGTGGACCTTTGACTCAGGGGCAGCCCTGGACTGGCCAGCCTTCTATGGGTGTGGCTGCCTGTTTTCTCAGGGGTTCTGCCCACACTTTTGCTACACCCACTACTCACTGCTTCCTGTGCTCATGACATGAACCCAGGGCCTCCCAGAGGTACTAAAATGTCACTTAGCTCCAGGCTGCTAAATGGAACCCTAGCAGTGTGCTCCCCCAAGTAAGACATTTTGATGTAACCATGTCAGGGTGAGATTTTGATGTAAGCTTTTGGATACATAGTCTTTTATCCAAATGGGCCGTAAGAGTGTATAATCAACGGTTCTCTATTACCAGCTAGAGTCTGCACAAACATCCCTGAACCCAATGCTGATTATGGTAGACTTCTATGTTTGTTGTTATTTCTTGAATTTCTCTGTTGCTGATTTTTCCCCAAAATATAAAATCCTTAGGGAATCAAGTCAGTACAAAGTTTCAGATGAGTGTGAGAATCTAGAGTTAGACTTTTGAGATTAAACTCTGACTCCATCACTTACTACTTGTGTGACCATAAGAAATGTCCATGTACCTCAGTTTACTTAGCTATAAAATGGGGAAAATAATACACCAAACTTAGCATTTTTAATCTTAGAATAAATTAGTTAATATACGTAAGGCTTTAGACTAGTGCCTGTCACTGGCTAATCACTCGATCAATTTTAGATAACATTATATTTTTTAAAGATTTTTGTAAGTGGATAGATGCCCATTTTCTGGAAGAAATGTGAACACTCAGAAGATTATAAAAGAATTAAAGTCTACACTCCTAACCCTTCTAGAACTCATTCCCTTCCATCATAAGCTAGGAAAGAGCAATAAGTAGTTGGGGGCAGTAAATCCCTTTTTAGGACTACCTGGTGCAATTCCTCTCACATATTGGGCATGCAATAAATGTTAGCTTATTTAAAGGGTCTATCTATGTGATTCCAGGGCATCTTATATATTTCTGGCCCACAGACCATTTCCATACGGCACAGGGCATCAGAGACCACATATCCTGACCAAAATGACTGAGAGATGCTGTTTTTAAAGAGACAGTGATAAGGGCTATAAACTGATTTATTCTAGACTACAGAGAAAGTATTAAGGTAGTTGTATTTAAATACTAAAATTATAAGAGACCAGCCCAACGGCCACCTGGAGGATCCATAAGGGCCACCAGTGTTCATCAGACCACACGTGTCTATTTTTATATCCCAATAGTGAGCTTCCTTTTTAAAATGACACTGCTCTATCATTTTGTCATGGTCAGTTTGGGCTTCACTTATACACTGCCACATCCTTTTTCTGCTCTGGGGAGATACAGCAAGTTTAAAATTAGTTTTTTTGCTCTATTTCATTTTTAGAGTCATATAAAATACAGTTTATAAAGACTCAAGCATAAGCCAACAAATGCTTCTATTAATGCCGTCAAGAAAACAGAATAACTCCTGAAAGCATAACATGAAAAAACAAATTTTTAATTGCCATTTCTCTAAGCTGTCTTCCTCCCTGCCAAGTTCTAGTCCTATTTCCCTATTTCTTTCCTTTGAGGCCCAGCTTTGAAATTGGCACTGAACAGTCAGAGTGGCCATTAAAGATTCCATTGGACTAAATGTGCCAAGCAAACATACATGCCAAAGTCCTGAATAAACATACTGCCTGGAGCCTTGGGAATCAAGAAGGGATGATGCTTGTATAGGTCAGGGGCACTGGGCCTCCCAGCAGCCATAGACCACAGATGGATTCTGGATCTGAGCGGCAATGCAGATTTCTGGAATTAAGATCCCCAGCCCTCTAGGCAGGAAGCCTGATCGGAAAGCTTGAAAAGCCAGCGTTCTGTAGGAAATAAATAAGGGACATTTTCTCCCCAAGTATTTCCTGTTTTAAAGAAGAAGTAACAAAACAACTAAATTTGCTGCCATCTCCTTAAGACTCTGATTTTTTTTGGTTTAATATTAAAAACAGTTTTTAGGGAGCAAGCCCCAAAAAGGAGACTTATGCTAACTGGAATAGTGGGAGGAAGATTTCTTCCTAACAACAACTCTTAAGAGCACTGGAGGAGGAGTCAAGACCTAGGATTCACTACTTTGAGTTCTCGGGCACTTCATGAACCATGGCTGAGCCACATTTTTAAATCAGCAACATGAATTTTTTGATGAGCTATATTAATAATTACCTTTAGGATCCTTTCTAGGTCTAGAGTCTTCTGTTGTTCTTTTGATGCATGAGCCTATTCTGCTAATGATTTCATACACTCTGAATTTGATAGTATAATAGTAAATAAGAAGGCAGTGCAATATTAACATAAAGCCAGTGTAAATCTTAACACTCTGTTGTCTTCTAAATCTATATCAATCGTTATATTAGCACACAGCCCACCCTCTATTCTTAAAGCTCACTGAAGAAAAGATTGGAGATTTTATATATATATATATATATATATGTATATATATGAATAAAATAGAATATATTCTAGTACATTGTGGGAGATTTTATATATATACAATGTGTGTGTATATATATATATATATAATTTTATATATAAAAACTGCGACAAAGCACTAGATTTCAAAGTATGTAAAGACCTACAAATCAATAAGGAAAAAAGGACAAGCTTACAGAAAAATGGTCAAGACTTGAAGAGTCGTATCACAGAAGAGGGGCAACTACATCAGCAATAAACATATGAAAAGATGCTCATCGTTGATAACCAGGAAAATGCAAATTAAAACCATGATGAGGAATGCATAGATGAGCAAAGTTAAAAAGTGTCACGAGTTCAAGTGATGGTGAGGGTGTGGAGAAAGAGAAACGTTCATGCACCGTAGGTGGGAAGATAAATTTGTATGACTCTGGAAAACAGTTCTACATCAAATGGTAAAGTTGAAGCCTGTGATATAGCACTATGACCCAGAAATGCGGGACATTTTTCCTAAGGCACATAAACAAGAATGCTCATAGCATGCTCATAATAGCCCCAGTCTGGAAACAACACAAATATTAACCAACAGTAGCATGGGTTGTCTTTATACACTGGAATACTGTACTGCAAAGCAAATGAAAAGGCTCTAACTAACCAGCATGAATAAATCACAATATTGAGTAAATGAATATTTATAGTATGGTTCCCTCGATATAAAGTTCAAACATAGGATGAATAAGACTATATTATTTAAGCATGTGTATAGTGGTAGTAAAACTGTAAAGAAAACCAAGGAAAGTAACATCATAAAAGTTATTATAGTGAAGGAGAGAGGATGTTATGATGAGGAAAATGCAGAGGGAAGCAGTTTCAGGTGGGTTATGCTTTGTATTTCTGTTCTGGGTGATAGTGGCGTGGATATTCTCTTTATAACCACTCTGTTAAACCCTAGTTTTAGATTTTGTTTTTCTGAATATACATTATATTTCATAGTTGTAGAATTTAAAGTTTAAAGAAAGAAACTTTTTAAAAAGACTAGCAGATTGATGTCTGAAAATTAGAATCTCTACTGAAGAATCAAATGCTTGGTTGGAGTGGAAATGACAGACATTTGGGAGTCAAAGTGTGACGTAGGAAGATTCCAAAATTAGGAAACTAACTTCTACGATTAGAAGCATATTCATTTCCCAGAACAAGGCAAACTATGAGCCGAAAACCTTCCTTTTTTAAAATTTTACTTTTATTTTCTTTGGGAAGGAATTCGGAGATCTAAACTGGCTCTACATGTAAAACTGTACTTGGTTGAAATGGTTAAACAAGTTATAAATATTAACGTAATGAGTAACTTCTCTGAAAAAGTCTGTGAAGCCAGTAACAATGCCAGAGAATCAACTGAATGGGTCTCTAAAGAGTGAAGGGCTCACTCTCTTCAATTCCTGCATATGATTCACCCATCTGAACACTTACATACATCCCTAGTTTGTTAGTTCTTTTAAAATTTTCATCAACAATCTATTATGTCGACTAGTTTACCTAATTCCTCTGTGCTCCTGTTTAATCTATCTCCACAGAAAATGGAAATGGACAAGATATATATGACTTCATATATATATATATATATATATATGACTTCAGTTTCTTTCAGTAATAATGCAGTATCCTCGGCCTTAGCTACTTGAGCTTAAACAATCCCAGTTTTTGGCCGGGTCCCTGTAAATCTCAGCAGTTGTAGGACTTCTTATAGTTCTCCAATTCGTTTTTGGTTCACTTCCTGCCAATCTTTGTAACATCTACAACCATAGGGTGGATGTTTATTTTCTCTTTACAAAGTTTGCCTATTAAATTAAAAAAAATTTTAATGTGAACTGCTCAAAAAAAAAAAATAAATAAACACAGACGTCATTCATTACCAAAACTCCTTATTTGAGAATGGACCCAGCACACGCAGGTGATGATCCCGTCATGTGGCCCCGTGGACAGTAACACCACGTGTGGACAAAACATCGTTTCTTTACTAAAAATATGGGAGCAGGGGCAGAAAAGGGGAAAAAACAGCTACTAAAACTTTGCTTCAGATGGCTGCAATTTAAAATGTTTGTTTCCTAATAATTTATCCAAAGTTATGGGAACACTTTCTTTCTAATTCTAAATCTAGACTATGTGTTTTTCGTTACACGATTTAAACACCTTTGTTATGCTTTCTCAATTGCATCCTGAAGTTCAGCTTTGACACCTCACCAGCAAACATTCTTTTGCTTAAGCTTCGTATATGACGTTCTCAGGAATATTTTCCATACTTGAGGACAGACCATTAGAACATGTTATTTTGCTTTGGACTCACCAAGAGAATCATTTTCCTTAACATGGTTTCACCCTGAGATCTGAGACCACCCAGTGTTGAAGTGACAAGGATTCTAGAGCTTTGCTGTCTCTACTCCCCTCCCCTTGAGCCTATGCCTGAAGTTGGTTAAGAACATCTGTGCCAAGGGGGCAAGATGTGTGGGCAGAGAGGTGGCGAGGAGGCCCGTAAAGGGAGCTGTTCTGCTCGTTTCCTCCCCCTGCACCTCATGCTGTGACCCAGGACAGGGGACACAGTTACCATATCCTGCCAGATGGACTAGTGCACAGAGTCAGCCCTTTCTTCCTATTTCCTACATGTAGAACACCTGAGTGTATGGTAGTCAGAAAACTGTTTCTATTTCATCCAATTATTTACTCCTTTAAAATATAGAAAAAGAGAGATCAAAGTGTCTTTTCTAAAGCCTCTGCCAGTTTTCTGGTCATCCGTATCCTGACCTAGTTGGGTTGAATAACTGCAGTGCAAAGTTATTCTTTCACTGTGGCCACAGCAGAGAGGTAAATTGTTAACAAAAGACCAGGTGAGTCCATAATTGCTGACATTCTCGGGTCTCTATGATGTCAGTTGAGGCCGCTGTGTAATCAAGAGCCTGGTGTGATGGTCATAAACAGGGCTGAAATGCTATCAGTACATCCAGTCTTCCCATCCAGCTCTTCGTTTAAGTTACTGAAATTTCTTTCAGCTACCCTTCCTACCAATCACCCACAGTGTATTCTCTCTCTGGACACAAGTGAAAGTTGGCTATGGCAACCACAGTTTACCATGCACATTCTAGTTGCGTTTTATGTTGTGGATTTCACATGTCAGTCTAAGGAGTTAAGTTTCTTCAGAAAAGTCTCTTTTCTAGTTGACTAAAACTCAGGAATCCCTAGTGCAATAATAAGAAAGTTCATGCGGGCAGTCTTTCATGATTAGCTCACTCGTGTTGGACAGGACGAAAGGAAAATTTCCTCCTGCGTGTGCAGGGTGGATTGTGTCTCTCCAGCAGCCAGTGTCTGCAATTGTGATGTGCTGAAACTAGAGGAATCATAAGAAATACGTTCTGGAAGACAGAATGAAGGCAAGGCAAGGAGAGGGAGTTCAAGAAGAAAAAGAGAGAGGGGCTCTTTATTTCAGGGTGTCAGGAGGAGACAGAGCCTCCATAAAGTCTGATGAGGAAACCCTGCCAAGGAGGGGCAGAATATGGATTTAGCCAATGGCGGGGCACTTCTTCAGAGGAGTGCAATCCGGGCTTCCGAAGGGATGCTCTGAATTCAGGGCATTTCGCAAGACCATTGAAAATGCTTAGTAATTGTTTGCAGCTGCTCTTCAGCCATTTCCTTTACATTCCATGGCCCGGGAGACAGAAAGAACAAATTCTTTATGCCTGGTTTTGCGGATCATAGTGTTAGTTGTAAATCCACTGTAGTCTATAAGATATTGTTTTTATTTCATTGTTTCCACTTCATACCAAATCATAAAATTTTTAAAAATAAAATAAAATGAAAGGAAGAAACAAATGTAAACAACAGAAAGGCTCTTTCAAGGAAATTGCCCTTCATATACAATAAAAGTTCAGTGATTCAGATCTGTCTAGATCAGTGAAAAGTCTGCATTGCAGGCTCTAGAGTTTCAACATTTAGGTTCTTAGAGATAGGTGCATGTGTGTGTATGGGGGCACTTCTTTTCTAGGGTAACACAGATGGCCTAGCATGTGAACTGTGCTGGACCGGGCACTGGGACCCCTAACAGTCTCTGGGCCTCAGGCAAAGTTCCCTGAAATGAGAGATCGGGCCAAGGCAGGATGGCAGACATGTGGTATGTGCAGAATAACTTTCCATCCTTCTCCCATGGCCAATTTTACTAATCTGTCTCAGTTAACTTTCTATTAGGCCCAGAAACAGCCTCAGAAGGTGTCTTAGCATAGAGTTCCAGGACACATTCATCAATCTCTCAGCCTCAGCCTACAACATTAAGTCTAGGATGGCACTAAGATGATTTCCAAGATTCTTGGAGCATTGTAACTCCAAAATGCAGATGGAGCTCCTGAAGGAACCCACTTTAAGGAATGCAAAAACGTAACGAATATGTGGTTTATAATGCACAAACCCTTTCCAAGTTGCTACGGTAGTTCTCACCAGACTAAAGGGAAGGGGTGGCAAGGAGAAGGAGAAGGCGGGCGCGTGGAATCGTCTAGGGAGACTTCTAAAAATACCCAAACCTGGGACCCACCCTGTCCGTTATCTTTGCTTAAGTCTGCGATGGAGGCAGGGGAACATTCTTGCTTAAAAATCCGTTTGTTAAGTTTTGAAACAGACTCCTGTCCAAAAAGCATTTTCTGGAGTCTTGTTTATACGATTTATTTCTTTAGACCGCCTATTATTTCCAGAAAAAGCAATGGTAGATGTTATGTCAACCCCTACTTAAATTAAATCTACACGTTTCCAATGAGTACAGGGCAAATAAAATGATGTCACCATTGATTGAATTTGCAGCTTTATTTCTGGACCAAAGACATTGAATTTTTCAGATAACAGTGTCCACTCAACCCTTCCGGTTTTTCAGGCCAAAAACCCGGGAGTTATTCTCAGCTCTTCTCTTTCTTTCACAGACCTCATCCAGTATATTCAACCAATTCTGTCAGCCCTTGCTGCTTCTCACCACCTCCTTTGCTAGAGCCTTGTGCAGATTACTCCACTATCTTCCTAGCTGGTTTCCTGCTTCAGTCCTCGGTCCCCAGTGTCAATTCTCCACCCAGGAGAGAGTGATCCCAATAAAACTGAAGTTGGACCGTGCCATTCCTCTGTTTAGAAACCTCCAACTGCCCTCGCAGCTCAGTCCCATTCACACCCAAAGTCATCGGAATGGCCTGCCAGACCCTGTAACTCTTGACACTCCCCCTGCCTCCTTTACTCCTTTCTTTGTCCACTCAATCCTGGACAGTTTGTTCCTAAATTTGTATGTATCCTTCTACTGAAAGTCTTTGCACATGCTGTTCCCCTTGCTTGGAAGGCAAATCCCCCAGATACCCGTATGACTCTCTTCCTCATCTCTTTCAAGCCTTGAATCAAATGTCATGTGATCAGGGAGCACCTTGGTAATCACCACTCGCATTAAAATTGTAACCCTCCTCCCCATCCTGCTTTCCTGTTTTAATGTGCTTTATAGAATGTGTCACCATATAACATAATAGGCAGTTTAATTACTTATTTTGTCAGCTCCACGAAGGGAAGGGTTTTGGTCTGCTTTGCTCACTTCTCTATCCCTAACATGTAGAATAGTACCCGGCACATAGAAGATGCTCAATAGATATTTGCCTAATCGAAATAAAAGAATGGATCAGCCAATAGACAATATGATTCAGTGATTGGAGGAAGCAACATTAATAAGCAATGAATAATTGGGCCAAGGTTTTCTGGGATATTCCATATTTGGTTTCCCCCACCATAAAACTGACTAATCATTCCTCCCTTTCACCAGGTCACAAAGTTGCAGTTAGAACAAACAGGGATTTATTTTAACACTTTGGAAGAAATGTTCTGTCTTATCTAAATATACAGGAAATAATTATGCAATTTGCTATTTGTGTCATTTACCTCTTCTTTTCTTTCCCTGCACTACTTCACTTAGCAATTTCATAAAACATCAATAGTTAAAGAAGGGATAAAAGTAAGTTTCAAGCAAATCCATTCAGTTACTTACTCATTTCTTTGTAACTGAGGAGAAGAAAGTTCAAAATACGAATTTAAAACAGACATGGAGATTATCTGTTTAATATAATCTCCATTCTCTTTAGAGTCATCATATTTTACAAATAAAATACGTTAGGTCTCAAAAATAATTTGGGGAGAGTTTCTAGATATAAAAGGCAATCTAGAATAAACAGTATGACCCCCAAATATTTGAATTAACCAATAATAATGGCTAATATTTATGAGCATTTTCTAGACAGCCATTCTACTACAACTTTGCATGCATAATCTTATTTTATCCTCAAACTCTAAAATGGAAGAACATATGAAAAAATTGAGGCTTCAAAGCGTAAAACATCTTACCTAAGTTCACACAGCTTAGTGGGTGGTAGAGCTGTGATTCAAATTTCAGTCCATCCAAATCCAAAGACAACATTTGTAAGAGCTTCACTTTTCTAAGACAGTGGTTTATGGGGATGGTAAGATAAAATATTTCAAATGAAGATAGTTCTATAAAAATTGGGTCATAAGCTTAGGGCATTTTTTATCCTGAATTTCTAAGTGTTGACTGTAAAAACAAAAGTTATTATCCTAACAAGTCAGAAGGAGAAAAACTGCTGATGGTACCACAGGGTGACTTTCCCCCAGGAACCACAAAGTACTTTCACAAGACATACCAACCAAAAAGGCATTCACAGCATAAAGTAAAATGGGGATTTGGCAGTCGTCCAGATAATTGGATCAATGGGATACAAACTGGATGACTCAGCTCTCAGAGTACTTTTTTTTATTTTTCATTTTGAATTATTCAACTTATCTGTCTCAGGAGATCAATGAATTGAAGCTTGCACTACAATGTCACCTCCTGATTTCCTGTCTGGACCATAACGTATTTCTAAGTGAAGGCATTTTGTCAGATTAGCACATCAAGAGATGTCTTTAGTAAGTCTGTCATTTGAAATTATATGCCTATTCCTCTGCTTACTTTGGGAAGAGAAGGAGATATGGGACGTTGCAGAGAGAAAGGAGAAAAGAGTTGAAGCATACGTATGTGGTGTATGGTGTGGTGTGGGTGTGTGTGTGTGTGTGTGTGCGCGTGTGTGTGTGTAGAGTTTTCCTGGCAACTCATGGCATATCAGAATTGAGTGTGTAATGGGGTAGGGGTGCTATATGGGGGATCTGAGTTCCTGCCATCCTGTTATTTCCCAGCAAGGTCTTAGGAATTCCTACGATCTTCAAATACATTCTCTACCAAAACACACACCACGAAAGCAATCATCATGACCTTCATTAAGTCTAAAGTTCTTGTTTTCTTTCCCTTTATAGATGATTTATGTGACCATTTCTGAATATTGTGAAGCTATTAGTTGCTATAAAATGTTAAAAAGGACTTTCTCCCTATTTAATATATTTTTCTATTTAGAACTTTTCAATCATTCATTTATATCCCAGTAAACCTCTCACATGAAAAGACAGAAAACAGAGACTGTGAATCAGTATAATTTCATGAGTGGAAGATGAGGAATCTTGGTGAATCTAAGAGAAGGTCTATGGAAAATCAAGGAAGTGTCGGGAAAAGAAATGAGTGGTGATGACAAATGGCTCATGGGCTACTCGATACTGGCCCATGTGCCATCTTTGGATCGTGAGCTAAATAACATGACTTCTGCCACAAAGGGAGCTGTCTAAATGTAATGTGGGCCCAAGGCTTTGACCTTGAATTAAAACTTTTACTTCTTTTAATGTATAAATGATTATGCTAAGCATTAGCCAAGAAAAATTAAATACACAGAATGACCTCATATTTAAGAAACACTTGACATGACAGAAATAAATCATCTTAGAATTAACTAGGATGAGAACATATGATATCTTACTAATGAAGAAAATACAGCCTCCATTTAGGGGAAAGCAAATGTTCTAATTAACACTATTAAAAAAAAAAAAAGAAGGAAGCTACTAGCTTAGAAAAAAAGTTTACTATATTTACCGGAACTGTCTTTGTAACTAAGGCTAAAAGTATGCAGTAGGCAGGTCTTCAGTTTCAAATGTCCTTTCCGAGTTCTGCTTCAGAGTGGAATGAATAAGGTAGAAGCACTTCCATGGAGGGCTAGGTCAAAGCAGAGATGTGCCACTAATGGGGGCTTTGTAGATGCAACCAGAGATTCCATGGTGATTAAAAATACAGCCTCTGGTGCTAGACTGCCCAGGTTCAAAACCAAGTTGTGCCACTTACTAGCTGTGCTATACTCAGAGATATTATTTAATTATTTAACATCTAAACTGTACCTCAGCTTTTTCTTCTAGAAAATAGAGATAAAAATGAAGCCTTCTTCATGGCGTTCTCAGGAGGATCAAAAAAGTTAACTTATATAAAGCACTTGGAACTGTGCCTTGCACAAGGTCAATGCCATACAGTATTAGCTATTGTTATTTTTATTGTTACAGGCGAATAGAGAAACAAAAAGAGGGCTGGAAACATCACTGTTGTACGTGAATCACTCCTGTGACAGGAGATGGAGTAGCCAAGGTGACAAATCACAGGGCGGTACATGGCACGAGACAGATGATTAATAAATATATGTTGAATGAATATATTAATAAGTGAGGGTCCCGTTTGTAGGCCAAGAAGATTTAAAGCTAATCTGTACGAATATGAGAACAGCAAAGAGAATAGAAGCAAACTAAGATGGCCAAGACTTGGTTTCATTGTCAGCTCTGTACACCTGGAGTGAACAGGGCTAGACTGCTGCCAAAAAAAAAAAAAGGAATACATATTACTAACCTGAGTCCCTCACTGTTTTAAAAACTTGTGCTTTGATTTAAGTAATTCTTTCTCTTGTACTCCATTCGCAGTGATTTGATGCATTTAAGAAGTCTCAGTAGTAATGCAAAATGACACTGCAGTTCACCGGATAATCTTGGTACAATAACAAATAAGGAAATGTGACTAATCTGCCTTCGTCTTATCTTTTTCCTGTAGTAATGAACAAGCTATTTTGGGATGGTTGAATATTGTTTTCCCTTCCCATACACTCCCTTTCCTAAAACACTTTTGGAAGTTTTGTTCGTCAAAAGAAGTGTATTCTAACTACTTCATTCACAGCATGCATTTTACAAGCTTCTGACAGAATTCCCTCTTGTACTCTAAAATAGTTTTTTCCTAGAACTCTGTACCAAAAAGACTTTACTGTGTAATGGTTAATATTTTCAAGGTTCCATCTAGTCATTACCATGACCTGGACAGGTCAAATAAAAAGTAAAGAGAGTGGCATAACCATCTAGGGACAGTCCAGAATGTCCATTTTACTATGCTGGGTCTTAGTCCGCTGGCCAGCAGTGTAGGCAGGGGTTACACTCTTCAGGTCATCAACATGAATTCAGACAAGTTAAATAGAACGATGAGGGATTGGATAGTCATGATGTTGGCAGTACCCAGGATCTCCAGGACTCAGATGCAGTACAGAAGATGCAAATACTTTAATTGCAGATGAAATTAAATGCAGATTTAATTGGCGTGTGGTGTCTTGGATAGTCTACGGGGCAGCTTAGTGGACTTTAGTCAAATGAGTCAGGAAGCAGAGCCTGGCTTGGAGCAGCTCAATGTCTCCAGGCAAGAATTGTACTGCGGCTTCCAGAAGCCTCTGCTTCCTTTTCTCTTAGGACAACTGAGGCATCCCTGCTCAGTCTTCTTATTCCTGGCCAGCCTTTTGGGCTTACAGGATCTTCTGTCTATTCTGAATAGGTGGCCTCACCTTCTCTATCTTTTGGCAGGTGCATTCCCTGAAAAAAGCAGAGGGGGATTTGCAAGAGAAATTTAAACACTTGGGGAAAAAGGTCTTGTGTCACAGACTCCCACTCCTGCCGCTATTGCAGGCAAGTAATATCCTAAGAATGGTCAACAGTTATGAAAACGAAATTAATTTTAATATTAAAAGACAAACGTCTGCTTTATAATAGTCTGGGATTTTTGATCAAGGGTAGAAATAATACAGTATGAAAATTTTAAAAATTGGATGTAACTATTTTGCAAGTCAAATGAACGTCAGCCAGAAAGTCTCAGAATGGGAAGTTTGGGGTCTGATTTGTCTCAATTCAGTGGTCCACCACCCTGGCTACATATTAGGATTGACTGAATGGCTTTTAAGAAATTTACTCTTCAGATAAGTTAAACAGAACCTCTGGGAGAGGAACCCCCAACACTGGTATCGTTAAAAGTGCCCCAGGTGATTCAGCATGCGTTCAGAATGGAAACCCACTGGTAGAAATTATCCTGATTCGTTAGTTGCCTTGACTAGAGGTTCCCAGACATAGCTGTTTAAATGCTGTTGAAAACAGATACCCAAGTACAGAAGGATTGAATCAAAGTCTTTAAGAGTGGGAGTGGGTGAAGGAGGGGTTTGGGGGTGTGGTGACATGGTGATAAGAGACAGAAATCTGTATTTTAAGAGTACTTTATGGGAAGTCACTTCATTTTACCATCCCAACTCTTAGGAACAATTCTGATTTCATGTTTTGGTTTGCTTAAGTGAGTAATCTGCTGAGTCATACTACTTAGTTCAGACTGTTTTCAGTCTTATTGAGAATATTACCTTGAGTTTGCTTGATACAACACAATTCAAGATTAACTTTCCAGATGGCTTTTCTCTGTCAACTTTTTACAAGATAATGAGACTGCTTTGATAAAGACAGCTCTTATAAATCTGTGTGTTGGGCTTTTGGAATTCCTTGCTGGATATGCTCTGTGAACACTCATGCCACACGTTCTGATGAACCAGGAAGGAAGCAAAGACATCGGGTTTTTAAAAACTGAGCTTCATCATAGACCCTTACCATAATACATCACCCTACCTTTCTAGTCTCTCCCCCCTGGACTGACTCTTCTGAAAGTTTCCCTTTAGCAAACATTAAAGACCGCCCTGCTCTCCTAAAGGACCTCCAATGCTGGAGTGTCATTCACTGAACCACTGCTGGAGCAGAAGGTTGACTTCCTGATTTCCAAATGTGCCTATTTCCATTAGCCAGCAATATTTTATTCTTTGTGGTTTCCCAGGACTCTCAATTGACTTTTTCCCTATAATGGAAAAAGTAGAAAGACACCCTCTCTGCATTTTTCTCCAGTTCTACTGTGACCAAGCATACTTCCTTTTCAGAGGGGAGGTTTATCCACTGGCAGAAAAGTCCACTTTCCCTCTCGCTGCTGACTTCCTCTACGTGGGGCTAAGGGATTTTAAACTCTGAGATTTGGGTGCTCACCCACACTGCCTTACTTTGTTCTGAGGCTCTCAGAATGCAATTATAGCTAAGAGTCAACCTAGTACCGAGGAAAGGAGAAAATCTGCAAGGGCTGGGCAGAAAGTAGCTGTTTTATAAACACACTACAACAAATACCTTTGACTTGACCTCCGTCTTATCAAACAGCAAAAACAGACCTGTGGCAGAGAGTCCTGAGGCCATAAATTCAAGAAAGGCTTGCCTCTTAACCCAGTAGAAGAGGAATTTTGTTAATCCCAGCAAACTTTTTTAGTTCTTAATATACAAACTTTCTATTAGAAGATTGGGCCTAAATTAGTGATGAAGGCTGCCTACATTGACCAAAAGCCCTTGAAAATAGCTCAACTTTACACTTCAGTCAACCACTGAATATAACCATAGTCAATCCAGTTTCCTCACATAAAAAAGAAATGATGGTAAATGGAACTTTTCAGGGAAAATTGAGGTCAGGGTGAGTAAGGTCAAAGGGAAGAAGGTATTGAATACTGACAATCTTCCAGGAGCTCAGTTTGTACTCACAGAGAACAGACATACAAAGATGAGGAAGTGATGGAGAGAAGCATTGCATCCCCAAAACATTCATTCTATAGTGCATCCATCACAGGACAAAGCAAAGCAAAACAAAACAAGACAAAACCAAAAAAATGGAGTTATTTCCTTAAAAATATTACAGTCTTTGTAGGAAGAGAAGGCAGACACCATGAAAGGTGAAATAAGAATGCAGTGTAGTATTTGACTAGATTCTAAGAAATTGGAAAAGAGAGCAAATGTTGTAACGGTTCAGAGGTTCTTCTTGGTAGGGTGTTGTCTTGAACCAAGTAGGAGACAGCTGGGCCTTCAAAGACAGGTAAGAACTCTAAATAAGGAACAGATTTTACCAAAAAAAAAAAAAAATTAAATGACTATGACAATCATCATAATCTTACACTCACTTGAAATAAAGCATATGTTTATTCATATGTAGCTGTTTTGAATTATTTTATCTTCATACAGCACATATAAGCTGGTTCTAGAAGCTCTCTCAGATTCCGTGCAGATCTGAGAGTCTTGGATTCCACTGACATCACTGTTGATCCAAAGGACAAAGCTTAACTTTAATTAAAACTCTCTGAGTCTGTATATCAGTCACTCAAGAAAACAGGTCTCATTACATGATATTGACCATTATCACAAAACTTGATCCCCACTTATTCACCAAGCTGAATTCGAAATAATGGGAAAAATTAAATCTGTCCTCAAAGGAAAATATTTTACCACTGATGAGGTTATTCAAAGAAACATATGGCGGGTTACAAAAATAATTGCATGGAAAGGAATTCCAAAGTGGTTTCAGGCTGTGGCATCACTGCTGAAATAATACATCCTCTTATGATGAGTACGTGAAGCACATGCCCTTCTTTGGATCAATGACCATTGTTTTTTAAAAATTCAGGCCCATTTCTCTTCAGTCATACCTCATGTAAATGATGTGATTTCAAGGCTTCCTTGGGCTCCCCAATTTTCCATTTGATTTGGGATTGAGGGAGATTGGACTGAATCACTCCTTGTTGCTTACCTTGAGCCCACAGAATGGAGGCAGGGAGCAGCATGGTGGAAAGGGCCTAAGCCTTGGAGTCAGACTGACTGTTTCAACCTGGGCTCGACCACCTATTAACTGTGTGGCCTTGGATAAGTCACTTAACCTGTCTGATCCTCAGATACCCTATCAGAAAATAGGGATGATATATACTACATAACGAGGACCTTATAAAGGTAGATTCTCAATACACAGGAGTAATCACCCTGGCATCGTCATTAATATTTACTTGTATTATTACTTCTGATGTGATTCTGGACGAATCACTAACTCTTCCCAGGTTTCAAATGCCCTGGTTGTGCCTGAGTGGGATGTTATGACAATCTTTTCACTTCCTTCCAGTTCTAAGATTTTATGAAGGAAATCACATCTGCCACCAACCTAAACCACAAACACAAGTTAGGAATTTCTGCTGAGAAGTAGTTCTACTTCTGCATTAATGGAAATTTCACAATTTACTTAAAGAAGACAGAGCAGTGGAGGCAGAGGGTTTGCTAGCTACATATTTCTCCAAAACACGCTCTCCAAACTGGGTTCCGGGCGAAAACCCAGTTTAGGCAAGGGGAAGAATACCATCTGTTGGAAACAGGAAAACAGCCCTGATGTTTTCCATAGGACTTATTTATACAATATTCACATTATTTTTAGTGAACTTCTCACACAAGATTGTACGTAAATCAGGATGCTGTGGCCAGGGAAGAAGAGACAGACAGGCCTGGAAGCAAGGAGGCCCTGCTTTGATTCCCAGCTCTCCTCTCTGCTAACTGTGTGACCTGAGTGTCCCTTGTCTTATCATCAGGAGTAAGAATGTACACATTCAGGGGTGCTGTGCGTTGGCACTGCAGCAGGCCTGGAACATGGTGACTCGGTCCCAATGATCTTGTCTTCGCCATCCACAGGGACAGGCACGTCACTGTAGTCTTCTTAGTCAAGAAAACTACCAGCGCTAGACGGTCAGATAATAGATGTTCAATAACCATTTGCTGGGTTGAACTGGACACACATTCTTTCAGGAGTCGGTTGACTTCCAGAGAAAACTGCAAAAGTTCATTTTTTTAATGATGACCGAAATAGTGAGCCTCCAACATTTTATCCCACATCTAGAATCAGGCTGATTTAAAAGCAGCATTTCCCAAAATGTATGGACAAGAGCTCTTGGAGAAAGGAGTGCAGCTATCAAATGTTTTTGAAAAAGCTGGTGTTCTGAAAATGTACTACCACCATCCCTCCACTTCTCCCACCCCTTCACCCTCTCCCCACCACACACACGGACTTAGGAATTCACAGCGTTAAATAACTGGTCAAGGGCTCTATGAAATGCTGCAGCAAGAAATTTACTGTTTAAGCCAGTAGCATTTGACCATGGAACCCTTAGAATTTAAATTGAGAAATACTGTTTTTTCAAGAAATGGGAAGGAAGTAACAAGGATGCATAATACGTTCAGATTTTGAAAGCCATTATAAAATACGTTTTAGAACTTCAGTCAGTGCGCAATTGGGCGCAATGTTTAGATATGAACAAAGCTTAAAAATAGAAAATTAATGTTCCCAGATACTTCAGATCTTTTTCCCCAAACAGGTATTATCATTTAATATCTGGAGGAATTATAGAGAGGAATGAGCTAGCGTTGATCAGTGAGCAATAAACATTCTGAAATAAATTAACAAAAAATAAGTTAATAAAAATGTGACTAGGCTTCCCTGGTGGTGCAGTGGTTGGGAGTCCGCCTGCCGA
Organism: Phocoena phocoena; assembly: GCF_963924675.1. NCBI lineage: Eukaryota > Metazoa > Chordata > Mammalia > Artiodactyla > Phocoenidae > Phocoena > Phocoena phocoena. The sequence goes on along the minus strand of NC_089221.1, from coordinate 32,821,001 downwards.
TGCAGGGGACATGGGTTCGTGCCCCGGTCCGGGAAGATCCCACATGCCGCGGAGCGGCTGGGCCCGTGCGCCACGGCCGCTGAGCCTGCGCGTCCGGAGCCTGTGCTCCGCAACGCGAGAGGCCACAAGAGTGAGAGGCCCGCGTACCGAAAAAAAAAAAAAAAATTAAGTTGATGGTGACATGGATTAATGCAGCTCCTGAGGGAATGGAATGATTTGAGAGGGGTATCAAGGAAGGCCCCTGGATTTATGGTCTGAATAACTGAAAAGATGGTGTGTCATTCACTGAGTTAGGAAATAACGTGAGCACGGAGGGGCAGGGACTCATGGATTCAGTTACAATTATGGAATGAATGGTTGTGAATGAATAATTTACGGCTAGAGCAAAAGAATCAGAATATATTTTTTTGCCTCATTCTTTCCTGTTTCATACACAGTTAGTGAGCACTTCTTTTAGCCCAGGTTGTGGTAGTCATTGCTCCTTAAGGCCACTGGTCAGTGTGTGTCCCTGACTTGTTTAAAAAGCCACAAGAAAAAAAAAAGTGTGTAACTATGTGTGGTGATAGAGGTTAACTAAACCTATTGGGGTGATCGTTTCACAATATGTACATATATCAAATCATTGTGTTGGACACCTTAAACTAAAACAAAGTTATATGTCAATTATACCTCAATAAAACTGGGATGGAGGGAGCCAATACAATGCTGGGCACATGAAAAATGATTTTAGGGGTACTGATACTTTCCCCATACAAAGATGAACAGAATCTCTCTGTAAATGTGATTTTAGCATCATCCTTCTCTTAGCATACCTTTTTAAGAAGCCCGTAAAGGATTGAAGAAATGACTGCAGAAATACAAACAAAATAATTTGTTGTTGAGGGTTAGAGGTAATCCCCTAAAAGTTCACTCAAAATACTGAAAATGGGGGAAAGAAAAAATAAAGTCCAAAGAACAACTAACAAGAGAGTAATAATAGTGCCCCCTACACAAGGCTGTTGTAAGGATTTTAGCTGAGACGATTATGGGCCTATTGTATTTCCTGAATGTTAGCTGCTGGTATTATTATTAGTATTACTAAAGTCATCACATCAGGAGGTGATTGAGACTAAAAGCACAAATTAGTTGAAGAGTGTTTTAGGTAACTTCATAGTTGATGGATTCACAGGTACTGTAGTTCTCAAGGCGGATCAGAACGTTTGAGGCTAAGGCATATCACTGTGGTATCTGATCATTGAGTTTAACCCATTAGGTAAATCTTATATTCTATGTTCATCATTTCTTATTAATCTATTCAGGCTGCCTGCCCAAATACCAATGCTGATAAAACAGAATTGTACCAGTTTCTAGACACAGAGGACTCAAACTGTCATGACAGGCGTCAACTCCGTGTGAGAAAATTCAACTGCAAGACTATCATAAAAATATGTGTATGCTCAAACAATTGCATGCTTCTATAATAGTAAGACTTTTCCCCTCCAATTCCCTCCCAGTGAAATGCTTTTGTGTCCAACATTAGAGATGCATAAATTACCCGGATTTAAAAAAGCATGTGGAGAGAAGACGATATACTCAATCCATCTCATTGAACATGCTGTGGATTTAAAGGGAACTCTGACTCTTTTTGATATGCAGTGTGCCCCACAGGTCCTTCTGGGACACAAGGGGGGTGAAAGTCCTTCAAAAATAATGTACTTATTGACGTCAGTTAGTCTGAAGGAGAACAATTAAGTGCTTTCAATTCATTTTATCTCGAACAATTGTGCATTGAGAGTCAGCTGTACGTCTGCCATTGTCCTAGGGGATGTGTAAGGGCAAGAAGTTTAAGAGTCAGTTCCTAGGCCCAATAAGCATATGACTGATTTGTCAGAAAAGTCACCCACACATGAACAGCAGCGATGCGCAGGGTACCATGTGACTGATTATCAAAGTGGCATTCACAGGAGGTACCAAAGGAGGATAGAGATGGGGATGCTTGGGGTTTGTGGAGAATGTCGTCTGAGGAATTTGATTTGGACCTTAGAGAGTGACAGGATTTGGATAAATCTAGAAGTCGGATAGCCATTCCCGGCCAAAGCGATAAGAACAAGCCTGACAGCACGTGGCGGTGGAGGCCTTGGCATCACTCTGGGCCTGCAGAAAATAACGAAAAATTGTGAACTAATATCCATTCAGTATAGTGGGGCAGGACCGTGGAAGGAGTGTGACAATCAACTGAGGAGACTGGAATGAGAGGGGGCAGTGCCCTGGAGGAATAAGGGTGTGAATACACGTATGGTTATAGATGTGTATTTCGTTAACAGCTGGGGAAACTGTTGAAACTTCCATCTCCAACATAACATCAGGTGGTAATGCTAACGTATAGATTATGTACCTGTAGCACGTAGCCCTTAAATCTTGTCGACAATGAAAGAATTCTGGTGTCAGAGTGTGCGTCCATCCTACTCTTCCAACCAGGAACTCATATCTAGCAATATATAGAAGGACCCTTTGACTTGAAACTTTTGTAAGATGATGAATTTACCTAAAATGATTACCTCCTCACTCTCAAATAAGAACTTTAGGCACTCTAATTTTCTAATTATAAACAATGATGTAAAGAAGACCATCAACATGTTCTACTAAGCAACTAGTCATAAGACTTGTCTACATGACTAGGGGCTATGGAAACAGATCTGATCCTGTCTGATGCTCTTCTGTGTGTACACAGTTATCTGCGCAGTGTGTTGTCTGGTTTGGGTTGTCTGGCTGGAATGTCCATTGCTTTCTTTAGGATCCTTGTTCCTAAGTCTAGGTCATTATCCATGCCACGGTGACTCTTTATTGATGAAATTCTTCATAAAGTTCTGCTTCGCTTGAATGCTGACTCTGCTTTGCTGAACTCTACTCTGTGTCTGTAGTGCCTTCTCCCTGGCAGCTGCGTTTCCTCTGGGAGAACAGCGGTCTTCTGTCTGCTGTCGCAAGCAACAGTCACTTCTTCTTGTAGTGAGAACTGAAACCAGAGCCACCATATGCCATTTCCTGGACACTTTCTATTAAAGTCCCCTTCCCCTCGCCCAGAGAAGCTGTAGTTTAGTGGTTAGGAGCATGGGTTCTTGGGTTTGAATGTCAGCACTGCCACTTATCAACAGCATGCTCTTGGACATTTGACATTTTTCTGTACATCAGCTTTCCACTTTTTTTTTTTTTAGAATGGGATAATAGTGCCAACCCATAGAGTCATTGTGAAGATTAACTAAGTTAATACATGTAAAAGGACTTAGAAGAGTGTTTGGCACATAACAAGTACTCAAAAAAGGTTGGATTCTTTTTCTGCTTCTTCTATCTCCTTATGCCCCAATACCACGTGGCTATCACTCAATCACTAACTTTCTCCACTCAAAATAGATTCTAACACGACAACCCATCAGCTAGTTGACACATCCCCGAACCTGTACTCTGGGGCAAACTGAAACAGTGTAAAGCAGTGTAATTCCTATTGATGATGTTCTTATAGAGATGAGATTTTTGCGTATGAAAAAATTAAAAAGCAATACAAAATTGAGCACATTATGGGAGGTCAGGAAAGAGTGAGAGAAAACAGGCTGAAATTGTAGTGTGAAGAATGGAGAATAAATACCAGGAAACATTTATGAACAGTAAATGCTATTAAAATGGGGTCATTACAATCTCCTTCCCCAAGAACCTTAACAAATGAGGATTTAGATATAATCCTGTTTTAGCTCAATAATTCAATGCATACTTTGGAGGCAAAGGGAGTGGATTTGATTATCTCGTTAAGGGTCCTTTGGTGCTGTGATGCTATAATGCTGAAAGAAACTGCTTGGTACCTAAATCTCATGTTTCTCAGCTAAAAACAGAAGAATAGTAACTTTGTGTCTACAGTGCTCCGAGATCTTTGAGCTGAAGGTGTTACAAGCAGCAAGGACACATGTATTTATTACTAACTGGGGGAACTGAAGAAAAAGGAGGCCCTCAGAAATTTTTACATACTTAAGTCTTTCTTAGCATTTCTTGATTTTAGAAACATTCAGCTGTAACCAAAAGCATTCTACAATATTTTTAAAGCGTGTTATATTTCAGTAAAGTTTTTCTTAAAAAAGAAAGTTACTAAAAGCTAAACTCTAAGACTGAATCAAGAGGTATTTATTTTAAAAACATTATAATTGTCTCTTCAGAAAATATAGCACCACTCTCCCCCGCTAAGGTAGAGAATCCATAAGAAATGTGCATTTATTAATCAATAACCCAGCTTGGAGTTCTAGTTACACTGTGTACAAACTTGGAAGATTATTAAAGGACTTCTTTACGTATCTTTCCTACTGTGACCTTACAGAGAAAAATTTCTCCTCTTTGTATTCATTTTTGAGCACATAAGATATGCCAGATGCTGTGTTGGATGTGAACTAGAGAAAGACAGATAAAAAATAAACAAATAAGAAACTTTCAAGAATGATATGTGCTGTGATGAAAAAACAATGAGTTAGGATGTGTCTGGGTAAGGGTGGCTACTTTAAGTTGGGTGATACACCTATCCTTTTTTTTTTTTAATTAATTAATTAATTAATTTTTGGCTGCGTTGGGTCTTCGTTGCTGCACACGGGCTTTCTCTAGTTGCGGCGAGCAGGGCCTACTCTTTGCTGTGGTGCGCGGGCTTCTCATTGCGGTGGCTTCCTGTGTTGCGGAGCACGGGATCTAAGCGCACAGGCTTCAGTAGTTCTGGGGCATGGGCTTCAGTAGTTGTAGGGCGCGGGCTTCAGTAGTTGTGGCGCACAGGTTCAGTAGTTGTGGCGCACAGGCTTAGTTGCTCTGTGGCATGTGGGATCTTCCCGGACCAGGGCTCGAACCCGTGTCCCCTGCATTGGCAGGTGGATTCTTAACCACTGTGCCACCAGGGACGTCCCGATATACCCATCCTTGATCTGATTCCACTCAGATTAATTTCTCCTCCATGTCCTGCTCTGCTCTGTGCCAGAGTGGGGCTGACCTTGCAGGTTACATTCTACAGGCTCCTATTAACATAGCTAACCTATGGCTGGGTTTAACAAATGGAATCACTGAGATTGGAGCACTGCAAGAAGGGAGAAATTAACGTGTTTTTCCCCTCTCCCCCTGCCTTGGGTAATGTCTTCAGCAGAGGCTACATCGCTTCCCTGACTCTTGCCAGTCATGCCTGATGTGCTTCTAGCTTCTGCTGTGGCCCTGGACTTCAGTAAACCTACCTCCTCTTTTTGTCTCTCCAACCCAGAATTGGTAGTAGCTTTCTGCTGTTTTCAAGCTCTGGGTTATTTTTCCATCTCCTTTTTGGCTTCTCAGCTCTCCCACCACATGTGTAACAACGCTGTGTGTTAAAATTCCTGTTTTAAATACTTGAGTGGTTTCATTTTCCTGGATAGACTCTGACTGTGACAGAGTATCGGGTAAGACTAAACAGAAGAAGCGAGATTTAAGAAAAGAGCTAGGAAACTAAAAGGATCCAGACGTATGATGCTCTAGAAAGAGGACAGTCCAGGCCGATAAACATGAAAGCCCATAAAGAATGAATAGCCTTGGACTTTCTAAGAAGCATAACGCAATCCAGTGCAGCTGTACCATCGTGTGAGAATGGACAGCGATTAGTTAAAGCCGGAGAGGCAGATGGATGCAGGATCACATCGGTTTTCATTCTAAGTGTGAGAGAGATGGACAGACATGCTTTGATTTGAATTTTTTGAAGATTACTCTGGCTACCTTGTCTATAATGGATTCAATGTTGGAAGGAAAGATAGTCCAAAGTAGTAGCTAAGGAGATGAAGAAAAGTGGGAAGATTCACAAAGAGCTTTTTTAGATAGCGTAAACCCAATTTATTAGCGGTGTCGATGTTGAGTGTGAGAGGAAAAAAAGAAGAACCAAGGATGACTTTGTAAATTTTTATTTGAGCAACCAGGTGGATCCTGGCACCATCAATTGAGAAAAATGAGGAAGAAGCAGGTTGAAGAATGAGAAACAGAGAGAATTAAGAGTTCTGGTCCTGTTAGGTTGAAATGCCACTTGGACCTCCCAGTAGAGATGTATAACAGGCAGCAGGTATTTGAGTCTGGAGTTCAGGAGAGAGGTCAGAGCTGGAAAATAACTTTAGGAACTCTTGGTATATAAATGGTTTTTTAAACCACAGATTTGGATAACATTGCCTGAGAAGGGAGTGAAATTGGAAATGATTTATTGCAAGCCATCTGTGATTGTTCTAAACACAGGATTTTGAAGGGAAAAGAGTCATTAGACATAACCATGTTTTAATAAATAGACTTTTTACAGAACAAGTAGAAACTTTTTGTATGTATGTTTAAAAATAGTCTGAGAACCCAAAGGCTAGCCCTACACAATTAATTTGATTAATGTAGACAGCTTTTCAAATAATTTAGAACACATGACAGATTGCCTGAATGGTCTTTGCCATGTATATGGTCTCAGTGAAACAGATCCTAATTAGAAACTCTTTTCCTTCGGATACATAAATTTTCCCAGGAAGTCAGTCGTATGTGATGCACTTGAAATGAGTGTAGAAATATCAACTGACCCTGAATATTACAAAGCTTTAACAATTTTTCCTCCATTTCCTGTATCTCTATCAGAGCAAGTAATGAATCATCTTTCAAATATTCTGAGTATGGACACTGAGAAATCTTCAGCTTCTTACTGTCTTTGGCATTCTGTGTTCAGTCAGTTAACCAAACACGACATGTACTTTCTGTAGCTCATATCTTTTCTTCTTTAATCCAACTGCTCCACTTCTAACCCTATGGCTCTCATCTTCTCTCATCTGGATCACCTTCCTCTTTCTGGGCAACCCCTTCCCAACACCATCCCCTTCATATGTTCTCTCACTGCCATTCCCAGAGCAGCATCTTATCCTGTTACCTGGAAATCCTAGAAGGACTTTCTAATTCATTCCTGATTACATCTTCTGTGTCTCTAGTCCTCCAAAAGAGCATCCACATGGCTTTATCTGAAATCCCAACCTCTCGGACATCTCCAAAACATCACTAGCTGCTTATATCAGTGGAATACCAGGCGATTCAGTGTAAAATGTTTGCTATGCTTTGTTCAACATGTGTTTTTAAACAGTCAGAGTATAAAAGATGTAGTCCCTAAATAAGAGTAAAGTATATTTTAAAGAGTTAGAATTATAAAAGAGGCTGCATTGCAAACTGAGTATTGATAGTGTAGGGAGAGGAAAAGTAAATGGAATGAGTCAGTCATGTGTTTATTGGCTGCTTTCTCTTAATTGAAAAGCATCTCGGGGTTGGAGGATAGTTTTGGCAATGTAGAGAGTGGGATTCTCCCCCATACTTTTCTGACCATGCTAAGAAAAAGGAAAAAAATAAAGGCACTCTAAGTGTAGAGAAGAGATAAATATAAGCCTTCCCAAAGACTTTAAGACAACACTATTTCTCACAAAAATATATAAATTTTGAGAACTGACTAAGAGGAAGCCTTCAAGGGTTCTCAAATCAAGCATTAGATGAAAGCAAGGAAATGTTGACACCCCATACAGTACAGCTGGATACACACCAGGTGAGAAGAAATAAGAGATTCCTGGTCATAAAGAGGAAAGTTAAGGGTAGCATGATAGGGAAAAGAATGAAAATAGTTTTATTATTTATTTTATTTCTTATTAAAATTATATATACAAATGTAATTTTAATTGTAGGTCACTTAAAGAGATCAACCATCTTCATCTAGGAAAATACCTTGAAAGTTTGCTTTGGGTAGAAAAAATGAGACCTCTCCCAAAACATGGTGTGTAAAATGACAGGTTTTTTTAGAGATTAGATAAGCTGCTCTTCACGAACAGCTAACAGTTAATCAGTGATTGGGGTAAGAAAAAAGAGAAAAGAGGGATTAAAATTAAGAGAAGGATAGAGGAGCTAAGAAACACAGCAGGCTGCAAAGCCTGTAGAAGCAGAGCTCCATGAGAAAGCCCAGTGGCAGGGGACTGGGGGTCACTTGTGAACAGCAGTTTGAATGTTCAGTTTAAATTTATTTGTAGTGCTGTGATGGAAACCCCCTGCATTGCCCTAAAGCGTCAGCAAAATCTGCTACACACGTGTGCAACAAGGCTTTTCAAAAATTACAAAGTAATAGGCTTTGTTCAACCTTAGAATGGCCTGGAGCAGAGAGCAAAGAGGAGCTTCAGTTGATGAGACAGGAAGGGAAACACAAACTTTCCCCCCGCCACACCACCAATTCCTGGATATATTAGAGGAACAGTAAGAATAGAAAATGAGGTATAGGACCTCATTTGTATTTAAATCTGAAAGAGAAGACGTCCCCCTTGACATGTGGATTACGTAAGCATTAACGATAGGTAAATTCATTGGGAGAAATTATTTAATTTCCAATGCAGCTGTCTTCACATCTCGTATTATGTCATATTGGCATGTTTTTCGCTTGTAAAAATAGTAATTTATAATTATCTTTGTTGAAATCCTTACTTTTTATGAAAATGTTACAATCTCTATAGGAAAAAAATTAAGCATTGAGTGGCTTGTGGACTACATGTTACACCCTAGAAGGGGTTACCTCTCACTTGCATATTCTTTGCCAAGCAGAGAATTTTAGTCACAGTGCCTAGGAGGAAATTATTACTGATGCCTAACTGTTTCTAGTTCCATGGAACTTTGAGAATCTTTTTTAAACTGTGGATCTTCCATCCAGACGAAGAACACTCACTTAAATGCAAAAGTTTGCATAACATTTCAGGGCTTTATTTACTGCCCTGTATCTAAAAGCCCAGTTATATTGTGTGTGTGTTTAAAGGGGATGGCGGGGGGGAAAAATTGGGAGATTGGGATTCACATATACACACTACTATATATAAAATAGATAACAAATAAGGACCTACCGTATAGCACAGGGAACTCTACTCAATACTCTGTAATGACCTATATGGGAACGGAATCTAAAAAAGAGTGGATATGTGTATATGTAAAACTGATTCACTGTGCTGTACAGCAGAAACGAGCACAACATTGTAAATCAACTAGACTCCGATAAAAATTAATTAAGAAGGGCTTCCCTGGTGGCGCAGTGGTTGAGAGTCCGCCTGCCGATGCAGGGGACACGGGTTCGTGCCCCGGTCCGAGAAGCTCCCACATGCCATGGAGTGGCTGGGCCCGTGAGCCATGGCCGCTGAGCCTGCGCGTCCGGAGCCTGTGCTCCTCAATGGGAGAGGCCACAGCAGTGAGAGGCCCGCGTACCGCAAAAAAAAAAAAAAAAAAAAAAAAAAAAAATTAATAAAATAAAAAAAGTTGGGAAATGTGGCTCCCTGGCCTGCCTGCCCCAAACCAATACAACCAATCCCTGTTCTCAACAGTTGACTCCTGACCCCCTACCTCATCCAAACCAACTTCCCAAAGTGATAAGAAAAAAAAAAAAAAAAGGAAATGTGTTGCTTTTCTTTATCTTTTTGCTAGAGGTTCTAGAATTTTTTTCAAATATCCCTGTTTGGAATTCATGAAAGTCAGTATTGGTTGGATTCTGACCTATAGTTCAGAGAAAAATGGACTTTATCTTCATCCTCAGTCTGAGCGTGGCATAATAATGAATGAAGGGACTATTCTTTACCCAGCTTCCATGGTTCTTGGATCCCAGCACTAAGAGTTCTACCCTCACTGATAGAACGTGGAGAACATCATTTAGGCTCTCTGGGCTTTACCTTATTTATGCAAAGAGGAAGTTTACAATTTCTTCCGGCTCTAACATTTTATTCATCATAATATAAAATTTTATCAGAATAGATAATATTCCTCCTTCTGATCATAAATTTCTGAAAGCAAAGCTGTGCCTAGTGCCTCAATAGTCCCTGTTTTTTAAATATATGCACAGAAAAACAGACTCTCGTGATTATAGTCCTAGAACATCACCCATTGTGGGGAAAGGATGTTCAAATCTACTACTTTCCAAATACTGTATATTCTTTCATCACAAACATCACACTAAGGAAAAGTAGATCAGATGAATATACTGGTAGTGGTGCCATGGATTATCAGGATGACTATTTCCATCCAAATACAGTCCTTATTTCTCTGTACTATGGCATCAGCAGTTCAGATTGTTTTCCTGCATCCAAGAATCATGGAGTCAGGAGTCAGGAGGATTTGGTGCTGAGCTTGCCAGAAACTAAAGCATTAAAGCCAAAGAATATGTCATCTTCAGTCCTGAAATGTGCAGAAAAATTCTAAGTGCCTTTTAATAGGTTATGTAACCTATCCTCTATTAATGGGCCTTTTAATAGGTTATGTAACCTATCCTCTATTAATGGGCCTTTGGATTGATTCCAATTTTTTTCATATAAACAATGCTGCCATAGACATTTTTGGATAAATGCCTTTGTGGATACATTTGATTATGTGTATATGTTACGTATATGACCTTCATTTGGTGACCATATTATCAAGATGTATGAGGTCTTTCAATCAAATCACAAGCGATTAAACAAAGGTAGTTGAGATCCAGATGGATCGAAACCAATGCCCCGCTTTCTTCTTGTCAGTAGAATGTCCTTTGAGGTTGCAACTGAATAGCAAGGGAATGCCATGGGACAATATACAGGTTCAGTTGATATTATTTTAATATACAAAAGAGTTACATTTGAAAGTATATATAAAGAATGCAGGCTCCCACCAAGTTTTACAAACTGTAGAGTTAGATATGAAAATCAGTTCCTATCTTAAAACTCAAAAAAATGGCTAAGCTTCTCAGGTAATCAATTAGATGAGAGATAAGCGATCCTTTCAACAGACCATGGATCTCTGCTAACACGAGGTAGGACTAAAATACCAGACTTCAAATTATGAAGTCCCTGTTATGAACTCTTAAACAGGCCTCAGTATGTTCTATCAGAATTCAGTGAATGTCCTGACCTAAATTTCTGGTTGTTAAGTAACCTCAAGCAAGCTGAGAAGTCAACTCCAAAAATGATATTAGATGACATAATTCCTTTCATAGCTAAGCATCCTTCAACCCTCGAGAAACTTAGAATTAAGTACAGAAATGTTTAAGAAGATCAAAACAATCTTATTAATGTTTTTGGTTAAGTGATATATCCATGTTTGGAAAGAACTTGGCATATTAAAATGAGAAATGAGGTCAGTAATTGCAATTTGAAATGCATAATGAAATAATTAATATAGACTTGCAATTTTAACTCATACTATATATATATATATATATATATATATATATATATAAGCTTTGGAACATGAAAGAAGATTAACCTTCACTATTTTTATGTGCTTGGTTTTTTGAAAGATTTTTTTAAAATATTAAGTATTTGGGAAGGTTTTTCAGATAGATGATCGACATACTTGAAAAGGAAGTCAAGCAGATGAAATTTACAAAATGAGTTTAAAAATATATGGAGGAGGACTTCCCTGGCAGCGCAGTGATTAAGAATCCGCCTGCCAATGCAGGGAACGCGGGTTCGATCCCTGGTCCGGGAAGACCCCACATGCTGCGGAGCAGCTAAGCCTGCGCACCACAACTGAAGCGCATGCGCCTTAGAGCCCGTGCGCCACAACTACTGAGCCCATGTGCCACAACTACTGAAGCCCGCGTGTTCTAGGGCCTGCGCGCCACGACTACTGAGCCCGTGCGCTGCAATTACTGAAGCCTGTGCACCTAGAGCCCATGATCCATAACAAGAGAAGCCACCGCAATAAGAAGCCCGCGCACAGCAACGAAGAGTAGCCCCTGCTGGACACGACTAAAAGAAATCCTGCACTCAGCAACAGACCCAACGCAGCCATATATGGAGGAGTTTAGTTAACTAAGTGCATAAATGTGATTACACACATTCAAAATTTCCCTAAAAATGGTTACTAAAATCATCCAGATTTATAAATAGAGTAATAAATCTGTAAACTGAATTTGAAAGCTTAAGTAAGAAGTATGGCTTTGGATTTTTAATTTTAATCAATTAAATGCTAAGTTTTTAAGCAAAAGCAAATCTCTGAATAGTCTTTTCTACATACAGAAACTACTTTTAAGACAAAAATATTCATACTTAGTAGTTGTCACCTACACTATATCCCTCATAGCAATGTAATAGGGCTAAGAAGTAAATTTTTAAAAAGGAACTCCTACACATAAATAAGAATAGCCCATTAGAAAAACTGGCTAATTTTAAAAGAAACAAAATACAAACAGCCAAAATATATGAAAACGTACTTAACCTCACTCATAGTTAAAGACAGGGAAAAAATCAAAAGCGTGGTCCCATACAGATTCAGCGAGACACGGTAACTGTCATATGTAGATAAACATGTTAACTAGAACTACTTTTTTGGAAGACAATTTGCCAAAAACTGTCATGTTTGAGAATGCACCTATCTTTGGATGTGACATTTCTACTTCCAGGAATTTATCATGTATACATATTTGAATGTGTTCACAAAGGCATTTATCCAAGAATGTCCACTGCAACATTGTTTGTAATTAAAGAGTTGGAATGACCATCGGTAAAGGACAAGTAATATATTATTAAATCCACGCAGTGGCTTAGCACACAGCCATTCAGAAGAACAGAGTAGCTTTTCGTATATTGATATAGAAAAATCTTCAATTATGTTAATATAAAAATAGATAATAAATCCAAATACAGAGTAGATATGATATACTTCCCATGTATACTGGAAGGAAAAAAGATAGCTATGTAAAGATATTTACATAGAAATTTTCTGGAAAAATATAAATACATAGATGTCTCTTATAGGTGATTGACTATAAGGAAGATGTATCAGCTTCTTAGAGCTGCTATAACAAAGTACCACAAACTGGGCGACTTAAAACAACAGAAATTTATTCTCTCACAGTTCTGGAGTCCAGAAGCCAGAAATCAAGGTGCTGGCCAAATTGATTCCTTCTGAGGTCTGTGAAGGGGAATCTGTTCCATGCCCTTCTCCTAGCTTCTGGTGAAAGCTGGCAATCCTTGATGTTCCTTGGCCTGTAGATGTATCACTCCCATCTCTGCCTCTATCTTCACATGACTTTCTCCCCATGTCTTTATGTCTTCACATGGTCTTCTTTTATAAGAACAATAATTGTATTAGACTAGGGACCAATGCTTTTCCAGTATGGCTTCATTTTAACTTAATATCTGCAGTAACCCTATTTCCAAATAAGGTCACATTCTGAGATACTGGGGATTAGGGCTTCAACGTATTTTGCCAAGGGGGTGGGGGGCAGAATTCAACCCATAACAGAAGGATATGGCCATCTGGGCTTAGAGTAAAACTGGTAAATAAGAAAGGACTACTAGTTAAGTGATACGGGCATGATTAAGTGTTATTTGTCGTCCTAATCCGTTCTGAGATAAACATTTGGACAGCAAATACCACGCTGTATAAACTGATCTTCCAAATCTCAACATTTGGCATTCAATTAATTTTAACAGTGCTTCTCTCCCCCACTCAGAAGACTTCCTTTTGATTCAAAAGAACAAGTCATTAAAACTCAATTTCCCTCAAATGATATTTTTAGTTCATGGAGTCTCAGAGGTAAAAGGGCCTTTAGAGACCATTTCGTATATACCTGCAGTGCTTGACAGTATCTTCAGCAAAAGACCCAGTCTCTGTGTGAACACTTCTAGGAATGAAAAACCTACTGCTCCCAAAGCAGTCCTTTCTGTGCCAGGACAGCCCTGATGGTTAGAAAGCAGATACTGAAATTCTGCCTCCCTAAAATTTTCACCATTCTGCCTGTAGTCAGCCATCTAAGCTTTGCAAAATCACATGTATATTTAATATTTAAAATTTTATATATACGTGTATGTAAATATATATTTTATAGAATGTATTAAAATATATTAAAAATACATTTACACTACTACTACTAAAATATTGTGGGACATCTTTGGGCTCTATCACATGTCTTACTTGAGTGACAATTACAACCACTTCTTAGAGGTAAATATCAAAAAAATCAATATCACAGAAGTAACAACCAGATAAAGGAAAAATGCCAGAATGAAAGTATTGGATAATACAAGCAATCAGCTATCTAAAAAACAGTAAGTGGTCACATTCTCATTGACATTGATCCTTTCAAATACATGCGTAGCAAATGCTCATCGCATAATTTGATTAACATTTTTATAAGAAAATATCCAGTATAAATGTAAGTTCTACAACTTTTCTTTGAAGACTCAAGTCTTATTTCCAAGATGTTCCTAAAGAGACATATTCTCTTGGGGAGAATGTTAAGAACAGGAAAGTTATCTCATGTATATAAGGAAGAGCTGAAAGCCTTGAAAATAATAGCGGAAATTTTGTGGGAATTTTGCCCAAGAAATCTTTTAGAAAACTTAAATACTTTAGGCAGCTTGAACAAAGGCATGAATTCTGTATGTGAAAGGATTCCATAAAATTGTGACAAATTGTTGCATTCACAGTTACTCTGCCAGATTTTGTCACACAGTTTGAGAGACATTAATAAGTATATGTCAGCTTGTCTTTCCTTGACAAAATACTCCCTTCACCCAAATAAATGGACTTGTTTGAGGCTACAGTAGCTGTCTTTGTCTAAGAAACACTTACTCAGTTTGTAGATGCATGCTATTTGCTTGCAGCACCAATTCACACAAAACTCTTTACACCTGGGCAAAAACAACAATGATGCTTCTTTGGAAATATGAAATATATCTAGAGCTCTCAGAAGTGCTGTGGGAAAGTGCAATCATGGATCACTTGGACTTTTCAATAATAGTCAGAAAATCAAACCTAATGTGTTACAAAAATGAAGCTCTGTATCAAAGTAAGTTTGCCACCCAGCTGTACAGTGAAGTAGCTCAGAAAATTGACGATCTAAATTTACCCTCTTTCTTTAATCAATTGTAAAGGATAACATTTCTTCATTGCCTCTCTGATTTAAAGAAAACAATAAAATGTCCCCTGATAATTAAGGCCTGAGAATCACAACTTCATAGCAGGAAAAAAAAAAAGAAAAATTATCACTTAAAAGATAAAATTTCTACCTTTACAATAATACCTATGACTGGCTTGTGATAAAAACTAATGGTTGTACAATCTGTGAGCACTTTAATGGTATATCCCACTGGCTAAGCAACACCCAATCATGGGCTTTTTCTGCTGTACTTAAACAGAATTTTCTCACCAGGAAACAGTCAATTCGGTTCTTAGAGGTGAGCTGTTTATTCCCAAAGATCAGTTTACTCAGCGTTAAAAAGAGATACCACTATTAGTTAGTCCTTTTAGGATTCATGTTTTAAAAATGGTTTGTTGGTTACTTCTTTGCTTTCCCTTTAACAATGATTTTTGTAGAACTACTCATGACTGTACATTTAGAACTAAATAAAATCTAGACAAAATGTAAACGAATAGAAACCTTAAAAAGTGATGGCGAAAGGAGGGAGTATATGCAGTCAGGATATCTATTAAATTCTGTTTCAGGTTAAGTTAATCTATATGTCCTATATCGTACACTGCCAAAAGCCACTGATGGAAGTGCTGCTTATCTGGAAATATATACTATTAAGTTGCTCACAAATTGCCAAAATAAATATTTTTTAGCACAATCAAGTCTCTAATATTATTGTAACCTGCCGTCACTAAATTTCAGTAGTGGTTTGATGGTAGGGTTTGTTCCTTGTGGAGTGAACGTTCTGCTATTCTTCTGACAAATACTTTCTAAATATTGTCTGTCACTTGACTGTACTCAGCCAGAGTTGGTTTGGGACTAGGTTTTGCAAAATCAGGGGTTTTGTCCAACAATGGCTAATTTGGGTTTCGGTTTGGCGTCGTGGCCTATAAGAACATGGAGGGTTTCTACTTTCCAAGTTTTCTTCACTGATGACGTAACCTGAAACAAGAATCCCTGTTTTTCTTTTCAATAATTTGTTCCCTCTTCTGGCAGGGTGGCCTGTGAAACTCAGTTAAAACATGTTATTTCAACACTACCAAACAATAAGTGAAACTAAGCTTTACAACTTACTTTGTCATAGACCTGGATAAGTGTTTTGCGGTAAGGAGTTTTATCAACCTGTAGCCTATCTTGTTTATTTAGGAGAAACCTCACAACTTCCATACACTGCCCCCATTCTTCTTCCATGACTCTGTTTCCTCTTTTCTCTCTGAGCCAGGAAACTTTGATAGCTCCATGGTCTTACAGCCCTTATTCCTCGTGCTCTAGAAGTCCAACTCAGGACTCCCATTCTATTCCTTCACAAACTTGGCATACATATTATACATATACTTAACTTATATGTGCCACAATTCATGAACTCTACCACTCCTTTGATTGCAAGATGCACCATTATGTTATCTACCACTAAAAAGGTTGGTAATGCTGCCGCTTAAAAAATCTATGCAAGCCATCAAACGTATGACATATTCCAACTTCAGAAATATTAAAATGTGAAAAAAATTTTATCGTAGCATTGATGAACTATGGTCATTAAAGGCAAGAAGAAAAGAGAATACCTTTAAATATCCTTATAAAGACATGAACAGAACCACTGACTTTCTTCCATTTTGATTTACCGATTGTCTACAGCCCTGACTATCTCATCCTTCACTCACTTTCTGCATTACAAAAAAAAAAAGAAAGCCTACCATGTGCAGGTCCTGTGGCAGGTGCTGAGGACACGCAATAAACAAGAGACAGTCTTTGTGCTCGAGATGTTTTCGCTTGGGGAATGGATACCGAAAGCAGCTAGAGAATTATAATAGAGTGACTATCACTATACTAGCCAGAAGCAAGAATTCTATGGGAGCACAGTGAAAGGTGACCTAACTCAGCCTTACAGAAGTTATGGACAGCACTCCATAAAGAAAGGCGGCGTCCTTGTTCAAAAGGACAAGGCAGATGAAGAAAGGATACTCAGGTAAAGGAAATAGCATTGTGTTCTGGCGAATGCAAGAATCTCTGTAAGACTGCTGGACTGGAAGAAGTGAGGTGAGCTAGGACCAGCTGGTGAATGGCCTTGCCTACTATGCAGAGGAGATGAAAATTGATTCTGAAGAAATTGGTGGACCGGTGAAGGTCTTAAGGATAAAGTGACAAGATTAGTTTAACCCTTTAATTTGTCTTACATTTACTTTGTAAGGATCAAATTAATCATGAATAATTGGGTCATCTCTGTCTCCTTGGCTTCTGAAGTTTCACTGTGTTTGTACTGAATACTCAGCTTTGTTTTTTCCTTCTGGAGATGCCTATCTATCCATTTCGATAAATTTCCTTTAATTCTTTATAATTTTCTTCCTCTAATATCTCTTTCTGAAATTCCTACAAGTCATATAGTTGACTCCCTAAATTGATCTTCTATGATTCTTACTCAAATTTTTCACCTCCTCATCTTATGGTTCTACTTCAGAGAGCATTCCTAGAATTTATCTTCCAACGCTACTACTCATTTTTTATGGAAGGAATAGCACTATCGTATTTTTAATTTCTATGAGCTCTATAGGGTTTATTTTACAACAATCTGTTATTGTTTATGAATTTAATAGCTTTTCACATCTCCCTAAGAATATTATTATAGAGTTTTAGCATATGTATTATCCCTGCATTATCGCCATTTTCTTCTCTTTCCCTGTTTTCACCTCATTTACTTTGGCCTCCCTCTCTGTGGTGAGAGCATCCCTTTACAGTCTGGTGATCCAAGGCTTTTCATTCATATTTAAGAGTGGAGCTTCAAGACCTGAGTGGAAACTCAGTGTACATGGACAGGGTTAGCTGACTACCATTCAAGTAGATCTTGTAGGCAGCTGGCCATTCCATTATGGCTTCCCAACCACTAGTCTATAGGGGGTCTTTCTTCTACATGATTCAGTCTTTCTAGAGACCTTCTAACCTCCTGTCTTGGGAACAGCTTCCTGGTTGTGGTGTTGTGTGCATAGGAAGGAAAAGGGGGCTGCAAGAATCAAACTTTCTAGAAGTTTCCAATGAGAGCAGATTTTATTTGTTTCCTTGTATTGAACTATGACTGTCACCTTCACACCCTCCACCATGTCTGGTGTCTATGAATCATCAGCCACTCTCATTTAATTTCTCCAGTTAATAAATAAAACTCTGGTTTCTTATGGTAATGATGGGCAAAGTCAGGGATATGGTAGGCATTGATGTTCTGTTCATGGTGGGCACTGGGGAGTTGAAAGGACCTGGTTGTTAATGTTCTATTACTTGAGGAGAGGATCGATTTATATAACCTTACCATCTACTCCCTGGTCCAGCCCCATGCCTCAATCCTCCATCTACCTTACCAGCTACTGCCGTGAGTTAAGCCTCTCCAGGGTTCTGCAGTGTCAACTGCTTCTTTATAGTTATTGTGCTACTTGCATGTACATGAGGTCTGGATTTTTCTGCCTTAATAAACCAACGTCTACACCTTCATCCACTCTCCATTATTCAATGATTTGTTCAAACAGCTTGCCTGCTGATGCCCTCTTCTGTTCTCTTTGTCCTTTTGGGTTTATAGCCTTGTACTCATTTAATAATAGTTTAATGGGGGCTTGGGAGAGAGACAGGGTAACACATGAGTTCAGTCTGCCTTCTTTAACTATATTTGCAATTTAGATTTGTAACATTTTAACTCAAATAATTTCTTATGCTCATAAATGGAATAAACATATTTTATGAACCATAAATTAATAAGCATGATATGAACATTATGAGAGACAATAACCACAGAACATATGCAATCAGAGCTACCCTGAAAAATTAAGAGTGTACAATCATAGTTTCTAACTGACACCTATTCTCTGCTTCATTTTCATACATTTTATAGCCTTAATTAAATTTTCTAGTCATAAGCCAAAATGAAATAGTAATATGTCAGAAAAACTTGAACCCAGGCAACTCTCGCCCCCAATCCCAGCTTTCTCACTCTCTTCCCCCAGAGTACTTTCACCAATACTCCAAGGAATTTATACATCCAATTTCAGACGTAGACATATTTTTAATCTAGATAACGGCCAACTTTTCCACTCTTGGCTCAGAAAGACATCTATTTTTACTTTTTCACATGTGGCACAGCACAACTGAACCAACAACTAAGGCTTAAAAATCTGTACTTTGTGGTAGTCAGTGAGTTTATCCAGAATTCACTATTCTCTTGCTCAGTTGTTTGAGTTCTTCCGTTATCCTTGTAACCTTCTCAACAAAGGCAATGTAAATGGAGCAAAACCTGGAAAGATTCTCAGACACCAAAAACTTTAAAATATATACATATGTATTCCCCCCAAGGAGGGAATAGTTTAATTTAAAATGTCTTGGTAAACCTTTGGGGTGGATGATAAGAACGTGAGAGCATGAAAATGCTTCAAGTAAAAGAGATAAACATATATCAGCATGTCACCAACAAGAAATTAGAAGTTTGCATAATACCCTCCAAATCTTTCCATGGTTTGCAAATGGCAAAATTGCATTCTTTATTATGGCTGAGTAGCATTCCACCTTCTTTATCCTTTCATCTGTTGATGAACACTTAGGTTGCTTCCATGTCTTGGCTACTGTAAATAATGCTGCTATGAACATTGAGGTGCGTGTATCTTTCTGAATTAGTGCTTTCATTTTCTTCAGATATATACCCTGGAATGGAATTACTGAGTCAGATGGTAGCTCTATTTTTAGTTTTGTGAGGAAACTCCATACTGTTTTCCACAGGGGCTGCACCAGTTTACATTCCCACTGACAGTGTACAAGGGTTCCCTTTTCTCCACAACCTCACCAATGTTTGTTATGTGTGGTCTTTTTGGTGATAGCCACCCTGACAGGTGTGAGTTGATACCTCACCGTGGTTTTGATTAGCATTTCTCTGATGATTAAAAATGTTGAGCATCTTTTCCTGTGCTGTTGGCCATCTGTATGTCTTCTTTGGAGAAATGTCTATTTGGGTCTTCTGCCCATTTTTTTTAATCGGGTTGTTTGGTTTCTCGATGTTGAGTTGTATGAGCTATTTGCATATTTTGGATATTATCTCCTTATCGGTCACATCACTTGCAAATACTTTCTCCCATTCAGTAGTTTTTTTGTTTTGTCAATGGTTTCCTTTGCTGTGCAAAAGCTTTTAAGTTTAATTTGTTCCAGTTTGTTTATTTTTGCTTTTGTTTCCTTTGCCTTAGGAGATAGATCCAAAAAAATATCGCTACAGTTTATGTCAAAGATTGTCCTGCCTCTGTTCTCTTCTAGGAGTTTTATGGTTGCAAAGACACTAGGGAGCAAACAAAAGGGATTTCTAAACACTCTGTGTATGAAAAGAACAGGAATTTGGGCTTGGGAAAAGAGTTTGGCTCTATAAAGGAGCAAAGAATAAGACTTTTAACAATAGGGATTCTAACCTTCAAATATATATTGTGTTGTATATATGTCCAAATGAATATATATGAATTTTAATATCTATTAAAATATATATTTAATTAATATATGTCCAGCAAATAAAATGTGTATATTCAACACAAGTCAAACAGAGAAAGATAAATTTTGTATGATTTCACTTATATGTAGAATCTTAAAAAAAGCAAAACAACTGACAAACATAACAAAACAGAAACAGAGTTATAGATACAGAGAACAAACAAGTGCTTGCCAGAGGGGAGGGGGGTGGGAGGAAAGAAATAAGTGAGGGAGATTAAGAGGTACAAATTTCCAGCTGCAAAGTAAATGAGTCACCGATATGAAATGTACAGTGTGAAGAATATAGTCAATAACTATGTAATACCTTTGTATGGTGACATATCAAAACTAGACTTATTGTGATGACCATTTTGAAATGTATAGAAATATTGAATCTCTATGTTGTGTAACAGGAACTAACAGTGTTGTAGGTCAATTATACTTCCAAAACAAAGAAACAAAAGAACTCATAGAGAAAGATATCCAAATTTGTGGTGACCAGAGGCGGGGGTAGGGGGAAGGGAAATTGGATGAAGGCAGTAAAAAGGTACAAATTTCCAGTTATCAGTGCTAGGGATGTCATGTACAGCATGATAAATACAATTAACACTGCTGTATGTTATATATGAAAGTTGTTCAGAGAGTAAATCCTAAGAGTTCTCATCACAAGGAAAACGAATTATTTTCTATTTCTTTAATTTTGTATCTATATGAGATGATGGATGTTCATTCAGCTTACTGTGACAATCATTTCATAATGTAGGTAAAATCATTCTGCTGTACAACTCAAACTTATACAGTCCCGTATGTCAATTATACCTCAATACAACTAGAAAGAAGAAAAGAACACCTTAAACAATAAATAAGTAGGGGCTTCCCTGGTGGCGCAGCGGTTGAGAGTCCGCCTGCCGATGCAGGGGACACGGGTTCGTGCCCCGGTCCGGGAAGATCCCACATGCCGCGGAGCGGCTGGGACCGTGAGCCATGGCCGCTGAGCCTGCGCGTCCGGAGCCTGTGCTCCGCAACGGGAGAGGCCACAACAGTGAGAGGCCCGCGTACCGCAAAATAAATAAATAAATAAATCCCATTTCACTTCCATACACCTTCAGAAAAGACTGCTGTATCACAAACGTCTTTATTTACATAGGTTTCATATGCCGTACAGTGAATTGATCAAGGAAGGATGTTGAGTTTGACATGGTGCAAAACAGACAAGGCAGACAAGGAGCAGCAGGGTGAACAATGAGCTGAAAAAAAAGTAGGAGAAACATGAGCTCCAAGCCAGCCAAGAAAACTGTAAATCATCTCCCCTCCAGAATCCACAGAGAGATAGGAAGGAACTCAAGGTTCCCACTCTAAGTTCATAATACATCAGCTGACATCTGGGTTAGTTTTATGCAATGTCTCTGAGCCTTAAAAAAAAAAGATGCAAGTGAAACCTGTAGCTTGCAAAAGGAGGCTGAATCTTCTCCTGTATCTGCTTTTGATGAGAATCAAACAGAAAAGGTATTTAAGCTAAGTAAACACACAACAGAATGCCTCAGGACATCCCCTTGGCTGAGAGTGTTCTAGGGTAAGGTGAATAACTTCTTAGGGCAGGGAGGGTACTGTAGAAGAAATGTAAGGGCTGGCTGGGAGACTGGACTGGATGGGGTTCTTTAAGATCCTGAAAGTCTATGGTTCTAGGTGATATGCATACCATTTCAATTTTCCCCAAATGCAGCTAAAGTTAAACAGATGTTATGTATAATGCCTCAAAGCTCTCTTAGCAAAATTCAACACCACCCCATGGTAGTCCTTATTCTTGCTCAAGCCAGTGGTGGAGAAATGGAGGTCTTGCAAAAACTATTCCAGTGTTTCCTGTTGGATAAACTCTATCATTCTCTAAAACACCAAAAGGAAAAGTGAACAGAGTCAGAAGTAGAAAAGCTTCCAAAACCAGGAGGGCTGGGCCAGGTTGAAAGAGCAGGGCCAGTGGCTTACACAGAGGTCTCCTCCTGGTCGGAACTGGGTTTTTGTTCCTCTGAAAAAGGTTGGCATGCTAAATTATTATTTGTATTTATGACGCTTTCTCATAAGCACCCTCTGGGGACTTGCATTTTAATTTAAGCTGTGGTCTTTATTTTAGGGATAAATCAGTAAAAAGGGTCTGTGCTAACCTGTCATTTTCCTCTTCTATTTTGAAGCTCTCTGTATGGGAGTTAACATCTCCCAAAAAAAGCATTTGGAAAATTCCTGGTTAGGCCACTTGCTTGTTTTGTGAATGACGTTTGTGGTCAGCTATATCATATATAGCATGCCTTCTTCTTATTGCTGCCTTTTTCATGCATGTTTTTCTTATTTTGGCATTTTTATGGAAGTGATTAAATATTATTGGGTTTTAAGCTGGTGTAGAAATTGTGGAGATGTAGAAAATACTCTCTAGTTGAAATCCAACATACACATACCCACACAATCATAAACACACACACATATGCATGCAACATTCCTAAAATATGTCCCAACAGCTTTTGTTTGATTCAGCTTGTCTTTCTTTCTTTGCTTTTTTTCCCTTTCTTTCTCTTTTGAGAGAGAGAGAGAGAGAGAGAAAGAGAGTGGAGGGAGGGCAATGAAAGTAAATATGATTTCCATTTCATTTTAGGCCTGCTTTCTAATAGAAGCAGCATTCCTTGGATGTCCAAGCCTCCTGCCTTCTTCCAGAGTTAAATGTTGTTTCAAGTCTTATTCAGAATAACTGAAATATTTTTGCAAGGTGTCACCTTCCAAGCTTTCATTAATGTTTACAGTTTCAAATGCAAATTGTATTGCTATAGTAACTCTTAAAGGAATATTCATTCTCTACCTCAACTTTAAGCTGAAAAGAAAGTAAATCCTGGTATTTAGACCAAGAATTCCTGACACATTGATTAATATTTAGTAACTCCCAAAACGTATCCCCAAGAAGCAGAATGTTTCTTATTCTATTAAATCAGTTTCATATCATGTTGTATGATAAAAATCTAAGTATTTTAAGAGAAACTCTGGTTTTGGTTATTACAAACATCAACTTCTAATTGATACAAAGAGGGAAGCATGAAAGAGTAAAATTGGGAATTGTGCCAGAATAAAATTTTTTGTGAGCAATCCTACAGCTATCAGAAGAGTTAAAAAGTCTACTCAATATTTCATAGCTGCCTGTAGACATAATAAGAGAAAAAAAATCTATTTCATTGGATTACTTCCTAGAAGGTTGAATTGGAATATTTTGGCTTCATCACTGTATAATCCACTAGTTGGTTCTGCATAATGTTTATAACTGCAAGGAGATTATATATTTGGATACATTTTTAAACATTCTGTTTACATATGTTATAATAATAATAGTGATTAAAGTCAGATTCAGAATTTTTCTTTACCTATCCATAGTATTTAGTTGCTAGGAGACAAATATGAATCATCTAATATCATTATTGATAAGTGAGTCATAATCCACTTTCAATTTCCAATGCCAGTTGCTTTGGGACATGTATTTATTTAGACTCTGTAGACATATTGTATACTCAATGCAATAAGAACGTCGTTCTCTGCCTGATCTTTCATTTGTAATTTGGAGAAAGGTTAGTAAACATAAATCTTGCTAACTAAGCATGTTGAGGGTCCCCTAAAAAGTAAAATGATCTCTAACTCAGAGCATTGTCCAATTATCTGCAATTTAAAATTTTGATGATTTACGTAAACCAGTTGAAAGCAGAAACATATGTTTCATTCTCCTTTCACACCAAAAATGTGTAATGAGAGGTCTTCCAACAGTAGAAGTGTTCTGTATAACATTTCTATCATGATTGATTTTATCTCTTTTATCACAATATGCAGGACAGGTATTTTTCAAATTGAAGAATGCCACATGTAGAGATCAGTCATTTGCCACAGGACACAAAGTAGTGACTGGGACAGTATTAATCACCACGTCAACTCTACCTCAGCCCAGTGTACCCTCTATTGGATTGAAAAAGAGTATCTTTTCTACTGAGAAATCTCAAACTTCAACCTTCTTTGTTAAGTAAATTATCCTATGATTTTGTGTCCTCAATAGCTTTTGTGTTCTTTACAGTGTTTTCTATTATATTTTAAGAAGATCCATTCAGATAAATAACAAGTATATTTACTTACTTCTTTACTTTACATAATACTTTTATTGCTTTTAAAAAAAATTCTTGAATTTTTGTTGTGTCTGGACTTACATGGTAGTTCAACTTGGAGATGATTCAATAATAATAAAGAGTACAAATTTTTCAGACTTCCCTGGTGGCGCGGTGATTAAGAATCCGCCTGCCAATGCAGGGAACACGGGTTCGATCCCTGGTCTGGGAAGATCCCACATGCTGTGGAGCAACTAAGCCAGCAAGCCACAACTACTGAAGCCCATACACCTAGAGCCCATGCTCCACGACAAGAGAAGCCACTGCAATGAGAAGCCCACTCACCACAGTAAAGAGTAGCTCCCCCTCTCTGCCACTACAGAAAAGCCCACGCTCAGAAATGAAGACCCAATGCAGCCAAAAATAAATAAATTTATAAAATAAAAAGAACTGCCTGACAAATTCTAGGTTACTACTTATGCGACCTCAGGCAAATTCCTAAGCCCGTGCGCCACAACTACTGAGCCTGTACTCTAGAGCCCACGAGCCACAACTACTGAGCCCACGTGCTGCAACTACTGAAGCCCGCAAGCCTAGAGCCCGCGCTCTGCAACAGAAGAAGCCACCACAATGGGAAGCCCGCTCACCGCGACAAACAGTAGCCCCCAAATGCCGCAACTAGAGAAACCCTGTGCACAGCACCCAAAGCAGCCAAAAATAAAAAGAGTACAAATTCTTAAAAAAGATAACTTCAACCCCAAAGTTCTCCCAATCCAAAGAGTAAGTTTTCCACCTGATTCATCTCAGGCTTTACTTTTTTGTGTGAATAAACACTTCTTTGCCAACCCTACCTCTATTTCTTCACATTGCTTTTCTTGCTTGGATCGAAGGCTATATCTCTTTTGTGGGCTTTGCTTAGGAGTGCCATAATCAGTGAGCATTCCTCAGCTAAGAAGAACCAGATGGCCATGAAGAGATGTTAATGTTCCCCTCACGTGTCTTCTGGGCAGTCGTCCTTCATAAGGGACAAGTGTGCTGACTTACCACTACTTACCACTACTCTGAGACTTATGTTAATCCAAATAACCAAGGACAGTTTTCTTATCTGGATGGCAGGCATAAGCCAGAGGATCCTACCTTTGTCTAGCAATTAATCAACTTGTTTGGAGACAGCCCTGAATTGTGCCATATATTATATACAGTGCCAAAATAATATTCTGATCCAATGAAAATATTTTAGGCAAAATAGAAGACTCTATGATTTTACATTATAATGCCCAGAGATACTTGGAGATTAAAAAGAGAATGTGTCTGGCAATATAATAATAATAATAATAAAACACAGCTAAGTTCACAGCATCTGTGCTAATGAAGACATGGATAATTTTAGCACTCTAATATCTATACGCTTCTTCCTTGCTTTTCATCAAATGTTTAAGAGGTCATACAGAGTAGTTGAAAGTCACTGGGTGGGGTAATAAGACTTAGAAGAATTGGTTTGAATCTTGGCACCTTCGCAAGCAATCTAAGCGCACTTGAAGGAGTTCCCTGACTTTTCTGAGATATAATTGTATCATCCTTAAAATGGAGACTGTTATACTGGTTTGACTTGCAAGATGAATATTAGGATCAAATAAGAAGATATTTGAAAGTCTATTAAACTATAAAGTTGCATGCAAAGAATGCATAACCAGCATCGTCTTCATCGAGGTCAAACAATTTCTGAGTTCTATCCCATCCCTCTTCTGCTCTTGACAGAGCTGCCACAACTCTTGAGCAACAGAAGAAAAAGGAGGAGAAGTGAAATCCCTCACACCTCCCCCGCCCCCAAGATCAGCAGTGACTTCACAATGTAGAATTGCCTTTGGTAGCCATATCCTGACTACCAAAGACACCCCTGAAAAAAAAATCTACTTGAAGCACTGTGATTGATTTCCTGACTTTATGAAGCCAGAAAAAAGAAAAAACAAACTCTGGAACATCTCATCAGACAAGCACATGACAGCAATATGGGCCTCTGTCTAGGGCTCAGAAGCCAAACAGACTTTGCACCTATTTGTTCTCACCCCCGTGGTGTGAAGCAGACAGGAGAGACGAGGTCATTCTGCAAGTCATCTGACTCCAGCCTGAAGTCAGTAACCCAGAGGAAAAAAATCTTGGGACCATAGGGGCATCAAAGAAGGGGCCAGGCCTGGGCTTGCTGGTAAGGCCTAATGTTGAGTGGAGGGTGGTGGATATGACTCAGTCGATCATTCATCCCAGAAGGTACTCCTCCAGCAAACACAGATGTCTGGATCCCCTCTGGAGAGGAATTAGGGTAAAACAAAATCACCTCTCAGACAAGGGGTACTATTATATCCGGAGTCTGATTCCTGAGCTTCTCAACACTGACAGAATGTTGGTTTTCCTATAAAATAGCTCCATGTGAAAAGTTCTCTGAGCTAAATCATGGAAATCCTAGGGTAAGTTAAGGCTTGTTTATCTACAGCGCTCACTGGTAGCCCAACAGTAACTAGCCCATGGAAAAATTGAATGAATGAACTCCACGGAACACCTAATGGTAGCAGTGATCTTTAACTTTTCGTATCACAGAAATTTTCAACTATAAACCAAAATAGAGAGAATTGTATACAGAACCCCCATATACCCATCACTCTGCTTCAACAATCTTGTTTTGTCTATTCTCCTTCATTTTGGGGGATGGAGTAGGTTATCATTTTACCCGTAAACACTTTCCATCTCTAACTCATAAGGACAATGCATTCACACACCTGCAAAATTAATAATTCCTTAGTATCTTCTAAAATTCCAATTTTTCTGCCTCAAAAATATTTTTTAATGTTTGTTTGCTAGAATCAGAATCCATACAAGACTCACAAAACTGCATAGTTTTTTTCTTGTCTTCATAAATCTATAGAGGTCTTTCCCACCCACCCCACTCCATTTTGTTAATACCATTGACTTGTTGAAGAAAGCAGGCTTTTTCTGTAGAATGTGCCACATTCTGGATTTGGCTTACATGCCTGGTGGTGTCATCTAATTTGATTCACTATATGTGTATCCCCCCTAAACTGGTAGATGTATCTAGAGGCTTTCTTAGATTCAGTCTGCTTCAAATATACTTCATAGTTAGCTGGGTGCTTCCTACAGTATCTCACAGAAGTGATCTTTGAAAAAGCATCAAATGGCAAGAAATCAATTTGGTCTGTCTATATGCCATATATAGGTTATAGCAGGCGCATATTCCAGACATACTAGAAATTCAATCCTCAAGTTAAGTAACATATACTCTCTCTTTTTGGTCCTATTTGTTTTAATGGATCTGTATTGGTGCAGTGACTACGCACAGCTATTTTCTTGAACCTGAGACAGGAGGAACAGTAGAAGTTAGATGAGTTTAGCAGGTATTCCCCTTACTAAGGAAGCAATGTCACACATGTAGGGATAAACATTTCCAGTTGGAAGAGTAGGTGAGAAGGGAAAGTTAAGTAATGTTTGGAGACTACAGTGATTTGCTAATCGCCACAGTCATGAACCATATTGCTCAAGGGAAACTTAGAAACCATCAGGCTCTTGTCAGTTAGTGAGAGGTGCTATGGAGAAATGTAAATCAGAAGCTATGTAGGAGGTAGAAGGTAGTGGGGCAGTAATTTGAAATCGAATGATTTTATTTGCTTTCTGGGGCTGCTGTAACAAACTACCAAAATCTAGGCGGTTTAAAACAAGAGAATTTTATTCTCTCATAGTTCTGGGGGTTAGAAGTTTGAAATCAAGGAGGCATTGGGGGCCCTGCTCCTTCCGAAGGCTCTAGGGAAGAATCACTTTCACGTTTCTCCCTTGGCTTCTGTTAACAGCCTCAAGCTGTGGTTACCTAGGCTTGCGACAGCATCATTCTCACCTCTGCCACCATCTTCACTTCGCCTTCCTCCCTACGTGTCTTGTGTCTAAACTTCCCTTTTGTTTCTGTTTCCAGTTTTACTGAGATATGATTGACATACAGCTCTATAATTTTAAGGTAAACAACAGAATTATTTGACTTATGAAATGATTATCACAATAAGTTGAATGAACGTCCATCATCTCATATAGATATAAGATTAAAGAAATAGAAAAAAAATCTTTTTCCTTGAGATGAGAAGGCTTAGGATTTACTCTCTTAACAGCTTTCATATATAACATGCAGCCATGCTAATTATCTTTATCATGTTGTACATTACATCCCTAGCACTTATAACTGGAAGCTTGTACCTTTTGATTGCTTTCATCCAATTCTCCCTCCCCCACCTTCCACATCTGGTCACCACAAATCTGATCTCTTCTTCTGAGTTCCTTTGCTTGTTTGTTTTTGAAGTATAATTGACCCATAGCACTATGTTATCTCCTGTTACCCAACATATACACGCACACACACATAGAAATGTATATTTCCATACATTTCAAAATGGTCACAATAAGTCTAATTACAATACAGCACCATGCAAAGATATTACATAGTTATTCACACTGTACATTTCATATCCATGACTCATTTATTTTGCCGCCAGAAGTTTGTACTTCTCGGGAATTCCCTGATGGTCCAGCTTCCACTGCCGGGGGCACGGGTCGATCCCTGATCCCTGGTTCGGGAACTAAGATCCCACAAGCCATGCAGAGTGGCCAAAATTTTAAAAAGAAGAAGAAGTTGTTTGTACTTCTCAATCTCCCTCACTTATTTCTTTTCTCTCCCAACCCCTGTCCTCTCTGGCAACTACCTGTTTTGTTCTTTGTATCTATAACTCCGTTTTGTTGTTTGTTCATTTTTTGTTTGTTTGTTTTTTAGATTCCATAAATTTCCTTTTCCTTATAAGGACACCAGTTGTTGGATTTAGGGCCATCCCAATTCAGTATGACCTTATCTTAACTTGATTACATCTGCAAAAACCTAATTTCCAAATAAGGTCACATTCACAGGTTCCAGGCTGGACATGAATTTTTGGAGGACACTATTCAACACAGTACAATGGTCAAAAGTACTCTCCATGAGAAGGTGACGATTGAGCAACTACCTAAGGTAGTTAGAGAGCTGACTGGTCATGAATCTGAAGAAAGACAGTCCAGGCAGAGAATAACAAGTGTGAAGGTCTGAGATGTGAACAGGCCTGGTGAGTGAAACGAGTGAGGGGAAGGTCAGTAAGAGTGGCAGTTACATAGGTAACACGGGGGTGGAGGGCGGTCAATACAGCCGTGGAGGCCATTTCTGAAGACTCTGGCTTTGACTTTGATGGAGAAGGAGTTTTGAAGGGTTCTAAACAAATGTGTGATATTATTGGACCTTTCTCGTGAGAATCACTCTCTCCTCTGATGACAATAGACTGTGGGAGGGATAAGAGCATAAGTAGAGAAAGGTCATTTTAATAATCCGTGTGAGGAATGATGACAGTTTGGACCACAGTGGAGGCAGTTGGAGGCTATCAGATAATAAGAGCTATAAATTTAAAAGTTCCAATTTGTTTCCATCAATACCTATCTACTACATTATCGAGTGTTTTGTCACCTGTTAGTACTCATCCCCAGACAGTGGAGGCAGCACCAAAAGTTTAAGAATTCTTTTCATAAGAAAATCTTCAAATGAGAAGAATATGAGTTATTTGCCAAGAATTTGTTATCTTACATCCGTTATTATATCATTTAATCCTGAAAATATACCTGTACCACAAGCATTGTTTCCCATTTTACACATAAGTTTAAGGTTCAGAGAAGTTGAGCAACTCATCCAGTCATATGAACAGTTAACGACAGAGCCAGAGTTTGAATTGATACACGCTTAATCTCAATCCCATGTGATTTTCATTGTACTACAGTGTGAATTAGGAAAAGTCATTATTCTGTTTCCGTATCTAATCATTATGGCCCAGATCTTGTTCCAGAGAAACATTCTTCATTTATAGGTAGTTGATTCATCAATTTAACCGATGGAATATTGTGAAAATAGACCCTTCAGTAATGAAGGTATTGGGAGAGAAAGAGGCTAGTACGTGCCTTATACCAGGGCTGTGCTACAGCCGGCACCCATGCTCACAAGAGCAGGTCTTTCCATCTCTACATTAAGTGATGTGACATCACATCATACCTTGAAATAAGCCCTGGTGGGTGTAGTTACCTCGTGGAAATCAGCTAACACACTAAAGCGGAGCTTTCTTTTTCAGAGACCTGGTTTACCAACATACTATTGCCTATAACTCAATCACAACTAAATATAAAGGTGTGGGGTGGGGGACAGAGATGGGAGAGGGGCAGAGTGTTATCAAATTACTAAGTATAGTTAACGTCTAACAGTAGTTTAAGAACTGCCTCAGTATAAAACGAAATAATAGAAAGTGTCCGCTTGACAGATAAACACATTTAAAATTTATGATTACACGTTTCCTGGTTGGCCTCAGCAAAATGACTATAGGACTTAAGCGCATTCACCTGCAACTGCAGAGTTCTAGACTGGTTTTCCCTAAACACCAACACACCTAGCCTAGCTTTGGCAGGTGGTGTTTCTTCAGCAAGTACACCTTTGGTGAGCTCGGTTCCTCCACGGAAGATCAAAGCCACAGCAATCCTGGCAGAGGCAGGCCAATTGCCTGGCTGGCCTGGAGAAATGCTCTTTCACCAAGGAGAGACTGAGGAGAGGAATCGGCCTGAATATCAACCAAAGTAAGTATGCTTTCCTTGCCATGGGGAAAAAGCAGGATACCTTCATCTAGATGGAGTGATGACCTCTGAAAGCCAAGGAGAAATTGTTTGAGGGTCATTGGTTATTTTGAATCATCCCCACACCTTGTATGTTCCACCAGGATTTCTTTTTTTTGCCACTTTAAAATTATTTCATTTGCCGTAAAACACATATAGCATAAATATGTAATTTAACCATTGTTAAGTATACAATTAAGAAGCGTTCATTACTCTCACAATGCTGGGCAACCATTACCGTTATCTATTTCCAGAGCTTTTTTTTAATCACCCCAAACATAAAATATGTACCCATTAAGCAATAACGCCCCATTCCACATCCTCTCCACCTAGCTCCTGGCAAGCTCCAATCTACTCTCTGTTTCCATGAGTTTGCCTATTCTAGATATTTTATATAAGTGAAATAACACAATATCTATCCCCCTGTGTCGGGCTCACTTCAGTCAGCACAATGCTTTCAAGGCTCATCCACATGTATCAGAGTAGCATGTGTCACAACTCTGTTCCTTTTTATGGCTGAATGACATTCCATTATATGGATATATCACATTTTGTTTATCCATTTATTTGTTGATGGACACTTGGGTTGTTCACTGCAGTATTATTTACAACAGCCAAGATATAGAAACAACCCAAGTGTTCATTGACAGATAAATTGAATATTATTCAGCCATAAAAAAGAATGAAATCCTGCCATTGTGACACTATGGACGGACCTTAAGGGCATCATGCCAAGTGAAACAAGTCAGACAGAGAAAGCCAAATACTGTATGATCCCACTTATACATTTCATCTATTAAAAGCAAACTCATAGAAACAGAGGACAGACCGGCAGTCGCCAGAGGCAGGGGGTGAGGGGTGAGGGAAATGGGTGAAGGTGGTCAAAAGGTAAAAGCTTCCAGTCATAAGATAAATAACCTCTGGGGATGTAAATGTACAGCGTGGTAACTACAGTCAACAGCACTGCACTGTATATTTGAAAGTCGCTAAGAGAGTACATCTTAAAAGTTCTCACCACAAGAAAAAATTTTTGTTAACTACGTGAGTGATTGATATTAACTAAACTTGTGCCAATCACTTCACAGGGTATACATATATCAACTATTATGTTTTGTACCTTAGGCTAATACAATGTTATATGTCAATTATAGCTCAATAAACTAGAAAAAATACAATATGAAAAAGAAGAAAAAGAAAAAAAAGGCAGAATCCTGGGCCTCTCCACAGACCCGGTGAATCAGAACCTCTGATGTAGGACCTGGGAATGTGCATTTATTCCACCTTCCTGGAGACTCTGAAATGGGCCAACATTGGAGAATCCATGCCCTATGCTGTACTGCCTACCCCTGCACTGGACCAGGGGAAGGGAGTAGGGAGGCCACTCTAGCAGAGGCTATTCTGCTGAGACCTGTTGATGTGGAAGACTGTGGAGCTTTCAGGGATTGCAGGAACAAAGGGCGTGCCTGAGGATCCACTATCCCAGACCTGCTGGAGGCCTGTTGATCCCCACGTTCTTCTCATACTCACGTCTCTAACTTCCTTCACCAGGTCCAAGACAAGACAAATCCCTGGTGTTCTTCAGGGGCACTTGCTTTCACAGAACCCAGAAGGCGGCATCAGCACCGACCCACTGGACGCTCTTAGGCTGCCGACCCTGATCTAAAGGCTGAGCGTCCCTGAAGGCCTTCGGTACCACACCCCCTACTCCCATTGTAGCCCGCTCTGAACTTGCGGCTAATGATGTGGCAGCCATCCTTAGCAGGGAGGGGACCAAAGGAGTTAGAAACATCCTTTTGGAGATGTCATGACACTTTACAGGTGTCATCTCATTTTGTCCTTCAACAGCCGGTGAGAGAGTGTTGATTATCCCCCTTTTACAGATGAGGAAGATGAGGCCTGAGACGGAATGGGGAGGTAGAACTCCCTGATTGGTCCTGAGATAGACAGGGGAGAACTGGTGGCTGTCACGTAAGTGGTCACTGTGTGGATATACAGCAGGGCCCAGATCCCCACCAGTATTTCCTTTAAAAAACAGCAGCTTATATCCTGAACCAACACACACACACACACACACACACACACACACACCTGCTACCACCTCTACTCCTACCCAATCTCTCTTAAAACCTTTTTCAGAGAAACATTCCTTTGCAGGGCCTCGTCACTGCTGTCCTCAGCTGGAGTGTATAACTTCCCATTTTCTCTTCTCCCTCTCATGACCACTGTCCAAAAGGGCCAGACCCAGGCTTCAGGTCAGGATAGGACTTTCTCCTTGTGCTCAACATCTAGACACCAGAGATGGCCTGGAAAGATGCTGAAGTCATGATCAGAGACAAATGAATCCGAATGAGGTCATAGATCCAGGGAGGGGAGAAGAGCAAGGAGAGATGAGGTGTGAAGTCGGGGGCAGTGGAGGGGCAGAGCAGCCGCAGGAACCAGCAAGCGGAAGTGACTGGCGTGCCTTCCAGAGTTGTGCTGGAGAGTCCGTGTCACTTACAGCCTTCTCATTTCTTCATAACTTCTAACAAGAGTCAGGATCGCATAGGGGTTAATTCACAGACCCTGGAACCACACCAACTGGCTTTAAAACCTGGCTTTGGCATTTTTTTTAGCCTGTTATGTTCATCAGTTTCCTCAGTTTCTTAATCTGTAACATGGAGAAAATAATACAGGTTTTACCTCACAGGATTGTTATAAGGATTAAGTAAGGTAATATCTATAATGTGCTTAGAAGAGAGTCTATATAAAAAAGCCATAAAGGGGCTTCCCTGGTGGCGCAGTGGTTGAGGGTCCGCCTGCCGATGCAGGGGACGCAGGTTCGTGCCCCGGTCCGGGAGGATCCCATGTGCCGCGGAGCGGCTGGGCCCGTGGGCCGTAGCCACTGGGCCTGCGCATCCGGAGCCTGTGCTCCGCAGCGGGAGGGGCCGCAGCAGTGAAAGGCCCGCGTACCGCAAAAAAAAGCCATAAAAGTAAAACAGTACATATCCATGCACCCTGCGGCAAGTCTTAGAAAAAAAATGATCAGCATGATTGGACGTCTCTTTTATTTCTCTGTCTTCCTTCTCTCAAAGGAAACCACCATCTTGAAATTGTGATTTATCATCCCCATGCATCTTTGTATTCATTTATATGAGTATTGTGTCTCTAACGCACAATTTTATTTTTTGTATTTTAAGCCGTCTATGAAGTATTTACGTATTCATCTATACCTTGCTCTGCTTACACAGTTCATCTGTGTTGATGCAAGCAGTTCTGGGTCATACATCCATGTCATTGCTATTATTGTTAGAGTATTCCCAATGGATGCCTGCACCACAATTTGTTTATCTGCTGTCCAAATGATGGACACTTAAGTTGCTTCTACTTTTTGCTATTCTAAGCATTCTTAGACATATTTCTTAGCAAATGAGTTAGAGTTCTTCTAAGCTGATTTAGAAGTGAAATTTCTGAGGTTTAGGGTAAACTTATTTTCAAAATTACTTGATATTTTAGAAATTATTCTTTTAAGATATTCAGACAAAAAACACATTTTCATCAGCGCTCTACTTGTGCTAACTGCGACTACAAGTCTTTTAGACAAATTGACTTGTTTAATCCTATAACAACACTAGGAAGGAAGTTCTGTTGTTTCCCTCACTTTACTGAAGAGAAGTTCAGCAATTCTCAGATCTCACATTTGGTAAGCTGTGGAGCTGGGATTCACACCTAGATACACCGGTTCCAGAGTTATGCTAAATGAAAATAGGATATAACAAAAAGCCAAGAGATTCTGACCAAAAAGTATCACAAGGCAGATAAAAAGGTTTCACTGAAGGAGATGAGACTTCATATAATCCAATTGAACTCATCTTAACTAATAACATTTACATAGACCTTCTTTCCAAATAAGGCCCATTCTGAAGTTCCAGGGTAGACATGAATCTTGGGGGGAACACTATTTAACCCAGCAAAGGATCCCCTTCTATCTTCTGTGGCCAAAGAGAAGAGTCTAATCTACTTTCTACAGGGCAGGCCTTCGGATACTCGGAAAGAGCTCTACTACCCATAGATCTCCACTCCCAGCCCCTGGCAAAACGTGCCCGATTCGGTCAGGCCCTGCTGGCAGCGCATCCAGTAGATCTCAGTCCCCGAGAAAATTCCCTTACTGTCCAAGTGGCGCTGCTCTGGACACTCTTCCATTTGCCAGTGTCTTTTGCATGAAGGGGTATCTACAGCAGATATTGGACAGACCGATACAGGAAACAGTAAACCCTAAGTGTTGTCACTAACCACTATAATTATGGTTGGGTCATGACTACGTAAGCCACACATTCTAGGTCATTCAGGAAAGTTGAGTAATAGTTCTAGCTCTGTCTCTAATTTTGTAAACAGAAGTAAATCAAGGTTTCTGTGCTTATCTTTCTTAACCTTTAGAAAAAGGAATGCTTGCCCTAACCTGTTTGACAATGATGTTGTGAGGACACAAATCAGATTGGTACAAAACACTCAGATAAAAATCGTCAGATAAAAATGAATAGGAGGAATGTGACTAGACAACCAAAATGCAATGGAATTTAATCTTCTTTTACGCCATGGGGTCCTTTGATTATCCAGTGAAATCTGTGGTGCACCTCTTCAGAAAATGCATATGAGCGTGGGCACACACATATACCTAAGCTTCAAAGTAACTGGGGAGGGAATTCCCTGGTAGTCCAGTGGTTAGGACTTCATGCTTCCACTGCAGGGGGCCCGGGTTCCATCCCTGGTCAGGCAACTAAGATCCCACAAGCCATGCCGCCAAAAAAATAATAATAATTGCGGAGTTAAATTACCCTGGAGTCCAGACATGGTTTCCCTTCATTCTTTAATTAAGAAGTGATTTTGAGCCTGAGGATTAAATGAGTGCAGGAAATAGTATTCCCCCTTGATTCACAAGTGGCTGTTCCAGTTTAGAACTGAGATTATTAAGCCAACCCCGGAACCCCAGCACAGCAAGTGGCCATAGTTGGAGCAGAGTGGAATCTGTTTTGGATCGAACTGAGTGTCTAGATTTTGAGGCCTCTTTCTCAGTAGTAGCAACAGATCTCCGAAGTAAAAGAGGTTGGTGCTCATTTTCTGATTTTCTGCCTTTCCCCTGCTTTTAATATCCCCATTTCAGCAGAAATTCACTCATCTCTCTTTGACAGGATGAAACCGATCCATTAAAGTAATCCTCACTAATATGTTAGAAAATCAGGGTCTGGGATTAGCCCAAGGGATCAGCCTTAGGAAAGTTCACTGCAGCCAGAGAAGCATCATTATCTAAACACACGATTTACTAGTGACAGAATTTCTGATGTTGGTGGCGGAAATCATTTGGGACAAAGCACCTTTCTTGTCCCTCTCCCCTGCAATAATGCATTTTTTGAATAATTTTTGCATAATTTATGGTATTTATATAATGTCAAACTTTCCAAAGTCCTCCCGGGTATATAATTCCTTTTTCTTCCCACCAGAAGCCAAAATGGGAGGGGAAGACAGGGCATGCCCATTTTATAGATAAGAAAATTGAGTCCTTGAGAAGTTAGGAAGCTTGCAGAAATCTTGTAGTTTGGTAAGAGATGGAGCCTGAATTTTAACCCAGATCTGATCTTAAATCTCACTTTCCTTTGCTGTATCAGAAAAACAATTATGTACATAATATACAGCTTCAATTTTCGAAAGGCCCCTTTGAAGCCAAGATGTAAAATGACGTCAGGGATAGCAGAGGGCCATTCCAGGAGTTGGAGGTCCTATAATCTTCTCTTTCTAGGTAACCTTAAGCTGGATGCAGAGTGGAGTTGACAATCACCTCCACCTGCTCAAAAATAGGAAAAAAATCGGTCCCTGCTCTTACTGATGTCTGAGATCCTTTTAACACTGGGCAGTGCCTTTCATACCAAGTAAGGGTCATGGTTGGAAATGCAAATATCTCGGTACAGGTCCATGCAAATGACTGGTATCAGATCCTTCTCTGAAAACAAGTCTTGACAGGGGAGGGGGCAGGGAGAGAAGTCACCACCAGAGCCAGGACACTGTCTAAGGCTGCAGAGAATCAGGGGAGAGAGAAGGGGCAGTATCTAAAGACCAGTGGCCCCTGCTTCCTCTCAACCTTGCTGTTTTCCCTCCACACAGTTCTCAGGGCTCAGAGAGGAACAAAATGAGTGTCTTCTTGACCACAGGAGAAACTCAGCGTTTCTCAAAGAGGGTCCCCAAAAACACAGCATCCGAATCACCCGGAAGGTCTGGTTAAACCTGCAGATTCCCATGCACTGCATGCCTCTCCTCCCACACCAACCCCCCCACCACCCACACACCTTTCCAGGCTCTGGGGCTGGACCCGGGAATTTTCCCGGAAGCAAGTTCCCAGGAGGCCTGAGGTGAACAGTAAAGTTTGAGAACTGTGCTCTAGAGGCCAAATTAGATCAGGAGGACACTGATGAACACTCACTTCTGAAAGACCTTGAGGAAAACTCCTCAGGGAAAAGCCATTTTATAGCTTTTACAACTCTTCTCTCTCCTTATCTTAAAATCACTTGGTGTATTTTGTTTTTAATTATACAAGCCTATGGATATATCATTTCACTTAAATGCACAAATGAGATCTATAACTATATCTGCATACAGGCTCTTTTAATTTCTTTTCCCTTTTTGCAGGGCTCTCACCCTTCTCCTCCCCCTGTCTACCCTCATCTCCATTGGGTCCCCAGTAATCTGTATTGTCACTAGTCTCTAGTGTCCCTGATAACCATGCATACACACACACACACACACACACACACTCAAACCTACATAGCTAAGTGTTGCTTTTTGTATTACTAAAATAGAAACATATTTTACATTTTTTTCTATATCTTGTTTTTCTCACTCAACACTACCTAATAGAAATCCTTCCATATTACAAGGTTCAACTCCAATTTTATTCTTTTAAATGATTGCATATGATTTCACAGTGCAGATGAATTGTAATTTATTCAATCATCCCCTTACTGACAGACATAATTTTTTCCCAGGTTCCTGCTGTTGTGGACAATGCAGCAAGTAACATCTTTGTATTTTTTAATGTATATTTTATTTCTAGGGGATAGATTCTTGTTCACAGGATAGAGAACTGTATAAGCATTTGCTACAATAATAATTAATATTAGCATTTTGTAGTATTTTTATTTTTAATAACTCTTTCCAACTTACCTTCCAAATAAGATAATATTTTAACGAGTAATTCATATGAGGACTCTTTTTCCCCTTTTCAACTTCTTATTATAAAAATTTTTATTATAGCAAAATGTAACTAGTTATGTAAACCTATCATATTGAATTTTTCCTTCACTTTACAACATTCCAGCTTTTCAGGTAACTTCTGCGTTTCACTAATGTTTCACATCAGAAGCAAATAATAAATATTGAGTTCTGAGGTACGATACAGGTGTAACCAAGAAACCAAACAAAAGCAACCAACAAAAGAAAAAACAAACAAACCAATAAAACAGGCTGCCTTTAGTAGACTACGCTCCAAATATCTTAGATTTTAGATAGATAGATAGATGAAAGGGAAAACCCTCCAATGTTTGCCCTGCCTTGCCAACAGCCAAATCTGATAGGGCCAGTTTTTCTGCATCTATGAATGTGCAGAATGAGTGAAGGTCAAAGAACATTTTCTGGGAACAATAGCTATTCTCTTCTTCTTCTTCTTCTTTTTTTTTTTACAACACCGAGGAGGAAAAAAAAAAAAAAAAAGATGTGACCTTGCTAGATCCACAGACCTCAACCAGTCCTTGTTTGATTAGAACATCTGGAAGCATCCAGCAAGGAATCAAGGTGCACAGACAGTCTACCTATGGCCAAGTCTAAAGAACCATTTACAATTCATGGGAAATGGCAGGATTCAAAATGGGATGTTTAAGGGAAACAAGAACAGTAGGGAAGGAGATAGAAGAAAACCTGGAGAAGGGAGAGAGAAAGCCTTTCGTCTGTGAGCTATAGGGGGAAAACAAAACAGCTTAATTATGGAAGAAAAGACACACACATAGGATAGCTCGCACAGGCAGAGTTGCTGTGGAAGCACATTCCAGGAAAATCTTAAGAGATTACTTTAATAATAAACCATGCATTCTTCAGCAAGCCATCACGGGATTAACTACCCCTTTCCTAGGCTGGGAACAGTCATCAGTTTTTTTTGGGGGGGGGTTTCTTCCTTTTCCCTCACAAGCAGGTTTTGTGCAAAGAAAGAGTCATGCAAGGACCACAGTTTTTCAAACATTGCACTCAATTTTCCTCACCTTAATTGTCTAAACATTAATTTCAGAAGTGATAAGAAAAGACCGTGGTTTAGGCAGGGTTAATGTCTGGGTGGGTTTGGGTGTGATTCTCCAGGAGCAAGGATGTTCATTTTAGATTTACTGAAAAGCCAACAACTTCCATGGGACAGGAGACTATGCTCTACCAGGGATAAAAAGGGTTACATTTATTTTCATTCTTCTCTCTGTCTTTTTCTTTCTTTCTTTCTTTCTTTCTTTCTTTCTTTCTTTCTTTCTTTCTTTCTTTCTTAATGTGAGCAGGATACTGAATTACTGCAAGAGTAATATCAGAGCCCTAGAGATATAAAAACACACTTCAAGTCAAATCAGAGTTCTCCACTGTTGACTCTTAAGATATTTGTGTGAAATGACAGAGCTGTCCACTTCAAGCTGTATGTGTGAGCCCACTGCTCATAAATGCACTGTTTTCATCCAACATCTTCTCTTGAAACTACAGGTTATGGCAGATGAAATCATTTTCTTCCTCTGGCTTCTTAGACAAATCCCTTCCATTTGGTGGGGTAGAGCAAACATAAGTCAACATTTCTTGATAAGAGTCTTTCGATTAAAAAAAAAAAGATGTGGGTGGTCACTTCTGAGAAAGTGTCACATAGTGAGGTTAAAAGAGAGACCCATTTTTTTTTCTTCAAATTGTCAAAGTCTCTGTTTGCCTGAAATCTGCTGTCATTTTTCCAGCTACTTAGCTTTTGGAAGGGAAACCAACTCTCTGTACTTCTGGATCTTAAAAATAAAGCACTATGT
Source organism: Phocoena phocoena (assembly GCF_963924675.1). Classification (NCBI taxonomy): domain Eukaryota; kingdom Metazoa; phylum Chordata; class Mammalia; order Artiodactyla; family Phocoenidae; genus Phocoena; species Phocoena phocoena. The sequence continues at coordinate 32,780,718 of NC_089221.1, read as the reverse complement.
CCTAAAATGTACCACAATTAAAGTTCTCTGCACAGAAACTAACACACCGCTGTAAAGCAATTATACTCCAATAAAGATGTTAAAAAATCATAAAACAAAATACAGAATGTGGTATAAAATAAATAAATAAATTTCTCTGCACAAATGTTATAAATACAGTCCCAAGACTAAATTTTATATACCTCTTGTCATTCACACAAAGTCATTTTTTTAAAATAATAGCAAATTACCTCAGAGGAATATTGAAAACTGTCAGCACCACCCTCCTCACCTCTACCTCCCAGGTATGAGGGGATGAGACAGGTGGCAGAAAGAGTAAAGGTCAAAAGAGGTAGTATTCTCATCGTTGACAGGTTTTGCTGCTCTGCACGCCTGGCTCCAGGGCTGTCCCAAGCCTGACCTACTTGAGAGCAGGGACTGTCACTCACACTGAGCTGTCCCAAATTATGTGGTTTTGCAGTCGGATCTAGGCTGGGACCACAAAATACATATCTGGTGTCCCATGAGCCTGATTTGAACCCCCAGTTTCCAGAGGTAAAATGCAAATCCACTGTGTGTTACTTACTCAATAAAATCAATAACCCCTTCCCATCCAAGTCACAATTTAGTTTTTTTCACATTTAGTACACACTGTCTCAGACTTAAAAAAAAAAAAAGAAGGAAACATAGACATACTTTTCACAAGAATAATTTCATAACTCTTAGAAATCAACAAAGCTTCTGGGGATGTTTTACAAGTGTTCATGATTTTAAAATACGGAGAAGATGAATCCCCAGCTTGTTAAGGTCCACTAAGATACGCTATGGAGTGCCTTCTACTGCTGGGTACTGTATGTCACTATTTTCAAACATTTTATTTCTCATATTTCAGATTTTTCTTAGAAGTATAGGAAACACTATAGAAATCACTGCAGATAAAGTCATGTTATGTGTCTACACAGGGATGCCCATACTGTGGGAGAAGCCAGTATATAATCTCTCTGTTTATATCAAGTATATAGCTTAATTAGTTAGGTTATATAGGCGTGCATGTTTTTGTTTATATCAATTTCATAGAGAGTATTGTCTTTATTCTGTATATACAGGATTATATTTCATACATAAATACAGTATGTTTTACATATACGCACAGATTACCCACCAATTTAAATTGGCGCACTTAAGTGCGCCCACATCTGCCGTGAAAGAGACACGAATTCCTTTAAAGGGGGCAATCACACGTGCAACTGTAGCGACAGCAGATCTGAGCTAGCGTCCACTGCTTCTTGCCAGGAAAGTCAGGAGTAGAGGCAGCCCTTTGTTCAAAGGGCCCTACCGGGTTAGGATGACTTGGGACGCCACATCACTGGAAGCGGCAACGCAGAGAAGGAATTTGTGAGATGAAGGTCGCTGGGTCCCACCCCTTTCCTGCGGAGTTTCCCTTTCCTGTCCTTAAGCGCACCCTCCCCTGTCCCTTGTCCCCAGCCCCGCGAGTCTGGGCTCCGGACGGCGCCCTGACTCCTTCCTCCTCCCCTCCGCTGGGCTCCGGGCGATCGCCCCGCGCTGGTGGGGCTCCCAGTCCACGGGAGCCGGCTCCTCTGCGCGGCCCCAGCTCGAGTTAATAAACAGTTAAGTTTGGAAGACTCAGCAGACACGTTGAGGGGGAGTTACCCAGCCCAGGCAGCAAAAACATCCCGGCGCATTCCTGGGGAGTCCTCAGCTGCCAGCATCTGATTAGAACCATATCTCGCCGGGAGTGGCCCGCGGCTCCGAGGCTCCCGGGCCGGCGGCTATTTAAGCGCGGCCGCCGTGTCGGCTGCGCGGTAGCCAGGAGGCTCAGGCACCACCGGGAAGTCATGCTCGCATCGCGGAGGCGCTAGCTAGCCTGTGAGTAGCTTTCCGATCCTTCTTCCCTTTGGCTCCATTTTTGGCGACCTCTTTCCCTCCTTTGCTTCCCTCCCGCTCCGCCTTGGGATGCAGACCTGGGACTGCCGGGGCATCTTTAAAAGGAGACGGTGTGCTTGGGCAAACAGGCGGTTTTGTGGCCTGACATCCGAGGAATGCTCCCACGAAATGCGTTTATCTTTGGGGTCGGAATCCAGATGTCCAGCTAGTGACATTTAACAAGCGCCTCGTGTGTGTGTGTGTGTGTGTGTGTGTGTGTGTGTGTGTGTTTAAAAGCTCTGTGGGCAGCCCGGATCGGACGCTGGTGTGGCTGCTGACCGCCTAATTAACTCCTCCAAGGGGGGTTATTTTAGCCGTGTGACAAAGGCTGGGGACCTGGTTTGTGCCCGCGAGAAGCTTTTTCCCGGTGACTGACAACGTATGGCATTAAAATGTGAACTTTGTCTTACACCCGATTCTTAAGAAAGTATCTGCCCAAGAGACTGAACAAACTTGTTTGAAATACTCCGAGGGTTTAAGTGGTGTCTGCCTGCTTGCTGTAATCTGGAAAGATTAAGTAAGAATTTTGGAAAAGGGGAAAAAAAAAGAATGGTTGACTGGAGCCCCAGTCAACATAGCGGGTTTCATAGCCTAGAGCTGACTCTGTTATTTGTTTCTGTCGTCCTTTCCTCTTGACTTAATTCTTAGCCTGGAATTCAGGTCCGCAGTCAATTTTAGAAGGGAGCCCTCTGAGTCCAAAGGGAAATCGAACTGGATTAAAAACACTTAAAGAATCTGGATGTTATCTGCACCCCATCCTTTCCCCTCCTCCCCCCACCTTATCCTCTTTCTTTTTAGTTTGTGTTTGGAAGGAAGAGAGGCACTCTGTAAAACGAGAAGAGCCGAAATAAGCTTCCAGACACATGGAAAGACTTAACAATTATGGAGGGGCGACTTCATGAATAGTAAATGTTGTTATTGCACTATAAAGTGACTTAATGAAAAAATTTCTGGCCCTAATCAGGCAAAGCAGGGGAAGGGGGGAGAGGGAGGTAAGACAGAGCTAACTCAAACAGAAGGAATGGCTGAGGAAAGAAGGCAGCTGCAGAAATGCCCTCAAGAGGTCCGATAAGGCTCTTGGAATGGCTTTGATGGGGTATGTCATTGATCCTCCTGCAGGCTTGAGGTTTGCTCCCCACACAGGAGCCTCTACCGGCTGTTGGGGCAGGAGGGACTAGCTGGGAATGGGGGAGCCTGACAGCTACCAAATGGCTTGCCTCCACGCTCTGCGACACCTCCACCTGGCTTCTGAAACCAGCAGCCAGACCTTGATTAGGCTACTCTTCTCTGGGCGTGGTGCCTGCCCCCTACGCCCCCAGGTTCTGTCTCTCCCTCCTCGAGGGGAGATAGGCCTCTATGATACTGCAAGAAGGTTTATTGCCATAAGAATTCAGAAGTATTTGAGATTGAGCTGTCCTTCATCTTTGGGGAAGGATCCTTTTGGTTGAAGTGCTACGTATGTGCTAATAAACAATGGTACACCTAATGCAATGTGCAATCTTGTTGAGAAAGCACAAAGGAGGCCTAGTGGTTTTTTCCAATGTGTATTTCTGGAAGAGATTACTTCTAAATCCCTAGCCAGTATCGTCCTAAGGCAGACTGGATTCTTTTTCTTGTTGGTGGTGACTAACTTCACTTCCCCTTCCCTTCCCACTCCCAACTCTCTCCCTTCTTATCCAAATGGATGCCCTAGCAACCAGTTCTTCTTAAGCTGTACCCTCCTCCATTTTAAAGTAGATGGTAGGAGAACGTCTTCCAACTTTGAGCTGTGACACGTAGGTAGTCGCCATTCTGGTGATCTTGGACACAGCTGATCTTCTCCTGAGGATGTGAGAGAGGAGGGGAGCCACAGCGCTTGTTCAAAGCCTTGCCTCACTGTTAAGGACAGAATCCAGAGTCTGCATTTCCACTCAAGACTTTTTATAGTTGGAGATTCAACTAAAAGTCCAAATTCCTGTGCATCAGCCTTATGTCTTGCCTTGCCCAAAAGGTTGAATGGATTTCAGCCACCTTGTTTGGGTTGAAGGGAATTGCTTTCAAGACACTTGTTGGCATGAAGGAAGGTGGTACAGGGACCCCTGGAAGCTGCTGACCAGCTGGTTGGGGTGATATTATTGGCCTGCTCGGCCATGCCTCCCGTTACCTGAAGACTTAGAGAGCAGGAAGACGGAAGGCTTGGTCACGGCTCCTGGTCAGCAGGAGGCTTTGTGGAGACTTGGGCTCTCGGTGGTACAGCCAGTATGTGCTGCTTCAGTTCTCTTTCTACCCTCATGTCTGTAAGCCTACACTTGCTACCATGATACTTTTCACCTGGGTAGTTTTGAAGTTTCCATGTGTTTCCCTTCCTCAGTCTCTAGTGACTTGAGGATTTAATTAATGCTTTTCTTAAAGACAAACCTAGGATGCTGAAATACTTGAGAAGGCTGCCAAAGACAGAGCTCCAGGGTGTTAGGCAGAAGATGCCTCCCCAGGCGGAAAGCCTTGAAACTGGACCAGTGAGGGAGGTTTTGGTATTTGACCAAACGCATAAGGCTGTCTACACTCCAAGCAGAACCAGAATGAGGACTCGACTCGAAATATGAAACACCTGAGGAACAGGATGCGGTATTTGAAAATTCCCTGGCGCTGCTGTGTAATTCTAAAGTTGAAGCTGTGCCACTGGATCGCACAGAGGTTGGCCAAAATCACATTTAGCCGAAATAGCTGTAACCTCAGATCTATGTATTTAAGGGTAACCTAACTCATGGTAATGTTTCCTGACTGGATTAATCCTGTGACTCAGAAGGAAAGCAGGCCATCGAGCCCCCTTCTATAAAGAGTACGCTGATTTCTGGTGAGGGGAACAAATGACGCTGCGTGTGGACACAAAGGGCCGGCACACAGGCCGTTTCCACCTCACACCTTGCTCGGCTGCGAATGTGGGTTCTGGGGCCCCATTGCCTGAGTTCAAATCCCAGGGACAGCACCACTGCTCATGTGACCTTGAGCAAATTGCATCATTTCTCTGACCTTAAGCTTCCTTATCTGGAGAGAATAATAATACCTACCCCCAGGTTTGTTGGGAAGACTGTTAATCTGGTATGCTTAGAATAGTTTACTCTGATGTTTTGTTTTCATGTTGCCCCCTGAACCACTGAATTATGTATCTTTGTGAAAACTAAATGCAGAACGGGGCATGTCTTTGTCAAAGTTGGACACCGCCTGTCTACCTGAAAAATGTTAATCACTTAAGCACTTAATATTAACAAAGCCAGGGAGTTTGCTGTGCCTAACACTAAACCGCCTGGGAGTTACTCTCTGTTCTCTGCCTGGAGCCTGCAGTTTGCTTTGGTCAAGCTGACCTCCTCTGGTCTCATTCAAGTCTTTCCCCCCACCCCCTACCCCCCAGACCCCCTACAGAGAAGGGGCAATCCTTCTGCCTGAAGTCAGCATTATAGCAGAAGGAAGTGGGAAGGGAGAGGACCACGGGAACTAAACTGAGGGACTAGGCTAGAAATAAAAAGTCTTCTGAGTACACAGGGCCCCATGCTGTCCTTGCCCACGTAGCTGGGCAGGTTGCCACCGTTACTCCCCTTCCCGAATCTTTCTCCTACCTTGGAAGGAAGCCTGTCACTCTAGGGTAAGCAGGATCTGAACAAACTGCTTCCTGGTCTAAAAATGGAAGTTACTTTTTTTTTATTAAGTGAGGTAGAATCTCCTCTCTACCTACCTCATCCTTCTCTTCTAAAGTTATTTTCATCCAAAACTGTAATCCAGATTGTCCAGCTCTCGCTAATTCTCACATCATCACGACACAAACATTATGGCTTATGAAATTTCAGGAACATAAAAGCTGTTGCCTCAATACAAAGCAAGCCAGTTAATGTTTTTCTGCTGCTGTAACTTATAACTTAGCTCCTAAGCTAGCTAGAGGCAAGTGACCTTTAACTCCTTTAAACTAGTAAGAGTTCTTTCTGAGTGAACAGAGCAGGCTGAGTGAGCGTTCAGGGCAGGGGAGCCACGGTGAGGCAGAATGCATTAGGGCTGTCACTTATATTTTTAGGTAACCATGGAGCCGGTAGGTTAGGAAGTGAGAATACTGGAAAAGCTGGGTTTGAAATGTTCTTCAACCTGGAAGAGATTTGGGTGAGGAATTTACGGTTTAATGTTTTCTCTGGGTAAAAAGCTACCCTATTTCTCCCTAGCAATGTGACGCAAAGTATTATTCTGAAACAGACTTAGAACTTTATGTAACCGATGAGCTGTGTAAGTTCTCATTTAACAGTCAGATTCATTCATTCTTTCAAGGTTGGACACGTAGTTAGCTAGAGTGTATCGTTCACAGCTAGAAAGAACTCATCTCAGACTAGCTTCCAGACCAGCTACATCAGCATCCTTGGGAACTTGTTTGAAATGCAGATTCTTGGTTCCCATGCCACATCCACTAAAGCAGATATGAGCAGTAGGGCCCGTCCAGCTGTATCTCAGCAAGCCCTTCACGTGATCTAAGACTAACTTTCAGATTTCACTTGTTCAGTGGAAAGCATAACAAAGTAACTGAATTCCTACAGTCATGGAAATAATAAAGCATTTAAACATCGCTCAGTTTAACTGAATCTGAGAAAGACGAAAAGGCACAAACCTTGACATTCTTCCTGCTATCTCACATAACTGCTTTCTTTTTTTTTTTTTTTTTTTTGCGGTAGGCGGGGCTCTCACTGTTGTGGCCTCTCCTGTTGCGGAGCACAGGCTCCGGACGCGCAGGCCCAGCGGCCATGGCTCACGGACCCAGCCGCTCCGTGGCATGTGGGATCTTCCCAGACCGGGGCACGAACCCGTGTCCCCTGCATTGGCAGGCAGACTCTCAACCACTGCGCCACCAGGGAAGCCCCTGACTGCTTTCTTGATTCTAGGAAAACCGATCTACTCCTTGGTTTTATACTGTCAGTTCGCTTCTAAATCCTTTTCCCTTTGGGGTTTTTAAAAAACATAATTAATCTCCGTTTATTAGAAGACTGTCCCAGTTGCTTCTTTTTAAAAAGATTTCCGTAAACTACATCATTACTCTTGAACCAGATGGTTCTCTCTAACCTATAAAACTTTGTATTTTGTTTTTTCATGCCTTGCCCAGAGTGCGGATGTAGGCCTTGCCATCATGGTAAATGAATCTGGTGCACTTAGTTTTTATAGCGCTTTATGGTTTATGAAGTACTATGCCATTCTCCCACTTGACTTTCACTTTAAATCACTTAAGGTAGAAAAGATATCTCCATTTCTTAACTCCACTATGATCAATAGATATCAGCCTGCCCAAGGTCATACCATTAAGTGGTAGCGCCAGGATTCAAGCGTGAATCTTTATGATTCAAATCTTGATGGTTGTCAAAATATTTAGTAAACACCTGTCACATGAAGTATGTTGCTAGGCTAGCAACGGAAGAACTCCCAGTGAATAGAAGTCTAGAAGGAAGTCTAGAAGAAATTCTATTTTACGTGAAGTAAAGAATGTAGGCTTTACTCCTGCAGTGGAATGACAGCACTGCCATTTCTTAGTCCCTGACCCTTAGTCACCTCACCCTCCTTGCAAATCCAAATCCATCAGTCCTAAGAATGACCAGTGTTCATCAGAGACGGGTGTTTAGCAGAGTTCGCGCCTTAGACTGAAAGATACAAGGGTGCGATCTAGAAGGAGAGAATTGGAACTCTGGCTTTGAAGAGACAGCATAGGTTAGTGGTTAAGAGCTTGGGCTTTGAACTACAAATGATGGTGTCCACAACCCAGCTTTGCTATTGAAGGCGAGGGATATAACAACTGAGCTTCATTTTCTCCGTCAATAGAACGAGTTGCCTCCAAACTAAAATTAAAGGAGGAGCCATGAAAAAAAAAAAGACAACTTCCTCAGAGCTGCTGCTTCAGAAGTGTACCTGCTCTAGGACTATAATTCTCAATGAAATAACTAAATTGATATTGGAAAATGGTCTTGTTCTCATCGTTTGTGGTCTTCAGGCAAGCTAAAATCTAGAGACGAACACATTCAGGCTGAAAATGAGACCATCTTTCTTACCTACCGTGAAACTATTAAATGTGAAGCTCAAGCAGGAAAATGTGGCAGTGCTTCCTAAACAAGTACAGGCACACAAATGTTAATTCTTAAGGTACCACTTAAACCTCCTCTGGGCAGGACAGTTGAGTCCTCCTGAGGTCTAGAATTAATCCATGCCCAAGTAACTGGAAAGTTAAAAATATCTTCACTAATGTGTCCGTGTTGGGTACAGCTGCCTTCCTTGTTCTAAACATTTCACCCAAAGGATCTCACTTATTTTTCATATTTGAAGTTTCCTACTAAGGGGCCAAGAGCTGTTCTAATCTTCTATAATATGTAACGCAGATGCTAACGTGTTTTTTGGTTACCATTTAGGGCAGCAGAAATAAGACAAATGTGTTTGGCTATTTGTCAGAGGGCTCTCATAGTCCTATGAAGAATGCCAAACCAGTCTGGCTTTGGGGCACAATGTTAACCCAGATGAGAAACATGTAACTTACTTGTAGATCAGAGGATCAGAAGTTGTAATGGTACACACAGTAGGTGCTCAAACCTCCCTAAAAAGGAAAATGCCATCTGTGCTTTACTGCATCAGCACTGGGTGGTGGTCGTGTTATTTTTTGTTTTTGTTTTGGGATTTCTTTTTTTACCCTTTGCTTCTGAAGTCAGATATCTTAAATAAAATCCCAGTTTTGAAGTAGAAAACAAATAGAACAGGCTCTTCCATCCATAGCTGGTTGACGATAAGGAGATTTAATATGGATTTCTGCCTGGACCAAGGTTCGACTATAGCTAAGGCTTTTCAGAAGAATTCGTGTACTTGAATTGAAATGATAGTTTTATTCAATGTCCAGCCTGTCTTCTGAAGGATATCTTGATGCGTAGATGTTTGCTTGGCTGCCTGAAAACTTGTCCTTGGGGTTTCTGATTTGTCCAGGTGATCTAAAGTTTTCATTGGTTGTAATTGAAAGTTGGCTGAAAACATTTACCTAACACCTGCTAGGGAACACATAAGTGTCAACAATGGCTGCCTACCTGAAATTCAGAGAAAATGACAACCGCTCAACTAACGTATGGTTTTATTATAATTAAGTGGTACAGAGTGGTACAGAAAGAAAAAGACGCAGGTGTGATGATGGATTTGGCTTTCAAAGGAATGGTGGAAGTCAAATCAGCAAAGGTAGGAAGAAAAATGCATTCTAGGCAGAAGCTCATAAGTACATCATGCAGATGTATGCCCAAAGAATACTGATTGGCCAGTTTGGCCAAGAGAAAGTACAGGTGGTAGAGAGGTAAGGGGTGATATCATTTGGAAAGGAGAGATGGACTGCACTGAGATTTGGATGTCAGGGCAAGGACTTAGATCTTTATCTGCTAAGCGGTAGATCTCTTTATTAAATCCGGAAAACAAAATGCTGACTCAGATCAATTAACCTGGCCGTACTGGCAGGATGAGTTTGAGTAGCGATTTCTTAGCAGTTGAAGAAAGACCCGTTCTTTCATGGAAAATCAGCAAGGTAAAGAAAAGATTTCAATATTAAGGAACAAATTGCAACTGTGTATTACCTCTAATGTTTTAAGTGCACTCCTTCTGCCAGACTGCATGGGGGATAGAAAAGTAGGGTAAATGATTCCCTGACCTCAGAATTTCATTGAGTTAAGGGAAGAGTTCCACAGGAATCAGAGGACAACAATAGGTCAAGTGTGGAGAAATGGTAGGGCCGGTGAGAGGTAAGTGAAGACCTAAGACAACACATCTTGAGTGAACTTTGAATGACAGGTAGGAATTTAAGTAGGTGAAGGCGGTAAGTATTACAGGCTAGGGAGGTAACAAGAGAAGGCACTGTGTACTTGTGTGTGCACGCACGTGTGTGTGTGTGTGTGTGTGTCCAGGGTAAATGGAAGAGATCAGCTTCTCCAGGGAACAGGTGGCTATGTATATATCTACTGTGCGTTCTAACTGTACAAGGCTTTGCATCTCAGATTGACTGTAAATAGAGGAATTGAGCACTGATGCCTGATTAATCCCAAATCAGGAAGACCCCGAGGTCCGATACGGCACCACTACAAGAATTCAGCCATGAAAGTGGGTCAGAGACAACTAGCAGCTCTTACAACTTAGATTCTCATTGGATCCTTTTGAGAAGATGGAAGGGAGAATTAATCCCACAAAGAACTTTTTTTACTTCAAGTATTCTAAATATGAAATACCTGTGCTGTGTGTATAAAAAATACAACACTGTACTAAGAGTTGGCTAATTGTCAGGAACGAGGTACGTGACACAAGATAGTATAGCTTTTTTGGAAGCAGGAACTCGTCGGAATGGCGATGAAGCAAGACTGGGGAGGAATCCCGGAACTAAGTAAAAAAAATTTTTTTTGGTGGAGAGGGAGGAGAGGTATGGAAATAAGGGGTAATTATGGAAAATAGAGGGTCGAATGTTTGCCAGATTCAGTAGATACGTGAACAGTCTAAGATAAAATCTTAGCTTCATTCTAAGCTATAGACAATACTGTTGTGGATCTTTTAGGTATATCCATGAACAAAAGAAAATCTGTACTTCAGTTTCCAGATAGTGTATAGAGATAGAAATCTTCAGCTTTGTATACAAGAAGTCTTTAACAGAAACAATGGATGCAACTGTGCTCTGTTTTAGGATCCAAATTCTTATATTTCATGCAGCCGACACTTGTTGAGCACCTTACTGTTTGGGGTGATAATAAAGTCCATGTTCCTGATGAAGGCTAACCTTAACCAATTGTTACCTAATATTCTCTTGCTGATCCTCTCGTAAACTAGGTAGTGCTCCTTAAATAACTAAAGCCACTAGTAGGGACCCATGGTTACGTTTTCAAAATATTGCTTCATTTAAATCCACAGTTCAGTAGTTTGGCCTTATCTGAAAGTGACCCTGTTGTACTCTTAGAAAAATCTGGTAATTAAGAGTGCCACAGAACATGTTTGGTTCTAGAATATAGAGGTTTGTGTCATCTCTGAATTGCCTGTACTCCTGAAGTGGCAAAACTGATGCCAAGTGAGCATATGTTTCTTTCCCGTGTGTATGAAAAGAGTGTTGATTCAGAACTCTGGATTTTAAGATAACTTTGCAGGAAACATCACTGACATTTCTTCATAACCTAGCATATCACAAGATTTTTTCCTCCCACTGGCTCTGTCACACAGATGGTCTTCCAGATTGCAATATTACTATAGGAGATTCCCAAATATTTAATGTAAATATCTCCCATCTAATTAATGTTTTAAGTAAATGTCATCATTTTAAAACTGTCTCTTGAAGAGGGTAATTAAACCCTTAAGACAAAATTTTCATCTTTCCGTGGTTGATATTAATAAGAAAACAATATATAGAATTCCTTGAAGTAGTCTAATTTTGCCTTCTCTTCTAAACGTTATTAACGGCAGTGAAACTTTCTACCCTAATCAGAAACATTTCCTCTGAAATACTTAGTAGCCGTTGTAACTATTGTTTGCTTATTCTCTCTCCCCTGTCTATACTGTAAGCCCCTTGAGAGTAGAGACCATATCTATTTTTGTCACTGTATATACAGCATAATACAGTTCTTGGAACGCAGTAGGTATTTGGTAAACACTAACCAGATCGCCAGTGTAATGAGTGACTCAAGCGGCTCTCATCTGCAACATTAATTGGAATTTATTGTAAAGGGAGCAAAACAGAGAACTTCAGCTTGCCTTATCTGTTGGTATAAGCAAAAGAGTTTTGAGTCTTTTTTTGACTTTAAGGTTATTTATAATGAGCAATATCCCTAGGTTCCTCTAGTTTATATCTTCTCAGGGCCTGAGAAAAGCCAACAAGCTGTTACTGAAATTCTCCACATGGTGTGGTCAAGCCTTTGGTTTAACTTCTGCCACTGGAGTATTCATCATGGCTCATACATCTATCTAACCCAATAGATATTATCACAAGGGCCAATAATAATCGTAGTGGCGAATAGTTTTCAACCTGATATTTCATCAGGTTGTCCAAGGACAACTTCTTATTCTCCTCCTGTTTTCTTCTTTTAAGAGCATCTACCAAACTATTTACTAAAGAACTAATAAAAATTGAGAAGATAGATGAAACCTTTGGCTCAGTACTGAGTAATTAAGGTTATCCCTTTGACTTAACACAATTTCTGCTCAAATCAAAGAAAGCTGCTGTTTAAAATTTGTATGTGCAGCTGTACTGAACATACAAATTAGGTTCTTTAATTCTTAACTTAGGTTGCCAACTTGTTCCTATCTACACAGACTCCATTGGATCCAAGAAAACCAGTCTGGAAATAGGCAATAGACCGTACTCTGATCACCTTTGAAAATGCTAGCATAAGAGTTTTTTCAAACCCCAGTGAGCAATTGATTCAAAACGTACTGTTCATTCGTTTTAATATATCAGGAACTTTTCTCAACAATGTTGGGCAAGTAAACATTTAACGAAGTCTAAGATGACAGTGTGGAAAGCTTTCCGTGAGCAGCGTTCTGCACGCTTGCAGAGATGTTCAAGTTCAATTTGTAGGTTCTCTTAGCTTTTGAGTTTAATTTCATGTGACTGATACTAGAGTAGCTTTATGATTCTGTCTTTAGCCCAAGTGAGACTACAGATTTGCCTACATTTTAAATATTGCTATCTGACAAATTAGTACATCTCTAAGGAATTTAATTTTAAAAATGTGGAAAGGCACACGTCACCCTAATATCACTATTCTAAATGTATAAGAAGCAGAAATCTGTCTCTCACCCTACTGCCACCCTTCTTGACCAGCATTTCCTTGCGACTCTTCCTTCTAGTCTTTCAATAGTTATATGGAGAAACATATATACAATGGGAAAATGCTATCTGTTCTGCTTTAAGCAAGGAGCTATAATGACATGACTACTTTAGTCAATAGCTCCCTTTTACAAGTTCCTATAGTCGCTCACATTTCAAATATCATTATACTTCCATAAGGTTTTATAAAACTGACATTATGGGAATTCTTTTTCTGGGGTCTTAGAATGAAAGTTACAAGACGTAATGGCCTTTGAGTTTTTTTTTTTTAAGCCACCTTTAGGACATGTTGTTTATTTGAAGTTTGAGGGTCACCAAGCATCATAGCTTGGCAAGATGGGATAACCTTGAATCTGACATTTGAGATTGTTAGACCTTAACCTTTCAGTTAAAAGGCTTTGTTTCCAAAAGATTAACCAAGTAATTAAATGAAAGAAACCGGCAGTTTTGAATCACTCAGAATGGCAAGTTCATGCAACTATCATTACTACAAAGCTATCTGACTCTTTGATACCATGGCTCCATACACAGATTTGTCACCACCCCGACCTCTACACCATTGCTCAAAACCTCAAGGTCTTCTCAGCACCGTCTAGACAAAATAGAGTTCTGTTAACCCACCCTAATCCAGTCTGACCTACTTTTCAACCTTTTCCCATCGTATAACCCAGCGAGGGTTTGGTATTCTAGTCAAGATTACATAAATAGCCTTTTCCCATTGCTATCAATTCCTCTTTCCCAAAAGTATTTTCTGGCTAACACCCATCCCACCTATCTGAAGAACTAGATTAATTCTCTCTTTTGCCTGTATTGTTCTACAACAAAGACATTAAGAGCATAGATATTAGACTCATGTGACTTTCAGGGGGTTGATTAACTTCCGTACTTCAGCTTCCACTCTTGTCAGAAAGGGATGAAGATAAACTTAACTTTTAAAGCGTTGGTATTCCCTCTGTGTTTCTTAAAAAACTATTTTTTTGAATTTAATTTAATTTAATTTTTTATACAGCAGGTTCTTATTAGTTATCCATTTTATATGTATTTGTGTATATATGTCAATCCCAATCTCCCAATTCATCCCACCACCCCACTAAAAAAACTATTAAAGCCATCCCCAACCCTGAACTCCCAACCCGCTTTACTCTGCTCTTTTTCCAGAGCATCTGTCACCTTCTGAAAGACTATAATCCATTTATGGCTTTCCCCTGCTAGAGTGTAAACCCTATAAGGGAATAGATCTTTATTTTGCTCACTGACATATCCCAAGCGCTAGAAGAGTGCCTGGCACATAGTAGGGATGTAGATTTATTACATGAATTGACTTGTTGGCACTGACCCCTGGCATTCAGGAGCTAACTTTGTTTCCAGTCTCTAAATCGTAATGGCTTTGAGCAGGGATCAGTCACCAAACCCCATATGCTCTCAAAAACATATGAAACAAAGCTACCCGTATTTGAAGGCCTTTCTAATTTCCTATTAGCTTGGCTTCAGAGCAAACTCTAGGGTAGCCAATGATTTACCATCTGTAGAGTCACACTGACTGTGCACGGTGTGAGACAGATGACATGCTCTTAAAAGTCAACAGGGGTGGCGACTTCCCTGGCGGCGCAGTGGTTAAGAATCCACCTGCCAGTGCAGGGGACACGGGTTCGAGCTCTGGTCCGGGGAGATCCCACATGCCGCGGAGCAACTAAGCCCGTGCGCCACAACTACTGAGCCTGCGCTCTAGAGCCCGTGAACCACAACTGCTGAGCCCGCATGCCACAACTACTGAAGCCCGTGTGCCTAGAGCCCGTGCTCCACAACAACAGAAGCCACCGCAAAAAGAAGCCCGTGCACCGCAACTAAGAGCAGACCCAGCTCTCCGCAACTAGAGAAAGCCCGCGCACAGCAATGAAGACCCCATGCAGCCAATAAATAAATAAATAAATAAATTTATTTAAAAAAAAAGGAGAGTCAACCGAGGTGGCACTTGACTCTTCAGGGATTTCTTAGGTGGAGATGCAAATGTAGAATGAAATTTCAGTTAGAGAACCTCAACGCTGGAGAGAATGACCCTGAGAAAGAAATTTTATTCACATCCTACTTGTGATAATTAGTCCTGAAAGTAAAACTTTGCTTACCTTAGAGAGACTGAGAAAGCATGTTAGTGTTGTTTCTCTCACTGTTTTCTTTGGTGGAACTCATTGTCTACACACATCTATAGTTTAAGGATCACATTCTGTTTTTTAAAGACATTACAACTATATTACAAACCACTATATATAAAATAGATAAACAACAAGGTCCTACTGTAGAGCACAGGGAACTATATTCAATATCCTGTAATAATCCATACTGGAAAAGAAGAAAAAAAACATTAAAACTATAAACATATTCCTAACTTCAGGTTTTACTGCAGTAGAAGGCGTCGTTAGGTTATAGAAAAGCTTGATCATTACTTTTTTAAGGATTTGTCTTAACCTCCTGGTCCATAATATTGAGTCTTTTTAATAAAGATTGGATTAGGAACTTAATAGTGGCTTTCAAAGACTTGTCTTTGCACAGGACTATAGAGTTCAGCTAAGGAAACAAATGATCTAATTGCATTCTCTGATGCTAAAAACGCCTACATAATAAAACTAGAAAATAGCAGATGCCACTGTGGAGTGAATCTAAATCTTCAAGGACCTACCGAAGTTCCTTTTATTTAATGACCATATATAACAGGGATCGTAAAGAGAAGCTACAAATGAAGTCCTTATCTAATCACTTATATCCATTCATGTTTTCCTCAAGTATTTAAATGTCAATTACTTAGCAGACACAGAATTTTGCAACAGGTCATTAATGGTTCAGAGAACAGATGAGATTGCTCTAAAAGCTAATGAAACCACTTGCTTAAATATTACATTTTTTATGAATCAAGTAAATTTCCTTCACAGTGAATCATTGATGTTGACATTGCTGTGTAGACTAATCAGAAACTTTTCTGTAGTTGAATATAAATATGACATCTCATAATTGGCCAGGAGGTCTCAGTGCAAGCCCAGCAAAGTGGCCGGCAATAAGGAACCATGCCTACTGGTTCATCTCACGCTAAAACTATAGACCCATGTGGCACCCCCATGATTTGTCATCTTAAGAAGGCAATGAAACCCAACAGGGATGGTGTACATGCAGCAGGCCTGGGAGAAGGAAGAATTCTCATCTCATCTGCTTATTCTGGGAAAGTCTCCTCATAGTAAGTCACATTTTTGACCAATCGCTTGCCCTAAAGCCAAGCCTTGACCATTGGGTGATACCTGTGACCGTGAGTGCTAGGCAGGTTATAAATAATGACAATGCAAAGGGCAAATACTTGACACAATTTCTTTTTTTTTTTTAATTTTGTTGAAGTATAGTTGATTTACAATGTTGTGTTAATTTCTTACAGTTTCTAGCCAAAGCTCTGAGAGCTAGAAAACAGACACACTTCACAGGCTTTTAGTGCAACTGTTAGACAATACAGTATTCTCACTATTAACTTAAGTCAAATTCATTTAACGGGGAAGGAGTAGAGGGTTAGCCAGCATTAGACTCACACTAACGACATCTGCAGCTGGAGATGATTTTGAATAACACATTTTGAAAGACACAGACATAGATCTAATAAATGAGTCTTTACAGTCCAAAAAGCCAGAGAAACTAGATTGTCCTAGTATATAAATTTATCATTTCAAATCTGTTAAGCTCGTTGGGAAGTAGCAATTCTTTTGTCTCTATATGAATTGATGGTTTATTTAGTTAAGGCGTTTATTGCTTTTTAAAATACCCAAACTGAGTTGTTTATCAGGCTACCAGTGTAGGTTTATAGGAAACAGCATACTGCATTGAATATTACTTCATGTAAATATAAAGTTAAGACACTGATTACTTCTTCAATCTTGCAAAATAATATTAGGTCAAAAGTAAAAAAAAGAAAAATTATGCTGGACCTGGGGAAGAAAAATCTCATTTTCCTAGGCTCCTCCAAGCCATTGGTTAACGCCACCCGAGGAACTTATCTTTAAAAAAAGAGAAAAACAGTAAATGAAATATTCGAGACTGGAGCCTTTGAAAATGGTGTATAATGACATAACCAGGGCAATTTTCTTAGATACCTTGTTTTTATGCAGCTGGTACAAATTTGATTTTTTCCCCCCTTTCTCCCAGCTCTGGAATGATTTTAATATTAGAAGAAATGACTTAAGAAAACAATCCAGGGGAATATATATGTTAGAAAACCTTCAAAGTCACTCTTTAAATCCCAGAATAAACTTTTTGAAATCTGTACAGATTAAGGTGATACTTGAGATTTTTCCTTGTGTTCTTTGATTATTGCAACCAAGAAAGAAAATCAGTAAGCTGTATCTTCATTTTCTAAGAACTCTTAACTTGGTGCTCGGAAACACCACCTCCATTATTCTAACTTTATTTGTAGAATCACTTAAATGATCGCCAAAGGTGGGATAGAAATTGACTTCCTGAAAGCTTCTTTAGATTAATAATGGTTAATGTTTGGAATCATATACAGGTGGCTTTTTCCCTGAAGGCTTTAGTAGATACAAGGTTCCCTGAATTACTCTTCCAGACTCGCCAATTAATTGTACATCATGATCCCTAAGGTAGATGTCTAGACATGTTTGTGGAAGCGAGGACCAGTTAATGGTGATGACTTACATGATTGTAACAGGTAAAATTTTGGTTGCATTCTCATGAATTTATGCATAGAATTCACGAAACAAAACCTGTCTCACCTACTTAGACTTTATAAGCAAAAGTCTGATATTAAGTGGTAGGATTTTTTCTTGTAATTGGAACTTCCTTTGCTCATCTATCTCTGCGGTGAATGAACCATATACAGATATTTCGATACTTTGTTACATACATTGTTCAATGTAGTTGCTTCAACTGCGAAGCAATTAAAATCCCAAATCTGTTTCATTTAGCATGAGTTAATATGCTGCCATTTAGAATTTTTCCATCCCTCAGTTTAAAAGTGCACTGACTTATCCCCATGTGCTTATTTGGTCCAATTCAGGGGTTCCCAACCCCCAGCCGCGGACTCGTACCAGTTTACAGCCTGTTAGGAACCGGGCCACACAGCAGGAGGTGAGTGGCTGGCAGGCGAGCCACGCTTCATTTGCCGCTGCCCATCACTCATTACCACCTGAAACGTCTCCCATCCCCCATCCCCCCAACTCCGTGGAAAAATTGTCTTCCACAAATTCGGTCCCTGGTGCCAAAAAGGTCAGGGACCGCTGCAATACCATTTCCCAAAAAATGAGAGAATAATGATGTCGTGTGAACCTTAGTTCAAGTTCAAGGATGCTTGTGCATTTCCACCACTTTGTCCATCTCACTCTGCAGTAGCTTTTTTTTTTTTTTTTTTTTTTTGGCTGCGTGGCATGCAGGATTTTAGTTCTCCAACCAGGGATGGAACCTGTGCCCCCTGCAGTTGGAAGCATGGAGTCTTATCCACTGTACTGCCAGGAAAGTCCCATGCAACAGCTTCTTAGAGTATTTGTGTGCACACAAGTTCAAAGCAGGTGGGCTAGCTATTTCAGACCATTTTTGGAACCTGTCTCCTAAATTTTTAGTACTTGAGTAGAATTAATGTATCACCACAAGAAGCAAGAAAACAAGTTGGCAGACTCACCCTTCTCCTTGTCTAACAGAATCTGCAATTACCTGGGGATTTCTTATCTGTTAACTTATCTAATTTGGCCAGCAACCAAGAAGTAAGCAAGTGAGCCTATATGCTTATTTCTTCTGGACGAGTTCCCCTGGCCTTTCAGATAGCATTCTGGAGACTTCCTAACCTTCGGCATGGTAGAGCACTGGTGTCGGGTGGGGGGAGAGGGCTGGTTATCAGGTTCCTGGTTCTCTGTAAACCTGAAATTCAACAAATAAGGAGAAAGTCCTTTTTATTTTTATTATTTTTTAAAATATTTACTTATTTATTTATTTGTTTGGCTGCATTGGGTCTTAGTTGCGGCATACAGGATCTTTGTTGTGGCGCACAGGCTTCTCTCTAGTTTTGGTGTTCTGGGCTCCAGAGTGTTTGGGCTCAGTAGTTGCGGCACGCTGGCTTAGTTGCCCCATGGCATGCGGGATCTTAGTTCCCCGACCAGGGGTCAAACCTGTGTCCCTTGCATGGAAGGTAAATTCTCAACCACTGGGCCACCAGGGAAGTCCCTCTTTTTATTTTTAAATGACTCCTTTTTCCTTCATCTTGTTTGAAAACAACCAAGTCTTCTCTAAGGGAAATCAGCTAAATCATGAAGAAGATATCGTTTGACTTGTATATTGAATTATGTTTTGGCTTCTGTTTTTCTCTGTGGATGTCACTGTAGTAACTACTAAATTAAACAGGTGATTCAATCTATGGTTTTTATTAGTAGGCTTTTCTCAGAGATTTGCATTTTTTCCTGTTTCTCCTCCTTAGGGCAGTTTACACTAATCACTTTGCAGTAGCGTCTTTCTCAGACTACAATAAAAGTTCATTTTTAAACGGTTTAAAAAAAATCCTTAAAGTGATAGTTAATATATTCAGCACACAGGTAACAGTAAGTGTTTAAAAAAAACCCAACCTATTCTTATCTATGGGGTTAGCAGGGCCATTGTCATTCTTGGAGATGAAGCCCAAATGCCCTGTTGGCTGTAGATATCTTGCCCAACTAGAAGAGATCATGTCAGACGTGGAAATAGGAGCCATTGGCAAAGTCTCTCATGGAAGGTTAATACCAACTCTAAGGGTAGACTGAACACTAAAACAAAGGGCATATTCTACTGAAAAGGCCACTCAGAACCAGAGATAACATATTAGAATCAAATAACTTAAACTCATCTTATGTTGGGTCTACATAGGTATAAGAACTTTTTTCATGGTTTTGGTCTATGTACAGAAATGTAACACAAAAGAAGTCCTGACTGTCTACACACACTTACTACGTACACCTCAGTTTGACTACTCTGTGCAGGTGTTACAAGGCAGCTGGATTCTTCTCCCTTTAAACTCTCCAAAATACAGCACATCTCTGAAACGTGAGTTACAGAAACATACAGAAACACTCAGGCCATGGCTTTGAAGATTATATGAACATGGGGCTCTGCCTAGGAACGGAAACCACGTTGGAATTTAACATAATTCAACCAGGTTATTAAAGAAGAAACTAAATATCAAGCAGTGTTTCTTGCACTGGTTTTGGAAAGTTTAAGATAACCTGCCTGCTTTTAAAATGGCCTGATATGGTATATCATAAAATAATTCTACTAGTGTATGTAAATGTTTGTTTATAGCTTAATGTTAAAATACAAGTACCTTATTGTATAGTACAGGAAACTATACTCAGTAATTTGTAATAACCTATAAGGAAAAAGAATCTGAAAGACCATATATAGATATATGAACTGAATCACTGTGCTATATACACCTGAAACTAACACCACATTGTAAATCAACTATACTTCAATAAAAAATAAAGTAAAATAAAAGGCAGTGCACACATACATGCATCAAAAGATACGTAGTAGAATATTCATAGAAGCAGTGTTCAACACAGCTCCAAAGTGGATAAAATTTGTGGTGTATTCATACAATGAGATACACGGCAATGATAATGAACAAGATACAACATGGCTGGAGCTTCATAAATATTATGGTGAATCAAATAAACCGGACACAGAAGCAAAAAAAATTTTTTAAGTAAATAAATAAGATGCAGGTGCTTCTAAATAACGTGCTTTCTTGAGCTCTTCTAATATCCACGTGGACTTTCAAGATGACTATTGTAATGGCACTCAAGTAGAAAGTGGAACATGTTTAACAGTTAAGATTTACATATGCAAGCATCATAGGTGAAATCACAGAGGGACTCAAATGAATAAACTGTGTATCCTGAAATCCACGTGCTTGGTGTGCTGCATGGCTGGGCTGACGTCATTCAGATTATTTCATCTGGGAACGAGAAAGCACAACTTGATACTGTGCATTCTAGGAAACAAACTGCTAAGAGTCATTTGTATGATTTATTTAAAAACTAGCTTGGAATTAGGAAGAAGGGTGAGTTTTGGTAGAAGTATGTTAAAGTAACCTGGGAAGGATAGACATGAAAACGATGAAGTATTTGCTGGTCAGCTGGGTAAGTATATGTAGATATGAGGGAAGATTATTGAAGAAGGTAGGAATAGTGTCAGTGTATTGACCTAGAAATCAAATGTGCAATGACAGTCCTTTTCCCTCACTCTGATTCATTGGTATTTTGACTACATTTTCCTGTAAGCGACAAGCATAATATCCACTGTACATTTAGATACCAAATTCAAAGTAAAAATCATGTGTTTTCGTATCATAATGCTTCTCAAATTATTGCCCCAGAGGCCCTGCAATAGAAAAATTCCAGAGGCTTCCGTGTTAGTAGTTTTGGCTTGTTTCTTTTTTTTAATTTAAAACCCTAAAATATTTCATATAAATTGTTCAATCCTTAGAATACTCTCTTCCCTTGCCTTTAGGATGGGAGGTAAGCAGAATGAAGTATAGTGTTCTACTTTACCATCTAATAGTACAAAATAGAGTTCTTCTAAACTCAGATTTTAAAACTAGTTTATTCCATTCACCCATTCTGGTTATCTATGAACGTTTAGCTTTTCAGAATCTTATTCCTTCCACTTGCTTTTTTGGTATACTTTCTGGTTACTATCGCTTCATAACTAGACCAGACTCGGTGAGGACGCCCTTCTGTCACTGTCAGCATGGTATTCCCAGCGTTATGACAGCACCAGTGTGAGCTACTGTGCTACCACTAAACCATGATGGCTTTTGTCCACTAAAGCAAGTGCACTGGTGACTGAAGCAGGTGCTACTCTCTCAGGTCCTGCAGTGGTGACCCAGGGTAGGGGGAGAAGTGCTCTGCAGAGTTCCATCACGTCCCCACAGGCCCTCTAGTCACACAGCTCATTCAATGTGCTCATACATATCACCCACCAGCCAGGGTACTGAGGCCCGCCCAAAGTGCCAACATACCTTCTTGGCTGGGTTCGATGGGAACCCTGACATTTGAGCCCAGGTCTTGAGTCTAGACATTTTGTCTTCTACCCGTTCCTCAGACATAAGGGGTTTTTCCACCCCTCCCTCCCATCTCTGCCCACACACACCACCCCATGTTGGATCACTTCAATCCACTGGCCATTTCCCAGAAATGTCTTGGCTTGGTATACAAATTTACCCACTAGATCGTCAGCCTTTGTCAAGCCTCTCCTACCCCCTCAAAAGCCATACTATCCTTTCCCCCAGAACAATGGATTCCTAATAGCCTTTCCTAGAATTAAAGGGAATCACTCCTAGCTCCTTCCATAGGTGACTTGGTATCTCACTAATAGAAAGAGAAGCAGCTAATAAGGTAGTTCAAGATGATACTTAATATTATGAACTTCACTCAAGGATGCAGTCATTAACTTACCAATCTCTCTTCCCCACATAGCTCCTGAGGGACAAGTGAAAAAAGGACA
The DNA here is from genome assembly GCF_963924675.1 of Phocoena phocoena. Taxonomy (NCBI): domain Eukaryota; kingdom Metazoa; phylum Chordata; class Mammalia; order Artiodactyla; family Phocoenidae; genus Phocoena; species Phocoena phocoena. The sequence goes on along the minus strand of NC_089221.1, from coordinate 32,758,475 downwards.
ATAGCAACAGATAAGGAACAAATACCACATCGTTAGGGGGATCAGGGCCCAATAACCACCAAATGCAGAGCTCTGGTAAATCTAGGTTGAAGCACACTGCACACTAGACCAGAAATCCCCCATTCTCTTTTCCATGTCAAGTTGCACCTGCTACATCACCCTGCCCAACTCACTCGAGATATACAGAGCACATGTACCATAGCCTAGTTGAGCCAGTCCAAATGGTCCCTGGTGTCAGGGTTACCACAGCCTACCCCAAATGATCCAATGCTAGCAATGTAAAGCAGTGGCACAAACATGATTTTCAAATCTCCAAAGTATCAATGTCACTTCCTTCCCTTTGTAGAAGGGAGCTAAAGGATAAAGTTGGATTTCAGTTTTTCTATTCTGTTCAGTTGAAGCTAGAGGAAGTCACACTCAAAAACTGGGATAGAATGATTAGCTGAGATGTTAAAATTGAGATGGGTATACTCTCTCATGTCAATTAATCCAACCCCAAGCTTCATGTGTCTGTATTCACAAAAATTCCACACAGCCCAACGACCGCAGAGATATTCCAACAGTACTTTCTCTCTTAGAGTTTGATTAGGTGTAAGGAGGGATTCTAGAATCAGTCTGCTATGCCTTTGTTCACACAAGCATATTAACTTGTGCCCAGCTTGCCAAGAGGCTAGAGCATACTCTAATTGTGAATCTACACATTCTACTTTTTCTAACCCTAGTAAAGTGTTCAAAATAACAGTCATTGCACTGAAACAACTAAGGAATGTGATTGCAAAATTGATTGTAAATAATACTTCAGTTAGACTAGTGAACTATTTTTAGACATTTCTAGTGAATCTGCTGCATTGCCCAGTCTAGAGAATGGGCCTTCATTCAGATAACATTAAGCTCCTTCTTAAAGCCTTAAACTCTCCCAAACACTTTTATTACGATGACTGTTCTTTAGGCCCTGTTAGGAGATACTCCTAATAAAAAGTTATTTTAAAAACAAAATGGGTGGAGGTGAATACAAAATTAGGAGAGGTCATAATGAGTCAGGAATAGTGGAAAGGGCTTCCCTGGTGGCGCAGTTGTTGAGAGTCCGCCTGCCGTTGCAGGGGACGCGGGTTCGTGCTCCGGTCCGGGAGGATCCCACATGCCGCGGAGCGGCTGGGCCTGTGAGCCATGGCCGCTGAGCCTGCACGTCCGGAGCCTGTGCTCCACAACGGGAGAGGCCACAGCAGTGAGAGGCCCGCGTACCGCAAAAAAAAAAAAAAAGAAAAAAAAAAAAAGAATATTGGAAGTTGGAAGTTGCCAACTCAAGAACTCAAACTTCCTATCGTGCTTTAAAAACAACAACAACAAAATAAAACACTAAAAGGCCAAGCCCTGAATAGTAGAGAATGTACTGAAATAATGTGGATTCTTTGATCTGTGGGTTGCATCTCAAACCTAGCCAAATACTTTCTTCCAAGCAGCCAAATTAAACATTAATGAGCCAGTTTGACCAAGAAGGACTCCAGCTACATAGGCAAAAGAGAATCCAGTGACAATGTATCATTAGACCACATAAAATCCTTTTTCTGTTTTGGTTCAGAAAACATCTATGAAATTCCATGTTCAAACTATTCTGCTAAATTATCTTCTTGTTGTTGGCTTGGTATATCTACTAAATGGGAGGTGTTCTTGGTTCAGTCTCTATATCATGGGCCTTGTACAGCCTTCTTAAAAAACAGTTTAAAAAAAAAGCTGACTCGGGCTTCCCTGGTGGCGCAGTGGTTGAGAGTCCGCCTGCCGTCGCAGGGGACGCGGGTTCGTGCCCCGGTCCGGGAGGATTCCACATGCCGTGGAGTGGCTGGGCCCGTGAGCCATGGCCGCTGAGCCTGTGCGTCCGGAGCCCTGTGCTCCACAACGGGAGAGGCCACAACAGTGAGAGGCCCACGTACTGCAAAAAAACAAAACCAAAACAAACAAACAAAAAAAGCTGACTCGTACAATCTCTAGAAATAAGACACTAGAGTCTCATTTTAGGATCTAGATTTCTCCTGGTACCAACTCTTATCCACAACCAGCTGTTTAACAATTACACAAGTTATATACTCTTTCTTGCCCTCAGTTTCCTAATCTTTGTAATGAAAGGGTGTGACCAAATTATTCCCTAGGTTTCTTCCAGCTCAGTAGTCTAACCCACTTGGTATTTCTTTAAGGGGACAAAGGATTATGGAAGTTAGACTACTGTACCTCAGAGTTGTCAGTACATTAGAATCATCTGCGAATCTTGAAAATATATTGGTGCCTGCATCTCTTCCTTCATGGTTTCTGAACTAATGGATCTGGGTGTGACTTGGGCTTCAGCGTCTTAAGAGCTCCACATAAAATTCCCCAGGGGATGTGAGGTAGACCTTCTAAACTGCCAGTGGTAATGATGTAGGCTTAGATTTGACTCGGGATTCATTAGAACAGGCCTCTCTGCATAACTTAGAGTAGTTTTTATTCCCACAGTCCTGTTCCTGTCAGAACCTACCTTCTAGAGTCACAGAAGCCAGAGTTGGACAGGATGTGGCTCTAACAGTGTTTCTACTTACTAGCTGTTCACCTATTGGCCCTGCTTGTTCTAAAATCGTTTAAACACTTGCTGTGGAAGAGCAATGTTGGCTACAACGCAAGACTGCATACACGACACATAGTGTCCATGAAACCAGCTGTGATTTAATCACAGCTGCCAGTTGTTGAGCGCTTTCTGTATGCGAGGCACTGAGGTCGCTACATCAGTTCTTACTGATTTTTATAACAACTCTGCAAGCTATATTCCCATTTTACAGGTGGAGAAATGAATATTAGATAAGTTGCCTCAAGCCACTGTGCTAGAAAGTAGTGAAAGTATGTAAGACTTCCAAGCCTGAACTCTGAGCTGCTATACTATCTCACCTCTACCCAGAATTAACTGTCTGAGGAACTCTTAACTCTGGTCTGACTTGATTCCAAAGATAGGGGACATTTTTCTGGTTCAGAGCTTTATAGGTTCTATCAGTCCTGTAGCATCCTTCCTAGGGGTTAACAGCAATGATACGTGCTCTCTGTAAATGCATAACTAGTGTATACCTCCTTGACTTAGGCATGTTTTGTTCCTGAGGCCCCTACAGCAGTGTCAGCATTTACAAGAAAATCTCGTAAGGACTCCTTTTCAGCGTGTGTTAACATAATCTTATTTCCCCAGTTAAATAAGCTGCAAAAATCTTACTGTCTACTCAACTTGGCCTTTGCAGAGAAGAATAAACCTTCCTAAAAGCATAGAAAGTCAAGCAGTTAAAGGAGAATAGCTTTACATCAAACACCAGAAACTTGGCTGCATCATTTCTGGCAAGGTCCCTTATTCTCAAAAGGCTACTTTGAAGATAGTGGTGAAGGCTGTTTGCTGCCCTCTTGGACCTCGAGATCTGCCCTAGAGGTTAATATTTCACATGTCCTAGTTCATTAGCTCAGCTGAGACAGGCATAAAGTTCCAAAGGACAAGAAAGCACATTTCTGACCTGTACAAAGTGCTGGACACTAGCAAAGACATTTATGTTGCTTTGTTCTTGATTCTCCTTAACTCGCTTTCCTGTGTCTATTTTACGTGGCTCTGTCCGGAAAGTTAATTGATATGTTAAAGTCAATGGGCTTATGACTTTGAGACCAGCTGAAAAAATACAGGTTAAAATCAGTGGAATTAAAAAAAAAAAAAGTTAAGTGCAGCAGCATATATAGTAGGAAAGGGAACACAGATCATGTTCAGTTTGAGCCCAGTGACTTATTAGTGATTGATCTTGTGTTACCGAGTCCATTTCAGTATTCATAAAATAGATACACAGTCTATTCCATAGAGCTGCCAGGGTAAGTGTTTTAAGGACTTGGTAGGTTAGGTGTTTGTACCATCCCCCTTAACATTAAAAACAAGTCTTCTACCGTTTGTGGAATGGGGCTACCGTCAAATAAGTTCTTAACTCAAGTTATTCCTTTTACCAGCATTGAGACTGACCAAGAAAATATCTCTCTGCTCAAGGATAGTAGGTGAAAAGATAGACTGGGAGGGAGGTGGCAAACATGTGTCATGATATTGCTTTAGAACGCTGTAATCATTCATTAGAGTCATTGCTGATACCAATACACTCCTATTGGTGGAAAAGGTAAGGAGGAATAAGGAGGCACCAGCCAAATTCGTCCCTACACAAATTTGTCCCTTCTGAGTATTCCAAGGTTCTAAATACTTGCATGAATAACTTTAAGTGCTAAATAAACTATAGCAGATTGTTTTCTAGTGCAAAGGACATAGTCATCTGAAGATGACTCACACAGTCTTCTGGTATACATTTCTCAGAGCCTTCTCAGAAACCCAAAAACAACGTGTTGCAGAATCTCTCCTGGTCATCTGATTCTTGTGCCATGGAAAGGGCAAGTCCCCACATGGTTTGTATTAAGTCCAAAATCCAAGTTAGATATCTTTACTCAAATGGAGCTAATTTTATTGACTCAGCATAATTTCATTTACAACTTTCTATTCTATATTAGGCCTTAAAAAGGAGTCAAAAATGATGGGGAGCTGTTCGTGTGACCTTTTGTATATGTTTCTGAACTTTAATTAGTAATCCCTCTTTTATGATAACATCCCTCGTGTGTCTGTTTCCTGATTAGTTTCTGGTCCTTGATCAGAAGAGTCCCTGGGACTAAACCCAGTGAATGAGAAGGACTAGACCTGCTGGTTGTCCTACACCCACTTGTTCCCCTTTATTAAAAAATCCCTTAGCTTAATGCAATCTAGACACTTTCTTCAGCAATGCCTAGGTTTGGGAAAACAGTCATGGGAAATGGTAGGGCATCTTTTGGCCCCCAGGTCCCTTTTTCACACCCAAAGCCTTTCCAAAAATCAGTTCATTATAAAACCTGCTAAAGGTTTTATGAGCACAGCTGACAATTCTGTAACATTGTTGGAAGGATTATGCATTTGAATTTTAAACATTGGATTTAAGTTGATTATTCCTGTGGAGGGACCTAAGTCTGGAAGCAAGACTTCTGTCTACCACATGTCAAATGGTAACTTGGACATTTGGGAAATCTGTTCTCTTTAAACCTGTGGAGAAAGAATGTTTATCACTCTGGTATACACATAACTGGATGTACACTTCTGTTAAAATTTTTCGATAAACTTTAATGTTTCTTTGTAAGGGGATTTATCTTTGAGTCTTGGAGCCTATGGGCAGAATCTACCTTCCAATCATTTCAGGGAGCATGGATACATTTTAAATTGTATGGCCTACAATGGAGACCTGCCCTTGGCTATTACAACCCACCATACACATCCATTTTCTTCAAGGAATAAGCTAAGATGCTAAAGAAACCTTTTCTCCCTACTTTTTTCTCCCTTGCCCCTTGTAACTGCTCATCCCCAACAGTGAAAGGATATAGTCAAAAGATACCAAGTACCTTAAAATAATCCCAGTGCTGTGAAAAGTTGTAGTTCAGTATCTAACAAGAGAAATTTTTTGCTTTAAAACCAAGGTAGCACCACTCACTTTAGAGCTCTTCCATTTTGGCCCTGTCTGCCGACACCAGATTTGATGCTGGTTTTGAGTTATAAGGTTGTTACATCTTGTATCACTTTTATGACTAAACCACACACCACCATTCCCTCTCCCAAGCCCCCTCAGAGTGCTCTGTGGCACTTCTCAAATTCCATTAAAATACTCTCACTTTAGGATAAAACTTCCCATGTTTAATGAGCTAATAAGTCTTTTCTTCTCAGAAATAATATGTATGCTACAGAAAAGTATGGTATCAGCTTTAAAGGTGGGCGACAAACTCTTATGCCAGGTTACTTTCCAGCCAGAATTGGAGGGGAGGAAGGGAAAGTCTTCAGGGACAAATAGGTAACTGGGATGGGCAGGAAAATGGGGGAAAAGGGAGCTATGCTGATTTGAAAAGGGAAGGAGTCAAAACCAAAATGTTTTCTAAAAGAAATGAGAAGTATTGACGTTTCTATCCAAGAATGAAAGAAAAGGATGTTGAAGATAAGTAGGGGTAAAATACTTGAGTCTCATATATAAAGTGAAAAAGTCTCAATCTTTGTCCTAAATGCAAGGGGAGCCCCAAGATTAAGTAGGAAATCCTTCAATGTTATTCTAAAATTTAGGGAGCTTCATCATTTAACAACAAAAATCTGGATTATCCCAATTCAATAAACACAAGCCATGGACTGGAGCTTCAGGGCTGTCATGGGAGCAAAAAATGGTGGGAAAAGGGCTCTCAAAGAGGTGTAGGTATCTGATGCATGCAGTCGGATACCCCCAAAAGGATGAAAGCGAAGTAATTGGATTTGGTCAAGAGAGCCATTAGCAGCTGAAGTTGACTTGCTGTGACTAACGTTAAGATGAACAGTCCTATGAAGGGAAGGGGATATGAAAAGGTGGAGGGTAAGTGCCCATCAATTTTAGATGTTTAGATCATAAGATGATAACTGGAGGACTACAGGGTCACACAGAAATGTTTTCCTTATTTCTAAGATGAGATGAGCAACTGATAGAAGAAAGGGCCCACTGGGGAGAAGGTGAGGATGCAGGAGGATGAATGCTGATGTGTCTCCTTAGATCAGAGCTTATCTCACCTCCTGACATAGTTAATGTGGGTAAATATCCTCTTGATTTGGGATACGTTCTCTGAAATTAAGAAAATTATTGTTGGCTTCCTGAAATTAGAAGAGTATGGATATGACTAAGAGATTTATCATGTTGTCAGGAAATAAATCTTGGAACCATGAAGCCAACCAAGGCACACAAAATAGAGGTGGTGTATTAGTTTCCAAGGGCTGTCATAACAAATTACAAAAAACTGGGTCACTTGAAACAACGGAAATATATTCTCTCACAGTCTTGGAGGCCAGAAGCCCCCAAATCAAAGTGTCATTGGAGTTCGTTCCTTCTGGAGGCTCTGAGGGAGAGCTCATTCCACGCCTCGCCCTTAGCACCTGGTGGACATTGGCAGTCCTTGGCGTTCCTGATTTGTAGATGTATCAATCCCATCTCTACCTCTGTCTTCATATCACTTCCTCCATGTGTCTCTGTGTCTCAAACTTCCCTTTGCCTTTCTTTTATAGTGACATTTGTTACAGAATTTAGGACCCTCCCTAAATCTAGGATGATCCCATCTCAAGAGCCTTAACTTAAAGACAATTGCAAATACCCTTTTCTCAGATAAGGTCACATACAAGGGTTCATGAGTTAGGACTTGGATGTATCTTTTTTGTGGGGGGGTGAGGGGCACCCTAAGTATATAATAGAGCATCTCTGTAGCCAGCATGAGGCTTCCCATGTGAGACTCATCAGCGTAGTGTTTAAGGAACTCTGGCTTGGGGCCAGACAGCCTGGGTTGGAGACCTGGTTTCAACTTAGCAGCTGCGTTGTTTAAAACCTCTGTGCCTTGGCCTTCCCTCTGGAAAAGTGAAATAATACTGTATCATAATACTCATAGAGTTACCATGAACGTTCTGCAGTTAATACAGTTAAAGGGCTAATAGTGCCTGGCCCCCAACTAAATCTTGAGTAAATAAGGCTTTGAGTCCCCTATAGTCTTCACCTGTAAATAGACTGTCTCCCAAGCCACCTACCAGTCAGGTGTCTCTGGGCAAAATTAACTACTAATGGGACTTCCCTGGTGGTCCAGTGGGTAAGACTCCATGCTCCCAATTCAGGTAGCACGGGTTCGATCCCTGGTCGGGAAGCTAGATCCTGCATGTTTACCAAAACTAAGAATCTGCATGCCACAACTAAGTAGCCCGCATGCCACAACGAAGATCCCACATGCTGCAACGAAGACCCGGCACAGCCAAAATGAATAAATAAATATTTTTTAAAAATTCTTTTTAATTTTTAATAAAAAAATTAATGACTAAATCTTCAAATGAAATAATTCAGATAACATTAACCATATACAGATTTGTGTAATTGTGTATGTATGTATTTTAAAAGACTGTTAAGATTATAAAAAAATGAAGAGAGCTTTTGGGGGTAGGACGAATGTACCAGCCCATTCATGGTCTTCACAGGATTACACCACCATGAGTGGCTTTTCTTTGCTTTAGCCTTCAGTTCACGTCGAAAGTTAACCTTCCCTAGCGCTCTCAGGAGCTGTGTAGAAATTTTCACTCCTGGGAGGTGAAAGAACCTTTTGAAATGTTAGTTTTGACTTCTGTGTGCTAGCAATGACGACTTTTTTTTTGTTTTACCTACTGTGGTACATAGGCGAGCTTTGTGGAGCACATACCAAAGGGTTCTGAGGATAGTAATACTAAATAATAGCACCAAATATGTACAATGAGACACCCCAAAAATCCATTCTTTCCCTGATATGTGCGCTAGTGTCAAAAATGGATGGCTTTTAAAATATAGTGCTTAGATAGCTCTGGAGATCATGTGCAGAATCTTAATACTTAAAAAATATTTATCTATGAATAAGATAAAATTCATAACTCTCCTCATCACTCTCTATATAGTTACATGATTTTTTGAGGAACCAGAATTTTTTTTTTTTTTTTTTTTTTGTGGTACGCGGGCCTCTCACTGTTGTGGCCTCTCCCGTTGCGGAGCACAGGCTCCGGACGCGCAGGCTCAGCGGCCATGGCTCAGGGGCCCAGCCGCTCCGCGACATGTGGGATCTTCCCAGACCGGGGCACGAACCGGTGTGCCCTGCATCGGCAGGCAGACTCTCAACCACTGCGCCACCAGGGAAGCCCAGGAACCAGAATTTTTAATGCCCAATTTCAGATGCCAGTGCAATCTTCTCAGCTCAGCATTCAATTTATTTAAAACTTTGCTATGAAAACTTATTCATCTACGTGTGACACGTTTTGATCCCTATCTTTAATACTACATTTTTATGCCAAAGTTCCAATATGAATTTCTGAGCTAGATAATAACATTATTTTTAAATTTTAATGAGATATAGTTGATTTACAATATTATATGTTTCAGATGTACAACAGAGTGATTCACAGTTTTTAAAGATTATACTCCATTTATAGTTATTATAAAATATTGGCTATATTCCCCATGCTGTACAATATATCCTTGTAGCTTTTTTATTTTATACATAGTATCAATAGTTTGTACCTATAATCACATTAAATGTTATCAGATATCAACTACTTAAAGGAACATCTGGTAAATACCCTCTTTGTATTTTGGAAACTACAAAGGAAACAGTCCTACCCACTCCCCTGCTGTCAGAGTTCAGTCTAACAGAGAAGAAAGAACAAAATGAGTCTGAAGAACTACGCTCCCAAATCACGGGTTGTGGGCCTATTAGGACATGAAGTCTGGGTTTGCTATGTTATGATCTCATTATGCCTCTAAACTCTGCCCACAGGTGTCTGCAGCAGGTTATGTTTGTTTGAGACGTCTCCATCGGGGATCGCTGGGTGTCACTAAGTGTCTGCTGGTGCTGGAGTTGGCTGTCTGCCTCCTTGCCATGTCTAACGAAGCAGAAACGAGTGCAACTAATGGTCAGCCTGACCAACAGGCCGCACCAAAGGCACCATCAAAGAAGGAAAAGAAGAAAGGTATGGAGAAGTCCTCTTGAGGCCAATGAGGGGAGCTAGTGGTGGTTACCAGTGACGAAGTGTGACGTTCAAGGCAAAGTAAGAGCTGGCCCTTGCCTTAATTCAATCTCAGCCAAGTGTCAACTTTTCCTAAACAGGAAAGTAAGACTTTGGCAGAGGAGATTGGTCCGATCCATATACAATAAGACGTATCTCTGAACTCTGTGGTTGCACCAATTTGGGTCCTGCTGGGAAGCTTTCATACATCTTGTTCAGTTGGGAAATGCAACTATCAAGTATTACATGGTTATCTTTCAGTAACCTATATACCACTTTGCTTTACTGAAGTAGCCGTTTTAGAAAAATCAAGATCTTTATTTTATGAGACCCTCTTCTTTTGACCTGAAGTACCACTAGAAAGTGTCAGCATCCTTAATCATTCATAGTTTGAGAATATGCCGTGATTTCCTTGCCTTTCATGTCCACTCTTTAGAAATGGGAATGAGAAGAGAAGCAAAAGAAGTTATAAAGATGGATAATTATCTTAGTTATTTCCAAGGGAATTTACCCACAATTCTCTTTCACTTTATTGACAGTTCAAAGATGCTAGTAAATTGTGCAGTGGCTTATTTTCCTTTCATTAAAAAAAAAAAAAAGTATTATCCTCCTTATATTCGTTTTAAAAAATATTTTTAAAACGATGCTGAAGAATATCCCCCAATCCCATCTCACATATTCCCGTACGTTTCCCATAACTCAGCCCATTCTGCATCTTTAAGAGTTTATTTTCTCTCCGCCCCAATGCCATACACAGTTTTACACAGTGTGATTTTTTTTACTCAAAGGAAGTAAGGATAAGGGTAGAATATTGCATACTTGATCAATTGTAGAATAATCAAGATATTTACTACTCAGATTTTTAGATCCTGGAACATATTTAGTCATACCTGGGGCTGATATTTCAATACATTTATAAACTTTATCCTCTATTTCGTTCTTTTCTCAGGCACTGAAAAGACAGATGAATATCTTTTGGCCAGATTCAAAGGTGATGGTGTGAAATACAAGGCCAAGCTAATCGGCATTGATGATGTGCCCGATGCAAGAGGGGATAAAATGAGCCAAGATTCTATGATGAAACTAAAGGTAAAGGGGAAAAGCATACTTTGTCTCTATCATAAGCAAATATGCAGCAGAGGAAATGATATTAGAAGTTTGTATTTACCTATATCTCAATTATTTGAAAGAAAAACTTTTCTAATCACGTAATTGATCCAGCGGTGCTGCATTTTATGAGAAGCCATGAGTTTGTTTGCATATTCTGAGTGCTGTCTAGAGACCTGATTTAATCAAGTGTAGCAGGACCCTAGATGCCTTTTCCTTTGAGCAGACCAAATTTCTGAGCCTGGAAGTATTCAGGTAAAATTCAGGAGTCGGCTTCAAAACTGGTGTTCTTTAGTGTTAGCCCTTTGGTTTTTTTAAATTTTTAAATTCTAATACTGCCATGCCGTGAAACTAATTAAGGAAGTAATACTCATTAAATAAGACAAGGCCTAGAAGGAACATCTTTGAATATGTTTGAAGATCTCTGGTGCAGTCTTCTTGTCTTTGCCAGTGACTATTCAGAGGCCAAGGGAATGAGGACTTGTCCAAGTTCACAGAGCTGACTAGTAATTGCCTGGCTCAATGTCTTCTATTTCATCCTGCTGTCTCTTATGAAAGATGCCTAATCCTTTCATAGATGGTAAACCAAGCTGAAAACAAAGCTGATTGCCTTTAAAAATGTTAGAATCAGAAGCATCATAGGGTTCTTTTAACTAGATTTTCCTCGTTTTCCCAATTTCATCAGGGAATGGCGGCAGCTGCTCGGTCTCAGGGACAGCACAAACAAAGGATCTGGGTCAACATTTCTCTTTCTGGAATAAAAATCATTGATGAGAAAACTGGGGTAAGAATTCACTGACACCTTTCTGACCGCCTGAGTCTGACAAATAATTTGTGACATAAATTTCAGCTCCCCTTTTCCCTTTTCAAAATTCTGTAGGGGAAAAAAAAATTACGTATTACTGCACTTCTCCAGAAGTAAGAGGCAAAAAAAACAGATAGGGTAGGAGGTGAGGGGTCAAGAAACTTTATTTTGAAACTTATTTCCTATAATAGATGCGAACCTCAAGTCTATTAAGTCTAACCTAAACACCGGTATGCCATAGATATCAGTTAGGTATTTTTTGGACCAAGATATACAGCACGAGATCAATCCTAACCACTGGTTTGTGATGCTATCATAGATCTATGTATGGGTCTCATTTTAATATAAGGTCACGGGTGAACTTACTGGCTAACCAAGCAGAGAATACTATCTGAAACACATCTTCCATTTTCTCTCCTTCTCTCTTTTCCCTTCCTCCTTACCCCATAGATGTAAGCTTGCTCATTTTTTGTGGTTACTCTTATTCTATCACATGAACAGTCTTGCTTATTTTTTGTTTGTTTGTTTGGGCCTTATCAAAAGCTATCATACTTCCAGTCTTCTTTTCCCTCTATTAAATACAACATCATCAGATTCATCTGCTTAAAATGTTTTTCATTGCTGCACAATAGTTTTGTATCAGGATACTGTGGGAAGACCTCAAGTTACTATTCAGCCCTTCCTAGAGATTCCCATTATCTAATATGCAAAATCCATTGGTCAAACTTAGGGCCCTGGAACCCGGGTACACGCTCACCCACCCTGCTGTCCTCATGCACTGCTGTCTCCACTGTCCCTTATCTCTTGACTCTTGTTTTCACAAGCCTGCCAGAGAATGGTGGCACTTTTCCCACACAAGCATTCTCTCACTCCCAAACCTCCTAAGATGCCCAGTCTAAACTTTTCAGTGGTCTTAGGTGCTTGGAAACAAAAGCCAAGACACATTCTGAGCATCTACAAATATGCATGAAGAGTTGAGCCCTACCATCTACTTGAAAGGGTCAAGAGAAACGGGGGAGGGGAATAGCAGGGGAAGCACTGCTAAACCAATAAGCCCTGCCACATGAAACTCCTGTATAATGACGTGGACATCTGTGTGATGTTGACAAATACTTGATGACAGAATCTGGTGACTTCCAGAATGTATTGGGGGTAACTGTCCCAATAATACTTAGGAGGGTTCTCTGGCCAGTCTGAGGCAGTCAAAGGATCCTTGTGAACACTCCTCTAGCTTAATTATGCCATTCACTTGAGTTTGTTGAGTTGAGAAAGTAGACCTCCCTGGAATGCTTTAGAGGTGATACGTTCCATCTTCGCTTTAGAAATCCTTGGTCTCCTAATCCTCAGTCCTTCCTTGCGATGTGGCATCACATCTTTGGGATAGAGAGAATCAAGTATAGATAGTTTAAGAAGGATCATTCTTTCTATTTCTGTTTTCTACTCTTTGTTGTTAGGTTTTTTGTTTTGTTTTCCCCTTTTGAGCCTTTCCTAGCAACGATAAATGTAGCAGTAGCCTTCAACCAGGAGTGAAAAAATCTTCAAATGTTTTAGCCTTCTCGTATATGCCTTGGTATCTGATGCTTAGTTGTGCTCCAGAGAGAATCTACAAATAGATTCTAGTTTTCTCAATGCACCATTTTTGATGTCCCTTTTTTAGGTAATAGAGCATGAACACCCAGTAAATAAGATTTCTTTCATTGCCCGTGATGTGACAGACAACCGAGCATTTGGTTATGTGTGTGGAGGGGAAGGCCAACACCAGTTTTTTGCCATAAAAACAGGGCAACAGGTAAGCTCTAAGCCTTGAGGTATACCTGGAGGGGGACTTGAACATGAGAGTGTGTGTCTCTCAACTAGAGAGCTTGCTGGAAACAATTGGATGTAGGAGGACTAAACAGTACCTCAGAGGATGACTATCTTTAATTAGTCTAAGGAATCTTCTTTAAATGTCATTGATACCCATGTAGTGTGTGGCACAAGCATTGTTAGAACGGACCTTCTCATAAGATCATTGCTGATTTTAGAACGATAGTCAATTATTCCCAGAAATCTTGAGAGGACTTGGAAAATTATCATTGTGCTTCTTGTTTTATCTAAGTATTTTATGTATCTGAGGGTTGGGGTGGGGAGTGGTGGTGATCTTCCACAAACCAGGGGAGGGTAGGAAGGAGCTTTAAGAGAAAGGAAGGAAACATTACTAATCAGAACTGATGGGGGACAAAGGGAAGAAAATAGTAAGATTAAAATTCTGATAAAGATGCTTTCTCTTGCTTCAGGCTGAGCCACTAGTTGTTGATCTTAAAGACCTTTTCCAAGTCATCTATAATGTAAAGAAAAAGGAAGAAGAAAAGAAAAAGGCAAGTACTATCTAATACAGGCTCTATTAGACTTAATACAACATTCAAGACCATGTCTGAACATTATGTGAACACATGGCCTGCCTGGAGTGTTGGCATCTATGTAGCTCTTCAAAGTATAGAAAGTGATATATCTTTTGTTCTTCCCAATAGGGCAATGTTTGGACGTTATAGTTAGGCCCTTCTGATTTCTAGTGCCTGACTCTTGTATTTTCTCCCTATAAACTTCACATCGATTCCAGGACTACCAAGTCCAATAATGCTATTCAAATCCAGTATTGATATGAAAAGGGGAGGAGAATGTAGGGCAGAAATAATATGCAAGACTCTCTCTTGCTTTCTCTTTGTGAACCCATAGGTATATTTATTCCTTTATTTAATTCTCTTTAACTATAATTTACTGAGATCCCTGAATTTGTGTCTTTCTTTTTAGATGGAAGAAGCCAGCAAAGCAGTAGAGGTAAAACCGCATCTTTACTTCTCGTGAATTGCACGTGTGATGTGTATAAGCCCTTGTTTGCCACCTGCCCAAGCAGGCTTCCCTTCTAGTTTTATTCCTATGTGTTCATGACCCTTCTGGTCGTAGAAGATGTACAGTTGAATGAGTAGTGCCAAAATCTAAACTTCTTAGCAAGCCAATACACTAGGAAATTAAACTGTGTAGGGAAAACTCACCAACTAAACCTTTAATATTTGCCATCCTTTCAGAATGGGAGTGAGGCCCTAATGAATCTTGATGACCAAGCTTGCAAACTGAAATTGGTACGTATGTGATTTTTTATGATTCTTACTTACCTGAACACGGGATTTGCTTCCTAAAGATGTTGTTAATAAAATCCAGTTGCGACAACTCTTTCCCTAACTGTTAGTATAACATTTATGTCAATATACAAAGTGATCTTTTTAGTAAACACTTCTGAATCAAATCCAAATACTTTTTTAAAAGTGTACATCAGATGGATTTGTTTGGGGACTTGTCTACACTTTCTGACCTAAATAACCTAATATCAAATCTGTATTAGTTAAGTGAAAATCCAGCTGTGACAACTATTTTCCTAAACTTTAGTTTAGGCAACAATTACAACAATATACAAAATCATCTTTTTTAATAGACACATCTGAATCTAATCAAAATACTTTTTTAAGGGTGTTGACCAGATGGATTTGTTTGGGGACATGTCTACACCTCCTGACCTAAGTAGTCCAACAGTAAGTGTCTGTTTTTAAATTTGCAATGTAATGGAAATGACATCTATAACTCAAACTGGCAATTAACCAGAAATCTTGAGCATCTCATTGAAACTTGGAAGGTGACTGCTGATTTTTCTGCATAAAGTGTAAATGGCTACTAGAACAAATTTGCATCTTAAGTCACCATGGGAGCCTATCAGCACTACTTCAGATACATTAATGTTGCTTAGAAGTTAAATCTGAGCAATAGGTCAGGCAATGTAGTCCGTCTGGGTATTACTTAGGATCAGAAGGAGGAGTTGAATATTAGTCCTTGGTGTAAGCCTCCTTGAAGGAAACATGTTTGTTAGATGACTAATTGTATAGACTCCTGGCCTCTTCATTTTTTTTTTTCTATTCTTTCTGTCGTGATTTAGCAGCATAAGCTTGGTGTAAAATAAGACTTAAAACAAGAGGCTCAGTTATATTTAACCAAAGCTTGTCTTTGTTAAAAAAGTTGCTCATTCTTTACAGGATATTATAGTGTATCAAGTCTTATTATTGATTGATCTGTAACAACTCTGTGAGAATGGAGCAGTATTTTTCTTTACAAATAAGGAAATGGTGATTCAAAAAAACTCTCATTTACCCAAGCAGAGGTCCAGTTTCAAGGCTTAAGCCTAAGTCTCAGACCTTCCAAAACAGTCCTTAAGTGAAATTACTTGTAATTTTGAATGACTTCTTACAACTTATTTTATTTATTTAACAGTTTCTTGAGTACCTGCTGTTTGCAGGGCACAATATCAATGACATCATGGAGTTTACTGTCTAGCAGGGAGACCAACATTAAAACTAATCACAAAGCCTAACAGTTGATGTTACTTACAAGGTATTTATCCAGTTTAGAGGTTCAGGTAATGCCTCTGAGTAAGTGAGTTTCTGGACTTGAACATAAAAATGAGAAGGCAATAACTAGATAAAAAGGGTATCAGTCTAGAACGTTGGGGAGAATGTTTATCTAGGGGTCTCTTATATCAGGAAATTATCAAGCAAGCCTCTGTGACCAAGAGGGTCATAGGAATTAAAGCAGCAGCAGATTGAGGACTAAAAGTCTCACTTGCTGGAGTACTGCAGAGAATGGCACGCCTATGCAATTTCACACATGCCCAGGCCCAGTGAGACGGGTAGGATCAGGGACTGCAGACCCTCTTCTCTACCCCTCCTTTTATGAGAATCACAATGCATAATATAACGTTTAGACATCCTAAAAAGCCCGCATTAGAGAAGCCCATTTAATGTTCTTTCAAGTAGTGAGTCCTAACTCATTTGTCTGTAAAACTTTTTGTAAAACCTTATGTTTGTCTGTAAAACATAAAATGTTTTTCGTAACATTTGTTACCATTGTAAGGATAAACTTTTTGAAATACCAGATTAGATAATCCTGACAGGTCCATCGTAGATCTGAGGTTTTTTGATTCCTAGGCAACTTTGCCCCTCCTCCGTGAGTAGCTCCCAAAGTAAATTGACATCTGAATGACCTTCATTCCAAGTATTACTGACATTGAAACCAGTAGTATATTAAAAGAGATCAAAACACTCAAGCTGTGATGTAGAATTCCAGTGGGATAGGCAAGGAGGCACTGACTGTTTAATCTGCATCTGTAGACTTCTAGAAAGTTCTAAAAAAGGAAATGAAAAACAACACGAGTAATCTTGAGTCTCATTCTTATGAGACCTTACGCATTCTAAGAATTTTTGGCTTGTTGAAATAAAATGCAAGTTTTAGCTAAACTAACAATAAATTAAAATGATAAATACCATCAAAGTGATGGTATCTGATAAGTAAAAGAATGCTAATGGCGCTAATTATGTGCTAGTTAGACTTTGCCAGTGTGTTCTTACATACTGACTCCATATTCATAGGTCACAAAATAGATTTATCTCTACTTGATAAAACCAGCATGTTTAAAAATTTTGAAATCTCACATCAGTTGCTCTGGAAGAGAGGAAGAAAGGCAGAAATCTAAATTAGCTAGACCTTATTAGTGGTTCCCTAACCCAGCTACCCTTCCCCCAACATTTATACAAAATAGTTTTCTGCATTTCAAGTAAAGCTCATGTTGCAAACTAAGTAGCATACCTTAGAATGTAATTTTTTTCACCAAACCACTTGAACAATATTCTTCCATACTGTATCTCAAAAGAAAAAGGAAAGAGGAAAAAGACCAAAAAGACATGATCTCTAACTTTAAAAACTTGACCATTTGAAAGCATGGTTATTATGAAAAGAACATAAAGTGTGGTTTCCCCATTAAATCTGGTATGGGGATAGGTATCAGGGCACAAAGCACAGTGTCATATATACGTAAGATGCCATGGGTGGGCACAGGTGAAGTTGAAATAGAAGGATCAATGGGAAAAAGCTTTGTAAGGAACCTGAACTTGAGTAGGGTCTTTGAAGTATGTAGGAAAATAGAGTAGTAGTTAGGCTAAAAGTAAAGGTCTCCTGGTGGGTCATTTTGAAAGTCTGGCTAATGGAAATTATTTTAATACTGGGGAGTAGCAGGAAGTCACTGAAGGCTTTGAGTAGGGAGGTCCAGGATTTGGTAGGCTGGAATGGTTAGGCAAGATGAGCTACCTGCAGAAGAGCTAGGCTAGAACTTAGTATTTTAAACCTTGTCTGTGCAGACACACCTTCTTGGTTGCCTGCTTGACCCTCTTACTGGAGCCCCTTAACAGCAGGGACTATATTTCATGCTCAGTTCTTGTCTCTCTGGTGCTTACATGACGGCCAAGTGGATGCAGTGTTTACAGTACAGCAGAGAATTAAAGAAATGCTGACCAAGAGGGTGGACGAGAAGTCTTACATCTTTCAGTTGTAGTCTATGAATCAGACTCTTAATCTTGGATTAACAACGACCTCAACCTGAGGAGAGCCTTATACATTTTACTTATAGGGTGCCTATTCAGAAGTCTAACATTGTGGCTCCTGTTTGGTGTCCTAAGGACTTCTTCTGAAGTAAATGAAGGAGAACTCTACCAGCTGTGAACACCCAACTGTTCTAACCCAGAGGTGGCTCATAATAAATGAATAAATATTACAATCACAAGCTTTCGTAATACATTTTGTCCTACCTTTTGATTGTTAAAGATCCCTGCATTAAGAAGCCTTCCAATCAATTTCTTTGATTTTTTTTTAAGTTTTTTTTTGTTTTGTTTTGTTTTTTAATTACAAGCTCTCTCTTCTGACAAGTTCTTCTGGTTATAAAGAGAAAAGCTGGCTTTTAAAAATTGTGCCTTTATACCTAACAGTGAAGGAAGCCAAAATATAGAATACCAATTAGGTCTGATTTAGGACCTAAACTTTAAAAAATTTTGTTCTTTTCTCTTAAAGCTGAGGAGACCTATTCAGTCTCCCTTTTTATTTGCTAGTTTGAGAATTTTATATTCCCTTGAGATCGTCTTGATCATTGTCCCAATGACCAAAATATTTAATAATCTGCCCAGGAGAATGCTAGAAAACTAACTTCCGTTTCAGCCTGACAGTTTTTATTGTTTATATTCTTCTGTGGCTAGCATAGTTAAGTATTTAATTGATCAAAGTCAATCAGAAGGAAGGTCTGTCAGTATGATAGCTATATCCCAGGGTGAATCCTAATTAGTTGTGTCATTGCCCTGAATAAAGACATGTCAGATTTATCAAATTTGCTGCTTTTATGCTAAGAAGAATGTCATATCTGACAATTGAGAATCCAAATAATTAACATAACTGAAAAATGATAGGGAAGGAATAGAATTTGTAGAGTTATTCATTTAGTATGTCTTTCAGATTAACTCTTAAACCCATATCTCCACCTTATACATAAATTAAAGATTAGATTATACATAAATTAAAGGTGACTTAAACGTTAGTTGAATTTATCCACTAAGTAGAGGAGACTCCTGTCATGACACAGGCAACACTAAACTATATTACGAAAAAAGGTACAACTATGAGAGGTTAATGTGATATATTATGTTAGATTATATCAGTATTTTGAGTACCATGTTTTTAGAAGGACATAGACAAAAGAGTACGTCCAGAGGAGAGACTAGGATGATGAGAATGAGAGATCCAACTTGGCTGCACCTTCAAAAAGATCCTTAAGGGCTTCCCTGGTGGCGCAGTGGTTGAGAGTCCGCCTGCCGATGCAGGGGACTCGGGTTCGTGCCCCGGTCTGGGAGGATCCCACGTGCCGCGGAGCGGCTGGGCCCGTGAGCCATGGCCGCTGAGCCTGCGCGTCCGGAGCCTGTGCTCCGTAAGTGGGAGAGGCCACAACAGTGAGAGGCCTGTGTACCGCAAAAAAAAAAAAAAAAAAAAAAAAGATCCTTAAGTATTTAAAGAGGCATACCTGGCAGGCTGTGATGTGAGGGGAAAATCTTCTTTGCCCCCCTAGAGGAAAGACCAATTGTAGGGAAATATATTTGACCTTAAACTTTATTATAACTAGAATTATAAGATATGACTATATTAGGCAATGAATTCACTCATTTAGAGAGGTGATATTAGGTGACTCTGGGGGTACAATAGGAATGTACATCATGTAGGAAGAGGGGCTAGGCCATTTCCTTCAAGCTCAATATACTTAGATGGTCACTTAGAGTGACTCGAAATCAATTCCCTTTAAGACTGTCAAAGACATGCATTGAAACAATGATGATTATGAACTCAGCCAGTCTGAAAGTGTGAGGGGAGACATGTGAAGTAAACAACAGTAAGATTTCACTGAATGAAGGGCCAATGAAGTTGAGACTTAAAAGGGCCTGGGAGGGGCAGGGAGGACCTATTCCACAACTAGTAAATGCACTCAGGGACGCGATGGGAGGAGGTAATGGTCAACCAGTAAGACTGAAATCGAATGGAAATTTTGATAATCCTAGTCATCTTATGTAGCTTTCTCATTTGAAGTCACAACATGGACTAACATTTTCTTTTTTTTTTTCTTTCCAAATGTGATAGGAAAGCAAAGATATCCTGTTAGTGGATCTAAACTCTGAAATCGACACCAATCAGAATTCTTTACGAGAAAATCTATTCTTAACAAATGGCATCACCTCCTGCTCTCTTCCTCGACCAAAGCCTCAGGCATCTTTCTTGCCTGAAAATGCCTTTTCTGCCAATCTCAACTTCTTTCCCACCCCTAATCCTGATCCTTTCCGTGACGATCCTTTTGCACAGCCAGACCAATCGGCACCCTCTTCGTCTGATTCTCTCAAATCTCCAGATCAGAAGAAAGAGAATTTGACTAGCTCGTCTACCCCTCTGAGTGACGGGCCCCTGAACGGGGATGTTGATTACTTTGGTCAGCAATTTGACCAAATCTCTAACCGGACTGGCAAACAGGAAGCTCAGGCAGGCCTGTGGCCCTTATCAAGTACGCAAACACAGCCAGCAGTGAGAACTCACAATGGGGTATCTGAAAGAGAACAGAACGGCTTCCATATCAAATCCTCCCCGAACCCTTTTGTGGGAAGCCCTCCCAAAGGACTGCCCGTACCGAATGGCGTAAAGCAGGACTTGGAAAGCTCTGTCCAGTCCTTACCACATGACTCCATAGCCATTATCCCACCTCCACAAAGTACCAAACCGGGAAGAGGCAGAAGGACTGCTAAGGTGAATTGTCTCCACATATCCATTGGCAGAATGCATGTTCGGTACCGAAGGGTGGTGTGATGCAAGCTCTCTTTCCTGCTGCTATTGTAGTTTCCTGTGTGGCTGTAACATAGGAGGTGGGATAAGGCACATCGTTCTCCAGGAATACTTTCCTCTAACTGTCACCCTTTTTAAGCTTCTCACTCGGCAGTGTTTGTCACACCCTGCTTTCCATTTGCATGTCGTCACATATTATTAACTAAACACAAGTTTTTCCATTTTTAATGCTGCTATGCTTCTGTACCTCCGGTAAGTTTGATCATCACGTTCTGGGAGGGGAGGGGAAGGGTTCCTGTGATTCTCTTTGTACCTTCCCCGTACTAACACACGCCTCCACACACCCCGGCATATGGCATTCATGTCCAAGGTGGTGGTCTAAAATTCTCGAGTTTGTCTCCTCTGATTAATGACTGAACAATCCATTGTCTTAAAAGAAACTTATATATTTACTATTACCACTTCCTTCAAAAGCAATTTAAAATGGGGTTCATATAAGTTTCATTTTAAAAATCGCATTGGAATATGCTGGCCTAACCTAATGATTAAACTACTGTATCATCTTTATGCAGAATGGTTTAAATCCAGAAGAAGGATCAGAAAATTTAGGCTACCTACTTACAGTTGCCCTTTCTCTCCCAGCTTCAAGCTTTTAGCTGATAAGGAGACCAGACAGAATCAAATGTGTAAATGAGCAAAATAGATTTCACTTTGTAGGTCCTCCATTGCATCAGTCACCAAGACCCAATATTCTGTCCATTGCCAGGATCCGTGTCTTTGTGTGTGTGTGTCTTTTGGAGTTTGTTATAATAATTTATCAATAATGGGGAAAAGTTTCTCTTTTTGTGTTCGCAAATTCGAGGTACAGAGTAGGAAACAGAATAGAGCTGGATTTCACTGTTCCTGAGTAACTGCTCTGTGTCCCTCTCTGCCCTGTCAGTCTCCAGCAAAAGACTTACTTGCATCAGACATCTTTGCTCCTCTCGTCTCAGAACCTCCAGGCCAGACATCTCCAGGACAACCTGCAACCCTACAGACCAAGCCCCTGGACCTCTTCAAAACAAGTGCTGCTGCCCCAGTAGGGCCCCTTGGGGGTCTAGGTAGGTGTTTAGAGATGGAGTTAGGTTTGGCTCTGTTACTTTCACTCCTAAGATGGTAATTCATAGGAGGGAGCACTTCATATCCATAGGGGTTCCTGGGGCATAAGATTTGAGCATCCTAGGGAGCCTTTCTCCCACTTTTACTTCTGTACAACCCACCCCTATTAGGTACTCTTGACCTGTAACTGGAATTTGACTCCTTGAATTGGCATGGGAGAAGAAATCCATTTTTAGTATTGCACTTATCTGAACCAACCGGTCATGGCTTACTGAAGACAGTTGGAAGGGATTCTGAAGCCCAGACCAGCTTCATTGGAGAAACAGGGTTGAGATGAGAGAGCCTTGTCTATCATCTCTATTTGAAAAAGTAGCAACATGCATGTCTTCCATGCAATTTTGCCATTACTAAATTGAAGCGCTATCCCCTATTTAACCTCTTGGTTAAAGGAAGGGATATATACCCCAAGAGGGCTATAAGTTAAATCTGAAGCAAGTGTGAGTAATTGAATGAAAGTGCCAGGTTCTGAGCCCAGCTCTGTTTCTAGGCATATGGTGGGTGTGAGACAGGCATATATCCTGATCAGTCTCTGAATAGTTAAGCCTTAGCAGCTCCTTGCTGGTATTTTGGCTAGTTGGGTGCCTTAGTAGAGTTAGTAAGTCCACAGTACAGAAGTCTGAAGTTGAGAAGAACACAGAAATAAGGGAAGAGATGGAATTTTATCAGATACCTGAGAGGTGATGCTGCTGTCATTCAAAAATGTGTCACCAGCTCTGCAAGCCACTGGCCCACTCTGTGGCAGGACGTTGGGGAAGGCCGCTCGGCCGAGGGCTGGCCCTGCTACTCATTGCCTGAAGCCTCCAGTTCTTTCCTGCCTCCATGGAACAGTCTTCAGAAACCCCGACAATGGTCTTTGCTCTCCTGCTGGGGCTTCTCTTTGTTTTTCTACTTCTTGTCACCTCTACAAGCTCCAAATAGACTCTGTCTTGGGAGGGGGCTGAGGCGGGGGGGGGGGGGGGGGTGGCTATGGGTGAAGAGAGACTCTCCCCTATTTTGTAAAATTTGACCAGGGATCTTGGCTTTCTCTGCCTCCTGCTGAGTCAATTATCAGGACTCTTTTTTTTCCTGCTGTTTTCCGCCAAAGGAAAATATTTTGGTTCTGTCATCTTAAATCTGTTCCATCGCATCTGGAGTGTGGTAGCAACAGGAGGGTTGTTTCCCACCTGCTGAGTGGCTGAAATCCCTGCAGGTGTGAGAAGCCCACTTGTTCCAGGTCTCTGCTTGGCATTTACACCATCAGGAGACTCTCCCCAAGCACTTCATATCTCTTGGGGTCTTCCCCTTTCTGCATCCCTTTCTCCTCCACCCTCAAGTGGAGCTGGTTGGTGCCTTCCCTGCAGAAGGATAGAGAGCTTGTATGCAGTGCCTGCGACTAGGTCACATCGCAGAGCTTTGTAGTTTCATATCAATGCCCCGAAGAATTTTTACAGCCGATATTTAACAAGTCAGCCTGAAAATACAGCTGGACCCTATAACTGTTAATTTATTCGGACGAAGTGAAGCTTTTTGGCTAGGTGCCCCTGTGGAGGCCTTGGGGTATACAACTGCAGAATACTGATGATTCTTCCCAGTTTGGACATGGGACTCAAACTGAGCCCTACAGTATAGCCCCTGTCCACTAGCAGGGATCTTCAGCCAAGCCATGGAAGGTTGTAGGTCTGGCTTCCGCTGGACCCAGCTGGGGGACCGTTTCCTCTGGAGAACTGGGGGTGGGGAAAGGGCATTGTAGAAAGCTGAGCCTTTGGCTTTGACTAGCTGCCCTGCACTTTAATCTAGCATCTAAAGGTTAATAAAACTAACTTTTTATACCCACACTTTCTTTTTCCTTACCTTTCTCCAGCAGGGCCTTGAATATCTTGGAAACGTGATGCATGCGATCTGGTAGACGGGAATGAAGGCTGGCCTAAGTATACACTGGGAAAGCCTTTAATTCCTCTCAAATGTATTTTTCTCTTTTACCACCACTCCCACTAATACCATCTAGGACTAAAGCCACACATTTTCCTAAGGGAAGGCAAGTCATCCAACATGAAAGATGGTAAAATTCTATCCAATTTTTGCACATCCAATTGGTGTAAATTATTAGTGAGTGACTCTAGCTTCAGTTAATAAAATTTAAGTAATTGGTTTTAAAATGCCAGCAATAACTTTGTTCAAACTCAAGCCACTTCTAGAAGCCTGTATTATAGGATCTAAGAGAACTGTTCCCTTGCACTTCGTTTTATTGTACCTTGGAGATATTGAGTTTTTTACAAATTGATGGTTTGTGGCAACCTTGAGTGGAGCAAATCTATCAGCACCATTTCTCCAACAGCATTTGTTCACTTCGTGTCTCTGTATCACATTTTGGTAATTTTACTTTAAAAAAGTAAACACTTTTTTACTATTATTACATTGCTCTGGTGATCTGTGATTGATGATCTTTGATGTTACTGTTGCAAAAAAGATTATGACTTGCTGAAGGCTCAGGTGATGGTTAGCATTTTTTAACAATAAAGTATTTTTTAAATTAAGATACGTACATTGCTTTTTTAGACATAATGCTACTGCACATTTACTAGACTACAGTATAGTGTACACATAACTTTTATATGGGCTGGGAAACCAAAAAATTTGCGTGACTCACTTTATTGCCATATTCCTTTTATGGCAGTGGTCTGGAACCAAACCTGCAATATCTCTGAGGTCTGCCTGTATGTATACTCTTGAGTGTACGTGAAGTCTCATTTCGGTATATGTCAAATAAGTGTTTGAATTAACATCCTAATAAAAAATATAGTTCTGTTCCTTGATGCCAAGGAGACAGAACAGGAGGATAGGGTGCTGGATTTGGAGGTGGTATGCCTGAGTTTTAGTCTCTTTCACAGACTGTGACCCTCTCAATTGTAATCATTAATATTCTTGTGCCCAGTTTCCTCACCCCAAAAATAAGCACGTTGATTTAGTAAGATGACCCACCTCTGAAACCCAGCAGTCTTCGTGAGCACACCTCGTGTTCACGGCCAGATGGCTGTTGTTCCTGATGACGGTTGAGTCAAGTAACACCAAGCTCCAGTCCCAAGAAAATTCAAGATACAACATCTTACCATATCAGCCCCCTGAACGTTGTTTTAAGAATATTTCTCACTCTGGAAACAAAAACATTCCTAACCCAAGTTTGAAGGCCTTCTCCTACTTTGGTTAGAAAACTTTCATAACTAAAGAATGCTCTGCTCCAAAGCTCAGAGCAAGTAGGGTTTGAGAGCAGAGTGTCGTTTGTGAATGGGTATGAGGCTGAATTTGGGTTTTCTGTTAGTGGTGACAGTTTAACTGGATCATTAATACACTTGGGAAGAGGCCGAAGAGAAAATGTGCTACGTATTAGAACAAGATGTAGGGAATGAGCTTCTCAAGAAGAGGAGGGCGCACACTGGCGAGACCTAGATTTTAGCGATTTAATGAATTACAAATCAACAATGGCAAGGGTGCAGGTGATAGAGCCATTTCCCCACAAAGAGCAGATGCCTGGATACAGGCTGTTAGTCACATTGCAAGGGTTGGTTTTTTTTGTTTGTGTTTTTGCTTCACTTTATCTCATCTCCCTCTCTTCCTCTTCCTCTTTTAAATACTCTGTTCTAACTTCTGACAAAGTTTAGTGAGTGACACATGGCAAGCAGCACTTTTATTTGAAACAGCTCTCCTAGGAAAACTAGCCTTTTCTTCATTTTTGTATATAAAAGTCTAAAACTATCTTGGCATCAACCAAATTTTATCATCCTTTTATGTAGCTGTGTCCACCTTGGCAGCATTTAAAAGCAAGGAAGCTTTGAAATGGTTTCTTTGGGATGTAAACATGTTAAAGCCTAATGCACATGCCTGATAGCTAGTCTCCATAAGACCTCAGACATGAGCCAGTTGCCAAATGAAAACATTAAATCAGTTTCTCAAGAGTATCTGATGGATTATATATATATATTTTTTCGGTACGCGGGCCTATCACTGTTGTGGCCTCTCCCGTGGCAGAGCACAGGCTCCGGACATGCAGGCTCAGCGACCATGGCTCACGGGCCCAGCCGCTCTGCGGCATTTGGGATCTTCCCGGACCGGGGCACGAACCCGTGTCCCCTGCATCGGCAGGTGGACTTTCAACCACTGCGCCACCAGGGAAGCCCTGATAGATTATATTAATTTACTTCATAGCAAGCATGGTTTCTATATGTAAATGTATTTACTCAATACGTAGGTTCATGCTATTGACAGGCTCTGTTCTAGCTGTTTGAATGACATCAGTGTACGTACGAGAAGGGCTCATTTTCTTTTTTATGACTGGGTACTTATGGACTGTATTATCTATCTAATGAGGAAAGTGAAAAAGGTGTGGAAGAAAGAAAGGGCTTCGAAATGCAGCCAACATTTAAATGCTTGCTACAGCTACTTCGTCTTTGGAGTGAAATAATCTAATAAAAGCCATGTCAGCCTCATGGCTTAATAAAGGTTTGGCATGTAGATGCTCTCTAAAAATGCTCTCCGGAGAGCTGACTCTCTGAAACTCAAGGATCCTCTTCAGGCTAGTTTACTGATAAGTCCTTTATCCCATTTCCCTCCTTCAGGTGGTGTGCCAGTTATATCTGCTCAGACAGGACCATGGAACCCAGCGCCCTTAGTCTTTAGTCAATCCACTACAATGGTCCCGGGCACTATGATGGCTGGTCAGCCTTCAGGATTCAGTCAGCCAATCGTCTTTACCACAAGCCCAGCTGTTCCAGGTTGGAACCAGCCTTCATCCTTTGCAGCCTCAGCTTCACCTCCAGCCCCTGTAGTCTGGGGCCCGTCAGCATCCGTGACACCCAATACTTGGTCATCAACCAGCCCGCTGGGGAATCCTTTTCAGAGCAATGTTTTTCCAGCTCCTACTGTGTCAGCCCAGCCCGCTTCTATGCTCTCCTCTCTCCTGGTCACCCCTCCTCAGCCACCTCCCAGAACTGGCCCTCCGAAGGACGTCTCCAGCGATGCCTTCGTTGCCTTGGACCCACTTGGGGACAAAGAAGTGAAGGAAGTGAAAGAAATGTTTAAGGACTTCCAACTGCGGCAGCCACCTACTGTGCCAGCAAGGAAAGGAGAGCAGAATTCCGCTGGGACTTCAAGTGCCTTCTCCAACTACTTCAACAACAAAGTTGGCATTCCTCAGGAGAATGCAGACCATGATGACTTTGACGCTAATCAACTGTTGAGAAAAATCAATGGTAAGCTACCTACTTCTCTGTCAGCTGTACCAACAAGTATTCCACTGTCATATGGGCCCACAGAGTCCCTCAGAAGAACCCTCTCCCGACTCACCAATAGCTTTACTCTTGCTTTTTTTGCCTAGCAGGGGTTATGGAGACAACTTAACCATTTACCTTACGGAGTTAACTTTACCTTAGTTAGCTGTTTCTAAGGGCTGGCCCAATGCTGCCCTCTTGTGACAATTCTTAAAAGGGCTGCCAGGAGCTATTGAAATGCAATGGGTCATGGCACCTGGAGGCTGTATGTGTGATAAGGACTCATTTTTTCATGAGTAGGTATGTATGGACTGTACTAGCCATCTAACGAGGAAAGTTAAAAAGGTGTGGTAGAACGAAAGCGCTTCAAAATGCAGCCAGTATTTGAATGCTCGCTGTACTGTATTAGTGATTTAATCTCTCGGAGCTTCATACTTCTGTGTTGGCCTCAAGGCTTGGTGAAGGTTTGCCATGTAGGCGGGCCTCTCACTGTTGTGGCCTCTCCCGTTGCGGAGCACAGGCACCGGACGCGCAGGCTCAGCGGCCATGGCTCACGGGCCCAGCCGCTCCGCGGCATGTGGGATCCTCCCGGACCGGGGCACGAACCCGTGTCCCCTGCATCGGCAGGCGGACTCTCAACCACTGCACCACCAGGGAAGCCCCATGTAGGTACTTTTAAGTGAGGGAATTCTGAATCGCTTCCACTTCAAGCAAATATGCATGGTTTCCTCTTCCAAGAAGGGAAGAATTTGCCTGTAATAATCACTGGGAGTCCTGGTATTTGGTGGTGATTTTTGTTCCATTGATGTCAGTTTCAAAAGTATGGAACTTAGGGCTTCCCTGGTGGTGCAGTGGTTCAGAGTCCGCCTGCCGATTCAGGGGACACCGGTTCGTGCCCCCGGTCCGGGAAGATCCCGCATGCCGTGGAGCGGCTGGGCCCGTGAGCCATGGCCGCTGAGCCTGTGCGTTAGGAGCAAGTATGGAACTCAATTTCTAAGATAAGCCTGACTGGAGAACTTGTGCATGTATTTGGGGAAAGCTTGTCTACTGACTACTTTTTCACCTTCTAGAACTACCAAAGCCAGCTCCCAGACAAGGTGCCCTGCCAGTTTCCAAATCTGCTGACAATGCATTTGAGAACCCCTTCTCTAAAGATTCTTTCCGTTCATCACCAGCCTCTGTAAGTATCAACTATTAGAAGATGCTGCTCCAAAGTACACGCCACATAGAGTTACCACCTCCTGAATTAACCTTGCTTGTATCTTTGACAGTAAAGGACATTTGAATACGATTGATCATTGAGGACCATCGCAGTGTAAACCTCAACTCAAACTGGGGAAAGATTATTTTTGCAGGAACTACTCTCCTGAACTTGAGAAACAAATAACATATAGAAAAGTCCTTCGTATCTCACTTAACCTAGCTCGGGAAAGCACTTTGAAAGAAAATTGAGCCAAAATAGTATCTTTACAATTTTTTCAAAGATTTAAGTTCCTAATTTCCCACCCATAATTACTTAGCTCATAAAAATAACATTTTGCATTGGGAGGCAAACATAATTCTGAAACTTGGTTTTGATGTAAATAATACACACACACACACACACACACACACACACACACACACACACATCACAGGCAGGCAAACACAAGTCATCATAGACCCACATACAATATCTGATTAGTCTGTGACCTAAGTGATTTTTTTTAAAGGGATCTGAGAAGTCTTAATTATAGTTGTTTTCTTACAATTGTAATTATGGTTATTGACTAGATGGTTTTATCTCCATAGATGGCTTCTCCTCAATCCACATCTTCCGATGTATATAGGGATCCATTTGGAAATCCTTTTGCCTAACTTCTGTAAGTAGAAGATCCTACTAAGCTTAGGTTTGGTGAAAAAGGGTGGCATGGGGGTAAGGGTGAAATTTTAATTTTAGAATCGGAAAGAAGTTAAATCTGTCATGGAGAAGTGAAAGATATGGAACACTATACTTAACTAGTTTAGTAATGAATAGGCTGGACATCTATGAATAGAGTTCTCATACGTATAAAAAACAGTGCTATACTCATATGGATATGGATTTCTGTCATCCTGTGTTTTTGATATTTCACTTCTGTATGGAAGTAAAACTCAATATAACACACAGCCTTCTAGATTTTTGACCTTCATATTGAAGTGATTGCAAAGCTTCCTAGTAATTGCTCAGTTTTCTACGGAACTTTCAAAATCTGGGGACCTTCTGAAGCCACCAAGCAGGTCAGCCAAACAGATTATGATCACACTTCTTGCCTCCCAAATCAATACGTATTTCTTTGTGAGGGGCCTCAAATTAGTCTGAACTAGTCTGGCGATGTTAAATCCCAAAGTGGTGACAGCTGCCGGTACCTCCTTCAAAAGTAGTATGAGCTCACGTGAGTCTGCTGGTGGGTTTTATCCTCGGTGAGTTATCGTGTGTAACCACCTTAGACTGAGACCCGGGAAGGGGAAAAGGAGAGGGGTGTTTTTCTTTCTCAACAGTGAGTGGAAGCAACTTTAATCTTAAAAGGTTGAAGTTAGTGGAGGAGAGGAGACGTATCTGCATTTTGAAAGGGGTGAACAACAGGAAGAATGAAAAGAACCCAAACCCATTTTTTTTTCAGTCTTGCCCCATTCAAGTGAGACTACCAAACTGTCTTGACCCACGTAGAGCTGAATTCTTTTAAATAGATAAATATCTTAAATCTGAGATCAACAATAAGATTTGAGTTTATTTGCAATTTGGATTAGCCCCCCTCACTCCACTTCTGTAATTACAGTATTTCTGAAAGTGCTTTTCTGCAAAATCAGCTTCAGAGAACCGAGTGAGATTACTGAAAAGACAAATTCCTGGGCCCCAGCCCTAAGGAATCCCCCTCGGTGCTGAGGAAAAGCTTCATTTTAACAGGCGTCCAGATGGTTTCTAATGTTAATAAAGCAGTGTAATATATGGAAGATGTTGAAGGGCTAGAAGTCTTGACAGAGACTCATTATTGCTTCCTCTCCAGGGGAGGCACACGCGGACAATAGAAAGGAACAAACCGCACTGAAAATCTAGGAGGAGTGTTTGCGCTAAATTGAATTGACTATAGAGTTCTCTTTGGAGGCCCTTTCTTCTTTAGGTCATGAAGGAAGGAGAATTTTGGTCAACCTGCTAAATATATAGGTTGAGGGGTAGGGGGGACAATTGCCATGGGAGAAAATAGATAACATTATTAATCATTTGTGTTAATCACTTTATTACAGATTCTACATCGACTATTCTATCCAATCCTCTTGAATCGGTCCTAGGCGATACTATGACTGACATTTTTAAATAATGACTTAATATTTAATACATTGATAGTCAATCCAAAATTTCTAACCATGGGTTTTTTCTTCTCCACACTTCTCTAGGAACTTGGCATGCTGACTGTCCAGAGGAACAAAAAGGTTGGCCTTAGTAGTCAAGGACAAAGCTAATAGGCAGACAAGTCCTGACCTCTGCCCTTGTTCTAGCCTTGACATATTATCTGTTGCCCTATTTCTTGCTGCCTCTTCCACTTGTAGAATGCCTTCCACTTTCTGTTTAGCTAAACTGAATCTATGGATTTAAATAAATTAAGAACCTAAGCTCTCTAGCTTAAATGTAAATGAAGTAGTTTCCCTCCTTGAACCCTTGTTTATTGTGTCCCTAGAACCTTCTAGAGCACTGTGCTGTGTACCCTCTGGCTGGGCGATGCAGCCACCACAACCCCTCAGATCATACTGTTTTGAATAAATTTTAAAATCCTTATGGTTCAGAGTGTTTCGGGGTTCTGTTTCAGAGCATAAAACCTAAAGATTGTGGTAGAAAAAGGCACCTTCTTAAACCTTGCTTCAGACCATCACTTACAGAGTATTTTTAAAGTAAAATAAAGTAAAAGTTCAGTTTCTCTCTGGGGACTTTGAACACACCTAAGAACGTTTTTAAAGATATAACTTCTCTGTCTGAACACTATTCTTCTCTCAAGGGCAAGACTGTCCTTTCTCCAATCTCTTGCTAGCTATTGCAAATGAGGGAAAATCATTTTTCATCTCTCCTCTTCTTTTCCCTCTGATTCTCTTTTCAGCCATTTTTACTCCTGGGTTTATATAACATTACCTCTCTTTCACAAACAACAGAGTTTTGTGGGGCAAAAAAAAATCTAATGATTCACAGATCTGAAGCCTCTCTGCCTTCTCAGTAATCTCTAATCCCAGTAACTAGAATTGCAAATGGGCACAACCTTTATCCTTTCTATGGAATAGGAGGCCATCCTCCTGAGCTGAAGTTCCGGAAGAGCAGTTCATGTTGAAGAAAAATCGAACTCAACTCAACAAAGAAGGACCGTGTTCTGAAGAGAAACACATCACAAAGTTCAATGTGATAGCGCCAAACGTATTAGGTGCTTATTTGGGCGTAATGCCAGGCCTTTATCAAGTAACTGGAAAGCTTTCTCGATGCCACACAGTCTCGCAGTTCGTAGGATGATAAATGGGAGAAGAAATCTGCGGTGTTATCATTAAAAATCTAATGCCTGCGATATTTTCCTCCTCATAACCTTGGAAACCTTTCCAGTTCATTTTCAGTCCTATTGTCAGCACAGTTCAAAGGGTTTGTTCTTGCCGTATGAGTTTTGTTTTGTTTTGTTTATGTTGGGTTTTTTAATGTTGTCTCTCGACCCCTAGTGCTCAGGTTCTTGTGGGTGTTAATCAACCACATACAATGTTATCTTTAGGTGGAAGAAGAGGATGACTGCTCAGGATGTAAACAAGATGGTGGCCTCCTGAACACCTACTGCTTAGCTCCAAGTAGTCCGAGCTAAAGTCCTGTGGTTTTACGTTGAATGATAATAGCTGATCACGTATGGCATCATTTTCCATCTGACTTCCCACTCAGTCATTGTCAACACAGACTTGAAATAGTATTTTATATGTCCAAGTACCTAAATGTGCTAACTGGAGGCAACTATTTCTAGGGAATTGAATTTTTGAAAGTGATGAACAGCTACATAATTGTTTTGTACATACTTATTTTCTTGTGCACTTTTCTGTATGCAAAGAAAGCTATAAATTTACTCATTTCAATAAACTGGAATGGCAGAATCTCATGTGTTATCATCAGTTCATTTGACCCCTGCTTTCGGTTGATGTAGTAGAGTCAAGGTATAGTGTACACCAGGGTAAGGTCAGCAAATGTTAGTTGTAATAGATCCTGGATTGTCACAAAAATGAAAAAGTGGAAATCCATGAAATAGGACCACAGGTAAATTACTGTCTCACGCCTTTCAAGCTTCTATTTTCTCTCTCAGACCTCTACACAGTCCTTCCCTGGGAGTTTAATGGGAGTCTAGTGGATAAGACCTGTACCAGAACAACCTCAATTATGTCTAGTATAAAGATCATTCTTTAGTGAACTGTTGGTTCATGCCTTTTACCCTTTGCCTCTCCTTGTTCTTTAGTTAGCCATGTCTGATTTCATCAAAACACAACTGTGTGGACTGGTCCAGACTTGTATTAGCTACTCAGAAGAGGCTTCTGAGCCCCTGAGTTAGGTGGTCAGGCCAATGCTCAAATGTCTTTAGCACTAGGACACTCTTAAACACTCTCCCCTATTAAAAAAGTTCAAGGCTCTCATTCATTTCAAGAAGACCTAGAGCTACAGGGAAGATGACCCCCAAGGCAGACCCTGCTTGACTGTAGAAGTCTTGGTGTTAAACTTGACTCCTCTAGGGAGTAAGATGAACTTGACAGAGTAGGTGTCATTGATTGGCATTTACCGTTAGGGGATGTTTGGTAGTACCGCCTTACCTTTCCCTTTAACTGAAACATTTGGTCTCTTTCTGACAAGGAGTAGAATATAGAGAAACAGACGCCACATGTAAGCAGCTTCCAGTAAACCACAGATGAACTGGAAAAGGCTGCTGATAAGCACAGTTTGCGCAAATTATGTGGCTTATCCAAATGCTCTGCAGTGTATCTAACCCACTGAACCTGTGTGATATTGCCATGTGGTTTAAGCAAGAGCTTGCCAGAGGTTAACCCTTGCTCGTGTGTACAAGGGATGACATGCACTTCAGTGCAGTAGGAACTACTGTTGACCAAGCCGAGGGAGGTGCTTCCTGAGGTGTCCCTGCAAAGTAGAAACAGACCTCTTTAGAGTCTCTTAGTAGCAGTGGTGTTCACACCTGTAAGCCGGGAATTCAGCTTTTAGGGTAACACTATTATCGCAGAAGAGGGTCTCATTTAAGCATCACATAGATCTAAGCTAAAAGCTGAACTTTAACAGCCAGCCTGGGCCTCCACTTCTCTCACATACAGGCAATACAAAGGGAGAAGGTATTGATTTTCTCAAAATAATCTTGCATCTGTGAAGTGCTTTTACACAACATAACTTACATAACATTTACACAACATAACTTCGTTCTGTTGCTACCGTAATTCTGCAAGGTGGGATCTGTTATTGTTCCAGCTCATCTGAGAATGTCATCCATGCTTTAAAATGGCTACAATCTGCTTCAACTCTTTGAGTGGTTTCCAAGGTATTTGACTGTGGAACTGTGCATCTTAACTACCTTTACTATAGAAGTTGGTAAAGC
Organism: Phocoena phocoena; assembly: GCF_963924675.1. Lineage (NCBI taxonomy): Eukaryota > Metazoa > Chordata > Mammalia > Artiodactyla > Phocoenidae > Phocoena > Phocoena phocoena. Next base: position 32,724,728 of record NC_089221.1, on the reverse strand, counting down.
TGAAAGCTTGATTTCCCAGCCTCCCTTGCACGTAGCTGTGGCCATGTGACCACATTCTAGACGATAAGCCGTAGCTGAGGTCTCATTCAGCTATGTAGGGAGATCTTTTCAGGCAGTGATTTCAAACTCCTCCATCAAAATGTTAACCATCATGTCTCGAGAGACAAACAGAGTATGATTCTGTGTCTTTCCTGTTCTGACAGCAGGGAGGGGAAAGAACAGAGGATATAGCTAACTCAGGAGTTTGGTTGACCCTGCAATAAGCTGACAAGTGAGGACTCTGACCCGTATTCCTGGAATAGCTTCAATACAAAGTCTCTTAGTGAAAGACAGGAGCTCCCCAACAGTCCCTGGTAAATATTTAAGCTATTATAACCGTTGGAGGAGATTGCTAAATAATAAAATGCCTAATTCTTGCTGGGAAATGCTGTGTTATAATGAACCCGCTTCTATTAAAAACAACTACATCTCATGTCCTAAGTCGATATGCCAAACGTGGACACACATGGACTGTGGCGGCAGCAGCCCTGTTAACGTGTCCTAATTACAGCAATGCTGATGGACAAGACCCACCCAGGTGTCGTCTCACTTAATGAGGGACTGAGCCCCTTGTTCTCCCTTGCTTCTCTGAAAGTATGTGCTTAATTACTGGACCTCTACCATGTGCTGAAATCATACGACTGACAGTCCCCAGGGAGATGACAGTGGCAGCTGCTCGTGGCAAGGAAATTGGGCTTCTGCAGGAACCAAAGATGGAGTGATCACAAAAGAAAAAGAAGAAGAAGAAAAACAAAACTCCCAACTGTGAAGGGCTCCAGACTAAGTTTTCCTTATAATGTTAGCTGTGGAGTTTTCTGTCAATTCTTTTTTATATGCTTGACTTCAATCTCTATTATCTTACCTTAATTGTAAGAAAGAGAAATTACTCCTGGTCCAAAAGTTACAGGGTGACCCGACTGGTCTGAGTCTGGGTTTTGGATGTTTCTGGGGTGTGTCTGAGGCTGCCTCCACCAGGTACCTAGTTACACTGATGGATTGTCACAGAACCTTTTGTTTGGGAGCAGCTAAGAGGAGTGCTGGAACACAGGAGCTATAGCAGAGAGGGGTGAGAAAGAGAAGCAAGGGTCAATAGGACATTGCCTCCCTGTCTCCCTCACTGGCCTGTGAAACTGGTAGAGAGCATTGATGGTGGAAACAATAGGGCTGAAAGAAGGAGGAATTTTCTTATTCTGATGAAAGAACTTGGGCAAGGCAGGCAGTTCAGGGCCCACGAGTCCACAAGTAATGAATGGACAAGAGTAATGGAAGGCTCACAGTGGCTAAAATTAGTAGGGGATTATTTTTTTCACAAAAATGTCTAGATTGATGGCTGCTGGTGTTGGTTGAGCAGCTCAACAAGACCCTCAAGGACACAGACGCTTAGCTTTTCACTCCAACTTTTATAGCCTTTGGTTTTTTTCTTATGTTTATTTCCTAATGGTCACAAGATGGCTGCATAGCACCAAAGAGGATATTACTGTTCAAGGAGGGCAGAAGGGGAAAGGCAGTACAATCAATGTCTGCTCCTCAAACCAGGCATTTCGGTTTTCCCCAAGTCTTTCCAGCGGACTTCAGCTATGGCTCGCCAGCCAGAATGTGGTCACGTGGCCACTGCTAAGTGTAAGGGAGGCTGGGAAATCAAGCTTTTAACTTTACCAACTTCTATAGGAAGGAAGAGGCAGGGCTGGCTAGATCATTTGTGGGGCTCAGAGCAAAATAAAAACAAAAATGGAGCAAAGGGCTTCCCTGGTGGCGCAGTGGTTGAGAGTCCGCCTGCCGATGCAGGGGACACGGGTTCGTGCCCCGGTCTGGGAAGATCCCACATGCCGTGGAGCAGCTGGGTCCGTGAGCCATGGCCGCTGAGCCTGCGCGTCCGGAGCCTGTGCTCTGCAACGGGAGAGACCACAACAGTGAGAGGCCCGCGTACCGCAAAAAAAAAAAAAAAAAATGGAGCAAAAATCCATTGTTCAAAAAGCAGGGGGAAAAGTACCATGAAGGGCAATAAAATATAAAGCTATCTCCTTTCTTCTGAAATCTCTCTCTTAACATGATGTATTTTGTTTGCCATTTAATGTTAAGTAAAGAAAAATTAAAATGTTAAAATATTAGCGTGAATTTTAACTCTAATCTGTAATTTATATGTGGAATCACTGAAATTGCACAATTTTTGTATTTCATAACTCATATATGCACATGTATTTGCACGTATTTCATTCTTCCCAGAAACACTGCACAAAGCTAACTCAACTGTTTTTAATTCACTTCTTGACACATGTGCATCCTACCAGCACATCTCACTAATGAGTAAAAAAAGATAGAAAAAAAGAAGCTACGTGTTGCCTGATTTTTTCTTTCCTTCTATATTATTTTCAGCATTACATGGATGCTGATGCAGGGAAGGAACACTAGGAAGAAAGATATGATAATGTTTCTTGGTCATTTGTGGGGTTTTGTGTGGGTTGGAAGGAAGTTATGGTTCAGAGAGTGTGACTTCTCAGGGCTGTCAGTGTCCCACCCACAGCCACTTCACCCCCCCCAACTTAGTCTTAGACGTAACACACTTAGTTATACTCACTTTTACTTTGAGCCACTGAACTCCCACACATCATAAATCCACCCGAATCCCATGTTCACAGGGCAACATAAACACTGTGCAAATGGGGTGTCATGGCAAGGGGGACACACGGTGCACATTTCTTCTGCTTGTGCACAGGCTCCACATTCCCATCAAACTTTGCTTTCAAAACAGAAGTCCCAACGGAAAATTCAGAATTTCAAGATGGCACCAGCAGAGCATTAAACAAAGCCTGGGGCCCTCCTGAGTGCTGAGCCCTGTGCTACTTCACATGCCCATGAAGCCAGTCCTGGCACGAGGGCCTTGGAAATGGATCAGCTAATGTGTTTCCCACATGCCTGGGTCATAGGTTAACCCCAAGTTGGCTGACCTCCAAATGTAGATCAGGGCAGTCTTTGACTCCATAGTACCCTCAGGGCAGAAGAGAAGCATAGCTGAGGGCACAATAAGCAAGGCTAATGGTAAGGCACTTTTACTAGAAGGTAGAAGCTAAAGAATGTAGAGGACTAGTCTCTGTGAGTTAGTACCATGAAGGTCACCACACATACTAAAATGGAAGGGGGTGGGAAACTACAAGTTACTGCACAGGAGGCTTCAATGTTTTTTATTATTTATTTATTTATTTATGCCTGCATTGGGTCTTCGTTGCTGCGCGCGGTCTTTCTCTAGTTGTGGCGAGCGGGGGCTACTCTTCGTTACGGTGCGGGGGCTTCTCACTGCGGTGGCTTCTCTTATTGTGGAGCACCGGCTCTAGGCACGCAGGCTTCAGTAGTTGTGGCAAGCGGGCTCAGTATCTGTGGCGTGTGGGCTCAGTAGTTGTGGCTTGCGGGCTGTAGAGTGCAGGCTAAGTAGTTGTGGCGCACGGGCTTAGTTGCTCTGCGACATGTGGGATCTTCCCAGACCAGTGCTCAAACCTGTGTCCCCTGCATTGGCAGGCGGATTCTTTTTTTTTTTCTTTTTAATTGTATAAGGTTTAAGAGGCTCAGTTTTCATAAATATAAATAGATGAATCTTCAACAACATTGATATTTAGTAAATGAAGAGTCACACAGACAAGGTATAAGAACATAAATGGTTCTGAGAGAAAATAGTACCTAATGTTTAAAGATAAGATATGTCCCCTGGCCTATAAAAGCTAGGAGCTCATTACTAAATCTTTTCATAAAACTGTTTTACAGCATGTAAAAACTCCCACGATAACTAATGCACTTCTGTTTTCACAATAAATAGGATTTTTGTTATCGTGCCTTGAGCAGTTCAATAATCATATCACATGACTACAGCTTATAGCCTCCCTACCTGTTACCACTACTTTTTTTTTTTCTTATTCCAACAGAAAGTCACAAAAATTATAATCATCCTCATCGGTTCACTCAGTCCCATGTAATTAATTTTGTTTTCATCTTGATCCTTTGTTAGCACTTTTATGAATTCCTCAGTTTTCCATTAGAGTTCTGAAAATGCTCATTCATTCAGTTCAGCCGTGTAGTCAGTTACCAGAAACCTGTACTTGTCAGAGTCTTTTCCATGAATTCCTTGAAGATGAAACCCTCTTATAGGAACATTTTTGCAAAAGCATCAGAGTATACCCAGAACTGTCTGTAAATGACAAAAGACTTAAAAAATGACCATGGTTAAAGATTTGATGAAAGTTCATAATAATGCAACTGACAAGGAAATTTAGTTATTTCTGAGATATACATTTTAAAGCAATAACTAGAATTATGACTTATAACATTATACCAGAACATATAAGATTTTTAGAAATTTCATGTAATGTCTGAAACATTTATATTAACATACTTCCATACAAATAACCCAAAGAAAGTTTAGTATTAGTTGTTTTTTTTGTTGTTTGTTTGTTTTTTTATACCACAGGTTCTTATTAGTCATCAGTTTTATACACATCAGTGTATACATGTCAAGCCCAATCGGCAGGTGGATTCTTAACCACTGCGTCACCAGGGAAGTCCAGGAGGCTTCAATGTTAGTACAACCTAATTTGAACTCAAAGAGATGTGCCATTTCAGTTAAAAGGATCCTGAGGGGAGGACTGGGAAACTCCTGAGTAATTACTTGCTAAAGGGCTTTGAGATTCTTCATTTTAAGGACGTTGCAATTCTTCATTGCAGGCACAATGCTGCCAGATTTGAAAAGCAAGAGTAGTGGGTTCAGGGATGGTCCACAGGAGTCATGGAATAATACCACCAAACACCTACCCAGCATGTACCACAGGCAGACACTCTTTTGAGAGTGTAACAGTAAACAATTTAATTTCATATTAACTCTATGAGGGGGGCTGCTACTACCACCAGCATTTTATAGAAGAGGACACTGAGGCACAAAGAACTTGAGTCACTGTCCAAAGTCATACAGCTAGTGGCCAGAGTGGAATCCCAGCCCAGGCTCCAGTGTCCTTGCGCTTAACCTCAAGTTAACCGCTTATCCACTTCACTGCCTCCAAAAACTGGTACCATTGCCTCAAGGCTGGCACACCTTACATTCACCCAGATTGTATTCTCCCCACAGACCAGGGCACGAACCCATGTCCCCTGCATCGGCAGGCGGACTCTCAACCACAGCGCCACCAGGGAAACCCCTTCTCTCCTCTTATACTTCCTATAACCAATATGCTTACCATAAAATTGAATGAAAAAAAATTCAATCCCCTATTATATTTAGCTGGGTTTACATATCGTTAACTAATAAGTCTGTATATATTTTGGTCCTCAGATGCTAGTTTCTTTCTGTCAAAGTCCCAAGTTCCAGAAGCCAAATATACCTGAAGCAAGTGAAATCAACCAATCCTTCAGTAACTATAAAATAAGTATGAAGTAACTGTTTAACATTTCATATACTGTCAGAATATTAATGCAATAAAAGACAAAGATGATTTCGAGATATAGAAACAGAAAAACAAGGCAGGTGGTGACTCATTAACGAAATAAGGGATATAAGAAGAGCTTCCTTGACAGGGGCAGGGAAAGAATTACGCATCTGATTTTAGACATGGCAAGTTCAACTTATGGACAAATTAAAATCCACCTGGAGATTTCTTAGAACTACTCGAAGATTGTTAAGCTGGAAAGTAGCACAATAAGCTTTACATTTTTGAAAATTATTGCTTCTAGATATCTATACTTTCAAAATAAGAACTCAGAAGATTTTGGTAAAGGAACTTCAACAGACCACCCTTTGAGACTTCTGGTTCTAAATGATAGGTTTACCCTTAAAGCATAGGTAAGAAAAGTAGGTAGATATTGAGAAGTGAAGAAGACAGAGGACAGACCCCCCTGGGGAATAGTACAATTTACACGATGGACAAGGGAGAGGAGCTAACGATTGAGAAGCAGAAGAACAGGAAATGTTGTATCACAAAAGCCAAAGGAACAGAGAATTTTAAAGCATAAGAGCGGCCAGTAGGGTCAAATGCCTCTATGAGACAAAGATAGGGCCAAAACATGTACCTCAAATTTAGCAGTAAGGAGGTCTTCAATGGAATAAAAGGCAGGCTACAATAAGTTGAAGGTAAAGGAAGAACCATGTAGTAAAGGAAGAAAATTGATACAGACCGCAAAAGTTTGGCTGGCAAGGGTGGTAGCAATGAGAAAAAAAATCAAAGAATTCAGTAGAACTCTATAAAGATAAAAGAGATTTGAGCATATTCACAAGGCTGAGGAGAAGAAATTGATCAAAATGAAGAAATGGAGGATACAAGGGAAAGGACAGCTAATACAGCAGGATCCTGGCAGGTCAAGAGGTAACTATAGAGCACCAGATTTTCCTAAATAAAAGCAAGCCTCCCCTTCCTCTGAGATTTGATTGAGGTGCATGGAAATTGACATGACAGGCACCCACTGGAAGCCAAAGTGTTTCTGAATTTCTCGGTAGAGCAAGAGGTGAAGGAGCCTTTAAGAGAAATGGAGAAATAATCTGTCCAAAGTCCAATGAGTAAACAAAGATGAGTGTCCAACTCGATTTAGGCAGGGCAGCAGAAATCTGAACTGGTAGGACTGATCCCAGGATGAGAGTTTGTAGACGGTGGTCCAAGGGATGGAAGAGGTGCGAGGGGGTTGAGCTTGTGAGAAGGGCCCATTAATGGGCAGGGAATCCACACAGAGGAGGAAAGGAAAAGAAGCCAGCAAGAGGGTGTTAATCTGGGGGAAAATGGAGAAATCGAGGAGCTGGACGTCTCAGTAAAGCCAAAGAAAGGGAATGTTGAGAGTATTATGAGAGTGAGGTAGCTGGAAGAATTGGAAATTGTGGTCAGAGAAGAGATCATTGATGTTCTCAAGGTAAAGCCATGACAGGTGTTGGGATGAAGCTGAGCATGGCAGTGGGCTGAATGGAATTAAGACAAATATTGATAGAACTGATGAAATCAAGGCAGTGAATATGGTGCCTTTAAGAATACTGAAATAACTAAAGTAAATGCTGGGGTGTGAGTGGAGAGGGAGATTCTAACGTGACGTCAAAGCCTTCCGTAAAGGTAAGTGGTCAAGAGTGTTGGTAAACAGAAAGATAGGAGGTAACAGAGCCAGACTTTGTGAACTTCAAAAGAGAAAGGGACTGTGTGGAATCTTCCCTTAAAATGAAGTGCTGTAATGCAATCAAGTGGTTCCCAAGTAGTTCCATGTGATTGTAAACAGATCTGAGCCACAGGAATCCTCATTACTGTAAAGGGATAGCCAGACTTACATCACCCCATTGAGCTTCACAATAGCCCCAAAACCACTCCATAGAGAAATTCTTTCCCCTTTCTTGTAAAAGAGCTCAGCTGAGAATATTGTAATGAACAGGCACAGAACCAGCAGTGAAGAGAGTTGGAATCTGACGCTGCCTCTGCCCCTGACTGTGTGACCTTAGATGTGTCACTTACCTGTCCTGGACATCACTTTCCCCACCTGTATTCATTCATTCAACTATTAATGCATATAACTTGCAATATCTATTGAAGCTTAATATGTGCTAGGCACAATCCTAGATGTTAGGGACCTAGCAGCAAGGAAAACACACCTAAAACCAAGGGGTCTACAGTTGACAGTCATCTCCAAGTTCTCCCTGTTCAATGATTCTAATTATCTACAGCAAGTGCATGTGTTGTAAGTAAAAGCACAACAAGTCCATAGCATTGTAAGACACATGGATCTTTTGGGACTCAGCTAGAAACCTATATGGAATGAGACAACTGTTCCCAACTTGAAATCTCTGGACCCTAAAAGGGAGTCCATGAAATTACTAATAATAAACTTTCAAAAAACTGATTCTACCACTTTAAAAGAGCCAAATGGAAATTTTGCTCAATGCATTTATATCACCTCAGTAAAAATTCAGGGTTTCTGCCTGATGGGCACACATCCTAATGTCCACGCGTGCATGCCTCTGCCTTAAAAATGGGGAAAAGTATTATTATTGTGTGATAAATATAATTTAACCTCGCAAAGTTCCCCAGCAAATTGAAACCAGTGGGAATTCTTTTTTTTTTTTTTTTTTTAATTTTAAAAGGCCCCTGAGTGGTGAAAACTTTGAGAACCCTCAACAGAGTGGGAAACCCTGGAACTAGAGTTTGAAGACATGGTTTATTCAAATCCCACCTCTGCCATTTCTTTGCATGTCACCTTGCCTGTTGTTTCTCTGAGCTTCATCTGTAAGACTAGACTGAAAGCTTACCTTTTATGGAGTTGAGAGGATTTAGTGAGGAATTTTATAGTTTCATGTTGTTTCACATTACATAATTAGAATAATAACAACAGAACTGATGGACGAGCCTGAGATTCACCAAGTTCAAATTCTAGCTACTCACCACTGGGGGTGGGTGATGCTGGACAAACGATGTCATCTCAGTGCACCTCAGTTTCCTCAACTGTAAAATGGGTTATCTTGAGGATTACGTGAGATTATGCATATATAACCTGGCATATTACAGAAATTCCATAAACATTTATTCATTCTGTCCTTTGGAAGCCATTAAGTATTACACAAATTAAAAATGTCACCATTTTCACTGCTGTAGTCTTCATTTCCCTGAGATAAACACAAACCTCATTTCAAAACATGTCCTATACATGATAGATGTTAAGGACAAAGAAGAGTTAAAAGTGCTACAAAAATGTAAGACATACTATATTTTTATAATAATTATTATTATAGTATATTGTTATTATACTTTTCTGCTTCCATTACTTTGCTACATTACATTTTGCCTGAACCATGGAGAAAAAAATAAATATAACTTCTATGGAGCAATTCAACATTCAAACCAGTCAGCGAAGAAACACCCCTATACTCCATTCCCTGCCTCCAGTGAGTCAGTCTCCAAGGAGAGAGGTGATTTTTCAATCTCCAGTCACATCTAATTGTGAAGTCAATTATCATGAAGTCTAATCAATTAGCATTAAGTCTAATTAGCATAAAGTATCGTTGTATCCTGCCTGCTTCCCAGTCCTTCTTTCCATACATATCCTGGCAGGGTTCAGAGAGGCCATGTAAGAGAGGGGGCTCAGCATTCTTCCATTATATCTGACAGATTCCTACCGTATCTGGATACAGCCCACTTGTCATTTGCAAAGATTCCCAAGAAGTGTCTTGTTGCATAGATTTGTTCATCAATGTAGTTATAAGTGTCGCCGCACACATTTGCATCACCTTATTACTTGGCAACTCTGCATGACCTACATGTCGACCATGAAAATTGTCTACACAGCAGACTCAGGAACTGATGAAATGAGTCCCATAAGAGAGCTCTAGCCCTGCATAAAAAAAGAAAAAGAAAAGAGGGGGCAAGAAAGGGTGATAAGACTAGGTAATTTTACTCTAGGTAAGACCATTGAAAAGATCAAAAGGTAGGCAGTACTGGAAAAACTAGCTCTATATCTGTTATCTCCTCAACCCTACCCTCTGTTTTGCTCGTCTTTGTATGTGCTAATGGTTGAAAATTGCCTATTTTTGATTAATGAATACTTATGAAGTCCCCTTAAGTGTTAGTGAATTTTTAAAAATCAATAACATACCGCATCTCATGTGTTTTTTCTCCAGGTAGTCATTTGAATTCTCGACCCTGACCACACATTCGAATGACCCAGCAAGCTTTAAAAAATACTGATGCAGGGCCCCATCCCAGATCAATAATTAGTATCAGGTGGGAGTGGTCAGGCACCAGTGTTTTTTCACAAGTCCCCAACTCATTCTATTGTGCAACCAGTGTTTTAAAAGCCGCTGTGATGTCCCCATTTTCCGGTAATTCCAAAATATCTTGCCCTTTCCACAAGTCCTGAAGAACATAAAAGTGAGGGGGAAAAAATTCTTTCTGATGGGTTTAGAGCAAGTTATTCCATCTCAGACTCTATCTTGCTGACAGGTGTGTTTCTGAGATAAAGAGACCATATCCTTCTGGAAGATATTGGAAAGGCCTTAGGGAGGGTACCTGGATTCTTCAAAATGACCCACTATACCTGTTAAAAAAAAGCCAGGTTTGTAAATGCATTTTACACTTTGCCCATGTGGAAATAACCCACACAGCTCATCCTCAGATTGGAACATCTAGGTCTGTGCCTCCATTTCTGGTCGGTGCAATTCTTTTACTAACTTTGAGTTTCTGCCTCTATGAGAATCATCCACAGACCTTTTTCCCCCCAAATTACACAATCTCTTATCATCCCTTCCAGAGTCTCCCAAAATGAAAACCACCGGAGTCTTCTGTTTGCTTGTTTTTTTTTTTCAACACAGTACTACTGCTGATCTCAGCCATTTAGCATTCACAGGCCCCTTGCCTGAATGTACAATTGATAAGTATATTCTTGGCCAAAACAGTAAGCCCAAGTTATGAAATGACTCTCCTCTGATTGGACTTTGGCACCCAGGAAGCCCAATCTGACAAAAGTTCTAAGCAAAAACAAACAATAATTGTTCCCCAGTCCTTTGCAAATAAATGTCTTCCAGGAACCATCTGGCCATTCCACTCGGAGCTGCCTAGCTAGAGCAGATGTCTACCAGCCGGAGGTTCGCCTTTGCAATATGCATTTTAGAAATAAGTCTGCTGAGAGCGGGGCCCACTCCCAGGTGAGTCACTTTTCCCTTTGTCTCTGGAATTTCCCTGTAGGCTTTGATATTTCAGAGTTTGCTTTAGTAGCAGAGCAGCAAAGTAGGTAAAACATTTTCACGCACATCGAGACATAGAGCCCCAGAATTTAAACTTTGAAAAAGGGTGAGAAAAAGCCTGAGTGTGTCTTTCAGAGTCCTCTGAGGATACCTGCTGCTGTTTCCAGGGATTTCTTTTAAACAAGGTATTCAAGTGTGAAGGCTGAGATAGTCTTCAAATACTGGACTTAGGAAACAAAGTTGGTTTTTACTAGAGTATAATAAACCTGGGTATATCAGTATCTAAGGTCTGAGAAGTTTAAATTTAAGGCAATAAATCTTTCCCTCACTCTGCCTCAGTGTCTAACACTCTTAACTATTGGCTACATCCCCCTTTTGCCCCACATCAGGCAAAGCTTAAGCATTTTGCTTCTCCTCCGTGACATCCCAAGTTGTATCCAGAGGCACATGTTTTGTCCTTAGGTTTAGGGTGGTATTTTCTTCCATTCGAGGAGAATCACCATGGTGCAGACCTGTTGGCCAGGCCTCCAGGAAAGACACTTTCTCTTCTTATGCTCTGATCCTAATTGGGAACATGAAGCCCACACCAAGCCCATCCAGGAGATAAACCAACCAGACAAGATGTGCTCACTGACTGTCTACACTGTACCCAGAGTGGCTGGAGAACACACAGTCCTGTGTCATCTGATACAGCATGATCTCATCTGGTGATGGTATTAAAATATTCTGGCCATTGACAATATAGCTGGGGGAAATTATCTACCCAAACACTGTCCCTCTGCCTGCTGTGACTGTGACCTGTATCCAATTTCCCTTTGGTCATTTGAGTCTGGGTCTCACCAAATTCTGTTTTGGACGATAATGTCCATCTCAAGCACATTTTTGCCATCCTCCCGGCTGCAGTGGAGGCTGCCGTTCCGCCTGGACCCCACCAGGCACGTGGTTTGCTCCCTTCTAGGAGGGGGCACACAGAGACACTCTACGGACCAGCCAGGGCTTGGGTGAAGTGCTCCGCCAGGGTTTCCTTCATCCCATCACTTCCTCTTCCCACATTACTTAAGAAGCATTGTTCCAGGGCTTCCCTGGTGGCGCAGTGGTTGAGAGTCCGCCTGCCGATGCAGGGGACACGGGCCCGGTCCGGGAAGATCCCACATGCCGCAGAGCGGCTGGGCCCGTGAGCCATGGCCACTGAGCCTGCGCGTCCAGAGCCTGTTGCTCCGCAACGGGAGAGGCCACAGCAGTGAGAGGCCCACGTACTGCAAAAAAAAAAAAAAAAAAAAAAAAAAAAAGAAGCAGCAGCATTGTTCTATTCAGAAAAATATTTGCATTTACTGGGCACCGGGTACAAAGGGGATCTGGGAAGGCAGTTACTGAAAGTGGCTTTAGCCCTCTTGTACTTACCCTGACCCTTTCTTAAGTTAAAAAGTAATTTCAGAACCCGAATTCCTGGATTGTGACTCTTGCTCGTCAGAAAATGAGAGGCCATGGGGAAGGCTTCCGCCGCTTTGAAGTTTGGACCCCCTGGGTCCTGGCCACACTCATCTGTTTCAGGGAGGACCAGAAAGCCCCCTTGGCTGCCCCCCAGCTCTGAGCAGCTGCACCTCTGGCTGGGATTTGGCTGCAATCACTCTCACTGCCATGCCCTCGGGAGTGTGGTAGGGTTGTCCCGCTCCAAACACTCTGTTCTCTCCTTTGATACAGGGTTGAGGTCAAACAGAGTGTTCAGACCAGCCATGAAGCGGGACACACAGTTCAGCCAAAGAACTGAGGTTTGCAAATGATTTTAAGATACAGATTTGATCAGAATGAAGAATTCCTCTGGAACCAGCCTTCCCAAGCTCAGGTTGAGGTGCCAATACTTACTGACCAACTGTATAAATCTGGGCAACCTCTACGAACTGTTACTCAACATCTCTGTACCTTGGTTCCTTCATCTGTAAGATGGTGATTGTATTCATTTCCTAGTACCACAAACTGGGTGTCTTCAAAGAATGGAAATTTATTGTCTCACAGTTCTGGAGGCTACAAGTCCGAAATCAAGGTGTCAGCAGGGCCATGCTCGCTCTGAAATTCTGGTGGGGGATCCTTCCTAGTCTCTGGTGGTGGCCAGCAATATTTCACATTCCTAGGCTTGCAGCTACATCATTCTGATCTCTGCCTCTGTTATCACATGGCCATCCTCACATCCTCTCCTGTCTGTGCATGTCTCTCTGGCTCCAGATTTCCCCTTTTCAGAAGGACACCAGTCATACTGGATTAGGGTCCATCGTAATGAGCTCATTTTAACTTGATGACCTCTGTAAAGACCCTCTTTCCAAATGAAGTCACATACTGAGGTACAGGGTATAGAACTTCAACATATCTTTTTGAGAGAACACAATTCAGCCCATAGCAGTGACAAGGAAAGTCCCTACCTAATAAGGTTCTACGTGAACATTAAATCTTTATACATGTTATACACTTACAACATCTGTGCTTGACACGCTGTAAGAACTGAATAAATGTGAAGTATTCCTTAAAATAATAACCTTGCTATTCCTTTCACTTTGATATGCTTTCTGGTTTAGGAGAGGAGGGGATGGAATTACAGCTAGCCTTCGGGGGAGAGCACATGGCCACAGACGTTGTATCTTAAGCCATTGCTACAGTGAGCTATTGCAACTGCTGAATAATTGGGGATTTCCAACACTCACTTGTTTGCAAACACAAGCATGCCCATGAGACTAGGTCATGAGGGGACATCATCTCTTACGTCTCTCAAGGTAGAATAGAAATGTGAAAAAACAAAAACAAACCCTGTACAGGTAGAGTAACAGCTCATAATATAGGTTCCAGAGCCAGGCAGTTGGGTTTGAGTTTGAGGTCCGCAATTTACTAGTTGTGTGACCCTAAGCAAATTCCTTAACTTCTCTAAACCTGTTCCTAGCACCTGCACAATAGGAATAAAAATGTGACCTGCTGTGAAATCCCCGAGATAATAAATGCCATGTGCTTAGCACAGCGACAGGCAAGATGGCTGTGAGTATAGCTATCGTTAGTTTCTTCCTTTTCATTTGTAAATAACAAAATATTTACCTGGTTCAGGGGTCAAAAAATATAACAAGTATACATTGAGAAGTCTTAATTTCCCTACTCCTAGCTTTTCATGAGATTTGTGTTATATGTAAAGTACTTAGATCCCTCCCTGTCTCCCACCTCACCCTTTCCCCACAGGGAATACCCTTTATTAATTTCCTGTATCTTTCCAGTATGTCTTTATGTGGATTAAAGCATGGAGCTAACTGTAATCTTCCTCTTCCTCTTTCTTTCATAAAAGGTATCATATCATATATACTATCTTGTACCTTGCTTTTCTTCTTTTTACTTTGCAATATATCCTTGAGACCTTTCTGTATCAGTAGAAAAGGAACTTCCTCTTTCTCCTCACAAATGATTAATTTTCCATTGTCTGGTTATACAGTTCAGATAACCGCTTTTTGTTTCCAGTTTTGCATTATAAGCCATGCTGCAATGAATATCCTTATTCACATATCATTTTGCAAATGGATAATTGTACCTGAGGATTAATTCCGAGAAGTGATATAACTGGATCAAAAGGTATCGGCTTCAAGCTTTTGCTGAAATTGCCCCACAGTCCCGTGAGTGGGTATTATTTTACACTTTCGTCAGCGGAGTGTAAAAGGGCTTGTTTCTCCAAAGCTTTGCCAATGGGAGCTCTAGGCCAACAGCTTGATATTTGCCAACCTCACAGGTGAAAATTTTTTGAATAGTTTTAATTTGCCTTTCTTTTAATCAGGTTACACATCTTGTCATATGTTTAAAGGTTATATGTATTTTGGGGGACAGTGAACTATCTATATTCTTTGCCCATTTTCCTATTGAGTCTCTTGTCTTTCACTTAGAGATTTCTATGGTGACTTATTATATTAGTCCTTTTTCTCTGGTATGAATTACAAACGTCTTTCCCAGTTTGTCATTCATTTTTTGGCTGCATATGTGGGTGTTTATAGTTGTCATATTTATTTTATTCTTCATTTTCTAACAGTTAAGGAATTCTAGACTGGGAGTTAGAAATCCAGAGAGTAGCTGAGTAGGTCACCTCTGGAGAGAAACTGCCTAGGTTTGAATCCCAACTCTGCCACCAAGTAGCTGCTGTGTAATCCGAGAAAAATTACTCACCATTTCTGTGGCTTAGTTTCTCATCTTTCAAGAATGATAATACTAGTAGAAGATATCTCATAGCGCTGATGTAAGAAGTTAAATGAGATAATGAACATAAAAGTTTAGAAGAGATCCTGACATAAACTAAGCACTCAGAAATGCTAGAAATTATCATTCAATTTTTTTAAATCAAACTTAACAATCAGGAAAAATACCCAAACACTCACTAAAGTTGGGAATAACTATTAAATTGAAAATGTCCAGGGAATTCTCTGGCTGTCCAGAGAATGGTTAGGACTCCATGCTTTCACTGCGGAGGGCATGGGATTTGATCCCTAGTTGGCAAACTAAGATCCCACAAGCCACACGGTGTGGCCAAAAAAAAAAAAACAGAATTGAAAATATCCAAAATGTCGGGGTTTTTTCTCCTTCTTTGGTTGTATCCATCTGTGTTTTTAATATCCATATTTAATATAAGTTAACAGATATTTGTTTATGAATTATTATTGGCCAAGTATTGTCTTTTTTATTCACCTGTTTAATACAGGAGATATTTATTGTTTGCAACGTGGGCTGGACATTGCTTCGGGAGCTGTAGTGTAATACAGAGCATGTAATTATCAAGGGTCTCTGCCCTCAGTGATCTTACAGACTAGAGGAGAATATCAACAAGTAAATGGCAATTGCAATTCAACCAAGTTCTCTGAGTGAGGCCTGTGTTGCTAAGGGCAACACGCTCCCCTGAGCCTAACCACTCACTTGTGCACTGGCTTCATCTGCTCCAGCCTCATCAAGGACTTTGCTCTTTTAATTCTGACCCCTCTCCTGCATTATCAGTGTCTCCCTTTGTACCAAATCATTCCCATCAGCTTGCAGACATGTTGTAACATTTCCTTGAAATGTTGGCTCAGTCCTCAGACTTACTCAACACACCCACTCACTTCCAGCCTCATGGTGTGAAATATCGCTTATATTCTGACATCTCTCAAATTTATATCTATGATGCTGATCTCTTTCCCGAGCCCAGTGTCCAATTACTTAGTCAACATCTCTTCTTGAAAATGTAACAAGCATCCCAAACTTAACATGTCCAGAACATACCTATTGATTTCTCTGCCCATCCTCATCCAACTTGCACTACTGCTCAACAAGTTACTCACATAAAAACCTGGGAACCATACTTGACTCCTCTATTTGTGTCATTGCCACATGCAATGTAACTGCAGGTGCTGTTGGCCTTACCTCGAAAATATGTCCCAAATCTACCCACTTCTCCCTGTCTCCACTGTGACCATTTTAGCCCAAATCACTATCCTTTCTGCCCTGCATCCACTCTTGTCCACTCCCCAATAGTCAACTCTCCACCCAAAAACCAGGGAAAGATTTTGAAAATGTAAATCTAAGTGTTACTGTTGCTCTCATATTCCTCTAAGGATTCCCATCGAGCTCCAAATCAAATCCAACTTCCTCACTACAGCCCACAAGGCATGAGCTGCTGCTGCCTGTTCCTCCAGATGCACCTCACTCTCCTTTGTGGTCACTCTGCTCTGTTTGCTGTGCCTCCAACATGCCACCTCAGGGCCTTTGCACTTACTTTCCCCTAGCTTACAACACTCTTCTCCCAGATCCTCGCATAGATTCTCTCTGATATCATTCAGATACTTAATCAAACAGCACCTCCCTGTTCTGGTCATTTTTACTGTGTAACAAATCATTACAAAACAGTAGCTTAAAATAAGACCAATTATTTCTTTGGTTCTTGAAGCAGGGCATTGGCTGGGCTCAGTTGGGCGGTTGTCATGGGTCTCTAACATGGATGCAGGCAGATGGTGGCTGTGTCTGAGGTAATCATGACAACTTCTTCACTCACGTCTGTCACCTGGGCTGGGAAGACCCAAACAGCTGGGGGACTAGAGCAATTGAGTCTCCCTAGGAATCTCTCGTGTGTGTGTGTGTGTGTGTGTGTGTGTGTGTGTGTGTGTGCTCTCCACATGGTGGACTCAGGGTAGCTAGCTTCATACGTAGTGGTGAAAGGCTCCCAGAGCAAGTGTCTTTAGATAAACCAGCATGGGCTTCTCTAACCTAGACTTAAAAGGCATGCAGGCTCTCTTCCATTGCATTCTACTCCTCAAAAGCATTAACAAAGACCCTACCAGCCTCAAAAGGGGGACGCATAGACCCCATCTTTGATGAGTCTAATTTTGAAGAATGTGTGAACACATTTGTAAAGCACCACACCTGCTCTGAGAGGGTCCTCTCACCATGCTCTATAAGAAACGCCCAGCCCTGTGGGGCTCCAGAGCAGCCCTATGGCACTTTTTGTCCTCTTACCCTGGTTTATTTTCCTTCACAGCTGACATGTCTTAACTGATACTGCATGTTGTATTTTCTAGTATACTCTTTTATTGCATCTCACCCACTGGAACGCAGGCTCCGTGATGGTCGGGATGTCGCCTTGTGGCCCCAGTTACCAGAACAATTCGTGACATAGAGCAGACCCTCCATAAATGTTACTGAATGTTGGCTCATTGGAAGCACATGAGAGAAGCTCTTGACTAAGACTTGGGAAACCAGAAAAGTCCTGAAATTTTAGAGTGTTGGCCACTGCCGTCATATTATCTCTTCACGTTGATGAATTGCAGGAACTAAACAAACTGGCAGGTCCATGGGTTAAGGATATAGTCCTAATTAGCTTATATTTCTCCACTCAAAGGAGCCACATTGTCTTATTTATTGACAAAAAGATTCCTTCCTACAGCAGGTGTTTTCCTGCCTGGGCCCACCACAAAGCGTCCTGGAGTGTGAACTGCTCCTGAGGTTTTCTTTATCTAAAGTTGGAAACCTCTCTTCATGGCAGGGAGATGGGACCAGGTGTACATCAATGGCTCTTCATTCAATGCATTTCTGGCCCAGAGTTAGACCTCCTGCCATGTTGATGTACATCACTTTGATCTAGGAAATGACTTACAAGCTGAGATTGAAACACTTGGAAATAGGCTTTACTTGATAAACACATTTCATCTATGAATCCAGAAAGTGCTTTACAAATACTTCTCCACTCAGCCCAATAGCCCAGCAGGGTGAAATGCAGGTGGTAAGCATTGTACATACACCGTCTTTGAGCTACAAAAGTTGTCTGTCTAGTGAGTCAAAGGGGCTGGGGAGAGGGTACTGGGCTCAGAAGGAGCTATCCAAGATCACTCACCCTCTTTCTTAATATTTATGGAATGCATTCATTTCAATAACATATTCCCCTTGCATAATCTATTATTTCCTCTTAATAATTGCCTCAAGTCCTGCCTTTATTTTGCCTCTAAATATCCAGGTACCTGGTGCAGTGAAGGCAAAACATCCAGGTGTTCCCACAATTTTCAATTTATTTTTGCCTAATTTGACAACATTTAGGTGTAAGCTTCAAAAATATATCCAGGTAAGAGCCAGATTGCCCAATTGCTGTGCTTTACCTGGAGCTGCTATATTTTAAAAATGTATTCTTTTTTTTTTTTTTTTTTTTTTTTTTTTTGCGGTACGCGGGCCTCTCACTGTTGTGACCTCCTCCGCTGCGGAGCACAGGCTCCGGACGCACAGGCCCAGCGGCCATGGCTCACGGGCCCAGCCGCCCCGCGGCATGTGGGATCCTCCCGGACCGGGGCACGAACCTGCGTCCCCTGCATCGGCAGGCGGACCCTCAAACACTGCGCCACCAGGGAAGCCCTAAAAATGTATTCTTAAATAAAAATATAAATACATTCTTTAAAAATATATTCTGCTATATTTTAAATATATTCTTATTAACTTAATGTCTCCAAATGTCTACAAATCATCAGACTATTACATCCAGCAATTATTGGATAAGCCATGACCCTTTAGATTATTTCAAAGAGGATTTGAGTTGGTTGGTGCGGGGGGGGGGGAGGCAGCAGAGGAGAGAGAGCAAAATTGCAGTGAACTAGGAGTGGAGAGACATAGATTCTAAATCCAGTTTTGCTACTAACTGTCCAACTTTGAATAATTAGCGTAATTCTCTGTTTTTAGTTTCCCACCTATAAAGTATAACACCTACAAAATGTACCCTCAGTGGTAGAATAAAGGTTTAATGAGAAAATGAGCTTTGGAAATTATCTAGTAAAACTAGTAGAAAACATAGGTATTGCTTAATCAAAAAACTTTTATGAGTGTTATGGGCTGAATTGTGTCCCTCCAAAATTTAAATGTTGAAATTCCAAACCCCAGACTTCAGAATGTATTGGGGGTCATTAGGGCAGGCCCTAATCCAATACAACTGGTGTCTTTGAAAGAAGAGTAACTTTGAACACAGACATGTACTGAGGAAAGACCAAATGAAGACACAGGAAGATTTTCATCTGCAAGTCAAGAAGAGAGGCCTCAGAAGGGACCAACCCCACAGACACCTTGACCTCAGACTTCTAGCCTTCAGAATTGTGAGAAAATAAATTTCTGTTGTTTAAGCCTGTGATACCTTGCAATCAAATGAAAGAGTCCTAGCAAATGAAAGGATACACTGAGCCTGATATCTAGTGGGGTGTAAGAGCCACTCTGAGGGCAAGGGTGGGATCTGTGCAGACCTTCCCACAGGACCAGGTTGGATCATTCAGGCAATGAATCTAAATCACAATCTAGGAGGGCAATAAGAGATCAAAGGCGAAGTTCTGGTGCTCTATTCTAAGTCCAAGGTGTGAGTCAAATATGTAAAAAAAAAGGAGTCCTGAAGTTAGAAGGAAGGGAATTAGTGTACTCATTGTTAATATGGGGCTATTATTAACGTGACGGATGTTAGAGAAGCATATACAGGCAGCGCCAGTATCATTGGAGCAGGGTCCTGGTCACTGATCAGATGAACAGCCTTTCTGATCGGCCCCCTTCACTGACTGGGCTCTCGGCTTGCCCATCAAAGGACTGTAACTCACTCTGCAGTATTTGCAGTGAGTTTTACCTTCCATACATGATCCCCCATTCTGTTCTGTACTCGCTGAACTAGTTATTCATTGAAGCCAGTCTCAACGGCAGGTGAGAAAGATTAAGGTGTCATACCACAGGTCTATTTAGGGTGTGTTTTCTAGAACCAATGTCTTTGGGGGAGATGCTGAAACAAAATGCTGACGTGATCTTCTAAGTAAGTGATAAATACAAAAAGGATAGACAGGAACAGATAATCCAGTTGACGGCAGCAGGCCTAACTAATACTGGAAAAACTAGATCCACAGATTGCAAAGATCCATAGGGACACTAATAGGCAAAGCCTAGAGTAATTCCTAAAACCAATGATAAAGCAGCTCAGTGACTCAGGTCAGTGGCAACCTCAAGCTTGGGTTATGTAAAGAAATGGGCACCCCCATACTTGAATTCCACCCCTTCAGATTTCATGGATACCCACCAGATGGTGCCCAGAAGTTTCCCTCAACATTGTGTGAACACGAGAATCACCTGGCATACTTTTTAAGAACATTGATGCCTGAAGCCCATCCTCAGAAAGCCTGATTTAATTAGTGTAGAATGGGGAATCTCAATCTTACAGTTCCTATTTTTACTCTCTGAGGATTATGATATGCAATCAGTAGTGAGACCTGCTGCTATAGGTCATAAAAGTGCATCTGCCATTGCCTCTTGATGAGGCCGGTCAGTTCCAGATGAGGATTTAGTCGGATGGAAAAGTTCTAGCAGCAAATTTCTCAGCCATGTGGTTTCGGATAGACACTAATACTCAAACCTCCATGAAATCAGTTTCTTCAAGGAGTTTTGGCAGCTTGTCTAATACGTTTTTAACCTGCACTGTTAGAAGATTGAAGCTCATCAAGCCTCCTGATTTTCTGAATGATGTAGGCAAGGGTCAGGCTTACAGAAATGGTATCTCCAGTCATTAGGGTTGCCTAATGACAAGTAAGTCTTGCAAAAATATGATATGAGTGGTCCACCAGGAGATGATAACCTAGAGAAATACAGACCTAGGTCTGTCCTAGACCACAAGATCAAGAACTTTCTTCCTCTTCATGCACTTAGTTTTTCATTTATTCATTCGTAAAGCATTTACTGAGCACCTACTATGTTCCAGACACTTGATATGTAAGCTGAGCAAGATTGAAAATTTCCTTAACTCGCTGATATTTTTACCTAGAACGTAAGATCTGTTAGTTTGGGGATCACGGTTTCTGTCTTATTTTGTTTTGTTGTTTTGCATACCATTGTATCCTCAAAGCCTAGAAAATAATAGACAGTAAATATTTGATGAGTGAATAAATAAATTAAATTAAACATGTCATTGCAAAGGCACTTATGATATAGGGAAGAACAAGACGTTATAAGAATATGTACATAGAAAAGTAAATTACATGAGGGGTTAGGGAAGGT
This sequence comes from Phocoena phocoena, assembly GCF_963924675.1. Lineage (NCBI taxonomy): Eukaryota > Metazoa > Chordata > Mammalia > Artiodactyla > Phocoenidae > Phocoena > Phocoena phocoena. Next base: position 32,703,490 of record NC_089221.1, on the reverse strand, counting down.
TTTCTGGAAAAAAAAAATATGTTGAAGATGAGATCAGTGTGGTGAATAGGAAACAGTAGGTTTAAAGGCCTGAGGCTGTGAGAAAATGTAGCTTATCTTGGGCATTTCAAGTTCGGCATGGCTGGGGGAAAAGTGAAGGTGAAGAATTAGGAAGATGGGCCATGTAGAGAGCTCTGGACCATGTGTTTGTGTTAGTTTCCTGTAGCAGCTGTAACAAATTACCACATATTAGTGGCTTAAACAACACAGATTTATTATCTTATAGTTGTATAGGTCAGGCATCTGAAATGGGTCTCACTGGCCTAAAACCAAGGCTTCGGCAGGGCTACGGTCCTTTCTGGAGGCTCTAGGGGAGAATCTATTCCCCTGCCTCTTCCAGCTTCTAGAAGCTGCCTGCATTCCTTGGTGAAACTCCTTCTGTCTTCAGAGCCAGCAACAGTGGATGGAGTCCCTTTTCATGCTTTGAATTTCTCCTGCCACTTCTGTCTGCACATCTCTCTGAACCACTCTTCTGCTTTTAAGAGCTCGCATAATTGGAATGGGCTCATCCAGGTAAAATACAGAATAATTTCCTCTTAATCACATGCTCAGAGTCCCTTTTCTCATGTAAAGTAACATATTCACAGATTCTGGGGATTAAGACACAGATGTTTTGGGGGGTCATTACTCTGCCTACCATATCATGTTAGAAAATTTGGACTTTATCCTCAGAACAGAGAGAAGCTACTGAAGAATTTCAGTAGGGGACTGATGGATAAGCTTTGCATTTTTAAAAGATCACTCTGGGGGCTTCCCTGGTGGCGCAGTGGTTGAGAGTCTGCCTGCTAATGCAGGGGACACGGGTTCGAGCCCTGGTCTGGGAGGATCCCACATGCTGCGGAGCAACTGGGTCCATGAGCCACAACTACTGAGCCTGCGCATCTGGAGCCTGTGCTCTGCAACGAGAGAAGCCGCGACTGTGAGAGGCTCGCGCACCGCAATGAAGAGTGGCCCCCGCTTGCCACAACTAGAGAAAGCCCTCGCACAGAAACAAAGACCCAACACAGCCAAAAAAAATAAATTAAATAAATTAAAAGAAGGCTCAACATTTAAAAAAAAAAAATCGCTCTGGGCGATTTAGGGAAACAGGATTAGAGAAAAATGACTGTCATCTAGGAGAGATGAAATGTTAGTGTAGACCAGAGAAGTGTCTGGAAGAGATGAAGGGTGGAAGGATTTGAGAGTCATTTATGACTGTAAAGAACAGGTTTTAGTGGTTGATTCGATATTGGGGATGAGCTTCGATAAGACAAGTACCACCCTAGTCTGGTTAGGTTGACTGCATAAATGGAGACACTGTTTACCAAGACAATAAATACAGGAGGAGAAGCCTTGAGAGAAGAGGAAAAAGAATGGATTTGTCTGGGGATGCATTAAATTCATGAGCCATGAAGACATTTAAGTGCAGATGTCCAATTGGGAGTTATATCCAAGGGTTTAAAATTCAGAAGAGATGTCTGGCCTGCAGACTTAGCTCTGGGTGTCATTAACATATACAGGGAAACCAAAGCCCTGGGAAAAGTGTAGAAAGAAAAAGAAAAGAGATCCAAGGACAGGAGCTTGAGGAAAAACAGCATTTCTGAGACTGTCAAAGGAGGAGGAGCCTGAACAGGAGAGTAGGAGAAGAGGATGCAGGGGAAAGAAGCAATAAAAGGGGTCTAATGTCATTCAGTCCAAGGGAAGGGATTATTTTAAAGAGCAAGAGCGGTCAACCGTATTGACAGCTGTGAAGCAGTTGGTAAGATAAGAACTGAGGGAAACCACGGAGCCGGCCACTTGAAGTCATTGCTGACTTTGGCAAGAGCGATGACCTTGGGTCGGGAGGGTTGAGCTGTAATTGGAAGGTAAGGAACAAGAAACCAGGGTGCAAACTACTTTTTCCAGAAAGTTGGCCTAAAAAAGATGAGAGAATTTTGGAGGTAGCTAAAAGGAGGAGATGAGACTTGTTTTTATTTTGGAAGAGAGAGAAACAGAAATATGTTTCTAGCAATTCCTTTGAGTGTCATTGTGAAGGGTGGGAGGGAGGTGGGGTAGCTTGAAGGAAATGTAAAGTTCAGGAAGAGTATTCTATTTGTTCATTCCTTTGTTTGTTTATGTTTAATGTCAAAGCCTTGAACACATTGTATTACAAATGGAAAGGAGCTGGTTGTAAGGGAGAGGTTTAAATGGAGGAGAATCTGGGTGATCAAGAGCTCAAAGAGATGCTGGGATCTAGAGCTTTAGGGGAGGGATGGGCCTTACCATCCCTCTGAAATAAGAGGCTGCACCAGAAAAAGGATAGGTGCCAGTTCAGGAAAGTGGGGCAGGAAGTGATAAGATTCTTGTTTCATGGCTTCTGTTTTTGGATTTCTTTCTGTCACTGAATAAGATAGTAATCCGAGAGGGTGTTGCAACCAGAAGAGATCCAAAGGGTGAACCAAGAGAGATAGAACAGTTCAAAGCCAGAAAAGCACAGCTGGGGGTGGGAGGGAAGGTTAGAAGTGCCAAAAAATATACATTGAAATTCAGAAAGATGAGGAATAAGTCCAGACACGGACTGTGAAACGGGAAGTTCAGCACATACAGAATCTAGGGACAGGAGAGCTTGATTTATGAGGCGCTTACCACAGGAACGGCTGGGTGCGCTGGCTTAAATTTGCAAGAAAACCCAGCAACTTGAGGCTTTGCCAGACTCTCTGGGGGGGGGGGGTATAAAGTTAAACAAGGCTTCTAGCTTCAATGCATCTGTACACTAGTTGGAAATATAAGATTAATCAGTGAAGAACACATAGCCGGATGACTTGCCAGTTTTCTTCATCACCATCATTATTATTATTGTTGTCGTTAGGGCGAAGGTTAAATTACAATGCAGTACAAGAATTCAACAAAAAGTTGAGTTGAAAATACGAAACAGCATGTGATAAGTGTCAAATGCGAGATGGAATAAAAGGATAAATACTGTGGTTCAGAAGGGGGAAAGGAGTAAATAAAATTAAACGGGTTTGTGAAGACTTTTTAGAAAGAAGCACACATGATGGTCATTATAAGCTGATGTGTTTTATTGTCTTAGTTATGACTCGGAGCCCGTGGAAAGCAGTGGCACGCCATTGCCCACAGACTGCAAGATGAGCTCCTGGAGCAGTTGGTCCAAATGTGACCCTTGCCTCAAACAAATGGTAAGCATTCGTTGCCATTCCCCACTGATGTCCCCAAGTGGAAACTGTACTGCCAGCATCTCCAGGAAAATGACTATGAGGCAGGGAGGGCCCCAGCTGAGTTCCAAACCCGGAAGGAAAGGGAAATACCTAAATGGATGAGACTAACCTTGCTGGGAAACCTGAGTGTCGCACAGTGACTAAATGAGTATTGGGAGGAAACGTATTCTATAGAACAGTCCGCCAACCCCACCATGTGAGTTGTTCCTTCAAGTGACATCGGGCTTCTATCTTAAAACCTTTGACTCAGCTGGGTTTGGAGGGCTGCAGTTCTGTGGATGCAGTTTTAGATCAGAATCCCTTCTTGGCCTTAGAAACGCTAACATTTCCAGCTGTTCCTGGGCAGTTTCGCTCAAGGAGCATTGAGCTCTTTGGACAATTTAACGGGCAAAAGTGCGTGGACGCTGTAGGAGATAGACGTCAGTGTGTGCCCACGGAGACCTGCAAAGACCCTGAGGATGACTGTGAAAATGACTTTCGATGCCATACAGGTAATTCTCCCATTGCCTAGTGTGGGTTTCGATGTGCCCTCATGAGCGAAAAGAAATGTGCTTCCAGACGCTCATGCTTCCAAGCATGAAAAAGGGCTGAGAAAAGGACCATCTATATAGTCTATACAGAAAATTCAAATATAGGTGTGGTCCCTCCCCTCTATCATTAAAGTATGTTTGATAACTTAAGAAAAAGAGAGAGAATCTGGCCTGAGAGACACGGTGTCTTTCTGTCTTTCCTGATTTTGATTGCAGGCACATGCATAAAGAGGCGACTTCTGTGTAATGGTGACAATGACTGCGGAGACTTTTCAGATGAGGATGACTGTGAAAATGACCCTCGTCCTCCCTGCCGCAACAAAGTGGTGGGAGAGTCGGAGCTGGCACGGACAGCAGGCTACGGGTCTGTACCCCACATGGTAGAGGGTTTGAGCTGGTACAAAGAGTAGCCTTTGAGTCTGTATTCTGCTTGAATTACATTTGAGCATGAAAGAAGCTAAATGCTGAATCAGTATCTCAAGATCATTTGGACAAACTGCCTGGCCTCAGGAGGCATCTGTAGGATAGACTAGACCATCAGGATGATAGGTGATTACTTCCGAGCCTAGTAAGAGATGAGAAACCTTGTTTATCAACCTCTGGAAGACCATAGCAATATTGAAACGACATGTTAACATTTGAACTTGAACTGCCAGTAGTAGGTCTGACAATTCGATTCAAATATTTGTATAGCCAGGAAGCCTGTCTTCTGTTGGAGTTTCTCTTGGATATATACCTGGGTAGAAATTTTCTCTCAGGAGGTGCCAGCGTTCTGAAGTTTACCCAAGAGGAAAAGGACAGAGGAAACAGTTCTGATGCCAGATGGGGCTGGTGTTGAGACTCTGGTTCTCATCAAAGAACTGAAATTTCACTTGTTTCCCACACAAACTATAGGCATTCCAGCAGCAGGGTCAGCTCGGATGAGACGTCTTAGACAGTTTATAACTTAGAGTTACACAGAATAGAGACCATTTGCAGAGATCTGTGCTCTCAGAGTTGGAAAATAACATAGGCCTGAGGTTCTGTACTGTTCTATTTCATTTAGTTAGAGAACATTCCAGGGATGTCCACGGCAAAGTTTCCATTAGCTGTTCTGATCTGTTTTCAGTAAAGGTACTTTGGGTGGATTTGTTGGCAAATTGTCTCCAACAGACACAGGTGCTCCCCCGTCCAGTGGTATATTGACAGCGATGGCACATGGCTGTGTTTCATGGCCTGTAATGCAATGTGTCTCTTCATCCTCATAACCCCAGTGCCTTGTTCATAATAGACACTCAATTAATACTGGTGGGTTGATAAATAGGTGAGTTAATTAATTAAAATAAATGATTCTGAAATACTGTCAATTGCATCAGGTAAGGTTGAAACTGGGTCCCTGGAAAGAAATTCAGGCTCAGGACTGGAGTCCTGGGAATGGAAATGAGGAGAGGAAAGAAGATGGGGGTGATGGTAAGATCAAGGTCTGATAGAGGGACTAGGGCAGTGGTTCTCAACCAGAGAGGATTTTCCTCTTGGGGGACATTTGGTCATGTCTAGAAGTTGTCAGTGGCCACGACTGTGGGAATTGGAAGTGGGGAGCTTTCCGGGGGGTGCGTGGTGAGGGAAAACTACTGACATCCAGTGGGTAGAGACCCTGGATGATGCTACAAGGCACAGGACAGCAACATGTCAGGAATGCTGAGGTTGAGAAGAACCCTACACTGAGGAACTGGGCAGTTCCTAAGACAGGACCTGTGTACCAGGTTTGGCTGAAAAAAGAGATGTCTCCTCTCTCTAAGGCAGATGAAACATCCACTTGTTTAATCACCATAGGAAAAAAATTTCAGGATACCAAGAGTCAGATCCCAGATAAAACATTTCACATATCCTTTATCCCTTCATAAAATCTTACCCTAGCAGAGTCCAAATATAACCCACAGTGCCTTTTCCCAGAGCCTAAAAGTAGGAATCTCGAATCACATGGGATGGTCTTGAGCCCTACACTCAGCAGGGCCTCTTCATAGTTGGCAGAAATGGAATGGGGGTTGTCCGAAACCTTACAGCCACGGCGTGCTCCAATGAGTCCTGACTCTTCTTGCTGCTTTCCTCAGGGAGAGACTGTGAGTCCATGGTGAAAGCCCATTACTACTTTACTTGCTTTATTTGGGATCCAAGAAACGGTTTTCTCTCTAACCTAAACAAACAGGTTTGCAGCAGGGCATTACCTGTGTTACGTATGTCTCCTTCTATGCAAATTTACATCTGATTTTATAGGAAAAGGATACAGAAACCGTAGCTCTCTTGGCTGAAAAACAATCATTTGTAATCTATAGGTTTCCTTCATTCGGGGAAGGGAAAATTTGTTCTATCGCCTTTGCCAGGGAGTTTCATAATGAGGCACACCCGAGAGCGGCCAGGACCCCTTAAATGCCTGCCTTAGCATGGTCAGGGCTGGTGATGACGGACGTCACAGGGCTGAGCCTTCAGGACTAAGTGAGAAAGTGGGGACCCAGCTGCGTGGAAAGGTTGGCTGAGAGGTGGAAAATGAGGTAGGCTCTGATAGAATCAGCCCACCAACGGTTTTGATTAAGTTCCCCATTACCATGAGCAGTCACCTATAGCTAACTTAGTCTTTATAACCTATTGTTCTCTGACAGCTTTCATGTGCATAATACTTTGAATTTTTCAAGATCTTTTTGCACATTCCCTCTCTTGGCTTTTCATAAAAATCCCGTGGAGCTGGTTAGGGGTGGTATTACAGTCACCTTATAGATCAGAACTGAGTGAAATAAATAAGGCTATTTGACACATTAGTTGGTAGCAGAACTAAAATCCAAGTTTCCCTGACTGATAGAAACTACTTTTTTTTTTACCCTGCCACCTAACCTTCTCTTTCTCCCCACATGCCCATCAGCACTGACGTCAGTCCCCCTACATCACTACAAAGACCACAGGTCAACTCCCTGACTTCAAGGCAAAACTAACCTTAGAAGATGAAACTCCTTAAGTAGCTATTTATTACCCAAATATTTGAATTAAGAGCATAGAAGAGTAGCATAAATCAGTAATTAAGATTTAGGCTTTGTGACCGCCTGGAGGGGTGGGATAGGGAGGGTGGGAGGGAGGGAGACGCAAGAGGGAAGAGATGTGGGAACATATGTATATGTATAACTGATTGACTCTGTTATAAAGCAGAAACTAACACGCCATTGTAAAGCAATTATACTCCAATAAAGATGTAAAAAAAAAAAAGAGACATTTAGGAAGAGGTTTCAAAATAACATGTTTTGTTATAGTTATGATATTGTTCAATACCATTGATATTACATATTTATTTACTATACATCTTCATTATGCTTATATGGGGCTATGGGACTACACCAAAATTGAACTAATAGCAGTAAACATCCTAATCACAGCAACATGCTTCTAAACTGTCCAGTCTGGAAAACCTCAACAAGTTTTATCAGAAGTAATATACAGTCAGATTCTTTTACACATGAAAGTCACAAGTACTCATAGTAATACATTTATACTTGTTTTCATTTGAAGGACTCTCATTTAAATTCTCATGCCAGGAGAATTCACCTGTATCACACATATTTCAGCCTCTTGTCTTGTAGGAATCTGAGATTCTCCACAGGTGTTCTGGGAAATCCCCAACCCATCTTGCTTTCATTGAAAAAAATATAAATCCAAACCAGCTGTAAATGATGTGCTACACACAAGGAATTACTTTTGTGTGTGATCTAAGCATAACACCACTTCTGTGGAGGGAGCCTGCTCTTCAGTTCACTTGGTAAATTGGAACTGCCTACGGTTCTAGGTGCAGGTGTGAAAACAGGCATCTCTAAGTGCTGCCGAAGAACACATGCTTTTTATTTCCCAGGCGATGACATTCCATCCATGAGAAGTTTTCATGTTTCTTGGCAGAAAAAAATATTGGCTCATTCTAGACTAGACTTGTTGTCTCTGTAGTAGTGGAACTAAATCAGAAGTTTTGAAACATTTCTTCCTTAGTTGTACTTTAGACTGTGGATCAGCATCACTGTAACTTTCCAGATGGATCTAGCCTACTGGGCAATTTGCTGTTCTGTGAAACAAAAACCTTCAAGCTGGGGTATGTATAGCATGGGGTACAAAATGACTTTCCAAGGGGGAGGTAGGTGAGTTTTTTGATAATAGTTTCCTCAAGCAAGTCAAGCCTTGTAAGTCAAGTGGTCTCCAATTCTTTTTACCAACAGCATTGAATGATGTCCTAATCAATTGTCAGGTAATGGACTATAAACATAACTTTTAATGACAGACTAGTATGTGTTCTTTTTTTTGGGGGGGGGACATAAAACTCAGAAGATCAAAGAATTGAGTGACATTGCTGCGACAAAATTCTTTCTATTCTTATCTACTTATTTATGTGAGTTAAATTTCTCAGCATTTACCTCTATAAAAATGGAAAGTAGAAATAAAATTGGTACTCAGCCCTATCTTTTTCTAGCAATAAGTAATATTCACCCATGGGTACAGTAGCTAATCAATTAATTAAAAAGGAAGCCCCATTCATTTCATTGAGAGACAACTATCCAACAAAATTTTACTTAGATTTATTAACTATTTTTAAATTTTAATATACTGAAATATACTACTAATAATGGTAAATCAAATCCAGAAGATTTTTAAGAATACTTAGACCTTATGGTCAAAGGATATTTAATGTTTTAAATTTTTCAATTAATACCTTTTTCATACAGAAAAGTGTGAAAAAGTGATCAATTAAAACTTCCAAGCATAAAATTACATTACATTAGGTTAAAATTCTGGAGCAGAAATGGAATAGAAATATGGATTCAAGCATAAAAGGGGGATAAGGGCATATGGGATATCTCCCTATCGTCCACTCATCTTGCCATGAATCTTAAAACTGCTCTAAGAAATAAGGTCTATTTTTAAAAGAAGAAAGAATCCAAAGGAATACCATAAAACATCCAACTGTTAAAGAAATATAAACATTGTAGTCACTTGATACCCATCATCACTATAGAATTTATATTCCATTGGATTTATTTTTAGAAGAGGCAAAATAATTATATTTTAAAGCATAAATATTTACAGCTTGCTGAGAAGTTATATCCTTTGCAACTACTTAAACTTAAGAGGGAACATTTTAGATGTCCAACTAAAACTGTTTAAGGAGGCATAGTTTATCAACATTTTTAATAGATTAGACAAGCAGAAAAATCTGAAGACCGCTACCCAAAAACACGCCATATACATTTCCACCTGCAGAATTTTGCACCCTTGTTCCTTCTGCCCTTCAGGCCCCATCCTTCAAAACCCAAATCAAAACCTACTCCTCTAAAACCCTTTTGATGACCCTGCCATGGGGACCTCTTCCTCTTGGGAACATTGTATATCACTTACCTGTACTACTCATTTGGCACATGTATATTCATCCTTGGACTACTGTTTGAAATTGGTAACTATATCCAACCCCTTACCTTGAATATAATTTTAATGAGATCAAGGACTGTATTAACTGTCTTAATATTACCCACTGTTTATTACAAACACTACACTATCCATAGATATAGTACTCTTAAGAATTCATCACCACTATAAGCAAAGATGAATGTCCTTATTCACTGAACACAAAGAGGTGCAGCGTCTCCGTTAATGAGATATATGGAAGACAAGTTCACTACAAAATAAAGAAAATGTACTTGAGGTCTTGTTTAAGAAACCAACACAGATCATTTGTTTCCAGTATTCTGTGTCTTTGTATTGAAACCTTAGTAATATTTTTTAAACTATTGCTCACATGTCTGTAGATGCAGGAATGGGTGAAAAATTAAAGCCAAAATTTTAATCTCCCATCCAGGATAAGATATTTAAGAAAGTAAACTAGATATATAGTGTTTCTTTTTTCCTCTCTTTTTTATTCGAGTGACTAGGTCTAATTTTTGGCCCTTTATTAGAAATTAGGGCCATAGCGTTTTTCATGAAAAGTATTTCTGGGGGAGCACAAAAGTGGGAAGGAGTTAATTCTAACTATACAGTCAGCCTTGAGAAGGGTATTCCTGAATCAGTTCCTTAACTTGCCTTTCATTCAAGTTGAGCTATAATGTTCATTTTCTGTGTAGATTCAAAGTTTATTAAGAATGTGCTGTTTATATAAAGATGTTTTTTAACTAACCAACTGGCAATAGGATACTCGTCCACTTATTTTCCTTGCATTAGCAATGGGTTTGCAGTAAGTCATCCACACTCTTTGACAAATTGCTCTTGAAACCAACAACCGGCTTTGTAATCCAGCTCATTGCAGTAAGGGATGTGGTCCAGAACAATGGAAGACTTTATGCTTTTGTGCCAAGCTAAGTTATAGATGTGAGGAGCAGACCTCCATTTGGCCTCCCTGCCCTGGGGCCATTTATTCCAGATACAGTCTAGACAGCAATGACTATTTCGCCAATTAATACTTCACAAAGAATGAACTGCTTCTTTTGCATACATTGGTTTTTGGCCTATGAATCAAAGTAAATACTTTTTAGGCTAAACAAGATTCCTATTTCTGAATTAAAGCTTGCCAAATGAAAATATTTTGCTGGGAGAAAAAAGTAGAACTTTTGAGAATGCCTTGCTGGATGATGACATTTTAGTGTTCCTCTTGTAAGTATAATAGGAGTAAAAGAAGCCTGGAGGGAACAAGGTTCTTGACAATCAACGAGACAGCTGGAGGGAAAGGTTTACATTTAAAGAGAATGGAGAGAGAAAGAGCCCCAACGTTGATTCACAGATTAAAAATTATATGCATAAGTTATTCTGCCCCCATGAGATGCTCTGTTCTCAAATAATGTAAAGCGGTGGTATTATAGCATTGGATTTTAGCTCACCAAGGGAGGCTAGCTAAGGGTTACATCAGTGGAGTTCCACTCTTGAAGCCAGATGGACCCTTGCTTCCTACTTACTGCATTTCTTTCATTGTGCTCAACGGTGCCCTAGCTGCCTAGAAGAGTTTATAAGACCTTCTTAATATGTACTTCCCGCCCAGGACACAGAGCAGAGGTGACCAGGCTCTTGCTTCTATTCCTGATTATATCCCATCATCACATGGGTGATGGGGACATGAGCTGAAGCTCTCTTCCCCCAGTGACTGAGGGCTGCCTCGCTTTAGCTCCTGGTGTCTCCACGCCTAATGTTACTCTGTTCACTCAGGATCAACGTCTTAGGGATGGATCCCCTCAGCACCCCTTTCAACAACGAGTACTACAACGGACTCTGTGACCGAGTTTGGGATGGCAACACCTTGACGTACTACCGCAGACCCTGGAACGTGGCTTCCCTGGTCTATGAAGTAAGTATCCTCAGAAGAAAACACATTGTTCAGCTTTAGCTGAAAAATTGTTTCCTACTGAAAAATATGAAAAATTCAGTAGAATGAAAATTTAATGTGAACTGACTTAAAGAAGAGGAGATGTAGCTTGGGTCTCTTTAGAAAATATGCAATAGGGCTTCCCTGGTGGAGCAGTGGTTGAGAGTCCGCCTGCCGATGCAGGGGACGCGGGTTTGTGCCCCGGTCTGGGAAGATCCCACATGCCGCGGAACGGCTGGGCCCGTGAGCCATGGCCACTGAGCCTGCGCGTAGTGATAGAGTTTTGGGAAATACTTAAACTCTGTAAAAAGAATCATCTAAGGTTCTGATGAAACTAAAAATTAAATGAGTGCTGATTTAAGGACTGTGTACACTGCTTCCGTGCTGTTGAGGCTCGGTTTTCGCTAACCTACCAATGAAAAACCATCTTTACATTTGTTTCCTTCACTAGTCCCCCTTGTAAAACCTGCTTGACTAGTGTGAGTGGCTGCAGTCACTCACCTCAAACCCCTCCAGTTCTGTTGAAACTGTTTCTTAAAGTGATTTTTACTCTACAAAATGCTACCTCAAACCTACCACCTTTCTACAAGTCCCCTAAATTCTCTAGAGCCATCCACAAACTCTACCTCCTCATTCAAAGGATTAATATTTACCACCTTTAGAGATATTTGGAGGACTCTAAACAAGATGTAATAAAAAATAATAGTTTATTCTGAACGAGTAGGTACAATAATCTGTTTCTCTAATTGGTCCCATTGGTAACCCATAAAATTCACTTTATTCGGTCATTACAATGTCCTTCATTATCATTGACACTCCCACCAGTTTGAAAAACATATATACTTTTCAATAATTGTAGCTAATATTCCTTTTATCTCTAACAATGTTGTAAGTCAAGCCCTACCCATTGCAGCCTGAAGTGATCACGCTCTCCCATGAATGCTAACGACTTAATGTCCCTACTTATTTGACTGGCATCTTTTTTCACATATGACCACATTGTCATATTTTTGGTGCCTATAAGTCCAGAAAAAAATCAGTTTCTCACAAATCGCAGGGAACATTTTGGATTATTGATCTTTCCCATCATGCTAGGTTAACCTTCTTTAAGTATATGTTTCAAGGGGAAGATTATCATCTTTCTAAGAATTATACATGTTCTACTTTCTTCAAAAGAGTATGCCAAAGATAAGGGAACCTCTGTCACTTCTGATGCAAGAAGGGTTATTGTTGTGTTGTTTTATTTTTTTTAGTTCTCAGGTCTGCGCTGTACAGCCTTCCTGTCTTTGTCACTGTCACCAGCCTCCTAGCTTCTATGTAGGGTTAGTAATGGGTGTGAACCAAGAAGTGAGGGCAGGGGGCTTGCCTGGGACTGGTCTTGAAGTTGCATTTGGAGAGTAAGCATGCTGTTTTCCCTTATCTCCAACCCTGGAAACAGATGTACTTCCACATTCAGAGGGTCTGGATCTTACAAAGGTGATGTGGTGCTTACCCTGTATATTACTTACACCCCAGGTGGAGTTGGGAGCAGCATCTTAGAATCAAACACATTAATATGTCTGTGGCAAAATTAACCCATGTTCACACAAAGTGGAAGAAATGAAGACGATAACTTTTTATCAGTTCAGATCAGATTAAGGCCTTCAAATGAGTTTTGGCTTCAAGCTTGGAAAAAAACCGACAGGGATTGTGGACCTGAGTATTAATTTGGCGCCACCTGAGAAAGAGTGCTGATGGAGTTGGCTGGGGGCTTGTTAAAGTCCCCAGATCACACCCTTGGTGCTAGTAATACTGATGCTCCCCTTATTCTAATCTGTTATGGTCTTGGAAAATGAAGAGCTGAACATAAAAGAACGTGCGCGAGCTTATTGAGTGGAAATCTCGATTTTGACTTCTTAGAGAGGGCCACTTTCTGCACTTTCTAATATTCGATGACATACTTGACCTATGTGTTCGTGTATGTTACTATTATAGTGCCTGAAGGCAAAGAATGCATATTTTTCTTCCTTATAGCTATTACCAATACTCAATATATGTATAGGGTAGGTGTTCAACAACATTTTACTGGATGAATTAATTTTTTAAATCTTGTTTTAGTTACTTATTGGCAATAACTTACTGTCTTTCATTTTTTGAAAGAATTCTACGGACCTATCATTCTGTGGGGAATATCCCTTGATAATGACCCCTTACTCTGATACATTCACACTCCCTCAGTGCCTCTTGTTTAAATGCGGCTTTGGCTCTAGAACACACTGCATAGGTTAGAATCCCAACTCTGCCCCAAACAGGAGTGAGATCTGGGCAAATTATTTATCCTCATCATGCCTCAGTTTCCTCATCTGTAAAACAGAAATAATAATGCCTACCTTGTAAAGATAAATGAGTCTATGTATGTGAAACATTCAGAAAGTTATTGGCACTAGCAAACACTCAATAAATATTTGCTATTCATCACAGGGAACTCTCCTTAATGCCCTGTGGTGACCTAAATGGGAAGGAAATCCAAAAAAAGGGGGGATATATGTATACATATAGCTGATTCACTTTGCTGTACAGCAGAAACCAACACAACATTGTAAAGCAACTGTACTCCAATAAAAAAAATATTTTCTATTCTTTTTTAGAATATAAGAACGCTTAGCTATGGTAAAAGACTTAGCTATGGTTAAATGCATAATTAGTGGTTACATTCTAGGTGAAAGTTTACTGGCTGCTTTGTAAGTAATGATCAAGAACAACTGAAGCTTGCAATTATGGGGGGAAAAAGTGATGATTACATCTAGGAATTAGTTCCTTTTCACTTGTTTTTCTTTAGTCTTCTCTGCTTTTGTTGTTGAAAGTAACAACTTGTAAATCAGTTTCAGGTTTTCACTATAATTCTCTTTAAATCTGGATCTCCATGAGAATGTAAGATTTTGTAGGTCAACAAAGGTTTGTAAAATGCACCTGGATTATAATCATCCTTCCCACCCCAAATCCTCACAAAATCCTGAATAACTTTTTTTTTTTTTTAAAGGGCTTCAAATGCTTGGCTTATTTATTTATTTTTGGCTGTGTTGGGTCTTCATTTCTGTGCGAGGGCTTTCTCTAGTTGTGGCAAGCAGGGGCCCCTCTTCATCGCAGTGTGCGGGCCTCTCACTATCGCGGCCTCTGGTTGCAGAGCACAGGCTCCAGACGCACAGGCTCAGTAGTTGTGGCTCATGGGGCTAGTTGCTCCGCGGCACGTGGGATCTTCCCAGACCAGGCCTCGAACCCGTGTCCCCTGCATTGGCAGGCGGACTCTCAACCACTGTGCCACCAGGGAAGCCCCCCTGAATAACTTTTATATCATGTGAATTGCCAATAATTTCTTGCTATCTCTTAACTTCCTATATCTGTCCCACTCGGGTCACTCACATCTCCAGCCACATCCTTAACCTTGTGTTCACCAGAACTACGCTGCCTCTGAAATCTGTTGTTTAAATTTGGTGACGTCTCCCTGCAGCCTGCAGGATAATAATCAATCCCCTTGGCAGGGGAAAAAGGTCATTCCTGATCTGCTTTTGATTGCCACGTTACCCTCAGCTGTCTCCTCTGAATCCTCCATTACAGGCCTTTCCTGCAAATTAATGCAATAGCCTTTGCTTTCCTTTCTGTTCCGGTCTTTGTTTTGCTGTATCATATATACCCTTAGTTGAATTTCTAGTCATTTTATTTACCATGGAATCCTGAGAAACTAACATCGTAAAGCAGGCTAAATAAATGATTGTTGAATTAATAAATAAATGCATTCAGTATATTGACACTCTTCTTTCAAAAAACAAATGCTTTTTTTTTTTTAATGAAGGGAAGAACCCATATTCAAGAAAACATATAATTGGAATCGTCATTAAAGTTGACAGCAACTGAAAACAGAGGCTTAATAAACATTTCAACTACTCTTTCTACTGTTAGCTTGAGCCCATTTAGAAAACCTGGGGGTGTACAGATAAAATTTATTATATACACAGTGATTTATTTATTACATATTGCTGCTCCCAAGGAATAAATAATACTGTGCCTATAGAAACTGCTATCTTGAAAGGAACTACAGCCCACAATGAATTTATATTCAAATTTGGAGTCATAGGCAGGGGTCAATTACGAAGGAGCTCATACATCATACTAAGCAACTTGGGCATAATTCTGAGCATGGTAATGGAGCCACTGAGGAGAGCAATGTGGTCAGTTTCATTTTAAATCTTTGTGTTTTGTGCAGATGAATTTTAAGGAGACGGTACCAGAGATAATAACAGAAGGAAGCTATTTTATGGTCCAAGAAGGAGATGATGAAAAACTGAACTGTGTCTATAATAGTAGAGGCTGAGAGGAAGAGATGAAATCCAGCTCAGTTTTGAGAACTAAGAGTTCAGTACAGAATTGGAGATAGTGGAGCATATGGTCAAGCGCCCAGTTCTGAATTAAATTCCCTGGATTTGAATTCTGATAAGTTCCTTCACTTACCATCCATGTGACTCCAGGCAACTTATTTATCTTTCCTGAATCTCAGTTTCTTATCATAAAGTGGTATAATAACAGTACATACTTCGTAGTAATCTGGAAAGGTTAAATGTGTTAATAAGTGCAAAGTGCTTAGAAAAGTGTGTAACACAAAATAAACTCACAATAGATGAAAAATATGGAGACCCCCAGTGGATGATAGGCCATCAAAGAAGACCTGAGAAGTGTGTGTGTGTGTGTGGTGTGTGGTGTGGTGTGTGTGTGTGTGTGTGTGTGTGTTGGAAGGGGGAGTGGGGGATCTACCAAAAGAAGAGTTAAATCCAAGAAAAAGATAATGATTGACATCTGGATGGAGTTATCTTGCTAAGAGTAGATTATATGAATGTGAGGATGGAGCCTGAATTGGAGGCAGAGATTTAAGTATCATCCAGGAGGTGTACAATGAGAGAGAAAAGAACGTAGAGAATGGAGTCCTAGAACACACCAATATTGAAGATCTAGGCAGAGAAGATGATCTCTTGAAGATAATTGTATTCATTATCTATCGCTAAATTTCAAAATACCCAAAAATGTAATGGCTAAAAGTTTAGGAATGTGGGTGTGGCTTGGCTAGGTACTTTAGCTGAGGATGACTCATAAGGTTGCAGGCAATCTGCTCTTTCCTGGTTCCTTCTCTCAATTAGTGAGAGATGGCTTTAATAATAATAGTAAATAGTATATGGTTTTATCCTTTATTTGTACATACAAAATCTTAGTGGCGTCTTTAACAGTTTTCTCTTTACCTTTTATTCCCGCTTGCTCTCCAAGCCTCCTCAATTTGAACTTTGGAATGTGTGTTGAGGTGTTCTATCTCCTCCACTCCCAGTGCCAGAGTAATGTTTATTTCTTTTCAAGAAGCATTAGCTGATAAACCTTTAAACAGGATAGATTTCACTAACTCCTATAATATGCCTGGCCTCCTGGAAGATGTAAGCACCCTTGCCCCTCCCTCTGACTTCTGCTTCTCCAACATCTGTTTATTTGGTTCTCATAAAGAAACTTGTTTCCATCCGTGTGTCTTCCTACTTTCTATAATCTTGCTTCTTGACCTCTCTTCAAAGACTTTTGTTCTTCTCTTCAAAACGATTCTACATATTTGTACACCTCTGAATGCCTATCGTTCAGCTCAGACTTCTTTTTGATGGATGGATTTTTGGCTTTTCAATCCAGCTCCTGTCTTCAGGTTTTCTGGGGTGACCCCACCCTCACTGTTTCAGACTCTACTCACTACTACCATCCTAGCATTAGTGAAAGAGGACCATTCAACAACGTTCTAATTGACACCCTGACCAACATTCCCTTATACCTGCAAGCAATCCTTCACACTGCTAAGTTGATCCCTGCCCAGTGCCGGTTCCTTTCTAACCAGTTCAGGTATAAGTGCAAGAGCCTACAAATTACGCCACTCCTATCCTGCAACCACTCAGAAGCCAGTGAGCTAAGAAGACCTTAGCCTTCTAGAAGAGTGAGGGAGACGTGGTTTCCTGGTGCCATTTTGCTCACCTTTGGCACTTCTCATCATGGAAGACTGAGTGGGATTGTCTTCATTTGCTTCTACTAGTCTTAGATTTCAAGGCAATAGAAACCTTATTCATTTTTCTTTCTTTTTTTTTAAAATTGAAGTATAGTTGATTTACAATGTTGTGTTAGTTTCTGGTGTACAGTCAACTGAATCACCTTTATATATATATATTTTTTTTTTTTTTTTTTTTTCCCAAGGCCATGTTCAGGGCAACATTTTCCATGAATCCTTTCTTCATTTTACCACTTAGAACTTGTCAAGCCCTCTTTGGCAGTATAGTATAAGAATGAACAGCTCCACCCTGGAATCAGACTTCCTGGGTTTCATTGCTGGCTGGGCCACTTCCTAGCTGTATGATTGTATGATCTTGGACAAATTTTTTAACCTATGTTTTCTTATGTGTAAAATGGGGATAATTATAGAAATTACCTTAAAGGTAGGAAGTTAAACATTTATTCTACATAAAACACTTTGAACAGCTGCTGGCACAGAGTAAGCACTCAATACATATGAGTTACTATTGTTAGCTGTATTGGATCTGCATATTAAATTTAATACGTCTTTATTATAATCTACTTTTTGCCAGGCACTTTACTAAGTGGTGAGGCTATGGAGTCATGTGGGTAAGATGGATGTGGTCCGTGACTTCTTGGAGTTTACCATCTGAAGGTCTATTAAATAAGCCATTATAGGGCTTCCCTGGTGGCGCAGTGGTTGAGAGTCTGCCTGCTGATGCAGGGGACACGGGTTCGTGCCCCGGTCCGGGAAGATCCCACATGCCGCGGAGCAGCTGGGCCCGTGAGCCATGGCCTCTGAACCTGCGCGTCCAGAGCCTGTGCTCCGCAACGGGAGAGGCCACAGCAGTGAGAGGCTCGCGTACCGCAAAAAAAAAAAAAAAAGCCATTATGAGAGCTTGTAGGAAACAGATTTGTTAGTCTGTGGGATCAGTAAAAGTCTCCCTAAAGAAGTGATGGTTAAGCTGAGACTTGAAATAGAAGTAGAGATTCACCAGGCCAGGGGTATATACTATATGTGTGTGAGTGTGTATAATGTCTGTGTTATGGGAGGCTGGGGGAGGTGGGGGGATTAAGGAACATTCCAGAAAGTAAACGCAGCATAAGAGAGCCCTATGGTGGGAAGAAGCATAGGCTGTGGAAATAGAAAGGAGGTCAGAGGGCTGGAGTACAGTCAGGGAGAGATTAACTTGGAATAAGTCTAGTTTAGACTTTATCTTAAAGGCAGTGGGAAGGTGGAAAGATTTTAAACAGGGAAGTGACACGGTTAGGCTACTCTTCCCTTTGCATTGAGCATTTTTCCCAGCATGCCTTTCTTTAACGAAAATTATATACGTTTTAGTCTTTCCCATTAGATGGTGACCTTAGGTTTCTTGTCTTAGTCTGTTTGGGTTGCTATAACGAAATACCAGAGACCAGGTAGCTTAGAGAAAACCAAAATTTATTGCTCACAGTTCTGGAGGCTAGGCGTCTCAGATCAGAGCACTAGCAGGGTCGGGTGAGGGTCCTCTTCTGGGTTACAGACTTCTCGTTGTATCCTCACATGGTTGGCAGGGACTAGGGAGCTCTGTGGGGTCACTTTTATAAAAGCACGAATCTCTTCAAGAAGGCTCCTCCCAAAGGCCCCATCCCCTAATACCATCCCACTGGCCGTTAGGATTTTAACATATGGATTTAAGGGGAGACATAAACATTCAGACCACAGCATTCCTCGTGCAGAACAGTCACCCAGTGCATGCCACTGAGTCCAGTCTGTTCCACTGACTGAAGAGATGAGTGTCTCTTTCCGGGCAAGAGTTGCAGCCTGTTACAGAGGACCTCTGGAAAGAGAGTTTGTTGAGATTTACAGCCCTCCCGTTGATGCCTGACAATAACCAAGTTGGCAAAGAAAGTTTTTATTTGTTTCTTTCTTTGTTTTATTGAAGTATAGCTGATTTACAATGTTGTGTTAGTTTCTGGTATACAGGAAGGTGATTCAGTTTTATTCTTTTTCAATTCTTTTCCATTATAGGTTATTACAAGATATTAAATATAGTTCCCTGTGCTATACAGTAATACCTCGTTGATTATCTATTTTACGTATAGTAGTGTGTATCTGTCAATCCCAAGTTCCTCATTTATCCCTCCCCCCTCCTTTCCTCTTTGGTAACTATAAGTTTGTTTTCTATGTCTGTGAGTCTGTTTCTGTTTTGTAAATAAGTTCATTTGTTTTAATTGAAAGTTTTAATTTTTAACCAGGTTACTTAGTTTTCTTATGCAAACATGAATGTGGTAAATAAATAAATAAAGTCCAAACCACATAAAAGATGATGCAAGAAAAAGGAAGCCTGCTGTCACTCCGGATATACATTTACTCACAGTTCCCCTTGCCCAGGGCTATCACTCCATGATTTGTCTATTTTTCCAGTAATTTTCTATGTACATAAAGGCTTTTTTTTTTTTTTTTAATAGGCAGTAGAGTGTAAACGTTAAGAGGCAGTTCAGGGCTCAAGTCCTGGCCTTTCTACTTATATTAATTAACATGTATAAAATGCTCAAAACAGTGCCTGGTCCACAAGGCTTCAGGAAGGCTTAGCTTTATCATTTCTTTCCTTCTTTTTCTACACAGATGGGAGTATATTGTGCATCTGATCTGTTATGCAACTTGCTTTTTAATTATTAATATATTAACTCTTGAAAGCTTGCTATGTTCTAAGTCCTTCATATGCTTTATTTCATTGACTCCTTATAACAATCTTTGGTCCAGGTATGGTGAGTATCCCTATTTTACACGCTAGGAATCAGACTGGGCACAGAGAGGTTATCGTGTAATGTTCTCAAAGTCATCAGATCTGTATTTGAACCCTCGCAGTCTCACTTTCTTGCCGTGGCTCAACTTCTTTGTTCTACTCCCTTTCAAATAAGTTGCCTGATTTTTGTCTTTTCCTGTTTATTTTGGGTGTTTTTTTTTTTTGTATGTTGTTTTCAAAAACACTTTGCTATTCTCTTTTAGACCAAAGCCGACAAAAATTTCAGAACTGAATATTATCATGAACAGATACAAGCATTCAGAAGTATCATCCAAGAGAAGAAATCAAATTTTAATGCAGGTTTATCTATAAAATACACACCTCATGAAGCAATTGCACAGTTTGAATGTAAAGATTCAGAACCTTCTGACAAAAAAAACTTTTCAAGTCTTTTAAATGCCAAGGGTAACTTTCGATTTACATATTCCAAAAATGAACTTTACAAACTGTTGTTGTCACATTCTTCGAAGAAGGTAAGACCAAACATTTAATATAGAGAATATAATGGAATATTTTTCAAACTAACCAAATGTCCTCTTTTAAGTTTAATCGTTTAGAGCAGATAGAGCGCATAAGAGAAAGAAAAATAATACTCAACAAATCCTCAAATGTGTAGGTAGTTTGAAGGCCCAGAAAAAGAATGCTAACTGGAGAAAAATCTCTTCAGTATAGCAGTAATAAGTGGGTGAGATGTTTGTGGCTGTCAACGGATCAAGCATATTAAGAGTTCCGAGCGTACTTTTTAGGACTTCCCTGGTGGTCCAGTGGTTAAGACTTCGTGCTTTCACTGCAGAGGGCACGGGTTCGATCCCTGGCCAGGGAACTAAGATCCCACATGCCGCGTGGCACAGCCAAAAAAAAAAAAAAAAGGGAATTCAGAGCATGCTTTTTGACTGAGATTGTGGTGATAGACTGTTTAATTTATATTCTCTTCAGAAGTACAATGAAAAATCATACTAAGGAATTTTGGTAATTCACTGTAATGTCTTAGAATGATGGCTATTTACTTACTGTAAAGTGTATTTCTAGAGTAATGATGCCATGAAATTGTACACATTGCATATGAAATTGGTCTGCTTACTTTGTAATCATACCTTTAATTTGAGACTTTGAAAATGTGTTTGTTTTTTAATATTTAAGCCAGATTTAGAAGTTTGTTTCATTGCCTCTGGAATAAATACAGAATATACTTTCTGTAGTCAGTATGATGCTGGTAAAATGCTCACTCTTTCTTTTCTGATAACACAGTCACCTATTTAGATACCCTTCTTCCACTTAAAAAATAACACTCATTCACTCTTAGTACTTATACTATGCCTAATTGTATAATGGGTTGATCAATACATTGCCTCTATATCCACATGCACACTCACCCAAAGGGTGCAGTTGGAAAATCTTTTAAGGCGTTCAACAAATATTTAATTGTGGACTTACTATGTGGCCAGGCACTGTTCCACGTGCTTAAAATACATTTGTGAACCAAACTCATAAAGATTCTTCTCATGGAGCTGAAAGTTTAGCCGGGGGAGATAGACAGAAACAAACATAACAGTAAAAAAGGAAGCTATATAGTATTTAGAAAATGATAGATGCTATAGAATAAAATGAAATGTAGAGTAGCATAATGGCAATCAGGACTCCTGGGCAGATGGCAGTATTAAAAAAGCAGCTTAGGGTAGGCTTCACTGAGGAGATGAGCTCTGAATAAAGATTTGAAGGAGAGGAAATAGTCAAATAGTTATATTTGGGATGATATATCTGGCAGAAGGATCTATTAAAGACAAGTCCCTAGGATGGGAACATACCTGCCCATTGGGCCAAAGTGAACAGAAGGAGAAAAGGTTAGAGAGGTTACCTTGAATCAGATCATAAAGGGCCTCACAGCCTGTTCTAAGAGTTTGGTTTTTTTAGTGAGTGACATGAGGGACCATTGGAATGTTTTGAATAGAAGGTTGACATATTCTAATGTATCTTCAGTGATTACTCTGGATACTGTTGAGAAGATATTATGAAAGTTAAGAGCAAAAGGAAGCAGGTTTGTTAAAACTATTGCAAGAATCCAGATGAGAGATGATGACAGTTCAGAAAGGACAGTTGTAGAGTCAAACATGATTCTACAAACGCCAAAGTTTTTGGCCTGAGCAACCGGAAAGATGGAGTTGCTATCAACTGAGATGGAGAAAATTTCAGGTAGAGCAGGTTTGGAGAAGAAGACCAGTAGTTAAGTTTTAGTTAGATTAAGTTTGAGATGTCTATTAGACATTCCACTGGAGATATCAAATAGGAAGTTGATGTTATGAGTCTGGAATTTGAGAAAGAGGTCTGGGATTAAGCTCTAAGTTTCAGAGTTGTTAATATATAGAAGGTGCTTAAAGTCATAGGCTTTGGTGAGACCACTAATGAAGTTAGTGTGGATAGAAAAGAGAAGATCAAAGACTAAACTCAGGGAACTTCAATAGAAAGAGGTCTGAAGAAAGAGGAGTGAAGGAAAGCAAGATGTGGCCAGTGTAATGCTTTAGAACCTTGCTACTCAAAGTGCGGTCCATGGACCAGCAGCAACAACATCACTGGGAAGTTAGGATCTCAGACCCTACCCCAGACCTACTGAATTAGAATTGTGTTTTAAAAAGATTCTCTAGGTGATTTGTTCACACTGTACATTCTGAGAAGAACTACCCTAGATAACAAAAAGTAAATAAATTCTATCAAAGAGATAAGAGTGATGAACTGTGTCAAATGTGCTAATATGTGAAAGATGAGGACTAAGAAGCACTGGCTTTGGCGTTGTGAAGGTCACTGGTGACCTTCAGAAGAGGTTTTGAACAAAAGAGAAGTTTTGTTGGAGTAGTGAGGGCAGCAGCATGACTGGGTTAGATTTAAGAGAAACTGGGAAGAGAGGAATTGGAAAGAGCTAGTACAGAAAGCTCTTTAAAGGAATTTTGCCTCTAATGAGCGTGAAGAAACGAGTGGCAAATGGCCGAACAAGTCAGGCCAAGAGATTCTTTTTATTCCTTTAAGATGGAAGAAACAAGAGTCTATCTGGCTGGGAATAATCTAAGATCTACCTCTAAAATAAGTTGAGTCAAGGAACACAATGTCTTTCTGACAAGATACACCTAATTTTAGCAAAAACGAGAGGGATTCCAAATATGTTTTGTGCATCTTTGAGGTTGCATTAAGAATTATTATGCAAGTCATCAGGTGGAGAACATATATATATGGAGTAAGTTTCTTTAAGATTTTTGTTAGATACTGAATCACCCAAAATCACCTAAAGTTAAGTCATGCAGTGTGAACAATTGTGCTTCTAAAACATAAAAAGTTTGGTGTGATGTTTGTATACACCAAGGTGTACCTTTAAAAAAATAATAAAGCCTATTAAACTCCTATGCAATCAACATGTGCTAACCACAACTACAGCAGGAGAACTTCAAAAGAACCTTCCACAAAATCGTGGATGTCAGTTGTAGTTTAGTTTTGGCCAAGACAGTCTGTAGCATTAAATCACAAAGTTCTTTGTGACCGCCCCAGTTTTCCTTTGGAAATTTAAGCCATCATCCCTGGGAACATTAACTGCTGAGGTGTTTAGATTGGCTTGAAAGCCACAGCTTAAAATATTATCTGTCCCTCCTGTTATCAAAAACTGAGAGGACTTAGTAGAAGGCACAGAGAGACCTGAGACCTAGGTTTTTGGGACAAATCTCCACCACAGACTCTGTGTGATTTGGGGAAAATAATTTGATACATTTGTATCAGAGTTTCCTCATGTGTAAAATAAAATTGGGCTTCGTATATAGTGTCTACATTTCCTTCCATTGTTAACATTTTTAAGTCAACTTAAGGAGGTGTAATTTGCATACAATAAAATGAAAATATTTTGCGCATTTAGTTCCATGATGAGTTTTGACTATTGTATCCACCTTTGTAACCACCTCCTTAAACAAGATGTAGAATATTTCCATCACCTCAAGAAAATTCCTTCATGCCCTTTGCATCAATCCCTTACTGCCTGAGAGGCAACTACTGACCAGATTTCTCCGACCACAGCTTAGTTTCACCTGTTCTACAACTTCATATAAATAGAATCATACAGTATATACTCTTTGGTGCCTGACTTTTTCGCTCAGTATAATATATATATATTTTTTTGCGGTATGCGGGCCTCTCACTGTCGTGGCCTCTCTCGCTGCAGAGCACAGGCTCCGGACGCGCAGGCTCAGCGGCCATGGCTCACGGGCCCAGCCGCTCCGCGGCATGTGGGATCTTCCCGGACCGGGGCACGAACCTGTGTCCCCTGCATCGGCAGGCGGACTCTCAACCCCTGCGCCACCAGGGAAGCCCTCAGTATAGTACTTTTGAGATTTATTTATATCGTTGCCTGTATCAGTAGTTTGTTCCCTTTTATTGCTAACTAGCATTCCTTTGTGTGAATAGACTACAATTTGTCTATTAACTCCCCTGTCAGTGGACATTTGTCATTTTCAATTTTAAGCTATTCTGACCAAAGCCACTATAAAAGTCTCATACAGATCTTTTTGTGAACTACTCTTTTACTGATCTTACGTAGAAGTGAAGTTGCTGGCCATTGGGGTAGATGTGTGTTGACTTTTACAAGAAACTACCAAGCAGTTCTGCAGAGTGGTTGTACCGCTTTACCCTTCCACCAGCGCTGTGAGAGAGTTCCAGGTTCTGCACATCTTCGTCAACAGTTTTGATATGATTTTAAGTTTGCCATTCCAAGCGGGTTAAAGCGATATCTTGCAGTCACTGCTAAAAACGTATTGACTATGGAAATTCTAAATTTTGTGATTTTTGAATTCAAAATAATGGTGATAAAACTCATATTTCTTTTCTTTGGCTCTACAACAAAGGAAAAAATATTTCTGCATGTAAAAGGAGTCAATCACCTGGGAAGATTTGTGATGAGAACTCGGGACGTCATGCTGGCAACGACTTTCTTGGATTCTATAAAAGCTCTACCAGCTACCTATGAAAAGGGGGAATATTTTGCATTTTTGGAAACCTACGGAACCCACTACAGTAGCTCTGGGTCTCTAGGAGGACTCTATGAACTAATATATGTTTTGGATAAAACTTCCATGAACCAGAAAGGTACAGCTAGAAATAGAGTTCTAACTTCCAACAGTGTTGTAACCATCAACTATTGTTAGTGTTATCCTCTTCCCATGGTTAAAGGCTTTAGAGTAGAGTTTTGTAACCTGCTTCTTTGAGAGAACTCTCTCCCTGCCCTTTGGCCTCTAAACTCCTATCAAACAGCAAATTGACTTCCACCTCAAACAAGATGACTTGGCCCTGCACTTCTCAGCAGCACTACTGAGAAATGCACAAAATCGTACTGCAATATAATGTTATTTGGTGGTGCTGCTTTTAGTGAAATACTATTTAAAAAGTGAAAAGTACAAAAGACATCATTTACATAACCTCTTGCTTAATCCATAGACTGGTTCAATTATATGTATGCCAATTATCTTCCAAAGTATTGTTCAGAATTGGAAAGGAAATGTTCTAAATTTTCTCTAAGAGAGGAAGGAAGAAACAATGTTAACAACATGTAAGTCTAAAGCAAGAGTGGAAAATTCATTTTACCTCATATGATGACAATTCTAACTATGGGGTGGTAGTTGAATCGGGTCCATAAATAGGTTTCTGACCACACTTGAATCATGGAAGAGAGTCTATGATTGATCATCAGTGTCTGCTATATGCACAGAATAGGCCTATGTGCTACATAATTACCATCCTGACCTAAAGACTTCCTCAAAGCCTTTTAAGAATAAACTAGATGCCAAGTTTCTATGTTAGTAAGTTTTAATATTTATTTTGTGATTAATTAAGGCTTAGTTACAGCACTCTTTAAAGAGGTGAAAGATGCCAGCATAGCTCCTCTCTCTGCTCTCAAAGATTTGGGTTGTGTCTCTTAGGGAAGGAAGTGTTGCCAAAAGCACTTCCATAGCTCTTTCTCCTTAGCCTTTGGCTGTGTCAAGCAAAAGATGGGATTCAGCTCTGATCTTAAAGCCTGACACTGTCCCCACCGTGGATAAACCCTTTAAGGATGAAACAAATATGAATGGCCAGAACCAGTTGCTCTTGATGTCTCAGTCTAGTCTTGGGCTGGTAGATGCATTTCCAGGGGAGCAGAGTATGAGGTTTCTTGGTTTATACCGCCTCACAAGGTTATTCCAGTAAGATGGCATAATGGGGTCTCTAGGAGCCCTGCCCAGTAGGCTATATTGATAGATATCACATGGGAGAGGGGCACAAGAGGAATGTGTCTTGAGTAACTTGAAAATCAGAAGAGAAAGGCTCAGCAAGGGTGATCAAAACACAAAAAACTCTTCAGGCTAAGAGTTGCTTTGGTGAAAAAACTCCATGGGCTGAAATCTCTCATCTTGGACAACTCAGAGCTACCTACTTATATCTACTTACCTTCTGGCCTTAGTAGACAAAGATCATTAGGTGGACTCTGGGTCTTTGAAGAGGAAGTCATTCTTCTCACTTCTCTGCTTTGCCACACCCAAGGTCCAAGCCACGTCCTCTAGTTTGGGGCATCCAGGCTCCGTCTGGTCGTGGAGAGGTCCACAGCTGAGGTAGAGAATCTAAGCTTTAGGGGGTCACTTAGGTATTTTCATCCTCATCTTCGAATCAGAATTCTCATGCTTCTTAGGTTAAGGTTGGAAATCTAGTATTCTGAATTTCTAGCATTATCTTCCATTTTTATCCTCCCTCCTCCTTTACCATGGGAAATTCCACTGGATATTTCTTAAGTTCTCAGTAATTGTGGATACACAAAAGATACTCGTTGAATGAATGAATGACTACATGCCTCAGATCTCTACTTCTACGTCTCACCATGGGATCCTGGGATTAACTTAACTTCTCCCTTTCCTTTTTCGTAGAGCATTTTGGCTTCCAGGACAAAAAACCACGTGTTTGTATATGTGTGTGTACGTGTGTGTGTGATCTGAAATGGTAAATAAGAGCAAAAACTGATATGATCAATGAGCTCAGACCTGGGAAGTTACTCTTAAAATGAAGAAATAATTTCCTCTTTTAAATCAGGAGAATAGACAATAAATTATATACTTGAGTAAATATTGGGATTTTTCTTCGTTATAACTGGAGCAACCACACACCACAATGAGTCAGCTCCCAAGACCAATGTCTACTAAACAGCATTCGTAGGACCAGAATAAAGTGTCATATATTTAAGCCATCTGCCCAAAGCAACAAACTAGCTATCTCAATGGTGAACTGAGTCTTCCAAAGAGGATCAGGAGATGTTGATGCATCCCATGACCAAATTATGAAGTTGATACAGAGAAGCGCTTAATAGCCAGACAGCTCTTGTTTCTAATACCTACTTGGCTAATTACTAGTTGAGTACCATCAGCAGGTTCCTTAACTGCTTTGTTATTCCTCATGCTCGTCTGTAAAAGGAGGATGATAATAAAACTTATCTCAGAAAGTCAATGAGAGGATTAAATTAGTTGACTTACACAAGATGATTAGAATGATGCCGGGCATACAATCACTCAATACACGTTAGATATTGTCTCCCTTTTATGGTATTAGAGGTAAGGATGGACTATAGCCATCCTTGCCTGACTCATGTCCCTTTTAACAAAGGGTAAATTTATCGGTCCTTCACCATTAAGTTGACAAGCAAAGTCAAAGGAGACCATTAGATTCTAATATGAGGGCAAAGCAGGGCAGATATAACCTTGCATTTGAGTTCAGTAATAATGTCTAGGAATCCGAGTAAGTATGTTTCTTACAAAATAGCAAAATTGGAATTGATTTATGACGTTGATAGACATAATCTAATAATTTCTAACTAAATATATTAAACAGGTGTTGAACTAAGGGATATACAGAGATGCCTCGGGTTTAATCTGGATTTATCTCTGAATGCTGGAATTGAAATCACAGGAAATATTAATTCAGACAATTGCTTAAAGAGGGGTGATGGTAAAATTGGTAAGTATGGCCTAACTCACTAGGGTGAAAAGAAGGAGGAAAGGTCAATGAGCACTGCCCTGTCACTATGAGCCTTCTTTATTGTCTCCCCTCTTTACAAAAAACAACAACAACAACAACAAATTGAAAGTGCTTAAAAACTATTTTATCTTTTTTCTTTTCTTTTTTCTTTTCTTTTTTCTTTTTTTGCCAAGCCACACTAGCTTGTGGGATCTTAGTTCACTGGCCAGGGACTGATCCCAGGCCCTGGGTGGTAAAAGCACAGAGTCCTAACCACTGAACTGCCAGGGAATTCCCAAAAGCTATTTTACCTTCACAGTGGTTCCCAAACCATTATAAACACAAGTAAGCTGGGGACATGTATTCAATGGTATCATCATGCACAGGTCATGAACTGAACAGCTCTGGGGAATACAGCCATTCACACTGTGGTCATTGTAGATTTGTATTTTTATCATGGCAATGGTAGAAGCCCGATGATAGAAAAACATCTTGAGGAAAGTTTTCTTTTTTTCCCCTAATTTAAACAAAGCTTCCAAATGGCCTAGTGGCAGTTCTGTCTGTGTCCATCAAGAAAAGAGAAGGCCAAAGCCATCTCCCTAACTCAATCTTCCACCTGACTCAAAATCCCTAATTCACCTTCACCCAATTGGTCAAAAGGTACAAGCTTCCAGTTATAAGATAAATAAGTACTGGGGATGGAATGTACAACCTGATGACTATAGTTAACACTGCTGTGTGATGTATTTGAAAGCTGCTAAGAGAATAGATCCTAAATGTTCTCATCACAAGGAAAAGATAATTTTTCTAACTATATGAGGTAATGTATGTTAACTAAACCTATTGTGATAATCATTTTGCAATATACATGTATGTCAAGTCATCATGCTGTACACCTTAAACTTATACAGTATTGTATGTGATTATATCTCAATAAAACTGGGTGAAAAAAAGAAAATACCTAATCCATCCTTAACATTAAATCAGTGCATAACATTTTTAAAAATATAATTTTTTTGATATAAATATTACTTCTGTTGCTAATCATTAGCAGATTTATAAGCATGAGGTAGTGCTGGAGTTCTCAATTTTTACTCTAATCAGAAATACTTGAGAGCATTCTCAGAAATACAATGCTTGAGACTCACTTCAAGAGTGATTTAAAGAGTCGGCTGACACAGAGCACAGGGAGATCAGCTCAGCGCTTTGTGTCCACCTAGAAGGGTGGGATAGGGAGGTGGGAAGGAGACGCAAGAGGGAGGAGATATGGGGATATATGTATACGTATAGCTGATTTACTTTGTTATAAAGCAGAAACTAACACACCACTGTAAAGCAATTATACTCCAATAAAGATGTAAAAAAAAAAAAAAGGGTCAGCTGATAGTGGAGAAGTAGAAGAGAGGAAAACCTAATATTTTTAAAAGCATACCAGCCGCTAACATGTGGCCATGCTTGGAAACTACTGATGAAGTGAAAAGAAAACTGACCTTGCCATCACATGTCATAATTTCAAAATTTGGCCATTAAGCTTACTGTGTGACCTTGGGCTAGTCACTCCATCTCTCTGAGGCTCAGTCTTCTCATCTATAGAAATAAGGAAGGATGAACAAAAATCACCTTGAAATTACTTTTTAGTTCAAAAAATTCACAACTCTAAATGATTCACCAAAACTTTTTTAAAGCGGTTTAGTCTGGGAGAGACTGAGGGAGAAATAACGTAAAAATTGGGGTGGAAAGAAATTATGCTTTTTACTTTATTCTTTTTTATACTCTGAAGTTTTTTATAATATTAAAATAGTTTAAAGCAAACTTATACAAAATATAATTATGAAGCTAAGTCTGCAACAACAAATGTATCCAATCAAGAGTCGTGTTCCCAGGTGTGCATGTGCTTAGGTGATGAACTTTAAATTATTAATGTATCTCAAGCATCATACCATTTATATTTTCTTTAAAAAGATGATTGAAATCTATAATTGACTACTAATAAAAATGACCCTTGGATATTTGGGGTGAAAAAAATTACATAAGTAATATTTATAAGTAAAATTCAATAAATGTACTAGACTATACCTTATGAAAGGGGTTCAATAAATGTCTATCAGATGTCACAGAACTATACATGCTTCACTTATATCTTCTTTCTCTTCTCAGCAAACATCACGAGTGAAAGCCTCATCGATGATGTTATTTCATTCATAAGAGGAGGAACAAGAAAATATGCAACTGAACTGAAAGAGAAGCTTCTCAAAGGAGCCAGGGTGATTAATGTGACTGACTTTGTAAATTGGGCCTCTTCCTTAAACGATGCTCCAGTACTCATAAATCAAAAAGTAAGAAATATTTATTTTCAAATAGAAGATTTTGTCATTTTCTTACTAAATGTAATTGCTGGTTCAGATGAACAGTTAACTTCATCTGAAAGAGACGTGAGCATCCAAATACACTCCCGTCCCATCCCTGAAAGAAGCACGGTGTAGAAGAAAGGCACAGAGGGGGCATCAGACCAACCGGGCTGAGTCTGAGTCTCTGCTCCTCACTAGATGTGTAATATTTTCTGACTTCCGCAACACTGAATTCTCCAGGGCTCCATGTTTATTTGAGGATTTAATGTGATTGCTTGTATAGAGACTATAGCACAGATTGGTACAAAATAGTTGCACAGAAATTGTTAGTTCCCTTCCTTCTGCCCCAGTTGTCCCTTGCCTTCAGGTGACATCATACCACCACTTCCAACACAGGAGAATTGTATTTTTCAAGGGCCTTTGTGAAAGGGAAGTTCATAAGTTCTCAGAAAATAAGACCAAGAGTGAACAGTTCTCATGGTCAGGAAATCCTTTCCTTTTTGTGTCTTGATTATAATAGTCTTCCGTTTATAAAACTTTTGGGACTTTACAGTCTTGGTGCTTATTCCTAAGGGGAAAAACTACATTATAATTATAAAGATATAAATGCCAATGTTACTTAGCCTCACCATTCTCTCCCCAAACTAACTATAAAGGCTATGTGTTTTCCTTTATTGCTGTTTTGTTCCTGAAATTATTAGAAAGTATTTTTCCTACTTTCTTCTATAGCTTTCAATTTTCCCTGTATGTTTCACAATTTTCTTCCCTTGGGTCAAATTTATCTTTGATTGCCCCCTACTTCCTTTTGATTAACTTGAGTTATAAACATGTTGACTTTTTTTTTTTTTTTTTTTGCCGCACTACACAGCATGCGGGATCTTAGTACCCTGACCAGGAATCAAACCCATGCCCCTGGCAATGGGAGTGTGGAGTCTTAACCACTGGACTGCCAGGGAAGTCCAACATGTTGACATTTTTGATAGGACTAGTTATTAGAGAATTGTGTTCCTTCATTCTTCATTATTGTCTTTAAAGAGTGAGTGAAACCACCAAAACTACTTCATTTATGTGAGAGAGAAACTCAGAAACCAGAAAATTGTAATGTACTCTCCCTTTAGGTTGTGGAAATCTACCCAGTTGTAAATATGCGAGCACATCTGTGAGAGTCTTCACATATTTTGTCCCAAAACTAGGACAAAGAGAGGAAAATAGTTGTCCAAATTAGCATGCCCATATATAAAATTAAAATCAGAAGAGACCCCCTTTGTCATATTTAAATAATATTTAAATTCATTATCTTGAACTCAGTGAAATAAATCTGTTTCAGAAGATCTTAAATAAAAAAAGAATTGATTCGGAACTCCCTGGCGGTCCAGTTGGTTAAGACTCCACACTTTCACTGCCAAGGGCCTGGGTTCAATCTCTGGTCAGGGAACTAAGATCCCACAAGCTGCATGGCCAAAACAAACAAACAAGAAAAAAATTGATTTAGGTGGATGTTTACATTCAGATGGACACCTAAAGTGTCTTGTCTTCTCATTTCTACAAAGGGAGTTCGACTGTCCTTGTACCGATCCAAGACTGTTCTCTGAGGAGGTCTTAATAAGAGTCCATCATATTCTAGAGCTGACTTTTAAAATCTCAAGTCAGTAAAGTATCTGCTGAAGATTTACTACTGGATTTACTAGAACTATTCAAAAACCTTCATCAACTCTGTTGGCACAGTCCTACTGGCTGGATGCAAAATATAGTTTTATCCTATTTTCAAGGTCAACTATTGACCCCCAGATTTTTAGATTGGTGGGCATTCCATCTAAAATATCTCTATGTTTCTTTCTTCATGAATTGAAAGCCTGGACTTTTCATATCAATATTCTGCCTAAGCAGAAGGCAACCATAGTTAGTCCACCATGAAACACTTTTTAAATTTATCTTCTTGGAGAAGTTCAAAAAATAGTAAAATATTATGTTTTTTTTCGGTACGCGGGCCTCTCACTGTTGTGGCCTCTCCCGTTGCAAAGCACAGGTTCGGGATGTGCAGGCTCAGCGGCCATGGCTCACAGGCCCAGCCGCTCCACGGCATGTGGAATCTTCCCGGACCGGGACACGAACCTGTGTCCCCTGCATCGGCAGGCAGACTCTCAACCACTGCGCCACCAGGGAATCCCCTCACTCTCTCTTTTATGTTTCCTATTGTCTTTCTGTATTTCCTGACTTTGAATCTCTTCATGCTTCATTATCAATATCTCCATCTAACCTATATTTCAATTCATTAACTTTACTTCAGTTGTGTTAAATCCACTATTTAACCAGTCCATTAATTTGTATATTATAATAGCAAATTCCAATTCTCTTTGTTTATTTTTTTTTCAAATCTTCTATTTTTAAAAATAATTTTCAGTTCTCTGCTAAAATTTTTAATTTTGTCTCTTATGCTTACGTAAACGTAGCTCTTTTAAAGTCTACATCTGATAACTCAAATCTTGGCATTCCCAAGCTCTGTTTCTCATTTCTATTATTTCTACTGATTCTCATTCACGTTGGCTCATTTCCTTGTGTACCTAGTTACTTTTATTGTGGGCTGGATATTATACTTTAAAAATTGCTATCAGAGTAGCTTGAGGACTGAGATGCTTTTATTGTCTTCAAAAGAAATATATATTTGTATCTGAAAAGCCTCTGGGGTACTAATGACTCAGAATTATTTTAAAACCAGCTGCAGTCTTTGCCAGGACCACCTCAATTCCAATTCCCTTTTACTTCTAGGGCTGCAGTCCTTTGGGGCCCAACCCAAAGCACAGCTTTTTTACCTTTGCTGTCCTGAATTCCAACCTTTTTTCCCCAGCCCAGTAATGTGTTACTCTACCTCTTAGCTCCTCGACTGCCTCTTCCTGATTTAGGAAATGTGTCAAGGGGACTGGTGACCCAGAAGTACTGGGCTCACCTCACTGAACTTCTACCTCCTCCCAGATCTTAGCCTAGTAATGTTTTGTTACCTTGTTAGTTCTCCAGGGCTTTCAAGCAAATTTTTAAATTTTACTTTTATCTTGTTCAGCTTTTCTCATTGTCCTCAGAAAAAGGATTAGTTGACTTTATTTAATCCATCATTACCCTTTGGCAGGAATTTGTGGTGTGTGTGTGTGTGTATATATATATATATATATATATATATATATAACTATTTTTTTAAATAAATTTATTTATTTATGACTACATTGGGTCTTCGTTGTGGTGCGTGGACTTATTGTCATGGCTTCTCTTGCTGTGGAGCACGGGCTCTAGGCGCACAGGCTTCAGTAGTTGTGGCATGTGGGCTTCAGTAGTTGTGCCTCGCAGGCTCCAGAGCGCAGGCTCAGTAGTTGTGGTGCACGGGCCTAGTTGCTCTGCGGCATGTGGGATCTTCCCGGACCAGGGCTCGAACCCATGTCCCCTGCACTGGCAGGTGGATTCTTAACCACTGCGCCACCAGGGAAGTCCTGTGGTATATTTTTTAATCTTGTCTTTCAATTCCAATTGCTTCTAAATTTTGTGATCTCTTATTTCAAAGTACTGT
Organism: Phocoena phocoena; assembly: GCF_963924675.1. NCBI lineage: Eukaryota > Metazoa > Chordata > Mammalia > Artiodactyla > Phocoenidae > Phocoena > Phocoena phocoena. The sequence continues at coordinate 32,669,637 of NC_089221.1, read as the reverse complement.
GCCACCAAAGGGTCTCAATTTCTTACAGTTTATCTACTCAAACACCTTTATAGTCACACAATTGAATTTGCTTACATTAAATAGGCATACGTTACAAGTTTTCTATACATGTTTTACATATGTACATAAAACATAGCCCTGTATATTCTATATGTGCTTTATATGTAACATAACTAAGCATTTTTTGAATTCTGCCCTATATTACTAGAGTAATCTTTCCGCCTTAACACCCTCAAATCTCAACTTCATAGTCATTTTCTCAGGAAAGCCTTTCCAAACTTTCCTGATTCAATGGTAGCAACTACGTATCTTACTCCAGGAATTTAAGTGTACAAAATAAATCATTTTACTTCATTTATTTTAGTATAATTAAATTTGACATTGAGATCCCATCCTTCCATGCTGCTGGAAAATTCATCCTTCATTCATTTGTTGGATGGGGTTCAGGGTAGCTCTTGCCTGTCCTGATGCTTCTGTCTGGGAAATGAAGATATGATATATGTAAGTATTTAGTCCATGGTGGTCATCTTGATAACCTCATTGTTCAACTTTACAAGTTCACTTGAACTGGTTGCAAACCTTCCATGCCAAGATTGGGCATGGGAGTCATTGACAAAGCTGTAGCCTCTTCCTTGATAGCCACCTTCCCTAGGGGCACTCCAAAGATTTTGCTACTTCCCAAAATAGCTGCTAGAGATCTAGCTATGGTTTCCTGCTACTTGAGGTACATGCTAACTCTACCCCCTTCTTGGACTGAAGGAATGCCCCCACCTTGGTGGCATTCTTCCCACACTCCTTCTCCCAACAAAAATTTATCAATGAGTTCAGGCTTTTAAAGAAAAAAAATCAATAAAGAATTTGCCTTTAGGGGCATTCTGGACTGGCATCACACACAAACCTCCTCTTAGACAAGAGATCGCAAGCACTTGCCTACCTTCTGGAAAAGGGGAGGCAGAATAAAGGCAGCAAAAAGGATTCACAATATGTCAGTAAATTAGCCTGCTAAAACTTTAAATCCCTGACTGTTCATTGTTAAAATACATATACCCGTCCTTTATAGCACCTAGTCACAGTTTCCATTTTAAATTTGTCTGTATGATTATTTTAATATCAGTCTCCTTACCTCCATAATGGGATCTCCATGATTACAGAGATCATGACTAGTTTTGATCACTGGCAGTCTTAAAAGCTAACATCATATCTGGCAATAATAATCATTCAATAAGCCCTTGTTGAATTAATGAAGCAATGGATAAATAATTTAGTGAAAAATACTGCACAAGCTCTGTCTATAGAAAAAGACCTAAAATTAAATGTTTTGCTCTCCTGCAGCTGTCTCCGATGTATGATCTGATTCCAGTGAAAATAAAAGATGCACACCTAAAGAAACAAAATTTGGAAAGAGCCATTGAAGACTACATCAATGAATTCAGTGTAAGAAAATGCCAACCGTGCCAAAATGGAGGGAATGTGATTCTGCTGGATGGACAATGTTTGTGTTCCTGCCCAAACAAGTTTGAGGGAGTTGCCTGTGAAATCAGAAAATAGAAAATCTATGAAGGTGAGAACAACTCCTTTGATATTATTAAGGACAAAAATATACATTTGGGGGTTATTTAATTTGAAAACTAGCTCTTGAATTAATTTGCGCTAAACTTCTAGATTATCCATATAAACAGAGGATAAAGATTGAATGAATAGTGGAAATGGACAAATCAGCCTTTATGTGTCATTTAGCACACAGTTTAAAAATCTACATCTAAACAGAACTATAAACAAATAATAAATAGTAATGATTGCATTACTTTTTTTTTACATCTTTATTGGAGTATAATTGCTTTACAATGGTGTGTTAGTTTCTGCTTTATAACAAAGTCAATCAGTTATACATATACATATGTTCCCATATCTCTTCCCTCTTGCGTCTCCCTCCGTCCCATCTTCCCTATCCCACCCCTCTAGATGGTCACAAAGCACCATTCATATAAAGAGAAAAGCTTACAGAAATATAACAAACATCCAGGTGGACATATACTCATCATGTACATATATGTCTGTGTATACATACAGGTAAATACTTCAGAACCTTTTTATAAGAAAAACAATCACAGATACAATAGAGTACTTTGTAACACATCACCTCTCCCACTAAAAAAGCCCAGGTCCATTCTTCTCTCCCACACTACTCAGATACAGTCACTTTCTTTTTTTTTTTCTTCTTCCAGTTTTATTGAGATATAATTGACATAGAGCATTGTATAACTTTAAGGTGTACAGCATAATGATTTGACTTACATGGATCATGAAATGATTACCACAATGTTTAGTGAACATCCATCATCTCATCTATAAATAACAAAATTAAAGAAATAGAAAAAGATATATGTTTTCCTTGTGATGAGAACTCAGGATTTATTCTCTTAACAACTTCCATATATAACATACAGCAGTGTTAATTATATTTACCATGTTGTACATGACATCCCTAGTACTTATTTATCTTATATTGGAAGTTTTACCTTTTTGACTGCCTTCATCCACTTCCCCCTCCTGCCAACCCTGCCTCTCGTCACCACAAATCTGATCTCTTTTTCTATGAGTTTGTTTGTTTATTTGGTTGGTTTTGAAGTATAATCGACCTAAAACACTATGTTAGTTCCTGTTACACAAGATAGTAATTCGATATTTCTATATGTTTCAAAATGATCGCTATGGTAAGTCTAGTTACCGTCTGTCACCATATAAGATATTATGTAGTTATTGACTACATTCTTTACACTGTACATTCCATACTCCTGACTCATATTTTGTACCTCTTAATATTCCTCACCTATTTCTTTCTTTCCTTCAGCCTCCTTCTCTTATAGTCACTTTCATTAAGTTAGAGTGTATCCTTCTGGTCCACATTTTTTACTTGTACTAAATACATCCGTACCAATTAAAGAAATACTCAATGTTGTTTTGGATTTTTAAAATTTACATAAATGGTATTTACTGAATTTTAATTTTGCAGTTTTAACTTTACTAGTGTTTAAGAAAACTGAGTTTCTGCACTTTTTACAGCTAATCATCTGAAATCATATTATTTTACTTTTTTCAAGGAAGAATGACTTTAGCTCTGTTTCTAATACTAAGAGGATCTGCTTGGTCTTTCATTCTGGTAGAATTAATTAGAATTCTAATAGATAAGTAAGATTTAGCTCAACTGTTAATTATCACAAGGTCAGCTAATTAGATTAACTTCCTATGAAAATCATAGCTTACATTTTTGATTGAGTAAGCAGTTTCCTACAACAAAATGTCTGAAACAATTATGCAGTTTCCTCAAACAAAGATTCACAGTCTCAAGTTTATCATTCAAACATACTTTCAACTACTGCTACAAAAATTTTTTTACAAAATTTTTAATATTACAAGAATGTCTTTTGCCCTTCTTAGCAAACACAGAAACTCAACAACATGGTGACAGTATACAAGTTTAGATTTCTCTGAACTTTTAGGATAATTGATTTTTCCTATATACTATCTCTGTCTCTCATGTATCTAAAATGTCAACCCACTGTTCTGTATTCCAAAAAGCATTATTAGTCTCCAAAAATCCATACTCAAGACCACTGTTTTTTATCTATTTCTCTCTATGTGGACTATTCGGCAGCTTTCTGTGATTTCTTCAGCTCTGTCTTCTAATTTTTCAGTTCTTTTTTTCAGCTATGTATATATAAGCTATACCCTTTAACCAACCTATAGAGGATTTTTAAAAATTATTTTAATTATAAAATAATTTTAATTAAATTATAAATAAATTTAATTTCTGTATGTTTTATTTTGTTTTAAGTCTGTTTTTTTCTTTCCTGGCCTACTGGATTTTTCCTATTTTTATTTCTTTGAACATGTTAAATATGTTTATATAGAAGTCTCTCTCAGATTGATCCAGAATATATAGTTTCTGCATGTTCTCATTCTCATGGCATTTTTTTCTTCCTCGAGTACTGAAGAATTTTTCATCACAGGCCTAGTCTTCAGTGGAATTTGTTTCCTGTGGGAACCTTGTCTACTCTGGGTAGTGAAGCTATTCCTAGGGTTGTTTGCTTCTGGGGAAGCCCCATTGTTTTCATCCCTTTGCACCAGTTTTTCATGTAAATGTCTTGGTTTGAGTTCTACATTTAGGATTTATGGATAATGAAAATCAAGGTGCCTCCTCCTATATGTATATCACTTTTTTGAAAACACTGGTATCTTCTGGTTGACTTTTCATGCCTGACCAATGATGGTCCACGAGCTCCTTGCTGAGACACTAGACCACAGTGAAACCTTTCTTGCTGAGTCTTTCCGTTGAGGGAGCTCTTCCAGGTATCCAGCTTTCTGCAGAATGTTCAGTTCCAGCTTTCCACACAAACTGGGCCTACCCCCTTCATGAGGTTGAAAACCTTAAGACGTCATTTTTCTTTTTGCATACTATTTACCTAGGGTGAAAGGCTCTGCAACTTTCTCCATCAACCAATCCAACTTCCCTCTCCTTATGTGTTTCTACTTCTTCCAGACTAGTTGTTCTCAATCAAGTTGCTCATTGTATTTACCTGGTTAACTTTTTTTAAAAAGGGCAAAAAGAGAAGCATAACAAAACAGATATCCAGCCCAAGTTAATGAAACCAGAACCTTTGTGGTGGATATTGCCTGGCCATGGTTCTCTCTTTCTTCCTTTCTCCCTTTCTTTCTCTTTCTTTCTTTCTTTTTTTCTTTCTTCTTTCTTCCTTTCTTTTTTAAATCCTCTGGTTATTCTAATCTATAGCCAGGGTTAAAAACCTCTATTCTCGACCCAGACCAATTAACACCTCCGATGAAATCTCCTCCAGCATCTTCAGGCATCAGTTCTCTGTCTACGCTCCCTGAGTGCTTTCCCCCTTGTTCTTTCAGCAGTAATCACACTTACTCACCCGACACAAGATGAACATCACCTCTAGTTTGGAAATGTGTCTTATATCTTAAATCTCACTCTTCTCCCAGCACCTAGACAGTATCTCGCACATTATGGTACAAAAAGATAAAAGGATGAATAAATGGGTGGGTGGATTGACCCGAAGTTGAAGTTCTATTAATCATTAAGATTTGATAATCTTTTGGTTTTTTCCTAGTATTGCCAGCCAAAAAAAAAAAAAAGCTACTGTTTGTTTCCCAGGGATCATATGGAAAGAAAAACATCAGGACCTTCCAGAGATAGCTCTTGCTGCCAAATGAAAAGCAACGTGCTTCATGAAAATTCTGCCAACCTCTGAAGTCTCCTCTCTCTTAGATCCACAATGCTTCTTTTCCTCCTTAAACTCCTATGATGTTTCCATTTTTTATTCCCTAATGAAGAGAGTCAGCAGTGAAATATGCCAGGACTGCTTTCTCCTACAGCCAATGCCAATCCCTTGCTAGCAAAACAAAATTGAATTAAAAAGAGAGTGTTGGTTAAAAAGACTTAAAGTAATTGTGAAAGTTCTTTGTATGATGAATACGTTCTGCCAGTTCCATTACCACAAGTCTGTATCATGCAGTTGTGCTCTTGTTTACGTTCTTGCATCTTGTTCTGTCATTCTTGGATACATGCATGCATTCATTCTGCAAATACTTGCCGAACACCTACCACAAGCACAGAACTCTGCTTTTTTAGGTCTTAGCTCTCCGATTTAACTCTATGTCTCCAAGGAGAAAAGTGTATTGTATTTGCAACCAAAAATCATTAGATTAAATCATGTGAAATTGTCTCTATTTAGTCATATTTTACCAAAAACAAAACCCCAAATCCAGTGATTTCATATGATCCAACTTAATACCTAGCCTTATGAGTTGCGTAAGGTTAAGTCTACCCACAAAAGGAGCTAATTAAAGGAGCTGGCTATACAATTTTATTCATTAGATAGCATGGTACTTAAGACCTGAGAGCTTTGAAAAGGTCCGAGAACCCTAAAAGAAGAAGGAGAAGGAAGGAGAAAAGAAGGGCTCAAAGTACAAGGGGAAAAAAGCAAAATCAAAATTAATAAATATTTAATTAAATGTCAACAACATTATCATGTCAATTTGCTCAGTTTTTTTATTAATAAAATTTTCACACCTTTATAAATAAATTTAAGTTAGTTTTCCTCACTTCACAGAAATTCTCAAGAATGTACATGATTGCTGAGAAATCACAATACAAATAATTTCAAAAGCAAAATTTAAAAACTAATTTTCTAGGTATTTTTTCCAGCAAAGGAAAATGTTGTTGGATATGAGATGTATTTTAATGTAAGGTAGGACACAGAGATAGTTCTCTAAAAATAAATGTGCCAGGCCCTTTAGGGTATAAAATAGCATTGGTGCTCAAGAAAATACCTATTTCCTGCCCCCCAGAAACCTGAGTGAATCAGAAAGAATTAGGATGTTAAATACATACAAATATTGAACTCTAGTGTGTTCTTAGACAATCCACTGTTGAGTTTCTGATGTACAGCATCTGGATTAAGGTAGAGTTACCATAGTAACTACTGGGAATTCCTTGCATCCTTGTGAATTACAAATTGTCAAACAAGAAAATTGCTGATCCTTGACCAGACTCCTGAGGGTCAGCTTAATGATTTATCAGTGTCCCTTTCCTGGGAATGGGGGAAAGATTGTCGGTTCACTGTTGACAGTGAGACTCTCCAACTTCCTCCAAAGGTGGCATATCTGGTAGAGCATTTCCAGCAGGGTGCAACACTAAGACATCAGAAACTGCCCGGCAGGAATCAGCATAGAGGAAGAATCACCAGAAATTAGGGGAAATGAGGACCTCCCAGAGGCTAAGGCTTACATGGCTCATCCTGGATTGAGGTTTCCTGAAAAGGGAAGTCCTAGCTTGGTCTGGCCAGACTGAGTGCAGTATTACCCACACGTGGTCTCTGAGAGGGCACACCACAAATTCAAAGAGCAAGGGATGTGTGAGGGAAATAGTCCTCTAATGCTCAGGCCATACACTCAGATCATTATACTGAGCTCCAGCCATTATCAAAGGACCTGAGAAAGCTGGACGGGCATTCATGTTTCCTTGGCCTTAATAAGAAAAGAATCTTCAGAGAATTGCTACATTTTTACGCTTTTCCCTTTTTATATGTAAAACTCAGGTTGCTTATTCATTCTACTGATGACATTGGTAGACATATGCCTGCTCACTGCCAACTCATACCAGCTTTACACCATGGCCTCCCCAGGACCTTTTGAGTGTGTATTTGATTGTAAACACAGCAGAACACTGCATCCAAAAACCCCACAAGAGAAGCTCCTGAGTTAGTGTCCCAATATTTATGAAAATCAACCCAAAATGGTGAATAAAGACTAGGCTCAGCTTACATTTATTTTCAAAGAAAATAAAACTTCTCTCTCTCTCTCCCTCTCTTCCACACACTCACACACACAGCCACACACACATATAAATAATTTGTAGGACAACCATCTCTCTTTCTGCCCACCAACCCTCTCCCAGCCCCTCCACCACCACCTCATGTTCATTACTCCCTACTATACTAAGAGCAGTGAAATGGTTCAAGAGAATGGAATGGTGTGGCTTTTTAACACTAGACAAATTATTAAACTCCTAAACCCCAAGATATGCCCGGGGTTAGTAATATTTCCTTCATAGAATTGTTAAGTTGATTCATTGAGATAAAGCATATAAAAACCTTGGCGCCTAATAGCAATAAATTGTAGCTGTTGCTATGGTATCATGCAAGGCTACTGATATAAATCTTTTCAACTTTCACTCTAATGTTTGTGACATTAGACAGCCAAGATGATTAAACCTGTAAATGGAGGATAACTGTATATGGCAGAGTAGCTTAGTACTCTCCTGTAAATAATTAGTGGGTTCAATGACTTTTTTTTTAAGAGGAGGTGTTTTCGGAGATTGGTTCAAGATGTCTGAGTAGAAGGACATGCTCTCACTTCCTCTTGTGAGAGCCCAGAGTCACAACTAACTGCTGAACAATCACCAAAAGGAAGACACTGGAACTCACCAAAAAAGATACCCCACATCCAAAGACAAAGGAGAAGCTGCAATGAGATGGTAAGAGGGCCATAATCACAATAAAATAAAATCCCATAACCGCTGGGTGGGTGACTCACAAACTGGAGAACAATTAGGCCATAGAAGTCACCTGGAGTGAAGGTTCTGAGCCCTACATCAGGCTACCCAAGCTGCAGGTCTGGCAACGGGAGGAGGAATTCCCAGAGAAACAGACTTTGAAGGTTAGCGGGATTTGATTTCAGGATTTTGACAAGACTTGGGGAAACAGAGACTCCACTCTTGGAGGGTACCCACAAGGTAGTGCGCACATCAGGATTCAGGGAGAAGGAGCAGTGACCCCACAGGAGAATGAACCAGACCTACCTGCTACTGTTGGAGGGTCTCCTGCAGAGGCAGGGGAGTGGCTGTGGCTCACCACAGGGACAAGGACACTGGCAGCAGAAGTTCTGGGAAGTACTCCTTGGCATAAGCCCTCCCAGAGTCCACCAGTAGCCCCACCAAAGACCCTCTAGGCTCCAGTGCTGGGTCACCTCAGGCCAAGAAACCAACAGGGAGGGAACTCAGCCCTACCCATCAGCAGACAAGCAGATTGAAGTTTTACTCAGCTCTGCCAGACCAGAGCAACACCCAGCTCTACCCACCACCAGTCCCTCCCATCAGGAAGCCTGCACAAGCCTCTTACATAGCTTCATCCACCAGAGGGCAGACAGCAGAAGCAAGAAGAACTACAATCCTGCAGCCTGTGGAAAGAAAACCACATCCACAGAAAGACAGACGAAATAAAAAGGCAAAGGACTATGTACCAGATGAAGGAACAAGATAAAACCTCAGAAAAACAACTAAATGAAGTGGATGTAGACAACCTTCCAGAAAAAGAATTCAGAATAATGATAGTGAACATGATCCAGGACCTTGGAAAAAGAAAGGGGGTAAATATAAAGAAGACACAAGAAATGTTTAACAAAGACCTAGAATTAAAGAACAAACACTTAGAAGAATTAAATAACAAACAAACAGAGATGAACAATACAATAACTGAAATGAAAACTACACTAGAAGGAATCAGAATAAGTGAGGCTGAAGAACGGATAAGTGACCTGGAAGACAGAATGGTGGAATTCACTGCTGTGGAACAGATAAAGAAAAAAGAATGAAAAGAAATGAAGACAGCCTAAGAGACCACTGGGACAACATTAAAGGCATCAACATGCACATTATAGTGGTCTCAGAAGAAGAAAAAGAGAGAGAAAGGACCAAGAAAATATTTGAAGAGATTATAGCTGAAAACTTCCCTAACATGGGAAAGGAAATAACCACCCAAGTCCAAGAAGCACAGAGAGACCGAGGCAGGAGAAACCCAAGGAGAAACACACTGAGACACATAGTAATCAAATAGACAAAAATTAAAGAGAAAGAAAAACTATTGAAAGCAACAAGGGAAAAAAGACAAATAACATACAAGGGAACTCCCATAAGGTTAACAGCTGATTTCTCAGCAGAAAATCTATAAGCCAGAAGGGAGTGGCATGATATACTTAAAGTGATGAAAGGGAAGAACCTACAACCAAGATTACTCTACCTGACAAAGACCTCATTCAGATTTGATGGAGAAATCAAAAACTTTACAGACAAGCAAAATCTAAGAGAATTCAGCACCTCCAAACCAGCTCTACAACAAATGTTAAAGGAACTTCTCTAAGTAGGAAACACAAAAGAAAATGACCTACAAAACCAAACACAAAACAATTAAGAAAATGGTAATAGGAACATACATATCAATAATTACGTTAAATGTGAATGAATTAAATGCTCCAACCAAAAGACACAGGCTCATTGAAAGGATACAAAAACAAAACCTGTATACATGCTGTCTACAAAAGACCTACTTCAGACCTAGGGACACATACAGACTGAAAGTGAGGGGATGAAAAAGATATTCCATGCAAATGGAAATCAAAAGAAAACTGGAGTAGCAATACTCATATCAGATAAAATAGACTTTAAAATAAGGAATGTTACAAGAGACAAGGAAGGGCATTACATAATGATCAAGGGATCAACCTAAGAAGAAGATATAACAATTATAAATATATATGCACCCAACATAGGAGCACCTCAACACATAAGACAAATGCTAACAGCTATAAAAAAGGAAATTGACAGTAACACAATAATAGTGAGGGATTTTAAAACCTCACTTATAACAATGGACAGATCATCCAGACGGAAAATTAATAGGGGAACACAAGCTTTAAGTGACACAATAGACCAGATAGATTTAATTGATATTTATAGGACATCCCATCCAAAAACAGCAGATTACACTTTCTTCTCAAGTGCACACAGAACATTCTCCAGGATAGGTCACATCTTAGGTCACAAATCAAGCCTTGGTAAATTTAAGAAAATTGAAATCATATCAAGAATCTTTTCCAAACACAATGTTATGGGATTAGAAATAAATTACAGTGAAAAAAATGTAAAAAACACAAACACATGCAGGCTAAACAATACATTACTAAATAACCAGGAGATCGCGGAAGAAATCAAAGAGGAAATCAAAAAATACCTAGAGACAAATGACAATGAAAACACAATGATCCAAAACCTATGGGTTGCAACAAAAGCAGTTCTCATAGAGAAGTTTATAGCAATACAGTCCTACCTCAAGAAACAAGAAAAATCTTGAATAAACAATCTAAACTTACACCTAAAGGAACTAGAGAAAGAAGAACAAACAAAACCCAAAGTTAGTAGAAGGAAAGAAATCATAAAGATCAGAGCAGAAATAAATGAAATGGAAACAAAGAAAACAATAGCAAACATCAATAAAACTAAAAGCTGGTTCTTTGAGAAGGTAAACAAAATTGATAAACCATTAGCCAGACTCATCAAGAAGAAGAAGGAGAGACTCAAATCAATAAAATTAGAAATGAAAAAGGAGAAGTTACAATGGACACTACAGAAATACAAAGCATCCTGAGAGACTACTACAAGCAACTCTATGCCAATAAAATGGACAACCTGGAAGAAATGGACAAATTCTTAGAAAGGTATAACCTTCCAAGACTGAAACAGGAAGAAATAGAAAACATGAACGGAACAATCACAAGTAATGAAATTGAAACTGTGATTAAAAATCTTCCAACAAACAAAAGTCCAGGACCAGATGGCTTCACAGGTGAATTCTATCAAACATTTAGGGAAGAGCGAGCACCCATCCTTCTCAAACTCTTCCAAAAACTGCAGAGGAAGGAACACTCCCAAACTCATTCTATGAAGCCACAGTCATCCTGATACCAAAACCAGACAAAGATACAACAAAAAAAGAAAACTACTGACTAATATCACTGTTGAAAATAGATGCAAAAATCCTCAACAAAATACTAGCAAAGAGAATCCAACAACACATTAAAAGGATCATACACCATGATCAAGTGGGATTTATCCCAGGGATGAAAGGATTCTTCAATATACACAAATAAATCAATGTGATGCACCATATTAACAAATTGATATACCATATGATCATCTCAATAGGTGCAGAAAAAGCTTTTGACAAAATTCAAAACCCATTTATGATAAAAACTCTCCAGAAAGTGGGTATAGAGGGAAGCTACCTCAACATAATACAGACCATATATGACAAACCCACAGCAAACATCATTCTCAATGGTGAAAAACTGAAACCATTTCCTCTACGATCAGGAAGAAGACAAGGATGTCCACCCTCGCCACTATTATTCAACAGTTTTGGAAGTCCTAGCCACAGCAATCAGAGAAGAAAAGGAATACAAATTGGAAAAGAAGAAGTAAAACTGTCACTGTTTGCAGATGACATGACAGTATACATAGGTAATCCTAAAGATGCCGCCAGAAAACTACTAGAGCCAATCAATGAATTAGGTAACGTTGCAGGATACAAAATTAATGCACAGAAATCTCTTGCATTCCTATACACTAACCATGAAAGATCAGAAAGAGAAATTAAGGAAACAGTGCCATTCACCACTGCAACAAAAAGAATGAAATACCTCGGAATAAACCTACCTAAGGAGGTAAAAGACCTGTACCTAGAAAACTATAAGACTGATGAAAGAAATCAAAGATTACACAAACAGATGGAGAGATATACCATTTTCTTGGATTGGAAGAATCAATATTGTGAAAATGACTATATTACCCAAAGCAATCTACCTTGCACAGTGCAACCCTCTTGCACTGTTGGTGGGAATGTAAGTTGATACAGCCATTATGGGGAACAGTATGGAGGTTCCATTAAAAACTAAAAATAGAATTACCGTATGACCCAGCAATCCCACTACTGTGCATATACCCAGAGAAAACCACAATTCAAAAAGACACATGCACCCCAATGTTCATTGCAGCATTGTTTACAATAGCCAGGTCATGGAAACAACCTAAATGCCCATTGACAGAAGAATGGATAAAGAAGATGTGGCACATATATGCAATGGAGTAATACTCAGTCATAAAATGGAATGAAATTGGGTCATTTGTAGAGACGTGGATGGACCTAGAGACTGTCATACAGAGTGAAGTAAGTCAGAATGAGAAAAACAAATATCATATATTAATGCATATATGGGGAATCCAGAAAAATGGTACAGAGGAACCAGTTTGCAAGGCAGAAACAGGCACAGATGTAGAGAACAAACGTATGGACATCAAGGGGGGAAAGCGGGGGTGGGGAGGGAGATGGTGGTGGGATGAATTGGGAGATTGGGATTGACGTATATACACTAATATACATAAAATAGATAACTAATAACCTGCAGTATAAAAAATAAATAAATAAAATAAAATTCAAATCAAAAAAAAAAAAAATTAACCTGGTTAGATTTACAAACTGTTAAGTTCTGAATATGCTTTCTGTTCTTGTAACTACTTACCTGAATATAATTTTACCCTGATGATACTTTAAAAAAAAAAAAAAAAGAGGTGTTTTTTTCTGTAGCAAAATACACATTACATAAAAGTTACCATTTGGTCACTATTAAGTGTACAGTTTAGTGGCTTTAAGCACATTCACATTGTGCAGCCATCACCACTCGCCACCTCCAGAAGCTTTTCATCATCCCAAACTGAAACTCCGTATGCAGAGTTTCAATACAATGCACGTTGTATTGTACACATTAAACAGTAACTCTCCATTCACTACTGCCCCAGCTATGGTAGCTACTATTCTACTTTCTATCTCTATGAATTTGACTATTTCAGGTACCTCAGATAAGTGGACTCACAAAACATTTGTCCGTTTGTATCTGATTTATTTCACTTAGTGTAATATCTTTTGTGTTTGAGAGTTTTAGCTTGTTTTTTTTATAATAACCGTCCTAATGGGTATGAAGTGGTATCTCATTGTGAGTTTAAAGTACACTTCCCTAATTATTAATGATGTTGAGCATCTTTTCATGTGGTTATCGGCTTTAGTATATTTTCTTTGGAGAAATGTATGTCCAAGTCTTTGCCTATTTGTTAATCAGGTTTTTTGTTGTTGTTGAGTTGTAGGAGTTCTCTATATATTCTGGAAATTAATCCCTTATCAGATATTTGATTTGCAAGAAGTTTTTAATGTTGAAGTCTAATTCATCTACTTTTCCTTTTGTTGCCTGTGCTTTTGGTGTCACTCAAAAAATCCCTGGATCCAATGTCAATGTCATGCAGCTTTTCCCCTATGTTTTCTTCCAAGAGTGTTATAGTTTTATTAGTTCTTATGTTTAGGTCTTTGATCCATTTTGAGTTAATTTTTGTATATGGTATAAAGTAAGATTCCAACTTCATTCTTTTGCAATGTGAATATCCCAGTATCATTTGTTGAACAGTGATTTTTTTAACCGTGTGTTAGCCTACTAAAGTCAATCTACCTGGAAAGGACAAGAGAAAAGAGGGTCAGGGTGACATTGAGTCATTTCACAAATTGTGTTCTATTACATTTGTTTTCATAGCTACATTATAGATACCCCTAAGTCTGCCGTATAGCATTATTAAGTAGTAGTATTTAGTTCCAAAAGGTACTACAGAATTGAAAATAGAAATATTCCTATCCTTCTGACCAAAAAGAAAGTTGTCACTAGGTTACACTCAGGTATGACCGATTTTGTATTGTCATAAATAATTTTGTGTTTAGGAAGGCTTCCAGTCTGACAAATCTTCATTTGAGAAATAGGGTACCAAAAAGACTAAGGTTGAAAGAAACTAACACAACATGTAAAGCAACTACATACACCAATAAAAATTAAAAAAAAAAAAAAAGAAAGACAGGTTGAGTAATTTTTCAAATGGAGAGAAGGAGAGAATAGGGTGATTCTAAAGTGAAAAAAAAAAAGAAAGAAACTCAAGGAAAAAGAGTATAAACTGGAGATGCTTTTAAGTTGACTAATTTAAACAAATTTGAAATATATTCTGAGTGCAAAGAAAGGTGTAACCATACACAAAAATAAGCTCAAAATGGATTAAAGACCTAAATGTAAGGCCAGAAACTATCAAACTCTTAGAAGAAAACATAGGAAGAACACTCTATGACATAAATCACAGCAAGATCCTTTCTGACCCACCTCCTAGAGTAATGGAAATAAAAACAAAAATAAACAAATGGGACCTAATGAAACTTCAAAGCTTTTGCACAGCAAAGGAAACCATAACCAAGACCAAAAGACAACCCTCAGAATGGGAGAAAACATTTGCAAATGAAGCAACTGACAAAGGATTAATCTCCAAAATTTACAAGCAGCTCATGCAGCTCAATAACAAAAAAACAAACAACCCCATCCAAAAATGGGCAGAAGACCTAAATAGACATTTCTCCAAAGAAGATATACAGAATGCCAACAAACACATGAAAGCATGCTCAACATCATTAATCATTAGAGAAATGCAAATCAAAACTACAATGAGATATCATCTCACACCAGTCAGAATGGCCATCATCAAAAAATCTAGAAACAATAAATGCTGGAGAGGGTGTGGAGAAAAGGGGACACTCTTGCACTGCTGGTGGGAATGTGAATTGGTTCAGCCACTGTGGAGAACAGTATGGAGGTTCCTTAAAAAACTACAAATAGAATTACCATATGACCCAGCAATCCCACTACTTGGCATATACCCTGAGAAAACCAAAATTCAAAGAGAGTCATGTACCAAAATGTTCATTGCAGCTCTATTTACAATAGCCAGGACATGGAAACAACCTAAGCGCCCATCATCGGATGAATGGATAAAGAAGATGTGGCACATATACACAATGGAATATTACTCAGCCTTAAAAAGAAATGAAATTGAGCTATTTGTAATGAGATGGATAGACCTAGAATCTGTCATACAGAGTGAAGTAAGTCAGAAAGAAAAAGACAAATACCGTATGCTAACACATATATATGGAATTTAAGGGAAAAAAATGTCATGAAGAACCTAGGGGTAAGATAGGAATAAAGACGCAGACCTACTGGAGAACGGACTTAAGGATATGGGGAGGGGGAAGGGTGAGTTTTGACAGGGCGAGAGAGAGTCATGGACATATACACACTAACAAACGTAGTAAGGTAGATAGCTGGGGGGAAGCAGCCACAAGGCACAGGGATATTAGCTCGGTGCTTTGTGACAGCCTGGAAGGGTGGGATGGGGAGAGTGGGAGGGAGGGAGACGCAAGAGGGAAGACATATGGGAACATATGTATATGTATAGCTGATTCACTTTGTTGTAAAGCAGAAACTAACACACCATTGTAAAGCAATTATACCCCAATAAAGATGTTTAAAAAAAAAAAAAAAAAAAAAAAAGAAAGGTGTAAGGCTTCATCATTACTTATCTTGTACTGAAATGGAAATATTTCTGTTTTAAAATTAGACAACAGACTAGGAAAATGAGTATATTCACACCTGCACTTAATTGACAGTGGGACAGGATAAGAATTCCAGGAATGGGGGAGTGGTCCATTTCCCCTTTGTCATCTTCTCTGAGTCTGTAAATTCCCAAAGCACATCAGTTTATTTTCCAAACTTTCTGGCCTAACCTTCCTGTTTGGAAGGAAACTGGGAATGAATGAATGAATGCGGAAGGACAAAAAGAAAAATAGATCTATTTTTCATGTAGGACCTTTTCTTTCTTTTATTCATTAAAGAGCAATTATTGTTAAAAAATCTTCAAGCGCAACAATCAATCCAATGAGGGTATGTATTTTGATGGTGTCAGTTAAATCTTTTGTTGGAGATCCAGTGAGATAAAAGGATTAAAAGACTCAACACTCCCACAGAGCTCTCTAGGAGTTCCCCAAATCCCAAGAGAGGGTAAGATACAAATTATATCCCAAATGAGAAAGTAGTAAGTAAATTAATATATAACATAGGATTCTTCTAGAAGCTTTGTTCTTTGTCTCTTTGCTCTCCAAGTTAATTGGTTTGGTAAAAGACTCCTTAAGTAAAGTTTAGATTATTTCTCCATTGTCCTATTTCAACAGTTTTTTTTAGAGTTTAGTAAACATTTGCCTGGGGTTGGGTTTAAATTGTAGAGACAATTGTTCCCTGCCCTTCTTGAGTTTAAATACAGTTTACTCATCTTCTAAGCAGATAGGGTAAGAGGTCCCTAGAGAAAAAGAACCAGGCATGGCTTTCTTGGCATAAGAGAAGCCATTTTTGGCCTAAGCCATTTGGTGCTCTAAGCCTGCCCACAATGTCCTTTAACAGGTCTCAGTAATTAATGATCTTAAAGGAACAAATAAACGACTGCTATCAGGCAAGAAAAATAACAATAACAAAGATAATATATCAGTTGTAAAGACTCCTAGTTCTATTTCAAGGGTAAAGATTAGCCTGAAGCCCTCAACCACCAGATCAACTGGGATCTAAGAGATGATGATGTTGACCTTTGCTGCCCCACGTGACTTCAGTCAACTAAAGCTTGGATTCTGTTGACTGCCCAAGCTCCTTCATGAATATGCATGTATCCTTACCTTAAAACTCCCCCACTTTGCTGTTCGGGAAGATGCTTCTTTGAGAAAGATCCCTGGTGTTCTGCTTACTGGCTGCAAGTAATCAATCCTTCCTTCTCCTGGGCTTTGGCTTGGTTGTGTCTTTTAGCTCGACACCCACCAAGAGGCAAACCCAGTTTTGGGGTAACAATCCTATTGAAATATAGTAGGAATTCTCCTTCTACTGAAAGATGAATTGATTTTTCACTGAAGTTGATTAATACGTTTTTTCTTCCTAGTGCATTGATGTTCTGAAAGGATTATGGCCTCCTTTCATCAAAAATGGAAAGTGCAAGAGTGAAAAAAATCCATTTTGTTTTCAAAACAAAAAGTGAAAGAGAAATAAGCCAAATCAAGGAGCTAGCCGTTTCCTCCCGCACAACTTTTTAAAGCGTGCCTTTTCTTATCCTGCTTTTTTCCTGCTCCTTTCCATGTGGCTATTCCATATCTCTCCACACAAGGAAACTAGAATTTCCTTGAATTTCTATGAATCTATTTTGTGAGTTTCAGTTGTTCTTTCCTGGCAAGGTTCAAATGCATGTCGATAAAAGACAAGTTTACAAAATAATGAAGTTTTAGCTGACCAGTTCCCTAGTCTGGAAACATAAGGGGTCACTTAACATTTCTGTGCTTTCATTTCATCTTCAGAAAGCACCAATGTAGTGACCATCTCCCAGTGTTTGACAATATTTTAGCCAAGAGTTCTCCTACAGCTTCCCATAAAGGATGGGCTTCGAGGGAGGCTGTACACATGCAGAATTAGTGTGCAAACCATATACTGCTGTCATCAGATTCTGAAAGGAACCCATGAGTCACAAAAAAAGCTTTAAAAAAATAAAAGCTACTCTAGATATTAGGGTGATAGAAGGAAGTAATAAAATTAATTCGTACTGGAGGAGTTTCAGATCTGGTTAGGGGGCCAAACTTAATGCAACCGATACAATGGGAGAACCATAAAAGGGAAACATATCAGAGCTTCATTTCGTGGTGCAGTCTGCAGGGTCCAGAAAAAGGGAGAGATGAGTGAGCCAGAGGCACAGAAGGCTTTCTGGGAGAGGTAAGACTCGACATCCTCCTGTTCTCCTATCTCAGGGCTCTTGCCCAGGCCTGTGATTGTTGGGCACGTAAAGCAGATGATCATCTGTTTCTTTTCTAAAATGTTAGCCATTCAGGTTATAAAGCTGAAACTGTGTAAGAGTATATAAGTCTTTCTAACCCTCTGTGCTAACAACTTCAACCAGGCTCCTTTTAAAACCTGATAGATACAACAGTGACAACGTTTTTAAATAAGGCTCAATAAGTAGTGTTACTTACATTGTCATTAGTGTTCTCGCCTTCCATCTTGTAAATTGACTTAAAAAAAATGAAGCTGGATTCACCAGTCTCCCCCAACCCCACCATGTCTCTGGGCCTCACAGTCTCCATCTAGCTGTCACTTTGTACCAGGAAGACAGCCTCATTTTACCATTGCCTGAACAGAAACAGTTCTCTAGAATGTAAATTTATGAAGAGATTTGAAGAATTATAACCATTTTTGTGTTCTCTAGGCTACTTCTCCCTTCCACTAGCAGGAATAACTGCAGCGCCCATACCACAAAAAAATAACTTTATCTTCTTCAGATGGTATCGTTATACTGTGTGTCAGCTTTCTTGCATTTCCTGTTTCCTCTTCCCGCTCAAGGATTTACATACTTAATTGAGTTCACAGGAAATGTGCTCACATAAGTGATACTTGAAACATGCTTTTTTAAGTAAAATGATTATGCTCCAAAAACTAAAAATAAAAACTTATTGGTGAGTTATGGATGAGAGCTACAGCTAGCCTGTTTTTTCTTAGCCAAGATACTTCTCTTAAATATATTTTTGAGAGACTGCTGAATTTATGTCAATAACAACTAAAAATCACCTTAATCTGCAATTAGAAATAAACACAAATTGAAATGAAACTCAAATGAATAAATTGAAACTCAACATTCTCTTAACGAGAGACTTGTACAGTTAGCTACATTGTTAATGGAAATTGCTCGATTTCCGTTTATCGTGTAATTTTTGTCCAAATTACCGGCCCAGAGAGAAAATCATAGAATGACCAAGAATAAGTAATTATCATGGAGCGCATGGTGAAAATATGTCGGTAAACTTGGTAGTAAACAGTGTCAGAGCATCAGAATTATTTCTACAGTACTATCAAGTTATTGCCTCCTAATCTGTCATCTTCCTCGTACGTACGAGTCACTTGCTCCTCCTTTTAGAGCCTGGGCTTGCCTGCATTTTGAAGCCACCTGGGGAACTTTAAAAAACACTGATGCCTGGGTCTCAAAGTAGAGATTTTTATTTAATGGTCTGGGGTTAAGCCCGGAAACTTGGATTTTTAAAAGCTTCCCGGGTGATTTTAACGTGCTGCCAGATGAAAACCCTCTGCTTTAGACCCTAAATTGTACTGTTCCAACAGGTAGTGGATGAGAGGCTTTTCAGTTAAGCTAGAGAATGTCTCCATTTTAAGGTCTTCTGGCAATGGTTTATGTCTAAAAGAATGCATGGTTCTCATATCTGCCTTACTTTGATCTTCCTCCTCCGTTAATTCATTGAGTATTTATTATGTGCCAGAGACAGTGCAATTTCTGACTACCCTCCTAGTTCCAGACTATCCTCAAGTCCTCAAGCCCTACCTCTCTTTAAAATACCTACAGTTTCAAGGCAATCTCAAATTCCTTTCTACCCCTGGGACCTGACCCTTGCCCTGCCGTTCTGCCTTGTCCTGGCAATGATTCTATCCATATTTCTAACCACATCTTGATTTTGAAAAATATTTTCATTTTAAGAAATAAATAATAGGGAGTATCCATTTAATAAAGAATTTTTATTGTCACAGTAGTAATTAATATTAGGTCAGGATCAAATGAAAAAAATTGGTGTCTCTCTACTAGGTTAATGCGGTAGTACATACAAGATCTAGAAATTTGCAACCCAAAATTAAGAAGTCAGTTGCCTTTCCTTTGCAATAGGACATGAAGATGATCTTCTACTCTTAAAATTACTTTAGTATCAGTATATATATATATATAGAGAGAGAGAGAGAGAGAGAGACTATATATTAAAAATAAAGGAGGTAAAAATCCAAGTACCAGAATGAGTTCAAACAAGCACTAGAGAAGATTGGTGGGAACTCTGACTAGTTGGGATCAAATATTATGCCCTTAACTCAAGAATATCTAGTTCACCAGTGTGAGAGATTGAGGCATCTGATGCTAACAAATATTACCAAAAAATTAACGCAAGAACCTAGACTGACATGTACTTTATATTTTTAATGAAATGAGTAACGTCCTATGATAAGCTTAAAATATGTCCACCATTCAAATATTGGTGAGATAGATTTAAATGCATTTGGAACTGATGATTAAAATTATCATGATCTTTTTGCTCTTTTTAAGATTATAGTTCTGTTTTAAATGTGCCATATATTCAAAATTAAAAAGTCAGAAAGTCAGCAAAGTACAAAATAAGGATTATTTGTAATAATACCTCCACCGAAGTGAACCACTGTTAACATGTTAATGTGGGTCCTTGGCAGATAAATAAATAGATACATAGATAGGTCCACAAACACACATTTTATATAAAATGGGTTAATAACATACACAGAGTTTACAATTCAGGCACTTTTTAAAAAATTCTGTGTCAATATTTAAGACTTCAAAGCTTCACCTGTAGCTGTTTTCATATTATTAAAGCATAATAACTGGATAAACCTGGCCAGTTATACAAATGCTCCGAGGGCTGAGATAACATGCAAATAAACCTTATATATCAATGTGTGAAAACTGGACAGACCACACGGTTCAAAAAAGGAAGTACACCCTGCATAGCTAACTTGCACATTCACTGTCCGAGTTACAGCATCTTCGGGGTCACTGTGTGCCAGGCACGTCAACTCTTTTCAATAAAAATGGTAAGTAATAGATTTTATGACTCTCCTTGGTCTCCTAGCAAACGTCTAATCTTTTCTACATAAAGCGGAGAGGTGTGGGAGTGCTTCACGGCCAGGTCCTCCAAGGCTTTGGAATTTTTGCTTATCTCATCATACTTCCATTTGCTTATAAGGCTGCTAAGGCTTTATTATATCAGCTGAGGGACTGTGGTGGCTGCAAGAGTTCCTTTTTCTGATTCTAGCCTTCAGAATCGAGGAAGAGCTATGCCTTAAAGAAAGAAAAGCTGCATTCTTTGTCTTGCCTCTTAAGATGGTTGGGTGCTACAACCAGAAGTGCAGTCGTTTCCTTTTATGAGCACTTTGGAGCCCTGAAGAGAACCCCAGTGATATACGTTGGGCAATATTGCTGAGGATGAGTGCCATTTTGACAACATGGTGAATTTTACAAGAGGAGCTCTTTTGTTTAGAAAAATGCATTTTATTATTTTAATTAAGAGAAGCAAAGTCCAAGTAGTCCAAATCTTAGGGACAGGTTGTGTTCCAAAGTTAATTGAAAGTCATTGTGTGGAGTGCACTTAAAATCATGACTGGGTTCCCAGTGTACCATAAAAACTAGCTTAATCCATAAAGTAGCTGAACTACAGCATTAAGATTCTGCTACAGTTTCCTATTATTTCGCTGTATAATTGGCTGTGTTCTCATACATGTGGTGTTCTCAGGTTCACAGAGTCTAGAAGAGAGTCAACTTTCTATCCCACGCACCCCTCCCAGACTCCTCAGCCGCTAGAAGATAGAGATTGGTTATCCCTTCTCTTGTTATGGAGAGGATTACTTCCTTTGCCACCTCCCAGTGGGAAGATGGGGACTGAGGCAATGATCCCTGCAGGTACTCAGTGGGGCAGGGAGTGCACTGTAGGCTCTGGAATAGAGAGGGTAGAAAGATTCATGGCATGAGTATGTAGTCTAAAATCTCTTGCACCAGAATGGGGAACGGGCAGAGGTGAGAGAACGTAACCTCACCATAGGGGAAAGAGAGGGAGAGAAGAGATGAGGTCAGACTTGCAGAGTCACGGGGAGGGGAATACCACAGAGAGGAAACGGTAGCCCGTGCGCTGTCCCTGCAGCCTCATCTGTAGAGGAGGGTGGTCACCTATCAAGATGGGACTTACAAGTCCCTCTGGTGTTTCCAAACTCGGTCTTCAGATCCAGGATTCTTAGAAAAGATCTTGACCTTAATTACGATATCCTCTTCAAAAATAAATAAGGGCACTGTGGTTGACAGGGTAATTTGCATTTTCTTAGGGAAAAATAGATGGTAATAGAAGAAAAAAAGGAGAGAGGTTTAATTGGATAGTGTGTGTTTGGTGTTACATATAACGTTTTCTTAAGAGATCACCATCTTATTACAAAAGTAACGCATATTACTAAAGAAAATTTCTTAGAAGTGAAGAAATGACACAATACTTGTTTTCTATAGTTCTATCACTTAGGGGGCAGTCATTGTTAAATTAATACAGATCCCTTTAGAATTTTGTCATTTAAAACTATATCTTATAAATATAATTTTCTACAAGTACTATCATACTTTATAAACTATTTCCTTACTTGCTTTATAATTTAAAATATCTTGAATAATATCTGAGTTATGATAGCATTTTTAATAATGAATCATTTTTAATGACTGCATTGTATTCCATAATTTATTTTAGTTCCATATAGCTGGACATTGAGATTGCTTCTTATTTTATTTTTCTTTCTTTATGGTAATATAGACAAGACTGTCATAAGCATTCTTTTATATACATTGCCTTATAATTTTCCATTGTCAGAACTACTAGAAGAATAGGTAGGTGAAAAAACATATATTTAGACTCTGAACACAGTTACCCTCTTGTTAAACAATATATTTTAAGTTTACCTACTGTATAATGCATGGCAAATGTATTTCCCAGTGGTAGTTATGGTTTATACATGCCTATCCTTGTAGCATATCAAGGATATACTTAAAGAGGAAGTAGATTTCCTTTAATTTCTCTCTCCCTAACATTGCCTCTGACATTCTACGACAAGTTACGGAAAGGCACATAGCATATTACAAGAAGGAAAAAACTCTTTCTACTTTTTCTCCTTGGAAGACATCATAGATCAGTCAAAAGGCCATATTCCTGGCTTTTTTGTGTGTGGGGGGGGGGGCTGCATCAGGTCTTCGTTGCGGCACACAGGCTCTTTGTTGTGACCCACAGGCTTCTCTCTAGTTGTGGCACACGGGCTCCGTGGTTTGCAGCATACAAGCTCTCTAGTTGAGGTACAACAGCTCAGTAGCTGTGTCACGTGTGCTTAGTTGCCACGCGGCATGTGGGATCTTATTTCCCTGACGAGGGATCGAACCCGTGTCCCCTGCGTTACAGGACGGATTCTTTACCACTGAACCACCAGAGAAGTCCCTATTCCTGGCTTCTTATGCTTTGCTTACTAGTTGTATGTTTTTTTCATCAGTCACTTGAGCTCTGAGTTTGTTTCCTTGTCCAACTGTGATGAAGATGTTGATGATGATGACAGTAACTATCTCGCAGGGTTGTTTTAAGGAGCGAAAAAATTGTGATTACAAAGCACCTATTAAAGTGCAGGTCCCAGCCAGACACTGAATGAATGTTGGTTTCTTTCTTTCCAGCCCCAAATAAATGATTTCCTAAGGAGGCATAAAGACTTCAATGAACACAAAGAGGAGAATACAATGGAAGTTAGCATTTGTGAGCCTTGACATACGCCATCTCATTAAATCCCTATAACAATCCTTACAAAGAGTTAGTTACTGCTATCGTCCCTAGTTCCTAGGTGAGAAAACTGAGTCTTGGGAAGGGTGATTCCCTTACCCGCAGCCACACAGCTACTGAATTTCCAGAGTCCACAGCACTGGAATTTGAGCACAATTCTGTCTGCTCTCAGAGCCTGAGTTTTTCTGCATTATGCTGCATCCAAGAAAAAGTAGGTACAGAGGAAGACAGCAAGGTGGTCCTAGAAAAGCCCGGGACTGGCTTTTAGGAGGGCCAGGGGCCTTTCCTCAGGCTGGTGACCACCTCTGTTTGATCTGGGAGTCAGTGGTTGTAACTTCTTCTGCTGTTACCGTTATGAATTATATCCTATTTTCAGAACGCTCACTTTATTGAAATCTTGCAAAGCCACTGGGATAAGAGACTACATGGGTTCCTGGCTTTGTGATTCTCCACCCCAGGGTTTAGAGAGGGGCATTCAATGCTCAAATGCCTCGCCTTCCCTCCAAGCTCTCCTGCTGTGTTACTGGTGTGACTAACTCTGCCTGCTCCAGGCTGAGTGCAGGAAGGGAGCATCAGAAAGTGGAACCACATCATGGCCCAAGTGGTTATTGGGAAATTCACCTGTTATCACCCTCTTCCTATAACTTATTGGCAGAGGAACTGTAGAAACTTGTGGGAATTAGGTGGAAAAGTACGTGGGGTTTTGTGAGGACAAGGATATCAGCTATAAAGAATGATAGATTTTAGCTACACGGTGGCAAGGAGGGCTGGGCTCCAGGCCCAGCCTCCCCATAAACCGCAGTGGGATCTTGACTCAGCTTTCCAGCTCTCTCAAGCAGCTCAGTTAAAGTAGAGGGTGGGCTAGGTGTTCCATAATGTTCTTTATGATTCCACATTTCAGAAGCAGAAGGCAGCGACAGTAAGATTCTACTTCTCAAACAGATGGTCCTGTGGAAATTGACTTAATCTGCGACCTTAGACAAATTATGTCACTTAACAGCCTTAACTGGAAATAACAGAATGATACCTGTCCACACGACAAGTATGTTTAGGTACCTTTCAAGTTGTAGATTTTCTGAAAAAGAGGGAGGGGCAGATATCGAATCATGCACAAATTTTTGTATGTTCCCAGTTAGTGAGGGGAAAAATCTTTTATCAATAAACCTTAGAAGGTTTTAAGAAATGAAGTAAAAATTGGTTTGGGGGTTTTATTCGTTTGTTTTGCTCTTTTCGGTCAGCTTGCAGTTCACGTGTAAGCAACTAACAAAAGAAATGTGTTATCACTCTTTATTCAGTGAGGGTTTGTTGAGGCCCTGTTCCACGTTGGGCTCTGCTGGACAAGAATGCAGGGTGAAGACAGGTGGGTCCTGGCTTCCTGGAGCTCACATTGAGCGCAGTGGGTCCAACTTTAGCAAGTATCTGAATCACCTGGAGGGTTGGGGAAGGAGCCTGGGAATTGGCGTTTCTGATAAGATTCCAAGTATGCTGATGCTGCTAGTCAAGGGACCACAGCTGGAGAACCACTGTTCCCTGGAAGATGGAAAGTTAATTCAGGTAAACAAATAAGTAAACTAGCAGGCAGTGAGCTCTGAAGGAGGTAAATAAGGAACTGAGATAGAATATACGAAGGAAACATCCTCTTTAGATAGTGGTCTGGTCTTCGATGCCGTGATACAGCGCTGGTTCTCAACCCACCTTGTACGTTAGAATCGCGTGAGTAGCTTATAAATCATACCCATTCTCAAGGCCCCAGCCAAGACCAGTTAACTCGAACCCTTAAGGGGGGAGGTGGTGTCCGGTGCAGGTTGAGAACTGCGGCACCGAAGAGCGAGAATAAGCTGGGCACAGGGAAGGTGGCAGTAAAGACCATTTCAAGCACAGAAAATGACAGGGACAAAAGACAAGAGGCAGGGGACAGCTTGCACCTGCAAGAAGATAGGGTGGCAGGAGGAAAAGCAAGAGAAGAGGAGAGAGGCAAAGAGGTGTTTTCTAGAAGCAGGCAGCGTCACATATTGCAGGGTCTCGAGGGCCATGACAAGGAATTTCATCTTATTTTGTTCACCCGGGCAGCCGTTGGAGGCTCCCAAGCAAAGGAGTGAGTGTCATTATCCGATTCACATTTTGAGGGGAGGGCTACTTCTGAAGTGACGTGCATTCTTTCCAGGCAGCCTTGACCATGGTGTGGAGCTTCACCACTGACTTTCTCTCCCTCATCCTTTAAATTTTGACGCCAAATTTAAACACAGCCAAGTGTTTAATTTGTGAAGGATTTCTGAGGGGGATGATGGGTTTGGGGCCCCGCAAATAATTTGAGGGGCTGCAGAGGAGGCCCACTTGAGAGCTGGTGTTCCAGGGAAATCAGAAAATAAAATCTGAGCTAGAAGAATCCCTCTGGAAGCTGGGGTTCCAAGCCACTTCTTTCATGGAGAGCGGTGATTCTTGAGCTTATCACGTAAGTTGGAGGGGGTCAGTCACAGTCCTGAATGACACACTACTGTCCCCAAATAGAAATTCACTCACCTCCACACACTCCCTTCACGTACACCCCTACTCTCTACTCTCGATCTATTTATATCCTCTGCTTCTGCAAAATGGACTGCTTCCCCTTTGCTGCAAGGTCTGTACCAATATGTTAAAAAAAAAAAAAAGCTCCTCTGTTATGACAAGCGAGTTTTTTTGTTTTTGAGTCCCACGTTTTTCTTTTTTTAAAAAAAAAATCTTTATCGGAGTATAATTGCTTTACAATGGTGTGTTAGTTTCTGCTGTATAACAAAGTGAGTCAGCTATACATACACATATATCCCCTCCCTCTTGCGTCTCCCTCCCTCCCACCCTCCCTATCCCACCCCTCTAGGTGGTCACAAAGCACCGAGCTAATCTCTCTGTGCTATGCGGCTGCTTCCCACCAGCCAACTATTTTACATTCGATGGTGTATATATGTCGATGCTACTCTCACTTCACTCCAGCTTCGCCTTCCACCCTATGTCATCAAGTCCATTCTCTATGTCTACCTCTTTATGCCTGCCCTGCAACTAGGTTCGTCAGTACCATCTTTTTTTTCTAAATTCCATATATATGTGTTAGCATACAGTATTTGTTTTTCTCTTTCTGACTTACTTCACTCTGTATGACAGACTCTAGGTCCCTCCACCTCACCACAAATAACTCAATTTCGTTTCTTTTTATGGCTGAGTAATATTCCATTGTATACGTGTGCCACATCTTCTTTATCCATTCATCTGTCGATGGACAAGCGAGTTTTAAGCCAAGAGCGAGAGGTTCAAATTCTAGACCTCGTTCATCCACAGGTCAATGCGCGTAGGAGGAAATGAGAGGCACTTGTTTAGAGCACGTATGAGCAGCCGCTAAATGTGCAACATGCTTTCTCTGGAAGCGAATGGGTGCGGGGCTCCAGCTCTGGATTTAGTAACTTCAATATCACTTCCCCAATTCTTGGAGGTGCATTCCATCTGCCCCTTCTTTCTCATGCGCTTCTCTTTTTCAAATACTATGGTATGTTAAAAAACAAATAACATAACAAATGCTCACATACTCACCACCCAGAGTCCACACGTTACCATTTTTTCATATTATTGCCATTTTGCCATCTTTTCAAAACAAAAAAAGGCAAAGTTGAAGCCCTCTTTTTGGCCTTCCCAGTTCCATACCCCTCTTACCACAAGTAGAGGAACACCTGCTCCGATAGTGCTGTCTCGCCTTCTCCACCATGTTTTTATATTTTTATTTCATCTGCCTGTATCCATAAGATACTATATCATATTGTTTTGCCCGGTTTATTTTTATGATTTCTGCATTTGCAATCTTTCACTCGACATTGGTATGTTTTCAATATGGATCCATTTGGACCCATGCAGCTCTGGTTCAACCTATTGAATTTCTGTGTACTTATACTGCAATTTATTCATCTATTCTCCAATGTTGAATTCGTTGTCATTATTTTCCATTTTGAACAGTACTAGAGTAAATGTTCTTTTGCATAGAGGGTCTGGGCACCTTTAAATTTACTGGATGTTAGCAAGTTGTTCTCTAAAATCATTGTATCAATTTATCTCTCGCCAACCTTGTATGAGAGTTGCCATTTCTCTGCATCATCCCTAAAACTTGGTTTTGTCAAGTTTATTGATAGAGTTTTGAGAATTTATTATATGCAAAACTCTACTTTATTTTAAAAATTTTTTTAACTGAACTATACTTGATTTACAATACTGTGTTAGTTTCAGGTGTACAACAAAGTGATTTAGTTATATATGTATATAACTAAATCTTTTCCATTATAGGTTATTTCAAGATATTGAATATAGTTCCCTGTGCTATACAGTAAATCCTTGTTGTTTATTTATTTTATGTACAGTAGTGTGTATTTGTTAATTCCAAACTCCTAATTTATCCCTTCCCCTCCTTTCCCCTTTGGTTAACCATGAGTTTGTTTTCTATATCTGTGAGCCTGTTTCTGTTTTGTAAATAAGTTGATTTGTATTATTTTTTTAGATTCCACATATAAGTGATATCATAAAAACTTGTCTTTATCTGACTTACTTCACTTAGTATGAGAATTTCTAGGTCCATCCATGTTGCTGCAAATGGCATTATTTCATTCTTTTTCATTACTGAGTAATATTCTATTATATATAGATACAGATATAGCACATCTTCTTTATCCATTCATCTGTCGATGGACATTTAGGCTGCTTCCATGTCTTGGCTATTGTAAATAGTGCCGCTAAGAACATCGGTGTATATGTATCTTTCTGAATTAGAGTTTTCGTCTTTTCTGGATATTTGCCCTGGAGTGGGATGGCTGGATGATATGGTAACTCTATTTTTAGTTTTTTCAGAAAACTCCATACTATTTGCATTTCTCTAATAATTAGCGATATTGAGCATCTTTTCATGTGCTTGTTGGCCATCTGTGTCTTCTTTGGAGAAATGTCTTTTCAGGTCTTCTGCCCATTTTTTGATTGGGTTGTTTGTTTTTTGATATTGAGCTGTATGAGCTGTCTGTCTATTTTGGAAATTAAGCCCTTGTCGGCATAGCAAAACTCTACTTCATTTTGGTTTCAATTTTCCTGATTATTACTAAGATGGAATGTGTTTTCATAAGATTATTGACTGTTCAGGTAACTCTTCTGCAGATTCGCCACATGTGCTTTGTTCATTTTCTTACAGATTATCTTTTCACGTTGATTTATAGGAATTCCTTATGTATTCTGGGCATTAATTCTATGTCAGTCAGTGCATTGCTAATTTTATGCTCTGAATCTATGGCTTCTTTTTTACTTTATTTTTAGTGTCTCTTTTTTATACAGAAGTTTTCAATCTTAATGCTGTCAAATTTTACAATAAGTCTATCATTTCTGCTTTGATGTCGTTTTTAAAAAAGTTATTCCCTACTCTCAAATGTTAAAGCTGTTTTCCTAACCTTTTCTCTAAATATTTTAAAGATTTGATTTTCATATTTAGGTCTTTAATAATCAGGACTTTATTTATACTTGTGGTGTGAGGTAGGCATCTAATATATTCCCAATGGATAACCAATTGTCAAGTACCATTTATTTTAGTCTGTTTCTTTCCCCTACTTCTTTCTGTTGCCTCCTTTGTCCTATGTCCATTTCCCACATACGTGTGACTCTGCTTCTAAGCTCTTAACTCTGTCATACGGGTCCATATACTTCATAAAACTCCATGTTTATCACTGTTTCTTACATCTTACTCTTGTGCTCTGGATTCATATATCTTCTTACCCAAGTACACATGCTCTTACCTATTTTCTAACAATTTCTACAACTATTTAGTATTTCTGTTAATATTCTCCCAAACACAGCAAGAACCTAAACAAAACGCAATTACCCATTTAACATAACCTTCCAACCCTATTTCTAGTTCTTAACAATTTTGCTTGGAAGAGATGTACTTCACTTTTACTCACATTTAATCAGCCAAAGTAAGTTGCATAGACATGCCTCAGCTAAACAGGACAGAGATGTAGGGATGTATAATTTTTATGCATTCAGGGTAATAGCAGAGATGGATACCCATTTGGAAGAAGAGTAATATTATATACTACAATGTATATTGGGTTTTGTATAACTGAAAACACTTTCATTTTGACTTTACTCTTAAATGATTGTTTAGCCGTATATAAATATTCTAAATTGGTAGTTACTTTTCCTCAGCACTTTACAGACTTACCCCATTGGCTTCTGCCTTCTAGTGTTGCAGAATTGTATGCTATCAAGTCTAATTGTCTTACCTTGTAGGTGAAATTCTGTCATTCCTTTCAAGATGTCTCTTTGTCTTTATGTTTTGCAGCTTTACTATGCTTCGTAGGCATGTGAACTGATTTTTATTTATCCTGCTTGGTACTCAGAGTAGCAATTTAAAGCAGGGATCTACAACATTTCTGTGAAGAGCCAGATAGTAAATATTTTAGGCTTTGTAGGTTTTGTGGTCTCTGTTACAACTATTCAGCTCTATCTTTGTAGATGAAAGCAGCTGTAGACATGGCATAAACAAATGGCTGTGGCTGTGTTCCAATAAAACTTTATTTATAAACACAGGTGGCAGCCTGGATTTGGCCCATGGACTGTAGTTGCCAACCCCTGATGTAAAGTCTAATGATTTTCTTCAATTCTAAAAGATTCTCAGCTACTATTTCTTCAAAAACTATTACTCTACCATTTCCTCCTCCCTAGTTTGTTTCTTTAGAATCCCTGTTAGGTGAAAGCTAGATAGACTCAATCTATCCTACATGATTTTAACTTCTCTTCCAAATTTGTTTATCTGTGTTCCTCTGTGATGAATGCTAAATCAGTTTATCAACTTTTTCTTCCAGTTCACTAAGTTTTTCTTCATCTGTGTCTAGGATGACCAATTGTCTCAGTCTGCCCAGCACTTTCCCAGTTTTAGCACTACCGTCCCATGCCCTAGAAACTTCTCGGTCCCAGACAGACCAGGATAGTTGCTCACCCTATCTGTGTCCAAACCATATTTTATCCCATATATTGAATTTATGTTTCAATGGTTAAGTTTTTATCTCCAGTTTTTAAAATTGGTTGTTTTTGATAATCACCGTTTTTGCCTAATGTCTGCCCATTTTTGTTTCAAATATTCTTATGCTCTCCTATAGGTATTATTCATTTCTTTCTTGATATATCCTAAATTCTTAAGGTCACTTTCAGATTGTTCTATTATTTTAATTTAACTTGAGGTAAACTCATCTTTCAATTGTTGATTTCATTGTGTTCTTATTTCTTATTAATAGTCTTCTTCCTGTAGTTTGAAATTGTGTGGTAGACCCATCTGAGAAGGTTTTTGTGGTTGATTGCTTAGTTTTCGCTTTCTATCTGCCATCTCTAATATTGTGCTTACCTCTACTACTTCTTTCTGAGGTTCCTCCAGCCCAGAACCAGGTCTATATTGACAGCTGATACAGGCCCACAATAATTTTGTATACTTAGTATATTCATTACTAAGTCAACTGGCATCTTGGTCCAGATCCTGGTTCTAGCCCAGCATTTCTCAACTTTAGCACTTTTCTGCATTGTAGGATGTTTCGCAGAATCTCTGGTCCCAACCCACTAGATCCAGTAGCACCTTTGTCCCCATCATTGTGACAACACAAAGCATTTCCAGATATTACAAAATGTGCTCCCCGCCTCCCCTTGCCATGTTCTCATCCTCAGTTGAGAACTGCTGGTCTATCCCCAGGCAATTCTTAGCACTGATCATTCGGTCTCCTTTCATGGTGCTAAGGATGGGAAAAAAGCATAACTGTCCTTGCCCTTGGTTTCAAAGAGTGACTATAGCTCAGGTTCTCAGATTACCTATAGGAGCTGAATTAATAAATACTTCTGTACCCTAAACCAACAGCCTGCCTTGCCAGCCCTCCAGTCTTCCAGTCTCACTATTTTATGTTTCTTTTCTCTTTCTGACATAGAAAGGTGCATTTCTTTTTGAGTGTAGCTATCGTTAAATTTTCTCGTTTCATATTCTATCATTGACAGGTGATTAGATCAGTGAGAGAGTCACAGATTTTAGTTTACTGAAGAGGTTAATTCCTCTTCTATCTTTTCCCTCACTTCCCTTTAGCTTCATATTTTTCCTTTTTCTTTTCTTCTCTCATCCTCAGTCAGTGTTATTGGGTAAATCAACAAAGTAGAGGAAATATGTCAGCATCAGGGCTGATGAGACACTAGAATTAGTCCAGCTTCCTCCAGGTCTCTATTACCCACCTTTATCCCTATCCCAGCTTATTAAGACAGTAGTTTTCAAAGTGTGGTCACTAAACCAGCAGCATCAACATCATTGAACTGGGAACTCAACGGAAATCTTTGGGCTCCACCCAAGACTGAGTAAGTTCTGGGAGTCAGACCCAGCCACTTGTGTATTAACGTGCTCTCCAAGTGATTCTGATGCATGCTCAAGTTTGAGATTCCCTGTACTAAGACTTAGCTAGAAGTTTGCATCAGTGGCTCTCAATCTGGCAGCACATTGGAATCGGCTGTTTGACTTTAAAATACAGTTACATAAGCCCCACCCCAGAGATATTGATTCAGGCTGGCCTGGGTGGGGCTCAGCTACTGTTTTTTTTTAAGTTCCCTGAATGATTCAAACATCCAAAGTTTGCTTTAGTTATTTATTTATTGCTTAACCCATTTTGATGATCACTTATGTCAAGTCTTACCCAGTGTTTCAGGAAATCTAAGTGGAAACTGGTAAACTTCTAGTGAATAGAGTTTAAAGTGAGTCTGGTCTGGAGTTGGACTTCCTTATTTGAATCTCAGTGCTGCCCATTTTCAGCTATGTGACTTTGATCAATTTACCCCCTCTGTGCCTTGGTTTCCCTATGTGTAAAAAATGAATAACTATACCTACTACTTACTAAGGTTGTTGTGAGGCTTATTTAGGTTTACAAATGAATGTCTTCAGAATAATGTCTGTTGCATAGCAAAAGCTATACAAAATTTTTCTAAGTTATTTATTTATTTTATAAGTAAAACATGCAAAGAACTTGCAAAACAAACCAGCCAAAATTAGTGTTTTGAGAATGGGAATTTTAAAAGCATTTAAAGAATTTTTCTCTTTTTTTTCATATTGGGAACTTTTGCTTTCTATGACTCACTTTTTCCTCAAAATGCTATATGCTCTTTTAAATATTAATTCAATAAAAAATAACATTTTTAATTAAAAATGTTCAGAATTTTACTATATGGCTTTTAAAACCAGCTAGTGGGATTGTAAAACCACAGCTCAGAATCACTGGTCTGTAGTCAGTTTTGAGCTACAAAAACTGATAAGCCAACAATAAATTCAATCCTTATGTAAATCCTGGTAGAAATCAAAAGAACTGGAGTTGAAATAAACATCTGCTGAATTTGATCTATGACAGACATTAAGTTGAAAGAATTCATGTGAAATCTTGTAAAAACCCTTTAATAGATAGACATTTAGGAGGTTTAACTTACATTAATACATTTTGATTTGTCAATGTATGGGCATAGTCCAAAAGAACTACTGGCAATTTTATTCATTATAACTTTGAAAGAAAAGGAGTTGAGTTTACTTTATCACAAGAGAACATTCACCCAAAAGAAACTAATTTTATCACATGTACCCACAACTGCATGAGACAGCATTTCAGGCCTGGGTGGAATTTTTTTTTAGTAGCAGAACTAGCCATACCAACACAGTAAGGCTGAGATACACACTGTTTAAATTAGTTTCCCGGCATGGGGAGGGGGGTTGGGGGAGGGGGGAGTTTCCAAACTATCTCTTGTTAATTATCAAGCATACAAAGAAAAGACTGTGAGGGTAGAATTGTTATAACTTCTGATTTCTAAGCAACGTCCACCTGTAACTACTGCACACGTGAAAAGTATCAATAGACGGTTTCAGTTCTCAGTGGATGTAAAAGTTAGCCAACCTGAGCAAACACTGGTTGAATTTGATAAGCAGGGCAAGGAGAGAGGGAGGAAGTTCCAGAAAGTAGGCCAAATAACCATGTCTAGGTGGCTAATGGGCATGAAAAACCAGACATAGTTTCTATACATTTTGACCCTTCTACATCCCATTTTTCTCACCGTTCTTCCCCACTTCCACACGGTAATGCCTTCTATTTAATTTGTAAGCCACACAGACCAAGAAAAAAAAAAAAAAATATATATATATATATATATAAATGCAGGCACATTTCTGAGAAATGACGCTACATCTACCCTTTGATCAGTGAGAAAACTGGTTTCTCTCTTCTTTGGGTTCATTACAGACAGGTAGTCAATCCACCAGAGGTGGGGGAATATTGCCTTCTTGGGCAAGAAACGTGCTAAAACTAGACATATATCACATCATTGCATTTATAATATCTGTGCTACTGTTTGCACCATTAAGGTCTGTGTTTAACTGAGAGGCAATAAATACTGCATCCATAAATACTTTTAAGTAAAGAAAGATTCTACTTAACAGTGTACACTTTCAGTTATTCTAACAAATACGTGCCTTTAAGAGGTGTCCTAGGCCCTCAGAGGAGACAAAAAGGGAGCTGTGGTTAAAATGCCAGGCCCTTGGAACCATAGGCTGAGGCTGAAAGTCTTGCCCCAGTGTTAATTCTGTTTTCTCAACTCCCTGGATCATTCTGCTGCTCCTTGTCACCTCCCCACACGGAGGTGGGTCAGTCTTTGTTATCAGATCCACTGGATTATCTTACAGGAGACACCCACATTTTATACTACCTGCTTAGTTCCTGGAAAGGTTGGAGTTGCTGACCCCAGAGCAGATAGTTTCCCTTTCTGGCTTTAATATCCTATGAGTTGAATAAATTACATAGTTCTGGATATATAGAAACAGTCAGGGTAAAGTTTGGCAAACTGCCTTCTGGTTTGTCAGCTGATTTGGGATGTGTTTGGATTGGGAGCTGTGTCTAGATATGGGAGATGAGATCAGATTTCAGTGCATAACAGCTGGCTGGAAGGTTCTGGACTAGTGTATGTGTGCAGAGGGAATTGGTGGGTGGATAAAATTTAGTATCAAACAGGGTATACATGTCTGCAACTCACTTTGAAATGCATCAAAAAACAAAGATGAATGGATAAATGAATAGATATAAAGCAAAAGCAAGAATAGCAAAATGCAAACAATTGTAGAATCTGGGGAGGGGGGATGTATTTTGGCATTCACTTTCAATTCCAATTTCAACTTTTGGATATGCTTGCAATTTTTCATAATAAAAAGTGGGGTAAAAAGTTTAAGGTCAAAAAACTGGGCAAAGGGAGCTGGGTATTTTAGTACAATACTCCATTTTTTATATTCTTAACCAGTGCATTTATTTGTACAGCTTCCATTTATCCACTGAGATATCAGCAAAAAGTGTTTTTTCCTCTAAAAGTATGTAGCTCTATTGTTTTCCCCTCTTATAAAAGTGAGATGCATGATGATGATGAATATTTTCCAAAAATATAGGAAAATGTAGAGAAAGTAAAAATTTCACTATCTGAAAAAAAAAACGCAGTTAACATTTTAGTAATTATTTTTCTAGACATATCACTACAGAGAGTTTAAGATCTTCCTCTTATAGCTATACTTGTGCTACTTCTCCACTTTCTGCTCTGCGCAACCAGCTCTGACCCTTCCTTTAATGCATGGCTCCCATTTTCTTCCTTCGAGAAACCTTCCACCTTTCACTCTTACCCCACTCTTTTTTTTTTTTAACATCTTTATTGGAGTATAATTGCTTTACAATGGTGTGTTAGTTTCTGCTTTATAACAAAGTGAATCAGTTATACATATACATATATTCCCATATCTCTTCCCTCCTGCATCTCCCTCCCTCCCACCCTCCCAATCCCACCCCTCTAGGTGGTCACAAAGCACCGAGCTGATCTCCCTGTGCTATGCGGTTGCTTCCCACTAGCTATCTATTTTACATTTGGTAGTGTATATATGTCCATGCCACTCTCTCACTTTGTCACAGCTTACCCTTCCTTCTCCCCATATCCTCAAGCCCATTCTCTAGTAGGTCTGTGTCTTTATTCCCATCTTACCCCTAGGGTCTTCATGAACTTTTTTTTTTTCTCAATATACGCAAATCAATCAATGTGATACACCATATTAACAAATTGAAGGAGAAAAACCATACGATCATCACAATAGATGCAGAAAAAGCTTTCGACAAAATTCAACACCCATTTATATAAAAACCCTACAGAAAGTAGGCATAGAGGGAACTTTCCTCAACATAATAAAGGCCATATATGACAAACCCACAGCCAACATCGTCCTCAATGGTGAAAAACTGAAACCATTTCCACTAAGATCAGGACCAAGACAAGGTTGCCCACTCTCACCACTATTATTCAACATAGTTTTGGAAGTTTTAGCCACAGCAATCAGAGAAGAAAAAGAAATAAAAGGAATCCAAATTGGAAAAGAAGAAGTAAAGCTGTCACTGTTTGCAGATGACATGATACTATACATAGAGAATCCTAAAGATGCTACCAGAAAACTACTAGAGCTAATCAATGAATCTGGTAAAGTAGCAGGATACAAAATTAACGCACAGAAATCGCTGGCATTCCTATACACTAATGATGAAAAATCTGAAAGTGAAATTAAGAAAACACTCCCATTTACCATTGCAACAAAAAGAATAAAATATCTAGGAATAAACCTACCTAAGGAGACAAAAGACCTGTATGCAGAAAATTATAGGACACTGATGAAAGAAATTAAAGACAATACAAACAGATGGAGAGATATACCATGTTCTTGGATGGGAAGAATCAACATTGTGAAAATGACTCTACTACCCAAAGCAATCTACAGATTCAATGCATTCCCTATCAAACTACCACTGGCATTTTTCACAGAACTAGAACAAAAACTTTCACAATTTGTATGGACAGACAAAAGACCCTGAATAGCCAAAGCAGTCTTGAGAACGAAAAATGGAGCTGGAGGAACCAGGCTCCCTGACTTCAGACTATATTACCCCACTCTTAATCCCCCTTGACTTGCCATGCCTTCAGCATTTCTCTTGTCAATGCCTTGAAATTCTCATCAAGCACCTCTAATATTCAAATGCATTTTCTCCCCAGTTATTTTGCATCCTACCATGCTATCTTGCATACCTTAAGCTGCCAATACATGTTTGCTGTCTGACTCATAATTTTACGTGAGCCTAATCTGATTAAAGTAAATATCTTCCTGATTTAATTAGTAACTACATAGTTTAAAACAAAATTCTCACTTGAGACAGAAATGAGGATATACATGCCAATCCATTTCTGCTAAATCATGGGAAACACAGAGATTATAACACAGAATTCTTATTTCAGAAACTGTAAGCCAACCTCTCAGCTCACGCAGTTTTATCTCAGATTTTGTCATTGACATTTCCCAAGGGCTCATAATGAGTAATTGGTATAGTCTCTGCAGAGTAGGGAAAGTTCAGGCTCCCTAGATGGGTATTGGAAGTTTTTATCGACATTTTTATTTCATGGAAATAAAACTAGATTTTTGATTCTTTAAGAGCAAAAAGAAATATTCTTTACTCATATTCGAGAATTATCTGTAATAAATCTACTTCAAGGAGTTTCTATGAGTTCACTTTTTTGCACTGTAAATTTTTAAGTGGCTTCCTGATTTTATAGAAACATCTTACTATCAAAAACTTTCAGGGAATCTCAAATAATAGATTAATAGGCTAGATAATCTTGGCAATAAAAGTGTACGTTTCTTTAGGACTAGAAAAATGGATTGTTTCTATCTTCCTCCTTTTAGTATAGCACTGTCTGGAGCTATATCAAGGTTTGAATCACTTTTCAAATTTTCTACTAAGGAAATAAGAAATATAGTGACAATAGCTAACATCTTACTAAGCGCTTCCTATATGCCAGACACTGTGCTGTGTTTTAAAAATAGCAGTTCATTAAATTCTTACAACTCTGGGAGATATACTACTTTTACTCCATTTTATGGATCTGGAAACCAAAGGAAACTAAACAATTCACAACGAGCAAGTAAGTGGTAGAACTAAAATCCAAACCCAGACTGGCTCCAGGGCCTCTGCCTAAACCATTTCACCTGGCTGACTCTCTAGGCTACAAAGAAATGGCACTAGAATAGCCGAGAGGTAGGGCATGATGGGAACTTACTGTTTTGTTTCATAAATTTAGAATGAGTCTATCTTTCTCTAGGTGGCTGTTAGTAGGTTAGTATCAGATTACTAGTTAACTGTACTAAATTGTTGCTAGGAGCCTTTCTCTTAAGACATATGCTTCGACGTTTTCTAAAAAAATCAGAATGAATTTATGTTGGTTGACTTCTGCTTCCTTGCCTCTTCTCCTGTGCACAATGGATTTTTTTTCTTTTTGTGTCTGTTATGCAAAATAAAAGAAATTTGAAAAGAGAAATAATCCAGTCATAACTATTTCTCTCATATCATATGACCATTCATTCGTTTTTTTTTTTGCGGTACGCGGGCCTCTCACTGTTGTGGCCTCTCCCGTTGTGGAGCACAGGCTCCAGATGCGCAGGCTCAGCGGCCATGGCTCATGGGCCCAGCCGCT
The DNA here is from genome assembly GCF_963924675.1 of Phocoena phocoena. Lineage (NCBI taxonomy): Eukaryota > Metazoa > Chordata > Mammalia > Artiodactyla > Phocoenidae > Phocoena > Phocoena phocoena. Next base: position 32,631,343 of record NC_089221.1, on the reverse strand, counting down.
CCATGGCATGTGGGATCCTCCCGGACCGGGGCATGAACCCGTGTCCCCTGCATCGGCAGGTGGATTCTCAACCACTGCGCCACCAGGGAAGCCCCATTCATTCTTTATCTACAAGTGAATATATATATATTCTTACATAATTGTCATAGCATTTTTTCACTTAAAGGTAATTCATGAACATTCTTCCATGTTGTTACATGTTGCTCACAGTTCTTTTAACGATTGCAACACATTCCATGATGTTAAGATATCATAATTTACTTAGATATTTTGGTTACGGCCAGGATTCTTCCAATTAGAAAAATTGCAATAAACATTTTCATGCATATAAATGATAGTTGTTTTCTGAATCTGGATGATTTTCTTAAAGTCCTAAAGGTAATCAAAAAATAAATAAATAAATTTGTTAGTACTGTATGGATATATACACTGACAGAATGGGATTTTTAATTTTTTCAGGTTAATTAATAAATAAGACAATATTAAAGAACCATTTTAAATAAATTTTCTTCAATTACTATTGAACACTCTCAGTTACATTAGGTTAATTTTTTTTTTTTTTTTTTTTTGTGGTACGCGGACCTCTCACTGTTGTGGCCTCTCCCGTTGAGGAGCACAGGCTCCGGACGCGCAGGCCCAGCCGCTCTGCGGCATGTGGGATCTCCCCGGACCGGGGCACAAACCCGTGTCCCCTGCATTGTCAGGCAGACTCTCAACCACTGCGCCACCAGGGAAGCCCTCCTTTTAATTTTACAGTCTATTTGCCACTTATTTTGACTTACAGAAGTAATTCACTGTGAAGTTAAAATAATATCTATTTGCATATTCTGTTTCCCTATTTTTGTTATTTTTAGATTATCATATATTATGGCTCTCTTCTGAGCCATCTGTATCTTATTTTTGTAGTGTCATACCGTTTCAATTATTATTGTATAATATATTCTGATATCTAATAGGGCTAATCTCCATCATCCAACCTAGTGAGCCAACTGGTCACTGGTGATGAAGAAGGTCCTTCTTTTATTTTTGTCGTTATTGCTATTATTGTTGTGTTATTGTCATTCAACTTCACTTTTCCCTTGCTGTGGTTTAGAGAGGTAAAAGTCATTTAAAGTGTTCAGAAATGCGTGTTCCTTAGATCTTCATGCTCTACTAAAGCAATTCCTTCAGGAACAAATACCAATTCTTATTCTCTCACGAAATACTCTTGAAAACCACAAGCATGTTTGTGTCAGTTTTTCCATATTTTAAGACAAAATTTTAAACAGCAAATCATGCAAAGTTTGAGTGAGTTATATTCATCCACTAGGCATGTAAAATATTTTCCTAATATAAACCTCTTCGAGGTGGCTATAAATCATTTGAAACTCCTCCATTGAAGGGATGACTAATCCTTTGACCATTAAATTGTGAAATGGAGTACTCCCAAATCACATGATTCTATTTTAAAGCTGTTATTATCTAGTTTTTTTTTATTAAGGTGGATTCAAGATAAAACATTTATATATATCAAACGTGGTTCTTACATAAAACTCGAGGGTGCCTTGTCTTAAGAAGTCCATTTTTGTTCTCACATACCCTAAAATCAGAAAACATATCATTTTAAGAGGCTATCTAGCTGCTTTCTGGCACTCAAAGCATGAAGCTCTCCCAAGAGGTTTGCACAAAGATCACCTCATAAAAGACCAGTCAAGATCTCACCTGCCCTTCCAGCCACAAATAGAGTGATTGCCGGACCATATCAATGTACAAGGGCAGATTCAAAGGACCCTAACCTTCTCCTTGCTTTTAAGGAATCCTAATGCTTAAAACACACACACACAGACACACACACACACACACACAAACCAAGAACATGAAAAGTCATAGCTATCATTCCACTAATATATCTTATTTCCTTTTATGATATCTATTCAGGAAAACATTCTCAAAATGACTTCTAATTGCCAAACATAATGGAATCCTCTTAATCTTCTCAACAGCACTTGACAATCTTCCCTTGATTTCTGCAATGCCATCCTTCCCTGGTTTTCCTCCCTGTGCCTGTAACAATTCCTTCTTGTTACCAAATGTCTTCCATTTTGGTAACACTCGAAGCACCATCATTTGCCTCCCTCTCCCTCTGCCCGCCCTCTCTGGGTATTTTCTGTCACTCTCAAGGCTTCAGCTACTACCCTCTGCTAATGACTCACATGTGTGGCATCTCAAATGCCACCTGACCCAAAGTGAAGTCATCATCCTTCTCCAGATCTGTCCTTCCTATATTGTATAACTTGGTGCAGCCAAGATGATACAGCCACCGCCTACCCAGTCACCTGAGCCTTGTACTTCTACGTCGTTTAATCTCCATTGCCACCACTGCCCCACCACCTAACTTAAAAGCGCATACACATTCCCTTCTCTCCAGCCGTATTCAATAGGCTGCATTCAGAATTCAGGCCCTTATCCTCTTTGACAGGACTATTAACAATTTGCATCTCACACTCCTTAAATCCATCCTTATTCTGCTACTAGAATGGTCTTTCTAAAGCACACATCTAATTATGCAACTTTCTGGCTTCAAACCCTTCAGGGGGCTCCTAACGGCCTAGTGCAGGGGTCAGCAAACTGTGGTCTGTGGGCTGAATACAGCCCATTGTCAGTTTTTACAGATAAAATGTTATTGGAACACAATCACGCTTGTTCATTTATATATTGTCTGTGGTTGATCTCATGCTACAACAGTAGAGTTGTACAGTTTCAGCAAATATTATGTGGTTCTGAGAGCCAAAAATATTTATAATCTGGCCCTTTACAGAAAATTTTGCTAATGCCTAGCAGTGGGTAAAGTCTGAACTCTGTGGTATGACATGTGAGACCTCCATCCTTTGGCTGCAACCTCTACCCCCAGGCTTAGCTCTTGCCACGCACCCCTTAAAACTGACCCTCTAGCAGTGCTTGTCTGCTTTCAGTTCCCCAGCCCTGAACAGTAGAAATTTCTGTGGTGATGGAGATGTTGTGTGCCTGCGCTGTCCAGTGCAATGGCCACTAGCCACGTGTGCCTGTTGAGAGCTTAAAATGTGGCTAGGGAAACCAAAGAACTAAATGTTAAATTGTATTTTGCTGTAATCAACATAAGTTTAAGCAAAGCTACATGTGACTAGCGGCTACTACATTGGAAAGTGTTATTCTAGACTGTGTCTCCAACCATATCTTTGTTCACTCTAACAGGAATATTCAAAATAGTTAGAATATGCTGTCAATCTGGGAGACACATTTCAACAGTGAACTTAAGGTTCACCTCTTCTAAGGAGGCTTTTCTGACTCCTAAACCCTGGTCTCTTCACAAAGGACTGGGTATTTGTTCTGTGGCCTCACTGAGGCATCATATGACCAGGAAAACTTTTTTTTTGACTCTGATCTATCTCCCCCAACCAGAATAGCAGTCCCCGAATGCAGATCCTGGCCCAACTTGTCTTCGTCTGCTTAAAAAGCCCCTAATCCAGTGGCCAGTTTGTGCCAGAAGCTTAATTAATATTGGTCAAATAGATAAATTCCACATTCAAACTTCTTTCTCAACATGTCAGTCTCTTTTCTTCACTTACAGTTCTTTGACAGATGAAGAATGGCTGCTTGTACAAGTGCTAAAATATCCTAGTAACCCCTCTCCCCCTCTCCCCCTCCCCCGCCATGAGATGTTGACTTCTGTCTGGGAAAAATAACTGATAACAATCCCCTCAGCAACCTGGTTTTGTTCACACATTTTAAAGTTCACTTTCATAATAGCATCGTTCAGACTTAGGGTCAGAAATGCCACATTCTTCTAAAAGTAGTAATGGGGAATCCATGACCGTTCCGCCAACCTACTTGTTTGACCTCTATGTTTGTTTTTTATTTAGTTTTTTATTTTATTTTTATTTTATTTTTATTTAGTCGTAGCAACTTTTAACATTATCTAAACTAAGGATGACAGGAAACTCTAGAGTTTGAGTTTTCCACCGACATGAGCCCAGTGTGTTGAGTTGTGTACGTGACACAAATGACAACAATCAACAGTCCGGAAGAGCCAAACATTGTCAATACCAGTTCTGAGAATGCTGGAGAACGTAGCCCAGTCAGCTTTCAAAGTCAGCCAAGAATCTACAACCACGCATGTTCTCAGCATTCAGAATATCAAAGCAAAGCTTCCACACACTTCCTTTTTGAGGTTCCAACTTAAATACTGACAATTTTAGGAAGTCCTTTCTGCCTGTGTAGAATTAAGAATGCTTTAAGGTAAATTACTTCAAAATGCTTTACACTTTCTCAACACTGACATGTTTTCAATTGTTCAGGTTTAAAATCAGATAATTTTAATCCATTTCAAGTGGTTTTTAAGGCTCTAATATCGTATTTATACTCTAGTATTTTATCCCCGTAGGATCAGGAATGTAGAGGAAAAGGATAAAATGATGAATGATGAGGGTGCAGTTTGTGTATCAGATCACTTCCGTTTTCATCCTCCTACCAAGTAGTCAGTGTTGCCCATACACACTCCTGGACATCATCTGTCTCATGCATTAGCACAGTGGTTGTGAACAGTCTCCAGAGCCAGACAGTCTGTACAAATCCAAGTTCTCCTCTTTGCTTCCTGCTTCTCCTTGGGCAAACTGCTTCACTTTCAGTGGCCCAGTTTTCTTCTCTGTAAAATGGGGGCAATGATAACCTCCACCCTGTGGGTGCCAATGCATATCAAATGAGCCAATACTCCAGGAGCCTTTAGTACTGAGCCTACCACAGAATAGGCACTCGTGGAATGTTTGATATTCTGTCTTGCTTAAAATGCTTCAAACCTCAAATGCAAATACTTTCACAACCTTGGTTTAAAATTAGAAAGCTTTTGATTCCCTTCAAAATGGTTTTGAGGGGTTCAAAATTCTTATTTAAAAAATCAATAGTGTACTTTCTAAACAATGCTCAGAAACAGCAGGGATTTCTTGGGGGATATGGAAGAAAGAACCAAATATTATCAGTGAACTTGAATAGGAGGCTTTGAGTTTTAGAAAATGGATTATTGCAGAATGTTTCTACCTGACTCCTGACCCACCCAGAGAGTGGCCACAGCATAGGGACCCCCTTAAATAGGAATACTTTTCCCTCTATTACACAGGAGCTACCAAAGAAGTTTGCTTTGACTTCTTCTAAGTTGCTAGACCAAATTCCCAAAACCTCAGAAGAGGGAAAACAGGCTGTCTGAAAAAAATACAGGAAAGTACACCCAGAGCTTAGTAAAGGAAATATTGCCAATGGATCAAACTGTCAAATATATATAAGTACAAACTTTACTAAAAGCACAGTATGATTTGGCATATACTAGATGCCCAACAAATGTTTGGCAAATGAAGTTTGCTAAAATTAGCCATGAAGATGTTTATTTCCCTCATGTAATATATTAAAAGATGGTGAAATGTCACAGTTGACACATAAAGAAAAATGCCTATAAGTATACTTCTAGGGTAAGAAATGTCCGATATAAATGACACTTTATAAAAGTGATATTTCTATTTTTTTATTTGGGGAGATTTTTCTTTTTAAATCATAGATCTTACCATTTGGGGTACTAACCTGGAGACATGAACTCAGTTTATTGAGCTGAGCTAAAACTATAAATATTTATCCTGTTTACAACTAAAAATCTTGGAATAAGGACTTAAGGCAAATAGAATATTGGACTCCATTTTTAAATACAAACTAAAGATTTTATCATGTGTCAAAATTATGTGGGGATCAATTTTTCATGCATATGCTATGTAATGATGGAAAATATTATCAGTTGTGCAGGGCCAAATAAAAATATGCAAAATATAAAATTTTCTAAATATTTCAAAAACTAAGATCTGGGAACTATAATTCATTAGACAGGAAAGTGACCATTTTTGAAAGGCATCTTTTTGGGGAATATTTAAACATTAAGACTTCCTTTGAGTGTGTAGCATTGTCCTATATTCACATGATTCTTTGACGGTACTCTTGTCATCATTATTCCCATTTTCAGATGAGGAAACTGAGACACAGAGAAGTAACTTGGCCAAGCTCCCACAGCTAATGCTGAAACCCAGGCCGTCTTGCTCCAAGGTCCAGGCTCTAAAGCTCTGTGTTATTCTGCCTTAAATGGGATGATGCTGTCTCCATCTTGTTCCTTGTCACATGACTGTCATATGACCGTCTATTCCCTTCGGTTCATATGGATCTATAGCACCTTTTTTTTTTTTAAGATTTTTTTTTTTTGATGTGGACCATTTTTAAAGTCTTTATTGAATTTGTTACAATACTGCTTCTGTTTCATGTTTTGGTTTTTTGGCCTCAAGGCGTGTGGAATCTTAGCTCCCAGGCCAAGGATTGAACCCACACCCCCTGTGTTGGAAGGCGAAGTCTTAACCACTGGACCACCAGGGAAGTCCCTATAGCCGGATAATATTCCCTTATCTCAATATACTACATGTTGTCTAAACCTTTTTAATAGCTGGATAATATTCCCTTTTCTCAATATACTACATGCTGTCTAAGCTTTTCCCTATCTGTGGACTTTCAATTTTTATTTTTTCACTATTAAAGTCACTTTCAACTCTCAGAACAATTGCCTGTGTGACATAAGAGAGGAACCATGTGAAAAGAGTGTGTGGACAGTATAACTTGGAGCTCTCCTGGGAGGAAATGATATCTTGTGTGATAGGAGCTCAGAAGGATTAGGATATTGATGTGGAAAAATTACCTAATCATTTGTAGCTATCATTATGATAAAAAATGAAATTGGCAGGCAATAGACCCAGGCTGATTTGTAATCATACAATTATGTTTATTATGTAATATATGCCCATGCATTTATTGGTTACCATACAAGGGAAAAGATAATTCTTACACCTGGGCTTTAAAAATTACAATTTCAGGGAATTCCCTGGAGGTCCAGTGGTCAGGACTCTGTACCTTCACTGCCAAGGGCCCGGGTTCAATCCCTGGTCGGGGAACTAAGATCCCACAAGTCATGCAGCACGGCCAAAAACAAAAAGAAAAGAAAAGAAAAAGAAATAAAAATGACCATTTCACGATTTAGGAGACACAGTGATGAACTTGTAGGACACTTCTGAGGTTAGGGTCTTTCTTAGCCCCAGGAGTCCCTTCCCATTTGCCTCTAAGCTTCATCCTCTAATATAGGGTTTTGTCATTTTTATCCGCTGGGCCACCTGTCCACCCCAAACAGAGGTACACTGCTTTACTTTTTCTCTCCACATTAGGCATGGACAAAACAAAACAGAGGGGAAAAAAATCTTTTTCTTTATCCTTTGGCACACAGATTTGCTGTGAAATTTCTTCTTTTTTTTTTTTTTTTTTCAGGTCTGTAAGTTATTTATTTTTGCTCACTGGTCTTTTTTTATTATTAATTTTTATTGGAGTACAGTTGCTTTACCATGTTGTATTAGTTTCTACTGTACAGCAAAGTGAATCAGCTATATGTATATGTACATCCCCTCTCTTTTGGATTTCCTTCCCATTTAGGTCAGCACAGAGCATTGAGTACCTAAAGCATTGAGTACAGTAGGTTTTCATTAGTTATCTATTTTATACATAGTATCAATAGTGTACATATGTAAATCCCAATCTCCCAATTCATCCCACCCCCTCACTTTCCCCCTTGGTATCCATACGTTTGCTCTCTACATCTGCGTCTCTATTTCTGAAGAAGAAATTAGAATTCTTCTAGTAGAATTAAACGAAATGGCCCCTTCCAAGTCTTACATGCAGTCTTCTTTGAAGAAGGATCCTCTAGTAGCTACTAACTCTGTTTGCCAAGCTGTACAAAAGCCTGTCCCTCCTCATCCTGCTGGGACATCCCAATCCAGGAAGCCTCTTCTCTCAGGTGTCCCTAAATGCGACTCCCTGCTCTGCCGTCTCTTGTCTAAGGGGCTGTTGGGTCATGTGAGACCGTAGTGAATTCTTAGCTAGAACTCATTCAAAAATTCACAGGTCTGGGCTTCCCTGGTGACGCAGTGGTTGAGAGTCCGCCTGCCGATGCAGGGGACACGGGTTCGTGCCCTGGTCTGGGAAGATCCCACATGCCGTGGAGCGGCTGGGCCTGTGAGCCCTGGCCGCTGAGCCTGTGCGTCCGGAGCCTGTGCTCCGCAACGGGAGAGGCCACGACAGTGAGAGGCCCGCGTACTGCAAAAAAAAAAAAAATTCACAGGACTAACCATCTAACTAACCGTCATCTTATTCTTGCTTCTCTCTCAGAGAAACCTGATAAATTATGTTCTCCATCTCCTCTACCTCACTCTCCCAAAGACACACACACACACACACACAAACATTGACAAATAATTACTAACAACTTGTTTAATGCAGAGATTTATAGTTATTATGACATATGTCTCATTTTGAGTTGGGAAAATATTCCTGTACAAAATGAAAGAACCCCCTCCCCCAATTCATGCACACACATACACTTTTTAAAAATGAATTTTTAAGAAATTAACTCTGGATTCCAGCATTTGACAGCTTTAAGAAAATTGTTGAAATAGACTGAAAAGAAAAACTCTGGGACAACCTAGGAGACTTGGGATTATTTGAACCAGAGGGGGGAAAGAAAAACCAACAGTGAAGTGATTAACAGTTTCTGGATTGTGAAACAGCATGTAAGAGTCCCGAAGGATCTCAGCAGCATATACCCTCAGGATGACTGAAAAAGTGAGGGGTGGAGGGGTGGATTACAGCCAAGAGGGAACATAATGCAAAATTCTTGGCCTGATAAAACTTCCTTTTGGGCTTTAATGTAAATTTACAGGAGAATTGTACTTTAAATAACAAATTCTCTGAGCATGGTTATAAATAGGTGCTCTCCAGTAATTAAATGTAGCAGGAAAAAATCAGATGAGCCAAAATGATAAGGCTCTTTTCCAAAGCACCTGGTTTTCAAATAAGGTAGGTTTCTCACTGGGAAGTTTTCCTCATTGTATGTCACACTGTGAATGGCGCCCCCTAGGGCTGTGCAGAACACAATCAACTCAACCATACCTGTTCCTTTGCCTGCGCAGAGCCACCCCTAGAAATGAGAGAATAAAGGAAATAAGGTGGAACCCCTCCGCCACTCCCAAGCTGGACCTCATTTCCCTTCCTTTTTACCACCTCTCTATCACTCTAGGTTTTGAGGAACAAGAGTAAAGGGGGAGTGGAAGAGAAGGAGGTGGAAATAAATGGGAAATTGGCGGGAATACACTGAGCTGAGAACACGTAGCTCCAAAGCCCAGGAGTGGAACCGAAGCTCATGTCCCCTTCTACTTTGCCCATGTCCCCGAATCAAGTCTGGGACACCCTGGGGTGGTGACACTTCCTTTAGAGTAGCTCCACTTATGCCCAAGCCTCCATAAACAAGCTGGATTGACCAACAAGACACATTGGCATGTGCAGAAATCTTCAGCGTTATCTGATACACAACAAGCCAGTTTTTACGTGTTAGAGGGGAACTGGTTTGAAAGCCTACCTGTTGGAGGCAAGAAGTAAACAAAACTTAAAGCTCCATTCTGATACCCTCTCAGCTTTCCTATGGGCTTAGTAAAACTTTCTCAACTGTGTTACTTCATTTTTTTTTGTTTAATTATCCTGGAGAAGCCGCTAGACACACTTTCTGCTGATTTGATGGGGGCTGTTGAAGAAATTATACACAGATACTTAGAGGGCTTGAGAGCTCCTTTTTCTCTCCCTGAATCCTGGTAAGAGTTCCGTGTCTGACTACAGAGACTGCATTGTCTCATCCAGCTTTCTCCTCACACAATAGCTGCTCTTTATTGCCCCTTCCTCAGGAGGCATGTAGACGGTCCCGCAACAGTGATGCAAACAAATGGGTCTTGGCTTAATTAAATATTGTGATCTTTGTCAAGTTAGCAGTGACTTATTTAAGAGAGACCCAAAGAAAGAAACTAAAAGTTTACTTAGCAAAGGGTAAAGCATTCTCTTTTTCTTCTCAGGCTTCCTTAAAACCTCCACCCACAGTAATTTTATAAACATATATAGTGTGTGCGTGAGTGTGTGTGTTTATATATACACACATGGAAAACCCCGAACGAATCTTTTGCCAACCCAGTGTATATTACAGTTAAGTGGCATCAAGTGCATTTGCATCGTTAGGTACACTTACTTTATTTTTATTTTCTTAGATTAGGGTCAATGAATCATTCTGAATCTTGATGATATCAGCCAATGTTTTAGCTAGTTCTCCCATATTTGTACGATTTGTAAATATCAGAATGCTTCCATACCTTTATCTACAATGAAGGTTAAAATAATTAATAGAACAGACCTAAAGACAAAGGAGATAGAGCAGGCTGATAGCAAACCATTAATTCACATCCTGTGAGTAGTGCTTTAACCAAATGTAGTTGACTGTATTCCATTATCAGTTAAGTGGCATCAAGTACAATTGCAAATAATCTCTATCTCTAAGATATGTCTCATCTTTGTTCTAATCCTGTTTTCCCAATGACCTATTCACACAACTGTTTCACATGCAGAGCCCCTGAAATATCCAAAACAAAATTCTCTAAACTAGTTTTCTTCCCTACCTATGCCATTTCCATCCACACCTCCCCATTTGTCTTGAAGAATGAAAGTGTTGTGGTCATTATAATTCTTTCTTTCCTTCTTTCCTTATATCCAGACTGGCATCAAGCACTTTAGTTCAGAATTTTTCATGTCCCGTACAGGAAATGACAATATGAGATTGGCTGTGTAAACAAAAAACACTACTTGTGTCTGGAATTTATTGCCTGATGGTGGGTAAGGGGTCCCCCACAGCCCCCAAGGCCTTTGCAGATCAGTATCTCAACTGACCTGTAACACCTGGGCACACAGCTGGGAAGTTCAAATTTAGTCCACACTTTCTTAAAATATCTCATATTTGCCCTTTTATTTCCATTTCTGCAGCTACCATCTTAGTCAAGGTCATTATCTCATACTGGGATTATTGTAACATCCACCTAACTGCTCTCCTTGCCTTTTCCCAAGCTTATCTTTGGTGGTGCCATTGACGAATCTACTTACCCACTGCTTTTGGCATGAGTCTACAATTGTCTCCCGTTACCAATGACAGTAAAACCTAAATTCTTTTGTCAAGATTTCAAGGAAAAGAAATTATTTAGGCCCATCTTACCTGTTAAACTTATCTCCTACTACTTCTTCCAACAATCTCTATTCAAGTTAAATTCACTTATCCACCGCCTATCACCAACAGAATCACATTTCTTAGATTTGTTCTGCTTCCAGAAGATCCTGGTGGTAGTAGTTAGTAGCCATAACTACTTGAGTAGTCTTGTAGTCTTGAGTACCTATTAGGTGTTAGGCCCCGTGCCAACCTTCACAGCAATCTTTCCTGTTAGCTAATGTTATTCCGATTTTATGGATAAGAAAGTTGAAACCCAGGTTAAGTAACTTGGCCAAAAAGAAAAATTGATTTAAGTAGTGAAGAGCTAAGACTTCAAATCTCAGTGTAACTTCAAACAACACACTCTTTCTACTGCCTTTGTCCAATGTAAACTTAGCTTACTCCGAACTCAAAACATTTCTTTCCAAACTTCTCATTTGGCAATTAAAAATTTGCTATCATATGATAATCCTTTGGTCATTCTTTCTTATTCTCTGATTCTTGCATTGTTATGTAGCCATCTGCATTTTTGTCTTCATTTGTCCAACTGTACTGAGAACCTATGACTGTAAAACCTGGATCCCCTATAAGTCTTAGGTGTTGCTACGTCTCTACGGATACTTCTCAATTTCCGGATTTTTGCCAAAGCATTATAGTTCCTTTGGCCCACATGTGTTACATCACACTATCCCCAAGAAGTTGAATTTACATTAATGGCCTTTATTTTCTGCATTTGCTTTTACTCTTTTGCCAGTTATTTAATACCTTAACTTTTCAGTTCATAGATCATTATAATATCAAAAAGCCCCAATGCCTTCTTTAGCCTATGATAGTCCAGACTGTCTGGCAGATTTTCCAAGAAAATTGGGCATTGTAAATGAGAGATCTAGTCCCATAAATCTTCTAGTGATTATTTCCAAATCTGTTCTGGTTTTTTTTTTAACAATTTTAAATGTTTATTCACCTGATAACATACTTTGAAATACACAAAGCAGGAAGCTGGAGGGAAATTTTGAAATCATTTATCTAGTCCAACTGCTTTCTTTCTTCTTCTTTTCTTCCTTCCTATTTCCCTCCCTCTCTCTCTCGCTTCCTTTCTTCTCTCCTTCCCTCCTCCCTTTTTAGTTCATTCTCCTCTTTCTTCTTCTCCTTCTCCTCCTCCTTCTTTCACTAATGAAGAAACTAAGGCCAGAGGTGAAGTACACATCCAGTCAGAAGCAGACGGGGGTCTAAGACCCAGGCCTGGCCCTCCAACTTCTTATCTAGGACCCTTCCCTCCTCACTGCACTTTACTGAGCTTGAACAAACATTGTCTTGATACATTAACAACTCTTAAAGTGAAGGTTCCAAATCTGTTCTTAATTTCAGAGCAAAGTAAGTAGTGAGCTAATCTTCTCATTAACCCAGATTTGGGCCTTAATAACAATATGACTAATATAATTTAATGTAAAAGTATCTTTTAAAACCCCATCACCTCTGCCCAAATTGATCTCTTCATTGTGCTCAAGTAACCAACATGTCAGGGTGGGAGTCTTATTACAAAAATCAGGAAGTGATGAGGAAGAAGAAGATCAAGAGGAGGGGCTTGAAGCAGGTGGAGATTATAAATATTCAGGAAGACATAGTTTGATTTTTTTGATTGATGCTTCTGAGACCATGTTGGAAACTCAGGATGAAGATGAGTTGACTCCTTTTGACATTAGCATCCAGTATATCTGGAGTGTATACACCAATAAGATCATAAGCAGTGATCGAGATCTCTTGGCAGTGGTGTTCTATGGTACCAATAAGGACAAAAATTCAGTGAATTTCAAAAATATTTACGTCTTGCAGGAATTGGGTAATCCAGGTGCTAAACGAGTGCTAGAGCTTAACCACTTTAAGGGGCAGGAGGGGAAGAAACATTTCCAAGACCTAGTTGGCCATAGGATCTGACTACTCCCTAAGTGAAGTACTGTGGGTCTATGCCAACCTCTTTAGCGATGTCCAGTTCAAGATGAGCCATAAGAGGATCATGCTTTTCACCAATAAAGATGACCCCCACAGCAATGACAGTGCCAAAGCCAGCCGGGCCAGGACCAAAGCTGGAGATCTCCGTGACACAGGTATATTCCTTGACCTGTTGCACCTAAAGAAACGTGAGGGCTTTGACATATCCTTGTTCTACAGAGATATTATCAGCATAGCAGAGGATGAGGACATAGGGGTCCACTTTGAGGAGTTGAGCAAGCTCAAAGACCTGTTGAGGAAGGTTCACGCCAAGGAGACCAGGAAGCGCGTGCTCTACAGGTTGAAGCTTAAGCTCAACGAAGATGTAGCGCTTACTGTTGGCAATTATAATATGGTCCAGAGGCTCTCAAACCTTCTCCAGTGAGGCTTTATTGGGAAACAAATGAACCAGTGAAAACCAAGACCTGGACATTTAATGTAAATACAGGCAGTTTGCTTTTGCCTAGCGACGCCAAGAGGTCCCAGACCTATGGGGGTTGTCAGATTGTATTAGAGAAAGAGGAAACAGAAGAGCTTAAATGGTTTGATGAACCAGGTTTGATTCTCATCGGTTTCAAGACCTTGATAATGCTGAAGAAGCACCATTACCTGAGGCCCTCCCTGTTCGTGTACCCCGAGGAGTCCCTGATAAATGGGAGCTCAACCCTATTCAGTGCTCTACTCACCAGGTGTCTGAAGAAGGAGGTCATGACAGTGTGCAGATACACACCCTGCCAGAATATCCCCCCTTGTTTTGTGACCTTGATGCCACAGGAAGAAGAGCTGGATGACCAGAAAATTCAGGTGACTCCCCCAAGCTTCCAGCTCATCTTCTTGCCCTATGCTGATGACAAACGGAAGGTGCCCTTTACTGAAAAAGTCATGGCAAACCCAGAGCAGGTAGACAAGATGAAGGCTATTGTTCAGAAGCTCCACTTCAAGTACAGAAGTGACAGCTTTGAGAACCCAGTGCTGCTGCAGCACTTTAGGAACATGGAGGCCTTGGCTTTGGATTTGATGGAGCCTGAACAAGCCATGGATCTGACGCTGCCCAAGGCTGAAGTAATGGACAAAAGACTGGGCTCCCTGGTGGATGAGTTTAAGGAACTTGTCTACCCACCAGATTACAATCCTGAGGAAAATGTTCCCAAGCGAAAACAAGATGATGAAAGTTCTGGAAGCAAAAGGCCCAAGGTGGAGTTATCTGAAGAGGAGCTGAAGGCCCATGTCAGCAAGGGCACACTGGGTAAGGTCACTGTGCCCACATTGAAGGAAGCCTGCAGGGTGTACAGACTGAAGAGCGGGATGAAGAAGCAGATGCTCTCACCAAGCACTTCAGAAGGCCTGACCAGAGACCATACAGCCAGTTACCCTTCCACATTGTAGCCAGGCTGCCTGGTTTTGTTTTTATCAAGTTAAAACATGTTTCGCCTGAGCCAGGAAGAGTCGGCCTGACAGAAGCCAAGGACTTTGTTTATGAGACTTTCTGTTGCCATGGAGACCGCACTGCCATCTCACTGTGCTGTGCCCTACTCTACTGTCTGAATAAAGAGCTCTAACTTTGTACTATTAAAAACAAAAACAAAAAACCCATTACCTGCCTAGAATTCACGTTGCTAAGAGGTTTAGAAAACAAAGGTAGAGTGTGTGGCCCTGGTACTCTAGAATGCGGCTGTCCCATACTGTAGCCACTAGCCACATGTGGCCATTTAAATTTTTTTTTAATATTTATTTAATTTTTGGCTGTGTTGGGTCTTAGTTGTGGCATGCAGGATCTTCCGTTGCAGCGTGTGGGCTCAGTAGTTCCTGTGCGTGGGCTTAGTTGCCCTGCAGCATGTGGGATCTTAGTTCCTCAACCAGGGATCGACCGCGTCCTCTGCATTGGAAGGCGGATTCTTAAATCTGCCTAAATTTAAGGGAACACCAGGGAAGTCCCTAAATTTTAATTAATTAAAAGTAAATAGATCAAGTGGGGTTTATCCCAGAAATGCAAGGATTCTTCAATATAGGCAAATCAATCAATGCGATACACCATATTAAGAAATTAAAGGAGAAAATCCATATGATCATCTCAATAGATGCAGAAAAAGCTTTGGACAAAGTTCAACACCCATTTATGATAAAAACCTTACAGAAAGTAGGCATAGAGGGAACTTACCTCAACATAATAAAGGCCATACATGACAAACCCACAGCCAACATCATTCTCAATGGTGAACAACTGAAACGATTTCCATTAAGATCAGGAGCAAGGCAGGGTTGCCCACTCTCACCACTATTATTCAACGTAGTTTTCGAAGTTTTAGCCACAGCAATCAGAGAAGAAAAAGAAATAAAAGGAATACAAATTGGAAAAGAAGAAGTAAAGCTGTCACTGTTTGCAGATGACATGAAACTATACATAAAGAATCCTAAAGATGCTAACAGAATACTACTAGAGCTAATCAATGAATTTTGTAAAGTAGCAGGATACAAAATTAATGCACAGAAATCTCCTGCATTCCTATACACTGATGATGAAAAATCTGAAAGAAAAATTAAGGAAACACTCCCATTTACAATTGCAACAAAAAGAATAAAATACCTCAGAATAAACCTAGCTAAGGAGACAAAAGACCTGTATGCAGAAAACTATAAGACACTGATGAAAGAAATTAAAGATGATACATACAGATGGAGAGATATACCATGTTCTTGGATTGGAAGAATCAACATTGTGAAAATGACTCTATTACCCAAAGCAATCTACAGATTCAATGCAATCCCTATAAAACCATCAATGGCATTTTTCACAGAACTAGAACAAAAAATTTCACAATTTGTATGGAAACACAAAAGACCCAGAATATCCAAAGCAAGCTTGAGAAAGAAAACAGAGCTGGAGGAATCAGGCTCCCTGACTTCAGACTATACTACAAAGCTACAGTAATCAAGACAGTATGGTACTGGCACAAAAACAGAGAGATAGATCAATGGAACAGGATAGAAAGCCCAGAGATAAACAAACGCACATTTGATCACCGTATCTTAGATAAAGGAGGCAGGAATGTACAGTGGAGAAAGGACATCCTCTTCAGTAAGTGGTGCTGGGAAAACTGGACAGCTACATGTAAAAGAATGAAATTAGAACACTCCCTAACGCCATACACAAAAATAAACTCAAAATAGATTAAAGACCTAAATGTAAGGCCAGAAACTATCAAACTCTTAGAGGAAAACATAGGCAGAACACTCTATGACATAAATCACAGCAAGATCCTTTTTGACCCACCTCCAAGAGAAATGGAAATAAAAACAAAAATAAACAAATGGGACCTAATGAAACTTAAAAGCCTTTGCACAGCAAAGGAAACCATAAACAAGATGAAAAGACAACCCTCAGAATGGAGAAATTATTTGCAAATGAAGCAACTGACAAAGGACTAATCTCCAAAATTTACAAGCAGCTCATGGAGCTCAATATCAAAAAAACAAACAACCCAATCTAAAAATGGGCCGAAGACCTAAATAGACATTTCCCCAAAGAAGATATACAGATTGCCAACAAACACATGAAAAAATGCTCAATATCGCTAATCATTAGAGAAATGCAAATCAAAACTACAATGACATATCACCTCCCACCAGTCAGAATGGCCATCATCAAAAAATCTACAAACAGTAAATGCTGAAGAGGGTGTGGAGAAAAGGGAACCCTCTTGCACTGTTGGTAGGAATGTAAATTGATACAGCCACTATGGAGAACAGTATGGAAGTTCCTTAAAAAATGAAAAATAGAACTACCATACAACCCAGCAATCCCACTACTGGGCATATACCCTGAAAAAACCATAATTCAAAAAGTCATGTACCACAATGTTCATTGCAGCTCTAATTACAATAGCCAGGACATGGAAGCAACCTAAGTGTCCATCAACAGATGAATGGATAAAGAAGATGTGGCACATATATACAATGAAATATTACTCAGCCATAAAAAGAATGGAAATTGAGTTATTTGTAGTGAGGTGGATGGACCTAGAGTCTGTCATACAGAGTGAAGTAAGTCAGAAAGAGTAAAACAAATACTGTAGTAACATATACATATGGAATCTAAAGAAAAAAATTAAATGGTTATGAAGAACCTAGGGGCAGGACAGGAATAAAGACGCAGATGTAGAGAATGGACTTGAGGACATGGGAAGGGGGAAGGGTAAGCTGGGATGAAGTGAGAGAGTGTCATGGACTTATATATACTACCAAATGTAAAATAGATAGCTAGTGGGAAGCAGTTATATAGCACAGGGAGATCAGCCCGGTGCTTTGTGACCACCTAGAGGGGTGTGATATGGAGGGTGGGAGGGAGACGCAAGAGGGAGTAGATATGGGGATGTATGTATATGTATAGCTGATTCACTTTGCTATAAAGCAGAAACTAACACACCATTGTAAAGCAATTATACTCCAATAAAGATGTTTAAAAAATTAAATTAAATTAAAATTTTTAGAAAGTAAATAAAATTTAAAATTCAATTCCTCAGTTGCACTAGCCACATTTCAAGTGCTCAGTAGTGGGAAATGATTAATGGCTACACATAGGACAGCACAGATATAGAACATTTCTACATTACAAAAAATCCTGTTGGACAGCACTCCTCTAAGTTTTCTTGAAAAATATGTATGTTTGATGTAATTCATAGCAGCTGATGATATATTAGCTACAAGTTCTGGTAAATGAGTAGCTAAGTTAGGGTCTTGTTCATGTTTTATTTACTCAGTGTAATACCTGGTGCCTAATAAGTGCTTAGAAATGTTTAACAAGTTGTGTAGGATAAAGATGGCAGCTCCTATACAGATACTACATACTCAGTTGTCTGACATCGCAATTTTTCTTTAAAAAGGAAATATTTAAGCATCATATAGAGAAGCAAGCTATTCTATACACAAGTAATCTACATTTCATGAATTCTGCCAAATTCTAAATGTAAATTTGTGGCAAATTGTCGACATCCCCTCTGCCCCTGCTTGGACAGCTGTGAATGACATCTGCATCAAATCAGCCAGGAGTTATTTATTTTCAAAATGTGCAATGACCTGCTTCTAAGCCCAAAGGGTAAAAATGTCACCTTTGTTCATTTCTCAAGAAAAATATTTTTAAGATCCAGCACTGACTGGGAAAGGAAAAGCTGTTCCTTAGGGTGTTATCCATAATTCCCTCTTCATTTCAAGCTTTCTGACAGTCATCACTTCTTGCCTCCATTCCTAGTTGTAATACAAACAGGAAAGTAATTCCATTGCTTCATGAGCCAATTGACCTCTTTTCTTCCATGGAATTTAAATTGATTATTCTATTTATGTTTAAGAACTGTATGGTTTTGTGATTACTTGTTCATATTTCAAAGATTGTTAGCTTTGGCACAATAGGGCTATTTGATTCAGTTTTATAATCCCATTACCTAGGACATGGCCCCATAGGAGATAACAAATAAGTTTTGTTTGTTTGTTTACCAATAAGTATTTTTAAATAAATTAACTAAGATTAACAAATGTGTCTCCTTGCCTGGAGTTAAGTCCTTCAAGTCAATCACATTAACAATAAAACAAAAATACAGTTAAAAACAAAACAACCTCCATGAATGACCTTTTTTTCAGATTCCTCATAGTTTCATGCAAAATCAGACTATCTGACATATGTGTGCTGTGGTCATGGGGCCATTATAATGGAACTAGGTGGAAGATTCTGTTAGAATACCTAGAAACAAGCCTGGGAGGCTGAATATCACGCATTTGGAGTGCACACTTAGTTTACTTGAAGAATCATCCACAGATAACAGGAAACCCCATGTCCCCTGGAAATACATCTGGCCCATATAAAGCTAGAGAAAGGCTAGAGCAGGGCTTCTCAAAGTATGGTCTGAAGACCCCCTGGGAATCACCAACTCCCTTTCAAAGAATCCACAAGGTCAGAGCTACCTACATAATGATACTAAGATGTTATTTGCCTTTTTCATTCTCATTCTCTCATGAATGTTCAGTGGAATTTTCCAGAGACCCCCAAATTATCTGAAAAGGCTATTATGTTAGTTTTCCCTTTTCCAACTGCATATCTGCATGGGGCCATATCTTCATATATTTCAACTAAAACAATATGTCACCACAGATTGAATGTAGACCAAATATGAGAATACAGCTGTTTTCTATTACCCCATACATTGAAGACATTTACAAAAATGTAAGACAGTGCTATGCCTCTCACTAAATTTTTTGTTTTGGAAAATATATTTTTCATAAAATGTATATTTTCATAAAAAATTATTACATAAATGTAATAATTTATTATCATTATTTTAAATGAATTAATAAATAAATGAAAATTTTGTCAGCTATTAGCCACCTTAACAAAAACTATTTAGGGTCCTCCAATTTTTTTTTTTATTGAAGTATAGTTAATTTACAATGTTGTGTTAGTTTCAGGTGTACAGCAAAATGATTCACACACACACATATATATATATATATATATATATATACACACACACACACACATATATATATATTTCTTTTTCAGATTCTTTTCCCTTATAGGTTATTACAAAATATTGAGTATAGTTCCCTGTGCTGTGCAGTAGGTTCTTGTTTGTTATCTATTTTATATATAGTAAGTACTGTCTATCTATTAATCCCAAACTCCTAATTTATCTCTCCCCGCCCCTTTCCCCTTCAGTAACCATAAGTTTGTTTTCTATATCTGTGGGTCCATTTCTGTTTTGTAAATAAGTTCATTTGTATACATATATATATATATTTTAGATTCCACATATAAGCAATATCATATGACATTTGTCTTTCTCTGTCTGGCTTACTTCACTTAGTATGATAATCTCTAGGTCCATCCATGTTGCTGCAAATGGCATTATTTCATTCTTTTTTATGGCTGAGTGGCATTCCATTGTATATATGTACCACATCTACTTTATCCATTCATCTGTTGATGGACATTTAGGTTGCTTCCATGTCTTGGCTATTGTAAATAGTGCTGCAATGAATATTTTTAAGCAGTCAATGTGGTTTTGAAACCAAAGAGTTTGAGAACCACTGTACTAGAATATGATGAGTATAAATATAAAATAAATAGGCTCCCAAACAATGACTAACTGAGGAAGGGAAAAAGCAAATGGAACCCTGTTTCTAAGCTTGACCAGAAGACTCTGCTAAAAATGCTGACCATTGTTACTTGTCCAATCAACTAATTACACGTAGCTCTTTGAAGGCTGCATCTAAGTCTTACTTCACTCTCTTCTCATAAACCAAGCCATTCATTTGCCAGCCAAATATGTGCCAACTCTTTCCAGTTGCATACAAATTGTGTTGTTTCATAAAATATTTACTCTAAAATGTCACACTTACAATGGTTTTCAATGACAATTCAGTTTTTTTTAATTAATTTTTATTGGAGTACAGTTGACTTACAATGTTGTGTTAGTTTCAGGTGTACAACAAAGTGAATCAGTTATACATATACATATATCCACTCTTTTTTAGATTCTTTTCCCATATAGGTCATTACATAGTATTGAGTAGAGTTCCCTGTGCTAGACAGTAGGTAATGACAATTCAGTTTTAATTTGAGAACATGGTCAGGTCTGTAGGCAACCTGGGCTGAGGTTGGACGTGTGATCACAGCACACGGATGCTACTTCTGAGACCTGCTGCACCTGTGGGTTACTGCAAAGGGAATGGGTAGACTGGTGCCCAAATCAGCCCTGACTATTTTCCTAATGGCTTATTAGTTTGTTTAGCTTCACATGATGTATTTTTAGTAATACGGCTAGTGATACAAGGAATGTTTATATTAATTTGATCCTTTTTATACAAGAATGCAATGTTCATTTTAATAAAAACTGACTATTGAAGGGCACTGGCATTCACGTGCATGTGCGTGCGTGTGCCTGCGTGCATATACTCTAATAGATGTCTTTCAGTCTCCTTTTTTCAACCAATCTGGCTCAGAAGAAGTTTACCACTCCTAATTGCTCTACACCGATCCATTTCCCAAGAGCTCAGAACTAAGCCAAAATATTTGATGATGTACTTCTCTGTGTCTTGTAGCTTCTCTTCTGGCTTGTATCCTGCTTACAGTCACTTTTCAAGTCTCCTCAACTATTTAAAAATCTATTATTACTTGGGTGATCCAACCTTCCTTTACACCCCTTCAAAGACCACATCGATGGCAATGTGGGCTAATGCCTGACACCTAGGTGGACAGGGTGCATGTGGGAATTGCTGACTCTGTGAGAACATAGACTTCCCTCTATCAGTTCCCCACTCGGTGAAGAGAAATACTTATCTGTTTGTCCATTCACCTCCCAGAATTATGTAGTCTCTGAGGTCCTCCTTATTAGCACCCTTTCTCCCATTGTTTACACTGTTCTCCTTGTCTCTCATCCCACCAAACCCTGGCCATGCCTCAAGTAGCATTTCAGGATCACTTCAAGTGCATAATTTCTCATGTCTGGACTTCTTATTTGGTGCTTGAACTCTATTGCTCTGTAGCAATCATTATACTATGAATTTTCCAAAAATGTGTTGTTTTTCCAAATAGCCTTGAGTTTCTTGACAGCGGAGATTTTCTCTTATTCATCTTTGATTACAAAATGCCTTGTAAGCCTGAAAAGTACTCAGTACAGATGCAACATTTATTCCATACCTGCCATGTGCCAAGCACTGTGCCAAGTGCTTTTGCATAAATCATCTAATTTAATCCTTGAACTTGAGGCTCAAAATGATGAAGGGACTAGTCCAAGATAACACAGCAATCCAAGAGTAACAGCAGTTGGGGCTGGCGGCTAGCGTTGTTTGGCTCTGAGCTAAACACCTTTTTCTATTTCATCACACTGCCTCCCTAAGTAAGTATTTCTTGATTAATAGCTCTTCTCATATTTATCTTCCTCCTCTTCCTAATCAATATCAATCAATATCATGATATAAAATGAGTATATTTTCCTGTTAAAGTGAAAAGATATTTGTACACCGTTATGCTCCATTCTTAGTGTGGCTAGCCTAGGGCAACCAGATGTCCCACTCTCCACTAATACTATAGCCCAGTAATTTCAAATTGCCCTGAGGAGTCCTGGGAATTCCAGGGAGACACATCAGCGGGTTGGGGTAGGAGAAATGAGTTTTGACGTCTCTGCCTCTACTGGAGTGATTTTAACTTATATCTTTTTTTTTTTTTTGGCTGCATTGGTTCATTGCTGCACGCGGGCTTTCTCTAGTTGCAGCGAGCAGGGGCTACTCTTCATTGCGGTGCACTGGCTTCTCATTGCAGTGGCTTCTCTTGTTGCCGAGCACAGGCTCTAGGCACGCGGGTTTCAGTAGTTGCAGCACGTGGGATCTAGGGCACATGGGCTTCAGTAGTTGTGGCTCGTGGGCTCTAGAGCACAGGCTCAGTATTTGTGGAGCACGGGCTTAGTTGCTCCGTGGCATGTGGGATCTTCCTGGACCAGGGATCAAACCCATGTCCCCTGCGTTGGCAGGCAGATTCTTAACCACTGCGCCACCAGGGAAGTCCTAACATATATCTTTTATTAACACAAATTTCATTTAAAAGAAAGTCTTCTACAGCTTTTAAAATTTTTGAAATCAGCTATGGCCCAATCTCAGATCTTGGGTTCTATGCTGCTATAGGAACCAATCTCAGAGAGAGGCCAAAATGTGACCTCATCACTGCTAGGTGTCCCATGCTATAGAGGTCAGAGAAGACACCAAACACTGATCTAGGCATGACTACTCCAGAGCCAGCCTTACAGCAATGAAGGGCAAACTCACTTCACCAACTTTATGACTTGAAGGATGCTACAGAAATCTACATGCACCACAATATTTCTTCTATTGGTCAGCTATGGCCATATTTGAATGCTTACAGGGCCTGGGATTCTAATAATCAGAAATTCTAGAGGTAACACACTACAGAGAAAGATCAGTGCACTCAGGGATCCAAAGACTAGGAGTCAAGTCCTGCCTCAGTTGTTGATTTCTCTGTGCCTGTTTTACCCATCTGTGAAATGGAGATGACAATCCCTGCCTCACACCGTTAGTAGGTTTTCAGTAAATGTTTCCTGAATTGATGGATAGATGGGTGGGTGAATGGGTAGGCAGGTGTATGGATGGTTGGATAGAGAGCCATCAGCATATGTAAAATTGTCTGACACATAACTATACCACTTCCAGTATAAGCAAAAGGTCACATTTAGTGGCTTAAAACAACACAAACTTATGGTCTCATAGTTTCATAGAGCAAAACTCTAAAATGGGTCTCACTGAGTCAAAATCAAGGTGTGGGCAGGGCTGTGTTTCTTCTGGAGGCCCGAAGGGAGGATCTTTTCCCTTGCCTCTTCCAGCTTCTAGAGACTGCCGCATTTATTGGCTCATGTCTTCCTTCCACCTTCAAAGCCAGTGAGGGCTGATAGAGTCTTTCTCAGACTGCATCACTATGACATTGGCACACCTGCCTCCCTATTCCCTGTATAAGACCCATATAGTACATTGGATCCACCTGGATAATCCAAGATACTCTCCCCATCTCAAGATCACTTTCCTGCAAATTCCCCTTTGTCATGTAGAGTAACATATCTACAGTTCCAGGGATTAGAAAGTAGACATCTTGGTAGGCGGGGCATTACTTTGTCTACCACACTATAGGACAGTTTTGATTATACTGGAAGCTGTGCAAGCTAAGTCAGAGATTCCTGATCCTGACTGAACATTAGAATTATCTGGGAGCTTTAAAGAAAATAGATGCCCAGGCACCTCACCCAAATAATAAAATTTACTTGGGCCACATGGGCCCGGCCATCAGCATTTGCTAAAAGTACCCTAGATTATTCTGTTGTGAAGTGAGATTTGAGAGCCACTGGGTGTATTTAAGAAAGTGGATTTGGACCAACACACAAATTTAAGTTTGCGGACCTCTTCAGCCCCTTAGGTCACTCACTTTATTTTTCTAAACCCGAGTGCCCTTATCTAAAAAACGGGCATAATAATCATACGAGGACTAAATTAGATAATATATATAAAGTCCTGTGTGCCTTGCCTAGAACATGTTAATCCCTCAATAAAAGGTAGTCAAAATTATCAATTTTACAGAGCAGGCCAACTTACATCCCTAAGCAATGGCAAACATAAATATCAAAAGTGAATCTCCAAGAATATGCTCCAAACTCACCCATCTTGATCAGACTTAAGGAAGTTTAGGGTTCCAACTAATTCTGCTGAGATTGCCTATAAACTGATATGTCTCAGGAGAGCTATTAGTTTCTGCCGTCCTTGCATTTGGTTCTGGGTGATGACTGGTTTCTCCTTGGGTTTTCTCCTTTCACACAGCAGAGCCTGAAGGACAAATCAGCTTAGCATCATGTACACACAGCCAGCTGTCTCCATGGGGATAGTATAAACTCAGGCCTATCCCAACAAGGCTCATAGTCCTACTGGTGTTTTAAGTCCTTCCATCAGTAAAAGAGTACCATTCCCCGTTCTCTAAAAGACTCAGCTCACCATGCCTGGGATCCCAAGCCCCAGATTCTTTTAATCAGCCCAAGCCCCATCCCAGCCCATGAGGTGGGACGTTCAATCAGGACTGACCCCAGTCTTGCGTGGCAGCCACACCCTGTCCCACAGAAAGATGAGACCCTCTGCATGCTGTTACCACTAGACAAACCCCCTTTACTATCCTGCTTTATTTTCATGCATTGCTGAGAATTAGAATGGGCCAGAAGAACCTGCCTAATTTTATAGTGAGAAAAGGCTATGCTTAGCTAAAGTCATCAATTGTAGTGGAAGAACTGTGTTTTAAAATTTTATTAGCTTCCAAAATCAAAAAAGAGGGAAGATTACATCATAAGTGAGGGATCTTACTTTATTAGTTTCCAGAGTCAGAAAAAAGAAAAGGGAAATTATATCATACATAAGAAAGATCTCCCACATTTTTTGTCTTGTATTTTCCTTTGCTAACCTCTTCCTTTAACTGCTGGGAAATTAAGGGGAAATACAGTATCAAAAAACATTGACCCTGGTGATTTAAAATTAAAATCTGTGGTTCTTTGTCTTCAGGAAAATTAGGGCTTATGATTCTACTTCTGCTTCCTTCAGTTCTGGAAAGAGATTGACAGCACATTTCTGTAGGGGACAACATTTCCCAGGTTTGCATATCCAGGGCATGGAACACTTGCGGGAGGTAGAAGCAATATTTTGGTTTGTTTGTTTTTGAGAAATTTTTAAAATAAGAGAAAAAAGCACAAAAAAAGTATATAACAAATACCAATGGATCCATGACCAAGAATTTTGTCCTATTTGCTTAAAGCCTTTTTTAATATGAAAAGAATAAACTGTATATAGAAAGTTGAAATCAGTCATCATTCCTCCTCAGGCCTTCCCAAAGATAGACTCCATCATGATTTCACTGTGATTCTCTTAGGGTTACTTCTTTACCTACTAGCCAAGGTCAGTGCTGTCCATCCTGACTTGTGAGGCCAGGATCCCAAACCCCCTTAGATGGACATGATGACTGCTCCAGTTAAGAGTGACCCATTGTTGCTGAGTGGGTCTTTCACATCATATCCTGATCTGGTTGTTGATCTTGGAGAGATGCTCTAGGTTCTATGTGTGCCAAGAACAGATGCAGCCTACATGGTGTGAGCCCAAGCCTGGTTCCCTGGTTCCCACTTGGCCTCCTCAGGGTGGAAGGACTTGCCCAACAAAAGACACTTTAGATTAGTCTTCTTGGATTCAAGAGACACAATCCTATAAAGAGAGTCCAGGAGGAGAATTTCAAGGGCTCTTGACCTTCATCTCATGGGTTGCAAATCAAATGCATCCTCTGGCCAGGTAGGTGACTTTAATGAGCTAAGTAGTCACAGCAAATTATGGAGGCTCCGTGAAACTCCAGCCAACTGTTGTATTGGGAAATTGGACTTTTCAGTGAAAGCCACAAATATAAATAATTATGTGAAATCACTCTAGGTTTTACATTGCCCCATTTTTTTAATATTTAAAGTTTTCAATCTACAGAAAAGCTTAAACAATAGCACAGCAAACAACTGTATTCCCTTCAGCTAGATTCACCCAATTGCTGACATTTTGCCATATTTTATGTATATATATAAATAATTTCCTGAACCATCTGAAAGTAAGTTGTGCAAATCATGACAATTCATCTGTAAAAATTTAAGCATGCATCTCCTAAGAATAAGGGCCTTCTCCCTTTTAACCATAATGCCATTATCACACCTAAGAAAAGCAACAATGTCTTTATCTTTGAATTGCCCACATGAAAATTTCTCCAATTGTCCCAACATTATTTTATAATTTTTTTTTGTTCAAAACAGGATCCAATCAAGATTTACATACTGTATTTCATTGCTGTGTCTCTTTGGTATCTTTTAATCTAGAAGAGTTCTTCTACCCTCTTTTATTTTTCAAAACTATTTTTAATTGTCGGTAATGAATATGATTTATATGAATGAGTGTGTGTGTGTGGAGGGGTGTATGCACCCACACACCCACACATAGGCAACGAGAGCAGTTCCCCAGGCCAATTTCACACTGTGGGGTACGTCTCTGCACCCAAGCGTAGTCCGTCAAAGGTTCCACTTCCAAAAGCAGAGTCAATATGGTCTGTCTCAGCCCATATTAGTGCATTCATTTATCAAGGACGGAAAGATGAGAGAAAGAGAAAGAGAATTCCTTCTCTCACTGCTATTAATTGAAGGTCGTAGCACTGATACCTGGTGAAACTCTGAGGAGGAATTGGATGAGAGTCACTAGGGAGAGGGATCTAGTTACAAATGCCAGTGGCTGGCCTCCACCTCAAACCTGCTCAATCTGGAATCACACTTATTTTAAAAACACCTCCAGCTATTCTTCTGAACACTAAAGTTTGAGGATTACTATTCTAAAGACACACAGATAAATTAAGGATGGGGCACTTCCCCTGGCAAATTCTAGTAGAACCAAAACATAAAACGTTATCACTGAGGCAATAAGTTCTCCAGACACCCAGAGGGAAGGTCAGAGAAGCCTTTGGGGTGGGGGTGGGGAGGTGAACTCTGAGTGGGGTTTGAAGATGGAGGCTGAGTTAACCAGATGAAGGATGGGGAACTGTATGGCAATGAGAGAAGCAGAAGCTCTGCCACGTGCACCTGGAGGTATGCCAAGAATGGGTGAAGGAATGTCTCATCCATGGTGAGGGGTTTTAATTTTTTTGTTTTTCTGAAGGGTTGGAGAGCCACTGGAGGCCTTTAAGCAGCCATGATCCAGTCGATCATAGGAAGACCATGTTTGATAGGCCTGAGAAGGAAGGATCAGAGGCAGAGCAATTCTGTAAGAGGCCACCGCAGCTACAGAGGCAGGAAGTGATGGAGGCAGCGCAGTGGGGCAGGAGGGCAAGCTCTTGAGACAGAGAATACAGGATGGGCAGTGGAGACGCGGGCCTGGGAGTTGGAGGAGGGAGGCTAAAGCTGATTCTGGGCTCATGTTTCGGTCTCACGTGAATAGGTGATTGCAGTGCCTGCTGGACATTTAAGTGACAACGTTCCTTAGGTGGTTACCTGGTTAAGAGAGCAATAGTGAGAGCCTCAGACCCAGGAGAAACCCAGGAGAGGCCATTGGGGCAGAAAGGCTTGAAGAGCCAGCCTTTGGATCAGACAAAGGGTGTGCTTGGATTGCCTGCTACAGAAAGCGAGTGGTGAACCCATTTGAATGGGTGGAACCAACCACTAGGGGACCCTGGTTTTGTTGATGTCCCTAGTGCTAGTGCTACAATTTCCTCTCTCCACTCCTTTCTCTAGTGGCCTCCAAAGTGGAGGACCCTTCAAAGGAGGGTTTAAGACAGTTTGTTGAGCATGAAGAGAAATTGTTAGAAATACTAGATTTTTTAAAAAATCTCATCTTTTCTATTTTTGTTTACATTTTATAATGGGTAAAGTATATTCCCAAAGCAAGATATATGGATGGCTGGATAGATAGATAGATATCAGTAATAAATACCCAGATATTAGGGGCACATGATCAAATATATATATTTTTTGCTAGCCTTACACAATAGATTCTCATCCTAATCGCCAGTGTGTCTGGCAGTAGGGTGTTTCTGACGGCAGGCAGTAGACTCATTCCAGGAACACGCACCTTCGATGACCTGTGATCAGGACGTCATGGGCTTAGAGACAGAATTCCCGACACTCAGGCATACGGAGCAGGGCAAGGGCGAACTGTTGGAAGGGCGTGGCTTCATCTTGCGCTCCATAGTGGGGAGCGGTGCGGGGCTCGGGCTCTCCTGCCCAAGGCGTTCGCGTGCTTAGCAAGCAGAAGGTCGAAGCCCGCCCGCCCCGTGTGTCTTCACACTACACCCTGATGCCCCTAGGAAAGGAAGCCATCAGGATTGGGCAAAAGCCTAACTTCAGGCCAAATCATTTTCACTCTCAAACACATTCAGGGTTTGTTTTCTGAATAAGTCGCTAGAGGCTCTAAATGGCACAGCAGAGCGGGCATAGCCCCCGGAAGCAGATCACCTCTCCTTGAGCGGTGGTTGGATCGGTCATCGGCTTTGTGTCACTCCCATCGGAACTAGAAGATGAACTTTATCATTCTTTTTTAACTGAGGGAAAGTAAACGTCATAATTGCTAAAGTGTAAGAACAATAATACACACAGTATTTTCATTTAGAGTCAGAAAAGTAAGCTTGTTTGCGGGCCATAGGTATAAACAGGCCAGTGCTATAGGTAGTAATTACCAGATAGAGATAGGGTAAGGTCCTCAGCCTGGGGTAGAGGAGAGGATGGGATGAGATAAGGATAGTAGAAGAATTTGCCTGGATTATAAAGACCAAAATTCTGATATCCTAAATAGGTATTGCTACTAGTAGTCATAAGTTGAGTAAGCTGACTTCCTCCAACCTCATCCATAATCCCCCAACTCACTAATTTTCCTCCTACAGTATTTTATTTCCTTGTGTGGCACAATAGAATTGATCAGGATGGGGAAGAAAAAGCCTGGCACTCAGGAGCACAAAGAATGAGCTATTCACTGAGATCTTCATCATTTGCTTAGAATTGCTTTTGCTGGGGGCGGGGGAGAGCCCTAAACATTTAGTAAAATACCCAGAAGCACTGAGGTGTTAGCTATGATTCTGTAGCAGATGTAATATAAGATCTAACATCTGATTTAAGAAACCTTTGAATTATTTTATTTTTATTTTATTGCTCAGCGTTCCTTGTAATTTATGAAAAGCTTTAGGGAGTAACTACAAAAATAATGAAAAGTAGATATTCAGTTACTAACCCCATATTACATTATTGGTTCCTTTAAAAAAAGTAGTACAAGTAATTCTGTCCAACTCTACCTTCTGTTAACACCACCTCAAGAAGGATTATATGTGAAAAAAAATATGCCCCTCCTATCTTGTATTCTTTCCTCTAAATAATGGGAAAAATACTACTGCTATATCATGTCTTGAAAGTCTTATATTAATTTGTTGGTTCAGAAAATTGGTTACATGTATCCAGAGCATATGGTAAAAGAGGTTTACACCAAAAACAGTGTTTTTGTTTTTGCACTTATTGATTATAAGCTATATAACATAGAGAGGAATGGGGAGAACCCAATGGAATTTTTATCTTCATTATTATGTAATTGTTATCAATAATAACAGATTATTGCACAAATTTTCCTTTAGAAGGATTTATAAAAATAGGAAAAAATTGAGTGCTTATTATTCCATAATTATAAGATTAGCTCAAGAGAAGATAGATTTGGGAAAATGTCCATACTTCCATTTATTTCAGGAACGTATCATCATGTTACTAAACTGGCTTCATGGCTTTTTACTTGTTTTTATTAAATCTTCAAACCTATTCAGAATTATCAGCAAATAGAGTTACCATCCAAACCCAATAAAATATTCAATTTTTAAAATATAATCTTTCTAAACGTGTATATTTCTTCTCCCCATTTTGGAAAGCAAAATTTATGTCTACACCTCAGAGGTAGAAATTGCTAGACTCACCTTTACCTGGGATAAATGCATAAAAAAATCAACTGCCCCACAAACCAGGAAGCCATCCTTGGCCTCTAATAAATTAATTCAATTCCACAATGTTTATAAAGTACTTTCTGTGTGACAGGCACCGTACTAGAAGCTAGGAATCAAAGACCAAAATGTCGCAGACCACCCTTACAGAGCTCAAGGTCTAGAGAGAGACAGATTCCAACAACTAAAAGATAGCACAGAAGCCAAAGAAAGGCAGGCCACCTTCCCCAGTCTTTAAGGACTAAGGTCAGAAGTCAGTGATAAATCTACACTGGGCTTTGGGGCATGAGTGGGACTTAACCAGGTGAAAGAAAAGAAAGGAGATGCATTCCATTAAGACAGGGCACATTCTGGGTTCTAGGATTTTGTTTTGATTTTGACATCAGGGGCAGGTTAGTGCAGGAGCAGAGACATAAGACTGATTTTTAAAAGTTAACATTTTTCAGTACAGATGAACCTATTTGCAGGGCAGAAATACAGATGCAGACACAGAGAATGGACTTGTGGACATGGGGGGCAAGGGAAGAGTGGGACGAATTGGGAGATTAGGATTGACATATATATACACTACCATGTGTAAAATAGATAGCTAGTGGGAACCTGCTGTATATAGCACAGGGAGCTCAGTTGGTGCTCTATGATGACCTAGATGGGTGGGATGAGGGGGTGATGTGCGTGAGAGGTCCAGGGGGGAGGGGATATATGTATACATATAGCTGATTCATCTTATTGTACAGCAGAAAGTAACACAACATTGTAAAGCAATTATACTCCAATAAAAGAAAAAATTAGAGAGTGAAAGAAAAAAAAGTTAACATCTTTCTTCTTTCTCTTTCTCTCCCTCATAACCATCCAGTAAATCCAGGGATAGTAGAGTTGCTCTCTGGTGCCAGGGCCCAGCCTCCTTCCATCTCTGGCTCTGCCATCACTAGGGTATTAATAAGCCCTAGTCATCAATAAACCTGAATGGCTCAGGCCCGCACAGCATTCTGGCAGAGAAAAGCATGGTGGACCCAGCTTAAAAGCACTTCAGATTCAGAAGCTCTTCAGATCTCTTCGGCCTTGATCCCACGGTCCAAAACTTAGTCATATGGCCACAGCTAGTGTCAAGAGGGGTAGAAAATGTAGTTGTAGTTGTATGCCTGGCTAAAAGGCAAGAATTATCTTACTATAGAACAGGCATTGGCAAACTTTCTGCAAAGGGCCAAATAGTAAATATTTTAGGCCATATACAGTCCTTGTCATGTACTGTTGCTCTTCTTCTTTGTTCTTACAACTCTTTAAAAATGGGAAACCCATTCTTACCTTGAGGCTCTGCAAAACAGGCCATAGGCCAGGTTGGGCACACAAGTCAAAGTCTGTCAACCCTACGGAATAAAGGAAAATTATGTAAGAAGGAAAGTGGCCATTCCTGGCATAACCTCTACAAGACTATAAACCACTCAGGGGAAGAGCCTCGTCTCATTAACCTTTCTGACTAGCACGGGGCTGGCATATACAGCAGGTGCTTAACGTGGATGACTGATGACTGAATGAATAGAAGGGAGATAGGGGAGGTTAATTTAATGGCCACAATTTCTTAAAATCCCATCTTGTGCCAATGGCAGTCTCTTAACATGGATTGTCATTTGAATACTCCATTTTCTCCAGAGTTTGAAGAAAAGTCTAACCAAGAACAGACAAGAGTGAATCCACTGGGCTTTCCACCCGCTGCAATCCCCTTCAGTTCCTGCAGCCAAGCAGCCCACTTCACCTCCCAACTACAGATGCAACTGGGTCCCAAACATTCCACATGTTGGAGTGGACATCCCTAGTCACAGCCCCCCGTCCTTGACCTCCATGGCAGGCGGACAACCCCGGGTGTGCAAGCAGATTACAGAACCAAAGGCCTTCCAGTTTCTTCCCTTTGACATCCATGGTGGCAGCAGAAGAGCCTTGACTTCGCTTTGCTCTTTTAAATATCACATGCTTGGTCGGACTGTCAGCAGAAGCATTCAGGCCGAATAGACTCTTTTTAGTTCCCCTCTTTCTCCTCCTTCTTACTCAATATCCTGAGGGCACAATAGAACTTTTCTTGTCTAAGTCAGCCTGGTGGGGCAGGGAGCGGGAAAGAGTGGATCTCTCAACCATTGCCCTGGATGTCTCCCGGCCAGGGCTCAGAAAGTGCCACAGGGCTTGGATTCTACATGCCAAGCAGACACAACAGCCAAAAGTGAGTGAGCCCAGCCCCTGGCCCCAGGAAGACCTACTCAATGAGACCACCCTCCCACTTCATGCTTCAGGAGTTCAGGTAACAGCTCTATCCAGGTTTCCTTTTTCAAACCAATGTGTGGTTTTTTTTCTACAACAGGAAAAGGTACCGCCTCCACATTCTGGCTGGAATCATTGACAGAAAAGCATGTTCTGTTGGCAAATAGCAGAAGAGGTGGACATCAGACACCACAACTCAGCCTCATTGTAACCAGAAGGGTGATAAACAGATAAAAATGTGTCTGTCACTTGCTGTTTCATAACCGGATAGGGCCTGTCACACATGCCTGTTCCAAGCTCTGGTGCTGCTGGTATTAAATGAAGTCTTGAAACGAAAGCAGAGCCATGGTCCTAATTGGGCACAGACAATTGATTTCATCTTGGCTACTGACAAGCCTGTGCTTACCTTTTGATGAAGAGGAACAAATCTCACCTTCCCCCAAAGCTTAAGGAGCTGGCAGGAAGTGGGGATTCATGTGGAATTCCTACACAGACTAGGGAAAGGGGGCTCTGCTGCCATCAGCCCTGCCTTCTCAGAAGGAATCCTGGCAAAGTGGGACAAATGATGACAAACTGCTACAAGTCATCCGAGGAAATCTTTTCAGAGCAACCGGTACCTCCAAAATTTAGTTGGAGACTTTGGCCCACTTGTATGAATTGCTACCGCTCATGAAAAGAATCACAGGGCCTTTCCCCACCCCTCCCCCATTTTAACTAAACTTACAATGAGGTAATTAAAAGAAGAGCATAGGCCTCTTACTCTGTCTCCTACCAGCTGTGTGACTTTGGGCCAGCCACTTAACCTCTCTGTGCCTCAGTTTTCTCCTCTAAAAAAATGAGGATAATAATAGTACTTACCTCACAGGGTTGTTGTGAGTATAAAATTATATATACTTATTGTGTACTAATATATAATAAAAGATCATTAATATTTGCCACTTTAAATATTTTGGCATTAGGGATTATTCTGTGTAGAAAAATAGATAGGTTTATGAACACAAGGCAAAATCATGGCTGTGTTTTTCTGTCCATGCTGAGAAACTGTCAGGGGAGATTTTATGTTGATCAAAACACATGCATGTACAAGATGGGGCATAAACTTCAGATTCTGATGCTCCAAGAAATTAATGATAAATGAGGGGCAGGAGGGTGAGATTGTTCCTTCCAATAAAACCACATCTTTTAAAATGCTCCATTAAAGTTGATCATGAATGTCAAAGGAATCGCAGTGTATTCATGGGACACCCTGGAGAAGTTAGCCTTCTGTTTCAAACAGAAATGTCTGGGAAGGACTCCATTTCTCTTGGGAAATTATTTTAAAAGTTCAAATCCATGGTGCCTGCATGTTATTTCCATCCATTTATTTAACTACCAGTGCACTTTAAATGTTTCCCAGCTCCTGTGGGAATCCAGAGGCCCCTTTCCTGGACTTGAAGTTCAGTAAAGGTGGTTTGGGGGGAAATTCTACATCCTTGAAAGTGATGGTGGCCTTATCGAGCAGTCACACCGCCACCTAGTGGCGCAAAAGCTGAGTGCAAGCGATTGCTTTGAAGCTTGTTCTAGCCTTACTGTGCCTTAAAACTCACGTTTTCTTTCTAGTACTGGAATCCCATGTTAACGAGAGAGGGAGAGAGGGAGAGAGACAGAGAGACAGAGAGACAGAGAGAGAGAGAGAGAGAGAGAGAGAGCGCTCAGGGGGAGTAGACAAGACCTTTCATTGGTCTGAGGTGTTAGCACGGGCTGCCTCTGGGTGAACATTTCTAAGAACAAGGATGTGGGAGAGGACCGTAGCCTACTGGCAAAGTTAAGGCTGTGGTCACAGGGGTTGTGGCTAAAACCGTGGTTCCAGAATCAAGATCTGAGTTTGAATGGGGGGGGTGGGGTCTGCCATTCACCAGCTATGGGCCTTGGGTGAATTACTGAACTGCCCCATGCCTTGGTTTCTTTTTCTATAAAATGGGGATAACAATAACGTCTTCATGGTTTATTATGAGCTCCTAGCAAAGAAGGCAATCCATAGCATTATCTATTGTCATGACTGTTTTTATTTTATTTTATTTTATTTACATCTTTATTGGAGTATAATTGCTTTACAATGGTGTGTTAGTTTCTGCTTTATAACGAAGTCAATTAGTTATACATATACATATGTTCCCATATCTCTTCCCTCTTGCATCTCCCTCCCTCCCACGCTCCCTATCCCACCCCTCCAGGCGGTCACAAAGCACCGACCTGATCTCCCTGTGCTATGCAGCTGCTTCCCACTAGCTATCTACCTTACGTTTGGTAGTATATATATGTCCATGCCTCTCTCTCGCTTTGTTACAGCTTACCCTTCCCCCTCCCCATATCCTCAAGTCCATTCTCTAGTAGGTCTGTGTCTTTATTCCTGTCTTACCCCTAGGTTCTTCATGATATTTTTTTTTCTTAAATTCCATATATATCTGTTAGCATACGGTATTTCTCTTTCTCTTTCTGACTTACTTCACTCCGTATGACAGACTCTAGGTCTATCCACCTCATTACAAATAGCTCAATTTCGTATCTTTTTATGGCTGCGTAATATTCCATTGTATATATGTGCCACATCTTCTTTATCCATTCATCTGA
Source organism: Phocoena phocoena (assembly GCF_963924675.1). NCBI lineage: Eukaryota > Metazoa > Chordata > Mammalia > Artiodactyla > Phocoenidae > Phocoena > Phocoena phocoena. The sequence goes on along the minus strand of NC_089221.1, from coordinate 32,596,289 downwards.
TGATGGACACTTAGGTTGTTTCCATCTCTGGGCTATTGTAAATAGAGCTGCAATGAACATTTTGGTACATGACTCTTTTTGAATTATGGTTTTCTCAGGGTATATGCCCAGTAGTGGGATTGCTGGGTCATACGGTAGTTCTATTTGTAGTTTTTTAAGGAACCTCCATACTGTTCTCCACAGTGGCTGTATCAATTTACATTCCCACCAACAGTGCAAGAGGGTTTCCTTTTCTCCACAACCTCTCCAGCATTTATTATTTCTAGATTTTTTGATGATGGCCATTCTGACTGGTGTGAGATGATATCTCATTGTAGTTTTGATTTGCCTTTCTCTAATGATTAATGAAGTTAAGCATTCTTTCCTGTGTTTGTTGGCAGTCTGTATATCTTCTTTGGAGAAATGTCTATTTAGGCCTTCTGCCCATTTTTGGATTGGGTTTTTTGTTTTTTTTTGTTATTGAGCTGCATGAGCTACTTATAAATTTTGGAGATTAATCCTTTATCTGATGACTCGTTTGCAAATATTTTCTCTCATTCTGAGGGTTGTCTTTTGGTCTTGTTTATGGTTTCCTTTGCTGTGCAAAAGCTTTGCAGTTTCATTAGGTCCCATTTGTTTATTTTTGTTTTTATTTCCATTTCTCTTGGAGGTGGGTCAAAAAGGATCTTGCTGTGATTTATGTCATAGAGTGTTCTGCCTATGTTTTCCTCTAAGAGTTTGATAGTTTCTGGCCTTACATTTACGTCTTTAATCCATTTTGAGCTTACTTTTTTATATGGTGTTAGGGAGTGATCTAATCTCATACTTTTACATGTACCTGTCCAGTTTTCCCAGCACCACTTATTGAAGAGGCTGTCCTTTCTCCACTGTACATTCCTGCCTCCTTTATCAAAGATAAGGTGACCATATGTGCATGGGTTTAACTCTAGGCTTTCTATCCTGTTCCATTGATCTATCTTTCTGTTTTTGTGCCAGTACCATGTTGTCTTGATTACTGTAGCTTTGTAGTATAGTCTGAAGTCAGGGAGCCTGATTCCCCCAGCTCCGTTTTTCATTCTCAAGATTGCTTTGGCTATTCAGGGTCTTTTGTCTTTCCATACAAATTGTGAAAGGTTTTGTTCTAGTTCTGTGAAAAATGCCAGTGGTAGTTTGATAGGGATTGCATTGAATTTGTAGATTGCTTTGGGTAGTAGAGTCATTCTCACAATGTTGATTCTTCCAATCCAAGAACATGGTATATCTCTCCATCTATCTGTACCATCTTTAATTTCTTTCATCAGTGTCTTATAATTTTCTGCATACATGTCTTTTGTCTCCTTAGGTAGGTTTATTCCTAGATATTTTATTCTTTTCGTTGCAATGGTAAATGGGAGTGTTTTCTTGATTTCACTTTCAGATTTTTCATCATTAGTGTATAGGAATGCCAGAGATTTCTGTGCATTAATTTTGTATCGTTCTACTTTACCAAATTCATTGATTAGCATTAGTAGGTTTCTGGCATCTTTAGGATTCTCTATGTATAGTATCATGTCACCTGCAAACAGTGACAGCATTACTTCTTCTTTTCCAATTTGGATTCCTTTTATTTCCTTTTCTTCTCAGATTGCTGTGGCTAAAACTTCCAAAGCTATGTTGAATAAGAATGGTGAGAGTGGGCAAACTTGTCGTGTTCCTGATTTTAGTGGAAATGCTTTCAGGTTTTCACCATTGAGGATGATGTTGGCTGTGGGTTTATCATATATGGCCTTTATTATGTTGAGGAAAGTTCCCTCTATGCCTACTTTCTGCGGGGTTTTCATCATAAATGGGTGTTGAATTTTGTCGAAAGCTTTCTCTGCATCTATTGAGACTATCATATGGTTTTTCTCCTTCAATTTGTTAATATGGTGTATCTCGTTGATTGATTTGCATATATTCAAGAATCCTTGCATTCCTGGAATAAACCCCACTTGATCATGGTGTATGATCCGTTTTATGTGCTGTTGGACTCTGTTTGCTAGTATTTTGTTGAGGATTTTTGCATCTATGTTCATCAGTGATATTGGCCTGTAGTTTTCTTTCTTTGTGTCATCCTTGTCTGCTTTTGGTATCAGGGTGATGGTGGCCTCCTAGAATGAGTTTGGGAGTATTCCTCCCTCTGCTATATTTTGGAACAGTTTGAGAAGGATAGGTGTTAGCTCTTCTCTAAATGTTTGATAGAATTCGCCTGTGAAGCCATCTGGTCCTGGGCTTTTGTTTGTTGGAAGATTTTTAATCACAGTTTCAACTTCAGTGTTTGTGATTGGTGTGTTCATATTTTCTATTTCTTCCTGATTCAGTCTTGGCAGCTTGTGCATTTGTGAGCATTTGTCCATTTCTTCCAGGTTGTCCATTTTATTGGCATAGAGTTGCTTATAGTAATCACTCATGATATTTTGTATTTCTGCATTGTCAGTTGTTACTTCTCCTTTTTCATTTCTAATTCTATTGATTTGACTCTTCTCCCTTTTTTTCTTGATGAGTCTGGCTAATGGTTTATCAATTTTGTCTTCTCAAAGAACCAGCTTTTAGTTTTATTGATCCTTGCTATCATTTCTTTCATTTCTTTTTCATTTATTTCTGATCTGACTTTTATGTTTTTTTTTCCTTCTGCTAACTTTGGGGATTTTTGTTCTTCTTGCTCTAATTGCTTTAGGTGCAAGGTTAGGTTGTTTATTCGAGATGTTTCCTGTTTCTTAAGGTAGGGTTGTATTGCTATAAACTTCCCTCTTAGAAATGCTTTTGCTGCATCCCATAGGTTTTGGGTCATCGTGTCTCCATTGTCATTTGTTTCTAGGTATTTTTTGATTTCCTCTTTGATTTCTTCAGTGATCACTTCGTTATTAAGTAGTGTATTGTTTAGCCTTCATGTGTTTGTATTTATTACAGATCTTTTCCTGTAATTGATATCTAGTCTCATAGCGTTGTGATCGGAAAAGATACTTGATACAATTTCAATATTCTTAAATTTACCAAGGCTTGATTTGTGACCCAAGATATGATCTATCCTGGAGAATGTTCCATGAGCACTTGAGAAAAATGTGTATTCTGTTGTTTTTGGATGGAATGTCCTATAAATATCAATTAAGTCCATGTTTTTTAATGTGTCATTTAAAGTTTGTGTTTCCTTATTTATTTTCATTTTTTATGATCTGTCCATTGGTGAAAGTGGGGTGCTAAGTCCCCTACTATGAATGTGTTACTATCGATTTCCCCTTTTATGGCTGTTAGTATTTGCCTTATGTATTGAGGTGCTCCTATGTTGGGTGCATATATATTTATAATTGTTATATCTTCTTCTTGGATTGATCCCTTGATCATTATGTAGTGTCCTTCCTTGTCTCTTGTAACATTCTTTATTTTAAAGTCTATTTTATCTGATATGAGTATAGCTACTCCAGCTTTCTTTTGATTTCCATTTGCATGGAATATCTTTTTCCATTCCCTTACTTTCAGTCTGTATGTATCTCTAGGTCTGAAGTGGGTCTCTTGTAGACAGCAAATATATGGGTCTTGTTTTTGAATCCATTCAGCGAATCTGTGTCTTTTGATGGGAGCATTTAGTCCATTTACACTTAAGGTAATTATCGATATGTATGTTCCTATTCCCATTTTCTTAATTGTTTTGGGTTTGTTATTGTAGGTCTTTTCCTTCTCTTGTGTTTCTTGCCTAGGGAAGTTCCTTTAGCAGTTGTTGTAAAGCTGGTTTGGTGGTGCTGAACTCTCTCAGCTTTTGCTTGTCTGTAAAGGTTTTAATTTCTCCATCAGGTCTGAATGAGATCATTGCTGGGCAGAGTAATCTTGGTTGCAGGTTTTTCTCCTGCATCACTTTAAATATGTCGTGCCACTCCCTTCTGGCTTACAGAGTTTCTGCTGAAAGATCAGCTGTTAACCTTATGGGGATTCCCTTGTGTGTTATTTGTTGTTTTTCCCTTGCTGCTTTTAATATGTTTTCTTTGTATTTAATTTTTGACAGTTTGATTAATATGTGTCTTGGCATATTTCTTCTTGGATTTATCCTGTATGGGACTCTCTGTTCTTCCTGGACTTGATTAACTATTTCCTTTCCCATATTAGGGAAGTTTTCAACTATAATCTCTTCAAATATTTTCTCAATCTCTTTCTTTTTCTTTTCTTCTTCTGGAACCCCTATAATTCGAATGTTGGTGCATTTAATGTTGTCCCAGAGGTCTCTGAAACTGTCCTCAGTTCTTTTCATTCTTTTTTCTTTATTCTGCTCTGCAGTAGTTATTTCCACTATTTTATCTTCCAGGTCACTTATCCGTTCTTCTGCCTCAGTTATTCTGCAATCAATCCCATCTAGAGTATTTTTAATTTCATTTATTGTGTTGTTCATTGTTGTTTGTTTCATCTTTCATTCTTCTAGGTCCTTGTTAAATGTTTCTTGCATTTTCTCTATTCTATTTCCAAGATTTTGAATCATGTTTACTATCATTATTCTGAATTCTTTTTCAAGTAGACTGCCTATTTCCTCTTCATTTGTTAGGTCTGGTGGGTTTTTATCTTGCTGCTTCATCTGCTGTGTGTTTTTCTGTCTTCTCATTTTGCTTCTCTTACTGTCTTTGGGGTCTCCTTTTTGCAGGCTGCAGGTTCGTAGTTCCCGTTGTTTTTGGTGTCTGTCCCCAGTGGCTAAGGTTAGTTCAGTGGGTTGTGTAGGCTTCCTGGTGGAGGGGACTAGTGCTTGTGTTCTGGTGGATGAGGCTGGATCTTGTCTTTCTAGTGGGCAGGTCCACATCTGGTGATGTGTTTTGGGGTGTCTGTGGACTTATTATGATTTTAGGCAGCCTCTCTGCTAATGGGTGGGGTTGTGTTCCTGTCTTGCTAGTTGTTTGGCATAGCATGTCCAGCACTGTAGCTTGCTGGTCATTGAATGAAGCTGGGTGCTGGTGTTGAGGTGGAGATCTCTGGGAGATTTTCGCCGTTTGATATTATGTGGAGCTGGGAGGTCTCTTGTGGACCAGTGTCCTGAAGTTGGCTCTCCCACCTCAGAGGTACAGCACTGACTCCTGGCTGCAGCACCAAGAGCCTTGCATCCACATGGCTCAGAATAAAAGGGAGAAAAAGTAGAAAGAAAGAATTAGTAGAAGTAGAAAGAAAGAAAGAAAGAAAGGAGGGAGGGAGGGAGGAAGGCAGGAAGGAAGGAGGAAAGGAAGGAAAAAAAGCAAGATAAAGTAAAATAAAATAAAGTAAGTTAAAATATAATAAAGTTATTAAAATAAAAAAATAATTATTAAGAGAAAAAAATTTTTTTTAAAAATCCAGACGGATAGAACCCTAGGACAAATGGTAGAAGCAAAGCTTATACAGACAAAATCTCACACAGAAGCATACACATACACACTCACAAAAAGAGGAAAAAAGGAAAAAATCATAAATCTTGCTTTCAAAGTCCACCTCCTTAATTTGGGATGATTCATTGTCTATTCAGGTATTCCACAGATGCAGGTACATCAAGTTGATTGTGGAGCTTTAATCCGCTGCTTCTGGGGCTGCTGGGAGAGATTTCCCTTTCTCTACTTTGTTCTCACAGCTCCCAGGGGCTCAGCTTTGGATTTGGCCCCGCCTCTGCGTGTAGGTCGCCAGAGGGCGTCTGTTCTTCACTCAGACAGGACGGGGTTAAAGGAGCCGCTGATTCGGGGGCTCTGGCTCACGCAGGCCGGGGGGAGGGAGGGGCACGGAGTGCGGAGCGAGCCGAGGACGGCGTGACGTTGCACCAGCCTGAGGCGCGCCGTGCGTTCTCCCGGGGAAGTTGTCCCTGGATCCCGGGACCCTGGCAGTGGCGGGCTGCACAGGCTCCCCGGAAGGGGGTGTGGAGAGTGACCTGTGTTCGCACACAGGCTTCTTGGTGGCGGCAGCAGCAGCCTTAGCATCTCCTGCCCATCTCTGGGGTCCACGCTTCTAGCCGCGGCTCGCGCCCTTCTCTGGAGCTCCTTTAAGCAGCACTCTTAATCCCCTCTCCTCGCGCACCAGGAAACAAAGAGGGAAGAAAAAGTCTCTTGCCTCTTCGGCAGCTCCAGACTTTTCCCCGGACTCCCTCCCGGCTAGCCGTGGCGCAGTAACCCCTGCAAGTTACTGCACGCCGCCAACCCCAGTCCTCTCCCGGAGCTCCAACGCTCCGAGCCTCATCTCCCAGCCCCGCCCGCCCCGGCGGGTGAGCAGACAAGCCTCTCGGCCTGGTGAGTGCCGGTCGGCCCTGATCCTCTGTGGGGGAATCTCTCCGCTTTGCCCTCCGCACCCCTGTTGCTGTGCTGTCCTCCGCGGCCCCGAAGCCTTCCCGCCTCCGCCACACACAGTCTCCACCCGCGAAGCGGCTTCCTAGTGTATGGAAACTTTTCCTCCTTCACAGCTCCCTCCCACTGGTGCAGGTCCCGTCCCTATCCTTTATTCTTTTTTCTTTTGCCCTACCCAGGTACGTAGGGGGTTTCTTGCCTTTTGGGAGGTCTGAGGTCTTCTGCCAGCGTTCAGTAGGTGTTCTGTAGGAGTTGTTCCACGTGTAGATGCATTTCTGGTGTTATCTGTGGGGAGGAAGGCGATGTCTGCGTCTTACTCTTCCGCCATCTTCCCGGAAGCCTGTCGTGACTATTTTTAAAAGGAAGATGCTGTAGAAGCTGATGTCTCACGGGTCAGGTAGCACAGGACAGTGGACCCAATGGACGAGCAAACAGGAGACCCAGATTCTGGTTCTGCCACTAAGTAGCCGTGTGACTTTGGACAGATCACTTACCCTGTTTCCTTTCCTGTAAAATGAAGAGCTTGAACTCACTGATGTTTTAGGTTATTTTCTTTCTCAAACACTGTGAGTCTAAGGTGAGTCTTCCCATTAAAATCGGCCCACCTTTAAGGCTCATTTTGATCTTTCCTTTTACCAAAGCCCAGGGGCAAGCATGTCCCAGGCATTTATTTCTATAGTTGCTGACTGATGAGAAATAGAGATTGGAATTGTCTCTGTATCAGCCACTAGGAATAGACCAAGTACATGTTTGGGCAGGGATTAGAATCCAAAGGGAAGTCCTAGAAGCTGAAGAATATTCCCCCATCAGAAGCTGGTCTGGGGTTTCTCTGATACATTTAGAGGGTTCAGAACCTGCTTTGTTTTTTTAATCTTTGCTAACTAGCCTCCTTACATGGATAGGAAACCAGCAAAACCATTGAGCTGTATAAATTCAATATATACTTTATTAGTAGTATTGCCAAGTGTGTGCCACCAATGTTGGTTCAACTAGTACCTGATCTTTCTTCCAAGAGCACGTTAAATGCCACCAAAGCTCACCTACTGCATATGACTAATTCCCCACTCTGTTGTTCCAAGCCAGGTGCCATCCCAGCATGGACACCTTGCTCTGGGGTGGTAACAAATGGTGGCTCAGTAAACGTAATCATGAAACAAGACTTTCTGCCCTTCATCCTAAACCTCATCCATGCAAGTGCTTGGACATTTATAGAAATACAGAACAAAGGCATTTTGAATCTTTGTGAGGGTGGATGTATTAATTTCTTGTGGATCCTATAACAAATTATCACAAACTAGGTGGCTTACAACAACAGAAACTTACTCTCTCAGAGTTCTAGAGACCAGAGTTCTGAAATCAAGGTGTTGACAAGGCCATGCTCCCTCCAAAGGCTTTAGAGGAAAATCCATTTTTTGCCTCTTCCAACTTTTGGTGGCTGCCTGCATTCTTTGGCTTGTGGCTGCGTCACTCCAAGTCTGCCTCTGCCTTCACATGGCCATCTCCTCCTGTCTTGTATTCTCCTCTTCTGTATCTTATAGGGGCACTTGTGATTGGATTTAGTGCCACCTAGATAATCAGGATGATCCCCTCACATAATTCTTACATCTGCAAAACCCCCTTTTTCAAATAAGGTCACATGCACAGGTTCTGAGACATGGACATATATTTTGAGATTGCTACCATTGAACTTACTTAGTGAGCATAGAAGATAGAGGGGAAATTTAGAAAGACAAGCAGCCAACATCTGCACCCCAGTTCCATTCACCCATGCCGAATCAGGGTAGCCCCGAAAGATATCCCAGTCCTTGCCATTGAATTTCTGCAACTCTGTTAGCAGGAGTTGATCAATAAAGATGTGAGGATAAGAGCAAGAGGGATCCAGGATCCCAATGGTTTTGCACCATTTTTGTACTTAAATACACCAGGGGACTCTACACCCTCCCATTTGTAGTGGCTGGGCTGGTGATTCTCCATAAAGAAAGTTTTAGAGAAACAAAGCAGGATGCGTTGGGACATTTAGCATGTGCAGCTTGAAAAAATCTCCAGGGTGATTCTATCACACCCTGTGCTTCTTGCCTTCCTCTTTCCTTGCCTTCACCTCAAAGAGGACATCCAAAATACCTTTATTTACCTTATCAGTCAAAAAATAACTTTAGTCAGTGACAAATATGCTTGTACCTCTCAAGTCATTTTTATTGTTTTTATTCATATTAGAAATTTAACATTGGTCCATTGTTACATTTTAGCCACACTTATATGTAAGTCATTTAATTTTTTCTAAAAGTTAAAAAAATATTTTGAATCAAAGTTTCATCTGGAGTGTAAGATGTTTACATGTAAGTTTGATCTTATTGAAATGCCATTTTCTCCTCCCTTTTGAGTCATTTTCTTTTTTGTTAAATTGAAGTATAATTGATTTACAATACTGTGTTAGTTTCAGTTGTATAGCAAAGTGATTCGGATATATATTATATATATATAAATGTATATATATAAATATATTCTTTTTCAAATTCTTTTCCATTATAGGCTGTTACAAGATATTGAATATAGTTCCCTGTGCTATACAGTAAAGCCTTGTTGTTTATTTTATACATAGTGGTGTGTACCTGTTGATCCCATACTCCTAATTTATCCCTTCTCACCCTTTTCCCCTTTGGTAACCATAAGTTTGTTTTCTGTGTCTGTGAGTCTGTTTCTGTTCTGTAAATAAATTCATTTTTATTATTTTTTAGAACATATAAACGATATCATATGATATTTGCCTTCCTCTGTCTGACTTACTTCACTCAGTATGATAATCTCTAGGTCCACCCATGTTGCTGCAAGTGGCATTATTTCATTCTTTTTTATGGCTGAGCAATATTTCATCTTATACATATATATGTATATACATATACATATATATGTGTGTATATATATATATATATATATATATATATATATATACATACATATACACCACATCTTCTTTATCCATTCATCTGTTGACATTTAGGTTGCTTCTACATCTTGGCTATTGTAAATGGTGCTACAATGAACACTGGGGTGCACCACCCCCTCTTCCCCCCTTGGAATCCATAAGTTTGTTCTCTACATCTGTGTCGCTATTGCTCCTTTGCAAGTAACTTCATCTGTACCATTTTTCTGGATTCCACATATAAGCGATATTATATGATATTTGTTTTTCTCTTTCTGACTTACTTTGCTCTGTATGACAGTCTCTAGGTCTATTCACATCTCTGCAAATGGCACTATTTCATTCCTTTTTATGGCTGAGTAATATTCCATTGTATATATGTACCACATCTTTTATCCACTCCTCTGTTGATGGACATTTAGGTTGCTTCCATGTCCTGGCTATTGTAAATAGTTCTGCAATGAACATTGGGGTCCATATATCTTTTTGAATTGTGGTTTTCTCCAGGTATATGCCCAGGAGTAGGACTGCTGGGTCATATGGTAGCTCTCTATTTAGTTTTTTGAAGAACCTCCATACTGTTCTCCATAGTGGCTGTATCAATTTAAATTCCCACCAACAGTGTAGGAGGGTTCCCCTTTCTCCACATCCTCTCCAGCATTTATTGTTTGTAGATATTTTTATGATGGCCATTCTGACTGGTGTGAGGTGATACCTCATTGTAGTTTTGATTTACATTTCTTTAATAGTTAGCAATATTGAGCACGTTTTCATGTACCTGTTGGCCATCTGTATGTCTTCTTTGGAAGAATGTCTATTTAGGTCTTCTGCCCATTTTTTGATTGGGTTGTTGTTTGTTGTTTTTTTTTTTTTTTAAACATCTTTATTGGGGTATAATTGCTTTACAATGGTGTGTTAGTTTCTGCTTTATAACAAAGTGAATCAGCTATACATATACATATGTTCCCATATGTCTTCCCTCTTGCGTCTCCCTCCCTCCCACTCTCCCCATCCCACCCCTCCAGGCTGTCACAAAGCACCGAGCTAATATCCCTGTGCCTTGCGGCTGCTTCCCCCCAGCTATCTACCTTACTACGTTTGTTAGTGTGTATATGTCCATGACTCTCTCTCGCCCTGTCAAAACTCACCCTTCCCCCTCCCCATATCCTCAAGTCCGTTCTCCAGTAGGTCTGTGTCTTTATTCCTGTCTTACCCCTAGGTTCTTCATGACATTTTTTTTCCCCTTAAATTCCATATATATGTGTTAGCATACGGTATTTGTCTTTTTCTTTCTGACTTACTTCACTCTGTATGACAGACTCTAGGTCTATCCATCTCATTACAAATAGCTCAATTTCATTTCTTTTTAAGGCTGAGTAATATTCCATTGTGTATATGTGCCACATCTTCTTTATCCATTCATCCGATGATGGGCGCTTAGGTTGTTTCCATCTCCGGGCTATTGTAAATAGAGCTGCAATGAACATTTTGGTACATGACTCTTTTTGAATTTTGGTTTTCTCAGGGTATATGCCCAGTAGTGGGATTGCTGGGTCATATGGTAATTCTATTTGTAGTTTTTTAAGGAACCTCCATACTGTTCTCCATAGTGGCTGAACCAATTCACATTCCCACCAGCAGTGCAAGAGTATCCCCTTTTCTCCACACCCTCTCCAGCATTTATTGTTTCTAGATTTTTTGATGATGGCCATTCTGACTGGTGTGAGATGATATCTCATTGTAGTTTTGATTTGCATTTCTCTAATGATTAATGATGTTGAGCATTCTTTCATGTGTTTGTTGGCGTTCTGTATATCTTCTTTGGAGAAATGTCTATTTAGGTCTTCTGCCCATTTTTGGATGGGGTTGTTTGTTGTTTTTTTGTTATCGAGTTGAATGAGCTGTTTGTATATTTTGGAAACTAAGCCCTTGTCGGTTTGCAAATATTTTCTCCCAGGCCATAGGTTGTCTTTTGCTTTTGTTTATGGTTTCCTTCATTGTGCCAAAGCTTATAAGCTTGATTAGGTCCCATTTGTTTATTTTTGCTTTTATTTCTATTGCCTTGGAAGATTGACCTAAGAAAACACTGTTACGATTTATGTCAGAGAATGTTTTGCCTGTGTTCCCTTCTAGGAGTTTTATGGTGTCATGTCTTATACTTTAGTCTTTAAGCCATTTTGAATTTATTTTTATGTATGGTTTGAGGGATTGAGACATTTTCACTTTGCTCTTGCAATCAGTGTAACTTAGAAAAAAAGAAAGAAAACATCTCACTGTGGGAAAATATAAGATCAAATTTTTCACATCAGTTCACATCCATCTTCAATCTCATTCGGGTAATAAACTTTAAACTTCAGCCAGGTGAGCAATCAACACCATCCCCAGGGGACTTGGATGAGCCAGAATGGTGCCCCAGGTCCCTGAACTGACAATTGGACGACTCATTTTATGGACTCTAGGGGCAGCTGTTTGCTGGAAAGAGACACTAATACAGTCACCTGCCTAAAGCCCCACCCCCACACCAAGATGCCCTTAGACCAAATATCAAAAAAAGCAAGCAGCATTGTTTGTCTTCTCTTAGTTGTTTCCCCTCTCCAAGTTGCCTGTGATGTTGCAAAGTCAATCAAGATGTTCTGGCCAGAGCTATACACCCACTACACCTTGTTCTGTCTCCTTGTTCATCTCATCCTATGGGTAGAACAAATGTTAACACATCACCTGACATGATTAGGGATTCTTGGACAGAAGGTAAATTATGAGAGTTTGGTGAAAAATTTTTGTATCAGAAAAGGAAACTAGAAAGTTTTGTATGTGAGCTGAGAATTTAAACTCCCAACACTAACTACACAAGAAAGAAAGAGATCCACTAGAGGGCAGACAGCAGAAGCAAGAAGAAATACAATCCTGCAGGCTGTGGAACAAAAACCACATTCACAGAAAGACAGACAAGATGAAAAGGAAGAGGGCTATGTACCAGATGAAGGAACAAGAAAAAAACCCCAGAAAAACAACTAAATGAAGTGCAGATACACAACTTCCAGAAAAAAGTTTCAGAAAATTGATAGTGAAGATGATCCAGGACTTCAGAAAAAGAATGGAGGCAGAGATCAAGAAGATGCAAGAAAGTTTAACAAAGACCTAGAAGAATTAAAGAACAAACAAACAGAGATAAACAATACAATAACTGAAATGAAAGCTACACTAGAAGGAATCAATAGCAGAATAACTGAGGCAGAAGAACGGATAAGTGACCTGTAGGACAGAATGGTGGAATTCACTGCTGCAGAACAGAATAAAGAAAAAAGAATGGAAAGAAATGACAACAGCCTAAGAGACATCTGGGACAACATTAAACGCAACAACATTCACATTATAGGGGTCCCAGAAGGAGAAAAGAGAGAGAAAGGACCGAGAAAATATTTGAAGAGATTGTAGTTAAAAAGTTCCCTAACATGGGAAAGGAAGTAGCCACCCAAGTCCAGGAAGCACAGCGAGTGCCATACAGAATAAACCCAAGGAGAAACACACCGAGACACATAGTAATCAAATTGGCAAAAATTAAAGACAAAGAAAAACTATTGAAAGAAGCAAGAGAAAAATGACAAATAACATACAAGGGAACTCCCATAAGCTTAACAGCTGATTTCTCAGCAGAAACTCTACAAGCCAGAAGGAAGTGGCATGATATACTTAAAGTGATGAAAGGGAAGAACGTACAGCCAAGATTACTCTACCTGACAAAGATCTCATTCAGATTCAATGGAGAAATCAAAAGCTTTACAGACAAGCAAAAGCTAATAGAATTCAGCACCATCAAACCAGCTCTACAACAAATGCTAAAGAAATTTCTCTAAGTGGGAAACACAAGAGAAGAAAAGGACCCACAAAAACAAACCCAAAACAATTAAGAAAATGGTCATAGGAACATACATATCAATAATTACCTTAAACCTGAATGGATTAAATGCTCCAACCAAAGGACACAGGCTTGCTGAAAGGATACAAAAACAAGACCCATATATATGCTATCTACAAGACACCCACTTCAGACCTAGGGACACATACAGACTGAAAGTAGGGATGGAAAAAGATATTCCATGCAAATGGAAATCAAAAGAAAGCTGGAGTAGCTATACTCATATCAGATAAAATAGACTTTAAAATAAAGAATGTTACAAGAGACAAGGAAGGACACTACATAATGATCAAGGGATCAATCCAAGAAGAAGATATAACAATTATAAATATATATGCACCCAACATAGGAGCACCTCAATATATAAGGCAAATGCTGACAGCTAAAAGAGGAAATTGACAGTAACACAATAATACTGGGGGAATTTAACACCTCATTGACACCAATGGACAGATGATCCAAAATGAAAATAAATAAGGAAACAGAAGCTTTAAATGACACAATAGACCACATAGATTTAACTGATATTTATAGGACATTCCATCCAAAGACAGCAGAATACACATTCTCTTCAAGTGTGCACAGAACATACTCCAGGATAGATCTTGGGTCACAAATCAAGCCTCATTAAATTTAAGAAAACTGAAATCATATCAAGCATCTTTTCTGACCACAATGCTATGAGGTTAGAAATGAATTACAGGGTAAAAAACATAATAAACAGAAACACGTGTAGGCTAAACACTACGTTACTAAATAACCAAGAGATCACTGATGAAATCAAAGAGGAAATCAAAAAATACCTAGAGAAAAATGACAGTGAAAACACAACAATCCAAAACTGTTAGAATGCAGTAAAAGCAGTTCTAAGAGGGAAGTTTATAGCTATACAAGTCTACCTCAAGAAACAAGAAAAATCTCAGATAAATAATCTAACCTTACACCTAGGGGAACTAGAGAAAGAAGAACAAACAAATCCCAAAGTTAGCAGATGGAAAGAAATCATAAAGATCAGAGCAGAAATAAATGAAATAGAAAAAAGAAAACAATAGCAAAGATCAATAAAACTAAAAGTTGGTTCTTTGAGGACATAAACAAAATTGATAAACCATTAGCCAGAGTCATCAAGAAAAAGAGGGAACGGACTCAAATCATAAAATTAGAAATGAAAAAGGAGAAGTTAGAACAGACACCGCAGAAATACATAGCATCCTAAGAGACTACTACAAGCAACTCTATGCCAATAAAATGGACAACCTGAAAGAAATGGACAAATGCTTAGAAATGTATAACCTTCCAAGACTGAACCAGGAAGAAACAGAAAATATGAACAAACCAATCACAAGTAATGAAATTGAAACTGTGATTAAAAATCTTCCAACGGGGCTTCCCTGGTGGCGCAGTGGTTGAGAGTCCGCCTGCCGATGCAGGGGACACGGGTTCGTGCTCCGGTCCAGGAAGATCCCACATGCCGCGGAGCGGCTGGGCCCGTGAGCCATGGCTGCTGAGCCTGCGCGTCCAGAGCCTGTGCTCCACAACACGAGAGGCCACAACAGTGAGAGGCCGGCGTACTGCAAAAAAATAAATAAATCTTCCAACAAACAAAAGTCCAGGACTAGATGGCTTCACAGGTGAATTCTATCAAACATTTAGAGAAGAGCTAACACCCAGCCTTCTCAAACTCCTCCAAAAAATTGCAGAGGAAGGAACACTCCCAAACTGATTCTATGCAGCCACCATCACCCTGGTACCAAAACCAGACAAAGATACTACAAAAAAAGAAAATTACAAACCAATATCACTGATGAATATAGATGCCAAAATCCTCAACAAAATACTAGCAAACCGAATCCAACAACACATTAAAAGAATCATGCACCATGATCAAGTGGGATTTATCCCAGGGATGCAAGGATTCTTCAGCATGCGCAAATCAATCAATGTAATACACCATATTAGTAAATTGAAGAATAAAAACCATATGATCATCTCAATAGATGCAGAAAAAGCTTTTGACAAAATTCAACACTGATTTATGATAAAAACTCTCCAGAAAGTGGGCATAGAGGGAACCTACCTCAACATAATAAAGGCCATATATGACAAACCCACAGCAAACATCATTCTCAATGGTGAAAAACTGAAAGCGTTTCCTCTAAGATCATGAAGAAGCCAAGAATGTCCACTCTCACCACTATTATTCAACATAGTTTTGGAAGTCCTAGCCGTGGCAATCAGAGAAGAAAAAGAAACAAAAGGAATACAAACTCAAAAAGGAGAATTAAAACTGTCACTTTTTGCAGATGACATGATACTATACATAGAGAATCCTAAAGATGCCACCAGAGAACTACTAGAGCTAATCAATGAATTTGGTAAACTTGTAGGATACAAAATTAATGCACAGAAATCTCTGGCATTCCTATACACTAATGATGAAAAATCTGAAAGAGAAATTAAGGAAACACTCCCATTTACCACTGCAACAAAAAGAATAAAATACCTAGGAATAAACCTACCTAGGGAGACAAAAGACCTGTATGCAGAAAACTATAAGACACTGATGAAAGAAATTAGAGATGATACCAACAGATGGAGAGATATACCATGTTCTTAGATTGGAAGAATCGCTATTGTGAAAATGACTGTACTACCCAAAGCTCTACAGATTCGATGTAATCCCTGTCAAATTACCAGTGGCATTTTTTATGGAACTAGAACAAAAAGTCTTAAAATTTGTATGGAAACACAAAAGACCCCGAATAGCCAAAGCAGTCTTGAGGGAATAAAACGGAGCTGGAGGAATCAGACTCCCTGACTTCAGACTTCAAAGCTACAGTAATCAAGACAATATGGTACTGGCACAAAAACAGAAACATAGATCAATGGAACAAGATAGAAATCCCAGAGGTAAACCCACGCACCTATGGTCAACTAATCTATGACAAAGGAGGCAAGGATATACAATGGAGAAAAGACAATGGAAAAGACAGCACCAATAAGTGGTGCTGGGAAAACTGGACAGCTACATATTAAAGAATGAAATTAGAACACTCCCTAACACGATACACAAAAGTAAACTCAAAATGGATTTGAGACCTAAATGTAGTGATGGACACTATAAAACTCTTAGAGGAAAACATAGGAAGAACACTCTTTGATATCAATCACAGAAAGATCTTTTTTGATCCACCTCCTAGAGTAATGTAAATAAAAACAAAAATAAATGGGAACTAATGAAACTTAAAAGCTTTTGCACAGCAAAGGAAACCATAAACAAGACGAAAAGACAACCCTCAGAATGGGAGAAAATATTTGCAAACGAATCAACGGACAAAGGATTAATCTCCAAAATATATAAACAGCTCATGCAGTTCAATATTAAAAGAACAAACAACCCAATCCAAAAATGGGCAGAAGTCCTAAATAGACATTCCTCCAGAGAAGACATACAGATGGCCAAGAAGCTCATGAAAAGCTGCTCAACATCACTAATTATTAGAGAAATGCAAATCAAGACTACAATGAGGTATCACCTCACACCAGTTAGAATGGGCTTCATCAGAAAATCTCCAAACAACAAATGCTGGAGAGGGTGTGGAGAAAAGGGAACTCTCTTGCACTGTTGCTGGGAAGGTAAACTGATACAGCCACTATGGAGAACAGTATGGAAGTTCCTTAAAAAACTAAAAATCGAATTACCATATGATCCAGCAATCCCACTACTGGGCATATACCCGGAGAAAACCGCAATTCAAAAAGACACATGCACCCCAATGTTCATTGCCGCACTATTTACGATAGCCAGGTCATGGAAGCAATGCCCATTGACAGATGAATGGATACAGAAGATGTGGTACATATATACAAGGAAATATTACTCAGCCATAAAAAGGAACAAAATTTGGTCATTTTTTGAGACGTGGATGGATCTAGAGACTGTCATACCGAGTGAAGTAAGTCAGAAAGAGAAAAACAAATATCGTATATTAATGCATATATGTCGAACCTAGAAAAATGGTACAGATGAAACGGTTTGCAGGGCAGAAATTGAGACACAGATGTAGAGAACAAATGTATGGACACCAAGGGGGTAAATCCGCGGGGAAGGTAGTGGTGGGGGTGTGATGAATTGGGCGATTGGGATTGACATGTATACACTCATGTGTATAAAATTGATGACTTGTAAGAACCTGCTGTATAAAAAAAATAGAAAAGACCTATTTATAAAAAAGAAAGAAAGTCATGATCCTATGATGTATCAGGGAAAACCAGGACTTATCAGAAACTCTGGCTTTAGATCTCCTTTCTCCCATGTGCTTGAACTCCATTTACCTTTCTGTAACAATAAGAATTTACCAGGCTTTTGGGAAGATCAAAAGAGATATTATATATGGAATTTTTAAAAAATGTGATTAATAGTTCTAATAATAGAATTAGTAATGGGTGTAAAATACCAAACTCCAGAATGTCTTTTGCCAGATATACAAGTGTTCATAGAAAAATATTGAGATCATTCATAGCCTGGAATAAGCGATCTTAGTAAAGCACAGACTTTAATCTAGATAATGGCAAAGTGCCACGTACCAAAACTAGCACATAAGCAAGGAATCACCAGTACCCTCAGGAGGGAATGATGGAATGCATGAATGAGAGGGTTTGTGAAAACCCAGAGTAGCTGAAGTCATGTAGCACCCTGGAAAATTGAGGGCCCCTGGGAAAAGAGGGTGGCTAGGTGTTAAGATCAGGATATACACCATTGAAAGGTTGAAATTGAGAATATCACAGTTTTAAAGAGAAAAGGTGCAACTGACAGTAAAGAGCCCCATGATGACAAAGGTGAGAGAAATTGTTCATTTCATGGCAAAGTCTTGTTACTGTGACTTATAGGAGAGAAAAAGTGAGGTCAGAACTGTGAGGTGGTTATATTATTTAATCCTGATTACAAAATACTGAATGCATTTTCTTCCACATTCAAAAGGAGAACAAATAGAATAAAAATGAGTTGGGGAGAGGTGTGGGGGAAGGATTCCACATATTCTGTAGACTGAGGTTTCAAATATCAACCATCTCTGTGTGGAATCTTCCATAGCCCTCCATTTCTTTTTTTCAAAATAAATTTATTTATTTATTTATTTATTTTTGGCTGTGTGGGTCTTCTTTGCTGTGCACAGTCTTCCTCTAGTTGCGGCAAGCGGGGGCTACTCTTTATTGCGGTGGGCGGGCTTCTCATTGTCGTGGCTTCTCTGTTGCGGAGCACGGGCTCTAGGTGTGCGGGCTTCAGTAGTTGTGACACGTGGGCTCAGTAGCTGTGGCTCACGGGCTCTAGAGCACAGACTCAGTAGTTGTGGTGCACAGGCTTAGATGCTCCGTGGCATGTGGGATCTTCCTGGGCAAGGGCTCGAACCCGTGTCCCCTGCATCGGCAGGCAGATTCTTAACCACTGAGCCACCAGGGAAGCCCCACCCTCCATTTCTTATATCTAGTTTTTATTTTCCTCAAATCACATTCTGGATCCCTCGCTGATGAGCTGCCGCCCCCTGTCTTTTTTTTATTATTATTCAAACAGAAGTCACAAAAATTATAATCATCCTCATCAGTTCACTCAGTCCCATGTAATTTTTTTTTTCATCTTGATCTTTTGTTAGTGCCGTCCCCTGTCTTGATGGGCTTGTTGAAATCTTCCTTGTCTAAGCAGTTCTCTTCACACAGAACTTTTCACACACTGGGAAGGAAGTGTCTAGAAAACCCCAGAGATGGCCTCCTCTCCCCACCCCGGCACTTTCAGTTTCTAACTCCTCGTCAACTGCAGAAAGGAACTCAAATCCCAGGCTTGGTGTCAAGGTGTGTTTATGTGTGTTGAGAGGGATCTGGGGGCTGAGAGCAGGACATTTCTATCTTATTTTTCCTATGCCAAGGAGTGTCTTTCTCAGCCATCAAGAATGTTTTATTTCAAATTTCATATGTTTTTAGCAAAGTGAGTTTTCTTTTGCTGGTTTATACTCCTTTTATTTGAAAATAGAATAACCATTAGAAATAGTAGATGAAAATAAGATCTCTTTGAGGTGACAGAGTTGGAGGTACAGGAAAAATGAAAGGACTTATATTGTATTATGATGTGCATATTAAATATTATCCTAAGATCCAAATAAGCCCCTAGGAAGAGATCTATGCAAATCCTTCAATTATCTACAAGTTCATTAGACAAAATGTAAATTCCTCCGAGCTTATCCTCTGATTTGGTATAGTTTATGCAGGCTAAGTGAATAATATCATAAGCAAATGTAAGATAAATTTGCTGTAAAAGCTATATAAAATGGAATAACAAAAACACATGGCGTCAGGACTGTTTGTTGTCCTATATTATCTACATCCTATCGCCATTCCATTAGCATCAAGAAGGCAAAAACTTACAGCAGAACAAATTTCAGAAACCATAGAAAGTCACAGGTAATTTCCTCATCCATTAATGGTTAAGCCATCAGAGACCATGCCAAAGTCAAAACAGTATTTGTGCAGGAGCTATTTGGTCAGATGACCAGGAAGAGGTTTGAAGGTTCTAATTTGTAGAATGATGGTGATTTTCAAGCCTGTCTTTAAAGACAAAGGGTACCCAAAAGCCTAACTGATCAATATGCCTGGAGAGTTCAAGGTGCCACAGCATTTGGGAGGTGGGTCTTTACTGGTTAAGTTTACCAGTAAAGTTTTACCAGCTTTAAGTTGCTGTGTGACCGTGCTTCCTCTACTTCAATTCACCCTAGAAGAGAGAACCCAGTAGGAACCAGGAAAGAGTGCAGAGCAGCAGGTGCCAGAGATCCCAGAAGAGGGAATGATGATACACAGTGACAAATGCAGAGGTTTTCTGCTAAGATGCCCAGGCCAGCCTCCTGAGAACAAAAGGCCACACTGACCTGCGTCAAGGAAAGCCATGCACACACAGCCCCCAGAGAGACCCCACTCATGCCAGGTGTTTTCTTCCTACTATATTTCACCTCACAACACGAGGTTGGGGTGGTCTGCAGTTCCCTCTCCACCTTCATAAGTCACTGACAAAAATGTAAGGGGTTGTCACAGTCGGGGCTGCCACCACTTCTCCCACTGCCAGTTCCTCCTCCCTATGCTTTGCCCAGCCTGCAGCAGACCGCTCCCACCCCAAGAACTCAATTTGTGGTGAGAAGCACGTTCCCACATCCTGTTGAAGAGGGGCCTGATGCTCCCTTCAGCATCAGAGTCTCAGCCAACTGGAATCCATCACAGCCCATTCGCCATGAAGTAAACATTCCGTTAAGCAAGGCGCTCTCGAGGATAGATTCATGACTGGGTTCAATGCTCCTTAAGAGGCTGAGGAAATCTTTTTTCCTACTTTCATCTGTGTGATCAGTCATGAAGAAATTCAAGTAAATTCCGCCTGTCAGCCATATGTTTAATAGCGATTATGGAAAGAAATGTGCAGGCATTATGGGAGTGCTTATTTGGGTATGGGGTGGCAGAGGGGGGTTGTTTTTGAGGAAGAAAATAAAACCAGGTCCCTGCTTTTACATCTCCTTAAGAAAACAGAGTACACACATTAAATACATAAATTATGATTCATTAAGTACCTAAATATTTAGACAGTGTTAACAGGGATGAAAAAAAGTTTACTGCAGTTTCAGGGTCTAGAGTGGAGCTTGCCATCTACTATCTTGTGAAGCATTGTCATAAGTACTGTGTTTTCAACCATTAACTCTATCTTGACAACCAAAAACAATTAAAGTCGTTTTATTACATAATTTCTAACAATAGAAGTTCTAAGAAAATTTATTTTCAGACAAAACTAATCCCCCTCCCCCCAAAAAATCCCTTTTCCAAGTTTACTGGGTATAGCAGATCAAGTCACTTTGAAAAGAAAAGACAATTTATCACTGTGTGTGTGTGTGTGTGTGTGTGTGTGTGTGTGTGTGTGTGTGTTGGGAAGTGGGGGAGGGCTTGGCTTGGTCATGAGGAATATATCTGTTGTTTTATTTTCTTTAATCTAGGCAATATAAATCCATGATGCTAAATACTACTATTGCTCTATGAAAATTTGAGCTGCTTGAGTCTATTCCAAATTTTCACCAGCCTGCTTCCTACCTCAAGGATGGTAAATGTATCTGGCTTAACAGAAGAACTATCTTTTCTGTCTTTTTGCTATACCTCTGGTCAATCCTGGGCTGAGTGGATCCTAAATTTGAATAACATGAGCCATCACCTCAGCAGAAGCTGTGTTCTCCCATGCAGCACGCCACACTCACCTGCCTTCTTTCCTCTTCTACCCATGCTGGGCAGGACTAGGGCGGGCTTCCTGGAACAATTTCCCACTACATATGCATCTCCTTGCACGCTGATGCCACAGATGCCGCTCTACCTGGGGTTCTGTTCTGGACAGTGGTGGCAGTGGTAGGAACTAATTTTGTTCCGTGAGAAGCACTAGCAATTCGGACCAAATAAATCATGAGTATTGACAAGTTATCTCAACATAGCAATAAAAAAAAAAAGAAAACCTACACATGGTAGAATTGATCAATGATGAAAGAAAGAAAGAACAAGGAGAGTCAGAGAGATAGAGGGAGAAAGAGACCAGTTTGGATAAACTATTGTTATTTACCAACTCCCCCATGATTAAAAGCATTAGATGCAATCAAGTGAAATCATTTTCTTCTCTTATTCTTTGGGCTCTATTTAGGAAAGAATAACAGCATCCATAAGAGTGGTTCATTCTCCTCATGCTTTAATTACAAAAGTGACACTAACACATATTAAGGAGGTAAAATTAGGCTCAAAGTTATTTTAAATTCATTAGTTACCCACGATTCATGGGTGTTTTATTTCTTTTGTGCTTTACAAATGAGACTTTACAAAGATGAGACTTTCAAAGACAAGGAACTTTGAAAACAATCTAGTGATAGTCTTTTGTATTATTAGTTCCTCTACAGTTACTTGTAGGTTTTAGAGTGTATTACATTATAAAAATTAAAAGCAGAATTTCTGGTAAGATAGTTCCAATTATTCAGGAGCAAGAGGATTAGCTCAGGGATTCTCAATCTCAACACTATTTTGACTGATAATTCTTAGTTTCGGGGTCTGTCCTGGGCATTGTAAGATGTTTAGCAGCAGCCCTGGCCTCTATTCACTAGTTGTCAAGAGCACTTTCTCAGTCCACCATTTCAATCAAAGATATCTCCAGACATTGCCAAAATTGCCCCAATTTGAGAACTGCTGCATTAACCTAATGCTCAGGATATGTTTAAAACCAAACAAAATCCGGTTACCAATGTTGTTAATTTTCCATATGAAAATATGTAGATGAACTAGCTGCAAAAGAAAACATTTTCTTGATGTGTAGTTCCTTGACGTCTGTCCTAAATGCCATCTCAGCCTTTGTTTAAGTATGTACTTGATTTATTGCCTTTATGTAAGTTGCTGAAAGCAAAAAAGATTTTCTGGAATCTGGAGTTGTTAACTAGAAGTACAGAGGATGTAGCTAAAGCATTTTTGCATCTTCACAGGGACTGTGAAAAGCATGTTAAATTTATGTTAGTGAAGGTATATAATTCTGAGGAAGGGGAAAACATGGGGGCTAAAGGAAATTCATTTCTGTCAAGAGCATCTCTACAATTACACGTGTATGATTATAGAGCAATGCATGGGAGTAGTTTTGGCTAAACATTGTTCAGACATTCTCTGACTTAAAATGGTTTGATTTAGGATTTTTCAACGTTATAATGATGCAATATGCATCTATGAAAAACCGAACTTTGAACTTTGATCTTTTCCCAGGCTAGCAATATGTGGTACGATACTCTCTCGTGGTGCTCACAGCTTCCAGTCAGCTGTGCAATCATGAGGGTAAACAACCCATATACTTGCAGCTATTACACACACATACAACCATCCTGCTTTACTTTCAGTACAGTATTAAATAAACTACCTGAGGTATTCAACACTTTATTATAAAATAGGCTTTGTGTTAGATGATTTTGCCCAACTCTAGGCTAATGTAAGTGTTCTGAGTACATTTAAGGTAGGTTGAGGTTGGGCTAAGCTATGATGCTTGGTAGGTGAGGTGTATTAAATGCATTTTCTATTTAGGATATTTTCAACTTACAATGGGTTTATCTGGATGTAACTATCATAAGTGGAGAAAGAGCTGCACAAACTCATTAACAGCTGGAATTAATAACAATTTGTTCAAATAAATTTGGAAAATAAATTTCAAGTAAATTTCAAGACAAAATGTTTGTTTTACTTAAATATCTCAAACTCTGAGATCTCCTAGATTGTGAAATGCCTCTTCTTAAGAATAAACAGAAGCCCCATCTTTAAATCATTAAAAGTTAAAGAGGTCCTGCAAATTAATGTAAGGGGTTAGTAAGGGAGAAACTGGATGTAAATTTTGTGAGAACTCTCTGTACTATCTTCTGAATTCTTCTGTAAATCTAAAACTGTTGTAAAAAATAAAGAAATTAAGTCTATTTTTTAAGAGATGGTGCAAATAATATGCACTGATATGGATCCAATTATCAAGGGGGAAAAAGGAGAATTAATACTGAAAATATTTAACAACTGGAATTGCACGGGCACCAAGCAATCAGAGTGGCTGCTGACCACACATCCAGCTGAGCTGGTGTGTAGTAACTTAGTATCGGTTCAGGAAGAAAGCAAGGTGCAAAGCAGGGGTTTCCATTTGTGCAAAAAGCAGGGACAGAAAGGATGTGCGTGTGTGTTTATTTTTATATATTTGTATATGCACAGTTAGAAATATACATAAAAAGCTGATAACAGTGGTTGACTGACTCTAGAGAGGAACTGGGTAAATTCACCATGTAATTATTGTTTAAAGCAGGTCAATTTTGAGAGTAAAAGGGAGCATTATTAATAATTATTCCAGAACAATAGGCATGAACTTGTACTGTACTGATAAGTCAGTATTTATGACCCCCATAGAACAGGGGCATGAGGGCTTGGAGGGTCAGGGTTTAGAGCAGGCTTACTTTTCCCTTTTTCATGAAATACATTGCTCTTACCCTCTTTTAAACTTTTTTAGAGTAAAAAGAGCCCTAGAAAATGGAATGAAATGAGAATGAGAGAATGTCAAAAATTTTTTAATCATTTTTGCCTGTCTATCATTATCATAAAGAAAGAAATCTAGCTATTAAGATTAAGGGTGAATCTGGGTGTTGAAAATTTTATCTGATAAACTTATTAAGAGTTATAACAACTAAAAACCTCTAAAGCTAAGCAGTCAGTATAAGAGATTAAATAGCTGTAGAGTTCAAGCTATTGATTTACGAGACATTAGTAAGTTCAGATGCTGTTACTGTTTCTTCAATATGTCCCACGTAGGAACCTGTGGCTCGCTCTTTCCCTGTCTTTCAATATACAGTTGAAAGTTTCAGGTTGGGGGAAACCAAACTCAAACATCATAAACTCTATGATGTTATCCAGCAGTATGTTTGTTTCAGTCATATTAATTTAAAATTAAGATGCAACATTAATGATTGTAACTTCAGAATTTGGTCACCTGGAGAAATGATGTTATGTGACTAGTGAATTCAAAAAAAAAATCATGATGGCAGACAATCCTTGGATGTATATTACATGCAATTCTTTATCTAAGAACTTTACATGCATTAACTCATTTAATCCTAATTTAAAAACAAAACCCGGTGAGAAATAGGTACTCATTATTCTCATTTTATAGGTAAAGAAAACTGAGTTTCAGAGAGGTTAAGTAATTTGCTTGATCACACAGCTAGTGAGTAGCAAAGTCAAGGCTGGAACCCAAGTCAATGATTTCAGAGACGTTGCTATTAACCATGATACTGCACTGCCTCCTGGTTTTGAGTTGGCATCTGGGACTTAAATTCCAAATCAACCACTTCCATATTTTCTAAACTAAAACCAGGGTATGCAGTTTGACAATGTGTTAGTGTGTCTCATGGATTTCCTCCCATGAAATCCAAGTTGTGAAGTTGTTGTGACTAAATAAGATATCATTTAAATCCTTTAGTTTCTGTTTTGTCACCAATGCAGTGAGAGAGGTAGAATAGATCATTTCAAAGTCTTCACTTTCTTTATAAAAATAGGAAACCCTCCCAGGTTCCAGGCATTCTTTAAAGTGCCTTACAGATATTGATTTCTTTTAAAGCCCTATGACACGACTCTTTATTCCCTTAATAGAGGTGAGCAAACTGAGGCCCAAGGAGCTTATATACCTCACGTTACGTAAATAGCTGATCAGACTCAAAACCTGGCTCCCTAGCCGATGCTCTTAACCACTTTACTCTGCAGCCTCTTATCATTCTGGACTAAATTGTAGATCTAGAATATAAATGACAAAATATAGAGTGAGTCTAGAATAAAAGATTCTTCCCTAGAGACAGACTTTCTTCCAGGTGGGGAGAAAATTTTTGTATTGATACTTTTTTATGCATCTTGTGTTAAGGTTTAAAGTCCTTTGCAGCTATGATCTCCCAGGAGGCACAGGGTAGGATCCGTCTTCATCTGTTCCCTCTGCCAGCACCCAAACTCTCCCTGGTTCTGCTGCCTTCCTGCCTATTACCTCCAGGGATTACTTGAGGATTTGAGAAAATCATGGGGATAAAAAAAATGGTCAAAGGAGGCAAGGTAGAAAACAAGATATTTTCAGCAACTTGGATACAGGGTAGTAAATTAAAGAAGCAAAACCAAGCTGGAAATTGCTCCTTTCACCTCATTTTCGCCTCCTGCCTAGGTTGCTTACCCCAGTCCTGAAAGACTATAGTTTGGTATGGAGAGAAACCCTTGCTGAAGGGACCATTTCTTTTAAAATCACCATTCACAGTATTCATCTCAGTGCCAACCTGAACAATTTCCCAAATATATTAGAATCCTGAGAGTTCTATACAAAGGGGAATGAGACAGTTTCTGGACTTTGGAGCCCGAGACAGACCTGAGTCTGCACCCCTGTCCTCACAGTTCCTGGCTGTGAGCCCCTGAATATGCTACTTAATGTTTCTAATAATAATTTCCTTACATTGAGCCCAGGCTGAGGGCCAGGCAGGCACTTTACAAATTCTGTCTCTAACACACATGACAATTCTGGCAGATAGGCTCTCTTATCCCCATTGTACAGATTGTGCAACTGAGGCCCTGCTAATCAACTAGGATTCCAGCCAAGTTCCCATGCTCTTACGTGATGTCCTCCTGCAGTTTCAACCTCAATCCTCTTTCCTGTGACATGGAGTTAAATAATGCCATCATCCAAAAGAGTGAGATGAGGCGACATAGATAACTTGCCTGGTTCAGAATCAAGCACATGTGTTTACGTGCTAAACGGTGGTTCTTAGTATTAGGAAAGGAAGTAATACAGGGGCATGTAGCAGGGCCTGCTGTGCTACATGAGATAAGAGGAGGGAGCAGTTCCTCCCAACCGGACAGGATCTGGTTTTGTAGTATCTGAGTGGGGCCTTGAGAGAAGAAATACGCTTAGCAATGACAGGTGAGGATAGGAAGTAAGAAAACGTTTTCTAGGTGAATTTTAAGGCAAAAAATGGAAACTGTTATGGCTACCTGTGATTTTTTTTTCTAAGCCTCAGATTTTCAATATTCCTAAAAGAACTAGAAAAGTTCAACCCCTGGCTTTTGAGAGAAAAAGCAAACCCACCATGAATTCTTACAGGTTACATGGGATTATAGTCACAGAGAAAGGTGACTGCCCGCCCTCTTTACTAGGTTATACCCTAATTCTAGACCAGGGGGACAGAGACTGGAGAAACCAGCACCTGGAAATGAGATTTTCCAGCCTGTCCCTGCTTTTTCCTTGTCACCTTCCCTGTGCTCCAGACTATGCCCCTTGAAAATGAGCACAGTCTGCCTGCTAGTCTGGTTCCAGTTGAATCATTTACACTCATATGTATCAATAAGTAGAAAAACTCATTTTATTGCTTATGTATAAAACTGAGTGGGTTTTTCTGCCACATCTCCCTGTTAGGAAACAGATGGACCTTAAATATAGGTGGGAACAAGAACAGGCTTGCAAACACAAAATGTCAAATGTGGCTATGCTGTGTGAAGCATGCAGCCCAGATTTACAGAAGAGCTTGCTTTCATTTTTTAAATGCAGTTTCTATTTAAGAGACTCAGCTATAAAATATGGAAGAGGTCATTTGTTAGTCACGTTCATATTTTTTCAAGTTCAACAAAACACATAAATACCAAGTTCAGAGTAAATCCAACAAGAGAGTTAGAGAACCAGTGAGAGGAAAGGAGAAAATATAAGCTGTGACTTAACAACAACCAAAAAAAGCAAGTCAGTCTAAGACAACCAAAAAAAAAAAGAATAGTCTAAGTATTATAGCCCGCCCCCTTCAAGAAATTCTCACAACTTATTTTGCCATAGAGGAAGATAAATGTTACAATATCTCACAAACCAATCAGCGGCGCTGCAGGCCTCAAACCAGGAAACCCTTTAAAGTGTAGTACTTTAAATTGTGCAAGTGAGACTTTGGGCTCTCAGTGAGTTTTTGTTCCCTGTGCTTGCAGGATGGGAATGCGAACGTGAAGTCCCTCATGGCGAAGTTTAACACAGGGGGCAACCCCATGGAGGAGGTCTCGGGCAACAGCAGGCCCTTCAAGGTCCCGGGCCAAAACTCCCCTTCAGGAGTACAGGTCAAAAAGAACTTATTCAACAACCAAGGAAATGCCAGCCCTCCTGCAGGACCGAGCAATGTGCCCAGGTTTGGGTCCCCAAAGCCCCCTCTGGGGGTGAAACCTTCTTCTGAGGAAAAGCCTGACAAGGAGCCCAAACCTCCATTTCTAAAGCCGACTGGAGTGAGTCCCAGGTTTGGACCGCAGGCTAACTCGGCCACCAGAGACCCCGAGGTGAAACCGGGATTTCTGAAACCTGTAGGCCCCAAGCCCATCAACTTGCACAAAGAAGATTCCAAACCTGCGGTTCCCCGGCCTCCTGGGAATAAGCCTTCACTTCACAGTGTAAACCAAGACCATGACTTGAAGCCACCAGGCCCCAAGCCGGGGTCAAATCATCCAGCCCAGGAAAATGAACCGAAGCAAGTCTTCCCAAAGCTGGCTGGGGCTAAAAGCAAGTTTCTGTCAGCCTCACAAGATCAGGACCCCACGCCCCTCTTCCCCAAACCTGTCTTTGGCCAGAAGCCATCCCTGAATACAGATGACCCCCAGGAAGACGAAAGCCCCACCAAGACTGTGGCTCAACAGAGAGGCCCCCCGGCCCCCCTGGGAGCCAAGGCCAAATCCGGCCCTTTGAAACCAGCCAGGGACGACCTAGAGAATAAAGAGCGTGGGGGCGAGACGTCAAGTTTTCCTTTTCCTGGAGTCGTTCTGAAACCTGCTGCAAGCAGAGGGGCCCCAGGCCTCTCCAAAAATGCTGAAGAGAAAAGAGAAGGTAGGAAGGTGGATGCTGCTAAGAACGTCTTTCTGAGCCAAGTGAATCCGGAAGAGCCGGCCTCTGGGGCCCCTCCTGCCAAGTTCCTGAAGACACCTTCGAAGCGGACAACGGCAGGGCCCTGGGGCCCAAGTCAAGAAAAGGAAAAGGAGGACCAGAATTCAGCCACCCCCAAGCGGAAACCCCTGCCCTCCTTGTTTACCCTGGGCCCCCCTCCACAAAAGCCCAGCAGACCGCCGCACGTTGACTTGACGAAATTCCGGAAAGCCGCTTCTGGAAACAGTGAGTTCTTCTCTCATTTGCTATTTTGCACATGTTTTTTTCCCAGCAGAGGGTGATCTAGCTTCCAGGGAAAATTTTGTAACAAGGAACCGACGTTGTCACCGGTACTCCTGTGTGTATGATGACTTTTGTTTGGCATTTTTTTCCTCCGGTGTGGGACGTCTGAGAAGGTTGAAATCCTTGGTTTTAGGTCGGCATTCTGTGAGGAAGTGCCTTGGGGGGCTGATTTGGGGGCGTGGGGAGAAATACCTCCATTTGATTGCCAAGTGGTTACTTCCTTTTGTTGGGTTTCATTTCTGTTGAATGCGACCGAGGTGTGTTCCCTCTACTACCACAAAGGAGCTAGAAGGTGAGCAAACCTCTAAGTCAGTGGTGGATGCCCAGGGGACATTTGACTGTCACGGCTGGAGGGTGCTACTGGCGTCTAGCGGGTAGAGGCCAGGGATGCTGCTAAACATTCTACAATGCACAGAGCAGCCCCGCCCAACAAAGAATTATCCAGTTCAAAATGTCAATGGTACAGAGGTTGAGAAACCTTTTTCCAAATGATTTTAAATGTCCACAAATTCATCATAGGTCTCCTAAGCCCAATATTCAAATAAGAGATGCACAGGACTCTTGTG
This sequence comes from Phocoena phocoena, assembly GCF_963924675.1. Classification (NCBI taxonomy): domain Eukaryota; kingdom Metazoa; phylum Chordata; class Mammalia; order Artiodactyla; family Phocoenidae; genus Phocoena; species Phocoena phocoena. Next base: position 32,566,858 of record NC_089221.1, on the reverse strand, counting down.
AAACGGTGCTTACTGTTTTATATTTCAACTGTTTTCTATTGCTCCGTCAGCAAAAGTTTTCTGAACGTTTCTGATTTATAAAGTAGTACATAACTAAGATAATAAGCCAGACAAAGGGATACATTATTTTCCTCCTGGGTAAATAGTTTAATTTTCTACCAGAGATGTTACCACCATACTATGGCACATGCTAAAAGTTGATCCTGAATGACTTGGTAAAGATTTGTAACCCTCATAGTGATGAAAGAAGCTCATTTATGCTTGAAATGATTACTATTTTAGGCAAATAATGTACAACCGTTGTTTATTGTGAGAAAGGAAAAAGGATACTTACGAGTGACCACACCACAACTATATATATTTTTTACTTACGAAAGTGGATCTAATTAATGCAGTTCTGGGTATAAAGGTAGTTCATTTTTATTTTGGCTCTGTAGAAGCATCTCACAGTGTCATCTTCCTGAGACCAATATTCTCGGTGTCAACCAACATGTTAGGAATCAAATCCCCCATTAATCGGTCTCGTAGAAAGCAAGTTTGGAATGACCCCGTGATCACCTTTCTTCTAGAAAGAGTTAGCCTGTTACACTTATTGTGTCCTCGTGTGTCACCTTCTCATTTTAATACTGGGCCATAACTCAGAAATGTTGTTTTTCTGAAACCTTCTAAAAAAGCCCTTTCTTAATTCCCTGTCATAGTTCTGCACCCCCGATAAAAAATTAACTATCATAACCTCCATTTTACGGCTCTGAGTTCATGCCAAGGAAACTGTCCTGATGTGAAGTGGAAATCCTTGAGAGTTTTCTTCCACGTCTTCCATCTTTATTTACACTCCACTACCTGGTTTGAGTGGTAGTACCCAGATGGCTGCTGTCGTGCTGTTGAAATGCCTGTGAAGTCCTCTTTTGGCTCTGCAATCCTGGCAAGGTCAGCCTTGAGCTGATTTTCAGTGCCGCATAGCTCCAAGAGACCCAGGCAAAACTACTTAGGAAGCCAAGTTGATCCTTGTCCTCTTCTTCCTCCCTGTCCCCATCCTGACATGCCTCCCCCCTGCTCATGTGCCCCATGACACAGTTTAGATTCGAAATCCTCTCATCAATGTACCCTACCTCCACCCTCTGATCCCTCGATATATATTATGCTTCAAAGTGGACCCTGTTCCTTCTTCATCCACCTCTTCCACAAATCAAAACTCAATCTTCTTAATTTGAACTGATGTCAGGTTGGTGTCAGGATAAAGCAATCTGATTCATAACTTTAAATTCTGAGTAACACCCCTTTACAGCATTCACAGTTTTTTTTAAAGCATTTAAATTTTTAACTTATTTTTTAAATAGAAATTTACATCTGGCTCAAAAATGATATAGAGTAAAAAGTACTTTAGTCCGTCTCCACCATTTCCTGGGTCTTCTCAGCCTCTGCTCCACAGAAACCACTCTTCTTCATTTGTATATCTGTCCAAAGTTTCTTTGTGTTTGCACAAGCAAATATAAATATTAATCTCCTTGCTTTTTACTCAATAAGTAAAATACTATATGCAATGCTTTGATCCTCGCTTTTTAAAAATAAAAATAAAATTCCTGTCTATCTTTCCACACTTTAATAAGAGGTTATTGAATATTCTTTAAAACTGCATGATATTCAGGTAAATGGATGACTCACTTAATTGATTTAACAATTTGTATTGTTTCCAAACTTTTGCTCTTCCAAACAGTGCTACAGAAAATAACCTTGTATATGTGTCACAAAATGAGCATTTACTTTCTGAACACAGAGAATTTCTTAATAATCAGGTCTGCTGACTCCTAATCCTACCATTGCTATTTTTCCTAAACCATACTAAGTAATTTAGTACTCCATTTAGAAAGGTTAAAAAAAATACCAGAACTTGAAAGTGTATAATAGCATTCAAATTAACTGAAGCTTCACCTGGTAACTCTGTAGGTTTTCAAAACTCTAGAACTTTTTTCTTAGGCTTCTACATGGTTCCTTCCTTTCCAGGTTCACATCTAATTCCTTAAACCTCTTCCCCAGATCTACCTTCCCTCTTTTATCATCTCTGTCCAATATATTAGCCATTAAGGGTGCTTATCATTTATTGAGGACTTGTTACAGATTAGATACATGTTACCCCTGTTTATTCCTCCCAAGAAACCAATGAAATGGGAATTCAATGAGGAAATTAAAGCTCAGAGAGGTTAGGTGACTTGCCCAAGGCCATAATGTGACTAGGCAAAGACAGGGCTGGTCCTCCTGTCTCTCTGATTTCAGAGCCTGTGCCCCCCCTTGCCACCCTCCTTGCTATGGTCCCTCTCTTGAAACATAGGATATTATGAGATAATAAGTAAAGCATAAACGAAACCCAAAGAATCTTCATTCTTCTCCCTTTCTCTGTCCTTTGGTTAAAACACGTCATTTTTTGTTTTACTATAAATACTACTATAAGCTCCATGTAAACAGAGGCCAGTCTGTTTAACATTATTTATTTGGAGCATAGAAATAATATATTCTTGTTGATTGCTCAGATTTGCCCTCCCACCGAAATCGTTTAATCAGAATTTAGTATTCATACTCTTTATAGCTTAGCAATTACTTTGAAAATGATTTGCTTTTCTGTCTAGATTCCCAAAGAAATCTGTCTTTAAGATTTAAAAACAGCCAAGATGTATCTGTGTCAATCATTTTATCACCAGTATTTTCTGAGATGATGTTCCTCTTAGCTCTCAGACATTTTCTGTTCCGTGTATAAGGAGGGCCCACCACTTCTTTTGATCTGGCTGATGGATGACAAACGCATCTACTCACTCTAATCCAGTGTGATAAATTTGTCTTCCCTTCAGAGCTGTGATTTGAGTTCTGAGTATTGCTTTTAATCCCCTCATTTGTAAAATGAAGGTTAGCTGTGCTGGTCTTGAGGGCAGTCCTTGCTGGGGACCTGAATGCTGTCCCATTTTCTGACGTCTCGTTCAGAGCCCTGTACCAGGACAAGGCCAACCATGGCAGCTCATTCCCCCTTTGTCTCTGGGAAGATCCTGTTGTGGTATGTAGGGCTTTTGTGCTATAGGTTTTGCCTTAACCTTCCCCAGGCTGTTCACCACCTCTGAGTCCACTTCTCCAACCTGGCGTGCATTAGGGAGAATCCACAGGTTTTCCTAGGATCACTGTCTGCCCCCCGTATTGCTTCTCAGCCTGGGGAACAAGTGGAAAGCTTCACTTGCCTCCTGTGGCACCAGACTCTCCTGTTTCTTCCCTTAGCCACTAATGTTTGAAGTTCATTTAATGCAATTATTTTCCTTTTCTTGTGCCATGGCTCCTAGTGAGTTTGGGATAATGTTTATCTTGCCTTATTTTGTTTTTCCTATTTTATTTGGGAATTGGAGGAGGGACATCCTGTAAGTCCCTCCCTCATTATTTAATACCAACTAAATATTTCAGTTATAATCCAGGAGTCAGCGGTATTTCCAAAGGGACCATAGGTTCACCCCTTCACAAGGCAGGCAGCAAGATGGCAGAAAGGAAACTCATGTGACTTTGAGTGCCCACTGAGAGCTGTGTTTCGTATCCTCTGGACTGTGCTCACTGGTTATGGACACTTGGATGACCACTCCCTATCCCCTTCCCAAGTCTCCTATTCTGAGGAGTCTTCAGGACGCAATCAAGAAGGGGCTATGGGGAGATCCAGCTACCCCCATGTGGGCTTCACTCAGACTGTTGATAGCATCTGACCTCCACTAACCTGCAAATCCCTGAGAGCAGTCATATTTTAAGCCTTTAACAGCCGATCAGTTTATACTTGGACTAAGAGAGGATTCGAATACTGACTATGCAGATGAACCAGGAAAGGGAAAGGACCACTGAACTGACCCCCAGGGAAGGCAGATTCCCCCTCTTCAGGGCCACCGTCACCACTGAAAAGTCCCCTAAGCATACTGAGGTTCCTGGTTTCTTGCCGGGCGCTCAGTTGGGCCATCAAAATTCTTTCTTAATGGCCTGGGCATCAGCTAGTCTTTTAATATTAATTTTGACACGATAAACCACACTTATTATTTAATTTACAGGAAAAAGTTTCCTTACAGTGATATTTACCAGGCCTGTAAAACAGACTATTGTTTTCTTAACTATGAGAAGAGAAATTTCTGTAAACCCGATTTGGAGCAACATGCCGTGATTTACCATGATGTAATAATAACTCTGCCTGTGATCAAGAGGCTAGAAGTCGGTATATTTTAAGCCACTTACAAAGGAAAATTTGGAAATATTGCCCAACCAACTGGCATTATATCAACGTTTGTAACATGCGCTAGATCAAAGAAGCTGTGACCACTTGTAATATAAATGCATATTTTGTTTTACAGTGGCTGACTTACCCTTAAAGTATAAAATGCATATGAGATGATTTAATATATAAAAAATTTGATCAACATTATTTAATTCTTAAGATAGGCATGCAAAGTTGTTAAGAGAGTAACTCCTAAGAGTTTTCACACAAGAAGAGACTTTTTTTCTATTTCTTTAATTTTTAGCCATATTCAGATGATGGATGTTCATTAAACCTATTTTGGTAACCTTTTCATGCAGTATATAAGTTAAATTATTACGTTTCTGTAGACTCCTTAAACTTATACAGTACTATATGTCAATTATATTTCAATAAAACTGGAAAGAAACAGGCATGCAACCCTTAGAGGTAAAAGCATTAAAATGAAATTGCAATTTACTTGAGGAAGGAAGGGGGTAAAAAAAGAAAGTCACATCTAAGAGTCAAATAAAAATACATATGAGTCAAGTAATCAAATACCTGAAAGCTTTTCCTGATTTACTTTCAATTGTGCGTACACGTAAAAATGTTTTTAAAGAAAAGCATTAGATAGGAAGATTGGGACAAATGTACGTGTGATAATTCAGTCCAGTTACTGGGCAGGAGATGCCTTGCTTCATATAATCTGCTAAAATAATTTCCAATTCAAGCCAAATAAAACCTTTTTTTGTTTTAAGAATTGGAATTCCAGAATAGTCATTTGCCATTGAAGGCTCCTTTTTTCCCCTGATGACAACTGTTTCTGAATATGATGAGTTCATATGCAAAAAGTACCTCTTTGTGCACATGTGTTTTATTCTCAGAACAAAACGAATTAACTTTTATAACACAAGAATAACTTCAATTATTAGAAGAGCAAAAGTATGCCTCAGGAGCAGAAATCCAGCTACCTGATTTTACAAAAATATCTGGAAATGTTTTATCCTTTTAGAGCAAGCACAACCATGATAGTTGTGGCGTGGCTCTAAAGCCCAGAGAAACATCTAGAGCACTAGACTGTTTGTTCTTCCAATATATGAGAAACAAAGAAGAGAGAAAGGTCCACATGCTGGAGAATGTGACTGCTACATTAACCACTAGTAAATACACAGACGAGAAACCTATTTCTCTTCCGTTAAATTGCCACTAAAGAAAAAAGACTATACTTCATTTTGTCTGGCATAGCAAGCTAGAAAAAAAAATCTAGAACAGCTGATAGCAATAGATGCCATCAGGAGAGAGCAACCAAAGATGAGACATCTGGCTGTAGAAAAAAAGTCTGAACAAAAACCCATGTGAGGTTTTTCTTTCCCCAAAGTAAGAACTTGCATTGTCGAATCAGCTGTTCGTATCTGTTACAAAAGTCTGCAGCTGTGCTTCTGCACACCACAACAGCTCTTTCCGCCAGCATGCTACTGGCGACTGGGCAGGTGTCTCTCCAGGGGTGGCAGTAGGTCTGTTGAGGTAAAGAGGGGCACAGGGAAGTTTTTGCCACATACCACCCCTGCTCTCTTTTCTTGTTTTTTTTATAATTCTTAGAGCAATAAGATAGCTCATCTGATTTTCCAAAGCAGCCTGTGTGGTGATAGGATTACTGCGACCAGGGAGCTAAAAATCTGTCCCCGCGGGCTTCCCTGGTGGCGCAGTGGTTGAGAGTCCGCCCGCCAATGCAGGGGACACGGGTTCGTGCCCCGGTCCGGGAAGATCCCACATGCCGCGGAGCGGCTGGGCCCGTGAGCCATGGCCGCTGAGCCTGCGCGTCCGGTGCATGTGCTCCGCAACGGGAGAGGCCGCAACAGTCTTTAGTGGTTTGTTTTTAAATCCTACAGTAGTTCCTATTTCTCTTCCAAATTGTCTCCTTAAGGAAGTTGAGATACATCATGTGTTCTCAGTTACGGAGGGTCTGGAGTGTGGCTTCTCCTTGCTTTCCAGCCTTTAGCTTCTGGTTCATGTAGAGTGGGTAAAGCTACACACACACACACACACACACACACACACACACACACACAAACACACACACACAACATAGCCTTGACTTGCTCCTCAGCCATTTTTTCAAAAGCTGTTTTATATGAAAGGAGGATAAGGTAAGTCTATAAAATACATTTCAGTCATTCACGTTACTCTAAATTAAAGAGAATTTTCTAGACCTGATATGAACAGTTTGACAAGCAGGAAATCTCACTCTTTAAGAGGCTGTCTTCTATTTCTCTGAAGGCTTGAGTTCTTAGTCCTCAGGAGGAGAAGTTAGTTGTGCTCTGGCTGAGTAGAGTGCAACCAGATGACGTTTCCAGACCACTATCTTCTGCTACATCTCTATCTACCACTCAGGAACGCCTACTTTTTCCACTGACTCCGAGTGATTATCTAATGGACCTTGGGCGAACTATTACAAAGTGCAGTAGTATCTTAGTCAGTGCAGCCTGCTATTGCAAAAATACCGTAGATTGGTGGCTTTGCAACAACACAAATTTATTTCTCACAATTCTGGAGGATGGAAAGTCCAAGATCAAGGCACCAAGAGATTCATCGTCTAGTGAGAACCCACTTCCTGTTTCATAGATGGCTGTCTTCTCTCTGTGTCCTCACATGGCAGAAGGAGCTAGAAAGCTCTCTGGGGTCTCTTTGATAAGGGCACTAATCCCATTCATGAGGGCTCCACTCTCATGACAACATAATTACCTCCCAAAGGCTCTGCCTCCAAATATCATCACATTAGTGATTAAGTTTCATGTAAACTTTGGAGGAACAAAAACATTCCTGTGCCACTCAGACTTGCAAATGAGAGTCTACCACTCCCCAACCATCTGTCTCCCTCTTATTTTCTTGCTTTCTTCTTCCTTCTCATCTTCTAACCTATGGTTCCTTTTAAAAAATCTTATTTTTTTCTATCCCTCCACACCATCACCACAAATCTCTTTTCTTTTGGGACAATGAAGCCTGGGAGTAAAACCCACAGAAAATGCTGAGCTTTTTGAAGGCATGAGGATCAAAGAGGTTGCTGATTCTAAACTACTAAGAAAACATGGCTAATTACATGTGTCAACATGATTTTGAAATGGAAAAGCTAAAGTAGGAAATAAATAAAATCTGCTAGTGTGCTCCTGAAAATCTGGATAAAGTTCATTCCAAATGCTAGCCCATGTTTCATGGACAAATTTAATGGTCTCCACAGAAGACAAATGAATAACCACGTGGCTTGAATTCTCAAGGTCATTTCTGTCTTTCAGCTCCTGCTTCTAACTTGGATTGGTTTAGCAATTGCCCCCCTGACCTTGTGCTGTACTGCAGTCACCCAAACAAGACAGGGCTATTTTCTTTAACTTTCACTGCAAACCACTCACTGAAGCCATTTGTGTGTGTGAGTGACAGACTTCAGTGAAGGTCTGTGGAGACAGGAGTTCACATTGCGTTGAGGCTAGAAATGTAAAATGGAACACCGGCAACCACGGTTCTTCAAAAGCAACTGTGCATTTTGCAGCTCAGCTTCCTGTCCCCTGCACTGTGACTCACCTTCTTCTTTCTTTTCCTCACTTCCTTGACCCCTCCTTCTCAATGGCAAAGAAAAATGAGAACACACTTTCCATTTTCTTATTCAGAAAAGTTCAGCTGCCTCTAACCCAAACCCTTGAACTCAGCTGATGTCTTCCCTTGCACAAAAGCAGGAGTTTCTTATTCAAAGGCCATTTCACTAGCTCGTTTTTTTTTTTTTTTTTAAAGATGTTGGGGGTAGGAGTTTATTAATTAATTAATTTATTTTTGCTGTGTTGGGTCTTCGTTTCTGTGCGAGGGCTTTCTCTAGTTGTGGCAAGTGGGGGCTGCTCTTCATCGCAGTGCGCGGGCCTCTCACTATCGCGGCCTCTCTTGTTGCGGAGCACAGGCTCTAGACGTGCAGGCTCAGTAGCTGTAGCTCATGGGCCTAGGTGCTCCACGGCATGTGGGATACTCCCAGACCAGGGCTCGAACCCGTGTCCCCTGCATTAGCAGGCAGATTCTCAACCACTGCGCCACCAGGGAAGCCCTCACCATCTCTTTTAAGAATGGAAGGAGTTTGTGGGATGGGATGGCCCGGGGGGGGGTGGAAGTGGTTTTGTTTTTTATTGTGATTGGTAGCCATTTTAGTACTAGAAACAACTGCTGATAAATAGAATACATCCAAGAGAGTCTGGTCTATCCTGATAGAAGTATAGGAACTGAATTGTTCCAAATTGGTGTGAGAGTCAGGTTGTTTCATCCTTTTGTCTATTTTCAGTGCCTAATAACCAGAGATTCTTTAAAAATACGAGTGCTGGAGAGCAGTTTTCTTCTATCAGATCTGGGATTTGCAAGTTTTCAGACTTTTGCCTTAATATAAGGACAACCATGCAAACGAATGTCTCTTACATGTCTTCATGATCATTGTGACACTAAGTGGGTCCTAAAGAGAAAGATGACCAAAATGAATAGTGGCTCTGATCAACAATGTGTACATCGTATGTATTCAGAAGGAGCCAGAGGACATAAAAATTAGGCCTTAGTCTTTCAAAAGTTCTCAAACTTTAAATTGCTTTAGGAATGCCCCCAAAGTTTCTAGTTCAAGAAGCCTGAGATGAAACCCAGAAAGTGGAATAGTTATCAACATCATCAAGTGGTTCTAATGCAAGTTGTTCCCTGACCACAGTTGAGAAATACTGCCATTTATGAGAACTATTACAGTGGGGGAGGAGTAAAGGGGATGATGGGGAGAGGAAGGGTTTCTAAACCAGCGGTATTTTCCTGAAAACAAAAGAAATGCTGTAACACTGAGACAGGATCTTAGAAGTTAGTGATTATATCAAACATGGAAATGAGTGGGAAAATGCAAAGATGCTATTCAAATATCTAACATCTGGGTGGCTGGCACCAGAGTCCCGAAAGTCTTTTGTTATATCAGGCATTAACCTGTTCGTTGATGGATTGCAAAGACATCCAGGGGTTACTGAGGGGCATCTGGAACCCTCAGAGGGCTTCAGCTAGTTAGAGTGTTTTAAAAGTTGATGGTTAAATTGTGCATACCAGCTGGCTGGTACGCCCCAGCTTACCCTGCCCATCAGCCTGGAGGAGCACAGTGCTTCCCGTCTCCCCCACAGAACACCTGTAATCAAGGACTCTCACTACTCTCTCTGCTTCTTTCCTTTCTTCCTTTTTTCTGCTCTCTATTCCCTTCTATTTTCATTCCTTTTCTCCCCTTCTGCCCTGTAGTGGCCTTCAGGTTAGTTCAGCAGTGTTTTTCACGTGGCACATATTCTTACTATGCATCAAATTAAAAAGCCATGTTTAGCACAACTGGTGGTACTCAAGGCAAAGGAAAAACAATGTAAGTGCTAAAATAAACAGACTTTGGAAACCTGAATAATTGTGTATCACTGTAAGAACTACCACTATACTGATGGAGGCCAGGATGACAGGAGAGCCCACAGTCCTGCCCAAGGTGGCTGTACTTATTCCCTTGGGAGGTCTCCATGCTTGGAGATGGAGGGTTCACTCCACTGAAACTGACCAGGAGGGCCAGGGCATAAGCAGAGTTAAAAGCACTGGGTTTTTCTATGCTCTGAATCTCATCAGCGCCCAAGTGCAACTGTACTGGCCTAGTTACCCCACTACCTATATAACTCATCACTTGGTAACAACATTCATCTTTTTCTTTAACAATATTTAGTGTATTAAGTTACTAATCTTCAAAATAGGCCTATGTTCATATGGTGCTTAAGAGTAATTAAGCCAATGCAGAAGAAAGCTGGGCATTTGTCCCAAAATAAAGGGTGGATTTCCTCTGTAATGCTATTTAGTTGATGTTCAGAGCTATTCGAGTTCGGAGAAAAGCTCTCTCGAGTTCCGATGCTGCAGAGTCCTGCATTTGTGAGCCTAATGATAAAAGGAGAGGGTGGATGTGGCATGGATAAAAACAGATTATTTTCAAGCTTGTCACTGTAATTTTGTAAGCTGGAAACTTTCTTTTTAATCTCGCTGTGAAGTTGATAGGTGAGCTTACGGAAAGCGCTTTGAACACTTATGATCTATGAGAAGTGAGATGTGTTCTAAAGACAATAGTGCTTTTTTTGTTTTGAAAAATGTAAGTGTTTACACAATTGTTTCTCATCAGAGAGAGTTCAGAGCAGTTGCTTTGTTGCTAGAGAGACTCGGGGTCTAGTACAAGCTCCATTACTTACTGTGGGACCCCAAGAAGGGTTCTTAGCCTCTCCAAGCCTCGGTTTTCTCATCTGTTAACAGAAATAAGAAATCAATTCTGTCATAGGGTTATTGTGAGGATTAAATGAAAATGTATATAATGTACTTTTAAAGTTCCTGGCGTATCCTGAAGACTCAAACCATTAGCAGTAATTTAATTACATGTATTAAAGGGGAAACAGAGATAATGTTCAAATAAAGACCTCATTGAAAAATACATGAGTAATAGATGGCAGCCATTAGAAGTCGCCTCAGGTATCAATCAGTACTAGTAAGAACATCATCCAATTGTTGCAGACTTTAAATCATAGTTTATTTTGTTTCAACACAACATACAAGATTTTCATTATCACAGCATCAACTTGGTCCTCTTTGAGATGCAGCATCGCCTTGCATCCCTCTTGCAATATTACTGTCTCCTTAGGTGTGAGTTCTACTATTTGTTCACTACAGAGTTCTCCTTTCTTGGCGCTGGCTTTTCTTGAATTTTGGAGGTTGTTTGTTTGTGCACAGGTTGGTAGTGGTGATGCAGTTCGGCTGTTTGCCGTTTCTGTTTGTGCAGCCAGCTCTGGGGGAGACAGAGTTCAGTGGAGTGAGGGAGTGGCTGAGTGCTGAGGGGTAGGGCCTTGATGGCTAGTCTTCCCCAGGACAGCCCCTACCTCCTGGGCATTGCAGCCCCCGGAGTTCTGCTCCACTTCACCTACCCAAGGGCTCAGTCATTGTTCCCTTGATTCCTGGCCATATCTATACTGCATCTTTCCCTCCAAGTACTCCCCCAAAGCCCCTTCCTGTCCCCCCCATTCTCTGTCTTTTGAGTGCAGAGCACTCTGGGTGGGGTCCCACTCTCTCGTGTGCTCTGGTTGGGCTTCTGTTTCTTCTTGCAACAGATCTCTCTTCAAGTCTGTTTTTTAGGGATTCCTCATGGCTTCTGGTCCATTGTGGATTTACGTTCTTGTTTTCCAGTACGTTTATCGTTTGTCTGTTTGCTTGCTTGCTTGTTTTCATTAATTATCTTTTCCATCATTTCTAGAGATCTGGGGTGAGCAGAGCTTGCTATGGCGTGTAGTCAACCGGCCATCTTGACTGGGAACTTTTAATCATATATCTAAGGGGGAAAACATTAGTAAGGCATATAACTGTTGTAAAGCATCAATATCAGAAGAAGTACTTAATGGGTTACCGTACATGAATCATCTAAAGTTTGGATTTACACAATGTAAAAAACAGTGAAAAATTCAACCATCCTCATGTACTGATAGTATGTATGTGTCAGTGTAGACTTTGCACCTGGTCATAATAAATGACAGCCATCCTAAAGAAGATAATTGTTTACATGGGTTTTTCACTTCTTGAATTATGTTACAAGAAAAACAATGTTTGTATATACTGAGTACTCTTCCCTATTTACAAGGATTTGTAAGATCTAAAGGGAGAACGTTGAGAAATGTGTTTGAGTGCCTTAAAGGGACACATAATTCATTATTTGGAATTTTAAAAATTACATACTCTCCAAAAAAGATTTTTACTTAGATTCCAGACTTAAGGCTTATAAATGCTAACAGCATATGAGCTGGAATCAAGATTAACTAAAGCTGGGGCAAAATTGTTTTTACTTAAAGTGCTTTCCATTTAATTGAGGGGAAAATAATATAAATTCATGTTGAAAGATATCCATGGGATAGAGATTAATTAATCTTTGATAAGTAAAATCGATATAATTTCTGTAAGATTTGATAGGTCTATAGGTCAGAATAGGTTGTGCATCATCTCTCACTTTAAAATGAACACTGATTCAAAGCATATATTCAACAAGTATCTCTCTATAACACTATTAAAGAAATCTCGGGGCGAAAGGTGAACTATCAAAAAATATACGAATTACTGAAGAGTTTTTTTTTAAGCCGCAGCAGCAAACTGATGGGAGTTACTTCAGCATCTTGATTCAACAAAGAATATTTAAGTAAAAGCCCAGCTTGCAGTAGCAGTAGCACATTTGAGAGCATACTCTGCAAATATGAAATGAGTCTTTCCTTCAAATGGACTTATCACCCAATGTGAAAATTCTTTGGGAATTTTCTTGGAATTTTTTGTAGTCTGTGAGTGAAGAGAAAAAAAGAGAGATTTGACTTAATTATACTACCCAATAGTTTAGGATTTTCACATTCAAACTCACCAAAATAACCCGTTTAACTTTTGTTTTCGAATTTTCACCTTTTGGTAATTTAAAATAATTTAAACAGGCAACAACATTACTGATTTTATTAAGATAACTATACCTTCCTTGTAGAAGAAAACTCATCAAACTTTCTTTTGGTTAAAATACTTGAATTGTTTATTATTTTAACTTTTGTTATTCTGTTCCACATACAGCAACACAAAATGTTTTAGACTAGGGCTTCCCTGGTGATACAGTGATTGAGAGTCCGCCTGCCGATGCAGGGGACATGGGTTCGTGCCCCGGTCTGGGAAGATCCCACATGCCGCGGAGCGGCTGGCCCCGTGAGCCACGGCCACTGAGCCTGCACATCCGGAACCTGTGCTCTGCAACGGGAAAGGCCACAACAGTGAGAGGCCCGCGTACCGCAAAAAAAAAAAAAAAAAAAGTTTTAGACTTCATGGGTCAATTTGTTAAATTATAATTTACCTCATAACTTTGGCAACTATCTGCTTTAGAAAGTTTTATGAATATTATAATCACATTTTCTGATATGGTCACAAAATTAGCCTAGCAAATCAATTTATAATACATTTTTCTGTTTTCTCTAATAATTGAAAATTGGGTTTTCTTCTAAGTTGCTAAATAGGACTGGGTCTGCCATTAGGTGAAGTAAATTTTCATCATCTCAAAGTATCTCACCTGACAACTATTATAAAATTTCCTTTTCACCCATTGTTTCTCAAGGCAGTGTTTCTCCCAGTGTGGCCTGTTGACCATCTACATCAGAACGGGCTTAGGCACTTTACAAAACTTAAAATCACTGCATCCCCACAACTCTACCACCACCATAGCCACTTTTCTGAATGAGAACTTCTGGCTTTGGGGCCAAGGTATCTCCATTTTTTAATAACTGCCCTGGAGATGCTTGTGTACATTGACAGTAGAAAAATTTTAACTCAGATCAGCCCTTCTTTAACTGGCAAATACTTTTGCTTGTGTTATAAAGTAAATAATAGCTTGTTTTGAGCAGTGTTAGAAACTCATGTTCCTTAGGGAAGCCCTGGACTAAATAGGAGTGGAAAGGTAGAGATATCAAGGAAAAGGACAACTGGTAAACCAGGCAGTTGGTCTGAACCATTCCACACAGCCTTGTCATAGACGCTGGCCTGAAGTGCTACGAGAGCTGGCATTTGACAGTTAGCTTGTGTAGAATCAGAGGAGACTGCTGGATAACATTCATTCTCCCATCATGCTAGGAATTCCAGACAATCTTCCTAAAAGAGCTAAGCGCTCTTAGGATAGATCCAAACATGTCAAATGCATAGATTATGCTTGGCTTTGGTTGTGACTAAACCAAACCAACCCCTTTCCTTCCTGGACCAGAGTTTGAGAGTACCTAAAAGGAGAAACAAATACCAATATTTACAAATAGGGGACATGGGTGCCTTTGAAGATGAACTTTGTCAACTCAGTTTTGCTTAGAGCTAGGCCTGTCTACACTTACTTCCTTTTGCCTGAGAAGACAGTTCTGCCCTGAACAACTTATGAGGATAATGAAATTTTCCTGAAACACCTAAAAAAATTAATAATAACAACAGCAAACAGGAAAGAAACAATAGCACGAAAGTATGTCAGACTGAGGTGCCAACTATTATAGAGAAAGTGTTGTGAAGAAAGCCTTCTCCTACTCCTCTATCTCCAGATGGGTACTTTATTTTACCAAATGTTTCACATCCCCCACATGCTAAGTACTCTGACCTACAAGGATCTTAAATTTTGACTCCTTGTTTTCACCCTGATTTGGGTCTGTGATGAACCAGTTAGCTACGGATATGATCATGCTAAAATAAGCTTACTTTTCCCACATTGTACCAGCACAGTTCACACTAACCTAGTAAAAAGGATGTATATGACCTGAGTCTCTTTGAAAGCCTTCTATTTAATTAAAGCTTTTTTAAAACAGAGATAGACCTCAGGCCGAAATAAAAGCATCTGTTTTTATTGGTTAGAGCCACCTGCACAGCACCTATTGGAGCTTCCTCAAATTTTAGTGAAACCAAATGGCAGTGGTAGATAATATTTGACCACACACACACACACACACATGCACACGCACACACACACACACATTAGTGGCATCTGTACATGCCACCTGCTCTCCATGCACACCAGCATTGTTTAATGAGCAATAAAAAGGTAAATGAGAAGGACCTACTGTATAGCACAAGGAACTTTATTCAACATCTTATAATAACGTACAAGGGAAAAGAATCTGAAAAAGAATAGATATATACATATGTATAACTGAATCACTGTGCTGAACTCCTGAAACTAATACGACATTGTAAATCAACTGTAATTCAATTTATAAAGGAGGAGAAAAATGGTTAAAATGGTAAAGTTTATATGTATTTTACCACAATAAATAAAACTTCAAACTTAAAAAAAATAAAATAAAAAAAAAAGATTTCTGACACATGCTCCTAAGTGTGTAAAACAGCTAGTAGCTAAATGTTAAGTTTTTTGGCTACTCCTTTTTAAAAAGGCAAAAATATCAAAATAAAGAAGCTATTATTTTTAAATGTGAGAATGATGCTATTTTAAAATATTTTGTATGCTTTATTCTTTATTAAAAGATCAAAAAAAGAATGCAAAAAAAAAGAAATAAAATCAGTAAAAGATGGGACCGGGGGGTAGGCAGGGGTCAGACTTTATAGGCTACGTTAAAGACCTGGGACGTTTGCCTAAATATGAGGTGACCTGGTTAGATTTAACGTTTGGGAAGGATTGTTCTAGGAGCAGTATAAAGAAGTAGGAGACCATTGAAGTAATCCAGGCAAGAGCTTGGACTACAGAGGTGGCAGTAGAGATGGCGAAAGAGAGTGAATCTGAGAGATATCTAGACTAGGAAATGATGGATTAACTACGTGAGAAGACCACGGTCTTTATATTGAACATGTTCAATTAGAGGAGTCTTTGAGACGTCGCATAGGCAGATAATTACAAGGGTCTGGAGCTCATAGGAGCTTCAGTTCTCTCTCTACATTGTTGACACTTCAGCCTGTCTCTTGGGACCCAATGCTCTTCTGAGTGTTTACATTTCCACGTGTCTGATAGTCTGTTATCTAGGTTTGCCCTGTCCAATATAGTAGCCACTAGCCACAGGGAGCTTTCTAAATTTAAATTAACCAAATAAATTTAAAATTCAGTTCCTCAGTTGCACTAGCCACATTTTAAATGCTCAGTAGCCGCCTATGGCTAGTGGCTATAGTATAAGACAGCACAGATATTAGCATTCCCATCATCCCAGAACATTCTACTGAACTACACTCATCTAATGACCTCCTGGTGCCTCAGCTACATCTCCAAAACTGAATTAATATCACCAAGAGTATCACACCAATTACATGTTATATGGTGCTGGTTATTTCTGTACCTAAACTCTTGAAAACTGTGAGTTCCATGAAAGCAAGAACCATGACCTACTCATCCTCAAGTCCTCCCATACCAGCAAATGCTCTTGTACTATGTGCTTGGCAAGCATTGGTTGATTGAATGAGTAACTGAGCAGGACAATATTTAAAATTCTGTCCCAAAAATATGTAGAAAAGTAATCACTTATGTAACCTCTTAGATTTATACTGATGAGATAACTACTGAGATTTGGAACCATAGAATACTATAGCCTGGTTTATAAGACAGCTTCAGTAAAAGGGTCTATTGCACATAATTATAACATAATTAGAGTAGAGGCAGGAGAGGTAGAAAGTAGATGGTGTACTCCCGAGTTACCTTCTGCCTCTACTGTACCCAGTTTTAACGAGACCAGCGTTCAGTGGGTAACACCTACCACCATGTACCACTTCACGGAGGCAGCAGCAGCAATAGCATCTGTTGCTATAGCATCTCTGTTTCCATCCCTCAAGTGTTCTGCCCCTAAATGGCCAGGATACCTTGCCAGATAACCGTGGTGTTGTTGAGAGTTCTGGCCACAGAGTCTTCCTGGGACTGGTCAGTGTCACGATAAGGATTTCCCCAAGAGCCTTAGTCAACACCCCATCTGCATACGCTCGTCACAATGCTGCTGCAAGGGATTGCCTCCTCACACATAAGGATGGGAGGGTTGGAATAGAAATTAGACGTCGGTGGAGGTCCCAGGAGGAATGATGAGGCACATGAAAACGGCACAGGACGGGAGTGCCAAAGCCTGAGCAGAAACGTACTCCTCCTCCTCCTCCTCCAGCACCACAATGTTCTGCTGTAATTTTCCTGTTTATGCACAAGGAAGAAGGAAATTGTAGGTGAGAGATAATGATTTTGGACATGGTAAATCATTGGGTGATGGTACGTTGTGGACAGCAGCAAATAGTTGTTTAGCACTGAGTATGCCCTAGGTACTGTACAGGAGCCTAGGGATCCAACAGAGACGAGACAGATGCGTCTCTACTCTCCTGATGCTTGTCTTGTACTAGGAGCCATGGACAAGTCAGTGGGCATGTATACTACCCCTGACAAGTGCTAAGGAAAGGAGAGCACGGGCTGGATGCTGTGAGACTTAGAGGAGGAGGCTTCCTATTGGAATCGACACCTAAGCAGAGCCCTCAGAAAAGAGTGTCAATCAGGCCAGTGAGGGAAGAGTGGGGAGATAGATGAGCACGTGCAGATGTCTGAAGAGAAGTGAGAGCTGTCAGGGGCCCCAAAGTGAACTTTTCTGTAACTCAGAGTATCAGTGGGAGAAGTGGCAAGGTGTGGGAAGTACAAAAAAGTACTGAAAAGTTAAAGCCTACATACTGTTCTCTGTCCCCTAGAAATGGAAAAGATCTCATCTTTTTTTTCTCCTTTCCTGCTCTGCCCCATGTTTCTTCCTCCCCCACAGGAATCTAAATCAACCCTGCCATTCAGTCACAACACGTGGTTGCACAGTGGTTAAATGCACACTCTCTGGAGCCAGGCTGTGTGGGTGTGATTCCCAGCTCTGCACACCAGTAGCTGTCAGACTTTGGGCAAGTTATAATAATTTGCGTGTTTCCTCACCTACAAATGAGAACAATAATGCTACCTACCTTCTGAGGGTTTTGAGGAATTACAGGAATATTTCCAAAAGCAGAGCTTTGAGAACATATGTGCCTGGCATATAGGAAGCACCCTACAAAAGCTATTTGTTATTAGCATAGGCTAAAAAGACTGTTGTTAGCTGGTATGGAAGCAAGCATTTAACCTACATTTCCATGGGAAACAACTTACAAACTTCTCTGTGTCCCAATCCACTAGGAGCCGGGGCTAGGAAGATTTTTAAACTTAGCAAATTTTCCGTGTGTTCCATGAGATAATATGTTTTTTAGGGATTTCCCAAGATTTTGAGAAAATTATCAGGTACCTTAGAAAACTATTGCAATATGTTAAAAGATCTGAGGGAAAAGAAAAATCTGTCTTACCACACCCAACAATAAATTCCTGAGTGATATTTCTTTAGAGATTAAAAATTGTTAGCCTCAGTTGTTATCAGAAACATAAAATCAGGCCTTCGGTACTTTTTTGAATCTTGGTTCAGTTAAAAAACACAAGTATTGCTCAAGTTCTTTTACTTTATTTGGATATTCTACCAGTATTTCTTTCTTTTCTCCTAATATTACAATCCATTCTTATTCTCCCCATTTTGCAATGAAGACACTGAGGCTCAGAACTTAAGTAATTTACCCAAACTTATGCAACTAGTAAGAGATGTAGCCGAAATTGAACCCTGAGCCTTTTGACTATAGAGTCTGCATTTGTATTCTGATATTTGAGCCTTAAAAAAACTTCATTATCATATGGTGCTTGGAACACAGACATACTGAAAGGCTAATGTTATCTCAGAATTGCCCATCTACTGAGATTTCTGCAGGATGTTATAAATGTTATGGGGAAAAGTAATTCAAGTATGTTTGGGAAATCCTGGGTTAAGCGAATTTAAATTAGTTTTTTAGTGTAAGGTCTTTAATATACTACTGAGCACTACGAATATCAAATGGAGAATATAACTTGCAGCAATTTCCAAATCATGTTTGACTACAGACCTCTTTCTTTTTTCCTCCCTCTCTCAAAATAGCTCAGTAAGACCAACGTGCTCAGGAACTAACTTTGAAGGAAATGCTGCATGATATAAATGCAGAGTAACATAATACTTACAATTCAAATTCACTGGTGAAAAATATTTTGTGTTTGCTAGGAAAGACGTTTTACTGTACAGAGCAGAAACTGCATGAAAAAGAATTTGAAGTCATTGTTCTACATCTTAATTTGCTTGAGATGGGGAAGCTGAGTGAGAACAACTTTGCAAAAATATGTCACCAGTAAAGTAGGAAGTGGGTATTCTTGCAGCTTCTAACAGCTTCAGCAGCTTTGTTGTTCAGAGCCAGAGCTGTAAGATGCCTTATCTCAGAGAGCACACACACACATGCACACACAACCTCAAGGACCAGAGAGAGGTGATGAAGAACGTTGGGGATTTTGGTGGCACCCTTTTATATATAAAAGTTGAGATTCAAAAGCTGGAAGTAAAGCAATTGCAAAGTTTAAAAACTTACTGGAAAAAAAAGTAGTTTTGCACTCTAAATGATTCACTAATTCTATGACAACCAGCAGTTTCAGCACCATGAGTTGCAGTGACTGTGATCAACCCACAGTTATTAACAGTCTTTAATGTCAAGAGTTCCTTTCTGGGCCCAATTCTGTCAACTTTGGGTGATCTTGGGCAAGCAATTTCTTTGACCGCCTTCTCATTTGCAAAAGGAGAGGGTTGAATTGGATCACCCCTAAGGTACCTTCCTGCTCTGGAAATCTGTGAAATTAAAGGAAGAGGTGGGTCACAGACCTCTTCTGGTCGTTAATTCCCCAAGAAAATAGAGACCTGTCTGGATAGCAGGGGCATGGCAGTAAGGAGGCACCAACAGAAACAATAAACTTTGGAGGTTAGCCACAGCCCTGAGGAAACCAGATAGGTGTCTAGGCTGTAGCCTGCAGGCCACTGTGTCATGTTACTAAATTCAGGATGGGCCTGAAATAGTAAGTGTAGGCCATGAATGGCTGGAAATAATGACAGCTGTGATCTTCCAGTGTTGCCAGGGCAAAATCTCCTAAGACAGAGTCCACAAAATCAGAAATACTATATATATATATATATATATATATATATATATGAGAAGGAAGATCACTGGCTTCCTCCCATGGGTTCATAATGCCTAATTGAAATTGTAACCACCCAGTCTCTGGAAATTAGGCTAACCTCTTACCTTCCTGTTTTTGCTCCTGTCTCTCAGGGTGAAACTTCGCCGTGGTTTCACTGGTGCAGTTTTCACTGCCTACACCATCTCAATTAAACTGGGCTTGGGAAAGCAAACCAAATGACTAGTGCATGAAACGACTTGAATCAGAAAATCAGGAAGTTGCATCACTATTTTTATTTTACTCTGAACTTGAAGAAAAAGGCTCATTTCTGAAAAACTCGAAGGTTTCCATCTTTGTTTCTTTTCCTACCATTTATGACTGCTTTGAGAGATCAATGGTGTTTATCTTTTCAGAGACTGGCACTCTCAAAGTAAAGCCACTCCTAATCGTGATGCCAAAGGAAGACTGATCATATGGTCCTCCAGAGCTGTGAGCTATCATATGTTTAGTGTTTGAAAATATAGATTTGCTTTTGCTGATGACGGGGAATATAGCAGCTGTGTGTCTTTATAATCACACAGTCCTTAGGTGGATATAAAAACAACCTGGGATTTTCTGAATAAAAGAGGACAACCATGAGGGGGCCACTTTGGGGCAGGGATGTTACATTGCTGTATTTAGAGGGGACTGCTCCGTGCTCTGCACCTGCCTCTAGGGCACTTAACGCCCTGGATCTCGTGTATAAAATGAGGTCTTCAGTTTTCTGGAATGCCACCAGCAGGCTGGGACACACTATTCCTCCTCAAGTAGAGCTGTCTTGCCTAGTTCAGGAATTTTAGCCTCCTTGATCTCTAGCCACTGAAAAGCCAGTAGCCATTGGAATAGCTAAGATCAACCCCTTCTCCCCCACCCCATCCCCAATTCCAAATGCTTCTTTGGAAGCTTGTACTGCCCACCCCCATTTGGACCCTTGACCAGACGCACATGGATATTCTTTTCTGCCTAGCGTCCTATCAGGATGGCCTAGAAGAGCACTGAGCAGTATGAACGTGCAGTTAAAAATCTTTTGGAAACATCCTACGCAGCAGGAAACCTGCACGTAAAAGGTACATTAAGAGTTGAGCTCGTTATGAAATTATAGAGTGGCAATTCCACACACTTTCATAGCAACTTTTGTCATACTTCTCTTTTTGTCTCCAGAAGAAGGCAGGTGTTTTGCTCAATGAGGTCAAAAGAGGTCCCTCTCTAGTTCCACACTTCACACACCCATACTCCAGTCCATGTGAGACATTCTCATTTCAGAACCATTTCAACTCAATCCAACCCAGCTCACTGCTTATATCAGGAACATCAATCAACTAGGGTCTTCTCCAAGCCCTATCAAAGAGATGTCTAACCCAGTTGCTGTTGACACATGACCTTCCCCGCCACCAACCGGGTCCCTTCTTTGATGTTTTCTTGGATTCTCCATAAAGAAGGCTCAACAGCCGACATAGAATCTGCCTGGGTGAATCTCCACTCTGCTCTATCTTCCCACCCTACATCCCTTCTTCCTCCCCTCAATTCAGAGATCTGGCTATCAACAATTCCCCTCCTTCCTGGAAGTTAGGTATCAACCTTGCTCACAGCCGGAATCATCTCAGCACACACATGCACACAAATGTATGAGCAAGCGAACATGTACTCATGACTTTGGGGAATTATTAAGGTCCTCCCCTTCACGAGAACAGCTGAGAGAACTGTTTCTGTGTGGGGGAAGAGTTCTGCCTGCTATGTTTGCCTTTAGTCTATTAGTTGTTGATTTTTCTGTTTTGCCTAGTCTCTCCTTAGCTGCTTCTTCCATCTTGAAGAGTAACATGTACATTTTCAGTTATTTCACCATTGAGATACTGAAAAAACTTTCAAAAGGAAGGCGTTAAGCTTTTATCTCCTTAGGGTTTTGGAAAAAATGAGGTAGAGAGATTTGCTTTCCTGGGATGGTAGAAAGAACATAAGGCTTGAATAAGGAAAAAGGATTCTAGTAGCAGGATCTCATGATTTTAAGATCTGTGTTCCTTCATGAATCACTAAACTTATCTGGACCTCAGACTTCTTATCTTTGATCAGAACTCAGGGTGCTTTAAAGAGTTATTCTGTGCTTTGTCATCCATAAGGCTAAATGATTCTCTCATTCTGTGTTTCAAAGTCCTATGCAGAAGCAGGAAGATGGCTTCATAAAGAATTAACAATCAACTTTTTATGCCAAATTATGTGAAAGGCACAGAAACAGTAAACTCACAAGAACTTCCAGTCCTACAATTTTATGGTTGTCTTTAGGCACAGAGATTCTAATTCCTCGGCCATTTGCTCCATAAACTGTATAGGGTAGGTAGTCAAAATGGATTCTACCCTCTTGACGAATCCACTTTGCCTGGTTCTTTCTCTCTTTCTGGAGAGAAAACTGGTGGTCAGTATTCTATAAGCTGTACGTTAAAGATTGCTCCTGATCACTTTGTATTCCTTTCTCCGATCTTTTCAGTCTGCCATATCCTAAAGTTATCTTCTGATCTTCCCCTTTGCCTTTATCACTCACCACCCCTCCTTGTCACTTCCTCATCCATCCATTTAAAGAAGAGGTAGTGTGGTCTTCTTTTTTTAAATTGAATTATAGTTGATTTACAATGTCATGTTAGTCTCAGGTGAACAACATAGTGATTCATTTATATATATATTCTTTTTCAGATTCTTTTCCCTTATAGGTTATTACAAAATATTGAGTATAGTTCCCTGTGCTACAGAGTAGGTCCTTCTTGGTTGTCTGTTCTATATTTAATAGTGTGTATATGTTAATCCCAATCTCCTAATTCAGTGTGGTGTCGTCTTAATGAGGTTTTTCCCATTTCATAATCACGAGGTTCTCTTATTTCAGCTATGGGTGGATCATGTAAGGTTTGGTTCTTGTAGACAGGACAAGAAATAACCAGAAAGAACGCTTAGAAAATGAAGTACAAACTGAAAGCATCAGCTAGTAGCCAATATGATATTATTGAGGGTCAAAAATAAACAAGTTGTGCTTTAAGAAAGAGAGGTTGTGATAATAATACATTTCAGGCAACAAGCTACACACCTTAGTAGCACAATGACTACTTAAAATTACCAGTCTCTTCACAGCCCTGGTCTACCACCATTTAGTCTGCACCAGGATTCTCAAACTTGACTGTGCATCAGAACAACCCCCGAACTTGCTAAGATGCAGATTTCTGGGTCCCAGCCCCCAAATCTCTAATTCATTAGATCTGGGATGGGGCCTGAGAATTTCTATTTCTAACTAGTTCTCAGATGTTGCTGATACTACTGGTGCTGGGTCTACACTTCAAGAAACACTGTCCTATGCTAAATAGAAGAAAATGGACAAATACTATCTCTAAGTTATTCTTTTTAATTCTTTTAAGCAATCTACTTAAAGCATCTCTTCACACCTTAATCTAAACCTCTTACCGCATCAGTAGTGCCAACATTAGCTGGCTTGAGTTTCACTATTTCTTTAAAGGAGAAGAAAGCAAAATTAACATTTCTCAAAATGTGGTCCATAGTCTACATGCATCAGAACTCCCTGAGATTCTAGGCAAGAATGCAGATCACTGAGCCCCATCCAAGAGTATCTCTGAATCAGAATCTCTAAGGATGGGTTCCTAGAACCTGTTTATTAAATACGCACCCAAGTTATTCTTAAATTTTGAAACTACTGCTGTAGATCTAAGTTCAATAATCAGCCTTATACTCAATTTCTGAATAATTAAATTCTGACAATTTAATAAGAGCCTAAAAGGTGATTCCTTTTTGAAACTAGGGGTCATATTTCAGTTGAAATATCTACAATATTAAATATTTTAAGTTTTAAAATAGGTATGCTATATAATTTATTAATATTTGATCTATGATGAAATAAGGGTACCCTAAAAGTTTTTCTGTGATTGCTGTACATACTTGATTTTTCCCCATCACATACTAAATTTTTGGTCACTGAGTAATTAACTTGTACTTTTTCTGTTTAATGTCATTCTAGTTAGAGCTCTCTAACTTATTGGGGTTTCTTTAAATATAATTCTTAGCTTCTAAAGTAGCAGTAGGCCCTTCAACAAGGTGTTATCAACAACCTAAGTTAAGTGTGCTCCTTTGATGCAGTCCTGCAAAAGACTGCATTGGAAGTTCGGTCAAAATGAACAGTATGACGCAATTTGTAGCCGTCAGAGTTTACCAAGACAAGTATAAGTAATACAGTTTTAGCAAAGCATATCAGAAGAAATCAGGCTGGGGCAGTTTCGGTGGTCATAGTTTTCTATATCTCCTGGTTCCTCAAGATAACTTTGGCTTGGTTCCATTATATGTTGGACATGTACTGTTTTGTTTGTGAATTCCTGGCACATGTGGAAAGAGCAAAATGGGGTCTTACCAAGCCCCTTGTCCTCCCCCCTTCCCAGTTTCATCATGCTAAAACTCCAATATGGACAAGAGCATCAATTATGTGCAAGGTCAAGGGGATTTGACTCCAAGTCTGATTGACTCCAAAGTACACGGTTTTGACTGGAACTCTACATTGGCTGGCTATCTTGGACTCTTTTCTCCTTCCTGGCTGACCTTTCTGGATGAATTTAGACCCATCCAATTCTGATCTATTCAGAATCCTTAGTCTTGATCCTATACTGCTTACTGGCCTTGCTCTCTTATTACCAAAGATTTCCTTTCTTTCAGTCAAGTCAGTGATTTAAAATTTAATTGTATTTAGACCCAGTGAATTTTTCTACTGGATGACTTCTTATTCCAACTCCAAGTCTGGTATTAAATGTTATTCTTTCTACTAATTATATGACTTATGCCTATATTTGACTGTCATTCTTTCTGTTCAGTGCCCTGTAACATTCAGTTTCACTTTTGCGTGCAAAAAATGATAACCCTTAGTGTGAATATTAATGATAAACATGAATTACATAATAAATTCTTTATTGTGTTTAACCTTTGCTTTGTTCCAAGAGGGAAAGATCCAAGAGGGTTTGACATTTTTTTCCTAGCAGAAGATTATTTATTCATATATCCGTTCAACAAATATTTAGTGAGTGACTACCATGTGTTTATGCCTGGGGATATAGCAATAAGAATGATTATATGGTTTTTGCTTTCATATAGCTTACATCCTAGTTGGAGGAGCAGATAATACACAAGTAAATGGATAAACAAATTCAGAGAAGGCTTAGTGTTGTGAATGAAATAAAAACAATGATGTGACTGAGAGGTCAGACAAAGTGAAGCTACTTTAGATGAGATTGTCAGTGAAGACCTCTCTGAGAAGATAATGTTTAAGCAGAGTCATGAATGATGAGAGAGTCCAACTATACAATGATATGGGAGAGGAATGTCTGGCCAGAAAGCAGCTAGTGCAAATTCCTTAGGCAAGAATCAGCCTATTTCTTGGTTAAAGAAATAGTAAGACCTCAGTCAGCTGGAATACCGTAAGTGAAGGGGGAGTGGTTCAAGATGAGGCTGGAACAGTAGGCACTGACCAAATCCAATGGGTCCTAGAAGGTCATGGTTCAGAATTTATAAAAGGAAGCCATTGAAATTGGAGCCATTATGAAGAAGAGTATTATAATCTGGTTTACATTATGGGACTTCTCTTTGACTGCTGAGTGGAGTATAAAATGTAGGCACATAAGAATGAAGCTGAAAGACAGGTTAGAAGATTTTCAGGTGGGAAATGATGTGGCTTGGACCAGGGTGGAAGGGACACAAGTAGATGAATTTAGAATATGTTTCAGAGGTAGCGTTGATAGGAATTGTTCACATACTGGATGTAGGGAGTAAGAAAACACAAAACAGGAATCCATATGAATGGTTGTTAAATATTATACATTGATTTCACCAATTTACTATTATATTTGGACTTCATACAAGATTAGATGCACAATGTAAATGTGACTATATTATTTTAATTTAATTTGCATAATATAGTGAAGAAATTTACGAATTAGATTTAGAAGCAGTAAAACTTGGTATTGTTTGATCAGTTAGAATCATTAAGCAAAGCACACAGATGAGATAAATGAGGTGGAGAAATCTTTATTTGCGATTCGTAAACCTGACTGAGCTGTGGAGAGACAAGGTAGTATATTTCAACGTGAGGTCTTCAGACATTCTCAGAGTTCCTTAGATCTTCTAGACAAACTTGTAAATTATCATTTTAGTGAAAATCTAAAAAAAAAATTAATGTAAGCATACATTTACATTAATTTTCATTAAAATACACCTTTATTTACCCCAGACTAATGAAAAGTACAAGTGAAAGCCAAAAAATGTCACAATGAAAATAAAAACAAAGGTTTCACAGTAACTGAAAAAAGAATGTAGTGGTAAAATTGGCTTATAACACAGGACATAATACTATAGCAATACTAAACTCTAAAAGAAATATTCCTCATTAGAGCACTTTAATTAAAAATAGACTGTGAATATGGGTTAAAAATTAAAAATGGATTTACTCAATGGTTAAACACATGTTACTAATAGAAAAGGTTTATTAGCACCATAAGAAAATTATACAAATGCAACTAACTAGATTAAATTGTCCTTCACTGAGGAATACATAATAAGGGAAGGAAATGAAAGTTCATGGATTACCTACTGTGAGCTAGGCACTTGTGACAGGCACTTTTGTTAATTAATGTAATTATCCTAACACTGGAAAGTAGGATTTTTATCATTTTACAGATGAAATTGAGGCTCAGAAAAGTTAAGTGTTGGTGTTGGCACAACTGAAAAAAAATGATTAAAAATGTCCAGTGGTAGAGAGGGTATGAGGGGGCAAGCCTTCAGAGAGTCTCTACTGCTAAAGCTCCGCTGGAGGACAGTTTCACAGAAACCATGTGAATATAAAATGTGCAAATCCTTCATCTCAATAATTCTACTCTTACATACCTAGTCTAGAAAGCTACTGCCACAGATATACGGAGAAGCATGTAGGTAGCTTCTCACGGCTGCATTGTTAGTAGAAAGTGGGTAAAGACTAAACAAACCATGAAATATCCTGATCACAAAGCACTCTGCCACAGTTACAAAGAATGAGCTAGGCCCATGCTATGCGATATGACGCTCAGCATACAGCAATATTTAGGTTTTTAATCAGACATTTCTATGCATACATCCGTAGGTGAGTAAATGCATAGAAAAAGTTCTGCAAAGATAAACAATGGTTGGAATGGGGAGTGAGGTGTCATGTGAAATTTTATTTTTTCTGTCCTAAAACTTTTTCAAGAAATAATTAATGTTATTTGTGTAAATTAAAATACCTTTTTTTTTTTTTTTAAGAAAAGAAAGAAGAGGGCAAGACCTGCCTGAGGTCACGCCTCTGGTAGGAGCTTCTCTGTGGCTTTTATATTTTCTCTCTTGGGTCTTCTCTTCTTCTATGTCTTTCTCTCCTCTAGGTCTTGATTTATCACCTGATGCTTTTGTGCTGCCTCTTGATTCAGGGACCCTTCACTCTTCTCCCTTGGTGATCTTCCAAAACTAGCAATGACAAGAATAGTCATTGCCATAGAAATGACAAACATTAATTGAACTGAACCTTCTGTTTACATCCATCTGTCTACATAGCTGTGCTTCTTTCAGCTATACTGGGTCGTGGTCACTTTGCTTCTCCAGCGCTTCTTCCTTTGGAGTCTCTGTCCAGGTGCTGCAGGGAAGCTCTGTCTTCTTTGTTGGCAGTTCTGGTCCTCTTTCCTCAATTCATGATTCTACCTGGTCTGGTGGTCTAATTTACCCCTTTCAAGCCCTTATAGTTTTAGCAGGAAAAAAACTAGGTTACTGGAGGAACCTATGATCAGGCAATTTCCCTTAATAGACCTTTTCTTTATGGCACTTCCTCTCACTTAACTTAAAAAAGGTGTCTATCACAAAGTAGTTTAATCCAAAAGTGCACTTTGTTTGGTGTGCAGAATTTGGGGGATGTTGTTTGCTTTATGTATTTGTTTTGTTTTGTTTACTTAGTTGCCAACATTCAAAAATTGAAAGATTTCACAGAAAAGTCTAGACTTGTTCTCCACAAATTTACAGTTGGCTAGAGCCCTGCAGTAGCCACTCCATTGAGCCAGGGCATGAATCTCCTCCTCACTAGTCGATTCCCAGAGCTACGTACAAATGCATGTTCCTGTCTGGCTTCCACTGACAGTTGAGTTTGAAGCATCTGCTTTAGTTGTCCCTCTATTTTCTCACATTCTGAAGCTGTAATATTGTCTCTGCATCAACAATGTTTACTCCTTCTCTGCTTATAGATGTTACGTTTCTGGATTGATTTTTATTTTTAAAGTATTGATTTACTCAAAACACTCACTATTCCTTCAACATATAAAACAGTTCATATGAGGATTTTCTAAACCTTGAGTTCTAGTACTTCCTTTACTCCTATATGAGTTTTAGTATACTTTTAAAACAATTTTAGCATTTGAAGAAAAGAAATTCAGTTGTTGTCTTCTGCTCAAATATGCTCTATCTCAGAACAAGAAAGGCACCTTGTAAGCTGTCAGCATCTGACAAAAAACTTTTCCTATATACTGGCTTTTTTCCTTTGCATATGATACTTAACATTTTTTTACAAGGAAAGGTTCAGAAGTCAGCAGTCTTCAGTCAAATTACTGTCTGATCTGATTTCATGTTATTTTCTGAATTGAAAATAAATAAAAACAGGGCTTCCCTGGTGGTGCAGTGGTTGAGAGTTCGCCTGCCGATGCAGGGGACACGGGTTCGTGCCCCAGTCCGGGAAGATCCGACGTGCCACGGAGCGGCTGGGCCCGTGAGCCGTGGCCGCTGAGCCTGCGCGTCCAGAGCCTGTGCTCCGCAACGGGAGAGGCCGCAACAGTGAGAGGCCCACGTACCGCAAAAAAAAAAAAAAAAAAAAAGAAATAAAAACTTTTATAAAAACAACTTACATTTCATGATTATGTCTAATTGTGAAAATAACGATATAAACAAATGGATAGCCAACAAAGTTATTGGGCAAGTGAAGTTTTAAGAATTAAAAAAGTATTCGGAGACATTGAATGTTACAGTTAGATCTGAGATAGGGAAGTTTAAGGTAGTGATCAAAGGCTTTCTTTACTTATTTTCCTCTAATTGATCATATTTGTTTTGATCCCTACCTCTTCACCTTCTTTTTAATATCTGCCTTGATTATCTATGAAAACATGAACGTTTCAGTATTACTTTTCTTTCCATGTTGATGGACTATTCTAAGCTGGCCAACATTTTCTTGGCAGCTTTCTTTCAAAGCAAAGGTTTTTTTTTTTTTTTTACTAATATAGTTACAGTACTTTGTTTTCAACTAAATTGGTTTTCAAAATTTCCCATCCTCTATGGGTTTACATCCACTATGGGTTTATAAATTCTTTGAAGATAAGAATAGATGACTTTGAATCAGGCAAGAAAAAATTTCTGTAAAACAGGATTTTCTAAGCCTGTGACCCAGGGGTTTCAAATCCTTACTTTTGAAAGCTACTGAGGATCTTCTGAAAAATTTTATGATTTAACATAAATGGCAATACTACTTATATGCCTATATTGTAAATGATATTCTATACTGGATCAAATGTCAATCGTAGTAGAGTGTGATTATCCCAGTCTCAGTACACAGAGAGACACAAACGTGCCCTCGGAGGTTTAATGAGAGCCTGTCCCATGTAGAACACAACGGTTCTAGGTTCTAAGATAATTCTTAAGTAGAACACCCACTATGTGCTGGGTAGGTACACATATCATTTCTAATTCTCATAACCATCCTGCATGTTAGGAAGCAGTAGTCCCATTTTAACGGGCAAGGAATATAAAACCCAGAGAAGCAAAATACATTACCCAGTGTCCTACAGCTAGTACTAGTTGGGATTGGTAGTCAAACCCAGATCTGAATGATTCTAGCACAAATATTGTTTCTACCAAACCATTCTACTTCCCATGTTGAAAACTCGCTTCTGGTGTTGTTTAGGAATCAAGAAAGTGAAAGTAATGTTTGTTTGTTTGGTACCTAACAAGCTGGGTAAGGAGTTAAACATCCTGATTCTTAACCCATTCTAAGATATCTTAACAGAACCAAGATTATGCATAGTTGGTTTGGGGAAAAGGTCTTGGTTTTTACAGTTGAGGTGGGCAGACTGCCATATATCAATGATGCAGCCTGATCAAGTAACAGTTAAGAACAGGAATGTTTATTAAGAGCTGCAATGTTCAGGTGCTTCTGCAAGGTGGGTGTATATGACCATTTCACAGATGAGAAAATGAAGACTTGGAGAAGTCAAACAACTTACTTAAGGCCCCAAATTGAGTAATAAACAATTAAATAAAGGTTAACATAAGAGTGGTGAAGTCTGATTTCTAACCCAAGCCTCTCTACCTCAGAACTTTTCATTCTTCCCTCTGCCATGAAGCCACCCAAGCACAATAAAGGTATAGAAGTGGCAAATATAGACTTGTGTTCCAAGAAGTGTGGCTGTGAATGGAAGGAAAAAAAGCAGCTGGTAACTAGAGTGGGGGACAAAGAAGAAAGGATATTGTTGTGTTTCTTTAGAGTAGAGGAGATCAAACCATGTTTAAGATGGGAAGTGCATCGTAAAGGATGAAACACAGTCCAGAGCACATAGTAGTTTCATAATAAATGTTTCTTACCTGATGCAAGTGAGGGAGTTGGTGATTAATGAAGCAGGGTCTATAAGGAAGCGGGTACTAATACGAACCAAGAATGGCAGCTAGTATTGGTAAGACTGATGTTTTTCCAGAGAATCAGTGGTAAAGGAAATGAGGGAAGCAAGATGTAAGGAGACTTTAAGTTAGAATGAAGGCTAAGTGGGAATGGTCAGGTAGAGTGTTCTCCATGCTGTTAGTAAAACAAGAGGTAAGAAAATCTGTGGTGACTGAGGAAGGCATGAGTAGGGTCCGGTAATGTGGAGAACTTTGAAACCACTATTATGGTAAACGTGAAAAGATCTCAGTGAGACTCCGTCCTGAAAAAGCCCATGTTTAGTTAGGTGTAAATGACTGTGCATGGGCAGGCAACTGCTAGAGGTTCCATCAGGTGTGCGTTTAGATTGTTCTTAGTGCAGAATTCACCAGTCCAGATTCTGGAAATGCCATACAATTGCTAGAGCTTTTCATCCTGTCTGGATGGGCAATAGCCATATGCTTATCCAGGCCTAGAGAAAATAAAAGTTATTCCATGTTGCCAGTTCAATGGCTAAATCTTGGGGCAGGCACATAATAATTCCCAAATAAATAAATGACCTTATATAAATGATTTTAAAGTATTTCAAGTCAGGATAACTTAGTAGTGATTTTATTTGTGGCACCCCCCCCCATCGTTGTGTGATCATCTTTTATGTTCATATAATGCTTCAGACTTTTCAAGATGCTTTCATACATATCAGCTCACCTAATCCTTAAACCTATGTGAAGTAGTTGGGGTCATATCACTCCCTTTTGACAGCTGGAAAATCTAAATCACGTGGAAGTTAAATGATTTGCCAACAACAAAGAACTCTTTGGTGACAGAGCTGGTGGTAAAATTAAAGTTTTCTAATTCCTGGTTCAGTTCTAAGACATCCCAGCAAAACCATAATTAGAAATTAGGTCTAGAGTCAGGGTTTTATGGCAATTGGGTGATAGTGTCTTTGGTTTTGTAGAGGAATCCATGGATTAAAAAGGAAATCCAGAACCACAACTCAAGATGCTCCTTAGACGCCTTGGGACATGAAGGTTACAAGCACCTTCTTAATCAAAAGTCATAAATGTCAGAATCTGTGGGGTAGATTTCCCGAGTCCTCATAGATATTTGTGTTACAAGATTATTGTGACAATATCAGGAACCAGTATTTAGTTGTCAAAAAAATCTAAAGTGCAAAGTTTGTGAAATAATACGATTTCCATTTTCTATAACATGAGTACATTACCACCATCACCATTTCTTCATTAATCACCCCCTCCCCTTCTCCGCATCTCTTCTTTCCTTCCCGCTCAACTCTGTCTTTCCATTTATAGTTTTTTTCTTTTTTCACATTTATTTTATTTATTTATTTTTTTTGGCTGTGTTGGGTCTTTGTTGCTGCACACGGGCTTTCTCTAGGTGCGGTGAGTGGGAGCTACTCTTCGTTGCAGTGCAAGGGCTTCTCATTGCAATGGCTTCTCTTGTTGTGGAGCACAGGCTCTAGGCACACAGGCTTCAGTAGTTGTGGCACCCGGCCTTCAGTAGCTATGGCACGTGGGCTCAGTAGTTGTGGCTCATGGGCTCTAGAGCGCAGGCTCGGTAGTTGTGGTGCACGGGCCCAGCCGCTCTGCAGCAAGTGGGATCCTCCCGGACCAGGGCCTGAACCTGTGTCCCCTGCATTGACAGGTGATTCCCAACCACTGCGCCACTATGGAAGCCCCCCATTTATAGTTTTAAATCCTGACATAATGTCACCACTTTGGGTAGTTTGTGGTTCAGTGAACCTGGAGCCACCCTTCAGGGCAAGGCCAGATAACCCCTAGGCACATGGAAGCCTCTCCCAGTAGTTTGCTCCTGGTAAAATGACCCTTGTGTTCCACCCATCCAGGCCGGCCTGAGCCAGGGCACATGACTTGCACAAGACCTCTTCTGAGCTTCCAAAATTAAAGAGAATGAAGTTTGAATCAGAGGTTGTTAACTTCCCAGATTCTTGAGAGTTGTTTTCCTGCTCTAGAAGGTTTTGCAAGTTCTCTCCCCTTCATTCCCAACTCTCCCCAGTTTTTCTGTAACCAGTATGAACTGTTCCCTACTATAAGTACAGTGAGTTCTATTAGTCACATTTTTAAAATTATGTCTAAGAATTTTATTATCAAAATTACATCTCTTGTGGAAGTTCAAGTGTTACAGCAAGGTGTAAGTCAAGCTCCCATTCAGCTTTTTAGCAAAATGCTCAGTATCTCCTTGAAGCCTTGGGCTCCAGTTAAAAGACCCAAGAACACAGTTCCTGAATCTGACTTGGGATGAGAGTGGGCAGTAGGATGCATATTCACCTGATTAGCTCACTGCCACTGAGCTGTCCTATACTGTCCAAGAGACTAGCTCTGCCTACTGCTATGAGGCCCATATCCCTACACAAACTTGTCATTCTTTGGGGAAGAAATTCCAAATTGTCTTTTCAATTCTTGTAAAGCCACGGACTACCTAGGCAATATCCCCTGAGACTTGGGGGATAAGATATATATATATATATATATATATATATATATATATATATATATATATATATATACACACACATACACAAACACATATAGATAGATAGATGGATAGATAAATGGATGGATGGATGGATAGATAGATAGATAAACAGATAGATCAGAGTTTTGTGTGTTAGGTCTCAAATTTTACATTTCTATTTCTTGATGCCCACCAAATTCTAAATTTGTTGTTCTTTCCCTTTATTTTATTTATTTCATATCTTTTAAATCCTTTCATGATTTTATTTCAAACTCCTCAATTCCAATTCATGAGACATTTTTTTTTTTCCTGTCAGCCCACATCAGTCATCCATCTTTGGGGGCCCATTTTCCACTAACTCCTGAATATCTACTTTCCTCCTATCTGGTTTCCAAGATCAAATTCTGAAACATATATCCAAAACACCAATATATTTGAATTCCTTTACAGATTACTTTATAGTCTCCAGAGCTAGTACTGCCCTAATGAAACTGAAAACAGTTGTCAAAACTGCACTAAGAGGAGAAGTACCAATTAGAAAAGCCGGACTTACAAAAATGAGTTAATATGTCCATTGGAACATATCACTAATTTCCATTTCATCACTTTGAGGGCATGAGCAGAACATAGCAGAAAGGGCACAGACATCATAAGAAATCAACTAAGGTTCAAATACTGGCTGAGTTTGAATTCCACCTCTATTGCTTACTGACTTTCTGATCTTGGGTAGTTTTCTTAATTATCAAATGGAAGCTAGATAATAATATATACCCAAAAGAATGTTATGAAAGTTAAATAAAATTCCATATGCAAAATGCCTAAAACGGTTCCTAGCAAAAAAGTGATTTATTAATGTTATCATTAATCTCAGAAATTTCCTATAGATTTATTGTTTCTGTTTCTTCTTTACTTGCTTTATTATAATTCAATATCCACACTTTTCTTTCCATCACATCAGACTAGATTTTTGTTTTTGAGAATTCCAATATTACTAATTATATTTTGGTATATTTTATAAAGTCCACATTAAGATTTTAGAGCCAATCATATTATAGTAAGGTAAGTCTACCTGTTTTTTTCCCCCTGAAATACTAAGATGCTTTTCCTTAGAATTATTTTGTATACATACAAATATATTCCCTGTAGTATTTGAAAGTGACCATAAATTTTGCAAAGCAAGGGCTTCCCTGGTGGTGCAGTGGTTGAGAATCTGCCTGCTAATGCAGGGGACACAGGTTTGAGCCCTGGTCTGGGAGGATCCCACATGCCGCAGAGCAACTAGGCCCGTGAGCCACAACTACTGAGCCTGCGCGTGTGGTGCCTGTGCTCCGCAACAAGAGAGGCCGCGATAGTGAGAGGCCCGCGCACCGCGATGAAGAGTGGCCCCCACTTGCCACAACTAGAGAAGGACCTCGCACAGAAACGAAGACCCAACACAGGAAAAATTAATTAATTAATTAATTAATTCCTACCCCCAACATCTAAAAAAAAAAAAAAATCCTATTAACCAAATGATCACTGTATGAATACATGTTTTTTTTAAAAAAAAAATTTTGCAAAGCAAAACATTCCACTGCTAAATACTAGTGTAACATAGAAAGACTTTAGCATGTGTTCTCCCAAACTTAATGAGGAATAAGACACTTACACAGTTTAGTGTCTCATTAAACCTGTCAAATTATCTCTAACAATATTCCAAAAGTAAAAAAAAATCCAACCAATCCCTCTCCATCTCCCAGCCTTGCTTTCCTCTGGTTTTGCTGTACCCTCAGGCAAGCCCTCTGGTGGTGGTGGTGAGATGGCTGCAGAATTCCCAGAGGACCCCCTTGGCGTTCCAAGTCCAGTGGAAAAGCAGTGACACCCCTTTCTGGGCAGTTCAAGTTATTCTACCCAGGGGAGGGAGAGTAGATGCTGGGCAGGCAGAAGAGCAGGGGCGCATCCCAGATGCCCATCAGAAAGCTGCACCGTAAGGCTTGTGGGGCTTTCAGGATCTTAGTTGCCCCACCAGGGATCGAACTCGGGCCCCTGGCAATGAAAGCATGGAGTCCTAACCACTGAACCACCAGGGAATTCCCAAGAATTTACTAATTGAACTAGAGAAAAAGTAGTAAGAATTTACTAATTGAACTAGAGAAAAAGTAGTAAGTCCTATATATCAAAAAAAAATAACTTTATGACAAAAATGAACTAGACAAAAAATATATATATATATATATATATTTTTTTTTTTTTTTTGGTACACGGGCCTCTCACTGTTGTGGCCTCTCCCGTTGCGGAGCACAGGCTCCGGACACGCAGGCCCAGCGGCCATGGCTCACGGGCCTAGCTGCTCCGCGGCATGTGGGATCTTCCCGGACCGGGGCATGAACCCACGTCCCCTGTATTGGCAGGCAGACTCTCAACCACTGCACCACCAGGGAAGCCCTAGACAAAATATTTTTAACATAAATGTAATCAGTTAAAAATTTTTATTTACCAGATTTATAAGGGAACTAATTCTCCCCACCTCAACCCAAAAACATAGGTGCCAAAAGAGAAAATGAGCTATTCCTGTGAGATTTGCACCTTGCAAGAAGTGTCACAAGTCAGGGGTGCAGGGGCTGAGCAATTTTGAAAACTCCAAGAGGACTGTGAGAGAAAGGAGAGAGGGTAGTATTTTTAATAATCACCATAAGTGAAAAATTTTGGAGAGAGGCAGAAATATCTAAAAGGAATTTGGAAGGTTTTTGTACAGTCTATAAATAGTAGAAAAGTGGTTGCCAGGGGCTGGGATGGGGAAAAAAAAGGAAGAAGTGGTTGGTCAAAGGGTAGAAACTTTCAGTTATGAGATGTGTAAAGTCAGAGGATCTAAAATAAAACATGGTGACTACAGTTGATAACAGTGTATTGCATAACTGAAATTTGCTAAAAGAACTTAAATATTCTCACCACCAACCCTAAAAAAGGTCAATATGTGAGGTGATGGATGTTAACTAACTTGATGGGGGGAAACCTTTCACAATATATATGTATATCAAATCATCATATATACACTTTAAACAACTTACGATTTTATTTGTCAATTATACATACAAACTGGGGGTGGGGGGAGGTAGGGAAAGAAATGGAATATTCAAAAAGCCATGTCGAGTGTATGAGGGGAGGAACCAAGATGGCGGAGTAGAAGGAAGTGCTCTCACTCCCTCTTGCGAGAACACCAGAATCACAACCAGCTGCTGGACAATCATCGACAGGAAGACACTAGAACTCACCAAAAAAGACACCCCAGATCCAAAGAAAAAGGAGAAGCCACAATGAGATGGTAGGAGGGGCGCAATCACAGTCAAATCAAATCCCATAACTGCTGGTGGGTGACTCACAGACTAGAGAACACTTATACCACAGGAGTCCACCCACTGGAGTGAAGGTTCCAAGCCCCACATCAGGCTTCCCAACCTGGGGGTCCAGCAACAGGAGGGGGAATTCCTAGGGAATCACACTGTGAAGCCTAGTGAGAACTGTTCGCAGGACTTTGACAGGACTGGAGGAAACAGAGACTCCGCTCTTGGAGGGCACACACAAAGTAGTATGCGTATCGGGACCCAGGGGAAGGATCAGTGACCCCAGGGGGACTGAATCAGACCTACCTGCTAGTGTTGGAGGGTCTCCTGCTGAGGTGGGGGATGGCTGTGGCTCACCATGGGGACAAGGACACTGGCAAAAGAAGTTCTGGGAAGTACTCCTTGGCGTGAGCCCTCCCAGAGTGTGTCATTAGCCCCACCAAAGAGCCCAGGTAGGCTCCTCAGGCAAAACAACCAACAGGGAGGGAACCCAGCCCCACCCATCAACAGTCAAGTGGATTAAAGTTTTACTGAGCTCTGCCCACCACAGCAACAGTCAGCTCTACCCATCACAAGTCCCTCCCATCAGGAAACTTACACAAGCCTCTTAGATAGCCTCATTCACCAGAGGGAAGACAGCAGAAGCAAGAACTAAAGTCCTGCAGCCTGTGGGAAAAAGACCACATTCACAGAAAGACAGACAAGATGAAAAGTCAGAGGGCTATGTATCAGATGAAGGAACAAGGTAAAACCCAAGAAAAACAACTAAATGAAGTGTAGGTAGGCAACCTTCCAGAAAAAAAATTCAGAATAATGATACTAAAGATGATTCAGGACCTTGGAAACAGAATAGAGGTAAAGATCGAGAAGATTCAAGAAATGTTGAACAAAGACCTAGAAGAATTAAAGAACAAACAAACAGAGATGAACAATACAATAACTGAAATGAAAACTACACTAGAAGGAATCAATAGGAGAATGACTGAGGCAGAAGAATAGATAAGTTACCTGGAAAAAAGAATGGTGGAATTCACTGCTGTGGAACAGAATACAGAAAAAAGAATGAAAAGAAATGAAGACAGCCTAAGAGACCTCTGGGACAACATTAAATGCAACAACATTCGCATTACAGGGGTCCCAGAAGGAGAAGAGAGAGAGAAACGACCAGAGAAAATATTTGAAGAGGTTATAGTCGAAAACTTCCCTAACATGGGAAAGCAAATAGCCACCCAAGTCCAGGAAGCGCAGTGAGTCCCATACAGGATGAACCCAAGGAGAAACACACCAAGACACATAGTAATCAAATTGGCAAAAACTAAAGACAGAGAAAAATTATTGAAAGCAGCAAGGGAAAAATGACAAATAACATACAAGAGAACTCCCATAAGGTTAGCAGCTGATTTCTCAGCAGAAACTC
Organism: Phocoena phocoena; assembly: GCF_963924675.1. Lineage (NCBI taxonomy): Eukaryota > Metazoa > Chordata > Mammalia > Artiodactyla > Phocoenidae > Phocoena > Phocoena phocoena. The sequence goes on along the minus strand of NC_089221.1, from coordinate 32,529,085 downwards.
TACAAGCCAGAAGGGAGTGTCATGTTATACTTAAAGTGATGAAAGGGAAGAACTTACAACTAAGATTACTCTACCCAGCAAGGATCTCATTCAGATTCAATGGAGAAATCAAAAGCTTTACAGACAAGCAAAAGCTAAGAGAAATCAGAACTACCAAACCAGCTCTACAACAAATGCTAAAGGAACTTCTCTAACTGGGAAACACAAGAGAAGAAAAGGATCTACAAAAACAAACCCAAAACAATTAAGAAAATCGTCATAGGAATATACATATTGATAATTACCTTAAACATGAATGGATTAAATGCTCCAACCAAAAGACACAGGCTTGCTGAATGGATACAAAAACAAGACCCATATATCTGCTGTCTACAACAGACCCACTTCAGACCTTGGGACACAAACAGACTGAAAGTGAGGGGATGGAAAAGATATTCCATGCAAATGGAAATCAAAAGAAAGCTGGAGTAGCTATACTCATATCAGATAAAATAGAGTTTAAAGTAAAGAAAGTTACAAGAGACAAGGAAGGACACTAAATAATGATCAAGGGATCAATCCAAGAAGAAGATATAACAAATATAAATATATATGCACCCAACATAGGAGCACCTGAATGCATAAGGCAACTGCTAACATCTATAAAAGAAGAAATCGAGAGTAAAACTATAATAGTGGGGGACTTTAACACCTCACTTACACCAATGGACAAATCATCCAAAATGAAAATAAACAAAAAACCAGAAGCTTTAAATGATACAATAGACCACATAGATTTAATTGATATTTATACAACATTCCATCCAAAAACAGCACATTACACTTTCTTCTCAAGTGTGCACAGAGCATTCTCCAGGATAGATCACATCATGGGTCACAAATCAAGCCTCAGTATATTTAATAAAATTGAAATCAAATCAAGCATCTTTTCTGACCACAAACCTATGAGATTAGAAATGAATGACAGGGGAAAAAAATGTAAAAAAAAAACAAACACATGTAGGCTACACAATACGTTACTAAACAACCAAGAGATCACTGAAGAAATCAAAGAGGAAATCAAAAAATACCTAGAGGCAAATTACAATGAAAACCCGACTCTCCAAAACCTATGGGATGCGGCAAAAGCAGTTCTAAGAGGGAAGTTTATAGCTATACAAGCATACTTCAAGAAACAAGAAAAATCTCAAGTAAACAATCTAACCTTACACCTAAAGGAAATACAGAAAGAACAACAAACAAAACCCAAAGTTAGCAGTAGGAAAGAAATCATAAAGACCAGAGCAGAAATAAATGAAATAGAAACAAAGAAAACAATAGCAAAGATCAATAAAACTAAAAGCTGGTTCTTTGAGAAGATAAACAAAATTGATAAACCATTAGCCAGACGCATCAAGAAAAAGAGGGAGAGGACTCAGATCAATAAAATTAGAAATGAAAAAGGAGAAGTTACAACAGACACACAGAAATACAAAACATCCTAAGAGAGTACTATAAGCAACTCTATGCCAATAAAATGGACAACCTGGAAGAAATGGACAAATTCTTAGAAAGGTATAACCTTCCAAGACTGAACCAGGAAGAAACAAGAAATATGAACAGATCAATCACAGGAAATAAAATTGAAACTCTGATTAAAAATTTTCTGACAAACAAAAGTCCAGGACCACGTGGCTTCACAGGTGAATTCTATCAAACATTTAGAGAAGAGTAACACCCATCCTTCTCAAACTCTTCCAAAAAATTGCAGAGGAAGGAACACTCCCAAACTGATTCTATGCGGCCACCATCACCCTGATACCAAAACCAGACAAAGATACTACAAAAAAAGAAAATTACAGACCAATATCACTGATGAATATAGATTCAAAAATACTCAACAAAATACTGCAAACAGAATGCAACAACACATTGAAAGGATCATACACCATGATCAAGTGGGATTTATCCCAGGGATGCAAGGATTCTTCAGTATGTGCAAATCAATCAATGTAATACACCATATTAGTAAATTGAAGAATAAAAACCATATGATCATCTCAATAGATGCAGAAAAAGCTTTTGACAAAATTCAACACTGATTTATGATAAAAACTCTCCAGAAAGTGGGCATAGAGGGAACCTACCTCAACATAATAAAGGCCATATATGACAAACCCACAGCACACATCATTCTCAATGGTGAAAAACTGAAAGCGTTTCCTCTAAGATCATGAAGAAGCCAAGGATGTCCACTCTCACCACTATTATTCAACATAGTTTTGGAAGTCCTAGCCATGGCAATCAGAGAAATAAAAGGAATACAAATTGGAAAAGAAGAAGTAAAACTGTCAGTGTTTGCGGATGACATGATACTATACGTAGTGAATCCTAAAGATGCCACCAGAAAACTACTGGAGCTAATCAATGAATTTGTTAAAGTTGCAGGATACAAAATTAATGCACAGAAATCTCTTGCATTCCTATACACTAATGATGAAAAATCTGAAAGAGAAATTAAGGAAACACTCCCATTTACCATTGCAACAAAAAGAATAATATACCTAGGAATAAACCTACCTAGGGAGACAAAAGACCTGTATGCAGAAAACTATAAGACACTGATGAAGGAAATTAAGGATTATACCAACAGATGGAGAGATATACTATATTCTTGGATTGGAAGAATCAATATTGTGAAAATGACTATACCACCCAAAGCAATCTACAGATTCAATGCAATCCCTATCAAATTACCAATGGCGTTTTTTATGGAACTAGAACAAATCATCTTAAATTTTGTATGGAGACACAAGAGACCCCGAGCAGCCAAAGAAGTCTTGAGGGAAAAAAACAGAGCTGGAGGAATCAGACTCCCTTACTTCGGACTATACTACAAAGCTACAGTAATCAAGACAATATGGTACTGGTACAAAAACAGAAATATAGATCAATGGAACAAGATAGAAAGCCAAGAGATAAACCCACGCACCTATGGTCAGCTAATCTATGACAAAGGAGGCAAAGATATACAATGGAGAAAAGACAGTCTCTTCAATAAGTGGTGCTTGGAAAATTGGACAGCTACATGTAAGAGAATGAAATTAGAACACTCCCTAACACCATATACAAAAATAAATTCAAAATGGATTTGAGACCTAAATGTAATGCTGGACACTATAATACTCTTAGAGGAAAACATAGGAAGAACACTCTCTGACATAAATCACAGCAAGATGTTTTTTGATCCACCTCCTAGAGTAATGGAAATAAAACCAAAAATAAACAAATGGGACATAATGGAACTTAAAAGCTTTTTCACAGCAAAGGTAACCATAAACAAGACGAAAAGACAACCCTCAGAATGGGAGAAAATATTTGCAAAGGAATCAATGGACAAAGGATTAATCTCCAAAATATATAAACAGCTCATGCAGCTCAATATTAAAGAAACAAACAACCCAATCCAAAAATGGGCAGAATACCTAAATAGACATTTCTCCAAAGAAGACATACAGATGGCCAAGAAGCACATGAAAAGCTGCTCAACATCACTAATGATTAGAGAAATGCAAACCAAAACTACAATGAGGTATCACCTCACACCAGTTAGAGTGGGCATCATCAGAAAACCTACAAACAACAAATGGTGGAGAGGGTGTGGAGAAAAGGGGACCCTCTTGCACTGTTGGTGGGAATGTTAATTGATATAGCTACTATGGAGAACAGTATGGAGGTTCCTTAAAAAACTAAATATAGAACTACCATATGACCCAGCAATCCCACTACTGGGCATATACTCAGAGAAAACCATAATTCAAAAAGACACATGCACCCCACTGTTCATTGCAGCACTATTTACAATAGCCAGGTCATGGAAGCAACCTAAATGCCCATCAACAGATGAATGGATGAAGAAGATGTGGTATTTATATACAATGGAGTCTTACTCGGCCATAAAATGGAACAAAATTGAGTCATTTGTTGAGACATGGATGGACCTAGAGCCTGTCATACATAGTGAAGTAATTCAGAAAGAGAAAAATAAATATCATATATTAATGCATGTATGTGGAACCTAGAAAAATGGTACAGATGAACTGGTTTGCAGGGAATATTTGAGACACAGATGTAGAGAACAAACGTATGGACACCAAGGGGGGAAAACCACGGAGGGGGGGGATGGTGGTGTGCTGAATTGGGCGATTGGGATTGACATGTATACACTGATGTGTATAAAATTGATGACTAATAAGAACCTGCAGTATAAAAAAAAAACAAAAAAATAACAACTAATACTAAACTTTCTTTGGGTTATTTGTATAGAAATATGTTAATATAAATGTTTTAGATGTTACATGAAACTTCTAAAAATCTTATATGTTCTGGTATAAAGTTATAAATCATAATTCTAGTTATTACTTTAAAATGTGAAATGTATATCTCAGAAATAAATAAATTTCCTTGTCAATTGCATTATTATGAACTTTCTTCAAATCTTTAAACCGTGGTCATTTTTAAGTCTTTTGTCATTTACAGACATTTCTGAGTGTACTCTGATGCTTTTGCAAAAGTGTTCCTATAAAAGGGTTTCATCTTCAAGGAATTTATGAAAAGCCTCTGACAAGTACAGGTTTCTGGTAACTGACTATACTGCTGAACTGAATGAATGAGCATTTTCAGAACTCTAAAGGAGACCTGATGAATTCATACAAGTGCTAACAAAAGATCAAGATAAAAACAAATTAATTACATGGGACTGAGTGAACTGATGTGGATGATTATAATTTTTGTGACTTTCTGTTTGAATTAAAAAAAAGAAATCCCACAAGGACTCAGAGGCAAAAAATATACAAATCAATTTTCACTGCAAAGTAAAGGAGCTGTTACAGTGGAGGATTACTGGACTGAATGTCAATATTATGACACAGTATGAGTATTTTTCATGTTTGGTAATTGCAACCGTTGTTGCTTTTGTTGTGGTCATCCATTTACAATGCTTGGTGTCAGTTTATTTATCTCTTGTAAAAATAAAATACAGTGTGTGTGTGTGTGTGTGTGTGTGTGTGTGTGTGTGTGTGTGGAAAAAAATGAACTTAAAAAGAAAAATAAGAAGGAAAAAAAATGACTTTATGAGGGCAAGAGTGTTGAGGAGGATTCAGAGAATCATAATGCTATAGAGATTTTGTAAGCATTTAAGAATAAAAATATGTAGATCTTTTAATTGTGTAAATATAAAAGCTGGTATGCAGAAAGAAAATAAAAAAGCCATGTCACATGATACTGAGAGTATTAAACTCTTTACAGCATTAATTAGAATAATTAGAATGCATTTCTTACATATTTATGTTTAAAATCCTCATTTCTACATACTTGGAATAGCCAGTTCTTATAGTTTGAAGATTTGTCTTAATTCACAGTATTTTTTGCTTTGCTTCTTAGGTACCAGCAAGGTCTCAACGTCCTACTCAACAACTTCCCTACCACCACCTCCACCATCCCATCCAGCCTGCCAGCCACCATTGCCAGCATCTCACCCAACACAATCGGCAGTCCCAAGTCTACCTCCCAGAAACATTAAACCTCCCTTAGATCTCAAGTAAGCAAAAGGTTATCTTGCCATTTCTTTGTCAGTCTCTTGCCATGGATTTTCAAACTATGTTTGGCTGAATGCTGTGGGTTCCATGGTAAGCTAATGGATCCACAAAGATGAGCAGTTGGTAGGGGGAAAAGATGGCTGAGCGAGCTGCTCTCACACACCATACCTTTGAGCAACTCTTATTTCTCTGTTTTTTCAGTGGTTTTCCCCTTAAGAGTTCATCTGAAGAAATTTTCCAGTGCCTTTTTAGAAGTTCTGAAGCATTCTTCAGGTCAGCACCACCACCATCACCATTAGCATCACCACAACCACCATTAACATCATCACCACCATTATCATCACCAACACCACAGCCATCACCACCATCACCATTATCATCATCACCACCACCATCATTATCATCACCACCAGCACCATCATTGCCATCATCACCACTATCACAACCACCATCACCACCATTATCATCACCACCACCACCACCATATTTTACTCACTGCCTATGATGTGCTAGGCACGTTACATGTATAATCCTTATAACTTTATTGAGTGGATAGTGTTATCATCCTGTCACAGATGAGTAAATGGAACTTTACAGAGGCTAAGTAACTTCTCCAAATGTGAGTCAATGTCAGTCTGAGTCCAAAGAAAATGTGAGCTTTTAACCACTCTGCTAAATAACCTCCTTTAAGTAAAAAATGGAGATTTTCTCTGAATAGTCAGATTTTTGACTGTGTATTAAAACACTAGGAAACTTATTCAAGCCCACTCTCACTTTTCTTAGATGGTAGTTTTAGAAATGTCAAAACTGTATGGGTTGTATGCACGGGCTCTTTATCCGTGATTTACCAGAATAGCTGGTTGAGGAAAAAGCAAGCAGAAGCTTGGGATAGATGAAATGTTTTAAAAAGAAATAGCCAGACGATGGCAAGCATAGATTCCTTTGGCAAGTCAGAGTAGATCTTCCGTTTCCTCTTCTAGAAAATTGTTTTGCATGATTCTCCTTTACCACAAGTAAGTAATATGACAAAATATTTAGCTACGTTTGTTTTTCCTTCACTTCAATCCCCTATCAGATTGATATTCATTACATTTAAAGTACTTAATATCCTTAATCCTTCTGATAAAATCTATTAATATCAAAATCCGATTGACAGCTTTCCTTTAATGCTGATGATTACAATTTAGAGCAGGGGTTGAAAACATGTTTGCCATGGGTAGCCACCACTATGTTTCACTTTATTAGGCTTTGGGTGGGGGGTGTGGTTAAAGGCATAACTTCAACTAACTAGAAGGTGTTAGAGCAGCTTAGTGGCTACAATCCTCTGTATAAGCTGCACTGTGCATTTATGTTAACTACATGCCCTTCCAGGCATTTGAGTTTATGAATCCTAATTTATGATTACCAGCTACCAAATAAAGAGTGTTAGCCATCTGCCTACTAAGATATGTGTCAAATAAATATTAGTTTAATTAAAATAACTAATAGGTGTTCTTATACACACTTGATTTCTGTGTAAATTACTTTCCTTTCACATGTATTAAATCCTGTGTCTTTTTCCTAATTTTGTTCTTACTCTGATGAATTTAACCCATTAGATTTCGATCTTAGTACTTTTGAATTTTATTATATGACTCTATCCCAGCTCCTGGCTTCAGTTAGGCTTCTGGATCCTGTTTAATTCTAGTGAGAAATTTCAGTAAATAGCTTGAGCATGAATTCCTGATAATTTCTAAGGCATAAAGACTGGTAGTTCTTTGATTGAAGAAATCATGGAGAGGAGAAGGGTTTGGCATTATTCCTGCTGTTTGGGAGTCCCCAAGACCACCCATATGATTGATGATCCACTAAAAGGACACACGGGACTCAGAACATAGTAGTACTCATGGCTAAGATTTATCCCACTCCCACTCTCCTTCTAAACCTGGCAGTGGACAGAGTAGGACTGCTCTTTTCTCCATGTACAAAAATGTAATACAAGTGTAATGTTGCTTCTCAGGAAAGCCTTTTAGAGGCAGCTTTTACTGAAAGCTGGCACCTAGACACCTTCTGCCTAGCAACTACCAAAATACCAGACTTCTAGAAGGAAAGCAGGTGTTCACCGTAAGTCATGTTGTTTATACAATCTAGGCACAGCAAAGCATTCTTATCATTAGGCAACTTTTCCTATCAGTGCAGGAAATGCTTTCGGAGCTGAGTTCCCAGTTACAAACTAACAGCCCATTTTGATAGAAGATTCTTTTAAAAATAGCAACTTCAGGCCTGCTATGATAACTCTTTTCTGTAAACCTACACCCTAGAATCCACTGTGATAAGGTGGAGAATAAAAAGTTATAAAAAGAAGAAAGGATTTCAAAAAGAGACCAGTAGCCTGGACTACAACATCATACCAATGCTGGTCAATTTCCCAACTTTGTAGGAAATTCGTACAAAGTTGAAAAGAGCCCGCCAACCAGCCAGGTTCAAATTTTCACTTGTAATAGTGTTTTCATCAGAAATCAGCAAAATCCACCAATTGTAATAAACTTAACCTCATCCCTATTTCCATCTTATTAAGGACTCCTAATAAGAAAGTTTGATTCATCTAAGAGTTACTCTTACTCTCAGAAAAAAGATGGAGAGAAACAAGAATCTTAGATGTTACATTGCCTAGATAAGCTAGAACTGGCACATCTGAAAGTTAAATGTCAGATGAAGAGAACAGAGAAAACAAAAGCCAAGGGACATCTATAAGACAATTCTTTTTTTAAGTAAAAATGTGGTGTATGGTGTAAGGCTTTCAAGCTCCCATCAGAGAGCTCAAGTAAAATCCAAAATGAAGAAATAATCTGGGTTGGAAACTTTCCCCCAAGGAGGGGAAGCTAGAAAAGACACAAAGAGGAAATGAAAGTAACATCGGTCTTGATATTCAGTCTCACAAATTTATATTTCATGTGAGAGGGAAATATATGGAATGATTTTTAAGTAAAATTGTGAGTGATGTATGTTCTATGCTTTTTCTTCTCACCACCACCCTTCCAATAATAATTTTTTTAGCCACTACTTTGTGCCTTTGCAATAGAAATTCACAAAATATCAGTGAACAAAATAAAGATTCCTGCCCACATAAAACAGGGGGCAAGAGACACAAGGGAAAAAAAAATAATAAACAAGTAAAGGATATAGCATGTTAGGAAATATCAAGTGCTATAGGAGAAAGTAGAGCAGGTTAGTGGTGTAGTGTGAGGGTTGGGGACAGCGTGTTGCAACTTTAAAGGGACAGGTGAGGGTCACTTCCCTTATAGGAAGTTATACTGGAGCAAAGACTCAAGGAGGTGAAGGAGTTAGTCACGCAGATATCTGGAGGAAGACCATTCCAGGCAGAGAGGACAGACAGAACAGAGCCCTAGAATGTCCAGGGACTCAGAAGGAGGTAGCTGGGGCTGGAGTAGATGAACAAGGGAAGGAGTAGGAGGGAAAGATTCAGCTCATGCAGGTCCCTGTGGGTCATGATAGAGATTACAGCTCTTATCCTAAGTGAAATGGGAAACCCTGAAGAGCTAGAGCAGAGCAGTGACGTTCTCACACTTATGTTTTGTAAATATCACCTTAACAGCTGTCTGAAAAGGGACAGTTGGCAAAAATTGAAGAAGGGAAACCAGTTAGGCAGATAGGGCAGAAGTGCAGGCAAGGTGCAGAGGTGGCTCTAACCAGGAGGGTGCAGGGCAAATGGTACGAGGTCCAGATTCTGGATGTATTTTGAAGGTAGAGACTACAGAATTTGGATTTGGGGTATGAAATAAAAGGAGGATCCAATGTGGCTCCAAGGTCTGAGCCTGAGTAACTCCAAGGCTGATGTGTCCATCAACCGAAATGGGATTGGCTGAAGGTGAGCAAGTTTGGGCCTGGGGAAGATCAGGAGAGCCCAGCTATGTTAAGCTTGTGGCATCTATTAAACACGCAAGCGCAGATGTTGAGGAGGCAATTAGGTATAAGAAGTGAAGAGTTTGGGAGAGAGTTCTCGGTTAAAAATATATATTTGAGAGTTATGGGTGTATATTCCACACTTAAAGTCCTGACACTGTTAAGATCACTAAGGAAGTGAATTCCTAGAACCAAGAATTAGAACAACGAAGAACTAGTGCTCAGGTGAGGGACTGGCTTCCCAAAGGCATAAATGACTGATAAGGTTCACAGTTCTCCCCAGGGTGTAGAGTCTGTATTGCTTATGGCAAGAAAAGGAATCGGGATCAAAGAAAGAATTTCAGGAGATCTCCCGGCCTTTATCACCTGCCTACTTCCCAGAAGTCACTTGTAATTATATCTTTCAGGTCAGTATGCCTTAAGAATGTGAAGAATTGGAGGCAGGTGAGAATTACGAATAATAAACATCTTCAAAAAGACAGTAGTTGAGGCCAAAGTTGTACTGTATTTTAAATTGTATTGTTTCCCCACCTAGTGGTCAGAAATCAGCTAGTTCCATTTTCTATTTTACTCAGACATCTGAAGAGGAACTGAAATGGGTCAAAGGAGCTCATTTATCAGTTTTAGTGTTCAAATCAATATCTTTAGGGTAACGCATTTCTTGGTACCATTTTAAAAAATTAATTATAATTTTAACAGTATAACTCATTCATATGAACACAGAACCAGTGGTTGAATATTGTGGTATACAAAGCAAATTACATGGTTACTAACAGTAATGAAACAGGAAAAGTGAAGTAATAAATAATGGAAATGACTAAGGTTGGAAAAGGAAATGTTAAGCAGTTCTTACCCTGAGGTCATTCTTAGTCAGTGTAAGACTTTTCTTTTTCTGGCTCTAAAATTAGAGGAAAAGTAAGAATTTACCATTATAACCTTTTTATTAGTTAGAAAAGCTTAACACTTATGACAAAATTCAAAACCCATTTATGATAAAAGCCCTCCAGAGAGTAGGCATAGAGGGAACTTTCCTCAACATAATAAAGGCCATATATGACAAACCCACAGCCAACATCGTCCTCAATGGTGATAAACTGAAACCATTTCCACTAAGATCAGGAACAAGACAAGGTTGCCCACTCTCACCACTATTACTCAACATAGATTTGGAAGTTTTAGCCACAGCAATCAGAGAAGAAAAAGAAATAAAAGGAATACAAATTGGAAAAGAAGAAGTAAAACTGTAATTGTTTGCAGATGACATGATACTATACATAGAGAATCCTAAAGATGCCAGAAACCTACTAGAACTAATCAATGAATTTTGTAAAGTAGCAGGATACAAAATTAATGCACAGAAATCTCTGGCATTCCTATACACTAATGATGAAAAATCTGAAAGTGAAATCAAGAAAACACTGCCATTTACCACTGCAACGAAAAGAATATAATATCTAGGAATAAACCTACCCAAGGAGACAAAATATCTGTATGTAGAAAATTATAAGACACTGATGAAAGAAATTAAAGATGATACAAATAGATGGAGAGATATACCATGTTCTTGGATTGGAAGAATCAACATTGTGAAAATGACTTTACTACCCAAAGCAATCTACAGATTCAATGCAATCCCTATCAAACTACCACTGGCATTTGTCACAAAACTAAAACAAAAAATTTCACAATTTGTATGGAGACACAAAAGACCCCGAATAGCCAAAGCAATTTTGAGAAAGGAAAACAGAGCTGGAGGAATCAGGCTCCCTGACTTCAGACTATACTACAAAGCTACAGTAATCAAGACAGTACAGTACTGACACAAAAACAAATACAGATCAGTGGAACAGGATAGAAAGCCCAGAGATAAACCCATGCACAATGGTCACCTTATCTTTGATAAAGGAAGCAAGAATATACAATGGACAAAAGAAAGCCTCTTCAATAAGTGGTGCTGGGAAAACTGGACAGCTACATGTAAAAGAATGAATTTAGAACACTCCCTAACACTATACACAAAAATAAACTCAAAATGGAATAGAGACCTAAGTGTAAGACCGGACACTATAAAACTCTTAGAGGAAAACATAGGAAGAGCACTCTCTGACATAAATCACAGCAAGATCTTTTTTGATCCACCTCCCTAGAGCAATGGAAATAAAAACAAAAATAAACAAATGGGACCTACTGAAACTTAAAAGCTTTTGCAAAGTAAAGGAAACTACAAACAAGACAAAAAGACAACCCTCAGAATGGGAGAAAATATTTGCAAAGGAATCAATGGACAAAGGATTAATCTCCAAAATATATAAACTGCTCATGCAGCTCAATATTAAAGAAACAAACAACCCAATCCAAAAATGGGCAGAAGACCTAAGTAGACATTTCTCCAAATAAGACATACAGATGGCCAAGAAGCACATGAAATGCTGCTCAACATCACTAATTATTAGAGAAATGCAAATCAAAACTACAATGAGGTATCACCTCACACCAGATAGAATGGGCATCATCAGAAAATCTACAAAAACAAATGCTGGAGAGGGTGTGGAGAAAAGGGGACCCTCTTGCACTGTTGGTGGGAGTGTAAATTGATACAGCCACTATGGAGAACAGTATGGAGGTTCCTTAAAAAACTACAAATAGAACTACCATACGACCCAGCAATCCCACTACTGAGCATATACCTTGAGAAAACCATAATTCAAAACGAGTCATGTAGCAAAATGTTTACTGCAGCTCTATTTACAATAGCCAGGACATGGAAGCAACCTAAGTGTCCATCGACAGATGAATGGATAAAGATGTAGCACATATATTACTCAGCCATAAAAAGAAACGAAATTAAGTTATTTGTAGTGAGGTGGATGGACCTAGAGTCTGTCATACAGAATGAAGTAAGTCAGAAAGAGAAAAACAAATACCATATGCTAATACATATATATGGAATCTTAAAAAAAAAAATGGTCATGAAGAACCAAGGGGCAAGACGGTAACAAAGACACAGACCTACTAGAGAATGGACTTGAGGACACAGGGAAGGGTAAGAGTAAGGTGGCACAAAGTGAGAGAGTGGCGTGGACATATATACACTACCAAGCGTAAAATAGATTGCTAGTGGGAAGCAGCCGCATAGCACACGGAGATCAGCTCAGCGCTTTGTGACTACCTAGAGGGGTGGGATAGGGAGGGTGGGAGGGAGGGAGACGCAAGAGGGAGGAGATATGGGGACATGTATATGTATAACTGATTCACTTTTTTATAAAGCAGAAACTAACACACCATTGTAAAGCAATTATACTCCAATAAAGATGTTAAAAAAAAATAGCACTTTCTTCAACATATTTTGAACATTAAAAAAAAGAAAGAAATGCTTAACACTTTCTGGAATTTTGAGACTTGCCATATCAGTCATGCACTCCCAGACAGTCTTACCTAAGTCCATTTGCTTTAAGAAGTCATAGTTTTATAATTTCTCATGTGTTAAATACAGGAAGTCATATTCCAGAGAAAAATTCATGGGATTTCGTTTTTAGTAAGGTCAGGTATAGAACAAAGTTTTATAAGTCACTTAGATTTCCTCCTTCTTCTTTAAAAATCAAACTGAGAATTAAGAGCTAAAGTCACGGAATAAAGGTCATGAATAGGGAATAAGGTATAAAGGTCAACAGTTCCCATCTTTAAAAGTCAGGAAATAGAGCTCTAATAGCTTTCTAAACATGACATTAAATTAATTTTGCTTTTCCTGTTTAATTCTGTATGCTTTGTTTATACTAAAACAAAGAACTATGGTGAAAGGCCTTCTTGAATAGATGTCCTTATTGTAACAACTGATAAGCTTCCTTTTCTTCTTTACCCGCTCCCTCTGTTTACTTTTCTAGGACTTGGGTTGTGGCTAGTGTCGTTGTTTGTCTCTTTATCTCTCTGTGTGGCTTTTCTCAATGCCTGGAACACTTTTTTGAGCAGTTGGTGACAGTTTGATCTGGGTCTATCCTTGACACTCACCTATTTCTTCCCCTCATCTTTCTTCCTTTTATTCTTCACTGTTATTCCTATTCTTAACACAATTTCATATTTAGTGACTATATTAATGTTCTATATATGGTGAATTCAGACCTATATAAAACTAAAATTTATATGCTATAATGTTGGTTCCATGAATATATATATGCATACAAACATTATCTACAAGTAATAATTGGTTGACATTAAAGTGCAGGTGTATATGTATGAGTGTGCTATGCAGATCCCCTTCATTTTGCAAATATTTGTAATTCATCCAAGTGTTTCAGGAAGTAAACTGCAAGTCTAGTAGTCTTTTTAACTTATATTCTTCTTCAAAAATGATAATAAACAATTCACCTTAGTAATAAGCGTTTGTTTCTTAGTATTACTAAGACATCTTTAATTTGGCCAAAAGAAATCAAAGTCCTATACATAAGAGGAATTATTCTAATAGCTTCCTAAAAATGACAGTCATAATAATAAATTAACTAACAGTGATAATCTCTTTATTCCAAGGGCTTATGGTTTTGTAGTAGGAATAGAGACCTGCAAGTAATTGCTCTATAATTATAGCAATCCAGAATAATCTCTGTAGTGAGCAATGTATGACATATGGAAGCAGCAACTGTGTGAGCTTGGGGGAGTTGGGATAACTTCACAGAGGAGGGAGTGTTTAAAAAGAGGCTTAAAGATTTAAAGATTAAGGAGGGCCACAGCAGGGGATGATGAGAAGGGAGAATTATTCCAGAGAAGGCAAACAGCAGGGGGGCTAAGCATGGAGAAACAAGAAAGCAGTGTTCAGAGAATAAGTGAATTCAGTATTAATATGTGAAAAGAAGACAATGTAAGAAGAGGAAATATGGAAAATAAAACTCTTAAAGAGCAGGACAGATCTTAAGAACTATATACCATGAAAAGAACTATAGATTTTATTCTGTAAAATGTCAGTGTATTTTGATGTCTAAGGTATTTATATCTTGTGCTTTGAATTAATATTTAATTCACTAAAGTTAATAATGCAAAGGCCTAATTTATTTTAAATACTTAAACTCACATAATATAACTTGCTATGCAATTTATACACCTAGCAATTTTTATTTAAATAAGAATAATTATTTTCAGGGAGATCTCTGATTAATGATTGGAAAACTCAGACTAACTTCTTTCAGATCAATAGTTATGTTTATAATAAATTTAAGTAATTAAACTCCCTTACATGTTTCCCATTATGTGTATAAATTTACATATTGAATTTTTTTTTCAAGCATTTCTGGTACCTACCTGACTGAACAAATTTCATAACTCCACTCAGCAAAACCTCCCAAGAACTTAAACAACTCTTGTAAACCTATTAAACCATATCCATTTCTCTTATCTACTCCAACTGCATTTGCAATTGGATTTTTCTTATACTTCTCTTTTAAATTTTATTTTATTTATTTTTTTATACAACAGGTTCTTATTAGTCATCAGTTTTATACACATCAGTGTATACATATCAATCCCAATCGCCCAATTCATCACACCACCATCCCCACCACCCCCCAGCTATCCCCCCTTGGTGTCCATATGTTTGTTCTCTACATCTGTGTCTCAACTTCTGCCCTGCAAACCGATTCATCTGTACCATTGTTCTCGGTTCCACATACATATGTTAATATACGATATTTGTTTTTCTCTTTCTGACTTACTACACTCTGTATCCATGTCTCAACAAAAGACCCAATTTCGTTCCTTTTTATGGCTGAGTAATATTCCATTGTATATATGTAACACATCTTCTTAATCCATTCGTCTGTCAATGGGCATTTAGGTTGCTTTCATGACCTGGCTATTGTAAATAGTGCTGCAATGAACACTGGGGTGCATGTGTCTTTTTGAATTATGATTTACTCTGGGTATATGCCCAGTAGTGGGATTGCTGTATCATATGGTAATTCTATTTTTCATTATTTAAGGAACATCCATACTGTTTTCCATAGTGACTGTATCAATTTACATTCCCAGCAACAGTGCAAGAGTGTTCCCCTTTCTCCACACCATCTCCAGCATTTGTTGTTTGTAGATTTTCTGATGATGTCCCCATTCTAACTGGTGTGAGGTGATACCTCATTGTAGTTTTGATTTGCATTTCTCTAATATTTGTGATGCTGAGCAGCTTTTCATGTGCTTCTTGGCCATCTGTATGTCTTCTTTGGAGAAATGTCTATTTAGGTCTTCTGCCCATTTTTGGATTGGGTCGTTTGTTTCTTTAATATTGAGCTGCATGTGCTGTTTATATATTTTGGAGATTAATCCTTTATCCGTTGACTCGTTTGCAAATATTTCTCCCATTCTGAGGGTTGTCTTTTCATCTTGTTTATGGTTTCCTTTGCTGTGCAAAAGCTTTTAAGTTTCATTACGTCCCATTTGTTTATTTTTGTTTTTATTTCCATTACTCTAGGAGGTGGATCAAAAAAGATCTTGCGGGCTTCCCTAGTGGCGTGGTGGTTGAGAGTCCACCTGCCAATGCAGGGGACACGGGTTCGTGCCCCGGTCTGGGAAGATCCCACATGCCGCGGAGCGGCTGGGCCCGTGGGCCATGGCCGCTGAGCCTACACGTCCGGAGCCTGTGCTCCGCAACAGGAGAGGCCACAGCAGTGAGAGGCCTGCGTACCACCAAAAAAAAAAGATCTTGCTGTGATTTATGTCAAAGAGTGTTCTTCCTATGTTTTTCTCTAAGAGTTTTATAGTGTCTGGTCTTACATTTAGGTCTCAAATCCATTTTGAGTTTATTTTTGTGTATGGTGTTAGGGAGTGTTCTAATTTCATTCTTTTACATATAGCTGTCCAGTTTTCCCAGCACCACTTATTGAAGAGGCTTTCTTTTGTCCATTGTATATCCTTGCCTCCTTTGTCATAGATTAATTGACCATAGGTGTGTGGGTTTATCTCTGGGCTTTCTATCTTGTTCCATTGATCTATGTTTCTGTTTTTGTACCAGTACTATATTTTCTTGATTACTGTAGCTTTGTAATAGAGTCTGAGGCCAGGGAGTCTGATTCCTCCAGATCCGTTTTTTTCCCTCCAGACTGCTTTCGCTATACGGGGTCTTTTGTGTTTCCGTACAAATTTTAAGATGATTTGTTCTAGTTCCATAAAAAATGCCATTGGTAATTTAATAGGGATTGCATTGAATCTGTAGATTGCTTTGGGTACTATAGTCAATTTCACAATGTTGATTCTTCCAATCCAAGAACATGGTATATCCCTCCATCTGTTGGTATCATCTTTAATTTCTTTCATCAGTGTCTTATAGTTTTCTGCATACAGGTCTTTTGTCTCCCTCGGTAGGTTTATTCCTAGGTATTTTATTCTTTTTGTTGCAATGGTAAATGGAAATGTTTCCTTAATTTCTCTTTCAGATTTTTCATCATTAGTGTATAGGAATGCAAGAGATTTCTGTGCATTAATTTTGTTTCTTGCAACTTTATTAAATTCATTGATTAGGTCTTGTAGTTTTCTGGTGGCATTTTTAGCATTCTTTATGTATAGTACCATGTCATCTGCAAACAGTGACAGTTTTACTTCTTCTTTTCCAATTTGTATTCCTTTTATTTCTTTTTCTTCTCTGATTGTCGTGGCTAGGACTCGCAAAACTATGTTGAATAATAGCCATGAGAGCAGACATCCTTGTCTTGTTCCTGATCTTAGAGGAAACGCTTTCAATTTTTCACCATTGAGAATGGTGTTTGCTGTGGGTTTGCCATTTATGGCCTTTATTATGTTGAGGTAGGTTCCCTCTATGCCCACTTTCTGGAGAGTTTTTATCATAAATCAGTGTTGAATTTTGTCAAAAGCTTTAGCTGCATCTATTGAGATGATCATATAGTTTTTATTCTTCAATTTACTAATATGGTGTATTACATTGATTGATTTGCGCATACTGAAGAATCCTTGCATCCCTGGGATAAATCCCACTTGATCATGGTGTATGATCCTTTCAATGTGTTGTTGCATTCTGTTTGCAGTATTTTGTTGAGTATTTTTGAATCTATATTCATCAGTGATATTGGTCTGTAATTTTCTTTTTTTGTAGTATCTTTGTCTGGTTTTGGTATCAGGGTGATGGTGGCCGCATAGAATCAGTTTGGGAGTGTTCCTTCCTCTGCAATTTTTTGGAAGAGTTTGAGAAGGCTGGGTGTTAGCTCTTCTCTAAATGTTTGATAGAATTCACCTGTGAAGCCATCTGGTCCTGGACTTTTGTCAGAAAAATTTTAATCAGAGTTTCAATTTCATTTCCTATGATTGATCTGTTCATATTTCTTGTTTCTTCCTGGTTCAGTCTTGGAAGGTTATACCTTTCTAAGAATTTGTCCATTTCTTCCAGGTTGTCCATTTTATTGGCATAGAGTTGCTTATAGTAGTCTCTTAGGATGTTTTGTAGTTCTGTGTGTCTGTTGTAACTTCTCCTTTTTCATTTCTAATTTTATTGATCTGAGTCCTCTCCCTCTTTTTCTTGATGAGTCTGGCTAATGGTTTATCAATTTTGTTTATCTTCTCAAAGAACCAACTTTTAGTTTTATTGATCTTTGCTATTGTTTTCTTTGTTTCTATTTCATTTATTTCTGCTCTGGTCTTTATGATTTCTTTCATTCTGCTAACCTTGGGTTTTGTTTGTTCTTCTTTCTCTAGTTCCTTTAGGTGTAAGGTTAGATTGTTTATTTGAGATTTTTCTTGTTTCTTGAAGTAGGCTTGTATAGCTATAAACTTCCCTCTTAGAACTGCTTTTGCTACATCCCATAGGTTTTGGATAGTTGTGTTTTCATTGTTATTTGTCTCTAGGTATCTTTTTGATTTCCTCTCTGATTTCTTCAGTGATCTCCTGGTTATTTAGTAACGTATTGTTTAGCCTCCATGTGTTTGTGTTTCTTACGTTTTGTCCCCTGTAATTCATTCGTAATCTCATAGCATTGTGGTCAGAAAAGATGCTTGATATGATTTCAATTTTCTTAAATTTACCAAGGCTTGATCTCTGACCTACGATGTTATCTATCCTGGGGAATGTTCCATGCACACTTAAGAAGAAAGTGTAGTCTGCTGTTTTTGGATGCAATGTCCTATAAATATCAATGAAATCTATCTGGTCTATTGCATCATTTAAAGCTTCTGTTTCCTTATTTATTTTCATTTAGAATGATCTGTCCATTGGTGTAAGTGAGGTGTTAAAGTCCCTCACTATTATTATTTTACTCTTGATTTCCTCTTTATAGCTGTTAACAGTTCCTTATGTATTCAGGTGCTCCTATGTTGGGTGCATATATATTTATATTTGTTATATCTTCTTCTTGGATTGATCCCTTGATCATTATGTAGTGTCCTTCCTTGTCTCTTTTAACATTCTTTATTTTAAATTCTATTTTATCTGATGTGAGTATTGCTACTCCAGCTTTCTTTTGATTTCCATTTGCATGGAAGATCTTTTTCCATCCCCTCACTTTCAGTCTGTATGTGTCCCTAGGTCTGAAGTGGGTCTCTTGTAGACAGCATATATATGGGTCTTGTTTTTGTATCCATTCAGCAAGCCTGTGTCTTTTGGTTGGAGCATTTAAACCATTCATGTTTAAGGTAATTATAGAAATGTATGTTACTATGACCATTTTCTTAATTGTTTTGGGTTTGTTTTTGTAGATCCTTTTCTTCTCTTGTGTTTCCCAGTTAGAGAAGTTCCTTTAGCATTTGTTGTAGAGCTAGTTTGGTGGTGCTGAATTCTCTTAGCTTTTGCTTGTCTGTAAAGCTTTTGATTTCTCTGTCAAATCTGAATGAGATCCTTGCCAGTTAGAGTAATCTTGGTTGTAGGTTCTTCCCTTTCATCACTTTAAGTATATCATGCCACTCCCTTCTGCCTTGTAGAGTTTCTGCTGAGAATTCAGCTGTTAACTTTATGGGAGTTCCTTTGTATGTTATTTGTCGTTTTTCCCTTTCTGCTTTTAATAATTTTTCTTTGTCTTTAATTTTTGCCAATTTGATTACTATGTGTCTCGGCATGTTTCTCCTTGTGTTTATTCTGTATGGGACTCACTGCACTTCTTGGACTTGGGTGGCTGTTTCCTTTCCCATGTTAGGGAAATTTTCAACTATAATCTCTTCAAATATATTCTCTAGTCCTTTCTCTCTCTTTTCTCCTTCTGCGACCCCTATAATGCAAATGTTGTTGCATTTAATGTTGTCCCAGAGGTCTCTTAGGCTGTCTTCATTTCTTTTAATTCTTTTTTCTTTTTTCTGTTCCGCAGAAGTAAATTCCACAATTCTGTTTTCCAGGTCATTTATTCATTCTTCTGCCTCAGTTATTCTCCTATTGATTCCTTCTAGTGTAGTTTTCATTTCAATTATTGTATTGTTCATCTCTGTTTGTTTGTTCTTTTTTCTTCTAGGTCTTTGTTCAACTTTTCTTGCATCTTCTCGATCTTTGCCTCTTTTCTTCTTTTGAGGTCCTGGATCATCTTTAGTATCATTATTCTGATTTTTTTTTTCTGGAAGGTTGCCTATCTCCACTTCATTTAGTTGTTTTTCTGGGGTTTTATCTTGTTCATTCATCTGGTACATAGCCCTCTGCCTTTTCATCTTGTCTGTCTTTCTGTGAATGTGGTTTTTGTTCCACTGGATGCAGGTTTGTAGTTCTTCTTGCTTCTTCCTCCTCCTGCTGGAATTCCTCCTCCCATTGCCGGACCCCCAGGTTGGGAAGCCTGACGTGGGGCTCAGAACCTTCACTCCAGTGGGTGGACTTCTGTGATATAAGTGTTCTCCAGTCTGTGTCACCCACCCAGCAGTTATGGGATTTGGTTTGACTGTGATTGCGCCCCTCCTACCATCTCATTGTGGCTTCTCCTTTTTCTTTGGATGTGGGGTGTCTTTGTTAGTGAGTTCCAGTGTCTTCCTATCGATGATTGTCCAGCAGCTAGTTGTGATTCTGGTGTTCTTCCAAGAGGGTGTGAGAGCATGTCCTTCTACTCTGCCATCTTGGTTCCTAGTCCTTTTCTTATACTTTTTAAGAAACGTTTATTTTAAAAAATTTTAAGTGTATAAAAGGCAAGAATAGCATAGTATGCACCCATGCACCCTTCCCCAACTTCAACAGTTTTTAACTCACTACCAATCTTGTTTCATCTATACTCCCCCACTTCTCTCTTCTCATATTACTTTGAAACTAATGCCAAGCATCATGTAATAATAACCATAAATATTTCAGTAGGCTTCCCTAAAAATAGACTCTATGTATTAATTTAAGACATAAAGTCTTCAAATTTCCAGTTTTCCCTTAAATTGTATGTGGGTTTTCTTGTTTTTTTGAATAAGAATCCAAGCAAAGTCTAGGGCTTATATGTTTTGTAATTCTCTTTCAATCTCTAGGTTCACCCTCTCTTTCTTTCTTTTTAATTATTGCAATTTATTTGTTGAGCAAATCAAGTTGTTCGTGGGCGTTATAGTTGCCCACAGTCTAGATTGCACTGATCGCTTCCTCACAGTATAGCTTGTGTGTTCCCTATTCCTCTGGAAATTGGTAGTTGGATACAGATGGGTGCTTGATCAAATTTAGTTCTATTTTCTAAATGTACTTCTTTCTTTAGTTAGGTAAGACTCCTTCCTTGGTGATGATATATTCTTTTATTAGGAGCTCATAATTTTGGCTGACTCTGTTTTATGAGGCCAGCAGCCATTGACATTAACATTTAGAGTCCTTAGTTTTCAACTAAAATATTAAGTCTAACTGACAATTTTTTAAGTGATGTGACACAGATTTTCAACTGAATATCTAATATAGTAAATCTCTTAAATACTACAAATACTTAAAATATTGAACATACATATATTGTCCCAATGATTAGAAACAGATTTTTGTACCATGGGCTTGAATTACTTCATTGTTTCTGTATTTAATTCTGAATCATCCAAGATCTAAAAAAGGCTGACTAAGAAAAACAAGTGTCGTGTCATGATCAATTTCACTGGGCCTTTACACTTACCTAGGTAGTTAGCTATGCATATGTGTTAAATTTTAAATGTTTGATTTTTTTAAAAAGTGAGTTTATTAGATAACAGTTTATGACCACATATGTTTATCATCTCAGGTGGAAACTGAGACATGTATATCCATGGCAATTCTTCCTGGGCTACAAGAGTACCCACTAGCCCTTTTTTATGGTCTCAGTGATAGCAAGGCACTTCCTGCTCACATTCTTCAAATCGTGTCAATTTCACATTAGAAAGATCACTTTGGCAGCAGCATGTAGGAGGGACTTTAAGGGTAGGAAAGATGAAGAGCAATTCTCATCACTAGAAGACTGTCCAGAAGGCTACTACATGGGTCCACACTAGCAATGATAGAATCCTGTTCTTGTGTCTAGCAGGATAGAGGAGAGACAGAAGGGGAAGTGCATTATAGGAGACACTAAATACTCAGAACTTGCAGAACTTACAGAACTTGATTAATTCGATGTGGGACTGTAGAAGAGTGAGAAATAAAGGATGACTTAAGGCTTACGTGGTTAAGGGAATTGTGGTGCGATTGACCAAGGTAAGAAACTTAGTAGGAAAAACAGGTTTAGTGTCAGTGAGACATACAAATAAAGATAGATAGGAAGATGAATAGATAGATAGATAGATGAATGGATGGATGGATAGATAGTTAGATAGATAGATAGATAGATGAGTCTGAAGCTCAGAAGTGAGATCTGGGCTAGAGATTTCAACACCAAGATTATATGTGAAACTATGGAGTTATATGAGAACATGAGACTATCTAGAGGCAAATGTAGAGTGAAAATAAAAATGAGGAAGCCAAGACTGGAACACAAAAGAACACCATCACTTAAAAGGAGAAGTCAGAGCAAATTAACCGACAAAGGAAATTGTGGGGTAGTGACCAGAGGGACAAGAAGTGAGTGGGAGAGATTTCTCATGGAAACAAAGGAGACTCCAGGAAGGCAAAATAGCCAATACTGTGATAAGAGCCACAAAGCAATCAAGTAGGTGCTGGCTGAGAAGTGTTTAATGGATTTGGTAATCAAATCTTTTAAGAATAGTTTCAGTGAAGGATTAGCAAGGGAAACCAGATTGTAGTCAATGAAGAAATGAGAAGGAGGAGAGCAAGTAAAGTCGGTGAGTATGGACAGTTTTTTCTACTTTGGGAAAAGGATGATGGCCTTATGGTAATGTGGAGGATTTAGAAAGGTGAAGAGAAGTGTTTGTCCTTCATGAATGAGAGTAACTTGGGCTGAGGGAGAAAACAGTAGTGAGATATTTAGGGATGGGGAGTGAAAGAAGAAGAACAATAATAGTAATATAAATAATATGATGACACACAGAAGGTAGCGAATAAAAGGAGTAAAATAATTGATCATTCAGATAGGATTCAGAACACAGATGGAAGGAACTTCGGTAGGGACAGGTAAGGATGGGCGTAACTGTAGATAAGCTTGGGAGTTAAAGGAATGTATTTTAAGAGAGTTCACCCCCAATAAGTGCTATTTTATCAGTGAAATAAGACACAAGATCATCTGATGAAAAGAGAAAGGAGAGGAATAGGAGATCTGAGGGAAGCAATGAACGTTTTGAATAGCAATTGGGAAGGATGATGCAAGAGAGGGTTGACTAGAAAAAAAGTGTAATGAGATTATAGAATAGTGTTGGGGGTATAGCTGAGATTGAATGTCAATTATTGGTAATATCCTAAATCAGTAAAATGGCAATTTTCCCCAGTTATGCAAATCAACCCAAGAATAGAAATAGAAAATATAGATGGTTCCATAAATCATTAGGGATTCATGAAGCCCAGGTATTGATAGCTGTTATGAGCAGTTGGAGTGAAGTGGTTTGGAATGAAGCACCTTGGAGTTCAAGCCACAAGTGATGGAAGCAAAACCAGATGGAAAACATCTGGAAAAGGGTGATGAGTCAGGATTGGAACTAATGATCTTTGGAATCTGTACTGTACAGCCAATCATATACCTTCAGAACCCAGAATTGACTTATTGACATACTGTCCTTTTAACAGAAAAATATTTCTGCTCTGAAACTAAACTACTGATTAATTGTAGATACTCACTTTGAATGGGCAGTGCTGTGCTCAAGCTCCCCGATTCTCCATTTTTTGCAGCAGTAGTGGCATCAATACAAGGCTAAAGCCTATTCTACTGACTTCTGAAGTTTTAAATCAGAGCAGATATGAAAGAGAAGAGTTATTTTTAAATGATCCTTTTATTCTTTTTTCTTTTTCATTGTAAGGGGAGCATCTACTTGTTCCATTTTCACTTCTTCTTCTCTCTTGTTTTCAGAAGCCCTGTAAATGAAGAATATCAAGATAGTGTCATGCACTCTGATGGTAAGAGGCGAAAGATGTTTTATTTATTTTTTCCCTCCGATACGGAAGTTTGAGTTAATTATTCTCATTGGATCATTAATGGGTCATTATCGTCATTGGTCCATGCAAGACCCGTCTCTTATTTTACTTACTTATTTATTTCCTTTTATCTCCATGACTCACTCCCTTTCCTTCCTCCCCTTTACCAGAGACAAATATTCTAATGTACTTAGTGTGTGTCTTTTGTACATATTCTTTGCATGCTGTTGTATGTGTATATGTACATGTTTCAATTTACACAAACTGTATATTATAGCTCACTCTGGCCTTTTTTTTTATATTCAGCATAATGTGTTTTGGGGGGCTCCTCCATGTTATATATGTATATTTAATTTCTTTCTGTTAACTACTGCACAGCACTCCATGGTATGCATCCTATGCATTCACATTTCACCTTCAACTCGCTGGTACCACAAATAATAGTTCAATGCACCTTCTTGTCCATATCTCCATGTGGACCTCTGAGAGCCTTCCTTTATGTATATCCAGCAGTAGAGTGGCTGCTTGTAAGCAATGGTTTACTCATTCCAACTGAGTAGGATTAGAGTGCTCTCCAGAAGAGCTGCATCTCTGTGTACTCCTATCACAGGGCATGAAGATTCCAAGATGCCTACCTTTCGCCAGTGCATAGTACTATGCAGCTTTCCAGTTGTTTCCAGTCTTACATGCATAAAATGATGACTTGTTTCATTTTCATATCTCTGCTTGCTGCTGAGTTCGAATACTTGATTTGTTTAATAGCCTTTGTGGTTTTCTCTTCTGTACGTTGCCAGTTCCTATTCCTTGACCATTTTTTTCTTGGGGTTGGTATCCTTTTCTGGATGATTTGCAGGAGTTCCTTTGTATTCCAGATATTAATCCTATGTCAGTTGTAGACACTGCAAATATCTTCTCTCATTCTGTCCATTGTCTATTAACTTAGTCCATGCTGTCCTTCACTGAACATAAATATATTTTGATATAATCAAATTCATTAACATTTACTTTGTAATTTATACTTTTTAAGTTTTATTTAAGAAGTCCTATCCCTAGGAAATACAAATATTATCTTCTATGAACTTTAGCCTTTATAGTTAGGTCTTTGATCTCTTTGCAGTCCACTTTTGAGGCATTAGTAGAAATCTAGATTTGTTGTCTCATGTACAAAGCCGGTTTTCCCATTACCATACTCTGAAATCCACCCTTTTCTCATTAATTTATAATGCCACATTTACTGTATTAGCTCTATCGATGTGTTTGTGTCTTTGCATATATAGGTGTGTTTGTGTGTGCATAATGTGTGCTTCTATTTGTGTGTGTGTAAATTTGTGTATCTGTCTCTGAGCTCTCTGCTCTATTCCACTGGTCTATTCATTTGTATATCAGTTCCACACTGTTTTTATTATTATTGTTTTAGATGATGTCTTTGTACCTGGTAATTTATTGATATTACCAAACCCTTGAGCAGTAAAATATCTTTTTAAAAAATCTTATTAACTTGATTTGTTTGACACATGAAAGCAAATCCTTGGGAACAAGTAAGTCGAAAAGTATGAACAAGTTGTGATTTTCTGGTAAAATCTTTGTTCCATACTGCAAGCCCACAAAACCAAATGTGCATGCTTTTCATAAAGAGAATAAAGAGTGTCTTCATTAATTTTTGGCTTTTGCATTATTTTATGAAAGTCAGTGAAATGATTTTATAATTAAATTACAAGATTCAAAAAAGCCATAGTAAGAATCTAAACTGCATATTTTATTTTGTACTTCTATACGTTTGGTAAATTATAAGTTCTGTTACATGATGAACTGTTTTGAATATTATATTGCATTTAATAATACTGTATTAAAGCACTTCTTAATTACAGTACATTAAATTGTATTCTTTTTTTAAACACTTTAGGAACTGGAAATCTGGATGAGGTCAGTTTTTTTTTCCTTCTCATATTATATTGCTGTAACTAGAATATGTAACAATTATTGTGATTCATTTTCTATTGATATAAACCAACAAATAAAAATCCTTATGAGTAATGGTGATTTTTTCCATTTATAATCTTATTTCATCTAAAATGCTTGAGACATTAAACACCCATTATTACACTGACTCATAGTAATTTTGTAATGCTAAACATAGACTGAAGTCTGGCTACACATCTGAATTACATAGCAAGATATAAAATGAAATCTTTCTGTGCTTCCTTTTCCAGTCTGTCTCTAAAAAGGAAACAAAAATATCTTAAATAAGCCAAATTGACACACAAATGTATGCTTGTTTTACTGATTATTTGAGCAATGTAATATGTGTATGTTCCCTTATTAAATAATTACAGTTAATCATTATTAATGTTTTTCTTGACAGGAACAAGAGAGTGAAGGAGAAACATATGAAGACATGTATGAGTTACATTTTTTTACCATGATATTTTCCTTCTAAGATGAATATAATGATTTGTATGAGGGAGAGTGGAGGGATATTCAACACTGGGAGGGAAATGATGGGCATTCAAATGATAACCTTTATTTCAATACAAAGGACTAAAGATTCTTTTCTTGTCTAAGGATTTTACAGAGGATTCTATTAAAATGTCATCCCCGGAGAGGTCAGAGGCCTGCAGCCCACTAGATAGCCCACAGGCAGGGAATCACAGGGACCGGGAATCTGATTTCTTGCTCTCGGTGTGTCCTTGGGCACATGAATTCGTGCATACATTACAATGTCCTCACCTAGACAGCGCTTCACCTCACAACCTTGCTATGAGAGACGATTTAACACAGCACCAGATGCCAAAGTTTTAGCCTGCTAAACAGAAAGGTGTTAGAATGGGTTCCAAAATGGGTTTCTGGGTAGCCCGAGACTAAGAAATTTCTTGGAAAATGAGTAGAAGTAGAATGAATATGTTATTTTATCTTTTGTTGATTCAAATATGTTAATTTTCCCTACCCAGTTCTTATTCAACTAATTCTGACTAAAGTTTCTGAATTAAGGTTTGTACATGTGTGTGCAAGTCCATGTGTGTATGTGAACTTGTACTAGTGCGTGCATGAGAGAGAGAGAGAGATTAATTCTATTCATGCCGACAGGCTGCAAGAACCGTTATAAACTGTGCTTTCCACTTGCCTGCACGAGCTGTAAGGGCAGCAGAACCTTAGGAAGGCATCCTCATTTGAATGCCTCCTGCTGGTTCTAAGAACAGTCTCATACACCCAGGAATTTTGACAAGCCTTGGCTTTATACCTTCACCTATACTTCTTCACATACTATCTTCTGTTCTGGGTAGAAACCTCTCTGGATAGGGAGCCCTGACACGTCAATGCCCGTGGATGCTAAAACAAACTTACAATTTTAATCCACAGAGAAACATCCAAAGAAAGAGAGAAGAAAAGGGAAAAGGAGGAAAAGAAGAGATTAGAGCTGGAGAAAAAGGAACAGAAAGAGAGAGAAAAGAAAGAACAGGAAATAAAGAAGAAATTTAAAGTAAGAGCTTGCTTGCCGAAGGGTGAAAAAGAGTAACCTCTTTTTATAACTTTCACACAAAAGGGGCACAATTCTTGAAACCTTACATGGTTGGAGAATTACTTAATCATTATTTTCTAAAGAGTAACTACCTTCACAATAGTAATGTTTTTGTCCAATAATCTCCTTTACCCCTGCACTAAAAAACTAATGCAATAAAGTCCAAATAAAATATGGTGGGAGCTCAGGAAATTTTATGTCGATTGAGTGAAAGAGTACTTGATTTCTCAGACCCATCTTGACCCTCCTTGTTATGCATTTCATTTTATCCTACTCATAATATGAGCTCAGGACCACACACATACACATCCCTGTGGCATGTATTACAGTGGTACGAGGGACAGAAGTGTCTCTGGATTAACCAGACCTGTCGTAATAAAGCTCCATGAGCTACCTGATTGCTGCTGTCTAGACCTGACTTACATTTTTGCCTTTATTTTAAGCTGACCTACATTCTGACTTGATACCTGCTGTTTCTCCTCCCTCTTCATCCACCTGGATTTCTGACCTCTGTCTTCTCTGATCTCTGATTTCTAATTGTGTGCTTTCTATTACTACCACCACTACCACTATCCTTGCGCACTATACTCTCTTGTCCAGTACGTCTTTGATGACATGGCCCTTCTGGGGTGGGTCTAGTATGTCAGCTATAAAGTGATTATCTAGCTACAAAACTATTCTTCACTACAAAAAGGATTCATATCAAGTTTCCTTTAAATATTTAATTCCTCCTGAACATTTACAATATGGTTTGAATTATAAAAATGTGGTTTATATATAATTTCCCAGTATATTGATTATAGTAAAACAAAGATTCAACAGCAGGGCAAAGGGAAAATGTAAAGCTTAGAGTCAGTTGGACAGATGTGGATTCAAAGTCCAACTGCACATGCAGATTATGTGATCATGGGCATATTACCAAACTTCTCTGAATCTCAGATCCTTATTTTTAAAGTGAGTCAATGATACCTCTCCTGAAAGATTTTTATGGAATTAAATAAAATAATGCACGGAAGGCACTGTATCTATTATAGGATCTCATTCAATTTTGCTGACTACATTAAGCAAAATTAAGATTACGGTATGAATACTAAAACATTTTACTCATACAGAATGTATGGCTACCAATGTTTATAGTTTTCAAGTGGAAAACATGAAAAACTAATTTCTTAAATGAAAATCTTTATAACATACTTTTTATGAAGAGATTGTTTGTAGTTTTGAAGGAATGGTGTGAAGCTTTCCCTTGTGGGTTTTTTTTTGAGAAATCAGTTTTGCATTGTTTTACTCATTCATTTGAATAACACTTGTTAGTAAGAAAAAAATAGGATATGGAAGATATACCACCAAATATGAACTCAAAAGTTTGTCGAGACTAGGACTTCACACGCTATATTCCTTCCACAAAATGTTAATAGATGTTCCAATTAAATAAATAAATGTGAGAACTGTTACACAGCTTCACATTTCATTAATTCCAAGACAAAATATTTCACATTTTAAAATTCTGATATTAAGATGCGTTTTAACATCGTTGGCATATCAAAATTTAACTTAAGCTATTTTCTTTCTTTCTTGGTGGTAGAAAGAAAGATGATATGATATGTCTCACAATTCATCACATCACAAGTTCAATAAAATAAAGTAGACCTTCTTCAAAACTCACAATGCATATTTGCATATCAAAAGGTCCAAGAAATTCTGTTGAAAAGACCAATTTTGGATTAGGAAATGTTTAGGATTCATGGCCTCTAAACTAGATTATTCCCCTGCTGTCAAGAAAACACTGTACTATTCAGGATATTAATTTAAAAACCTCTCATAATATTTGTTATTTTTATTATTCACAAAGCTATTTCTCTGTCTACCAAGCAAACCACCAGCATACCCCATAAAAACACATAGCACCCAGCATGTCGTACATAAGTGGTATTCGGTTCTCGGTGGCTTTCTCTGCAAATCTTCCACAGAGTTCCCGAGGTCAACAGATCACTGCCACTCTCTCCTGGCCCCCGAGCATGTGCTTACCTGTTCTTTGCTGGTTCTGTCTGACCTCTACAATTTTCCCCTAACCCCTCCTCTAAGAACATTCACCAGGAATGACATTCACCCTCAACTTCTAGTTCAAACTTGTAAATGTTGGTAATAGGCAGGTTGGCAAGTGGTGGACATACTGTCTTTCAAAACCGCCTTCCTTAAAGATGTTCTGAATAGTAAAGAAGCCAGTCGTGATTTTTTTTCCTCTTTGCAGCTAACAGGCCCTATTCAAGTCATCCACCAAGCAAAAGCTTGCTGTGATGTCAAAGGAGGAAAGAATGAACTGAGCTTCAAGCAAGGAGAGCAAATTGAGATAATCCGAATCACAGACAACCCTGAAGGAAAATGGCTGGGCAAAACAGCCAGGGGGTCATGTGAGTGCACATTTTCCTACGACTTCGAAGTGTTTTCTATTTGAGCCAATATTAATGTGAAAATTCTTCCAAAGCTACTCATAAGCATTAAGTTGGGAGCACGTTACAGGGTGGACAAAGATAGGAAGATTTTAAATGACAGGTATAGCTCCATCTTCACCTCATCTGTGTAATCTTTTTAGTGGGGAAAAATGTAAATATTTATAGTATCTCAGGGAGGAGCAAAGAGCATTAGGTTCTTCATTGAGGTTAAAAGGCAAAAATGATTCATATGAAATCACTTTGGAATCTTGAAAATAGACTCTAGGCTTACCCCAAACCACAACAGCATAAGACTTTGACAAAGTACAGTGAAACATGTGTCAACAAGTCTATAAATCAGAATTTCAAGCAAAGAAATAAAGGGAAAATTTAAAGAGTAAGTGTGCAATTAATATTTTATCCACAACTTTAAGATATTTAAACTACAGTTACCTGAACATAAGTTGTTCCCCTTTTGGTAGATGGCTATATTAAAACAACGGCTGTAGAGATTGACTATGATTCCTTGAAACGGAAAAAAAATTCGCTTGGTGCTCTTTCATCAAGACCTTTTGAAGATGACCAGGAAGTATATGATGATGTCGCAGAGCAGGAAGATGTTAACAGGTATGTGTAAATACAAATTGTAAAGCAAATCAAATCATCTCTTTGTCAGATATTGTGGATTTTAAGATGCTAGAATTTTACTTTCCCTATTTCCTACTGCCCTCTATCACTAAACTGAATTACCATTTACAATCACTTCAATATGGATGAAAAGTCATTTGAAACTCCATAGTCTTTTATTTTACTCTTTGATTGTATGTATCAAATACTACTTGAAATATAATGGGCCATTTGCCAGATATTGCCAAACGTGTTGTCAATCCAAAATGCTGTTTTACAGTATTTATTCTGATTTGATCTTAAGGATATGCCTAAAGTAAGTATGACTTTGTAAAACTGAAGGATGAGATGTAGAAGTTAGCTCTGAAAAATATAAAGTGTTTTTTTCTGAAATCTGAGTCTAAATATATTCATCATTCTTATTTAAAAACATAACAGACAAAAATGCTTTTTTAAGCCAACTCTACTTTGCTCTTTAAGAGTAAAAATGTAAAATCCCCTATGATCCCTGGCAATCAACTAAGGGTCCAACTTTCCATTCATTCCACTAGAATGGCATGACCTTCCCTGCAAGAATTATGGGAACATCTTTCTGGGGTAGAGGAGTCCAGAGGAGAGGATGGCGATCTTCTTCCACGTACCTTTCCTTCCCTTCTCTCTTTTCTCTGTCTCCAGCTCCCCTTATCCTTGCCTCCTCTTCTGTCTCTTTTTCCTAGCTCTGATCTTCCTTGTCCTTTCTTCTCCTTCCTTTTCCATTCCCCTTTTCTTTTCATTCCTTCTTGCCTCCAATATCTCCCTTTTCTGGTAAAGCCATAATCCCTTCAAGTTGAAGGAAAAGGAGAAGGAAAATCTCCAGCACGGTGAAGAATCCTCTTTTTTTTTAATGCCCATTTGTGAAATTGGGAAATCCCCCAAGTGATCCCAAAACACATGATCTGTGCTAGATCTTCACTTGGGAAAAAATGTGTCTGCATTCTTCATAACTCAAATTTTAAAGGAAAAATATTTTCATTATCAACCATTTTAAAAACGTAAAATGATCAAAACAGTAATATACTTTTGAACTATATGAAGAATTAAATTTCCCTCTTGTGGACTTTGAGCTCATGGCATCAATTAAACTTATGTTGCTCTCTGGCAGTTTTGTCTTTCTAAAATGAATAATAGGGAATTCCCTGGCGGACTGGTGGTTAGGATTCTGGGCTTTCACTGCCTGGGGCCTGGGTTCAATCCCTGGTTGGGGAACTAAGATCCTACAAGCCACGTGGCACAGCCAAAAAAAAAAGAATGATGGCCTTCCATGCCTTCTTACCATGTTATGATCATAAATTATGCAATATATAGCAAAACATGCAATGTATGCATTGGAGTTTACAGATTGTAAATTGGCCTTAGTAATAAGAAACACCTTGACCTAATTTGAAAGTCAGTAAATGCTAATTTGGGGGTCAAAGTTCCAAATGGCCATATTCTGAGAGTTACAGAATTTTCTGGACATGAGTATGCCATACCATGTATATTAGCAACATATATACCTTGTGTTTTACTTTTATCTTTTAAAAAAAAACACACACATTTCTCTTATTTTGGAATTAAAGAACCCCAGTTATATTAATATATACATATTTACACTGATGAACATACTCAAGAAAAAGATGATAAACCCACAAAAAGGGATGATATCCTTAAAATGAAGCATTATTTTCCATAATAGGTGACTATTTCCCAAAACTAATGCTATTACCTTTTCCTTTTATCTAGTCTATACATACCACAACTCTAAAAGATATCTCTAGTTAGTAAACATGTAGCAGAAAAAGAATCTTCCATTTAATAAACTGGGGTTGGAGGAGGTGTAAGGTTTTTATGCTTAATATTTTAAACAAGTATAGCCCCACAATATTTACTAGCATCTATTCCTCCCTTATGCGCATTTAATAAGAAAATGGAATAAGAGACATCACTTCTACACAAGTTTTTTTCTTGAAACTACAGCTGCTGCTGGCAGAGATCTCATGACAGAATATGCTTTGTCCTTAGTAGAACAAGGAAAGATGCTGAGTATAGCTGGCAGCTTGTCCTGGCAAGAATAAGAGAAGGCACCATCCTCTCCTCTCCCTCCCCCAGATGCCTCCTGGTTCCTTGCACTCTTTACCAGCTCTTTCCCAATTCCTCCAGGGTAAGGAGAGCTGACTGTGTACTTCAAATTCTGTGAGCAGACAGGAGGCTTAAAAGCACAGGACCTGACAGCGGTTCTTCTCCCTTTCTTCTCAACTAAGCAATTTTTTGTGCTAAATGTGAAACGTTGAACAAAAGGAAATTACAAGTGCAAATACCACTCTTCCATCACATAAAAAAACTTTCTTCTATGTATGTTTCCAACCTTTTCCCTGTGATTTATCCTTTCCTCTTTCTCTTTCCTCCTCTTTTCTCACACTCTCCTCTCCTTACCTCTCATTCATCTGATCAATGGTTTGTATTCCAAAAAGACCATTATAGGAAATTGAAGAACGGCTATAGAGATGAAATCATGTATGGTGGCTTTGCTCCTGATTATAACTCTGTTCTTTAGGAATTGGGTGTGAGACTCTCCAAGGGAATATATTGTATTTGCCAGGAGTGGCAGCCAACCCAAATTGCAGTTTTTCACATAATTCTATCTGCTTGCTTCATGCTCAAAGGGAAGTGTTGAGGACAATGAATGTGAAAATAGTTTGTAAGCAAGTAGAGAATATACTAAGAATTCATCAAAAATCAATTCTTATTTATATATTAGGACACTTATAGCATGTTTTTCTCCAAAGTTCCATTAACAAACATATTTTTTATTTCTAGATCAGCAGTAGATCTGCGTCGGACCAATTTCTTTTATTCTGACTTAAAGGTTGAGGAATCAGATACGAGTGTATAATTACACTATACAATTGTAATATCAGACTGATATCTGTTACTGGCAGATGATCCAAAAGGCTCAAATGGTGACACAGGGAGCGCAGCGAGGTGTAGCCAAAAGGATATTGTAAGGGAAGGCAGGATGCTGAAGTTCTCCTCTCATCTGTTCATTTACTTAAAAGTGGGCTTGGTCATATCACGTCATTTCTCAGCACCTCAATTGCTTTCTGCAAAAGGAACTAGATGACTTCTGAGATTTTTTTTTTTAGTTCTCACACTCTACACTTCCTTTGTTCTCACAGAACTCATATTTTAGTGGCAGAAATGGGCAAGAAAACAGACAATTATAAAAGAGGGGAAATATAGAATGTTATCAAAATAAATTAAAACTCAGAATTCTGGATTTAGAGAATCAGGAGCCACACTCTACAAAGGCCCCATGAAGAGGATTTCAGTTTTTTTTAAGTTCTCCCTTTTAAAAATATGTAATGCTATTGGACTAAGAGTTAAATGCTGTGACTATGAGATAGCAAAAGAAAATTGAATTTAATGCAATAATGGTTCTGGAATAATACTCTCTTTTTATAAATAAGTCCATCTATGGAATGATGTAATACAGCATAATCTGAAAACTGCCTCATGGGAAAATGCTAGAAGCAAACAGTATCATTGTTTAGAATACTTTATGGTGCTGAATCTCACTTGATTCTTATTAGGTTTGTTTTGCTTTGTTTTTTGCTTTGTTACTACTCATCTATTACAATAAGGAACAGTTTTTCTTCCTTTTCACATATAACATCTGATAACTTTTTTTCTAACTAAAATATAGTTGATTTACTATATTAGTTTCAGGTATACTATACTATATTAGTTTCAGGTATACAACATAGTGATTCAATGTTTTTATAGGTTATACTCCATTTAAAGTTATTATAAAATATTGGCTATATTCTCTATGCTGTACAATATATCCTTGTAGCTTATTTACTTTGTACCTAGTAGTTTGTACCTCTTAAACCCTTATCCCCAGCTTGCCCCTCCACCCCATCCCCTTGTTACTGATAACCAGTACTTTGTTCTCCATATCTGCGAGTCTCTTTCTGTCTTGTAATATTCATTCATTTGTTTTATTTTTTTTAGATTCCACATATAAGTGATAACATACAGTATGTGTCTTTAACTATCTGACTTATTTCACTAAGTACAACACCCTGTAGGTCCACCAGTGTTGTTGCAAATGACAAAATCTCATTCTTTTTATGACTGAGTGACATTCCATTGTGTATATATACTACATCTTCTTTATCCATTCATCTGTCGATGGACACTTAGGTTGCTTCTATTGATATATCTTGGCTATTGTAAATAACATCCTGATAAACTTTTGATTGGAATGTTATTTTTTCTTTTGTATAACTGCTCAATATATTTACTTCTCTCCCTGATAGCTAAATACTTCATATATTAATTTAATTGGTCCACTTTTTTTTTCCTAGCCACAATCAGAGTGGAAGTGGAGGTAAGCCACACACTTTCATCAGCAGTTTCTGCAAGTCTTCAACGTTTTTGTGTGTACTAATGACAAAATGCTTTTGTCTGCAAACAATGAGGAGGATCTTAATGTGGTAGAAAGAACACTGGACTGGAAACCAATGACCTGGAGTCCAGCCCTGGCCACTGAGTGACCCTGAGCAAGTCAGTTCTTTCTTCCAAGTTTGTTATGGGTCGGTCATAGGGTGACTCCACTTCCAGTATGCCCAGGGCAGTCTTGATTTATGCCAATTGTCTGAGCACAATTTTTAGTAGTATCCCCCTTCACTTTCAGAAGTATCCTTGTTTGGATGATAACTTACATGGTCACCTTAGCTATGACTCCTAAAGACTCCTCGTTATCTCATCAACAAAATAAGGGTTACTAATACCTGACAGTGCTAAAATTCTCATCCTAAAAATCAAATGTCAAGTTGATTGTACATATTCCTGTACAGAGAAGGTACTCAATAAAGATTTGTTAAATAAATATTTGTCAAATAGAAAGGTTCCTAAGGACTATAGGATAACAAATCAAAAAAAGGTTTAACTTTTAAAATATCACATTGATGAAATGATATAGAGAAATGAAAAGTCAGCCCATCAATGTTTATAAATTCACCTTTCATTTTATTTGCTTTTCTTTACTTATATCTTGATCAGTAGCTTTTTCTGAATGTCTCTTCAGTATTAATTAAAATTTTCTTATCACCTCTCCCATCTTTTCCCACAATAAATTCTAACTCCATCTTTATTTAATTTGACTTTTTTCATAGTTATTTTCCCCCATTTCTTTCATCTCCCATGCATAATACTCTTTATTTTCCCTCATATTTTTATTACATTTCCCCTCTAAAAATTCCTTATAAGATAATGTTAAAAATAATTAATTTACCTACTACCTATGTGAGAGTGGGAAATAAAGCTAGTTTTTATTTAAATAGTTGATATGAAAGTAGGATGCTTTCTGCAATTAAATAAGACAGATTTATTGTCAAATTTTGAGTGAACATTTGTGACCAAATTATAAAACTAACAGAAGACTTTTTCCCCCTAATTCACATGAAGGGATGTTCCCACCTCCCCCAGACGATGATATTTATGATGGGATAGAAGAGGAGGATGCTGTTAATGGGTAAGAATGATCAGCAAACTGCCTTTTTGCAAAGTATTGTATATACTGGAGTTGTATAGTTTTGATTTCTATTTAAAATAAAAAGCAGAAATAACATTCCCTGTTACGTTACCAAAAATTATTTGAATGTTTAATTAACAGCATTAGTAAATGCGGAAGTGTAACTGCACACACTTCAAATGAAGTGGTATATTGTTTGGAATAACCTTGACAACTACGTCAAAAGAAGTGAAATGAAAAAGGGATAAAGGATTAGAAGTGTTGCAGATTTTCTTTTCAAACTTTTCCCTATCATTTATTTATCAATCAATAATTTATTTTTATGACAATCTGGAAAGTTAATCAGTCGCATGGCTATCCTTTGTATATTAATCATAGTTGTAGGCAACCCAAATAAACTGAGATCATATGCTCTCTGTGGCAAAACCAGTATTGAATCCTTTGGGTGTTTAAACTTTTGAAATGGTGTATTTTAAAATTTAAATACATTTAAAAATATTTTTAATCTATTAACAACTTACTTTTAATACAGTATAGCTAAATTGATGTCTAAAACTTAATCCTGACTCAGCTCGCTAGTTTAAGAACCAGGAGAAATCTACCAAATAGGAAAAAATAACTTAACTGTTTACCTAGTAGAAGCAGTACTCAAAGACCATAACCTGTAAACGTAATAGCTTCATTTTGTTCAATACAATGAGTAGCTTACAGCCTGAACGATCAAAGCAGTATAATTATAAAAAATCTGATCAATGCCTGCATGCTCCAAAGCTCCACGCTACAGGTTGAAGAGAAGAGTAACACGTGGTCCTGGGGGATTTTGAAGATGTTAAAGGGAAAAGATGACAGAAAGAAAAGTATACGAGGGAAACCAAAAGACTCTGAGTCAGACAATGAAGGTTCATCGTAAGAGTCGACCAACCACCAAATACAGTGCACGATAACAGCACTAATAATTTAATCAAATGCTGCTAATATTTTATAACCAATAACCAACTTCTGACAAACTTTTAACAATTTAATGTGTTTTTCCCATTAGTTATTCTAGCCTCATTTACTGTGTCACCCTTAAACTCATGCATTTATATAAGAGGAGCACAAAGTATTCGAAAATCATCATATGGTTCAAAAATATATTTTGCTTTCCATTCAAACATGTACAAGCACACACACGCACAAGTGTACATACACACACCCTCACACATTCATACACACTCACCCTCCATTTAGTAGGACTTTTTTTAACTGTGGCATCACATCTGAATGTTCACAATTCCAATGCCACATTTTATTATATAATATTGTATACTGACTATTCTTCAAAATACACATTCTCTTTTAAAAATTAATTGCTAGAAATAAAGGACACAATTTGGAATTTCTTTTCTCTAAGTACAATATTTAAAGTCTTTGTAACTCTATATCACAATTGTGATATATTAATTCTACTTGAATTACATATTTATCCTATAATAAAATTATTCTAAATATCTTCAGTTTGTATAAATAAAACTAAAGCATAAATTTTACCTTTCCATACAAAAATAACCCTTTAGTATAAGTTCCATGTGTGTGAATTTGAAGGATCTTAATTACACTCGCTGGTACAGGATATCCTTATTTTATATGTGCCTAATAGATTCACCACACTTAACTGAAGTCTTTATAAGATGTTAATTCCACATAGAAGTCCTAATTTTAAACCCTTTTGTGAGACACTAAAACAACACTCAATAAACAGGACTCTTAAAATTATAAGTAAACATAGCAAATCTTCTCTTCATGCAGCATTACTCAAATGTAGTCCTTAGAAATAAAAGAAGAGATTTTTTTTTTTGCTCTAATTACACACCAGCTAATTCTGGTTTTAGATCACTTGAACTAATGACCTTTCACACTTTACTGTAACTGTGCACCATTCTTCCAGTGATGTGTGTGTGTGTGTGTTTAAAGCTCAGAAAGTAATAAAAGCAAAGGTCTTTTTCTGTTGCAACTAAAAGCCACCCAATCCTGATTTCAAATCACTTCTGTTAATAAGCTCTCACTCTCTAGTTTCAGTGGATATTCCTCTCTTATTCACCATTCTTCTTTTGGAGATATACATGTACATATTGTTGAAACATGGTCATATAAAGATTCCTATGACCTCTGCTGATTTTGACTCTGCATTTCTATTCTTTGAGTCAAATAAACAGTTCTGGGCCTGAGCTATGCCACAGTGACTCCAGAATACTGAGACCATTTAATTACTCTGGTATGATAATATGCCCAAACTTCATAGAACAAATCTGCAAACATTGGTCTAATGGCTGTGAGCAAAACAAATCACTGGATATCTTGACTCTTGACTTTTTTGGTCAACACTGGAGTTCACAAAAAGTTTTGCTAAATTCCAGATTGATGGACAGAAACTTGGGACTTAGCAGAGAAATGGAGGATGAGAAAGGAATGACAGTCAACAGATTAATTAGACTTTATAAGCCTCCAGGCTATTCATGTCACTCCTAAATAAAAGACTTAATTTCTGTGTTTATATTGGTCTGATTATAACTGTGTTATCATTTTCTTTCCAGTTTCCCTTCTCCTCCTAAACAAGTGGGTAAGTAATAAAAGCTAATTGCATATTTTATATCTCACTTCTTGCAGATGAGGTAGTGGAAAGGATTGGCTATAGTCACGCTGTCTGAATTAAAGTCCTTACTCTGAAAATAATAAATTGTGTAACCTTGTCAAGTAACTGCACCTGGGGTTACCACAGTTTCTCAACAGTAAAATAGTGGGAAGAGGAAATTTTAAAATATCATGAATTTTAAACAGTTCTTCCAGCCATAGGATCACTATGGAGAAAGGGCCGAGTAGGGATGGACCCCAACATTCCCCATGGACCCTCCCCACCCCAATTCAGTCAGAGCTTGGTGTATTGGACTTATGCATAAAGATTTCTGAAAACATGCCACATTATATGCCATGAAGGTCCTTCTAAATCTAAATTTCTTTGATTTTTAAAATGTATCACTTATATTGTCTTTGGAAAATTTTCCACTGCTCAATGTGAAACAGTTTCTTCTTTGTACAATTTTGATCAGCTTATTTTTTTACCCCTGCTGAGACAGATCTTTAAAGGAGTTTTCTTAAGTTTACTTTGAACAAAATAAAATGTCTCACAAGAATATTCAGGGGCTTTCAAAAAGTTTATTTTGACATGTAAATAAATTGAAAGAGGGCTTCCCTAGTGGCGCAGTGGTTGAGAATCTATCTGCCTGCTAATGCAGGGAACATGGGTTCGAGCCCTGGTCTGGGAGGATCCCACATGCCGTGGAGCAACTAGACCCGTGAGCCACAACTACTGAGCCTGTGCGTCTGGAGCCTGTGCTCCGCAACAAGAGAGGCCGCAACAGCGAGAGGCCCGCACACCACGATGAAGAGTGGCCCCCACTTGCCACAACTACAGAAAGCCCTCGCACAAAAACGCAGATGCAACACAGCAAAAATAAATAAATAAATTAATAAACTCCTACCCCCAACATGAAAATAAATAGAAAGAGCAAACCAAACACAAAGATAAACTATTCTTCCAGACTGTTTATCTGATTTTGTTTTCAGTTATCAATTTGAAAATATGTAAGGCTCTAACTCAAATTGATCAATAACTGATAAGCTTATATCTTAATCTATAATTTTCAAAAAGTACTCAAGAAACTTAGCTCTTGGGCTCCCCTGGTGGCACAGTGGTTGAGAGTCCGCCTGCCGATGCAGGGGACGAGGGTTCATGCCCCGGTCCGGGAAGATCCCACATGCCGCGGAGCGGCTTGGCCGGTGAGCCACAGTCGCTGAGCCTGTGCGTCTGGAGCCTGTGCTCCGCAACGGGAGAGGCCACAACAGTGAGAGGCCCACGTACCGCAAAAAACAAAAAAAAAAGAAACTTAGCTCCACAAATAGTAGGTACAAAATGGAAAAAATGTGATCAAATAAGTAAAAAATGTGTTTCTTGTTTTAATTTTCTTTCATTCTCAAAGGTGTATTAAGTGCATGTGCATGGAATAGTAACTTTTCCCTTTCTGGAAACCAGTGATATGTAATATTTTTACATATTTATTATAGATTCTTCATATAGTTGAGCACGTTTTATCCTGTGAAATTACTTAACCTGAGTGGGAGGAAAATACACACACAAGCACACACACACACACACATATATACATACATATACAGAGCATATATATATATATATATGTGTGTGTGTGTGTGTGTGTGTGTGTGTGTACATATATACAGAAGAGGGGGATTTTTTTTTTTTTGGTTGCACCGGGTCTTAGTTGCGTCAAGCAGGCTCCTTATTTGCGGCTCCCCTGCTCCTTAGTTGTGGCATGTGAACTCTTAGTTGTTGCATGCATGTGGGATCTAGTTCCCTGACCAGGGATCAACCCAGGCTCCCTGCATTGGGAGCGTAGAGTCTTATCCACTGTGCCACCAGGGAAGTCCCAAGGTGGCGGGGGGGTATTTTTTAAAGGAAATCAAATCCTTACCACTACCAGAGAGCATTTTAAACTTTCTGTGATAATCATTTCTTAAAACATTTGTACTCTCTTCAATTCATCTCTTCAGCTTAATTTGCTGTGGAGCAACTTAATAGGTGTAGAGAGGATGCATTCCTCCTGACTTTATTAACAAGAAGTCTAGGATCAAGAAAAATGTCTACATATTGGAAAAGCCATTGAACCAGTTAAGGTCATAGCAACTTTTCCACCAATACTGATTCTCAAGACCTGCTGGTATCAGAAGTGTCTTTTATTTTACAATAGTGCCACACATAATATTCCTATAAGGTAAAAGTTAATGAAGACAGATTAATGAGCAAAAAAGAGGGATAGATAGATAGATGATAGATAGATAGGCACAAAGACAAAGACATATAAATAAAGTGATGTATATTATCCTAGCACCCCAAATCCCATAAACATCTTTACTTCAATCTCTACCTGCAGCCAATGGCCAGTAATATTGATTTGCTTGTCAGCAATCTACTAATCTTACAATTCATCACACCTGTGGATATTCAAATAATCTCAGTCACTGCTTTAGGGTTTTTTTCCTGATAACAATAGTTATTATCATTGTCACTATTTTGTTGTTGTTGTTGTTTTTCTTTTTGAGGGATATTTAACACAAGCATCAAGGAAGAGAGGAACTTCTCTCTCCCTTTTAAGGAATAGGCAGTGCTTCCAGGAGAAATGTACAGAGACCTCAGGAAAACTTATTTTGTTGTCCTTGAAACAATCTTTATATTAAAATCCCATTGAATGCTCACATCAAAATGTACATTAACAGTGTTTCAACATTTGCTATTCTGTCTTTCGTTAGACATGGGAGATGAAGTTTATGACGATGTGGATGCCTCTGATTTCCCTGTTCCACCACCAGAGATGAGGTAATTTAAATGTTCTCATTACAATGAAGTAATGAAAATCAGACGGTTTAAGAAAATTCAGCTGGAATAAAACCCCAGTGAGGGCGTGTGTACTGTGTGCCATCCTGTTGGCTTTGTCGTCCTCTCCCTGATCCCAACTCTGACCTCTCTGCCAGGTTTGTGAATGGATGGATAGCCCAGGTTCTCCTCCTCCTTCTCTCTCTCGCTTCCCCTCACCCCTTCCCAGTGGTCCTTCTTCCTGTCCCCTGATTATCTTCTGACCTATGACTCACCAATGTCTTCATTCATTTATTCACTGGGAAAATATTTGAGAGCCTGATCGCAACTGCTCTCACTGATTCATTCGCTCCCTTTTTTACTTTTTTCTCAAAACGTTTTTTGTCTTGAACACACTGCTTAGTTTATGTCTCAATCCTAACCCACCTGCTTCAAGCCTCCTCCATCCTCCACAAGAAGATCATTTCCTTTTATGAAAAAAAAAAAAGAGACAGCAGATTTGTGTTTTGAAAGGACTTTTACGAGTTATGTCACTTTTTCACAAAATCATCTGATTCTCAAAGGTTCCATTCAAACAAAAACAGTCAACAGTGAATAGTGACATTCTTTAGCTTACCTAAGGCTTCAATTTAATTTTAGACAAAAGTTGTAAGAAAATCTAAAATCAATTAATAGAAGAGGAGTACCTTTTGAAAATTCTTTTGTAATAGAAAATAATATGTTAGGATGCTTTTTTATACTCCAATAAATATGTGAGATGATCTGATACATGCTATGTATGGAAGCAAGAACACCTCTCTAGCTTTTTCAAGAAAAAAGAAAGATGAATAAAAAGATCTTGAAGTTGATCAGTTAAAGGATAAAAGTAACATCAATGGAATACAGTAAGTGGTGTCTTCTGAGCTGTACTGGTAAAAATGCATGAGTGAACTCTAAGTTTCTGTTTTTGTCTTTTTTGTGTGTGTGTGTGGTACGCGGGCCTCTCACTGTTGTGGCCTCTCCCGTTGCGGAGCACAGACTCCGGACGCGCAGGCTCAGCGGCCATGGCTCACGGGCCCAGCCGCTCCACGGCATGTGGGATCTTCCCAACCGGGGCACGAACCCGTGTCGCCTGCATCGGCAGGCGGACTCCCAACCACTGCACCACCAGGGAAGCCCCTCTTTTTTGTTTTTTTTTACCAACATTGTTAAACTAATTTTACACAACAAGAGCAAGATCAAAGAAACTGAGGGGAAAATATCCTGTTATTTATATAAGAAGATCAAGTTCTACAGGCAAAACACACCAGAAATATGAAAGGAGAATCATTCTCCTTTTTCAGTTCTCCATGAAAGGAAAATCTAATCTTCAGAAATATGTTAAGTTTTAATATTCCTCACCATTGGGAAGTCGCTTCTATTCCTGACAGTTTTAAGCACATTTTTGTGTTTAATATTACTGTAGAAATGCCACCACATTCCATTAAATATCTCTCTAGGTCACCCACTGGCCCTTTTCTTTAAGCAAAATAAGCCCCAGCTGATTAAACTTTGTGCGATATGTACTAATTTCTTTCCCATTGCTTATTTTCAGAGTTCAAGGCAATCGTGTGTCTCTAACACAGCATTCTATTTTTTTAAATAAATTTCAATAAATTACCCTTAAAGAGAGCTTGTGGGTCATTTTTAACATTCATGTATATTCTGATCGCTCCAGAGTGCTAATCCGGGCCAGCGATTCCACTACTACCCAGGTACCATCAGAGAGAAGGTATGAGGGACAATGCAGAACCTAGGGCAGGACAGTGTGCTAATTCATTTCCCAGTGAATGAACTAAATTCTAAGATTCAAAAATTTTAAATAAATCAGTTACAAACAAAACTTTACCTTAGGTAATCAAAATTAATGTCAGTGTTTAAAATTTTTCATTATTCACAAATATTCTGATTTTTTAAATTCCCTCCTACAGAGAGTCACAGCCTTTCCCTAATATCCATACTTAACCCAGGAATTGTTCACAACCTTGGTTGCAAATTAATATCACCTGGGAACTTTTAAAATATATTCAGTACCTGGACCACACTCAATTTAATTAATTAGAATTTTTAATTAATTTAATTTCTGGGAATTAGACAAGGGCAGTGGTATTTTTTAAAAACTTCCCAGGTGATCCTATATGTGGCCAGGCTGGAGAATCACTA
Source organism: Phocoena phocoena (assembly GCF_963924675.1). NCBI lineage: Eukaryota > Metazoa > Chordata > Mammalia > Artiodactyla > Phocoenidae > Phocoena > Phocoena phocoena. Next base: position 32,485,484 of record NC_089221.1, on the reverse strand, counting down.
CCTCAGAGCTGTTCACCTCTCTTATAATAATTGGCTTTAGTTGGTATCATGAGATGTGACCCTGGCTTTGTTTTAAGTAGATTATATATAGATAAATTTTTTAAGCCATAAAAATCAGTCTTTCACAAAGTGTTCTTTTTTAAAAAGCCTTTTCTATGACATTAGCCAAACCACTTAATTATCTAGGAAAGGCTGAAAAATATAAGGGGTTCAAGAATAGGTTGAATCATATGAAACTGCTGATATGTAACCATGTTTAAACTATACTTCAGTCATTTTATACCATTCAACATAATACATTATCTCTCACTTCCATTTTAACTCAGTCTGTATTCTTTTGAAAATCTATTCTGCATTATGAAATGTCATCATTTATTACAATGAATGTACTAGATTTCTAACAATGATAATTGAAAATGAAATTTAGCAAAAATGTAATGTTATGAATTGTCTGTTATACACTATTCTTCTTATATTTTGAAACTAAATGCTATTTTATGTGTGTTCTGCCATCCTAGTCAAGGAGCCAAGGCCAAGGCAGAAGAAAAAGACCCTAAGAAACTAAAAAAGCAAGAAAAAGAAGAAAAAGACTTCAGGAAAAAATTTAAAGTATGTTTACATTTAAATATCATACAAAGTTCAAAGTGCTAATGAAAAATTTGATGATTTTTAAAAGTGTGATTATCAATATCACAGTCCTCCATCACAACTCCTTTATTTTCTACAAAATTTATTTTAGATTTAAATTTATTCCTATAAGAAATTAAGTAAACTCTCATACATGCACAATATATGTACTGTGATAATCATCTAAATTTAGCTGTCCTTTGAAACTTAATAAGAAGGTAAGCTAAAAATAGAATAGATAAAAAAGATGTGAGATAGATAGATATATGTGAAATATTATTCAGCCATGAAAAGCAAGGAACTCCTGCCATTTGTGACAACAGGGATGCACCTTGAGAGCATTATACCAAGCAAAATAAGTCAGAATGACAGAGACAAATACTGTATGATATCACTTATATGTGGAATCTAAAATAACCAAACCCACAGAAATCAAGAGTAAAATCATGGTTACCAGAGGAGGGGAGCATGGGGAGATGTCTGTCAAATGGGTACAAATACTCAGTAGTTAGATGAGTAAGTTTTAGGGATCTAATTACAGCACGGTGCTTATAGTTAGCAATACTGTATTATATACATGGAAGTCCCTAACGGAGCAAATCTTAAATGTTCTCACTATAAAAAAAGAAATGGTAATATTGCGAGGTGATCAAGCCAATAGAACTTATGTTCTGATTGTTATCATTTTGCAATATATGAGTGCGACAAATCAACACATGCATTACATCTTAAATTTAAAAAAACTTTTTATTTTAAAAATAATTATTAGGGGCTTCGCTGGTGATGCAGTGGTTGAGAGTCCGCCTGCCGATGCAGGGGACACGGGTTCGTGCCCCGGTTCGGGAGGATCCCACATGCCGTGGAGCGGCTGGGCCCGTGAGCCCTTGCCGCTGAGCCTGCGCGTCCGGAGTCTGTGCTCCGCAATGGGAGAGGCCACAACAGTGAGAGGCCCGCGTACCGCCAAAAAAATAATAATAATAATAATTATTATTATTAGGTTGGTGAAGTTATGAGTGATTTTTCTCCAAAGAAGTTTTTGTTATTTTTTGAAAACAAGGAACTAGTTATTTAACAAAGATTTTCTTACTAAATCTGTCAATAAATGAATTACTTTAATAATACACATCAATCAATAAGGTAAATGCTTTTCCTTATTTTTCCAGTATGATGGTGAAATTAGAGTCCTCTATTACACCAAAGTTGCACCCTACTTAACTTCTAAAAAGTGGGGGAACAGAGATCTACAGGTGAAGCCTGGAGAATCCCTGGAAGTTATACAAAACACAGATGATACAAAAATTCTCTGCAGGAACGAAGAAGGAAAATGTAAGTCACTATTTATTCTTTATCGATAGGACACCCCAGAATTTAACGACTAAACAAGTCTTAGTGATCACTCCTATTTGTATTAACTGTTTTTGCTCCATGCTTTGTGAGTTGTGGAAAACATTAAGAAACTGGAGACCTTGCTGTGCTGGAATCAATGTATTTTACTTTAATTTTTTTTTTTTTTTTCATTTCCCACCTGCTATATTTGGCACTGAGTTGCCAAAGTTATGCCAAATGTGTGCTTCTGGAAATGTGGTCCCCCAGACCACCAGCATCAGAAAACTCCTGTGTGTATTACAATTCTAACACCCTGGACCCACCCTTGACTTGCTGAGTCATGTACTCTGTGGGTCAGACAGAGTCTGTGATCATAACGGCTTCCCTAGTTTGCTCCTACATACACTAAAGTGAGAACCACTCTGCTAAAGTAGTGAGTGGTTCTTGCTCTGGTCTGGTTTGAAATTATATCGCATATGTCACACCTAGAATCTCCAGTTTTCCTACCTTGCAAATTCACTTGTTTTCACTTCCTGTTCGGCCACATTTAATATGACATTCTATTCCAAATAAACACAAGAGTGTCCTGTCCTCTCTGACTTTCTGAGCTACTAAAGCTGGCAGGTGGAAATGTTTTTGTCCAGTTTTAAAAGGAAGCTTATTTCATTTAACGTCCAGGGAAGAGTAAGTCAAAATTATGTTGTCCTATATTTAAAATTGAATGGCCAACATGGCTGTCCCATATCAGCTCGGTAAGTCTGCACGGAAAACACAAACTCTGAGTTCAATTTTAATGACAGGAAGGTGACTCAGGGACAGGAACCGAAGTAGATGTTTTAAGAATAAAATACAGTGACTCAAGGGTGGGGAAAATGGATCTAAAGCTTTTATGGAAGGGGTGTGGTTGGCTTTAAAAGAAAAAAATGGAATGTGGGTGCAAAGGATAAGAGGCAGGGGTATGTAGCATTACGACTTGAAGGTTACTGGAGATAATTCAAAGGTGGAGCTCCAGAAGACAAAGAAAACCCCCATTCAGACCTGGATTTGTGAAGATGTACCCCAAGGAATAGTCTTAAATGCAGAATAACTACATGCTTTAAAAGGTCATCAAAATATTTTAAAATGTTCAAATTTTTAAAATTATTAAATAAGTTATGATAAATATATAAACTGTGTATTTTCCAGGGTGATTATGATAGCATGAGGAAATTCTCATGATACAACAGTGAGAGGAATAAGAAGCCTGCTTAAAGTAGGATAGGATTTATTTACAGCCATGTTAAAAAATATGTAAATAAAAGAAACCAAACTAAAATCCTGATAGTGGCTGATTAGGGTGATGGGCCTAAATGATATGTTTCCTTCCCTCTACTTTCCAAATTATTTCACATTTTTCACAACAGAGAATTGTTCTAGTACTTGTCATGTGGACCTTTCTCCAGAGGACAAGCTTCAGACTTATCTTGACCTGCTGTCCTGAGATTTCTGTCCCCGCAACAAATCCCATCTAGAGCAATGCTCCTCGACTCCGAAGTACATACACTTCACGTGGGGATCTTGTTAAAAATGCAGATTCTAACTTAGTAGGTCTGAGGTAAGGTGTTTTCCCAAGCTCGCAGGTAATTGATGCTGCTGGTCCGCAGAACATACTCTGAGTAACAGGATGTAAATGACCTCAACAACAAACATGTATAGATACAGATGAGCAGATGTAGATTCAGCATCAAAAACAGAAATTCAGAGGAGACTCCCACCTAGGAGCCAGTAGACCTTAAGAATGAGGAAAAGCAACAGCCATTCTGGGATAATTTGTAATCTGCTATCATTTTCTACTTCGACCTCAGTAATTCTAAATACTGCTATGAATACTGGAGGACTCCTATCCTCTTAGAATTTATCATCTGTTAAAAATGAGAGGTGAAAACATTACATGACATCCTGGTAGATAAAATCAAGAGTTCCTTGTAACTTTTCTCTTCTTTTTTTTTTTTCTGTGGCAGGACCAATGCACTTTACAATTCTCAAGCTCACTGATAACTAATTCAATTCTTAGGTGGTTTTAGGGTCCACCTCGAACAGAATGAAAACCAGATGATTATATCAGTAGCACTTGCGTACTAGTTGTTTTTTATTTATAGACTTTCTTTGGCCAGGACTTTGTCTTAGTTTGGCTTTCCCATTTGGGAGGAGATTCTGGGATACTCCCATGAGCACGTGGAGAAGTAGACTGGGAAGAGAAGGCAGCTAATAAAATCTTGTTAATAAACTGGGAAGAGAAGGCAGCTAATAAAATCTTGTTATCAAAAAAAGGTACACTTGGGTAGTAGGAGTTTAATCAGTTGGGAAATCGGAGTGGCAGTGTTATCCCATCTGGTGGGAAACAAACTGGGGTACTTATACATCAACTCCGTGTCCATCAGGAATTGAAGCCTACTCCTGGGCAGGTGGGAGGGCCACCAAGAGCATCTGCGATTTCATTATTCCACGATTCAATGATCATATCTGCTTAATTTCCCTTTTATTTTTCCAAATCTCTTGCTTTTCTTAATTTTTCTAAAACTGCTGGTTAGTCCTTCCTTGAACTGGATCCTTAACATGTTTAATTTTCTTAATTTCTGATCTATTCCTCAAATACCTCCATAGGATTTGGGACAATTGTTGTATGGATTTAACCCTTCCTCACCTGGATTATTGCAATAGCCTTTCAAATGCTATGTCTCCTTAGCCTTCTCTCAGCCAATCCACTCACCATACTGTTACCCAAATATTATTTTTAAAAACATGAAGTCTTTAGGGTTAGTATATAAAGCCCTTTGTGATCTAGCGTCACCTTCATCAACTATTTCCCATCTGCAACTAACACTCCAGAAATGTAAACTATTCATTTGTCATTCCCTGAATAAATTATGCTATTTCATCCTTCTATGCTATTTTATTCTACTTGGAATGCCCATAAATTATCTATTAAAAACAACCCAGTTGTCATCTAAAATTGGAAGCACACTCCCTCCCTCCTCTGCAGCCACCCTAACACAATTAATCTCTCCCTTGCTGCACCATGCCACTACTGTTATTGCGGTCACCGTCCTTACTGTTTTTCCAATCTATTACTCTTATGAGACGGAGCTTGAGAGTAGCTTCAGTGGAATGTTCTCAACACTGTATTGCCAACACATTCTACACTGCCTGGCACCTTGTTTGGGGCTTGCTGAATTGAGTATAACAATTTGGAGATTGCAGTTGGATAACCAGATGAAATCTGACATACTGACATTCACAGGAAGAAGTCCGTTGAATAGTTTAACTTGTTAGAAGACAGAAGTTCTCTGTCTTAGCCATAGTGATGTGGTTCACTTGTTGTGTATCATTTGGGAGACTCTGAATCTTTCAGTTCCTTTTTTCTACATCTAATTAGCAGTAACGACATTTGCAGTCCAACATCACGATGACCCTAACATTTTCCTTACTTTCTATTCTTCTTTAATCCATCCAAAAAAAAAAAAAAGAAAACCATAGTTTACTTAAACCTAATTTGTAATGATAGATATGAGAGGCTAAATCATTAACAGTAATCCCTTCCCACTGTGGAGTAGAGTACAAGCCACTTTTACAGGCATTATCACATTTGATCAGGTCTCACCCGCTGACTTGTAGAAAAGCACGTTGTAGAGGCATTGAGATCTTAAATATATATGTCTGGCACGTTCCCAAATGTCTAGAATTTCTCGCTAATGTTTGTGCATGTTCCTCAACTCAAAGTCTCATAAGCTGTGAGTTTTCCCACCTCCTGTCACTGGAGAAAATTTTTCTACAAAAAAGTGTGGAATGAGACATGAGCTGAGTTGTGATCAAAATGTTGTCCATTTCCTTTGGGCACCAAAGGAAGGGGAATTTTAAAGGTGTTTTGGGTGTCCCCAAATCCAATTGATGATTTCTTTGCTTAGGTAATTTTGGTTTCGATTTTAAAACAGCACATGTTCACTGAAGAAAATTTTTGTATTCAGAAATTTAATGTCACCTGATTTGAAGCCCTAAAAATAAGTAGGGAGAGAAAAAGAGAGAGGGCAAGAGAACATTTTTATAGAACTAGGATAATAATTTATATTTAGCATTATACACTGCATTTTGTTTTTAATTTCTATTACATTATGAGCATTTTCTCTTGAAGTCGGACGTTGTTCCACTTGCCTTAGTAAATCTATGCAGTATGACTTTATTGTTTTTAAACTGCGTGAGGCCAAATTGAGTAAGTTTAACTTTATTTCTGGACTTGCTCACAACAAACGAAATAATAAGGAAATAATAAAATTTGTCATTTTTATTGAGTAAAAAATTTGAAAATATTAGAACAAAGATATTTTTTCCAAAGATGGTTTTGTATATCCTTGGTAATTTTATATTCACAACACCCTTCTGAAAGGTGAGTCATTAGTCCTGCGACACACCTGCACTGCAGCAAGTAAATGTTTTGGGAAGAAATTAGCTGGCACATATGGTGGGTGGGTGTTACTTTCTTAACCAACTCTACCCACCACATATTTCAAAACATTTGTTTCAAGTCACTGTGTTCTGCTCTATGAATGTGAGATTTCCTAATGATAATTTCATATTACGTGTGAGCATCCCTGGTGTGCCAGTGCCCATGATATTATAGAGCTAACTAAACACAGCAGCCACTCTGCATGTTACAGAACTATGATGAGGTTTTCTGTTTATTTCATTTGTTTGTATTTTTCATGACATTCCCTATGATGAATGTTCATGGAACATGTGAGCAGAGAACATTTTTCTACTGCAAAAAAAAAAAAATTTGTGTCTAGGAACTATCATGGAGAAGTTGTTTAAAACTCCATGGTAAGACACTTGTTTTGACACTGTCATGAATCATGCTTGTAATAGAATGAAGTTTCAGCACAGATTTTTAAAGGTACTAGACAGCAAAACCTATGCTGTATTAAAAGTCGTTAACCCTACAAAAGTGCTATATAATAGTGATTTCATAGTTTATGAGCCCCAAATGATCACATCATTTCAGGCAACTAAAGTAGAGCAGCACAGTACCATCCCACACCCCAACCCCTTGATAAGTTTGTTCTTAAATAATATTCACAATCGTTGATGTTTATGTAGCTCACACAATAACAAAAACAACAAAACGGCAACAACGTTAGAGTTTTCAACAAAAGAAAAAGCTGCTCCATAGAACGCTTGAAGAGTCAAGATATAGGAGGAAATGTAATAGGGATTTGAGAAGCTAGGAAAATATATTTTTTTATAAATAAACTTTGTGAGGTTAGGTAATTAAGCTCTATATCATGAGTTATTAACTTTGGTCATTGAAAGGACTGTTTTATGCCTAATTACAGATAGTGTTTTATCCAGGTCTACACAATTTTAGCATAACTGAGTTTTAAAAAGTAGATGACCTACAAGCACAAGAAAATAAAAACCTTTTACTTCCAGAAATGGTGATTATATTCTCTTTGTTTTGGATTTTGTTTCTCTTGACCTTCTAAATATTTTTTACAAACAACAACAGAAATATAGTTGAGGCCAGAATAATTCCAATCTCTGGCACTATTTTCTTACTTCTTATACATTTCTCTAATTGTCTACATGCTAATTTTAGTTCAGACACTTTACAAAGCCCAGACAACTCACAATGAGATTGATTTCATCGTTAAAGGCTTCAGTCGTTATTTTAAAATTATTAATTTAAACATGAATATCAATGGGAACACTTACTTGTATTGTTTTATTTTCCAATTTGTTTTAAGAGAAAATTCAAAATGAAAACATAACCACCAATTTTAACTAACGAAAAAAAAAACTTTGTGACTCTTACTGTCTGTAGAAATGGTTCACACTTTATGTTAGCCCTAAACAGAAGTACGAGTAAAGATAGACTTCAATTATTGGAAGCCTGACACAAAATCCACACTTTGTTCAAAAAGTCTGTTATTTGCACAGAGTTTCTCTTTTGAGAGACACACATAGAGTTGAATTTGTTAGAGATGAGATTATCCCCCTTTAAAAATTGCGCTAAATGATGATGTCTACCTTAACTATTTTTTAAAGTTTGTTAACGTGAAATGACTGAAAGAACTGTGGAATCAAAGTCTACCCAAGGATCATAGATATTAATTTTAGATGACCTTTATATTAATTTTTCCACTTCTTTAATTGAAATAAAAAGGAAGGTATAACATTGTCTAATTTTTAATACTCTGAGAAAAATATTACTTATTGTACTTTTATCATTTTGACATATGCTTCATTACTGCCATGCTGCAGGAATTCAGAGATAACTTCGATTCTTTATTTTCCAAATATGATTCTTATGAACAATTTTCATCAACAAGTAGTTAATTTCTTGACAAAATATTTTGGTGGAATTGTTTTTACCCTGGAATATTTCAAGGGAAAGTTCATTCTCTTAATTTTTAATCCACAATTTCAGTTGTATGATTCTAACTTTAAAAAAATTTTGCATGTTAAATCAATGGCAATATGATATTAGTATGTTTATGTAAGTTTATTAACGTTGGTATTAATTTTTGCTTGTGAGCTTCCTGCTTTATCATTTTTTACACATTTACTCTTATTTAGAACCAAAACTAGATCTGAGGTGGAGCAAAACCAATAGACTGACTCAGTGAAAGAAGTTATTTGGAAGCTGTATTGACAAGACTATAAATGGTACTAATATCAAGCATACAACAGTGGCTAGGTGCTAACACAAAACCAATAATTCCAAAGGCTAGTAACATTAATTAGATGTCAGCAGACATTTTCTTAAGAAAAATAGCCCGTATGTTTTCTTAGGAGTATTTTGCACAAGAGGGGCAAAAATAAAGTGAAAAAAACTTTGCTTTCTTGTATAAAATGTTTATTTTCCATTTAACAGAGGAATCACTAGAATCCCTGATACGTGCTCTTCTAATAGTTATTTATTCCATGAAAGATGAAAATGCAAACATCGACGCTCTGTCAGATGGCAAAAGCAATAGTGAAAGATCTTTCACACTCATTATAAGAGAGGTGTTTTGAAACCATTTAGAATGCACACTCCCCCAAGTACACACTAGATTGCGGATCTGAAAGGGGAATGGAACACAGTTCTGACTGTTCAGTATAATAAAATTTGAAACGTTAAGTCTTAGACCTGGTGATATTTAAAATCCCTACCTGTGACCTACTTTTTTCATAGAAGAAATTATGCTTAATAAATTCTTAAAACTGTGTCAAATGGGTAACACCTTAAAGAAATAGATTAAAATGTGAAAGAAGATTATGCTACAACCTACAGTAGCTTAGAAAAGAAAATATTGGTTTTTAATTTAAGGGGGAAAGGAGGAAAGATTGTAAATGGAGGAAAAGAGTCATGTAGGAGAGAGAGAGAAAAAAAAGTTAGAGAGAAGAGGAAAAGTTGTAAAGCAGAAACTAACACACCATTGTAAAGAAATTATACTCCAATAAAGATGTTAAAAAAAAAAAAAGGAAGGAGAGAAAAGTGGACACAAATAAGAAAAATAAGTCATATTTGGAGATAAAAATAATTATTCAATATATTATATCATATTCTTTAATTATTAAATTCTATTTCAATTTCTTTAAAAATAGTAGGGATTTTTCTAGTTTGTACTGTTAATAAAATTTATTTTCTTTTTCTTTCTTAGACGGTTATGTCCTTCGGAGTTACTTGGTAGACAAGTAAGCCCATTTTCTTCTACTACTATACTTCTGAAAATAATTATATGCTTTTCTTTAAGAAAGTTTCCTAATATCACTTACATAATATAATCTACTAAACTATCATAAATAAATTTTAAAACAATATGCTATACTAATGTCAATATGGTAGTACCCATAACGAAGTTAGTTTTGATAAAGTGTCACTCTTTTAAATATAAAGGAGGAGCCCTTCTCATTCATGATTATACAGTTCATAGTTTTAGATATTCATTGGATACACACATTGCAAATATTGGAGACAGGTCAAAACCACTAACACTTTGCATTTCACTAGCTATTAATGCAGTTGATTGAATTGAATTAATCAGGTATCGATTAGTGTCTGCAGAGTAGGTACAAATATCGCCTGTAAACGGTTTATGGCTTGGCGCCTAACTGAAGGCTTTTCTTTACTCACACTAGGCATAGTAGAGTATTAAGTTGCCTTTTTTGGAAGCATGCCAGAAAAAGATAGCGGTCAATGATTCTTCTATTTTTATGAATAGGACATTGTCACAGTCTGGTACTAGTGCTATTAGAGTCCACCCACAATGTTATAAGATCCTATTCCAAGTAAACCAGTGCAAGAAATGAACTCCATTATCAGGGTAGGTCATATACCAATACAGAGATTTACAGAATTCAGCATGATTAAGAAATCAAGGACGATTCACAAACTGTATCCATAAATAACCTGACACCAATCAGAAAGAGGCAAAACAATGTTAAGGGCTCTGTCAGCAAACCAGGAAAGAGTCAAAAGAAAAATAATCACAATACTTTTATTTTCCTCAGAGCATTAATCACAGTAGTAGGCATGGGACTTTTCAATAGGTTTTACTCTATGAAAGATACAAATTTCAAGGAAAGAATGCGTGACAAATAACGGGACCACGTCTTCATCAGTGATTACTACAGGATGATTAAGAGAGAATTCAGAAAGTGTACTTTCTAAGTAATTATTGCTTTACTACCTATTGAAGTGAATACTTAATAAAAGTTTATTGAATGAATAATAGAAAAAAATCTGTCCTCTTTGCATTTGTATCAGATTTCCATTAGCCAAATCCTCCCTCAATCTCAGAGAAAGGATCCAAACAGAAGACCTAGGGAACTCACAGCATCTGCCATAGTTGGCAGCAATTTGAAAAGCCTGCTGCTGCTTCCATGATAAATGCACAGAGGTAGTATAGGAACCAAGAGTAGGTCTGGTCTAAATGACAAAGTCACCTTACATTTGTGTATCCTACGTTTCAAGGCTATATTAATATTTATAATTCTTTCTACTTTAATTACTTGCATATCATTCTCTCCTCCATTAGATTATAAGTTTCTTGAAATAAAAACTGTGTCTTACTTATATCTCCTGGTACATAGGAGGGACTCAGTGTGTGTGTAGAATAGAATATTTCACAAAGATTCAGGACCAGATAAAACCTAAAATGTGTAAAACTCACCAGAACGATTATTATGGCTGCCGCCTATAACCACAAATATTTTTTAAATTATATAACATAAGAATCACCATACAGTGACCTCCTTGGCAGTCCAGTGGTTAAGACTCCATGCTTCCAATGCAGGGGACATGGGTTCAATCCCTGGTCGGGAAACTAAGATCCCACATGCTGCGCGGCATGGCCAAAAACTTTAAAAAGTAAAAAATAGGACTTCCCTGCTGGCGCAGTGGTTAAGAATCCGCCTGCCAATGCAGGTGACATAGGTTCGAGCCCTGGTCCGGGAAGATCCCACATGCCGCGGAGCAACTAAGCCTATGCGCCACAGCTACTGAAGCCTGCGTGCCTAGAGCCCATGCTCCGCAACAAGAGAAGCCACTGCAATGAGAAGCCCACGCACCACAACGAAGAGTAGCCCCCGCTCGCCACAACTAGAGAAAGTCTGGCGTGCAGCAATGAAGGCCCAACGCAGCCAAAAATAAAATTAATTAATTAATTAATTATAAATAAATAAATAAAATATATAAATAAAAAAAGAATCACCATACAAACCATATCCTGGCTGCTTATTTTGTAACCAATATTTATATATTTTAAATTAATATTTACAAATTATAATTAGAAACATTGCAGAAAGCATGCACCCATTTCCTATGCCAAATATTTCTGTATTTGATTCAACATTTGAAGTTCAAGTGAAAGTAGTATAAATCTGATATTACTGAACATAAAGAATCCATCACAGTTTTGGATTAGGGCCCCCAGTGGAGTACTGTGCCGTGATTTTTCAGTTTGTTCAGTTCAACAAACGCTACTGACCAAGGACAGCTGTGTGCTAGGCTTATAGTTCTATCTAAAGATGAGTAAGGCATGGTCTATGCTCTTGGGGCATGTTTTCATTATTCTGTATGTCTATGATATGGAATAAATTTTGTGTGTGTGTGTGTGTGTGTGTGTGTGTGTGTGTGTGCTATAAGAATGAAACAGAGGATTAGATTAAATCAATGAAAGGAGATACAGATGAATATGAAATTTCTTCCCACTTATAAATGTAACTTCTCACCCTTAAATGCCTTATGTCACATAAAATCACATTATTAAACTTATAACCTAAATATTGCTTTAATGTTAAGAAGATTCTTTCTTTAAAATAAAATTTATTTTCTACATTTACAGTGATGGAGAGATTTATGACGATATTGCTGATGGTAAGTCTCACGTGGCATCCAGCACAGAGAACAGTCATGGTGAATTTACTGTTCTTACAAATACTGAAAATAGCTTGCTGGATTAATTAGAGCCTTCCAATCTGATTAGAATTTGAATCACCTGAAAATGTTAAGAAAGGTAAATGCCATGGTATAATGAAATAAAATTATTTTTGAACATGACTGAAAATCAAGGAAAAATCTCTTATTTATTTTCTTTGAAAGCAGAAGAATGAAATATTAGTGTATTTTTCATTATACCATGAATCTTAATAAGAATTGCTTTATCCACAAAAACATTTGTGCCTCAACAATAAGTAGGTACTTATTTCATAACCTGTATTACTCACTAGTATTATCTAAGCATTGTACATTTCTAAATTATGATCTAAAACATTAATCTCACCTGAAATGAAGCATAGTGTTAATTATGTTCCTTTTAGTCTCCTTTTAAATGTATGATTCTTACTGATACCTAATATTTTCAACCTCATTCAGAATTACTATCAAAAAGTACATTTAATTAAGTACCAGGTAAAATAATCTTGAGCCTCATTTTGATAGAGAATAGATTTGTCCAGAAACTTTGTTTGGAAAAGTACACTGAGCAATGAATGTTAAATAAATATATGGCCTTCGATTTAAATGCTTTTTCATAAAGTGAGACAATTCTCCTATTTTTATCCTAAACCAGGAGAGTATGAATCATTTACATTTACAGTGTTGGAACACTTAGAGGATATGTATTTTGTGTAACTAATTTAAATTTGTATTTTCTTCTTTTAGGTTGCATCTATGACAATGACTAGTTCTCAGCTTTGGTCATTCTGCTATGTTCATTTGATGACAATGTGAAGTCTGTGTTTTAATTGTCCTATGTTATCGGGTATCATAGAAAATGAATGCACAAAACTAGTTATTACCATTTGTTATAAAATTATGATTATTTTTATACATTTTGAGATTTTGGACTTAGAAAATGATTTCCCTGCTTAATCAACATCTTGGAAGACTGCATCAATGAGATGTAAGAAATATTAAATACCCAGTTCTGCCTCAGCTACAATTATGTAAGCACTTCTTTTAGACCATCAATAGACAACTCTCCCTTCCGAAAAAAAAGAAAAATCTTTTGAGAAAAAATGGCTGTTGTCTAAAGAAATATAAAGAACAACAAAAATATAAGGAAGGAAATCTTTAAACTTTTCATAAGAAGAAAAACTCTTGTTTGTACTTCTAATGATCCTATCTTATATTCTCTATTCAAATTATCTATCTTTTAAAAGGCAGGGCTGTCTCCACTCTTACCGGTGGGTTAAATGTTTTCAAACATTATAGTAGTAGCAGAACTTTTGTATAAAGTTTACCATATAATTGTTTAAAATACTGTTGTAACTAGAGTAGATATGAATGAAGACCACCCCAAAATTATGAAGAATGGAAGAATGGAGTTCAAAATTGACTAGCCTTTCATGGCACCTCTTTACTATGAAGACTCTTTTAAAGGTTTCTGTTTTTGTTTCTCTATTACCCCTATGGAAAAAAAATTTTAAACCACTTTACTGGAAAGTTGGCCAGCAGAGGAAATACAAATTAATAAACCTTAGCGTTTGGGCTGGGGTATTTCCTATTGGTACGTACTCAACCAAAAATAACCCCAAAACAAAATGTGAAGCATTTGGGTTCCAAATGCTAAGAACACTAAACGCCACGATACAAAATGCAGAAACCTAACACCCAAGAAAATAGCATATTAGGAAATTTTTTCACCGCTTCCAAAATATGAATCGAGCAAATCCTAATGCTGGCTCTGCTATTAATGAGCCATGATGTGTTATTGGATAAATTATTTATCCTCCTCCTAGTTTTCTCATCTGCAAATTTCAGGATTAGACTAAGTCAATTTTTCCCAACGTTTTCACTATCAGTTACCTCAAATGCCTTTAATCCTCCCTCTACCCTAGCCCTGTGTTTCAGAAGTTTTACTGATTTTTAAAACTCATTGATTAAATAATGATTAATGCATTATCCATGTTTTAATATTGCGGAGGCCCATTGGAGAGTCTGAAGAGTAGCCCCACTGAATTGAAATAATTTCAAGTAATTGTAAAGGAACTCAAAGTCTTCATGTGGGTAAAGTGGGATTTCTATTAGGTGCTTTGAAATTTAAAAATAGATCATCAACTACTATTGTTCAATGTGTATACTCTGGGGGTCTGAGGCCCCCAAATTAGAAGCCACTAATCTCAAAGACCCCCTCCAATTATGAAATATTTTGATGTCTACTTTTTGATAGGGAGAGCCAGTATTTGCTCACGTGATGAATTTATTTTAATACTAGATAAAATTACAGCATCCAGAAGTGGTTTTTGTTTGTTACATTTGGTAACAAATATACAACATACACTGACATTATGTTTCCAGTAATTTTATCTTCTGATTGAGAATGGTATAAACTCAATACAATGTCAGTTTTGGGGTTTTTTTGTTTGTTTGTTTGTTTGTTTGCTGTACGCGGGCCTCTCACTGTTGTGGCCTCTTCCGTTGCGGAGCACAGGCTCCGGACGCGCAGGCTCAGCGGCCATGGCTCACGGGCCCAGCCGCTCCGCAGCATGTGGGATCCTCCCGGACCGGGGCACGAACCCGTGTCCCCTGCATCGGCAGGCGGACTCTCAACCACTGCGCCACCAGGGAAGCCCCAATGTCAGTTTTTAAAATTCTAAATCATATCAAGAGTATCTTTCAGAGTTATGGTTTATACACCAAGAAACAGACACATGTTTATGAAAGATTTATATGATAGACAATCATCTTAATATAAAAGAAATATCTGAAGTATTAATTTTAATATACTAAATATTATTTCTATTATGGTTTTATGTGAGGAATTTTGTCGTGTGAGAAGAGGGACAAATAAATAATACCTTCAGCAGATAACTTTGCCTCCTACTTATCAAGAAATCACGGCCATCAGCCCTTCTGTCCTGTAACTTGATCCCAAATCTATGAGTCTTTGAGCCCATTTTTACCTCTTTTGATTTCCGCCTCAGCGGATGGGGTGGTACCTCCTGTTCAAGACGAAACCTTCCACCACTGGTGCCCTTGATACTTTGCCTCCTGTTTTGTGGTAGAAATTGAGATAACCAAGTGCAGTTCCCTTTAACTTCCTACAACATTCAACCTTAACCCTATCCAGACACTATCCCAGAAAATAAGATGTCACTGCTTAGAGTCAAAGCCACAACCTGTTATCTCACGTCTTTCTACCTTCTCTGGAGTCTTCTTCCTCCACAATTAATTCATTCTCAACCTCCCTCTTGCACCTCTTCCCCAGCCCTCTCTCCCTCCTTCCCTTCCTCTTTTCTATCTTTAACATCTTCCATTCTGCAGATTCCCTCTTCTAGGCTTACAAACATACCGAAGTCTTTCCTATTTGAAAAACAGCAGGAAACCTTGCCTCGAATCCAAATACCTCTCTAACTACAGCCCATTTCTATCTTCCTTTCCTCATCTCATTGTCTTAAAATAGTAGGGTATATGGAATTCCCTGGTGGTCCAGTGGTTAGGGCTCCCATGCTTCCACTGCATGGGGCACAGGTTCAATTCCTGGTTGGGGAACTAAGACCCCTACATGCCGCCCGGTGTGGCCAAAAAAAAAAAAAAAGTAGGGTATATGTGGCAGCCAGGAGAACGTGCCTCACAGACTTTCAACCACGGAGAGCTTAATTAACCAAAGACCCCAGCTTCTGCACTCTGAAATCCATCCCCACAGTTGTGCCAATGCCACGTTTCCCACAGACTGTTCCTGTGTAGCCAGCAATTGAGCATGGCAGGCCTGTTCCTGAAAGATACATAAGCTTCCAGCAGCCTGGCTAACCCTTCCTTATCCCACATAGCACTCTGAGATGCTTCTACCCAATCATCTCCCCTTCCTCCCTTCATGAGGTCAGACTTGCGCTGCTGCTGCCAGATGGCTCCTCCAGCCTTCCCCACCTCCCTCCCATTTCCTCTGACACATATATTTGTGCCACCCTCCCCCCACACACAGAAAATTACTACACTTTCACTCCATCTTGGTGTTTGCTTTCCAGAGGACCTGCACTGAACACAGTAGCGCTGGAGAGTTTGTAAAAATACACATCCTCCTCAAATCAACTGAATCAGAATCTCTGGGGAAGAAACTTTTCAATCATTATTATTATTATTTTATTTTATTATTATTTTTTTTTTGCGGTACGCAGGCCTCTCACTGTTGTGGCCTCTCCTGCCGCGGAGCACAGGCTCCGGACGCGCAGGTTCAGTGGCCATGGCTCACGGGCCCAGCTGCTCCGCGGCGTGTGGGATCTTCCCGGACCGGGGCACGAACCCGTGTCCCCTGCATCGGCAGGCGGACTCTCAACCACTGCACCACCAGGGAAGCCCTCAATCATTATTTTTAATTGAAGTATAGTTGATTTATAATGTTGTGTTAGTTTCAGGTATACAGCAAAGTGATTCGGTTTTACATATATATAATCTATCTATTTTTCTGATTCTTTTCCCTTATAGGTTATTATAAAATATTGAGTATAGTTCCTTGTGCTACACAGTAGAAACTTGCTGGTTTCCATCAATTTTTGATTAACTCTAAATATGAGTTTAATGCTTAGCCAGGTTTGGGAATCCCTGGCCTCTATTCACCCTCTGCCACAGTCTTAAGTTATATTCAATCTTCAACTTGCTGCAGTCTGATCTCTGCTGCAATTACTCTCAAGTCAGCTCTATGTGGATATCCCACAAGTACCTCTAACTCACGTGACTCAAAACTGAGCTCATTCTCTTCCCCCTTTCCGTTGATGATCCCTCTTGTAGATTCTATCTCAGTGACAAATGTATCGTCCATTTGCCCAAGCTCAAAACCAGAAGTTTCTCTGCTTCTGCTCATTCATTCTCAGTGTCCAATGACTCATCATTAAACAGAGGTCCCCAAAATAAAGACTCTGTCTTACTTGTTTTATACTCCTATACTTTACATGGTATTTGAAGCCTTTTATTATATATTTGACAATGAAAATATAAGTGATGCCTGCAAAGAATGTGTTAATCCAGTAGGCTGCCACTGTAATTTTTCCTTAATTGGTGTTTCAAATGCCATAAGAGGTTGAGTAAATTGATGGCTGAGAAATGCCAGTTCGATTTATCAACATGTGGATAATAGGTGACCTTAGAAAGACTGAAGCAATCAAGCCCAAGCTGACTGCAATGGTGCCCTGCGTTAGGAAGCAGATTCTGGGATAGAGTTTGGAGTATCTATTAGGGATGAACATCTGTTGAAGGAAGGGAGAGAAATATGACTGAGCAGAGAAAGCAGTTAAACTGGGATCCAAGCCCAACATCCTCAGCCAACCAGATGGGGGCCTTCGGAATAAACTCTACCCAGGCCAAAATGGCCAGTCCTTTTACCTCACTCATCACCATACGTGGGCCACCCTTGGAAGGGCATGACCTTGTGCAAGATGACACTGAGTCTGAGGCAGACCCTGAAGAAGCAGACAGTTTGAGGCAGTCTGCAGACCACATTCCCCTCAGCTGGGCAGCGAGTACTTCCTTGAAGGAGGTTAGCATCCCATGTCCACAAATGGACTGAGAGGTGAATGGAAGGTTAGAAAATTGAGACAGACATAATGGACACCTCTTTCCAGAAATTTTACTGCAAAAGTAAGGAAAATGATATAAGTAATAGCCAGATGGGAAAATAAAGTGAAGAAAGGGCTTTATTATTTTGTTCTGGGGAATAGATTGTTTCTAAGAGAGAAAAGACTTGAGCTTATTCAAAACCAGATGGGAAGGATCCAGTTGGGAGAAAAAGGTAAAAAGATGGAGGATTGGACAGAAATAGACTGCAAATTACAATTTTTTTCCCTGGCAAATTATGTGTCATTACATCTGTGAAATGCTAAGCATTGTTCTGGACACATCATAAGGACTCAAATATTATCACATTATTATTATGACTTATTTTGAAATACATGCTGATGCTTGTCACAATTATGCCACATACTTAAGGGTTTATTTTAGTGACTACGTATGTCATTTCTTCTGCCTCCTGCTTGAGATTATCAGCTAAGTTACATAACCTTGGATAAGAATCTAAACTTTGCTAAGACTCAGGATCTTCATTTATAAAATATGAAAGTACGTACTTTACAGTGCTGTGAAAATTAATTGAAACTATGTACTTAAGCATTTAGTACAGTGTCTGACCCATATTAACTTTTTTATCTTTTTTTAATATTATTTTATTTATTATTTATTTTCCTTATTTCTTTTGGCTGCGTCAGGTCTTACTTGTGGCACATGGGGTCTTTGTTGAGGCATGCAGGATCTTTTCATCACGGCACGCAGTCTGCTCGGGCTTCTCTCCAGTTGTGGCGTGCGGGTTTTCTCTCTCTAGTTGTGGGGCGCAGGCTCCAGAGTGCGTGGGCTCCGTAGTTTGTGGCACACATGCTCTCTGATTGAGGTGCGCGAGCTCAATAGTTGTGACGCGCGGGCTTAGTTGCCCCGAGGCATGTGGAATCTCAGTTCCCCAACCAGGGATTGAACCCGTGTCCCCTGCAATGGAAGGTGGATTCTTTACCACTGGACCACCAGGGAAGTTCCTGACCCATGTTAATTTTATCATTATCACCTTGCTTGCTTGTTTGCTATTATACGTTTTGAACATGTCAACTGAATGGAATTCTGTTGAGATGAGCATTATTTTAATGATGGCAAACTTGCTCTGACTCCCAGTTATTTACCAGCTGATATTTGAGAGTAATATAGAAACACTTAAGATTAAACACAATAAACAAAAATAAAATAATAATAAATAAACCCAATGTCTGAGCCAGGTCCAGTTCCTGCATCTGAGTTTCAGGTTACAGTGTGGACATCATTTTTTATTTGATATTTCCTGCAACTCTTAGGGAGACAGTCATCCTGGTTTTCATAATAGAAACATCTGTTTTCTAATTCAGTGACAGTTTTCACCCTGTTTCATTGAGGAAAATATTAGGGGCTTCCCTGGTGGCCCAGTGGTTGAGAGTACGCCTGCCGATGCAGGGGACGCGGGTTCGTGCCCTGGTCTGGGAAGATCCTACATGCCGCGGAGTGGCTGGGCCCGTGAGCCTTGGCCGCTGAGCCTGCGCGTCCGGAGCCTGTGCTCCGCAACGGGAGAGGCCACAGCAGTGAGAGGTCCGCGTACCGCAAAAAATATATATATATTAAGCTGTGTATATGTTCTCTTAGAGTAGGCTGGGGCATAGTCACAATCTTCAGCTTTAACTGCAAATTTGGTAAAATAATGGATGTGCAAGAGGCACCTCTTGTCTCTGGGGGTTCATCTGCATGTAGCAATTCCTCTCTGTCTCCACAATCTATTGAATTAGAAGAGTTTTGCAAGTGTCAAAAAGCATGTTTAAACACCAACTTATTAACGGTATTCCTACTGAAGTTTAGATAAAGATTCAGAGTTCTTGGCTACAAGCAACAGAAATTAACTATTGCCTTTACATAACTCACTCGTGAATCAAAGTCCCTAGAGAGAGAACTCCATTGACTGGTTAATTCATGTGCCAGCCCACGTGGTGGGGGCAGGGAGGCTCCTAATGCTTTGGCTCCCAAGTGAAAGAGAGTCACCTAGAATTATCCTCTCAAGCAAGACTATACTCAAGATAATTTCCCAATACAAAAATCAGAGTGCTACTAACAAAAGGGGACCTAACCTTGTCAGTAAAGCAGGCAAGGTATGTATGTGTGTATATGTGTATATATATATATATATATATATACACACACACATATATATATTTAGTTATATATATTTATATGAAAGACAAAGATATATTTTGTTTATATATTAAACACATAGTAATATTTCTCTTCTACAAGGAATATATATATATATATATATATTCTCAGTTTCCTTGAAGAATTTGGTCTTCTATCTTTCCTTGCTCACTTTTGATAGAGACATAGAGCAAAGGTTCTGTCCTATAAGAAACACCATAGTGCCAATGTGATGATCACTGGCAACTGATACTCATCTTTGATGTGGGGATAATAGAGAATGGTAGGGACTGTGGCAAACAGTAGAATATAAGCTCTGTCTACAGGAGTCAGTTGCTAATTATACTGGATATCTCCTGCTTGGCCCTCGAGATGCCCCCTCCAATCCTTTCCACCCTGCTCTGTGCCCCTCAGGACTACACTTTATGGGCTGACTCAAGAGGCTCCCTTGACTTATAGCTTCCGGTTTCATTTGGCCATTGAGGAGCACTACCAGACACAGACAGAGAGTGAGGTTTGGATATTTATTCGTCTGGCTTCCTCCCTGAGGCATTGTCATGAGCTAGCTGTGTCCTTCACCCACAGTCACAGCTCTGCCAGACAGCCTTCTCCATTGTGCTGCCTCTCTGGTTCCAATGCTTCTCCCTCTGCTTCCTCTGAGATTGCAATCGCTCCCTGAGGTTATACCGGTTCCAGGCTATTGCTCTTTACACTGTGGTTTCCCAACACACTGTCCACACATGTGTAATCAATCTCTTTATTAAGCCTTCCTCAAATTCCCCAGTTTGAGTTTGCCATTTGTTTCCCACTTAGGCCCTACCGATATATGACTCAAATCTGATGGATTATGGGCCTGGTGTCGGTAGAGTCTCCAATTTTTCAAAAGAAGCGATATCAAGGTTTATATATATAATTCCTACTTTTTTTTTTTTTTTTTTTTTTTTTACTGCTGATTCAAGTTTTCTTAAAAGCACTATTCAGACCAAACAGTTTATCCTAATTATTATCCCAAATTACTATGGGCCAGATTTGACCCATGGGGTCCATCTGTAACGTCAGCCATTTATGATGGGAAATAGATGGAGCACAGGCCACTCTATAGCTATCCAACTTGCCAATAATGAGGGGCCTTTTTGTGTGAGTGAGTGGTGGACAAAATTTATTTAGTGTCTATAACAACCAGATTAGATTATTAAACTTCCTTTATTTTTTCAATATGGATCACAGAGGCTTGCTCTTCCTTCCTTCCTTCCTTCCTTCCTTTCTTTCTTTCTTTCTTTCTTTTTCTTATCTAGTCATTCTATTGGTCTTCAAATTCCTTTCTTTTTTAGTGTTCAATATGTCATCATCTAATGGACTTTTACAATTTTAATATTGTATTTTTCATTTCTAGAATTTTCACTTGGTTCTTTAATCTTTAATCTTCACTTTAATCTTTCTTTCCTCTATTCAGTGAGACTACTGCTCTCTATTTGTTTTCCACAGCTTTGTGTTTTATTTTGAAAGGTGCCCTTGGGCAAAAAGCCAGAGAGAATGTTGAGTTCACCCTATTTGTTTCTTATATCTCAAGGTCATGATCCACACTATCTATTGTCCAATGCCTAAAAACGGTCGTTCATATATTTTGTCTAGATTAATAGTTGTTTATTGTGGGAAAGTAAATCCAATACCTATTCTCCATCATGGATGGAATCAGAAATTGTTCGTTAAAAAAAATTAACTATTTATCTATCTATCTATCAAGATATCTTTTTATATTCTGCTTCTGATCATGATATCTGAAGTCCATGGGCTATAATTCTGCTGATTTTTATTTCTATTGATTCTTACTCATGGTGAATTTTTCCTATGAGTTTAATGATCTTTGACCATGAACTTTTATTTGTTTGATCTTAAATGTGTAGAGCCTAGGAGTTATGTAGTGGGTATTTTTCTCCAGAAAGGATTTGTAATTGCTAATTCTGGAAGCCAGGGGGCACTACCAACCTGGGTCCACTTCGGTCCACTTCTAGGATACTGAGTTTAACGCAGAAGTGTCATGTTCTGCTTTTCTACCTTCTGGTAGTTGCTTAACCTTCAAAGCCCAGGTATACTATTGGCATTTGTCCTCTAGATAGCTGGGCGTTTCCAGTTTTCTATTTGTTCAGTGTTGTTCTAATTTTAGTACAGTGTTAGGTTTTTGGTTTTTTGGTAGAGAAGTTTTGGAGATTTATTTTAGCCAAAAAGAAAAAGAAAAAGAAAAGAAAAGAATAAATTAAGCTATTGATATTTATTATACAGATTAACAATCAACCTATCATTTGATTAGTAGGTTATATTGGCATGAGTCATGTAAGGTATCCTGAGGGAAAACTGGGGGTTCTGCAACTCAGGGGAACTCACAACACTCGCCTAGGAAGTCTTTTCACTTGGGCATATGTCCATATATCACATCCAGATAATTGGATTTAAGGAGTATATTTTAAACTATCTTTAACAAAGTGGATACATGGTTTATAAAGAATCTTGCAAAGGAACTATGTGTATGTAACACAAAGAATGAAAGCACAAGCACAAGATTTTAAAATATGGAAGATCAGATATTCTTATTCCTGATATTAGCACTTTAACAACGTCATTACAAGAAAAAAGCAATGATAATGTAATCAGATGTCACGATGTCAGCCAACATTTAAAAATATTGAAATTATTAAGATTATGTGAAATATAAATTTATGCACATTATCCTTTAATATTATTTAACTCTAAGTGTATACTCTTCCTTAGGATGTTAGCTAATGATAGTATAAAGCTATCTGATTAGCAAAATATTTAAAAATCTTATGCAGTTAATTGAAGATATTATGAAAATAATTGTTTCCTGTAACGTTAGAAGCCATGCAGTATTGAATTCATTGCTTTGCAGAAAGACCCTTCTTTTTGTCAACAAAGAGGTCCATACCAGTGGGGAATATAGTGGCATTTCCTGCTATGGTAAAAAAAAATAGCTTAGAAAACACGCAAAGAAAACAATTTGTTGACAAAACTAAAATGCAGTCCCATTGATCAACCAAAACAGAAAAAGGAAAAGAAAAAACAAACAAACTGAAGACTTGAAGAAAAAAGTACTTGAACAAATAGGCATTATGGAAGCTTTTCAGTGCAGCTGGATGGAAGCATAAATGTTTCTACACGTCTCAGTTTATGGTGTTTGCTAAATTCTGTTCAGTGGTAAAATACACCAATAACTACTCTTTTTCTGCACGACCAAAGTAAAGGTGTATCAAAGAATATATATTCTTATCAGTAAACAACTTCCTTAATAAAAACAATGTTTTATGAAAAAAATCAACAAAGCAGTTGTTCTAAATGAGAATTTAAAAGGGATTCACAGAAGAATAGAAAAATGCAGTTTAGTTTTCACACACTTTGAAATGAGGAGTGACTGTGAAAATCTTTTGTACCATGCAGATGTCTGATATTTATTTAGTGCCAAACTTTTTCATGATGGCTGATGATTTCCAGTAGCACTGTATCTTAACAGAAATTTTTTAAAAATATTAAATCTAAACTTTCCCTTCAAGGTAAATATAACAATAGCTAAGAAAGTTATTAATTTTCAGAGAGATTTGTGCTAGGAAGAGAGCATAGGCATTTGGAAACACTTCCATAGTTTTGTGGGGTTTTTTCTGAAAACAAAAATATAAATGTGTCATCTACATAAAGTTTTATATCTACACTTAAAAATCATGGAAACAGAGTTTCTAACATGCTTAGAATCTTTCAGATTAAGAGTTTCAAAACCGTTTTGAGATCATTTGCTAAACATTTCTAAATGTTATGCCTTCCAGTTTGCTATGAAAATGAATTGACACTAGGGAAGATGGACATTTAGTAGCCAAATTACATTAAAAAATTTTTTTGAATGGATGGAGTTTGGATGGATTTGAAAAATGAGTGTTATGATTTAGAAACTGCAGCCAACAGAGTAATTCTTCCACTTTTAACTTTGTATTTTGTGATTCCAGCCACTAAAACTCAATATCCAAATAAACTCTTAGAATTGGACTTTTGAACTGCTGTACCACAAAGATTTTAACAACAGATTTTTAAAATAATGAAGTATATTCAGCTCCTTTGCTTTTGTTTTTGCCACTAGTAAAGCAACATAAAAAATGACTTTGAACCATTTTAATTTCATCTTTATGTTTTATATTCTAGTAAATAAGAAAGTTAATACACATGTATTGGAGTATGTGCACAAATGCACTTTTTAAATGATTTGTTTGTTTATACATACATTTTGATAGGTCCACTGCTTAACAAATTATTATAATCAAATGTTTATAATTGTGGTTTAGGGTAGCCAACAAAATTTCTCTAAAACAGTTTTCCTTAAAAATTTTTTTCACAAGTAAAAATTTGTTTTAGAACAATTAAAATGAGAAAAATAAAAGATAAAATCACTCAAATTTCTACCAACCAGAGATAATCACTGTTGAAATTTTAGTGCATACCCTTCCAGATTTTATGAATTTGTGCATCTTCTTTCACAAACATATGCTTATACTTCATTTAAAGCTGTTTTCATTGAGGGCCTTTATATCTTACAGAATTTTTAAAAATTAAATTTACACGAGATTTTGGGACAGAGATTAAAATTTAAAGGAACAATACTAAGAGGCAACTTTGTGCTGTGACCAAGGCTGAATCTTCATAATTTACCCTGTGTAGGATTATAATATGTTTAATTTAGTCTATTGCCTGTCATTTTAATGGCCTTTATCTAGATGTTAAATGTGTGGTTTAACTAAGAAGAGAAATTACCAAAAAATAGACTGACCAAATGTTGTGGTCTTTGACTTGCTTTATCTTCGTATGGCCTATGTAATAAGGCAGATAGATAAAGGGAACAAAGATTTTGGCAAGGCTTTGTTTCTCTTCAATGTTATCGGTGTATCTGAAACATATAATTTGGTGTATAAACTAGAATTATTAACTGTATGTAATTGGATAGGGAATAGAACCCAGAGTGACTATCAATGAAGTCATTGTATCTTCCAAAACAAGCAGTTATCTTTTAGAGGTGTGGTCCTGGACCTAATCTCATATAATACTTTTTATCAATGACTAATACTATGAGAAAAAACACTCACACAGTAAATGAAACTTAATTGGGAAATGAAAACTAAGAAGAGGAAGTCACATTCTCAATGACCAGATTAGAACCAAAATGACCTGGAAAATTGGAGAAGTAGTAAGAAGTGAACAAAATGAGTAAGACAGAGGAGTGGGCTAAAATAAACAGGGAAGAAAAACAAGTTTCAAAAAGAGGAATGGCTAGCTATTGGCAAGTTTAGAAAATAGCTTAGAGATTTTAACAACAAGCTGACTAAGATCGATAATGTAGTGTTATGGTTTAAAAAGCAAACATAACATTGTAAAATGTGTTCCTTACTAAAATTTACCGAAACTCCTGCTTCCTAGTTGAAAGTCTCTTGCAAACACTAAGAACGTGTTCTTTTTACCAGAAATGCCATTCACCTTAAGAACAAACATGGAGATCACAGCCAGTCAAATGACTGGGATAGTAACAGAGGAAAAAACTAGTTTCACTGTAAGATGTAAGTCTTGGAGAAAGATGATTTTTTTTCTCCTGAAAGAGATGGAGTAATTGAATAATGATCTTTAAATAGGAGCATATAGTTATAAAGATGAAAGACTATTAGATTCAGGCTCTCCTGTACCCTAAGTACTTTAAAAGTGGATCGGTTGTTCTCAGTTTTCACGAAGACTGAAAAAGAAAATGAAGTTAAATTGTACTGGGAAAGGGTTAATTCAGAATAGATAGGAATTTCAGAAATAGGGTAAAAGGGGTTGGTTGAAAATTGAAACCATTCTAAGAATCTGGTAGAATTTTCATTGACAGATTTTCTACTTTTCTAAAATGGTGAAATGTGATACATGAAGAGATGAAATACAAAAATTTAATGTCCTATCCAGACCTCAAGTTTTGTGATTTTTGCCTTAGGCTGTAACTGCTTGGTAATGTCAGAGGACATTTTTAAAAAGCACTCTAATTGTGTTGCCTTCTTGAATCTAAGAGCAGTATCAGCAGCAGATACTGATTGCAGCTCTCCTAAGAAAAGGACCTGGAATATACAGAGAACAGTATCCTAAGGAAGCAGTGTTCCTCTTTTATTTTCTTGATGATGCTACCCCATGCTGCTTTTAGTTTTCTCGTTAAAGTTTTTACTTATTTTACAATTGATATGTATTAATTATAGGACATTTTAAAAGTACAGACAAACGAGAACAAAAACTGTATGTGTAATTCCACAATTTAAGGAGAAAAAACAAGTTAACATTTTGAGGTACATCTCAGATTTTTCTCTCCATACATAGACATGTAAGATATTTTATAAAGTTATACTTTAAATTTGTTATGTACTTTAAGTGTTTATAAAAAAAGGGAACTTTGTAATTTCTTGCTTGATTTAATATCATGAACAGTATTTCCTATAAACTAGACCTGCATCGTCATTTTTAATGGCTGCAATAATTTGCATAATCCCTACTTTGGTTATTTAAGTGTTTCCAATTGTTCCCTATTTTTAACGACTGCAATTGATATCTCCAAATAGCTTTTTTTTTTTTTTATTTAAACAGCAGAAAGAACATTGAAACAAAGAAGGAATCCAGGGCATTTACTCAGCTACCTCATTATTTATTGAACACTTATTTATGCTGGGCACTGCATTAACTAGTAGCCGGGATGAGACAGGTTAAGGCAAGATCTCCACTGTTAATTAACCTCCAGTCTCATGGAATATAGAAAGACAAGTGTTGAGGAACAGGAGGCGACAAAACGCTCACCCCTCTCTTCAAAGTTAATCTAGTTTAAGAGAAAGTTGCTGGGTCAGGGGCCAGGTGTATATATATTGATTAAAGTCTCTACACTTAATACTTGTTAGGTTCGTCTATAAAAAATATTAATCCACAACATCCACATTGCCCATTGTTTCAGGAGCTACATAGAGGGGAAAACCCAGACAGAGGCTGTAGCAGCTTCTCTTTCCAGGCAGAGAGGAAACCCTCTCCTCGGGCCTCCAGGCCCCCGCGCGTGCGCGGGAACAATCCCACCCACCGCCAGGGACCACCGCCCGGCACTCCCGACTTTTCACCCCGTTCTCGGGTCCCTACTACAAGCGGTCAAAAGCAAAACTTCCACCCGACTACTTCCACTTAGAGAAGCCAGCCTGGCTGAGTGTGGCTTTGAAGATCAAGTGCAAGGCTGCTTAGCACGGTGGTCAGTGAGGCTGGAAAATAAACTTTGTTACGTGTTAACTTGGTTGGAGCAAAGCGACTCTAGGCGGGATTTAGTTACGTTACAACTGCGCAGTGTTTTGTATTTTTGTTGTTGTTGTTTTAATAAAATCGTTTTAATTGACGAATAAGGAAGGAGGGCTATCTCAGGACTTGAAAACAATCATGCAGGATGGTTTCAGCAGGTGGCCAGCCTGGCGCATGAAGGCCTCCTTCCACTTCGTGTCGGTTTTGACTACGGTTTCCGCGGCGGCTGGAGGGGAAGCATCCTCCACGCTGCAAACTCGCATCAATGGGATTCCCCTCGTGGGAAATGCCCCCCTCCTGGCGGACGTGCTCCCGGAGGGCCGAGCGCGTCGCCGCGCCCTCCGCCTCCGGGACGGGCGGGCGCGCGAGCGCGCGCTCCGCAGACTCCATCAAGATCCCGACTTGGCACCGCACCCCCTCCGCGCCCCGGGCTAAGCCGGCACCACCCGCCGCCAGCCGCCAGCCGCCGCGGGGGGCGGGCGCGGCGCGAGGGGAGGGGAAGGGGTTCTCGCGCGATTGGGCGAGGTTTCCGGTGTTGTGACTGAAACCCGTCAATATGGCGGCGGTCGGCCGCGGCCGCTCGCTGAAGAACCTCCGAATACGAGGTAAGTCCGCTGCGGCCCTCACCCCTCGCCGCCGGGCAACCGCCACCCCTGGCACTTGCCTACCCTTGGTCATGGGCGGGGGGAACGAGCCGGGGCGCTGGCCGGAGCCAGGGCTGCCTCCGCTGGCCTGGGAGCGAATCCTAATTGGGGCTATGTGTCTGTTTCGCGCAGGGCGGAATGACAGCGGCGAGGAGAACGTCCCGCTGGATCTGACCCGAGGTAACGCGGGGCGCCGCGGGCGCCGGCGAGGGCATCCTAGTGGGGAGGAGCCGGGGGCTCGGGGCCGTGGGCAGGGTCCGGCCCCGCACGGGACCCGCGGGGGTGCGGGAGGCAGAGCCCGAGCCCCGCCTGCCGGCCCGCGGGAGCCGAGCCGGGGGCAGTCTCCCCGGACCCATCCCCCTTCCCGGTGCCCGCTTTCCTCGCTCCGAGCCCTTCTCCGGGCCTCTGGGTGCTGCGGGGAGCACCGAGCGGGACTCGGCGGAGTCGCCGACCCTCTGGGTTCTCTAGACCCGCGGGAGAGCGTTGTTCTCCTGTCCCGGGGCTCGAGCAGCTGAATCCCAGGGGCGGCCGGAGGGAGGTAGAGGCTGTTATTTAGGTTGCCGGAGGACGTCTGAGGGAAGAGCGACCACATCCTGCCCTCCCCGTCCCCCAGCGCCGAAGCCGGACCTGCTCGGTCCTTGCTGACCGCGTGACTGTTTTTCTCTTTGCCCACTGCCCTGGGGGACCCGCAGCATTGATAACTCGGTAGTGAAACCTGGAGCCCGTGATTTCTGCGAAGTGTCTGGTGTACGCTGTATTTCCCTCTTGTTTCCCTTTCCCGGGCCTCTGAGACTGTAGTTGGCAAAAACCGGCCCCTCACCCTCGTTGCAGGTTCATTGTTTACCTTCTGCAGTGGCGATGGGTTTGTTTACACCTTCGGAACTGGGTAAACCCCTGCTATATTTTTAAGGACCCCAGCCGGCTACTGGCCAGTATATCTTCTATCAGTCACCGTACTGGAGTTTATTCGACAATATCTCGTTGAGCGTTTAGTAGTTATATACAAGGTTTCTCTTTTCTCTTCCACGGTAAACAAGATTTGGTCTATTGATTCCGAAGAAGTCGTGTTTCACACGGGCTGTAACTTAGCGTGTAACCTGGTTCAGCTGTATAGAATTCAGTTTCCTTTTTGAGATCTGAAAAGCACTTTAGGAAGTTTGAAAAAACGTCGTTTTAAACATTCTATATAAAATTAAAACAATTTTTTTAACCTACGTTCTACTTAACATAATGACTATTATCTACAGTATTTGTTAGATGTGGGCTCATTGTTGAGGATCATCTCTGTATTTAAAGCATAGCGCATTCTCTAATTTGTTTTATTTTGTGTATCATAATGTAAGATTACTGTTTTGTAAACTAAAAGCCTAGTTTTTATTTAGATACAAGAGTACATTTTTGTAACAATATTTTATTCTGAAAGTTCTAGGACTTTGTTTCGGGTGAACTAGGTCCTTTTACAGGCAGAAGAGTTTCTAAAATAAAATAGGGCTTAAGTAATAGAAATGACAACTAATTAGATCACTAATGCACTAAATTAGAACATTTTTTCAGCAGATAGAGTTTGAATATTAATGTAGGGAGATGTAAAGCTTTTGACTTGTGTAACTGTTTGGAAACTTGACTGTGTATAACACATATGAAAAGTCTATATGCAATATATGTGGAAAAAGATTTTCTAGTAAATTTGCTAACAAAATAAGCAAAATTCCCACAGGGCTCAATTTAGCATTTGAGTTTTGTAGCAGATGTAGTTTTAGTGATTTATTTTATACATGCGCATATGTTTTAGATGGAGGTGAAAAGACCATTTATTAGATAGATCTTGGGTCTAATTTGTGTATTGAAGACCTGTTTGAATGTGGTGCTAGAAATAAGTTACAGTTGTGCTTTAAATTGACTTTACTGAGCTCCTATATATAGTGGTTTCTCTGGTTGGTGTCAAAATTATGGGTAGTAAAAGAGCTTATGTACAAATTTGATACCTTTGGTTTACTCCGATTTTACTCAAGTACACAGATAACTGTATATTTACTATTTAAAATACTATATTTCCTGAGAATTTAGTAAATACCTATGTCCTTAGGTGTTTCTGGGATAATACAAATAGTGCAGAAAATGCTATTTCTGCTTGCCCTGACAAGATGTATTTCAGTTTGGAATGAAATATACACAGCCAGTTGAATCTGATTGCAAAAGCAATATACAACTAGGAGTGAGAGGGCATTTGAGAACTGTGTTCCAGAGTCTTAAGGAAGTTTTGAAAAAGTAATCTGAGTTAGATTCATTGTATAGTGACCCTGTTGTTTGAGAAATTGCTATTCTGACAAACATTCATTGTTAGAAGAAGGCTTGTGGATCTAACATGAAGAAAGTTCATGAGGAATTAAACTTTAGTAATCATTTGAGAACTGTGGGGCAGTCTGGGTTGCAGCTGAAGGGCAGCTGTTTGTGGATTGGATTACGGCATGTTTTAGATAAAGTTTGGGTAACCAAAAAATTTTTTTTAACGCTAAGGCAGTGTTTGCTCTCATTCTCATTATTTTTATGTAACCTTTGAGAAATTCACTGTGTAGCTGTATAACAAAGTTCATTATAAAATAGAGGCCATGATCATTGTAATTCTTGAAGGAGCTATCAATGTGTAGTATAAAGTCAAATAGTTCTGAGTTGTAATCTCAGCTGTGATACATAATAGGTGATTTGGGGCAGGTTATTTGACCTTGATTAACTCTTGGTTTCTTCAGCTCAAAAAAAAAAAAGAGATTAATTTCAGGTTATTCTTGAAGGTTGTTAAGAATGTGATAAGTAAATGAGCTAGGCCATATAGTACTCAGCATGCGACCTAGTACTTTGTGAGTGATGTTAACTAAATGTTAGTTGCTTTCCTAAACTATGAAATCAAAATTATTTATATCACATTTAAAATATTTCAGATGATTGTTTTGAATATTATAAACTTGTTAATAAGGAATTATGGTAGTGAAGCTTTCTTTTTTTGAGACATACATTTAATTGGGTAGTCTTTCTGAACTAGAGTTCTTTTTATTTTTTTTAATTTATTAAGATAAGCTTCAAAATGTATAAAGTATATGTGAATGTATGAATATAATAAATATAAGGAGCTCTTATATGTCCCCCATCATTTAGTTTCCTGGTGCCTCCACCCCAGCTGTGATCATTTTTTTCTTCCAGTTTTACTGAGACGTAATTGACATACAGCACTGTATAAGTTCTTGAATGTAACAACTGTAAAAAAAAAAAAAAAAAACTGTAACATTACCAGAATTAGGCCTAAGCAAGGAACAATCTATTATATGTACTTAAGAAAAAATGTGATATTTTCTTTAACAGAACCTTAGAATTTTTCTCCCAGACTCCAGAAAATTTCTTAGTAATAAGACATGGCCAGCCTTGCAAGCTTCTTTAAGCCCAGGAGAGGCTTAAGGTTCTTTGGTTTTCATATTGATGTTAGTGCTATGGTTTATACGAAAGTGCTTTAATTAAAAATTGTTTTTGGATTAATTTTGATCTAGTTCAGGAACTTCATTGTAGGAGATCCTGTAGTTGATATACTGGTGATTGTTGCTTTAAGTTTTGTTCAGATAGCTACTGTACTTAATCATGAAAGTCCCTGATACTTGCTATTGGTATCATTAAATACTCTCTCTGTTTTGCATACCAATTTATTTTGAAACCAAAATGCTTCCCTTAACCACTTCCACTGCAAGGATAGTCTGTTTTTTTTTTTATCACTCCACTAGTACATCTCTTCCTGGTACTGAATAACTTGAAGAGAGACAGAATATTCTTCCTGTGTAAGCCCTTCCTAGTATAATTTAATTATTGTGTTCAAGGTGAATTCCAGGGACATGGAAACGTGTATATTCAAATATAACTGTTAGAATATAATTTATTTTTAAGTATTGAGTTTTGTATTTTTTGACTGTCCAATCCTTTTACTTTTCCATTAGTAGGCATAAAAAGATTGACTGTCTTAGCTGCTGTTTAATAGCTAGGAAAGTAGGAAGGTTATCTGAATGATGCAGATTTGAACACTTAACTTTTTGTTTTGTGATTCCTTCTAGTCAAGAGATTGCTCATGTTGTTTAATCCCTTACTTCAGTTAGACAAAACAAACATTGACTGCTTTTTATATAAGAAATGCTGAATTAAGTGCTGGAGGAGTAAAGATGAGGAAGATGTTACTCCCTTTTTAGGAGTTTGCTGGAACAGACATAAAGAAGTGATTGCGATACGGAACAATAAACTGAGTAATCAAACTGTACAAGGAACAGAAGTAGCCTAGAGGAGAGAATGATTAACTCTGGTGGGTAGAGAATCAGGCAGCTTCACAGAGGGGTTGACGTCTTATAAGAATTGTGGATATAGTGGAAGGAAATGTGGGCTCTCAAGAGAATATACCACACCTTGGGAAAGGTAAAGTCTGTAGGAAGAGGAGCTGCTCTGGAGGTCCCTGGTAGAATCTAAGAGATCATGGGACACTAGACCAGGGTATTGGAGACAGAAATGAAGTTGAATATATATTGGAATAGAGGAACCAACTAATTTGTTTTCTCCAGATTCTAAACTGACTTTGGAATCCTCGTACTCTGCGCAGGGAACTGTTATTTCTTTATTAGGATGACAGAGGCTGTCTAATGTGAATCCCCTTGTCTTCTCCCCTTTGTATTTCACCTATACTTACCTTCTGTTTTCCCGAGTCGGAGGATAAATCATCTCTGTTCATTTCCAAGGCTAAACTGGAAAGGAATTTTTTGCTCCTAATTCTGTTTCCCCTAAGATTCTTTGTAGAACTAAGATTTCTTGCTTCTTCATTTCTTCCTTCTTTTGGCTCAGTTTTCTCGTATTCAGCATTTCTTGTTGTATTCATATGGAGCAGGTACTTTGCTAAGCATGGAATGATGGTGAGACGCGTGGAATGATAAGGACAAAGATTTCAAAACAGTTATTTTTTCGTAGGCTCTACACACAGTTTTCTTCCTTAACTCCTTTAGTCTTGTAAACACAGCTCTCCCCCTGTACTTAAAATAGTTTCTTAAGGGATGCTAGTAACCTCATGCAAAATTCATTGGTATTTTTAAGTTCCCCATTCTATTATTAGGACTACTTACTGTATTAGTAGTTTTGTTCCAGGCACTAAAACATTATTTTTCTTAATCTTCGATAACTCTTTGAGGTACTTCTATTATCCGTATTTTACAGTTGAAGGTATAGGCTTTCAAATTCTAACAGACTGAAACTCAGAAAGGTAAGTTATTCAGGCAGGGTCACAGGGCTAGTGAGTGACTAACTGCAGATCATGCACTTGTAGCTACTACACTATTGCTATTCTTAAAACTCCTGGTTCTTTTCCTACCTCTCCTTCTCTGTTTGCTGGCTGGACTTCCAGCTCCTTAAGCAAGTGTGCCCTAAGGTTCTGTCCTTGATTTTCTTGTCTGCTCTCTTATTGATGCTAGCTCCCTGAGCACCCTTTTCACTCATGGATTCAAGAATCCATGAATTGAGATGGTTACAGTAATTACGTTTTTATTCATACTTTCTCTTCTAAGCTTGCAAAACATATTAGCATGTATGTCTGGTAATCATCTCAGAGTTGTGGTTTATAAAATTTTGCACTCCAACACATACCCACTTTTCACTTTCTAGGTACCACCACCATCCTCTGTTATTCAAGCTAGAGACCTATTGCTCATCTTCTTGGTTCATTTGCCACGTTTCCCCAGTTTGCCTCTGAAATCTCTCTCTCCTTCTATTCTCATTGTCATTGGTCTGGTTCACATCCTCATTATCTCATTTGGATGACAGTAAAATTTTTTTTCTCTTTTTTTCACTCCCTCTGCTATATGATTGCCAGGATTATTTCCCTGAAATTTGGAACTGATCTCATTCCCTTATATAAAACAAAACAAAACCGACAACAACAAAAACAAACAAACAAAAAACTGTATACACACACTTTACAGGTTTCATTTTTTGCTCACAGAATAAAGTCCAAATTTCCTAGCTTGGCATTGAAGGCCTTTTATGATTTATTCTAGAAGTATTTTCTTCTGTACTATCTTAACCATACTATTCTAAATCAGTCTGCCTCTCCACATAGTTCACTTGTGTAACGCACTTCCTCCCTTCTTTTCACA
Organism: Phocoena phocoena; assembly: GCF_963924675.1. Lineage (NCBI taxonomy): Eukaryota > Metazoa > Chordata > Mammalia > Artiodactyla > Phocoenidae > Phocoena > Phocoena phocoena. The sequence goes on along the minus strand of NC_089221.1, from coordinate 32,451,189 downwards.
CTGATTTTCAAAGGGGGTTGGGGAGAATTTGCTAGCCTAAAGTACCTACCTCCCCATTCCTGTTCTTTTCCCCTTGGAGATTGTGTTATGCCTGTGATTGAGAGTCCCTGCTTTAGTCAAGGATGTCTGTTTGTTCTTCCTTGCACATGGCATGCAGTGTCTATTTACTTTTCTTTGCATAGGTTGTTTTCTCTGCCAAGAATTCCATTTTCAGCACTCTTTAGAGAAATCCTAATTCTTTAAGGTCTAGGTCATATGCCACTTCTGGGAAAATCCTTCCTTATCATCCCAGTGGGAATTCATTGCTTCCTCCTCTACTTTTCCACATTTTTGTTTATTACTTTGTAAATATCACTTACCATTGCCTATTTAAGTTCCTTGTTCACTACTTCTCTCACTAGAATTTAAGCATCTTCCCCAGCATATATCATATAATAATAACCGAGACATTAATTACAAGGAGGAATGGAGAGAGAGATGAGAAAAGGAGGACAGTATTAAGGAGAGTAGAAGTAAAAGTTTAAGCTTGCAAACTTGAGGGACAATGAAAGCGATGGTGCCAAGAAATGGAGAAATCATTTTGGAAGAGATGATAATGAGTTCAGCTTTTCACTTTGAGTTTCAGATGATTGACTCTGTCAGAGATGTGTAAGAGGTAGTGAATGCTGAAATGGATGTTTTTGTAGCTGTTCTTGTGATCAGATTGTTCTCTGCTTTAGGGCCTTGAGAGAGGGAAGAATGTAAATGGAGGAAGAGCTGGAGATCTGAATGTTAGAGGATAAGCTGATTAGAGTATATGTCAGAGCATAGGAATCAATAAGAAGGAAGGGGTGAAAAACAGAGAAGAAAGTTAAAAATTAGTAAGATTGTGATCTTTGAAGCCAAGTGGAGAATTCGGGGTTGAAGAGATTGAGAGGCGTAGCACTGAAGTTGGGTTTTGGAGAACTCAGTTCTTCTCTTCTTTAATCTGAGGATGATCTTGCCATGCTACTTTCTCTGGGCTTCAGTTTCCTGATCTCTGAAATGCGTACTACTTTCCATGCGTAGCACTTTCACCATCAGTCTTTGTGATTCTCAGATATCACGATGTTTCTGGGATATTGAAAGGTTAAAGAGAAAGCCTTGTTAAATCTCTTGTTAAGTTACTGTGAGAAGGATTCCCATAAACAGCAATGAATACATGTAGCAGTATGGTGTTTCATAGCACTTTAAATGTAAATTATAGTCAACTCTCAATTTCCTTGTAAGTGATCATCTGCAGTGACTTGCTACCTCCTCCCCCTCTCAGGTCTCAGGCTACTGAAATAGGGCTGTGAAAAGCACAGTGGGGTCAGTGACTGGTTTGCGTGCCTGTGTATCTGTACTTCTATTACAAGCTAAATACAGTCCACTCTCAGTTACCTACACTAAGAAAAAGGTGAATAATGGTGGAAGATTGCTAAATATAATCTCAATAGCATTATTTATATATGGTTTGGGAAGATTTTATATTTTTTCCTCCCCTACAGTAGATTGATGTATCTTTCATTTGAATTATTAGCATCAATTTTTATTTCCTAAGCAAATACTCTTAGAACAGTGGATGTAAACAGGCTAAAATATTTATTAGGTAATCCAAATATGAATAGTTGAGAGTTGACTGTTAATGCTTTTTGGATCATCCATTGTTTTGTATTATCTGTGCTTTTCTGTTAGTGTGGCCAGGTTAAAGCTGAATAGCTACTTTAAAATTATATCACTATGATGAATGTACTTACAAGATTATATAGATGCCAAACTAAATTGAAAATAATTGTGTAAAACTAGCTGAATATAACATTCATGTGTTCAGAGTCATAGGGTTGAAAGAGAACCTAAACCTAAGCACCTTCTTAAAATTCCTGTTACAAAGTCCTCTAGCCATACAGATTGCATAAACTGAGCAATGTGCCTGGTAATGATGAAATTTATATATAATATAATAAAATTGAGGGTGTGCCAGGGCTTCAAACATGCCTGTTCAAGGAGTCAGTTGAGTTCAGTAAGCAGTATAGAAGAGCTTTTTAACCTTAATTACCTGGATTTTAAAGAATCTGGCTCCTTCAATTACTCTGCCATTTTTTTAATCCCAAAATGTTGAAGAATTTGGATTTGTAGTGGTTTGTTAATATCAAGACAGCATATTTTTAGTATATTATCAGGTTAGTAAGTGTTAATGTGAATCAGGAAGGCATAATTCTTGGCTTTAAGGAGTTTTATATTATATTTGGGATATACATGTAACAGGGCATAGTATTTGAAGCACCTGCCAGTTATCTTTATAAAGGAATCATAAGCCAGAGGAATTCAGAAAAAAATGGGAGATAGGTAAGGAATGACCTAGAGGAGAGTCCTCATAGAAGTGTTGACATCTGTTAGGACCTTTGCATAAAAGTGTAGTATTTGAATAGTTAGAGCCCTGGATCAGTCAGTGTTTTAAATAAAAATCATGCTTAATTTTGTGAACTAACATGTTCCTGGCATATTATTCAGTATTTGAAGATAATGTTGAGAAAAGTTGATGATGAGTTCTGTATATAAATCTCTTAACTATTGAAGACTGATTGTATTTTGGGCTAGGGCTTTTCAAACCTTTGAAGGTAGTGCTGGACTGGACTGAGAGATTTTAATGCATATTGTGAAGTAATTGTGTGCTTCTGATTAAGAGTATATAGATGCTTGGCTGCATTCCAAACCCAAGCATAAATGATTTTTTTCTTTCATTGTTTTGTAGTATATGTGTCTCCTCTCCCCTTCATTAATACTGCATGTTCAAAGGGCTCTATAAATTTGTATCAAACTTATTTCTAGATGTGTGCAATTTGGAAATAGAGACTATAAGTGGGATGAGTAGTGTTTTTGTTATTTTCCATGCTAAAATGACCGTATTTTCTGATTTCAAAATTTAAACATGTGGCCTGACAGTTTATATTTGAGAGAGAATATTTGAAATTAAGCTTATCCTGAAAAACATGGACTGTTTCATTGCCAAATCCAGACACCCTACCCTCTAGTTACTTGGGTAAAGGATAAACAGTGTTTGGGGAAATTAACACTCTATTAAAGGAGCAAAACAAGAGTTGAATTGCCACTCGCAGGGATTTTAGTAATCTTGTTCAGAACCCAGTGTAATTTCACATGTTTCTTATAATGAATAAATAGTGAAGAAACACAGAAGCTGTAAACAAAGAAGATTGCCAAGTAATTTACTTTTAGTTGCTAAGAAGAAACAACTTGCCAGATGAAAGTGTATTTTAACTGTTTTTAGATGTGTGTACATATATATTTTTATCAATAGTTTCATACTTTGAGAAATCACATCTTAAAATAGTATTGCTAGTTATTTCCATGCTTAATGTTCATCCCTATAAAACTTTTAATTGCCCTGGTTTTTTTTCCACTCATAATTCTGTATAATACACTCCCTAACCTTCACCACACCACCATCACCACAACCCCTTCCCCCAAGAAAAATGAGAAAAAGAAAAACTGACGGGAATAGAGTTGCAGAAAAAGTGAGAAGACTCCAGGTTGCAGGTAGGTGAGCTGTGAACTCGAACCTTTAGCTATACAGCAGTATCTGGGGTGGCAAGTGGAATATTGTGGAAAGTTTTATTTAACACGTGTAGGTAAGATTTTAATCATATCTGTCACATAACATTCGTATAAAATCATGGTAATGGGATATTTGAATACAGATAGCTATTTCCTATCTTGTTTATTTAGAGTGACTTGTGGTTTTACTTTATATGTTGTAATTTCTAATGGTATTTTCGAATGTCATAACTTGGTATAAAGCAGGTCGGATTAATTCTTATGTTGTATAAGATTTCGTATGTCATGTAAGAATAATTCTTAACATAAGATTTTATAACTTTTTAATGAGTTAAAAAGTTATAATTTTAGATTAGTGTAGTCTTAAAAAAGTTTAAATCACTTTTTATTTTTAATAAACCTTAAAATAGACCTTTTCTCCTTTGTCACGGGAGAATTCAGTGTTGTGTGTTCATGTTTCAACATTGTTTTGAATATATAAGTGTATACTGTTTTACCTAGCGTAACGGAAGAAATTTTTCAAAATGCTGGTTAGTTTTCAAAAGGAAATAAAAAGATTAAGAGATTTGGATAAACTATGGCAGTTGCCTTTTGCTATGTTATTGTTTCTTGTAATAGTTATTTTGTTTTGTTAAAAAAGTTTAGATTTAATTTTTGAGTCCTAGGAAAAATTTTTTACTTATATCAGTGATTGTGTCTCTATTATAAAAGTACCACAGGAAGAAGTGTAACTATTTTTAAAGTAAGTAACAATATTACCACTAAATATTCACCGGGGGTACTTGAATATGAGTAGATTTGGGGCAGATGTGTATGTATAAATATTATTTCTATTTTTAAGCATATATGGAAGCTACTTAAAAATTTTTTTTTTTACTTTTACTGTGCTGTAAAATACAAACTATATAACTGGACTTATTAACATTATATGGAAAATAGGGATAATTAGGTTGTGATTATGAGGAATTAAGGGGCCCTGCTGTCAGTAACATATACTAACTGTAGTGAATAAACTTGGTGATGATACATACTTTGAATTTTTATTGGTATCTTTTGGAGTGCTTGATTTTGCATCCTGGTTGTTTTCCAGATAGGTAATTGCTTCATAGCATAGTTCAAGGTAGGTGAGGTGTGACTCGACAAAGTTGTTATATATGTCTACAATATGGATAGTAGCATTATATGTATAAAGATAGATAGTAGGATACTAATATGGACAAAATAACATTTAATAACATGCACAGTCTAACACTGTAACTAAGGGCCTGAGCTTTGGAACCAGATAGATCTGGATTTGAATCTGGATTTGAATCTTGACCTTGCCTCTTAGAATTTTTTGACTCTGGACAAGCTGCCTTTTCTAATTTATTTATTTATTTATGTTATTTTTGGCTGTGTTGGGTCTTTGTTGCTGCATGCGGGCTTTCTTTAGTTGCGGTGAGCGGGGGCTACTCTTCGTTGCGGTGCGTGGGCTTCTCATTGCGGTGGCTTCTCTTGTTGCAGAGCATGGGCTCTGGGCACGCAGGCTTCAGTAGTTGTGGCACGCGGGCTCAGTAGCTGTGCCTTGCGGGCTCTAGAGCGCAGGCTCGGTAGTTGTGGCACACGGGCTTAGTTGCTCCGTGGCATGTGGGGGTCTTCTGTGACCAGGGCTCAAACCCATGTCCCCTGCATTGGCAGGTGGGTTCTCAACCCCTGCGCCACCAGGGAAGCCCAAATTAAAGTTATTTTAATCCAAGTCTACTTATGTGTGTTAGGTATGTCATGATGTGTATGGATTTTTTTTTCATTTGGTTGGGCAGTGGATTTATATGAGTGGTTAGAGTTTGGAATAATTACACTAATTCCAGCTTAAAACATTTAAAATCATTTTCTGAATATCTCTGTTTTTTCCTCTTCAGCCTGACCTTTTAATGTTTTAGCCATGAAAACATCTAGATAGGTGAATTTTTTTCATAATGACTATTTAAAGAAAAATTATAGATAGTCAAATCACCGTAAAGAGTTCAAAGCTACCAGTTAGAAAGTTGGAAAAACTAGAATTCCAATCCGATAAAAGTTTTGTGTTGACCTAATTAAATTGGTGGAATGGTTACAGAAATTGGCTTAGTATTTCTGTGGAGAAAAAGGGAGGATGGTAAACAGTTCTTGGTCTTCACTGCAATAATCTCATGTGGAAGACATCATTAATAGTTTTAAAGTATCTTCGTGTGATTGTTTCTCCATCTTACCCTTGTTTTTTTCAATTTCTCTCATCAATTTGTATTTCTCTTATTCTATTTCTAGTCTTCTGGTGACTCTTCACATTTTTCTTTTCCCGTACTTGATAGTGTTTTATATTCCTTGATTTAAAATAAATTTTAATTGTCAAGTTTTTTTTTTTTTTTAAATTAATTCTTCATTGAATTTTAGGTTTTTGTCTCTGAGTTGGTGATGCTTTGTTAGAAAAAGATTCCACTGCCCATCTCTTGGTATGCATATCCCGAAGAACTTAGAACTGAGTATTGCATAGGAAATTGATTAAATACTTGACAGCAACTTGGCAACATGTGCTTAGCATAGATGAGTAAAATAAAGAGCATTTTACTTATTTCAATATGCAAAAGCAAGAGTAAATATGAAAGTGAAACAAAAATATTCAACTATACTGAAGGTGAAGAAGTTTTGATGAAGTGCATTTTCTAAATGTTGGTAATTTTAAAGATATTAGTATTCACTCCATTTAAAATATTTTTATGCATCTACTCTTTGGAATTATGGAAAACAATGACTGGAATTCCCTGAAGGTGGGAACATTTAATAACCTTGGAATATCCTTGCTGATTCTGAGTCTAGACTGTTCAGTTCACTGAACAGATCTAAACAGAGTGTGGATTATTAGCTCCCAAAAGAATACTTGTTTTGGGACTTCCCTGGTGGTTCAGTGCTGAAGAATCCGCCTGCCAATACACGGGACACGGGTTTGAGCCCTGGTCTGGGAAGATCCCACATGCTGCGGAGCAACTAAGCCTGTGCACCACAACTACTGAGCATACGCTCTAGAGCCCGTGAGCCACAACTCCTGAGCCCGTGTGCTGCAAATACTGAAGCCCGTGCACCTGGAGCCCGTGCTGTGCAATAAGAGAAGCCACCACAATGAGAAGCCTGCACACTGCAACAAAGCATAGCCCCCATTCTCCACAACTAGAGAAAGCCCATGCGTAGCAGCGAAGACCCAACACAGCCAAAAAAAAGAAAGAAAGAATACTTGTTTTTAGTGGTGAATTTTGAGTGAGGGCTTGTTTGATTGTATTAGGAATGGTAAAATGCAGTAAATCTATATTTTGAACCATCTTTTTCAGGATTATATTAGTTATTGCTCTTGTTACCTACTGGGACATGAATTTTTTTCCAAATTATTTTAAATGATTTTTTCCTAGCCTAGAGCTGAACTAGTGTGGTAATTTTTTGCTGTCTACTATGATCAGGACTTGGTCTAAAATGATATTTTGATTATCAGAACATTTCAAATTGTGTGAGGGATTTATCACATGATGTGTTGTTTTAGCAGGCAATCTAGAAATTACATACTTCGAAGTAAATGTTTTCCTTCTAAGCAGTCCTCTTGGAAGGGCATGTACTTGTTCTAGTGGTGATGTCACTGTTCAAAACATTTTAAAAATTCTGCTTCTGAAGATTATTAAAGCTTAAAATTTAGACTTTTAAATTGGTATTTGGTTTGTCCTTTGGGATGAATTGGAGTTCAGGAAACGGTTAAATATAAGTTGGACTCAAATGTAGTGGGAATTCATTAACTCAGTGATTTATTCACTCATTAATTTGAAAAGAATTCATCGAGCATTTGCTGTATTTTAGCACTGTACTGGAATATGTGTGAGAAGATAATTTTTCTAAAAAATATACAACCACTATATGTGATGACTGCCATTATAATCTAGTCCCTGGCTTCCTCACAACCGTTGTCATTTCCTAACTCTTTTCCTTTTGTTCACTATATTTGGCAAAACAGCCTCCTTTTTATTCATTCCTACTCTTATTCTCTTTTTAGGGCCTTCGTACTTCTGTTACATTCTGTCTAGATTATGCTTCCCCTAATCTTGGGAGGCTTGCTCCCTCACTTTATTTAACTCTGTTCAAATATCACTTTATCAGAGAGGCCTTCTCTGATCACCTTATCTAAAGTAGCCCTCATCTGCATCACTTTCTATTCTTTTTTTTTTTCTTTCCGTACGTGTGCCTCTCACTGTTGTGGCCTCTCCTGTTGCGGAGCACAGGCTCCGGACGCGCAGGCTCAGTGGCCATGGCTCATGGGCCCAGCCGCTTCGCGGCATGTGGGATCTTCCCGGACCGGGGCACGAACCCGTGTCCCCTGCATCAGCAGGCGGACTCTCAACCACTGCGCCACCAGGGAAGCCCACTTTCTATTCTTTTATATTGTTTTCTTCTGTAGCTCTTGTCACTGCTGCCAATTACAGTATCATTTGTCTGTCTCCCTGGAATGTAAGTTTTGTGAGGACAAGCACTTTGTGTTGTTCACCATTGTATCCCCAGAGCCTAGAAGAGCTCCAGCACATTATATGTGCTTGATAAGTCTTTATTGGCTGAATAAATGACCATCAAATTTGTGTTTAGCTTGAGGGCTCCAGGCCCATTTTTTCATGGCTTACTCAACATCTTAACAATGTAGTCATGTATTTCAAGCTTTCTGTGTTTCATACTTAACTAATTATCTTACTATTCTAAAAATCTTTCTATATTTTCCATTTGGGTTTTAAGAGAATTACTTTAATGGGGCCATGTCACCCAGGAGGACACCCAGGAGACATTCTAGCCTCATTCTTTGTCCTTATTCTACACATCAAATCTGTGACCAGATAATAATGATTTTATCTCTGAAATACTGGTAAAATCTTTTTTTCCATTTCTGTTGCCATGCCATTCTTGAGGCCTCATTTTCTTTCTTGGGTGATTGCATTGGCTTCATAACTACTATCCCTGTTCTAGTTCTATCCTTTCCCAATCTACTCTCTTCACTCTAGCCAGAAACACATTTTCTACAAAGTTAATCTTAATTTCCTCAGCTGGGTGGAATATCTTCCTTCTTTGGGCTTCTACAGTATATTGTATGTTACCTTTCTTGTAATATTGTAATAATTTGTTCACTCCTGCCTCCCTCAGTCATAGTTGACAAATATTTATTTACCTTAACTGTGTGCTGGGTACTGTTCTTTTGCTGGTGATTCAGTGGTGAAAAACATTGAATCTTTCCCCTGAGGAGTTTATGTTCTAGTAAGGAGAACACAGACAGTAAACAGGTGAACACAGAATTTTAAGTATGAATAAATGCTCTGAATAATGTAAAATTGGAGTATGTGAAAGAGAGTTGATAGGTGGTTAGGGGGTTGGTCAGAGAAAACTTCTCTGAGGCAGTGATATTTAGTTGATCCAGGACTAATGGGGAGGCACCAAGTGAAGAAGTAGGGGGAAAGTCTTCAACAAGTAGAAGGAACATAAAATATTGATCCAAAGGCCCAGAGATAGGAAAGAACCAGAGAAAGAAAGTGCTTGAGGAGAGGAAGAGTGGAAGATGTGAGACTAGAAGAGGTAGGCAAGAAATAGTATAGTTGAAGTATAAGTATTACATGAGAAAACTTGTTCAAAGACCCTAGTATAGTGTCTGGTAAGTGCTAGGGTGAAAACCCAGAAGGCAAATGTTATTAAATAAATAATAGTGATTTATCCATTCTTTTAATCATGGACATTTGGTTGTAGTTTTTTGCTCTTATAAACAATGATTTTATATATGGTCCTGTACATGAATCCTGGTACTCATACGTAAGTTACTCTAGGTTATATAACTTGGTGTAGAATTACTGCTTATATGAAAAAATATATGTATATCATAGTAGCAATATGTAAGAGTTGCTCTTGATCCATACTTTTGTCAACACTTGGGATTATCAGACTTTCATTAAAAATATTTTATTATGAAAAATTTCAAACATACACATACGCAGAGAAAAAAATGTAAGGAACCCTCATGTACGCCTTATCCTACTTCAACTATTGTAAACATATGGGGCAGTCTTACCTCATGTGTATATCTTCCTCCTCCCTTTGTGGATAATTTTAAAGCAAATCCTAGGCAAGTATTATTTAATTTGTAAATACATCAGTGTGTATTTCTAAGGGATAAGGACTTTTAAATATATAACTGTAATACTATTAGCACAACTAAGTAAATTAACAATGATTTCTTTATATCATCTAGTATTTAGTGTTCAAATTTTCCTGATTGTCTTACAGATATCATTTTGAGTCAGGATTCATACACAAGGTTCACACACTTTTAATTTAATTTTTTGAATATGTCTGTCACATTGCTTCTCTTTCTGCATAATCTGTCTTTTCAGTCTGTAGTATTTCTTTTGCTTTGGTCTGAAACATCTTGAATAAAATGTGTTTAGATGGTTATTTGTCCTACTTTGAAATTCATTGGGCATCCTGATTCTAAGTATTTTTCATGTTTTTGAACAATTTTGAAAAATTCTTAATCTGACTTTTTGAGTAGTGCATCTCCTGCATTTTTTCTTGTTTAGGAATTCTTATTAAATGCATGTTAGACTTTCTCATTATCTTTCTTGTTTTTTAAATTTTTTCATGTATTTTGTCTCCTTTTTTCTTGGGGATCATGTTATAATACCTTCAGATGTATCTTTCAGTTCATTAGTTCTCCCCACAGCTGTGTTTATTCTGTTTATCCCCCCATTGAGTTTTTTAAATTTCAATCATGCTATTTTTATTTCAAGAAGTTCTGCTTGGATGTTTGTAAATTTTGAATCATATTTTCAGTCCTTTCTTTCCTTTAAACCAGAAGCTTGCAAGTTATGGCCTGCAAATTTTGCAAGTAAGGCTTACAGATGCTGCATTTGTAAATAGTTTTATTGAGACATAGCTGTGCTCATTTAAGTATTGCCTACAGCTGCTTTGGTGCTACGGCTACTGAGTTTAGTTGCGAAAGAGACCTTATAGCTTTCAAAGCCTGAAATACTTAGTCTGACCCTTAATGGAACAAGTTTGCCAAACTCCCTGCTTTAGATATATAAAACATAATTATTTCATTGTTTGTATTATGTATGTGGTACTTCTAATATTTATAGTCTTTTAAGATTTTTTTGTTTGTTTCTGTTGATAGTGGCTTGTTTTCACGTTTCCTTCTGTGTTTGTGATTTTTGCTTGTGCACTTAAATTTTTTAGGTTACTCAGACTAAGGGTGGCTACCTAGTTGGGTGGGTGGGTGGGTGGGTGGGTTGAGGTGGTGGTTGATGGTTGAATTTGCTTCTGCTGCCCAGGAATATGGTATACCAATGGCTACTTTAAATTAAAATTCTCATTTTGAGATTTTTTTTTTTGGATCATGCAAAAGAATATATTCCAAAGACACCTGTGGTTGGCTTAGAATCTCAGGGAAGTCTCTTTTTATTTGTTTTGTTTTTGTTTTCAGCTTTACCCAGAGATACTTTTCTTTGTTCTCTGCCCCTTTTGCATGAGTGTTCTTCTCAGTGTATCAGATTTTATGGCTGATGAATTCCTTGTCTTGGGGTAAGCCCACACTCCTCAAGTCATGTACTTAAGCTCTACAGCAGTGGTCCTCAAGCTCTAGTCTTGTTTTCGAGGTCCCCACGACCTCAGTAATTTGCTAGGAAGACTCATTATGGCAAAAGGATGCAAAGCAAAATTAGCAAAGAGGAAAGGTACATTGGACGAAATCTCGGGGAATCCAGGCACAAGAGTCTTGTGTCTTCTCCCAGTGGGGTCACATAGGACATGCTTCATTCTCCCAGCAATGAATTGTGATAACATGTGAAATATTGTCCACCAGGGAGGTTTGTTAGAGACTCAGCCCCAGGGTTTTTATTGAGGACTTGAGAAGTAGGCAGCCTCTGCCTGGCAGGTAACAAAATTCCAGACTAACAGAATGAAAGCAGACGTTTGGCAAAAACCATATTGTTTGCATAAATGGTTTAGGCCCAGTGAGCCACTCTTAAACCAGTTAGGGCTGTAGGAAACCTCTGCAAGTATTTTTCCGGATGTAAGCCAGTGACTGAACTGGTAAGCAGACATTTTTAAGGAAAAGCAGTTAGGCCTGTTAGGTTAACGTTTTCTGCATAAATGTACAAATGAAGCACCTGGGGATGTTGATTTAATGAAGAGTCAGATTGGGTAGGTATGGGAGGGCCCAAGAGTCTGCATTTCTAACATGCTGCCAGGTAGTACCCATGTCGGTAGTTCACAGATGTACTTTAGTAGCCAGGTAGTTGCCCTGAAGGCCAGAAGTCCTTCTTTCCAATAGTATTTTTATCATAAACACTAAGTCTTTATTCTGAATTGGTAGAAAAGTTTTTTGTTGGGGGTTAAATTCTCTGTGCTGACAAACAAGTTTTTTTTCCTGGAGTGATATGGTTTATTTCGTATTAAACTTTATCCAACTTGAATAAGGAGATCTAAATTTATACTTCAATATTGGCATATTTTGTGTCATTGGGAGAATGGAAAAAGTGACTTTCAATGACTTTGTTGTAGAAAAGAATGAAGGATCTGGACTGCTGGTCATATTAATTGTACAGACCCACAATCTCTTATCCACAACTTTGAAAAACCAAAAACTCTGAAAATGAAAGCTGTTTTTCAGAAATAATGTGACCTGACAAAACGTAACCTGACCTAAACTCATTTGGCAGCAAAACCTGACCACAATTTATATTATCTCAGTGTGTCTCCTCACATGTTCATCTAAAAAATATTATTGTATGTGAATATGTAATACTGCCCCAAACCTTGTTGGGATTGTTAAATCTGTGGTATATTACCTTTAAAATAAAAAAAAAAATTTGAATTCCTAAACCTATCTAACCCCAGCATGTCCGATGAAGGATCATCTGAAGGTCGTATAGTAGAAGTATGGAAAGAATTATGTTTAAAAGCACTATCAGAATGCATAAATAAATATAAAAATATTAGCAGTTAGGGTGGATCATATTCAGACCTCCTGTTCATGCAAGATATAACCAAAGAAATGCATTATATTGTTATATTAATAATAGTTCAGAGCTTTTAAAGGTTAAAATTCAAACAGCATTTGTAAATTTACTTTTAGATTTTGATTATTGGTGTTAATGCAATTATTTATGCATGCCCAAGTGGAATGTACAGAAGAATAACAAGTAGTAAATTTGTAACTAGAGGACTTGTTTGCACTTGAATTACACAGATCAGTTGTATATTATGGCATTTTTGCACAGTTAAGATCACCATTGCCCAATGTTCATGAAAAAGCTTAATTTATCATGTGTTTCCCATATGCATGGGACTCCAGAGTAGTCAATATGTTTTTGTCTTGATAATTTTAGGTGAGGTCTTTGATGTATATAACCATAAAAACATAAACAATGCCAAATACGGCAATATCAGCAAGGCACTGATTCAGAACTTAGTAGTATTATAAAAATAAGATACTGTTGTGATATAGTCTGTAGAAGAGGTGCTGAAGATACATATGCTAAGATGTCTCAATGATATTTGTTGACTACCTGAATGTGATTTTCTAGTTCAGACAATATTACTATTGCCTAAAGAAGGAAATTTTGGAAAGCTTTTTTTTTTTCCCTTAAAGGATGAGTTAATTTGATCACAGGACATACTGAATTCGACGTAGACAGACCACCAAACATAAAAACAGAGATTTGTTTCTTTAATTGAAGATAAAATGTAGAATTGAAAATTTGAGGCATTGTATTGAATTTGTTAGAGTTATGGAGACAGTGGAAAGAGAAACCTGAGGGCAAATGATACAACTTTAGGTAATATTAAAGAGTATAAAATAGGAGGAGGGAATGCAGACCTTTGAGAGAAGTACACAAGGAACAGTGAAAAATAGGTATGAAGAAGACCAAGACAGTGAATTATAGCAACCAAGGGAGAGAAGGTGAATTTGGTTAGCATTGGCCAGTAGTTCTCTAATGGAAAAGTCAGGGAGTTTGAAAAGCTGAGAAAAAGCCTTTGTATTGGGTAAATAGTAAACTCGTAGAGAACAACTTTAGTGGAATGGTGGCCTAGATACCTGATGGGTAGAATTTAGAAGATGAGGTAAGAATTAATTAACTTGAGCTTCAGAGAGATTTGGTAGAAGAAAGGTGTAATGTCACTTCAAAAAATGGGAAACAGTGGGCAGAAGCATTTTTTTTTTTAAAGGTGGGTAAAAACTAGTGAGAGACTTAGGTCAATGAGAAATAGTGAATAATTAAATGATGGAAGTACTGGAATTAGGCAGTAAGATGTAGAACCAAGAATACAAATGGAAAGGTTAGAAAATAACATTGTAATAGCATTTTTCAGATTTCTAACCCACACTCAAATTGTGTCTTGCAGCCAAAGTGTATTTGTACTCTTTGCTCCTTTATTAGTTTCTAAGAGGGAAGTCCTTAATTACATTCATAGAAGCCACCTGTCAGACAAGTGATCTGAACTATAGTCATGTTTCATAAAAAAGTGAAAGTAGCTGTACAAGCAAAATGTACAACTAACTTTGTAAATAAATCTAATAGGCTGGGTGTATATAACAATTAATTGCCTCAGCTTTTAGGCACAGCTGTTCAGTTCTTTTACAGGGTTCATTTACATAGTGAATTGTTTCAGAGAGAAACAGAATTTTTCTCTTACAATAAAAGATTTCTAATTAGGGGACTGTGGAAACCTAATGATTTAATAGATTAAGACATAGAAGTTTTAGCAGAACATCCAGCGATTGTAATCTTTATATAGTAATTGCTTTTAGTTATTTTTACTAACATTAGAAAATGTTCTAATTGCAGACAGTACTTTTCATACTGTTTTTCTGCAGAAAAATAGCATTAAAATAAATGCCATGACAAAGATTCTTTGAATCTTTTCTGTAGCCTGGCGAATGTCCTTTGTGTATTCTTTGTATATACTTGTGTATACTTTGTACGTGTGTACAAAGTAAAAGTGCTTTGTGAATTTGGTTACAGTTCTGTACTACAGTTATCTCTAAGCCCAAGCATTCTACTGATCTCTAATTTTATTGTGAAAAAGGGAAAGAGATGAACTCTAAGAAAGCACTTCATATTTTTTTTCCTAACAAGCAGCTCTTCTTCATTTTCCACCACAAACATCTAAGCCATCTTTACCAGGAAAATCTTTAAAAATTCACAAATTACTTACCATTTAAAAACAGATAATGATGGAATGATTAGAAGATTATTAGGTAAATAGTTAGGCTTTAGTTCTTTATCTAACTAGTACAACCTGGGGACATGATTTCTAGTGCTGGTATGAATGTAAATATCGATATAATGCTTGGAGGGAGGGGGTGTGTAGACAAAGATCAGGAAGGTGATTTTCTGAAGGTAAATGGCAGGCTCAAATTTCTACCTTTTCTAGACATTGTCATTTAAAATTTTTATATTTGACAAATTTGAATGGGTCATGGCAGTTACATTGCTAATTATATTAAATAGGTATGTTCTTACCTTAGAAGGTGAGATTCCTTTTCAAAGCAATAGAAAGACGTTACTTACGGTTAGGTTTTGGGGGAGTAAATTTGTTTTGGTCCTCAGAATTTGAAAAATAGATCCATTAAAGCAGTGTGATCTTTCTTATTTGCTCCTCTTTTATATACATCTCTTCTACAGTTATTGTTATTATAATCATAAGACAGTATTTCCATTGTAAATTCTTGTGTTTTAATATTCACAGTGTGACCTGGGGCATTCAATAAAATTTTTGCGGGGTGGTTACTGTGTGTCAGACATCATTCTAGGTATTAGGATGACACCATAATGGTGAACCAAAGCTGACTTATGGGGAGATAAATGTCAACCAATCATACAAGTAAATGTATAATTGCAAACTGGTGTGTACACTGAAGGTACATTCTCCTTTGAAAGGCAGAACAGTATAATGAGGTAGACTGTAGGGCGATTGCATTTTGGGGAGTGAGAAAGACTCTAGAGTCGGATTGGTTAGGTTCAAATCTTATTACCATGTCTGGTATTTGTGTGACTTCAGGAAAGTGAATTAATGTCTCTAAGACTCTTTTTAGCATGAGGAGGATAATAGCATCTACCTTCTATGGTTCGTATGGGGATTAAAACAGATTTTTCATGTAAAAATATTAGTACAGTATATTGTAGCATATAATGTACTAATAGTTATTATTTTTGTGTCTGGATATTATTTCACATTGTAATATATTCTTATTTGAAAATGATACAGAAGCATATTTCATAGAGTAGCTCTTATCTGTTCTTCAAAAGTTCAGATCAGATAAATCCAAAGAGATATCAGAATCTAGTTACATGACATTGTGGTAGTCTTTATAGCATGTTTCAAATTTCAGTGTGCATAAGAATGACTGGGGTGCCTCCTACAAATAGTACAAATGTGGGTTACTTTAAAGGCATATTGATTCTGGAATCAGTATTTCTTATAATTCATGTATTTCTTAGAAACACACGTTTGAAAACCACTGGTCTGTAAGTCTGTTTCCGATGCAGGCCAAATAGTCAATTATTTTGTCTCATCATTTTAAGGTATAACATGTAAGGTGTTTTTTGTTATTTTTGGTGTATATGCTTACTACAAATGGTAAAAAAAAATTCCCCTAAATCTGTACTTGCTCTAGGATTACTTATTAGTAAACAGTGTCATACATCAGTATATCCAATCTAGAATCCTGGATTCATCCTTGATTCCTCCTCCTACCTTTCCTTCTAGCTCTAATCCATTACTGATGAAGTTTCTTACATGGAAGGTTTTTGTAACCTCTATTTAAACTTGACTTTCTTCTCCCCTACAGTCTTTCTAAAACACAGAGTTGATCATGCCATCCACTTGCATAAATGCCTTCCTTAATAATTATCCATTGCCCAAAGATGTCTAAATTTCTTAGTATATCTTATAAGGCCATTGGAATGAAGCTCCACTTTCCTATATTTCCTATCATCTTGTTTTCTTGGGAATATTGAATTTCTTGCCGTTCCTTGAGAAAATACCATATTTTTTTCATGTTTACTTGTTGTGTACATTCTGCTTTTTCCTGTTGTATATGCCTAGAAAACTTATTGCTTATAGTCAAGAATCAGTTCCCATGTCAATCCATCCCCAAATAACTGTCTCACTCTTTTGCTCAGTCTTTCTTACCCAGTGTTTATTGAGCACCCACCATGTGCCTGGCATTGTTTCCGGGCCGGGGATGCATGTGTGAACAAGACAGTTTTCCTGTCTTCACTTGTCATACAGTCTAAGTGAAGTCTCTATCAAACACCCTCCTTTTATCTTATTCCCATAGTATTACTATGAAGTGTTATATATACCTCTATTCCCATTTAATTTTGATCTCCAGGGCTGAGACCGTATCTTGTATTTATTAATATTCCTCACCTAAGCAGTTGGCACAGTATATGGCTTCTGGTGAGCCCTGAAATGTACAGTTGAATAAAACTTAGGAATCTAAATATAAAGCTACTCCCAGGATAGATCAAAACTATACATTGTAGGAGACATTTGTACTTTCAGTTATATAAGTAATAAAATGACTAAAGCTAGAGGGGAAACCTGTGTTCCCACTCTACTGTCCCCACTATATAATGTCATTGTTATTTTATTCTTTACAGAAAATATTTAAGGAAAATTGGGAGGAATATTCTGTCATTTGAAACTTAAAAGTATTTTAAGCCATTTATTTTGTGATTTATTCAAAATAATGATTTGAAATAAAGGTTATAGACAGTATTCTAATTATTGATATTATATATCCATACAACTTTTAATTGAAGTTCTGTTCAAGTGAATTATTAACTATTTCCAGCTGACTTTATTTTTAATGTTTTATGCCTAGGTCAGACCTGGTCTGTATCTTACAGTTATATAATGACATGCTTGTAATAAAGCAATTAAAGACATGGTTTTGTTCATATAATTTTTAAATGATCACATCAGTGAACTGGTAGATGTCACTTGTTTAATTTATCCAGCCAAAGGTACAAATGAGAAGCCTCAAGGAGGACATTTCTGCCACCCCCCTAGTGCTTTTATCTTTTTCCCTTGAAATCATTCAAAATGAGCAATTCTTTGGGATTATAGAAAAAAAGACATATTTTTGTAAAAATAGAAAGAGGAATGTATAAAATGAGGTAATTTTTAAATCCAAAATTGAAGTGGAGGAAAAGAGACCTGAACCCCTGGGTCACTGGGAAGACAATCTTAAAATGTTGCAGATCAGCGGAAGCTGCCTTTACCTCTTCTTACAAAATTGTATTGATAAGAGTAGGATACTGGAACAGGAACCCAAACAAAACTGTTCTCTTCCAGCCTCTGGGAAAAGGAGATAGAGAAGAGATCTAGTTGTAAGAAAATTTTACAAACAGTCGTTGAATTTTAACTGTCTACTCTTATGGTGGTCATGTCATTTATAATACAACCTGGGATACTTTGGGGAGTGAAAGGAGGTGGTATTAATAATTACACTGGCACAATAGGTATAAGTTAGAACCTAGGCAGTTGAGATATGTGTTCTGTCATAACTGCTGCAATAGTGGTATGAAGAATGTATCAGAACATAAAGAAGGGAGCTTGTAGGTTAAGGAAAATCTTTACACATCTGAGTAAGACTTCTGAAGAGTGAGGATTTCCTCCAAATTGGGTAGGGAAACAAAGGGCATGCCAGGCTGAAGAAACCTAGTGCCATCTTGCTGTCTGTGTAGTCTTGCCTCTGTACGCATCATTCACTCTCAAGAGGTGCTTCATGTCCATCATTCTTCTAAAGTACCCCTACGAAAGTGTTCAGTTTTTAGTATAATAAACCTAACATTTAAGAAAGTTAGAAGGGCTTCCCTGGTGGCGCAGTGGTTGAGAGTCCGTCTGCCGATGCAGGGGACATGGGTTTGTGCCCCGGTCCAGGAGGATCCCACATGCCGTGGAGCGGCTCGGCCCGTGAGCCGTGGCCGCTGAGCCCGCGTGTCCGGAGCCTGTGCTCCGCAACGGGAGAGGCCACAATAGTGAGAGGCCCACGTACCACACACACAAAAAAGTTATAACTAAACTGATTTACTTGCAGTAGTAATTGATAGGTTTTCCTTGCCTATCTCTACTACAGTATTGATATTTAAAATATACCAATGATTAAAAAGGTTATCTGCTACAGTTGCTTGAGAGGAAAAATTATTATTTTCAGTATGTGAGGGTAGATAATACTTGTTTTGCATTCCAGATTGTTAATCCAGAGCAAATCGATGAAAATTACAAAGGGACAGAGTTTGGCATCAGTATAAGAGACAATATTCGACTACTCTATCAAAGATGGAATAGGCTCTCTTAGGAAGTTTTGAGTTCCTCTGATTATAGGTAAAAGGAAGGCCCTTTTTCCAGGATGCTATCATTGGGATAGATCCTTTCCCTACTAAATTATATAACTCTTTGATATTAATAATTGTTAGAATTTCAGGAAATGTTAGAGAGTTTGAAGCGGTGCTTCCTCAACTTTTGGACCTGTGGGTAATGGTGAGAAGGTGTACTCCCAGTGTCCTTGCTGGTAGAGGAGACAGATTTGCTTCTGGCTTTTACAGAGGTAATACCAACTGTAGTTATGCCATATACTTTTTTTTTTTGCAGTACGCGGGCCTCTCGCTGTTGTGGCCTCTCCCGTTGCGGAGCACAGGCTCCGGACGCACAGGCTCAGCGGCCATTGGTCACAGGCCCAGCCGCTCCGCGGCATGTGGCATCTTCCCGGACTGGGGCACGAACCTGTGTCCCCTGCATCGGCAGGCAGACTCTCAACCACTGCGCCACCAGGGAAGCCCTGCCATATACTTCTTTTTTTTTTTTTCCTGCCATATACTTCTAATCCTTTATGTCTGCTCACAGTAATCATAGATAATATTAAATGTATAATTAAATACATATCCAATTTATGTAGTCGTGTTTAATTTTATTAAATTCTTATGCACCCACCTTTTCTAGCTTGTTGCTTATTAGCATTTGTTCATGTATATTCACAAATAAATCACAGAAAATATTGCTCAACTGTGCTCCCACTCCTAATTCCTCTGACATTTTCAAGAAGGCAAATAAGACAATAAAAGTTTTACTTCAAAAATGAGCAGATCTTGGATCATAAAAGTAATGCACGGGACTTCCCTGGTGGCACAGTGGTTAAGAATCCGCCTGCCAATGCAGGGGACACGGGTTCAATCGCTAGTCTGGGAAGATCCCACATGCTGCGGAGCAACTAAGCCCGTGCGCCAGAACTACTGAGCCTGCACTCTAGAGCCCACAAGCCACAACTATTGAAGCCCGCATGCCTAGAGCCCGCGCTACGCAACGAGAAGCCACCGCAATGAGAAGCCTGCGCACTGCAACCAAGAGTAGCCCCTGCGTGCTGCAACTAGAGAAAGCCCATGCACAGCAACAGACCCAATGCAGCCAAAAATAAATAAATAAAATAAATTTATTAAAAAAATAAAAGTAATGCACTAAAACATGTAACCAAAATTCATTAATTTAGACACACTAATATGTGAATTAAGCATTTGCCTGGGCTAGCCACATAACTTTCACATGATTGATCCATAAAAATTGTTTTTGCTAAGCAAATAATAACTAATTTTAGTTATAGTTGCTACTATTTATTGAATATCTCTTCTGGGCTAGGCACTGTGCTAAGTAAGTTGCACCTAACACCTTGTAACAATGCCTTCTAGGTTAGGTAATTAGTATATTCACTATAGGTATGAGAAAATGGATGCCTGTCAGGTTTAGTGACTTAGTCTAAGGTTACATGGTTTGTAGGTGATTAAGCTAGATTTGAATCCAGTTCTTTTTTATTTCAGAGTTCTTTCTATTATTCCCAAATAGATGTATGCGAGTAGTTTTTGGTCATTAATTTACTATGTGTACTTAAAACTAACTTTATTTAAAAATCAATTTTATGTTGTATATTTTTTGACAGGTAAAGCTATTAATATGATTTATTGCAGTATGTTACAAAGCAGTATATATTGAAAACATTTTAAAATAAATGCATGTTTACTCACATATATACATAGACGTGTGTGCGTGTGCATATGTGCACATACATGGAGAATTAAGCTAAAGGGGGAAAGAATATATTTATGTATGTGTGTATATGTCTGTAGATGTATAGAGATATAGATGAAAGGTTTCTTTACTGTAGTTTTCTCTTGGTGGTTTTCTGTATGTATATATGTATATATACATGTATGTGCTTATATAATATTAAATTGCTGGATATTGACTATAGTTATTCCATTACCTCCAGAAAGAGTCATTGGGAACACTCATAGGACTTACAAGTTACACAATAAGAGGAAAAGAGCAACTGTAATTTTAGCAGTTCTTTTGTGTTTTGCTTCCTTGCATTTGAATGGTTGGCCATCATAGCCAGCTAGCCACAACTTTTTTTTCTCTTTTTCCTAGCCACATCCCCCCCCCCACACCCCCTGCTTTTTTCCCTTAATGCAGCTCTGGGCTAAACTACTGGGCTTCAGAGAAATCCTAGCGGATTATCTCATTTGTGCTTTATATCAATACTTCTCACGTAGCACAGTTTTGGAGAGGCTGAACTGGAAACATTAAGTGAGAATGGGAAGAAATAGAGAGAGGTAAACCTCTCCTTAAAGTCTCTCCCCGTCCCCGCCCCCAGCCAATAAAAAGCACACTGATCTCAGCTTGCTCATATAGTTTAAGTTCTGACTGTCTAGCATGGGAGTTGGCAATCTACAACTCATGAGGCCAGGTCTGTTTTACTGAAACATAGCGACATTCATTTACTTATGTATTTTCTACTATTGCTTTCTTGGTTACAACAGTTATGTTACAACAGAAAAAGAGAGTTTATGGCATAAAATACTTACTGTCTGGGCCTTTTTTAATTAAAAAGTTTGTATACTCCTAATCTAGCATGTAGAAGAAACCAGGGACTTCTTATTTCATTACCAGGGGAACTTTACCCTAATATTTCAAGTTAGAGTTCCTCATAGGAACATTGTAGCACATGAGCATTACATAGTATTTCATGTCTAAAATGGCCCTGAATACTATTTTTGAATTGGTCTAGGAAGTAACATAGTTTCTGGGAGGAAACATGTTCTGTCTTTCAGGAAATATATTATGAAGAAACTTTGAAATTCTTCCATATTACAATTCTAGTTGGGTGTTCCTGGTAATTAATTATATAAAAGAGAAAGGGGTAAAGAGGGCAAAGAAGAAGAAAGGCTGATTCATTTTGATTTGGATTGACAACAACACCTGCATTGTATGTTAGGTTCATTATATGTCATTATTCATCAGGCAAAGATTTGACCCAATATTGGCTTCTCACAATCTGTCAATTTTCATATTGTGTGCATAGGGGTTTTTGTTGTTGTTGTTTATCAGTTTTCTTCCATTTGTATGTAAAGTCCAGTAAGGAACGATCTGTCTTGCTCGTTGATGTATTTTCCCAGTACCTAAAACAGTACCTGACCATATAGGTGTTCAATTAATGTTTCTGAACGAATGAACTCAGACTCGAGATTTCATTTTTGTCACAAAATTGTGGCTTTTCAAAAATGTCTGCAATCAGTTTGTACTTAGAAAATAGGCAATAATTAGAAATATGCAAGCCTTTGTGAAGAATATATCTTCAGACTAATCATCTTAGCTATTAGCCCTATCACATTGCATAGTAGTAACTGTGTCCTTACGTTAGCGAAACTGTTTGATGCCTGACAATTTAATTATAAATTGATGTAAAATGGTTAGGTTATATATTTCCATTAGGTGGATTTCACACTGGCTTTATAGATCCTTAACTCTGGTTTTGCAAACTACTGTAGGTTCTGATTTACTGTAAGGGTTGTTATAAAAATTGTATTAAGTTCGCAAGTATAGTTAAATCATTTAAAAATCATTGGCTTACTCATAATTTTTCTTCCTCAATGTCTCCAAACAGATACCATTTATAACAAAAAGATATTACTGAGTACTAGCAGTGATCTATTCATGGTCCCTTGCAGTTTTTTTAATGAGCTCTGATCCCACCCAATGGTGAGCTGTTTTCATTCCATATTTAAGACAACCTAAAAGAGTCACTAATTTTAAAGTCATACGCTAAACCATTTAAAAGTAGATAGAATTTCATTGGAGTTTAAAAAAAATGGGAAATTTGTAGGAAATGCTCTGAAATCAAATGAATGATCTGAGTATGTAGTAATTTCAAAGTGATTGGCAATAACTGGGTTATGTAATATGCTTAGTGGTTTGACACTAGCCAATTTATGGTTGTCACGGCTTACACTGAGTATAATAGAATGGCGGAATGTAGGCAATACAAGGTAAATTTATAGAACAATGTGACCACTTTCATTTGCTGAGGAAAAGACTGATTCAAAACAAATAGCCTCTTAGTTCTGTGTTAACATCTAAATATCTCAAAGGAAGGCATAATGGCTCTTAAACTAAAATACCTGTAATGTAACAGGTTCTTTTTCTTCTTTAGATTGTGCTTTTGTTTAAAGCAAATAGGATGCTGAATATATTAATAGAAAAATAGCTTCAGGAATATTGACACTCTATTCCAGGGGTTGGCAGACTACCAACCGCAGGGCAATTTCTGGCTTTGGCCTGTTTTTGTAAAACAAGTGAGCTAAGAATGGTTTTTACATTTTAAAAGCTTTTTTTTTTTCTTTCAGTATTTTTTTTTTTGAAATAATCTCACACAGGTCATTAATCACTGCATAGTGCCGTGTTATATAGATGAGCCTTTTTAAAAAAAATTATTTATTTATACCTGCTGCATTGAGTCTTAGTTGCGGCACGTGGGATCTTCATCGCATGCAGGCTTCAGGCTTCCCTGTAGTTGTGGCATGCGGGCTGTAGAGTCCGTGGGCTCTCTAGTTGTGGTGTGCGGGTTCTTCGTTGCGGTGCATGGTCTTCTATCTAGTTGCGGTGCACAGAGCTCTCTACTTGTGGTGCATGGGCTCTAGAGTGTGCAGGCTTAGTTGCCCTGTGGCATCTTAGTTCCCCAGGGAACCCAGGGACCAGGGATCGAACCCATGTCCCCTGCATTGGAAGGCGGATTCTTAACCACTAGACCACCAGGGAAGTCCCTCTTTCAGTATTTTAAAGATGTTGCTTCACTGTCTTCTCATTTGCCTGTTTTCCACGAGAAATTTGTCATTCTTAATCCTCTGTATGTAACTTGTCTTTTTTTATCTGGTGGCTTTTAAGACTTTTCTCTACCAGTGGTTTTGAGCAATTTGATTATGATGTGCCTTGGTCTAGTTTTGGTCCTGTTTCTTGTGCTTGGGGTTGATTGAGCTTCTTGGATTTATTGGCTTATTTTGATCAAATTTGGAAAGTTTTCATCTATTATTTCCTCAATTCTTCTATCGCCTAATTTTTTCCTTTGAGGACTCCAGTTACACATATTGTAATTGTGTTAGGCTGCTTGAAGTTCCGTAGTTCACTGATAGTCTTTTCGTTTATTTTTTGTTCCCTTTGTGTTACATTTTGGTTAGTTTTTATTGCTTTGTCTTCAAATTCACAATTCTTACTTTCTATAAAAACTGTTATGCTTTTATTCCCATCCAGTATATTTACATCTGAGACATTGTAGTTTTCATCTCCACAAATTCAGTTTGAGTGCTTTTTACACTTTTCATGACTCTCCCTAAGTTTTTGAACATACAGAATACAGTTATAAAAACTGTTTTAATGTCCTTTTCTGCTGATTCTAACAGTTCAGTTTTGGGTCATTTTCAGTTGATTAATTTTTCTGCTTACTATGAGTCATAGTATGACTTTGCTTCTTTGTATGTCTGATGATATTTGAATGCTAATCATTTTAAATGTTGCTTCATTAGGTGTTCCCTATTTTTTCTGTTCTTATGATTCTTCTTGAGCTTTGGTCTGAGACACATTTTAGTCACTTGGAAACAGTTTAATTCTTTCAAGTCTTGCTTTGGAGATTTGTTAGGTGGGATCAAAGAAATGTTTAGTCTATATCTGATTGTTCCCCACCACGAAGCCAAGACTTTTCTGAATACTGTAACCAATGCCCCATGCACTATTAAGGTTTTCAATATGGACATTAGGAACAAGCACTGCTCCCTGCGCTGTGTGAGCACAAGGTACTCATCCCTTTAATTCTTTCAAGTGGTAATTTCCTCACAAACATGCACCAATCATTGCTATATTGACTACATAAGGGATCCCTTTGCAGATGTCCAGTGTTCTCTCTCTGTGCAGTGCTCTCTTCTGTAACACTTTTTGGTCTACTGGGACTCTGAGCTCTGTCTCTTCAACTCAGACAGTTTGTCTGGGTTTCTCCTCTCAGCACCAAGGCCTGGAAACTCTAAAGACAGTAAGCTGGGGCAGTTGTAGAGCATGCTTGTTTATTTCTCATTTCTCAGGGATTATTTTTCTTTACTTCTTGATGTCCAGTGTCTTGAACTATCATTTTATATGTTTTGTTCAGTTTTTTGGTTGATTCAAATAGGACAGTATTTTTGGTGCCTGTTACTATTGTGTCAGTACATTGTGGCCAGAAGTGAAAATTGTGCTTGGGGTTGGGGTTGAAATTTAAGAATGAGTGGTTGAATAATTCCAGGTGATGATACACAGAGTTGCACCATAGGTATAAGTGGAGTAGAGATGTGAAGGTCATTCAGTGAGTCATCCACATGGACTTTGAAGTCTCCTAAGTAGATAGATTTCAGAGAGAGTGTAAGACTTTAAAGAAGCCAAGAGCCAAAGTTGTGAAGTTTTAATACTACACGGTTTGTGTGTTTGGTTAAGAAAATACTCTTTTAAAATTATGTTAAATTTCTTTTGTCTGTTCTAGAACCTTCTGATAACTTAAGGGAGATTCTCCAAAATGTGGCCAAATTGCAAGGAGTATCAAATATGAGAAAGCTAGGCCATCTGAATAACTTTACTAAGGTAAGTAACTTCATTCTTTGTATTACCATCTTAAATTCTTTTTTCCTTATTGTACTTTTTAGATGCTTCTTAACCACCATTAACAAGAAATTCTTGAGTATTCCTTCAGTATTAGTGCTTTCCTCTGCTGCTTCTCATGGATTTTTGTCATATGTTTTTAAATTTAAAAGTATATTTGAATAATGGGAAGCATTATATACTTGTTGTAAAAAATTTGGTAGGTTCAGAAGCGAATAAAGTAAAAAAAAACACTGAGAAGTCCATAATTCAATCTCCACTATTATTCACAGAATGATGTATTTCTTTTGCCTTTTTATATTCATTTTTATGTGATACTATAGGATAAATATGTTTGTACATAAGTATGTGTGTGTTGCTTTTCATAGGTGTAATAATTTCCAGAGAAGTATTACAACTTCCTCTCTCTTTCCCTAATACTCTATTCCCATTATCTGGATCTCAATTAGAGCTCAAGATAAACGTAGGGGCCCTTGTCCCAGATAAATATTGACTTGATCTCTGTTAGCAGCCAAGAATTCCCAAGTTTGATAGGTGGATTGGTGTGCTTTTGAGCCTGGTAATGCTGGACAGCCAACTCTTGGAAACACTAAAATGCCGTTATTTGAGGTGATGCCATAAATAGAGAGCAAAATGCCTTCTTTGGGAAAGTTTTTTTCCCTTTTTAGTTTACTAAATATAAACTGTTATACATTTTATTTTATTTTTTTATAATTTTTGTTGAAGTAGAGTTGATTTATAATGTCATGTTTCAGTATATATGCATACACATGTACATGTGTTCTTTTTCAGATTGCATATATATATGCATACACATGTACATGTGTTCTTTTTCAGATTGCATATATATATGCATACACATGTACATGTGTTCTTTTTCAGATTGCATATATATATGCATACACATGTACATGTGTTCTTTTTCAGATTGCATATATATATGCATACACATGTACATGTGTTCTTTTTCAGATTGCATATATATATGCATACACATGTACATGTGTTCTTTTTCAGATTGCATATATATATGCATACACATGTACATGTGTTCTTTTTCAGATTGCATATATATATGCATACACATGTACATGTGTTCTTTTTCAGATTGCATATATATATGCATACACATGTACATGTGTTCTTTTTCAGATTGCATATATATATGCATACACATGTACATGTATTCTTTTTCAGATTCTTTTCCCTTATAGGCTATTACAAAATACTGAGTATAGTTCCCTGTTGTACATTTTAAATGTAGGAATAATTGTTTGTTATAACCCCTTACTACTCAAAGTGTGATCCATATACCAGCAGCATTGGTGTTACCTTGGAGCTTGTTTGATATGTACAGTTTTTGACCCCACCCCAGACCTACTGAGCGAGAATCTACATTTTAATGAATATCTCAGGTGAATTTGGGTGTACATTAAAGTTTGAGCGGCACTGTTTTAATCCTTCCAAAATGTTTAATTCTCTGCTACCTGGTAGTTAGACTGTGGCTTGGATTTGATTTTATTTCATAGAAATAGAAGGGGATAAGAATATAGTCACTATGTAACCAAGTTGTTTTTTTCAGTATGGTGTTGTGTGATAAATATTTACAAAATAGATTAGTTTTTTTTTCTTTTCATAGTTAGGGAAACATAGATATGCATTTATTTTTTCTTAGTGAAACTTGGAAATATTCTGGCATTTTATTTTTATATAACAGATGAGAAAATTATTTTGTATGAGGGATGACAAAGTGATTTTTTTAAAAACAACTTTCAAAAACACTGAATGAGTGCTTGTGAAGGGGTTTTCAAAAATATCCCTGTGACGCAGACCTACTAGAGAGTGGACTTGAGGATACAGGGAGGGGGAAGGGGAAGCTGTGACAAAGTGAGAGAGTGCCATGGACATATATACACTACCAAACGTAAAATAGATAGCTAGTGGGAAGCAGCCTCATAGCACAGGGAGATCAGCTCGGTGGTTTGTGACCACCTAGAGGGGTGGAATAGGGAGGGTGGGAGGGAGGGAGACGCAAGAGGGAAGAGATATGGGAACACATGTATATGTATAACTGATTCACTTTGTTATAAAGCAGAAACTAACACCATTGTAAAGAAATTATACTCCAATAAAGATGTTTAAAAATATATCCCTGTGTATATTTTCATTTTTATCCATGTAATGAAAGTCTTCAAATACATTTCTTCAGTGTGCTAGTCAGATAATACCAAGTTTTTAAGACCTAGAGTCGTTCCACAGTTGCAAATGGCATCTCCTGGTTTCACTCCCTCTATTAAATTTCCCAGTTTTATGTCATCATTCTTCACCCAACCCTAATAATAATACGTCTTACCACTTGCCTAGATTTAACTGTTAAAAACAATTAGTAGAGGTTTTTGTCCTGTTTGAACTCATGGTTCCTGTCACAATCAGGTTGACATCTAGATATGTAGTTCCGAATCTCTTGACAACTGGGATTCTGAAAGTTGGGAGTGAATGTAAGAATGGCAGTGATTTCTGTTATTCCACTTTGGCACCAGAATGGGTACTAAAGCAATCTTAAAAATCTACAGTAGCACTATGCAGTAGACATATATGTGAGCCACATATGTAATTTTAAATTTCTAGTAGCCACACTAAAAAAAAGTAAAAGTGAAGTTATTTTTAATATATATTTTCTTTAGTCCAGTATATCCACATTATTATCATTTTATGTAAGGATAAAACATTAATGAGATATTTAATATTTTTTCATGCTAAATCTTTGAAATCAAGTGTGTATGTTATGCTTATAGCACGTCTCAGTTCAGGCTAGCCATATTTCCATGTTCACAGCCACCTGTGTATGGCTAGTAACTACTAACCATAATGGACATTGTACATACAGAACTTTTTGGAATGGGAGTGGTTTAAACATCTATTTCTAGGAATCTGTTGGACACCTTTCTTTTTCCCTTGTCTATTCTCCATTTATTTCTATCTAGATCCCCGTTTCTCTAGGGTTAAGGTCAGTTGCCTTCTCTCCCTTTTCCCCTGCTACATTTCTTTGTTTTTTTGAGTTTATCCCATAGTATTTCACTAAGTTGTTCCCTCCACTTGGTCTCTCCTTGATTTGTGTTCTCCCAGTCTCTTCTCCCGTTTCTCCTTCCCTCCACTCTCCTCCTCCCCTTTTTTGTTTTGCCATATCCTTTGTTTACAGTTTTCATATTTCTCTCTGAAAAGGGCTTGTAGCAGCCCTCTTATATGCTGTTTTAAATTATTTATGGATTTAAAAATCAGATAAACATACTTACTGGAATTTTTCTACAATATGAGGGACTAAACCTTGGGTCAGGGTGTGAGGGGGGCTGTTCAATTATTAAAATCCATGAACATGAGACTTGATAAAAACTCACTTGGCTGCCTGGTGATACAGTGAGGAAAGCATGAACTTCAGATCAAGTAAATGGGGTCTTACAGCCCAGCTCTGACCCTAACAAGGCAGTCTTGGGCAGATTTCTTTACTCAGAGATAATTTTGCTGCAGTTAGAAGCAAGGTGTCAGTACAGTGCCGGTACATAATATATACTCCATAACAGGTAATGCCTTACAATCTAGGGTTTGTTTTTTGTTTTCTT
Organism: Phocoena phocoena; assembly: GCF_963924675.1. Classification (NCBI taxonomy): domain Eukaryota; kingdom Metazoa; phylum Chordata; class Mammalia; order Artiodactyla; family Phocoenidae; genus Phocoena; species Phocoena phocoena. The sequence goes on along the minus strand of NC_089221.1, from coordinate 32,421,964 downwards.
TTGCATTTTTTGCCACTTTTCAGGAATTTTTGTTGACTCTAAAAAGGTGAGTCTGCTTAATAGCTTGAGTTGCAGGTTGGTAAGCTGTTACTGTAACAGGGTTTTTCAACATGAGCAACATTGACATATTGGGCCAGATAATTATTTGTTTTGGGAAGCTGTCTTGTTCATTGTAGTGTGTTTAGCTGCATCCCTGGCCTCCACCCACTAGATACCAGTAGCGCACCTCCACTAGTTGTCACAAGCAGAAATGTCTCAAAGCATTGCTGAATGTTTCCTAGGGGACAGAGTCATCCCCTAGGTGATAAATAAAGGTCTGTAGGTTTTATTATAAAATTTCTCCAAACACCTAGCACAAAATAAATGCTTATTGAATTTAATCATAAAATAATGTGTCTTTGAATTCCATTTTGTTAGCGAGCTACGTTAATAAATATTTACAGAGCTGGTATTCTTTTAAAATCTGTAAGTTCGTTAATTTACAGAGTAAAATTTATAAATTCTTAGGAATCTCTAAGAATAGCTCTATAGAATAAGAAAATAAGAAACAGGATTATGATTCCAGGAGACTGGTTAGACAGGAGTTAGTTGGTCACCCTTCACTGTTCCTATAATAGGTTATATGTGTGTCTACTAAATTTTATCTGCTCTTTTGTTATCATTATTATTTATTGTGTGTGACTATCTTATTAAACTGAGTTTATTAAATACAAGAAATATGTATTTAATTTTTTACTCTTATATCCCTCTCCCCCAAATCCTGGCACATATCAAGTGTTTAATTAAAGGTATTGTATTACATTGGGATGATTTTGCAGTTTAAATAAGAGTTTTTGTTGTACTAGCATTTGTTTTGTTATTAAGTAACAAAACTAACTAGGATTAAGTTAATTTAGTAGATCAGTGGGGCTAAAATGTTTTAGAGGGTGGTCTTTATCTACAGAATTAAACCTCCTTTTAAGGTATGAAGAGAGGGTGCTAGTGTTGTGATCCTAGAACCATGTGAATGTCACACACCCATGCTTGCCTTCTGACATCATTTCACTAGATAAAGTAATGTGTGTAACAGGCTGCTGATGAATATAATCTTAGTATTCTATTTTTAAAACTGACAACATGCTCATAATCTAAAGACCTGTTTTTAAAGATGAAAATATTTTAGCTCTTTTACATTTTAATGTTCTCTTTTCCTATATTTCTCATATATTAAAAGCTCCAGAGGAATCTTTATTTTGTTCTGTTTTTAAAAACTTCAAAATTATATAAGTTAAATATAAAAATTTAAATGGTACTAAACAATATATGGTAAAAAGTGAAATTCCTCTTTCACATCTCCTTCCCATCCACCTCCTTACCCTGACAAAAATACCATTTCTCACAGGTAACCACTAGAAAGTATTTATTCTTCTCTGGTATAGTTATAAATATGTGTGTGTGTGTGTGTATTTCAGTGAGTTGTGAGAATTAAATAAGCTAAACAAAACGAAGTATCTAATATAATGCTCAGTTTATTTACCATTTATTATATGTATACATAAAGGTTTTTTTCAATGAGATCTTGAGATTTATTGATTTGTAGTTTGTGTCTTTTCCACTTTCCAATATATCATAGAGTCCTTTATTTTCTATAAATGTAGATCTACTTTTTAGTAGCTGCTTATGTGTGTTGATAGATGTATGTGTGTGTGCATATCCATCCGTATGTATGTATGTGTATGTGCATCCAAGTATACATACATATGCGTAATACATATACCGTAATTTATTTAATCATTCCATTAGAAAATAGAAGTTTTTCCTCCTTTTTGCATTTTAAATTAATGCATTCGTAACACTCTTGTGTAGAATAGAATTTTAAAAGTGTAATTATTTAGCCAAGAACATTTGTACTTTATATTTTAAAACCGACTTATAAATTGCCTTCTGAAAAGACTATGCTGTGGAATTCTAATTTGTGATAAGATTTTTTGAAGTTTGGATTATTCTTTCGGTTGCTCATTGAGGAGAACTGTTTAGTTAACCTTCAGAGCCATAAAAGTAAAATAGGAATAGCATTTAACTGCCCAGTTTTAACTGATCATTATATATTTTTTAAAGTTAATAATTTTAATAAGCAGCTCAGACATTTCTATTACCTAGAGACGGTTTAGACTTATATTTTAACTTTGTCAGAATATAATATTGTTGATAGCCCCCTTTGATTATTTTAGTATTTGTAAGAAAATTCTATGGATTAATGATAACAAATAGATTGATGTTGCACATGGATTCTAATAGGCAAAATATACCAGTGATATGTTATCAAAACCTTTACCTCATTCATTCATATTATTTTTTGGCCATGCTATGCGGCATGCAGGATCTTAGTTCCGCAACCAGGTATTGAACCAGTGCTCCCTGCAGTGGAAGCGTGGAGTCTTAACCACTGGACTTCCAGGGAAGCCCCATATCCCATTTAAAAATAAGATACTATGTAGCAGTATTTGTTTTGTTTATATTAAAAAAATTAAAATTAATAGTTATGCTCAAAATAATTGTGGACTTCTGATGATATTGAATACTTAAGTTGGTTTATAAGTAACAAATGTAACAAACCTAATTCAACTGAGCTAAAGTATCCATAAAAGGAAGTTATTTACTCTCATGATGAGGAAGACCACATGTCAGGTCTTAATTTCAGGCAGAATGACCTACAGGTTGAAAAAATGTTAATTACATTCTGTCTCTCCATTTCTCAGCTCTTTTCTTTTAGGTTAGCTTCATCCTCAAACACTTTCCATATGACTAAGATACATCATATTTATAGCTTTCAGTCATAAAAGGAGAGGGTAGCCCTCTCTTACAACTTCTACATGAACTCTGGTCCTATTTAGTGACATTAAGCTAGGTATTGTGACTGATAGTCATAAAAACACATGGGGTGGGGAGTGACTGAACTCCAGTGAAATATGTGATGTCTAATAATTTAGCATTTTAAGTGACTGTTAGGATGCTAATTCTTGCATTTTGAAAGGTCTTTAATGATTTCTAAGCATCAACAGTAATTTATTCTTAATATTAACAAACCTATGTGGTAGGGCAGGCATTGTTATAAGATAGAATTGAAGAAACTGCTACCTAATGATTGAAGGTTAATTAGTAATTCAGTCAGTAGTTGAGGCAGGATGAGATTCCCATTGTTTAAATTTACCAATTCAGCGTTCTTCTTACTATTTCTGCCTATCTCTTTCCCAGAGTTAAGAGTTGAAGGGTTTCAGCTCAATATCAAAAAAAACAAACAACCCAATCCAAAAATGGGCAGAAGACCTAAATAGACATTTCTCCAAAGAAGATATACAGATTGCCAATGAACACGTGAAAGGATGTTCAACATCATTAATCATTAGAGAAATGCAAATCAAAACTACAATGAGATATCATCTCACACCAGTCAGAATGGCCATCATCAAAAACTCTACAAACAGTAAATGCTGGAGAGGGTGTGGAGAAAAGGAAATCTTCTTGCACTGTTGGTGGGAATGTAAATTGATTAAGCCACTATGGAGAACAGTATGGAGGTTCCTTAAAAAACTAAAAATAGAACTACCATACGACCCAGCAATCCCACTACTGGGCATATACCCTGAGAAAACAATAATTCAAAAAGAATCATGTACCACAGTGTTCATTGCAGCTCCGTTTGCAATAGCCAGGTCATGGAAGCAAACTAAGTGTCCATCAACAGGTGAATGGATAAGGAAGATATGGCACATATATACAATGGAATATTACTGAGCCATAAAAAGAAATGAAATTGAGTTATTTGTAGTGAGGTGGATGGACCTAGAGTCTGTCATAGAGTGAAGTAAGTCAGAAAGAGAAAAACAAATACCGTATGTTAACACATATATATGGAATCTAAAAAACGAACAGAAATGGTCATGAAGAACCTAGGGGCAAGACGGGAATAAAGACGGAGACCTACTAGAGAATGGACTTGAGGACACGGGGAGGGGGAAGGGTAGGCTGGGACGAATTGAGAGGGTGGCATGGGCATATATACACTACGAAATGTAAAATAGATAGCTAGTGGGAAGCAGCCTCATAGCACAGGGAGATCAGCTTGGTGCTCTCTGACCACCTAGAGGGGTGGGAAAGGGAGAGTGGGAGGGAGACGCAAGAGGGAGTAGATATGGGGATGTATGTGTATGTATAGCTGATTCACTTTGTTATAAAGCAGAAACTAACACACCATTGTAAAGCAATTATACTCCAATAAAGATGTTAAAAAAAAAGAGTTAAAGGGTTTGATTTGTAGGGTTTGTTTATTTAAATCAGTAGATGAGTAAGGTAGTCCAGTCAGTCAGTACAAAAATTTTTTATTAAAATAATTTATTCTTATTCCTAATATTTTGAAACTTAACAATAGATGAACTGGTGATTAAAAGTGAAAGCGTAATGTGTCTTTTATAATCGAAAATTTAGAATCTTATCAATGTCTTCTCTGATTTCTTTAAATTAAATCTTTATTTATTTATTTTTGGCTGTGTTGGGTCTTCGTTTCTGCGCGAGGGCTTTCTCTAGTTGCGGCAAGCGGGGGCCACTCTTCATCGCGGTGCACGGGCCTCTCACTATCGCGGCCTCTCTTGTTGCGGAGCACAGGCTCCAGACGCGCAGGCTCAGTAGTTGTGGCTCACCGGCCTAGTTGCTCTGCGGCGTGTGTGATCTTCCCAGACCAGGGCTCGAACCCGTGTGCCCTGCTTTGGCAGGCAGATTCTCAAGCACTGCACCACCAGGGAAGCCCTTCTCTGATTTCTTATTCCTGATATATGTGAATTACTTACATACAGAAAATTTAGTCTCTACTTGGGATAATTCTAATTGAAAAGGGATATTTTCATTTAAGACTGATTAATAAGACCCCCTTCTATAATTCTGTAAACAATATGACAGCACAATTTAGCCACCATTGAAAGCATAGCCCTAATGTCTCTTACTGTCCCTGGAAAATAGGCAGATGATTATGACTAATATGCTGTGTTTCATTGCAAAGTGTTTTTTAGTTGTTACTGGTGATTTTCCAGTTTCCAACTGAGTGGACATTTTTCTCAGAAACGTTTCTTGCAGTTCAAATACATTTATATTGGGTAGCAGAAAATGAAACTCCTTTCTAAATAATTTCCAAATTGTGTGTGCTTGTTGGAAATCATAATAATAACTTTGAAAAAATTTTTACCTTTTCAACAAAACTGCTAATTATAGCAAATGTTAAATAGTGAACAGTTATACATTTTGTGGTTTGAGAAGGGGAGTAATTTTGAAATTATGTTTCTCTGAATCTGTAGTTTTCTGCAAGGATATCTAAGTGTGAAAAAGAAAATGCAGGAAAAGAGAACCAAGTGCATACTTAGGGGAGAAACTAACCCTTGACAGGGTAAGATTTTTTTATACTTCTACATTTCAAAGCATTTCATTTTATTAACAAACTGTAGCAGAAGAAAGGAAACACTGCCTTTTTAGAAATGGAGTTGTTTTAAGAAAACATTTCTCCCATTTTAAAAGCACAGTATCTTATATGTTAATAATAGAAAAATGAAGCTTAGAATTTTTTTTTTAAGTTTATGAATTAGAATACATCCAAGGTCTAAGTGATAACACCATGTTAAGGAGCCCTTTTATTTTTCTTTTTCATTAATATATGGTACCATATAGTGACAGTGCTAGTAATCTGAAATATCTGGGGAATCTCGAATACTAAATTATTTTTCGTAGTGTAGTGATAAGGTTCTTTTTGTGTGTGTTTTAATCCTTTGAAATGGGCAATATTTGTATGTGTGTTTTTAGTTAGCTGTTCTGGGAAAAAAATAATAAATTCACTTACTCATTTTATGTGTTCATAGCCAGAGTGTGATTCTCCAGACTCTTGATTCATACCATTTTTGAGGCTGGAGAAATGAAATAAGATGGTAATGTTCAGTTATTCTATTTTTAAATTCATCCCCTGCCCCCATGTAAATTTTTTTTGTTTTTTGTTTTTGTTTTTTCTTTTCCCATGTAGATAATTTTAGTACTAAAGTACAGTCACATTTCATTGGGCTCTGGACTTAGACTGGTTTGGTTTGATTTCTGGCTTTACCACTTGATAGCTTTGTGGTGTTTGGAAGTCATATTACCATCTCTAGCCTCAGTAGTCTTTATTTACCAAAATATTACTTACTTTCTAGGGTTGACAAGATTAATAGTCAATAAATGCTACTTCTGTTACTATTTATGAATACTGTACTGTATGTATAACCCTTCCCAGATTAGGTAAGTAATAGATATTCATTGTAAACATTTATAAAATACAGAAAAGCACAGAAAGGAAAATAAATCACCTATGATACTTCAAATTTTTTTCATTATTTATTTATTTTGAATTTTGTTTTTTTTATGCAGCAGGTCCTTATTAGTGTACTTTCATTTTTTGATGTTAAAATGTTGATGTATAGACTTCTTTAAAAATGTACTTTAAAAATGTATATATTTTTTAAAATGTATATCTTTTAGAATATTTTCCCTAACTCACCAATACATTATGCAGGTTATTTCTTGTGTTTCAGTATTATGTAATATTAACATCTGCATAAGGTTCCTCCTTTATGAACATTTTGTTTCTAGTTCCTTATTATTGTAAATTATGTCTTAAGGATCTTGTGCTTGAACCTACTTTATATTTTAAGTTATTAATATAAATCACCAAAAGCAGGTCCTGATTTTGGTGCATTTTTCCAATTTATTTTACAATATGTGTTTAGTTTATAATTCCATCAACAGTGCATTTTCTTATCTGGTATAATCATGTTAAAAAACAGTTTCTTGCCAGTTTGGTAAGCTTTATTTAAATGGCATTTTCCAATGTATTTGATTCAGATTTTAGGAAATAGGAAATATGTCATGTTTATTTATCAGTTTTATTTCTTCAGTAAATTCTCTGTGCATTTTATTTACCTCTTCTGATAAATCTTTCTGCAGTTTGTTTAGACCTTCACATTATAAGGTCCTGCCCATATTACTTTGCTGTGAGAGTGGAGTGTTACGAGCTGAATTGTGCTCCATCCTCCACCCCCTGCCCCCAAGTTTGTTTGTTGAAGCTCTATCCCAGTACCTCAGAATGTGTCTCTATTTGGAGATAATTCCATTAGAGAGGTAATTAAGGTAAAACGGAATTACATGGGTGGTCCCTAATCCAATATGACTGATGTACTGATAAGTAAAGATAAAGACACAGACACACATAGAGGAAAGATCATGTGAAGACACACAGAGAGATGATAACCATCTACAGGCCAAGGAATGAGGCCCTCAGAATAAAGAAACTCTGTCAAGACACCTTGATATTGGACTTCTAGCATCCAAAATCATGAAAAAATAAATTTCTGGGTGACAAGCCACCAGATTTGCTGTATTTGTCACAGCAGCCCTAGCAAACTAATATAGGGCCTAAACCTTTTGCCTATTATGTTTTTCCAATTTTTTTTTTTTTTTTTCTGCAGTATGTGGGCCTCTCACTGATGTGGCCTCTCCCATTGCGGAGCACAGGCTCCGGACGCGCAGGCTCAGCGGCCATGGCTCATGGGGCCCAGCCGCTCCGCGGCATGTGGGATCTTCCCGGACCGGGGCACGAACCCGTGTCCCCTGCATCAGCAGGCGGACTCTCAACCACTGTGGCACCAGGGAAGCCCTCCAAATATTTTTGACTAATATGTTATTTAACTTTTAATTTTAGGTATGCCATTGGTTTTCTAGAGATATAGAAATTTTCCTGTCTTGTCCCAAAGCTTAGGAAATCTTACATTATTATTATTTTTTAAACATCTTCATTGGAGTATAATTGCTTTACAATGGTGTGTTAGTTCTATTGATACACGTATGTATAAAAAGTCTCATCCTTCTCAGTATTTAAGTACTTACAACATTGTATAACAATACAATAAAAACAAATAAAAATTTTTTCATACTCTTTGACACTCTAAACCTTCTTTGTTTATCATATTGCAGAATTTTAAGGAATTTATAGGATACAGTATAATCATTTTGGATAAAGGCCTGTGAAGGAAAGCTTTTTAGCTTGTTTTGCCTATTTACCTATTTACACAGCAGTTTCCTGCCACATAAAGTGATCATTTTTATAGTCTTTTCCCCTGCTGTGAAAATGTTACAGTATCTGAGGGTTCCTGCATTCCTATCCCCTACCCTGTTCTATTTGCAACATCTTTCTTCTTTTTGTTTTTGCCTCTGAAGAAGAAATTGGACAGGAAGTTTTACAAGGATCCTACCAATAGAACAGTGAGTTTATATCATCAGTTTTTTTGCTACAATATTGTGCTTTTCACAGAGGCAGATGTGCTGGTCACTTTGGTTGGTTTTTAACTTCATAACTTCATACTGAGGAAGAGTAATAACAGCACTTGAAGACCCTTCTGATCCTTCATGTTAATGAAATGATCAACTTTCTCTTTAATCCTTTTCAGTTAGGCCCAATAAATAACTTGCGAAGCTTTATGTAACTTTTAGATAAAAGTCAGTTTTCAAAACTCACACTAGATCAACATGATATGTTGTTATCCAGGTGGGGTGCAAATAGCTAGTATTAGATCAGTATTCTTAATAAAAAAAAAAAAAAAAAGCCTGTTTGAAGGCATCAGGCAACTATTCTGGCTGTAAGTGGGATAGGAACCAAGACTTCAGAGAAGAGAGAATCTTGTGGAGATGATCTAACTTCTCCAGCAACATTTACCTGGGGGATACTGGCTAATGTGGAATGTGGACAGGAAGCTGAATATTTAGACTGTAGTCCCAGGAGTACTATTGCTGAAACATGGGAAAAACAGCACAGAACTTTTGATGGAGACCATCAAATGGGAGAAATCAAGTAAAAGGAGATTCTCCCCTCAGTACATTTATTTGTTGAATCCTGGGATGGGAAATATAAAATCCTAAGCAGAAAATCTTTGAAAATCAGGGTGGACTTTCTAGTGTTTTTATAAAACAAAAATGAGACATGTCATCCTCTTGAGATTGGTCCCCTGAACAACAAGCTTTCAGTTGAAACCTGGGGGAAAAACCAGAGGTAGACTGAGTATTACCAGGGCAGCAGCCTAATATGGACTCACCATTGTCTATTGGCCTGACAAAGAAAAGGATGAACGCTTTGTGGAGAAAGATAATGTAGTCAGGAATCTCAGTGCTTTGTGGAGAAAGATAACGTAGTCAGGAATCTCTGCAAGTTTTTATGTACAAAGATTATAGGATCCACCAAAAGACAGGACTACATGACCAGAACAAATGGAAAAACAGATAATAAAAACAAACTCAGAGATTATCTACATCATTCATTCCATTTAGATGATAAGCACTTTAAATATTTAAAATGTAGTTAATGTATCAAGAAAATAGAGGAAACTGGAGAAAATAGGTGAAAAAAGATTTTTTCATTATGATATTGGATGTGTACAAAGTTAAATGGAAACATGATAGGTAAAATTAAAAATTCACTAGGTAGGTATAATAGAAGATTAGACTTATCAGAAGATAAGTAAATAGGAAATACCCAGCTGAAGGACAGAAAAAAGAAAGGAGAAAACAGAAAAGAGGACTTAGAGATTTATGGTATACACAAAAAGATTGAACATTTGAATTATCAGAAAAAGAGGAGAGAGAATTGGGCAAAACTACTTTTGAAGAGATACAGAATTTTCTAAAACTGATAAAATATATCAACCTAGAGATTCGGAAATTTCTGTTTTCCCTAAGCAGGGATGCAAATAAAACCACCCTTGAACAGCAAGAGTGCTGAAACCAAAGATAAAAAAATCTTGAAAGGAGTCTGACAAAAAGGATAAGACCTTCAAAGGAGCCAACAGTAAGACTCATATCAGACTTCTCAACAAACAATGGAAGCCATCTTGAAATTGTTTTAAGAAAAGAGCAAACTTAACAATTTATATAAATCTAGCAAAATGTCCTCCATAAACATAAGTGGGAAAAAACCATTTCTGGACAAACAAAAACAAAAAAAATCCATTGCCAGCAACCTTGGCTATAAAACAAATGAAGATACCAATAAAACAGATCAACAACAATGAACTGAGGATTCTTTAGGCAGAAGAGAGAACATCCCATAAAGGTACCACTGGAGTGAAGAGTAATAGAAGTGGTGAATTTGAGAGTAAATATAAATTGATATTGACTAAATATTAACTAAAAATAAAAATAGTGTCTTGTGGGGCTTAAAAGATAGAAAAAACAAAAAGTGAAAGATGAGAGGAGTAAATGGAGTTGAAGTATTGGGGTCTCATATTATTGAGAACATGGTAAAGTAGTAATTTCTGTTAGACTGTAATAAGTCAAAAATGCATGTTGTAATCTCTATGGTAACCACTAAAAGAATATAGTTTTTTTTCATAGATTTATTATTTATTTTTGGCTGTGTCAGGTCTTAGTTGCAGCATGTGGGATCTTCATTGAGGCCTGCGGGATCTTTTGTTTCAGCACGCAGGCTTCTCTCTAGCTGTGGCGTGTGGGTTTTCTCTTCTGTGGTTGTGGTGCGTGGGCTCTGTAGTTTGCAGCATGTGGGCTCTAGTTGAGGTGCATGAGCTCAGTAGTTGTGTCGCGCAGGCTTAGTCGCCCCATGGCATGTGGGATCTTAGTCCCCTGACAAGGGATCGAACCCATGTCCCCTGCATTGCAAGGTAGATTCTTTACCACTGGATCACCAGGGAAGTCCCAGGAATAGTTTTTAAAACAGTAAGAGTATGGAGGGGGAAAAAAGAATAATAAAAAACAGCTGGTTAATTCAGACAAAGGCAAGAAACCTAGAACTGTCAGGTCAAATAAATGATAGGATGATAGAAATAAGTCATATTTAGACAGTAGACTCATATATTTTTCAAAATTTTATTAGAGAAAAACATCTTTTTATTGCAGTCTAAAAAGGTAATGTATGTAAATAAGCAAAAATACATGCTTATGTTTATGCATACTTGTTTTTCTGACAGCTGCTTTGTGATATTGGCCACAATGAAGAAAAACTGGGTTTTAACTATGAGGATATCATAATTTGGTAAGTATAGTTCAGTTGCCTTCCTCATCCCTTCTGGATTTTAGTAATTTCAGTTTTAGTAATTTTAAACTAAAAATAGATTATAACACCTTGTTTTGATTTTATAGAAACAGTTCTTTGAATGTTAGAAAAATTCAGGATCTCCAGCATTTTTAACTGTTATCCTATTATTCTTACTGATATTTTGTAATTGTCAAATATAAAGAACCAAAGCTAATGTTTTCGAAAAGTACCTGGACTTCTACAGTCTAAACTTCTAAGTTAAATCGCAGAATAAAAGTTCTCATATTATTTCTAAGAGCAAGAAGAACCTGTACAGTTATCTCTAGATCTCACCTAAGACACAGTGTGCTATGGCAAACTTGATTTGCTCAAGCCCACGAGAGGCTTAATGTTACAGTTTCATAGCCATCGTTTTGGCATCGTTTAAAATTGGTATAGGGCTTCCCTGGTGGCGCAGTGGTTGAGAGTCCGCCTGCCGATGCAGGGGACACGGGTTCGTGCCCCGGTCCGGGAAGATCCCACATGCCGCAGAGCGGCTGGGCCCGTGAGCCGTGGCTGCTGAGCCTGCGCGTCCGGAGCCTGTGCCCCGCAACTGGAGAGGCCACAACAGTGAGAGGCCTGTGTACCGCAAAAAAAATAAATAAATAATAAAATAAAATAAAATAAAATTGGTATAAGTAGTTTCTTCCTACTGTCATTTTAAAGTATTTTTATTTATTGGTTTAAACCAATGATTCTTTGGGAGAAGTGAAACAAGTAGGTAGAGGTGGATAGACTGTAGAGGCATATGTGATACAGCTTGAAAAAGGCATATTTAATTTCCCACTGTTTATATAAAATAAACTACAGAAGGTAGAACAAAACGCTTAACATTTTCTTGATTGGTAGGAATATACCAAGGAGACAAAAATTAAAAAATAACATTAGTGAAGTTCCATGGCTTACAGTGAATGATTTTTATATATGTAAAATGACAAGTAGCTTTGCTTATTTCAACTGAAGAAGGATTTGGTATCATAATTTTATGTGTATTTGAAACTCATGCAGCAAGAGTTTTTGTTTGTTTGTTTTCATATAGCTTGCGGTTAGCTTTATTGAATGAAGCAAAAGAAGTGCGGGCGGCAGGGCTACGAGCTCTTCGGTATCTCATCCAAGACTCCAGTATTCTGCAGAAGGTGCTAAAATTGAAAGTGGACTATTTAATAGCTAGGTAATTTTCTTAGAGCTCCCTATGTTTTTATATGTTTTTTAAAATTGTGTATTAAGTTTTAGCATACCTACCATAAAGTATACACATTTTTAGTGTAAAGCCTGATAATTTTTACAGGTAGATACAACCGATTACCCTATTATCCTGAGTAAGATATGGAACATTTTCAGCATCCCAGTCAAGTTCCCTTGTGTCCCCAGTCAGTAGGAAACATTACTCTGGCCTTTTTCATCCTAGACTAGTTTCTCCTATTCTTGAGTATCATATATTGGAAGTATACATTACTCTTTTCTTTCCTCAGTGTTATCTGTGAGATTTATCCATGTTGATTTAAAAATAAAATTTCTGTGTAGTATTTTATGTTGTGAATAGAGCACAATTTATTTAATCCATTCTGTTGATTTTTTCTTGGTTGTTTTCAGTGTTTGGCTATTTTGAATAAAGCTGCCCTGAACATTCTTGCACAAGTCTGTTGGTGGACGTGTGCACTCATTTCTCTTAGGTATATATGTAGGAGTGGAATTGCTGGGTGATAAGTTTTATGTTTAACTAACTTTAGTAGTTACTGCCTAACAGTTTTCCAAAGTGATTGTACTGATTTACACTCCTATCAGAAATGTTTGAGAGTTCCAGTCCCTCCACATCCTCATCAGCATTTGCTCTTTTCAGTTTTTAATTATACCTTTTTCTGCTGTGGTTTTCATTGTGAGTTTCATTGTGGTTTTAATTTCTGTTTCCCTTTCATTTGCTTGCTGACTATTTGGATATCCTCTTTATCTTTTGCTCATTTATAAATTGGATTGTCTATCTTTTTGCGTAGGAGTTCTTGGTATCTTCTGGATATGATTCCTTTCCAGTATATGTATTGAGAATATCTTCTCCAAGTCAGTCTACCTTGTCTTCTTACTCTTCTTAATTAATAAAATCCAATATAGCAGTCTTTTATTTTATAGTTAATGTTTTTGGTCTCTTTGGACGATAATATCCTATTTTTTCTTCTAAAGTTTTTATTCCGTATATGTTGAAATAGGTGTTAGGTCACAATTCATTTTTATCAATATCCAATAAATATTAGAGGCATTTAGTGAAAAGATTCTCCTTTCATGTCTAAACTAGTTTCATTTTTGTTGTAAGTCAGGTAAATGATAAGTATGTTTCTGTTTTTGCTTTCCCTATTCTCTTTGTTTGGTCTATTTGTCTATTCTTGCTCCGTTTTCTCCCTGTCTTAAATGACTGCATCTTAACAGTAAGTGTTGATATGTATTAGTATAAGTCCTCCAGCTTTTCCTCTATTTTGGGTTCAGTATTTCCATGTGAATTTTAGAAAATCAACTTGTCTATTTCCATAAAACTTTCCGGGATATCTATAGTAATTGCATTGAAGCTCTGTGTTAATTTGGGGTGAATTGATATCGTAATAATATCGAATCTTCCAAACCTTTATTTATTTGGAACTTTAATTTCTCTCAACATTTTGTAGTTTTCTATGCAGAGAGGTCTTGCACATATTTGTTAGGTTTATCATAAGGCATTTATTAGATATAGTATTAATGTAATTAAAATTTTTCTTTTTCATAGTTTTTGCTGCTAATATATAGAAAAATAATTGTAAGTTTTAATGTTTTGTTTTTGTATATTCTTATCTCGGTGATCTGACTAAATTCACTTTTTATTTCTAATTGTTTTTAAGGTTATTTTAGAGTTTCTGTGTACATTAGCATTAATTGCAAATGATGACCCTTTTATTTCTTCCTTCCCAATCCTTATATTTTTCTTTTCCTCACCATATCTCACTGGTTAGAATATTGCACTGACTAGAAATGGTAATTGGATAACTATGTTTTGCTCCTGAACTCAAGTTGAAAGTGTTCAGTATTTTGCCATTATTTATGATACTTGCTGTAGACTCTTAGTGGATTTCTTTATATTCCTTGTTTGCATTCCTGAAGTAAACACCACTTTTTAATGATGTCTTTTTATTTCACATATAACTGTATTGGGTTTGCTAATATTCTGTGGAAAAATTTTTGCAGTTATGTTTATGAGAGGTATTGGCCTATGTTTTTCCATTGTTCTAATATTCTTTTTGGTTTTGGTATCAAGAGTATGTTTATAAAACAACTAAGGAAATGTTACCCCCTTTTTATATTCTCTGGAAGAATTTATGTAAGAACTTATGTAAGATATTGCTGTTTACCTTACATGATTAGTAGAGTTCACTGGCGAATCTGTCTGGCCCTGGGGTTTTCTTTTTTAGGAAGTTTTAATATCATGGACTCAATTTTTTTTTTATTTTGGCTGCGTTGGGTCTTTGTTGCTCTGCGTGGGCTTTCTCTAGGTGCGGCGAGCGGGGGCTACTCTTCATTGCGGTGCGTGGGCTTCTCATTGCAGTAGCTTCTCTTGTTGCGGAGCATGGGCTTTAGGCACGTGGGCTTCAGTAGTTGCAGCACGTAGGCTCAGTAGTTGCAGTGCGTGGGCTCTAGGGCACGAGGGCTTCAGTAGTTGTGGCACATGGGTTTAGTTGCTCTGTGGCATGTGGGATCTTCCCGGACTAGAGCTCGAACCCGTGTCTCCTGCATTGGCAGGCGGATTCTTAACTACTGCGCCACCAGGGAAGTCCCCCTGTCAGTTCTTGCTTTATATATTTTGAAACCTTGTTACTGCATTCATATTTAGAATTGTTAAACCTTCTCATTGGCTAATCCTTTCCTGGTTATGAAATGTCTCTCTTTATTCCTAGTAATACTTCTTTTATGAGTGTTCATGTTATCTAATGTTAATATAGCTATACTAACTTTATTTTATTTAGGGTTTGCACAATATATCCTCTTCAGTCCTTTCACTTTCTTTTTTTTTGTTCTTACATTTAAGTTTCTCTTCCGTTAACATCATATAGATTTTTTAAAATCTAGTTTGACCATCTTTGTCTTCTAATTGGATTAGACTATGTCTAGTGGTTTTTTATATGCAGGGTCTATGTGCTTTATCTAATGTAATTATATTTATGAGTTTGTCATCTTGCCATTAGTTTTCTCATATATTTGACTTTGCTGTCTTGCTGTTCATATTCTATTTGTCACGTCTATTCTTTGGTCTTGCATTGCTCCTTTTTTGTTTCTTTGGGAATAATCAAGAATTTTTTTCCTCTTCTATTAATGTCTTGGTTTTAAAGCCTTTTCTTCTATTAGCAGTTGCCCTAGAGATTACATTTATCCTTGATATGTTAAGGTTTACCATTTTTATTACAACCAGAACAATGCAGGAAACCTCTTCCAGCTTGACCATCAGCTCCCCTCTGCCTTATTTCTACATATATTTGTAACCCCACAGGATAGTCCTGTTACTGTATTAAATTGGAACTAGAGATACTTACTTATGTTATTTACCCATTCCAATATTCTTCCTTCTTGCAATTCCACCCTTTTATCTTGGGTCACTTTCTTGAATTTCCTTTACTATTTTCTCATAGTGTAGGTATACTGGAGTTGAATTCTCTCATATTTTATTTGTCTATAAATCCTCTATTTCCCTTCCCATTTGAAGGGTATTTTTTTGACCAGTTACTATTTTTCAATGCTTTAAATAAGTTATTGTCTTCTGGATTTTGTTTTTTTTTTGTTGAACAGTAAGTTGTCTCTTCTTGTTGCTTCTTTTTCTCCTTTGGCTACTTTAAAGGTTTTTTTTCCTGTTACTTTCTCTCCTATCCCCTGGTACTCCAGCTGCAGAGTGTTGAATCTGTTCACTGTGCCACATGTCTCTAATGCCCTTACTGTATTTTCAATCTTTGTTGTTGTTAATCTTTGTGCTTCAGTGTTGTTACTTTCTACTTACCTGTTTTTGTTTTTTTTTTTTGCGGTACGCGGGCCTCTCACTGTTGTGGCCTCTCCCGTTGTGGAGCAGGCTCCGGACCACAGGCTCAGCGGCCATGGCTCACGAGCCCAGCCGCTCCGCGGCATGTGGGATCTTCCCAGACGGGGGCACGAACCCGTGTCCCCTGCGTCGGCAGGCGGACTCTCAACTACTGTGCCACCAGGGAAGCCCCCAGTCTCTTGAATTTTTAATTTCAGTTATTGTATTTCTGTGATTTATATTTTACTCTTACTTAAACATTCTAGGTCTCTGCTTTATTTTCTTGAGCATAATAATCATAGTTATTTATGACAGTTCCAGTATGTGAGTCACCTGTGTTCTGTTTCTATTATCATTTTCTTTTCTTGGTTTTTGGTTACTCAACCCTTTGTTTGTTTTAAAGCATACCTCATATTATATGTGATTGGATGTGAACATTGTATGTTAAAAGTTTTTGGCTCTGGATCATGTTATTTTTCTCTTAAAAGGGTTAAGCTTTATTCTGGAATGTTGGCTTATCACACTGATTGTGTTAAAATTTGTTTTTTTTTCCTTTGCCTTTGCTCTAGGAAGTGGCTATATGGAGTCTCAAGTGAAAATGTAGATATTTAGCAGAACCTCTTCATCCCGACCAGCCTTGAGCCCTAACATCTTTCTTAGAATATTATGTACCTGCTAAAATGTCTGCTCAGTTCCTTGGCTTCTCAGCAGTAGCTTTTTGCTTGGTTTCTTGGACTTTAACTCTGCATTTGTACAACATAGAAATTGGCAAGTGTGTTGGAAAGGGGATGGCATGCAGATTCTTGCTTATACTCCTGTTTTCTTTTCTTTGAGATTTTTTCCCCTCAAGTCCCAGCCACTTTGGTTGCCCTAAAGTTCAGTCTGTCTCTCCAGTACAGGAAGATTTTTGCTTTCTTTTAGGATTCTGTTCCCCTAAAACTGGGGATTGGCAGGTGTCCCCAGGGACAAAGCCTGAGTGGATATGGAGCTTGTGCTTCTCTTTCCAGGGAGTATTATCCATTGCCCTTTTAACAGTTGCTTTACAAAGTACTATGTTTAGCCTTTATAGTTATTTTTGGCAGGAGGATTGGTCTGATCTGTTGTGGCCAGAAATGAAATTATATGTCTATTTGCTTCTTATTAAAGTTGTTTTAGATTAATTATATTCAGATAGCAGAAATGCTTTTGAATAGCAAACTATCTATGTATTGATATATAAAGTATTAATTAGAATTGTGAACTGTCTAAACATAAGTAAAAATGAATTATTCTTCCACATATACCAAAGACTCTTTAGAAATTGAATAATTTAATAAATTTTATAGAGAAATGTCAGTTAAGTGATATATGAGCATTAATTTTTGAAGTACAGTCACATTTCAAATTATATTTTGGTAAAATAGAATTATTGTGGCTAATATAAGACTTTTAACTTAGTTATAACATGTAAAATTTAGGCTCTGGTTAAAATCACAATTAAACTAAAACATAGACTTTGAAATATTTCTCCTTCACAATTTTTATAAAGTATCTGTGAACTTTATCAAAGATAGGTGAATATTTTTTCAGTAGATTTCTGATATTTTGCTTTATAAATATGTTTATTATTTCTGTATAGATATATATAATTCTGTAAATTACGGTATTCTTCTTTCCTGGAGTTTTAAGTGAAATAGTTTTGAAATGTTTTATTACAATAAGTATTTATCACTAGAGATATTAAATAAATATTTGCTGGTACTGAAAAATAACTTGTATTAACATTTACAAATACTATATTGACATGAACATGGGTCTGATCATGGTATTATACAAAAAAATTGTTTAATAAGATTTTTATCAATAATTAAATATTTTATGTATTATTTAGGTGCATTGACATACAGCAGAGCAACGAGGTAGAGAGGACACAAGCACTTCGATTAGTCAGAAAGGTAGGCTCTGTGTCTGAGAATAAAGGCAGATTTATGATTTTCATGTTAAGCATTTTACATTTTTAGATTTAGACTGTGAAATCTTTCTGTTAAAATTGAAAGACTGAATTCTCATTAAACATTTTTATTTTGTTAAAATGAGTTAAATAAGTATTAAAACTTAAAGATAAGCATAAATATGTTGTGTAATTATTCTATGTGGGTATAGCTAGGGCAGTATTTTTTATAAAATGTTTATTGTAAAGAATATTTTTTCCTGCAGTAGGCATATAAATGAAATTACTGCTTTTATATGTTATTGGAGAAAGAGGATTACTTGCCCCCAACCCTTATTTTTTCTTAATTATATGCTTGGAGTTAATTCTATTAAATGAATGTCAAAAATAATTACAGGCTGATTGTTTTGAAGATGAATTTGGATACATCAGTAGGCACTTGCAATAAACAATTCAGGCCATTGTACAGGATAAAAGGTCAAAATCTAAACTCCCCAAGAGAGGGTGTTGAGGATAATCCATAATGCTTCTAATGAGAGAGGCCTTCCAGGAGTTTTTTTATTGTTATTTAATGTGATGTGATGCCCTAATGGCAGAGGAATAGAGTAAACTGAGAGTTAATTTGGTTAGGGTACAGTTTGTGTAAGAATTTTATCATGTTTC
Source organism: Phocoena phocoena (assembly GCF_963924675.1). Taxonomy (NCBI): domain Eukaryota; kingdom Metazoa; phylum Chordata; class Mammalia; order Artiodactyla; family Phocoenidae; genus Phocoena; species Phocoena phocoena. The sequence goes on along the minus strand of NC_089221.1, from coordinate 32,403,226 downwards.
ATCATAAAGTATCATGTTTCATCTTAAAAATTCATAAAACTGATGCAGTGTATGTTTGTTTTAATGTAAAAACATCTAAGATTATTTAACAGTTAACTTTTTTAGCTCTTCTCCTTTTTTCCCACCTTTGAATACAGTGCATGCTCCAGAATTGCAGACTGTTGAGTTTGTGCATTAACTAGATCTCCTTTTTCCTTTTTCTTCCAGTTGTTCAGCTTATGGTTAGTAATAGTACCCACAGGTGAGCATAGTAAGGAAGAAGTAAATGGATGAGTTGTCTTAAAAGAAGTTTGCAGTTCTAGTTAAGAGTGATATTGGAGATAGATTTAAAAAATGTTTGTTATAGGGTAAATTGTTATGTTGGCACCGTGATTTGACTCTTCATATTTAAATATAAAAATTAGGTTTATGATTTTTACTTATACGTACAACCTCTTCTACTGCATGATTTTGAGAATTCAAGATAAGAAAACAAAATTTGTTTCTGAAGAACCTAGAATAGCTCTTTGGTTATTTGAGTTATATAAATGTCAGTATTTATCATACTAGGAATTAAAAGTGAGAAATTAAAAAATATATTAACATATTAAAAAATAACAAACTCATTACAAGTAAACATAAGTAACATATTTTTATAAAAATAACTGTTTTCCAAAGATAAAGTTAATGAGTAGAGTGGCATTATTTTAGATTTATACAAATTTCTGTAGTGTTTGTCCTGATAGAAGATACCTGGATTGTCATATTTGCTTTTGTATTCAGTCTCTTGTGATTTCACATGCAGTGGAGCCTCTGGAAAACTTCCATATGTACTTGTGAGAGTAAAAAAGACAAATAATGTCTTTGAATTACTATGAAAATAGTTTTCACTTTGCAGAATCTGAAAATATCGTCAGGACCCTCAGTTTTCTGGACCACACTTTGAGAGTTGCTGCCTTAGAAACTGCGTTCAGATGAAAAAAGAACCCCAAATGGATTAAATTAAATTCAGCTTCTTTGAATTATTCACTAAATATTTTATTTCTGTTTTGTACAGTGTTTTGTACAAGTTACAGTGTAATTTATAAAATAGCCCGGTAAAAATAAACAGACCCTTGAAACAATTCAGAAATGCCATAACAAAAATGTAATTTTATTTTGTTATCTTTTGAAGAAGGCAGATATCATTTGTGGATTCAAGGGCGGGAAAACTGCTTGTACCTGGTGGTAAAATACAGGCTCAAAGGTAGAGTTATGTCACAGGATTCCTCCTTGGGTTAGCTAAAAACAGAGTAAAAGGGAAAGCAAGGTTGCTGAATGAACAGTGGCCTCTATTGGCCAGAGGAACTATAATTTCACTAATACTTTTAACAATTGAAGCACATATTTCTTTTTTTCCAGCAACATTTTGGCAACTGAGCTAGTAGAAATTAATGTTAATAATATAATTGCTAGGTCACTGTGGGTTCTTTGTATGCGTTCAGAACAGTTTTAAAATTTTCTGTGAAAGTAATAATGTTTTTTAAAGGAAAAGCAAAAACATTTGTTGCTTTAGGATAACTTGCTTTATGAATAATTAAGGAATACTATGTTACTTTTTCTTCTCTTTCACCTATTTCATTCATTTAGGAGATTTTGTTTGTTTGCTTGGTTTTTTTTCAGTGTCTCTGATTTTTTCATGTCTCTTTCTTGCTCTAATCCAGGCAGTCCTTCCTAATTCTTGTCTCTCTCATTATCTGTATTATTTTCACACTAGTCAGCTCTTGCTACTCTTTATCCAACTTAAAGTTTTCTTACTGCCTGCCTAATTAAGCCATTATTTTCTTCATATATCATTTCTATATTCATGCAATATGAGATTAATATATCACAGATTTTTTTTTTTTTTATAGCTGAAAGGGATTCATTTAAAGGAATCACTTGCCCTTGATACACAGCAAGATATTGTCAAAGCCAGTGTGAAAAGCCCAGTTCTCCAAATTTCCAAACCTACACTGGCCCACAAATCCTTTTGGTATTAAGCACAACCTGCTTATCTTGGCATTCAGAGCCCACTTTTGGGGCAACCAATTATGACCCATCTCATTATGCCATTATATGTGTAGACAAGCTGCCCTCCACCACTGCTGTGATCACTGCTTCTATCCTATTCTTCTCATTTCCACCCCTTTCTATATTATATTCATCTTGCAGTCCCAGCTGAAATTTTAAATATTTCCCTTAGAGAACTCAATATTTCTCTCATTCTTTTATAGCAGTTCTACAAATTTATTACCTACTTATGATCTTTGATTTGTTTTATATATGTCCTATCATGCAAAAAAGATGATTAAACTTTTATTTCAGCAGAGACTAAATTCTATGACTTTTCCCTCATTGATTACTCACTGATTTACAAGAAAAGTATTCTGATTTACACAGAATTTAAGAGTTTCTTTGTGTATATTTTCCCTGAAAAATAACAAGAGTGATTTCACTTGTAAAAACTTTAAATTACTGTTATCCATTTCATAGCTCTACACTTGAGATTCATAGAATAGAATTTTATACTTGAGATTCTAGAAATCATCGGATCCTATACATCCTCATTTACAAATGAGGAAACTAAGGCACAGAGAGGATTGGTTTGCCAAGGTAACAGTTTATTAATGGCAGATTTGGCCCTGGAAGCCGGTTGGTCTGGCTTCTAGCCAACTCTTTTAAAAATACATTACATACGTCTTATTGTCTTGGGAATTTTTCTTACAAGCCCCTTGTAAGTATAGTAATAGATCAATAAGTATTAAAATATAAATTAATATCATAAGAAGTTAGAATTTTCTCACTGAGGAAGATCAGTTTCTTATACCTCTTTTCCCTTTCCTCTTCTTTCTTCTCCAACATTTTTGATTAATGAAAAATACTGTTTAGAAACAAATGTGAAAGGTTTTGTAGATTCTAAGGTTATTAGACATCTATTTTATGGTTGTGGAACAGTATTCTATAATTTCATTTGAAACTTGTCATATCACATAATGCGGCTTAAATGATGTAAACCATTTACAAGTACTCTATCCAATATAGATCTCTCCTTTGAACCTCTATAGGATTTAACTGGATATTAGTTTAGTTATATTGTGTCCCCTAATTTTGTCAGAGTGTAAGTCTTATTTTTCAACAGGATTATAAATAGTAACACCCAGGACAGATTAATTATCCCCAGTATTTATCACTACCCAAACAGAATAAAACATTTTCTTCTACTCCCACTCCAAGGACCTGCTATTTTGAAATACTTCATCTACCAAATAGTCTTTTATTTATTAAAGAGTAATTAACTACATAATTTTTCCTTCTGTTTTCCAAACTGAAGATACATGTTATCTGTTTTCAGTATTCCAAATATGTTATTGCCAATTAAACTTTTCATTTAAAATGAGATTCAACAAAAGTTTTTGTCACCAGAGACATACTGTTTCCATCACAGTGTTTGAAATATTAAAAATAGATTATGGAGAGACTGCTGCCTGTCTTGAAGTAGCAAATAACCATGAGTGAGCTGCCCATGACAGGGACCTGAGGGCAACCTCTAAGAGCTGAGGGCAGTCCCCATTACAACCAAAAAGAAAATGGGGACTTCAAAAAAAATAGATTATGGATTCTTAAGTTTGCCTTTCAGTATAGCAACAAGTGAGAGACATAGGGAGATGATGAGACATCAGTTGCAGCAATCAAAGTAAGAATGAGGACCCAAGTCAGAGTTTGATGGTGGAAAGAGTTGAGTTAATGAAGTAAATTGATAGGATGTAGTGGTGATAATAAATGGGGAAGGAGTCAGGAATGTAGTAGTACAGTAGTATGTTTGCAGCTGTTGTCACCACTGATTTACTTTGTCTAGTTACTGAAAAGTTGTTTAAAATAGAGTTCCTATCCTAAAGGAGCTTAGAATCTCAGAAACGTTATATCTTGGTAGTCAACTAATTTATAGTCTGGACTATTAGGGAAAAAAAGCCAACACTTTTTTCCATCGTAATGATTATTAACATTTATTGCATCAGTTATTAGTTATATTAGTCCTTTGACATGTTCATTTGAAGGAGAAGATTAAAATTAGTGCCTGGATCTTATAAATATTCTACGGTCTTAAACACTTAAGTCTGAATAAAATAGGTTTGAAAAATGCATTATGAAGTAACTTCTTTTTCTGATTTCTCCCTGTTACAGATGATTACTGTGAATGCTTCCTTGTTTCCTAGCTCTGTGGCCAACTCATTAATAGCAGTTGGAAACGATGGACTCCAAGAAAGAGACAGAATGGTTCGAGCATGCATCGCCATTATCTGTGAACTAGGTCAGAATTTTCTTTGAGTAATGAAAATGTAGTATTTTAGAAAGAATATATAACACTTCTTAATGCCTTTAATACATTAATTCTTTAGGTATTGGTAAAAAGATATGAAAAAGTAGGACATTCCTGATAAGGAAGTAGTGGACTTGTTTAACAAATCATTTCAAAGTGACATTAAAATTCTATAAATTTTAAAGTTTTACTCATCATGAAATTTAATATATAGGAATTGTCCAGATTCCAGTAATTAGAATAAAATCTCTTAAAGTCTGGCTCTCAGACATTAATTAACCACATTGTATCTTGATGTGAGTGCAAAACAACAATTCACTCTACATTAAAAAAGAATTCTAAATGAAAAAGGATTTAAGAGTTAAATGGGGAAAATATGGGGGGGAATGGATGACTATCTGATCACGTAAGGAAAAGGAATTTTGAATTATCAAAAGAAATCAAACAGATTTCAGCAGCTGTAGATTTTATTATAAGGAGGTAAGAAAACATGTAGTACCAGAACAAAGGAAAAAATAAATGTAATAAATAAGTTCTTTACCATGACAGGTAAAGAACTTACTTATATACAGATCAGTAGGAAAAATAAGTAATTCTCAAAGAAATGCATGGCTAGTCAAAGTATTTTAAAAGTTCAACCTCACTTATAACCAAAGAAATATAATTTTTAATGACAAGAGAAGATAATATTTTTCCCCACCAAAAGCAGAAGTGGTATAGGTTACATTCACTCTTGATATAATAAATAAATGAATAACAAAAGTTTAAAGAAACAAAAGAGCCAAGCCTTATCATTGAGAGTGTAAAAATACTGTCCACAATACCTGTTGATTTAGAGAAAAAGTCAGAAATTTGATTAAGGAAATTCTGAAAAATAATAAAAATTTGACTACATGTCAATGTATGAGATGCTTGGAAAGTTATATACTCGAGTTAACTTCTCACTATAAGATGCTTTTATAATTAAGCAAAAAGTAATGAAAATAAGTGAGCGAACCCAAAAAATAGAAAAAGAAGAAAAAAAATAAATTTTAACATAAGCAGGAGGAAAGCAATAATGATTCTGAGTCTTAGAGAACAAGATAGATTATTTAATCTAATCTGTGTTAATGGAAGAAGAAAAAAATGATACACAGGCAAACATACACTATTGTTTGAAAAATGCAAAAGTCAGAGAAAAGATTAATAGAATGAGAAAGAGAATTAATAGTTTTAAAAATTATGAGATAATTTTTTTATATATTTGAAAATCTTATTGAAATGAATGGGTTTTCAGAGAAAATTTTAATATCCATTTGACTCAAAAGAGTAGAACACGTGATGGATCAAAAACCATAGAAGTACTTGATGAATTAATTGCCTCCAAAGAGTCATTTAGTTAGTTTTGTCTTAAAAAAATTGTTTCAAGGAACAAATAATTCTCATATAGTATAATCTAATTGAGAGCATTAAAAATATGGAAATTTACCAATTTTAATTTAAATGAAACTAGCATTTTATATACATAAACACACAGATATGCACATACACACAAATACACGCATACATAAAATGGAATAATTAGAATGCTACTATGTTAACATTGTAGAATATTCATCTCAAATCACCACTCATACTCTTTTTTAATAAATTTGTTTATTTATTTATTTATGATTGCGTTGGGTCTTCGTTGCTGAGCGCAGGTTTTCTCTAGGTGCGACGAGTGGGGGCTACTCTTCCTTGCAGTGCGTGGGCTTCTCATTGCAGTGGCTTCTCTTGTTGCGGAGCATGGGCTCTAGGCACATGGACTTCGGTAGTTGTGGCATGCGAGCCCAGTAGTTGTGGCTCACGGGCTCTAGAGCACAGGCTCAGTAGTTGTGGCGCATGGGCTTAGTTGCTCGGTGGCATGTGGGACCTTCCCAGACCAGGGCTCGAACCCATGTCCCCTGCATTGGCAGGCGGATTCTTAACTACTGTTAAGCCACCAGGGAAGTCCACCAATCATATTCTTAATAGTGGATCTCTACAAATACTACATCATTTTAAAAGCTCTTAATTAGCGTTTTAACCAGGTTAGCAAGACAAAATAATAAATGAGTTTTACATATTGGAAAGAAGGCATCATACATAGTAGATGATATATCTAGAAAACTCTGAATCAACTGAAGAACAACTTCAGTAATTCAGTACAGCGGAAACCTGAAAATATAGATTTAATAGATTTATTTTGTGTTTCAGCAATAATCAGTAAATATAATGGAAAAAAATGATACTATTTCCAAAGTAGACAAGAAAACTATATATAACAAATAAAAATAAGAAATGTGGAAGACGTGTGTGTGTTTAGGGGGTACTTTTCAATTTGTTTAATTGATTTTCAAGAAGGCAGAGCTAATCTATAGGTAGAAATGAGAATATTTGTTGCCTTTGTTGTGGAGGGAGACTGATTGAAAAGTGGTGTGAAGGAACTTTCTAGGATGATGAAAGTGCTATACCTTGATTGAGGTATTGGTTACAGGGGTATAGATATTGTTCAGAATTTATTGAACTGTACCATTAAAATCTGTGTATTTTACTGTAAGTAATTATACCTCAATTTAGAAAAAATGGAGAAGAAACCTAAATCTAAAGTTCAACCAGAATAAACAGGAAAAATTCAACTATGAAAAAAACATTTTTGAAAAAGATTAAATGGAGGAGAAAGCAAAGATTTTTTTCTCATATTTTAAAAAAGTTAAGCTGGCTTATTAAGAGAGAAAAAAATGAAAAAGAATCAAGGGTTGCAGACCCTGATACATAGAAGACTTCAGTATATCAAAAGTATGAAAATCAGTTGGGAAAGCATGCTGGGATAGTTGAATAAACATTTGGGAAAAAATGAGCTTATCAATATTAAGCCAAAGTCTGTTTCCTGACAGATTGAAAACTGAAATGTTAATCATGAACTCATTTAAAACACACACTTGGGTGTGCGTGCATACAGAGAAAATGCCTGATATTTGAAGTAAGGGAGGAGTTTCTGAGCTTAAAATCTAAAGTTAAGTTACAAATCAGATAAAAGATTTGAAACAGATAAAAGGCTAATATTCCCATTATATAAAGAACTCCTTGCAATTGATAGGAAAGAAGAACCATTCAGTAAAACATGAACAAAAGATATGAAAAAATTCAGAGACATTAAGAAACAAATCAGAGTTTTGGAAAGTATATTCAGTGACTCTTATTAGGTAATTTATCCACGTGTCCTTTTAAATGTCATTGACTGGAAAGTTTTTCAAGTCAGAAAGCAAATTAAGTATTAAAATCCCAGATTTCTGATTACATTTTATTAATTATCCCCTATATAATATATTAAGTTTTTCTTTTTTATTTTAGCACTTCAGAATCCAGAGGTGGTGGCCCTTCGAGGTGGACTAAACACCATCTTGAAAAATGTGATCGATTGCCAATTAAGTCGAATAAATGAGGCTCTCATTACTACAATTTTACACCTCCTTAATCATCCAAAGACCCGACAGTATGTACGAGCTGATGTAGAATTAGAGGTAGGAACTTTAATATTCTTTCTAGTTTTAAAATATGACTTTAAATACATACTCTTACTTTGAAATTTTAAAGTTAATATGCAGCACAGCATTAATTATTAAACCTAAATTAACTAATAAGCTTGGCTTATCCCAGCAGTATTTTATAGCTCATTCAATTTGGACTGAATTGAAAAAATTCTCAAGTATATTTCATCAACATGTAAAGTGAAGTTTATTTTTTTTTTATAATCTATGAAAACTTGACTGAGCAAATTAGAGCACAAGTAAGGTTTCACAGACATTTACGTATTTATTTAAGAAGACCATTTCTTTTTAAGGACTATAGTATGTTAATTGTGTGTGAATAGCTCCTGCTAATTATATACTATTTATTTATTAAACCATGCTAAAACTCTCTGAACTTGGAGACACTTGTTGGCAACTAAAGACCATATATAATTGAAAGAAATAGAATACATATCTTTTTTAAAATACTCTACAATTTCTTTTTTATTTTTACTAATTCAGTTTTTTTTTTTTTTACAGTTGGTCTAAAATAGTAAGGCTACCATATGCCCTTTTCTATAATAAGTATGTAGTAGAGGTTGGAACAGAATTTTCACAAACTGTATTCTTTTTTTTTTTCCCCCTCATTTTTGGCCATGCCCCGTGGCTTGTGGGATCTTAGTTCCCCTGACCAGGGATTAAACCTGGGCCCTCGGCAGTAAGAGCATGGAGTCCTAACCTCTGGACCACCAGGGAGTTACCACAAAATGTACTGTTATAGTTTATTTGTGTGAATGTATTACATTGTTGTCCATTGCAGATATCATTCAGAGTAAGTTTAAACCAAGGCTTTATTTGGGTATGAAATTATGCAAATTATAAAAGATTTATTGTTCCCTACTTTGCCTGTTTAAATCATTTTATGAAACTTGTCTTAAATGTTATAGTTCTGGTTTTATTAGGGCTACTAGAAATATTTTGAGATTACAAAATTGACATTAGCCTGTATCATTAACTAACAAATTTATGTACAATATTCTCCTTAATAAGTGATTTTAAATACATTATTCATGGGAATCCAGTGGGAATAAGCTGGCATTTTTGATATTTCACAGTGTATTTCGATTTAACTTTTTTATTTATCAAGTGGAGAAAATGATATTTTAAGATTGGAGAGATGATTGCAATAAAGGAAGATATTGTGTATAGGCCTGGTTTTTATTCCTATATAATTGTGCAGCAGATTAGTAAAGCCTTTGTGTAAATGAAAAAAACTCAAAAAGAGTATGGTAGATATTTAAGTACACGACTATATTTGCATAAGTTCTTTAAAGCCACAAATGTTCTTTTTTTCCTTAACAAGATCCCCCTAAAGTATCATAGTGATTGAGAGCATAGACTTCGGGCTATACAGATCTGGTTTTGGTTTTTTGTTCTGTAACCTACTAGCTTTATGATTTGGGGCAAGTTATTAGCCTCTCTTGGATCCATTTTTTCCTAGGTAAAATAAAAGTCATGATTTTTACCTTAAAGAATTATTGTAAAGAATAAATACTATAATAATAATAGTAGTAGTAGTAATAGCAGCAACTAACACTCTTGTAAAGCTTATAATGAGTTAGGCAATATTTCCAGGTGCTTTACACATATTCATTCTAATCTACATAGATGTTTTATTTAGTACCTGGCACATAATAAGTATTCAATAAATACTGATTGCCTTGGATATTAATCATTATCATCTTCTACTTTATCATTATCTTCATCCTAGAGTCTGCTGTTACAAGAATATTGTCCTCAGTTTTATTAATTATATTTATAAATTTTCACTCTAACTTGATAACTTTGGTTTTTCTTTTCCACATACAAAGGAGCTATTTTCATTGCTACTGTCTCATTAGGCCCAAATCTTTCTTCTGTTAAAAAAAAAAAATCCCTTTTAAAATTTACCCTGGCTTCTATTTCTATAAACTGTAATATATTTTGACCTCACACAGGAAAAAAAAAAGGTACATTTAATATGATAATGTTATTAGAATAGGCAGTCAGTAAGGATTGTAAAATTGTAATTTTAATTTTTTATAGCAAATTTTAAAAACAACGTATTTTTTAAACTTCAGAGTAGGATAGTGTAGTTCATAGCATCTGCTATGGAAAACTAGAAAAGTTGAATAATTATGGAAATCATATATTTAAAGCAGTATAGAGCTGTGAAAGCAATAAGGACCAGAGGGAGTGAAAAATCTAGAGATGCCATTGGGGGCACTATAGATTTAGGCCACAGACTAGAGGTTAAGAATATGACCTAGACCTAGGTAGAAGACCAGACTATTTGGCAAGCATATGTGTATGTGAGTGACAAGCCTAGAGATGTGAGAAGCCCCCAGATCAAGTCTGATTTACCCTTCTAGAAGTTTGCTGAGATAAGAATCTGTGGAGAGCAGAAGTTAAAATGTTTCCACTGAGGAAAACACAGTGGAATAGGCTATGGTCTCCTGTGCATAGGACACAGAGGCCTCCCAGGAAGGGGGGTCATGGGCAGAAGTGGAAAGGCCTCTAAGAACTAGTGAATTTACACTGATTATATGCAGTTGCTTTTTTTCCCTGGGGTCACTTACTGATCAGGACATAATTAGAAGCTGAAAATCCAGGTACGCTTTTCCTAGGACCTGAAAAATCAGAACAGCTTTTGGCAATTATGTAGTATTCAAGTAACGAACTGGGTATTTCATAGCTGATTTCCTGTTCTTGACATGTCCCAAATTCTGAAGTAATTGTGGATGAGTGCCTAAAGATCTAAGTTCAAAACTTATGAAGTGTGTAGAAAAAAATCCCCAATTTCTCACTGCTAAGGAGAAAAAAAAAAAACTTGCTAAAGTCTCTTGAAAGTTTTGGAGATCCATACTTTAGAAACACAAGAAAACCAGAGGTACACTCAAATCTTAACAAAATTGCAGCATAGTCTCAATTTAACTCAGTTGGTGACTAGGATAAGCTCATCAGTCCCGTTAATCTACCTGACTAAAAGAGGAAAGGATAAACCGTCTCTGATGGAGATAACATCACTTGGAACCTTTAATAAAATTTACAGTGTCTGACATTCAGTCAGAAATATGATTGAGTGTCATACAAAAAGACATGACTATGTAACTGAAAACTCAGAAGAAAAGAAATTCCATAGAAGCATGTCTACAGGTGATCCAGATATTACAGCTAGAGGGAAAAGACTTTAAAACAAGCATGATTAACTTATTAAGGAAAATGGAGAAGAAGAAGAAAATAGATGAAATAATGGAGAATTTCACCATATAATTGCAGTGTGCAAAATGAATCAAATGGAACTAGTACAGAAAAATATAAAACCTGAAATTCTGAACTCAGTGAAATTAAAAATCCATTTTGGATGAGACGCTATCATTAGTAAATTGAAATAAAAATCAATAAAAATATCAAGTAAAACATTGGGGGCAGGGGAAGAGAAAGGAAATGAACATAACAAAAGGGATAAAACATAATTGTTGTCTTTGGAGAAGAGAGAGAAAATGAGCAGAAGCAGATATCCAAAGAAGCAGTGGTCAAAACTTTTGTTTCTAAAACTGATGAAACTTCATAAAGCTCAGAAAACTCAAGATAATACAAAGAAAACAACATGTACACACATCATGGTAAGGTTGTCAAAAACCAAGATAAATAAAAATCTTAAAATCAGCTTGAGATAAAAGACTCTACTTTCAAAGGAACAACTCTGACAGCTGATTTCCCAACAGAAATAATGGAAGCAGAAGACAGTAGAATGGCATATTTAGAGTGCAGAAAGAAAATAATGTCAACCTACCTAGAGAAAATGTCTTTCAAAAACAAAGGTAAAATAAAGATTTTATAGACTAAAGAAAAACAACCCAAGGAAATTTAAAGAAACACTATTCTTTCTTCGATTCCTTGCCTTTATGTCATGAAGACAGTAAAGCAGCCTATGGTGAGGCACACGTGGGAAGGAACTGAGACCTTTTGCCAACAACTAGCACGTTGTGAGTAAACCATCCTGAAGCAGATTCTACAGCTTCAGTCAAGTCTTGAGATGACTGCAGCCCTGATCAATATTTTGACTACAATTTTATGAGGCACCCTGAGCCATAACTGCACAATTAAACTCTTCTAGATTCCTGACTCACAGAAACATTGTGAGATAATAAATATTTATTGTTTTTTAAAAAATGAGACAGAGTACAGGAAGATGGCGGAAGAGTAAAACATGGAGATCACCTTCCTCAGCACAGATACACCAGAAATATATCTACACGTGGAACAACTCCTACAGAACACTACTGAACGCGGGCAGAAGATCTCAGTCCTCCCAAAAGGCAAGAAGCTCCCCACGTACCTGGGTAGGGCAAAAGAAAAAAGAATAAACAGAGACAAAAGAATAGGGACGGGACCAACACCAGTGGGAGGGAGCTGTGAAGGAGGAAAAGTTTTCACACACTAGGAAGCCCCTTCGCAGGCGGAGACTGTGTGTGGCGGAGGCGGGGAGCTTCAGGGCCGCGGAGGACAGCACAGCAACAGGGGTGCTGAGGGCAAAGCTGAGAGATTCCTGCACAGAGGATCAGTGCCGACCGGCACTCACCAGCCTGAGAGGCTTGTCTGCTCACCCGCCGGGGCGGGCTGGGCTGGGAGCTGAGGCTTGGGCTTTGGTCGGAGCGCAGGGAGAGGACTGGGGTTGGCGGCGTGAACATAGCCTGCAGGGAGTTAGTGCACCATGGCTAGTCAGGAGGGAGTCCGGGAAAAAGTCTGGACGTGCCGAAGAGGCAAGAGACTTTTTCTTCCATCTTTGTTTCCTGGTGCGTGAGGAGAGGGGATTAAGAGCGCTGCTTAAAGGAGCTCCAGAGACAGGCGCGAGCCGCGGTTAGCAGCGCGGACCCCAGAGACGGGCATGAGACGCTAAGTCTGCTGCTGCCGCCAACAAGAAGCCTGTGTGCGAGCACAGGTCACTCTCCACACCTCCCTTCCGGGGAGCCTGTGCAGCCCGCCACTGCCAGGGTCCCGGGATCCAGGGACAAATTCCCTGGGAGAACTCACGGCGCGCCTCAGGCTGGTGCAACGTCCCGCTGGCCTCTGCCACTGCAGGCTGGCCCCGCATCCGCACCCTTCCCTCCACCCGGCCTGAGTGAGCCAGAGCCCCCGAAGCAGCTGCTCCTTTAACCCCGTCCTGAGTAAAGAACACATGCGTTCCGGCAACCTACATGCAGAGGCAGGGCCAAACCCAAAGCTGAACCCTGGGAGCTGTACAAACAAAGAAGAGAAAGGGAAATCTCTCCCAGCAGCCTCAGAAGCAGCGGATTAAAGCTCCACAATCAACTGGATGTACCCTGCATCTGTGGAATATATGAATAGGCAACGAATCATCCCAAATTGAGGAGGTGGACTTTGAGAGCAAGATACATTATTTTTCCCCGTTTTCCCTCTTTTTGTGAGTGTGTATATGCATGCTTCTGTGTTAGATTTTGGCTGTGTAGCCTTGCTTTCCCCAGTTGTCCTAGGGTTCTATCTTTTTTTTTTTCTTTTTAAAAACATTTCTTTTCTTTTTAAAAGCATTTTTTTTTTCTTTTTAAAAACATTTTTTCTTAATAATTATTTTTTATTTTAATAGCTTTATTTTATTTTATCCTTTCTTTCTTTCTCTTTCTTTTTTCTTTTCTTTCTTTCTTTCTTCCTTTCTTTCTTTCTTTCTCTTTCTTTCTTTCTTTTCTTTCTTTCTTTCTTTCTTTTTCTTTCTTTCTTTTTCTTTCTTTCCTTCCTTCCTTCCTTCTTTCCTTCCTTCCTTCCTTCCTTCCTTCTTTCCTTCCTTCCTTCCTTCTTTCTTTCCTTTTCTTTTCTTTTTTTCTTTTCTTTTCTTTTCTTTTCTTTTCTTCTTCTCCCTTTTATTCTGAGCCATGTGGATGAAAGGCTCTTGGTGCTGCAGCCAGGAGTCAGTGCTGTGCCTCTGAGGTGGGAGAGCCAACTTCAGGACACTGGTCCACAAGAGACCTCCCAGCTCCACATAATATCAAATGGCGAAAATCTCCCAGAGATCTCCATCTCAACACCAGCACCCAGCTTCACTCAACGACGAGCGAGCTACAGTGCTGGACACCCTATGCCCAACAGCTAACAAGACAGGAACACAACCCCACCCATTAGTAGAGAGGCTGTCTAAAATCGTAAGTCCACAGACACCCCAAAACACACCACCAGACGTGAACCTGCCCACCAGAAAGACAAGATCCAGCCTCATCCACCAGAACACAGGCACTAGGCCCCTCCACTAGGAAGCCTACACAACCCACTGAACCAACTTTAGCCACTGGGGACAGACACCGAAAACAACGGGAACTACGAACCTGCAGCCTGCAAAAAGGAGACCCCAAAGACAGTAAGATAAGCAAAATGAGAAGACAGAAAAACACACAGCAGATGAAGGAGCAAGATAAAAACCCACCAGACCTAACAAATGAAGAGGAAATAGGCAGTCTACTTGAAAAAGAATTCAGAATAATGATAGTAAAGATGATCCAAAATCTTGGAAACAGAATAGAGAAAATGCAAGAAACATTTAACAAGGACCTAGAAGAACTAAAGATGAAACAGGCAACGATGAACAACACAATAAATGAAATTAAAAATACTCTAGATGGGAAAAATAGCAGAATAACTGAAGCAGAACGGGTACGTGACCTGGAAGATAAAACAGTGGAAATAACTACTGCAGAGCAGAATAAAGAAAAAAGAATGGAAAGAACAGAGGACAGTCTCAGAGACCTCTGGGACAACATTAAACGTACCAATATTCGAATTATAGGGGCTCCAGAAGACAAAGAGAAAAAGAAAGGGACTGAGAAAATATTTGAAGAGATTATAGTTGAAAACTTCCCTAATATGGGAAAGGAAATAGTTAATCAAGTCCAGGAAGCACAGAGTCCCATACAGGATAAATCCAAGGAGAAACACACCAAGACACATATTAATCAAACTGTTAGAAGTTAAATACAAAGAAAACATATGAAAAGCAGCAAGGGAAAACAAGAAATAACACACAAGGGAATCCCCATAAGATTAACAGCTGATCTTTCAGCAGAAACTCTGCAAGCCAGAAGGGACTGGCAGGACATATTTAAAGTGATGAAGGAGAAGAACCTGCAACCAAGATTACTCTACCCAGCAAGGATCTCATTCAGATTTGATGGAGAAATTAAAACCTTTGCAGACAAGCAAAAGCTGAGAGGGTCCAGCACCACCAAACCAGCTTTGCAACAAATGCTAAAGGATGTTCTCTAGTAGGCAAGAAACACAAGAGAAGGAAAAGACCTACAATAACAAACCCAAAATAATTAAGAAAATGGGAATAGGAACATACATATTGATAATTACCTTAAATGTAAATGGATTAAATGCTCCCACCAAAAGACACAGACTGGCTGAATGGATACAAAAACAAGACCCATATATATGCTGTCTACAAGAGACCCACTTCAGACCTAGAGACACATACAGACTGAAAGTAAGGGGATGGAAAAAGATACTCCATGCAAATGGAAACCAAAAGAAAGCTGGAGTAGCAATTCTCATATCAGACAAAATAGACTTTAAAATAAAGGGTATTACGAGAGACAAAGAAGGAGAGTACATAATGATCAAGGGATCGATCCAAGAAGAAGATATAACAATTGTAAATATTTATGCACTCAACATAGGATCCCCTCAATACATAAGGCAAATACTAACAGCCATAAAAGGGGAAATCGACAGTAACACATTCATAGTAGGGGACTTTAACACCCCACTTTCACCAATGGAAATATGATCATCCAAAATGAAAATAAATAAGGAAACACAGCTTTAAATGATACATTAAACTAGATGGACTTAATTGATATTTATAGGACATTCCATCCAAAAACAACAGAATACACATTTTTCTCAAGTGCTCATGGAACATTCTCCAGGATAGATCATATCTTGGGTCACAAATCAAGCCTTGGTAAATTTTAGAAAATTGAAATTGTATCAAGTATCTTTTCTGACCACAGCACTATGAAACTAGATATCATTTACAGGAAAAGATCTGTAAAAAGTACAAACACATGGAGGCTAAATAATACACTACTTAATAACGAAGTGATCACTGAAGAAATCAAAGAGGAAATTAAAAAATACTTAGAAACAAATGGCAATGGAGACACGACAACCCAAAACCTATGGGGTGCAGCAAAAGCAGTTTTAAGAGGGAAGTTTATAGCAATACAATCCTCCCTTCCGAAACATCCCGAATATACAACCTAACCTTGCACCTAAGCAATTAGAGACGGAAGAACAAAAATACCCCAAAGTTAGCAGAAGGAAAGAAATCGTAAAGATCAGATCAGAAATGAATGAAAAAGAAATGAAGGAAACGATAGCTAAGATCAATAAAACTAAAAACTGGTTCTTTGAGAAGATAAACAAAATTGATTATTAGCCAGACTCATCAAGAAAAAAAGGGAGAAGAGTCAAATCAATAGAATTAGAAATGAAAAAGGAGAAGTAACAGCTGACACTGCAGAAATACAAAAGATCATGAGAGATTACTATAAGCAACTCTATGCCAATAAAATGGACAACCTGGAAGAAATGGACAAATTCTTAGAAATGCACAACGTACCAATACTGAATCAGGAAGAAATAGAAAATATGAACAGACCAATCACAAGCACTGAAATTGAAAGTGTGATTAAAAATTTTCCAACAAACAAAAGCCCAGGCCTAGAAGCCTTCCCAGGCGAATTCTATCAAATATTTAAAGAAGAGTTAACACCTATCCTTCTCAAAATCTTCCAAAATATAGCAGAGGGAGGAACACTCCCAATCTCATTCTACGAGGCCACCATTACCCTGATACGAAAACCAGACAAGGATGTGACAAAGAAAACTACAGACCAATATCACTGATGAACATAGATGCAAAGATCCTCAACAAAATACTAGCAAACAGAATCCAACAGCACATTAAAAGGATCATACACCACGATCAAGTGGGGTTTATTCCAGGAATGCAAGGATTCTTCAATATATGCAAGTCAATCACTGTGATACACCATATTAACAAATTGAAGGAAAAAAACCATATGATCTTCTCAGTAGATGCAGGGGAAGCTTTCGACAAAATTCAACACCCATTTATGATAAAATCCCTGCAGAAAGTAGACATAGAGGGAACTTTCCTCAACATAATAAAGGCAGTATATGACAAACCCACAGCCAATATTGTCCTCAATGGTGAAAAACTGAAAGCATTTCCACTAAGAACAGGAACAAGACAAGGTTGCCCACTCTCACCACTCCTATTCAACATAGTTTTGGAAGTTTTAGCCACAGCAATCAGAGAAGAAAAGGAAATGAAAGGAATCCAAATCGGAAAAGAAGAAGTAAAGCTGTCACTGTTTGCAGATGACATGATACTATACATAGAGAATCCTAAAGATGCTACCAGAAAACTACTAGAGCTAATCAATGAATTTGGTAAAGTAGCAGGATACAAAATTAATGCACAGGAATCACTTGCATTCCTATACACTAATGATGAAAATCTGAAAGTGAAATCAAGAAAACACTCCCATTTACCATTGCAACAAAAAGAATAAAATATCTAGGAATAAACCTACCTAAGGAGACAAACGACCTGTATGCAGAAAATTATAAGACACTGATGAAAGAAATTAAAGATGATACAAATAGATGTAGAGATATACCATGTTCTTGGATTGGAAGAGTCAACATTGTGAAAATGACTCTACTACCCAAAGCAATCTACAGATTCAATGCAATCCCTATCAAACTACCACTGGCATTTTTCACAGAAGTAGAAAAATAAATTTCACAGCTTGTATGGAAACACAAAAGATTCCGAATAGCCAAAGCAATCTTGAGAACGAAAAACAGAGCTTGAGGAATCAGGCTCCCTGACTTCAGACTATACTACAAAGCTACAGGAATGAAGACATAATGGTACTGGCACAAAAACAGAAATATAGATCAATGGAACAGGATAGAAAGCCCAGAGATAAACCCACGCACATATGGTCACCTTATCTTTGATAAAGGGAGGCAGGAATGTACAGTGGAGAAAGGACAGCCTCTTCAATAAGTGGTGCTGGGAAAACTGGACAGGTACATGTAAAAGTATGAGATAAGATCACTCCCTAACACCATATGCAAAAATAAGCTCAAAATGGTTTAAAGACCTAAATGTAAGGCTAGAAGCTATCAAACTCTTAGAGGAAAACATAGGCAGAACACTCTATGACATAAATCACAGCAACATCCTTTTTGATCCACCTCCTAGAGAAATGGAAATAAAACCAAAAATAAACAAATGGGACCTAATGAAACTTAAAAGCTTTTGCACAGCAAAGGAAACCATAAACAATACCAAAAGACAACCCTCAGAACAGGAGAAAATATTTGCAAATGAAGCAACTGACAAAGGATTAATCTCCAAATTTGCAAGCAGCTCATGCAGCTCAGTAACAAAAAAACCAAACAACCCAATCCAAAAATGGGCAGGAGACCTAAATAGACATTTCTCCAAAGAAGATATACAGACTGCCAACAAACACATGAAAGAATGCTCAACATCATTAATCATTAGAGAAATGCAAATCAAAACCACAATGAGATATCATCTCACACCAGTCAGAATGCAAAAAATCTAGAAACAATAAATGCTGGAGAGGGTGTGGAGAAAAGGGAACACTCTTGCGCTGCTGGTGGGAATGTGAATTTGTACAGCCACTATAGAGAACAGTATGGAGGTTCCTTAAAAAACTACAAATAGAACTACTATATTACCCAGGAATCCCACTGCTGGGCATATACCCTGAGAAAACCATAATTCAAAAAGATTCATGTACCAAGATGTTCATTGCAGCTCTATTTACAATAGCCAGGAGATGGAAACAACCTAAGTGTCCATCATTGGATGAATGGATAAAGAAGATGTGGCACATATATACAATGGAATATTACTCAGCCATGAAAAGAAACAAAATTGAGCTATTTGTAATGAGTTGGATAGACCTAGAGTTTGTTATACAGAGCAAAGTAAGTCAGAAAGAGAAAGACAAATCCCATATGCTAACACATATATATGGAATTTAAGCAAAAAAAATGTCATGAAGAACCTAGGGGTAAGACAGGAATAAAGACGCAGACCTACTGGAGAACGGACTAGAGGATATGGGGAGTGGGAAGGGTAAGCTGTGACAAAGTGAGAGAGTGGCATGGATATATATACACTACCAAACGTAAAATAGAAAGCTAGTGGGAAGCAGCCGCATAGCACAGGGAGATCAACTCGGTGCTTTGTGACCACCTAGAGGGGTGGCAGGGAGGGACACGCAAGAGGGAATAGATATGGGAACATATGTGTATGTATAACTGATTCACTTTGTTATAAAGCAGAAACTAACACACCATTGTAAAGCAATTATACTCCAATAAAGATAATAAAAAAAAAATGAGACAGACTCAGAGGAAGGTTAAAGTGAATCCTTAAAAGGAAAATGATCCGAGACAAATGAGGAAATGCAGGAAGGAATGAAGCGTGGCAAAAAACGTACACATGACAAAATATAAAAGACTACTGATTGTCTAAAACAATATTTGTAATGTCTTAGGTATTTTAAATCATTTTAAAATTAAAATTCAGGCCACAGTAATGCAGTCAGCACAAGGCTGGGCCAGGGGGGTTGGTAAATGAGATACAGTGGTTTAAGTTCTAAAATGAGTGAGCCTAACTGGGTTGCTATATACAAGGACAATACACAAAAATAATTTGGATTTCCTTATACTAGTAACAAAATGAACATAATTTATAAAGTAAAAATAATTAAATAATGTTCAAAAATATGCAAAACAAGTCATAGTGTTAGAAATCAGGATAGTAGTCCTGTGGTGAGAATGAAGGGGAAAATAAGGAGGCTTTGAGGATTATAGGGAACGTGCTTAGTTTGAGAAAAATCCATCAAACCTCACATTCATGATTTGTGCACTGCTTAATATGTATGTTAAACGTCAGTTTAGAAATTCAGTTTGTACATTTAAAAAAATCACTCAAATATATTCCTTGATGATGAGTTTGAAGAAATAAGTCTCTCAAGCAGTGTACCCAGTTAGAGATACAGAGAAGTGGAATTAATTTTAGCTTGTTACAGGAAGAATACATTTTATAATAAGGACTCTTTTTCTTCTTCTTTTTTTGCCTTTTCTTTTTATTAGCGAATTTTAGCACCCTATACTGATTTTCACTACAGACATAGTCCAGATACAGCTGAAGGACAGCTTAAGTAAGTACCATGCGTGTTACTGTTAAAACGTTTAGATTTGCCTGATTGTACGTAGAGCCAGAGAAAAATGAGTTTAAGTAAATTTCCTATTTCATGGAGTTATAGTTCTCTCATAATTAGCTATGGTTTAAAAAATTAAAAGTAAGCATCGGGAAATTTAAAGACTTGGAATTAGTTTCTTATTTTAAAAAATGTAAGATAGGTAGGAGTAGAAACCTAGATCTTTAATAATTTTTCTATTGTACATGTTTTTAGCGCAATTACATTGAGAGACTAAAAGAATTAATTGTGAGTAGAATGAAGAGTGGCCTAAATTGAGTAAGCAGAAAAATATACTGTGTAGAATTTTGAGAGTAAGGTTCATAGGGAAGTAAGAGGAGATAAAGATTATTTTCTAGAAATGAGGCAGGATAATTTTCAATTTTTCTGGAGAGAAATGAACATGTTCACTAGGTATTCTGGAATAACTATATTTAAATTGATTTATGGATCAAATAATGAACTTGTCTGTGAAGATTTTGCCGCTGACACAGTTCCAATAAATATGCTATCAGGTGTAGCATAGTAGGATTGTTGGATTGTAGACACACTTATTTTGAGAGATAGTATGTTTTAAAAATTCCTCACTAAGTTTGGGAACATTGTGAAATGGGCAGATTTTTGTTGTTTTTCATTTTTCTCCTGAATTAAAAATAGTGGTTTCATATCTTTAATCGCCTCCGTCACTGTGGACTCATTGCATGTTAACATATCATGACCTGAGCTAAGAAATTAGAATAGTCGTTCTCTGTTTAAGACTTCTCAGACCTTATTCTTGCTAACTAAGTTATGAATTGGGATTCTTAAGCCCCTTTCTTGGCTTCTCCTATCACACTTGGGCATGCTCTTTATTGATGAAGAATGTATGCATTTTCTATTGCTGCATGACAAATGACTACAAATATAGCAGCTTAAAATAACATCAGTTTATTAGTTCACAGTTCAGTAGGTCAGAGGTCTGGCATAGTTCTTATCTGGAAGTTCTGGTGAAGAAGCCATTTATTTCTAGGCTCACTCAGATTGTTGGCAGAATTCACTTCCTTGCTATTGTACAACTGAAGTTCCTGTTTTCTTGCTGACTGTCAACTGGGGCCTACTCTCAGCTTCTAATGGCCACCCTCTTTTCCTGGCACATGGTACTCTCCATCTTCAAACACAGCAGGAATTCCTTGAATCTTTGTGCTTTGAATCTCTCTGACCTTTTTCTTCTGCCTCCAGCTAGAGAAAGCTCTCCAGTTCGATCAAGCCTACCAGTTGATCTCCCTATCTTAAGGTCTGCCGGGCTATATAACATAAACATAATCACAGTCATGGCAATGATATCATATTCACAGGGATCCAGGGATTAAGACCTAGAATCTTGAGAGGATAGGGGCATTTTTAGAATTCTGCCTACCAGAATAAGCAAGAGACAAACCTGGATATTTTTTAGAGTTGAGGAGGGGGGAGTACATTCCACCAAAATCCTTTCTTTTCTGTGTGGTTCAATACTTTGCTTTCCTTAAGTTTCTGGAGTATGGGCAGTTTCTGGAGCATGAGTACATTATAGCTAGGGAATAAGGAAATGGGTGGTTTTTTTTTTTTTTTTTTTTTTTTTACAATACTACTAATTTATCAAATAGGTTAGAGATTGGATTACCAGGCAATCAGTATAAGTATGTCACAAACATTTTTAAGAGAAGGAGCACCAAAAGCTTAATCACACAGTTGTCTGATTCTCATTTCTTCCACCAACCCCCCTCCCCATTTTAGTTTCTGTTATAGTGTCATGTTGATTAGTACCACAGAGCTTAGTGTGGTTGGTTTGTATGTGTGGGGGATGTTTTTAACTTTCATTTCTCTTTTGTAAACTATCTGCTTGCTTACCATTCTTTAATTTGATTTTCTGTCATTGTTCTTTATCCCTTCTGTTTTTTTCTTTCCCAGTTCTCTGGATTTCTGTATTCTCACAACTGTTAAGAACTTTAACATTAGGGAAGTAAAAAAGATGGCACAGAAAAAAAAATGGACTGTTTACAGGGTAGAGATGGTTGAGGTGGCATAAATAAAGAGTACAAGGTTGCTATTAAGTATTAAAACTGGCCGTAGACCATATATGGAATATGTTTAACAATGTAAGTAATACTGTTGGTTAATTAATTGTCATAAACTATTACGTAGAAGGGAACAAGTGAGATGATTGGATACCAGTTATAAAAGAAGAAAGTAGCTGGTAGTAGGCCCCAGCTGACAGAAAGAAAACAGAAACCTCAGTTGTATAACACCAAGGAAGTGAATTCTGCCAACAACCTGAATGAGCTTAGAAATGGATCAATAATAATATCTAGTTATTTAGTAATACCTCGATGAATATCTGAGTTGTTGAGCTTGCTTGGTAGAAATGCTCAAATAAATTTGGGACAAGATTTTTGAAGTAAAGAGAATACATGTGGTAAAAGTAAGAGGTTTATGTGGTAATTTTCTTTGCTAAGGGGCAGTATTTTGACAGAGATGCTTATTAAGCAGGCTGGTGTTATCTCTAATGCTCAATTAAAGGTGTTAATGAGCTACCTAAGAATAGTTTTCAGAAAGAGCAGGAAAAGTAGAACTCAGTGGGAAAGCGGAATTTATAATTTGTTTTAAAAGATGTTGTGAATTTTAAATGGGGGGACGCGTGATCAGTACATAATTGGGTAATTTGCTTTGAGGTAGATCTGATCTTTATTTTCTTTTAATATATTGTTGAATTTCCTATGTAAATATTTAAATGTTAAGTAATGATAGCTCTTATTCTGATACAGTGGTAGGAAAAACTCACTTTTTATTTTAACATTTAATTTCTTTGACCCCCCCCCCCTCCCCCCACCTCACCCAACAGAGAAGACAGAGAAGCAAGGTTTCTAGCAAGTAAAATGGGAATCATAGCAACATTCCGGTCATGGGCAGGTAAGTTCCTCTGTGCTGCTTTATAACATCCAATAAGAAAAGCTTGGCTATTTTTTCAAATGTTAAATTATTATTGTAGCATCTGCTTTAGATGTTAACCTAGTCTTTCTTTATATGTTATCATTAGAACCAAGAGGGGTTTGTACACAAGTCTTAAAATTGACCATTTGTAAGTCAATATGCTAATGATAACCTGGGCATTAAAATAAACTTAAATAAGATCTATACCAAAAAAAATTTTTAAGAGTGTTAGTTGAATATGTAACTAAAGTTTGTTCCTAAAAATGTAATGTAGAATGTCATAAATACCAAATAAGCAAGATAGGCCATTAGTAATCCCAAATTACATTCTTTTTCATTATGGTTTATTACAGGATGTTGAATATAGTTCCCTGTACTATACAGTAGGACCTTGTTGTTTATTTTATATATAGTAGTGTGTATCTGTAAATCCCAAACTCCTAATTTATCACTCCCCCACTCCCTTTCCCCTTTGGTAACCATACGTTTGTTTTCCCTGTCTGTGAGTCTGTTTCTGTTTCACAAATAAGTCCATTTGTATCATATTTTAGATTCCACATATAAGTGATATTGTATGGTATTTGTCTTTCTGTCTGACTTACTTCACTTAGTATGATGATAATCTCTAGGTCCATCATGTTGCTGCATATGGCATTATTTCATTCTTTTTTATGGCTGAGTAATATTTCATTGTGTGTGTGTGTGTGTGTGTGTGTGTGTGTATCTCACATCTTTATCCATTCATCTGTTGATGGACATTTAGATTGCTTCCATGTCCTGGCTATTGTAAATAGTGCTTCAGTGAACATTGGGGTGCATACATCTTTTATTTATTTATTTAAATTTATTTATTTTCATGTTTTCTTTTTTTTGAATTTTATTTTATTTTTTTATATAGCAGGTTCTTATTAGTTATCTATTTTATACATATTAGTGTATATATGTCAGTCCCTCTTGCAATTCATCCCCTCCCCACCCCACTTTTACCCCCTTGGTATCCGTACGTTTGTTCTCTACATCTGGGTCTCTGTTTCTGCCTTGCAGACTGGTTCATCTATACCATTTTTCTAGATTCCACATATATGCATTAATATACAATGTTTGTTTTTCTCTTTCTGACTGACTTCACTCTGTATGAGAGTCTGCATGTATCTTTTCAAATTAGAGTTTTCTCTGGTTATATACCCAGGCATGGGATTGCAGGATCATGTGGTAACTATTTTTAGTTTTTCAAAAAACCTCCATACTGTTTTCCATAAGGGCTGCACCAATTTACATTCCCACAAACAGTGTAGGAGGGTTCCTCTTTCTCCACAACCTCTCCAGCATTTATTATTTGTAGACTTTTTAATGATGGCCATTCTGACTGGTGTGGGGTGATAACTCATTGTAGTTTTGATTTGCATTTCTCTAATAATTAGTGATGTTGAACATCTTTTCATGTGCCTATTGGCTATCTGTATGCCTTCTTGGGAGAAATGTCTATTTAGGTCTTCTGTCCATTTTTTGATTGGGTTGCTTGTTTTTTTGTTATGAATTGTATGAGCTGTTTGTATATTTTAGAAATTAATCCCTTGTTGGTTGCCTAATTTGCAAATATTTTCTCCCACTCCATAGGTTGTCTTTTCATTTTGTTTATGGTTTTCCTTTGCTGTGCAAAAGCTTATAAGTTTCATTAGGTCCCATTTGTTTATTTTTGCTTTCCTTTTTTTTCTTTTTTTAAAATTTTTATTGGAGAATAGTTGATTTACAGTATTGCATTAGTTTCAGGTGTACAGCAAAGTGAATCAGCTATACATATATCCACTTTTTTTTTTTTTGCGGTACACGGGCCTCTCACTGTTGTGGCCTCTCCCATTGCGGAGCACAGGCTCCGGACGCACAGGCTCAGCGGCCATGGCTCACGGGCCCAGCTGCTCCGCGGCATGTGGGATCTTCCTAGACCGGGGCACGAACCCGTGTCCCCTGCATCGGCAGGCGGACTCTCAACCACTGCGCCACCAGGGAAGCCCTTTTTTTTTTTTTTAGATTCTTTTCCCATGTAGGCAATTACAGAGTATTGAGTAGAATTCCCTGTGCTATATGGCAGATTATTATTAGTTATGTATTTTATAGGTAGTTGTGTGTATATGTCAGTCCCAATCTCCCGGTTTATCCCTCCCCCACTCTTATCCCCTTGCAACCGTAAGTTTGTTTCCTACATCCATGACTGTACTTCTGTTTTTGTAAGTTCATTTGTAACCCCCCTTTTTTTTCTAGATTCCACATATAAGCGATATCATATATTTGTCTTTCTGTGTCTGACTTACTTCACTCAGTATGATAATCTCTGGATCTCTGTTGCTGCAAATGGCATTACTTTGTTCTTTTTTTATTGCCGGTAATATTCCACTGTATATATGTACCATGTTTTCTTTATCCATTCCTCTGTTGTTGGACATTTAGGTTGCTTCCATGTTCTGACTATTGGAAATAGTGCTGCAGTGAGCATTGGGGTGCATTCCTTTACACTAACAATGAAAGATCAGAAAGAGAAATTAAGGAAACAATCCCATTTACCATCGCAACATAAAGAATAAAATACCTAAGAATAAACCTACCTAAAGAGGCAAAAGACCTGTACTCAGAAAACTGTAAGATATTGATGAAAGAAA
The DNA here is from genome assembly GCF_963924675.1 of Phocoena phocoena. NCBI lineage: Eukaryota > Metazoa > Chordata > Mammalia > Artiodactyla > Phocoenidae > Phocoena > Phocoena phocoena. Next base: position 32,377,401 of record NC_089221.1, on the reverse strand, counting down.
TCAAAGACGACACAAACAGATGGGAAGATATACCATGTTCTTGGATTGGAAGAATCAATATTGTGAAAATAACTATACTCCCCAAAGCAATCTACAGATTCAGTGCAATCCCTATCAGATTACCAATGACATTTTTCATGTAACTAGAACACAAAATCCATATGAAAACATAAAAGACCCGAATAGCCAAAGCAATCTTGAGAAAGAAAAATGGAGCTGGAGGAGTCAGGCTCCCTGACTTCAGACTGTACTACAAAGCTACAGTTATCAAAACAGTATGGGACTGGCATAAAAACAGAAATATAGATCAGTGGAACAGGATAGAAAGCCCAGAAATAAACCCACTCACCTATGGTCAATTAATCTATGACAAAGGAGGCAAGACTATACAGTGGAGACAAGACAGTCTCTTCAATAAGTGGTGCTGGGAAAACTGGACAGCTACATGTAAAAGAATGAAATTAGAACACTCCCTAACACCATACACAAAAATAAACTCCAAATGGATTAAAGACTTAAATGTAATGCTGGACACTATAAAACTCTTAGAGGAAAACATAGGCAGAACACTCTTTGACATAAATCACAGCAAGATCTTTTTTGATCCACCTCCTAGAGTAATGAAAATAAAAACAAAAATAAATGCGATCTAATTAAACTTAAAAGTGCACAGCAAAGGAAACCATAAACAAAACAAAAAGACAATCCTCAGAATGGGGGAAGATATTTGCAAATGAAGCAAACGACAAGGGATTAATCTCCAAAATGTATAAACAGCTCATGCAGTTAAGTATCAGAAAACCAGATAACCCAATCAGAAAATGGGCAAAAGATCTAAATAGACATTTCTCCAAAGAAGGCATACAGATGACCAAAAAGCACATGAAAAGATGCTCAGTATCACTAATTATTGGAGAAATGCAAATCAGAACTACAGTGAGGTATCACCTCACACCGATCAGAATAGCCCTCATTAAAAAGTCTACAAATAGGGCTTCCCTGGTGGCGCAGTGGCTAGGAGTCCGCCTGCCAGTGCAGGGGACGTGGGTTTGGGCCCTGGTCCAGGAGGATCCCACATGCCGTGGAGCAACTGAGCCCGTGCGCCACGGCTACTGAGCCTGTGCTCTAGAGCCCGCAAGCCACGACTCCTGAAGCCCACGCACCTGGAGCCAGTGCTCTGCAACTAGAGAGGCCACCGCGATGAGAAGCCCTTGCACCGCCACCAGAGAAGGCCCGCGCGCAGCAATGAAGACCCAACGCAGCCAAAAATAAATAAATAAAAAAATAAATAAAATAAAAAAAAAAAAAGTCTACAAATAATAAAGGCTAGAGAGGGTGTGGAGGAAAGGGAACCCTCTTGCACTGTTGGTGGGAATGTAAATTGGTACAGCCACTGTGGAGAATGGTATGGAGGTTCCTTAAAAAACTAAAAATAGAACTACCATATGACCCAGCAATCTCATTCCTGGGCATATACCCGGAGAAAACCATATTTTTTCTTTTATTTCTATTGCCTAGTAGTCCAATATTTCTTGAAAAGAGGGATTATACATGTTTTACCTTTCCATGGAATAAAAAGCAAACATTTTTCTTAAAATAATACCAGCACTAAATGTGTTATTTTGTATTAATGATTACCTCTTCTTTTTTAAAAAAAAATTTTATTATTTAATTTTTGGCTGCATTGTCTTCGTTGCTGCATGCAGGTTTTCTCTAGTTGTGGCGAGCAGGGGCTACTCTTTGTTGTAGTGCACGGGCTTCTCATTGTGGTGGCTTCTTTTGTTGCAGAGCACGGGCTCTAGGCGCCCAAGCCTCAGTAGTTGTGGCACGTGGGCTCAGTAGTTGTGGCTTGTAGAGCGCAGGCTCAGTAGTTGTGGTGCATGGGCTTAGTTGCTACGCAGCGTGGGAGATCTTCCCAGACCAGGGCTCGAACCCGTGTCCCCTGCTTTGGCAGGTGGATTCTTAACCACTTCACCACAAGGGAAGCCAACCTTTTCCTTCTTGACTTTGCAGAATAATTTAAGGGATAGCATACAAAGGAGTATAGCAATAAATAGAACAGGAAAATTTACTTGAACATTTCTGAAAACTTAAGTAACCAGTTAACATCTTTTCCATAAAAATGACTATCCCAGCCCTAGCCAATATATGTACAAGGACTTCCTCTGGCCTCTCACATTTTGGTAAAAATCCCAACCTTGCTATACCTCATGACTGCCTTTTTCCCCTTATCCTCATGGACAACCTAGGATTCTATGAGGGCTCAACCATCACACATCGTTTTTTATACTTTACTAGCCTCCACACACTCTTTCGACATAGAAAACCAACACAGTCCTCCTGCCAGGGTTAACCGTCAGTGCCCTTGCCTTAGAAATCACGTATAACTTTATTTTCTGTAGCTACAGCTACCGTCCTTCACCATTCTTCATCTTCCTTGCCGTTAAAGTTTCTTTCTTCCCCCCAAGAATGAATTCTATCCAACTCTGACCACCAGTACAGCCTAGCTACTGTCTTTTCATTCTCCCTACTGTAGACTCTGCTCTCCAGTCACTGTACCTCTAATCTCTGCCAGTCTCTTGTTTCTCTTAAACGTTTTTCTGCTGTGCTTCAGTTTGTCCTAGAGTCCTTTAATGCACTGATCCATCATTAGAAACTTAAAAGGTCAGAGTGTTCTTCCCTTCTATTGAAGTAAGAACTGGAATATTATTCAAGTTAGAATTCTGAAAACATTTTCTCACAAAAATAATTTCCTAAATAGTATTAGATTCTGTGATACTGTGTTTGGGTTAAATGAGCTTTTGTATGTTTGTAATGTTATTTCTATCATATATTTCAAAATCCAAAAAACTGACTGAAAAATGAACTTTTAGAACACAGTTTCTTCTTGAGTTGCAGAAGCCTGTTTTCCCTATTAGTGCAGACTATGATTGCAGATTATTGTATCTTAATCTATAATCTCTCAATTTACTGTCAGACATCAAAGTTTGAGAAACACTATTTTGGTATTTTAAGTAAGTCTGTCTATTATGTTTTAATTTGAACCTAAGTGCAAAGAGAAGATACATATTATTCATAGATATAAGTACATGTGCTTAAGTAGAAGTAACGGAACTTCAGAATCCTATATGACTTTTTAAAAATGTTTTCCTTTACCTTTAAAAAATGTTTTCCCTAACATTTTATTATCAAAAATTTCAACTATACAGAAAAATTATACAGTGAACACCATATACTCCTACCACTTAGATTTTGCTCTATTTGCTTTATTACATATCTACCCATCTGCATAGTCCTCTGAGAATTCATCAGTCCTCATGTTATTCTAATGCATTTTAAAGAAGTTGCAAAATTAAGTTCTGATTCCTAAACACTCCAGCATGCACATTATTACCTAAAGTTCACTATTTGTTTAGGGTTCTTATTTGGTTATTTTTGTTTGTTTCTGAGGTTATTTGGGGGGGGCACTTTGAGGTAAAATTTACCCCTTACAGTGAAATGCACAAATCTTGAGTCTGCAATTTGATGAGTTTTGACAAATGCTTATACCTGTGTATCCAAACTCTTTTTAGGATGTAGAACATTACCATCATCGCAGAAAGTTCTCTCATGTCCCTTCCTAGTTAATCCCTGACCCCACTCCTGTAAGAAGCAACCACTGCTCTGTTTATTTTTTATCACAAATCATTTTTGCCTGTTCTGAAACTTCATTTAAGTGGAATCATAGTATATGTATACTTTTGTGTGTAGGCTTTTTTCACTCAACTTAATGATTCTGATTTCACTCAGCATAATGCTACTGATTCATGTTGTATATATCAATAATATGTTCCTTTTTATTGCTGAGTAGTATTCCACTGGGTAAATATATCACTGTTTTTAGCCTTCCTCCTGTTAGTGAATACCTGACCTGTTTCCAGTTTTTTGTTTTTTGTTTTTTGTTTTTTGTTTTTTTTTTTTGCGGTACACGGGCCTCTCACTGTTGTGGCCTCTCCCATTGCGGAGCACAGGCTCTGGACGTGCAGGCTCAGCGGGCATGGCTCATGGGCCCAGCTGCTCCGTGGCATGTGGGATCTTCCCGGACCGGGGCACGAAGCCGTGTCCCCTGCATCGGCAGGCGGACTCTCAACAACTGCGCCACCAGGGAAGCCCCTGTTTCCAGTTTTGATTGTTCTAAATAGAGCTACTATGAGCAGCATTGTAAAATTTTTTTTCAGATATAAGCTTTGTTTCCTTTTGGGTAAATACCAAATAGAATTGCTGAGTCACAGGGTGGATATATGGGGGTTTTTTGGCTGTGTTGGGTCTTCGTTGCTACACGCGGGCTTTCTCTAGTTGTGGCGAGCAGGGGCTACTCTTCTTTGCAGTGCGCGGGCTTCTCATTGCAGTGGCTTCTCTTGTTGCAGGGCACAGGCTCTAGGTGCATGGGCTTCATTAGTTGCAGCACGCAGACTTAGTAGTTGCAGTGCTCAGGCTTCAGTAGTTGTGACGCAGGCTCTAGGGTGCGTGGGCTTCAGTAGTTGTGGCACGTGGGCTCAGTAGTTGTGGCACGTGAGCTCAGTAGTTGTGTTGCGGGCTTTAGAACACAGGCTCAGTAGTTGTGGCGCACGGGCTTAGTTGATCCACAGCATGTGGGATCTTCCCATACCAGAGCTCGAACCCCTGTCCCCTGCATTGGCAGGCGGATTCTTAACCACTGCACCACCAGGGAAGTCCCGATACATGTTTAGTTGTATGAGAAACTGCAAGACTTTTTCTCAAAATACTGAAGCACTATTTTATACTCCTATCATGTAGGTATGTGAGTTCCAGTTGCTCTACATCCTTGCCAGCATCTGGTGTTACCAGTTTTTAATTTCAGCCACTCTAGTGGGTGTGTGACAGTATCTTATTTTGACTGTAATTTGCATTTCCCCAGTGACTAATGATATTGAACACTTTTGTGTTTATTGGCTACTTACTGATACATATCTTCTTTTGTGACATGGTGTTAATATGTTTAAAATTGTTTGAGTAAATTCTCTCACTTAATATTTTGATCCATTCAGTTTATTTGAAGACTGTTGGTTATACTCGTCTGTGCATTCGTTAAGTTTTAGACTTAAACTTTTAAAAGGCAAATGCCAAGCAAAGTTTATCAGTTTAGGTTGAGAAAGTGTTAAATAAACAAGACATTGTCTTATTCTCTCCAATATCCCTGAGAATCACTCATCAGCAAATGGGAATAATAGGCAGTCAGATTCATGAAAACTTTTTGGGTATGAAACAAATAGAAGAAGTAATTTAAAGGATAAAATTATTGATATGCTCTAATTAGTTGGCAAATTCAGAGAATGTTTGAAATATACTATCAATTATGATAATCAAATAATGTAATAGTGTAATTTAGCATGGAAAAATGTCACATTTTGTATTATGGATACATTACTATAGAAAATTTTTTTGAAATTCAAATCAGTTATTTTTTTTTCTTTATCTTTTTTAGGTATTATTAATTTATGTAAGCCTGGAAATTCTGGGATTCAGTCTCTAATTGGAGTCCTTTGCATTCCAAATATGGAAATAAGGGTAGGTAAAAGTTATGATTATTTCATTCATGGAGTTTTAGTGGAGGAAATTAATTGGAAAAAATTTATTTCAGGTAATGCTTTTTCCTCATGAATTGTTAATCTGTATCACAGAGCATTTTAAAAATACATGAATAAATATTTACTACTTAGTTGAACCCTAAGAATATAATATGAATCATTTGAAACACTGCTGTTGTTAGGAACTAGGGCTGTATTAAAATTAGATTAAAAATGTGAAATTAATTATGCTTTATTCAATAAAAAGTGCAAATAATACACAGGGGCATTCTCATTGTAAAAGGTTCAAGCAATATAGAAAAATATACTTAAAAAGTAAATATAGTATTTATGCAACTTATGCCTTCTAACTTGTGTTTTTATATGTTATGAGTAGTGGTTCTGATTAAAATTGGGGTATTTATATCCTTCTTTTAGACATAGTCCTAAGTTATTAGTGTATAGGAATTGTATTAAACAACTAAAACAAATTGAAATTAGAGGAAAAAAATGAACTCTTCATGTGGTTCTTCCTTTTCCTCTTTAATGTTTTTGTTTTAATTTTGTTCAAAGGGACAAAATTTGCCCCTTTGTTTCTTATTATTAGTAGTAAATATTAGCTAGAGGTGCCTTGCTTAAAATGTGAACTAAAAATAAAAGCATTTAGACCATGGAAGGATGTAATTATAGATGGAAAGGTTCCAATTCAGTTGACTTCTTACTCAGCAAATGGTGAAAGAACATGGTCCTTTGAGTCTGGCCGACCGAGGTTTGACTCCTTTTTTTATTATTTATAGCTCCATGACCTTGGGCAAATTATTTTTAACCTTTAAATGTATTTCTTCATGTGTACAGTGGGGATAATAAAAGATTTATTGACAAGATTACATCATGTATATGTAGTAAGCATTCAGTAGTTATCTCTTCTGTAATATAGGCCTGATAATGGTAGTTTTCTAAAATACAGTAGTTCTGTTTTTATCGATTTTTTAATCTGTGAATAGGACATTTAAAAAATTGCAAACAAAGATTTATTCCATAAAAACAAACGAACTGTATTTATTTGTACTTGCAGCGAGGTCTCCTTGAAGTGCTTTATGATATATTTCGTCTTCCTCTACCTGTTGTGACTGAAGAGTTCATAGAAGCACTGCTCAGTGTAGGTAAGTATTGAAGTGCATTCACTACTCATATATTGTAATTTTTTAAATGGATTATCTAATGGAGACAGAGTTCCTCAAAGGAAAAATACTGAACTAAATATCATTTTCTTACTGCCTATTTGTGGCCTGAAATCAATATAAAAATAAAATCTCAGATAAATTTCTTCTCCATCACCCTAGCTTCTGAAACGAGCAGTGAAATTAATAGAAGGATGGACTAAGAAAGGAAGAGAGGAGTTAATAAGAAACCTTATGTGATTCTCACAGTGGATTATTTGATTCTTATTTTATTTTAGCCCAAATGACTCTGAGTCCCTCAGTGAAGGAAGTTAAATCTGTGTTCATTTACATAAATCGTTTTTTTCTGTATGCCTTCTTGAGTCTGTTTTTTTTTTTTTTTTGCGTTACGCGGGCCTCTCACTGTTGTGGCCTCTCCTGTTGCGGAGCACAGGCTCCAGACGCTCAGGCTCAGCGGCCATGGCTCACGGGCCCAGCCGCTCTGCGGCATGTGGGATCTTCCCGGACCGGGGCACGAACCTGTGTCCCCTGCATTGGCAGGCGGACTCTCAACCACTGCGCCACCAGGGAAGCCCTCTTTTTTTTTTTTTTAACGAACGTTTAAGAAAATTATCTGTAGCCTGCTTAGCTGATGGTTATTTGAAGTGTTTCATTGGTATATTATTTTCTTCTAACTATCTAAATTTAACTATTTTAGATCCAGGTAGATTCCAAGACAGTTGGAGGCTTTCAGATGGTTTTGTAGCAGCTGAGGCAAAAACTATTCTTCCTCATCGTGCCAGATCCAGGTAGACTTTAGATATAGAAATAGTTCACATTTATTACAATTACTATTTTTATGTTAAATTTTGTAGTGTATGGAACAATATTTAAATTTTTCTGTGCCGTGCTTATTTCCAGGCCAGACCTCATGGATAATTATTTGGCACTGATACTATCAGCATTTATTCGTAATGGGCTTTTAGAGGTAAGAGTTATAAACCTTATTTTATTTATTTTATTTTCTCTAACAGAATTCTTTCAGAGCAACAAACATATATGATGCATAATTGTATTCATATATAATATTTTGCAACTATGATATTTTCTTCTTATTTTCAAAGGGTTTGGTTGAGGTGATAACAAACAGCGATGACCATATCTCAGTTAGAGCTACCATCCTTTTAGGAGAGCTTTTACATATGGTAAGTTTAACAACTTCTGATTATGTTTCATACTATTAATGTTTTAATTTATGAAACAGGCTATTTTAACGATGTTACTTTGTATTATCTCAAAAAATAAGTTTGCATTTATTTGAATGTTTATCTTTGCATTACAAAGAACCCTTGATACTTTGTATCTTATATATATAGGCTAGATTTTTAAATGGAACAAATATAAAAAATACAGAGAACTGAATATTGCCTTTTTATACTCACTTTTGATGCTGACATTTTGAGTCCTAAAAGTCTTTCTCTTAGAATGACTTCCTACCTAAAAAGCATGAAATTACAAAACTATAGGTATTACTTCAGTCAGCTAAATAGAATTGATATATAATAGTCAGTGCCTGAATTTTAGAAAACTTTGTGGAAAAAAATCTAAATATAACTGCCTCATTAGAACACATACTTCTCTGTAAACTTGTAGGTTTAGGTTTAGAGGGTGGGAATCTGTTTTTTTGGCCACGATTTTATGACATCAGTAACTTCTGGAAACAAGGAGCTAGCAAAGTAATCTGATCATTCTCTACTCCCAGCAGATCAAGCAGTGAGGGTACTCTGATTATTTGCAAATTAGAAATTTATATTTCTGTCACCAATTAGTTAATAAACACTAAATAAAAAGAACCACTTTAAACTCGTTAAGTAAACTTATGGCAAATCTTTTAAAATTATGTTATGGTTTATTATTGGCAGAATATTTTTTGTTTTTGTCGTTGTTTTTGGTCCCCTCCATCACCAGGGTTTTTTTCTACATAGCAGTTGGGCTTTGTGAGTGAGCAAAAGAGAATTAAACAGAGTTTAATGATAACTGTCTTGTTTATCAGTGAATTGTTTAGCCACTTGCTCTGTTTTCCTTCAGTCTGTCTATGAGATAATTAAGTAATCTTGCAGAATCTCAGGTGTGATTATTTTTATTTTAATTAAGATATCATTTCTGTAAGGATATCAATATCTAGAATTATTTGCCTTTATGTGAAGGAATCTCTTTAATAAATTTCATCCATTCCCTTCCCCCATACACCAGAATTCTGTGATTCCCTTGAAATATAAAAGCTAGTCATTTTGAGTATAGCAGTGTTAGTTCATTGCTTGTTATTCTTACATCTTCTGGCTTCCACATTTAATGAATTTATCTTTATTGGTAGAAAGCAGATTGGTTGGTAGGACTTCATTTGGAAAGCAGAAGACAAGTTTCTTATTTAAAGATTGTTGGACTATGAGACAAACCTGTTTTGAGAAGGTGGTTTTTAAACCTAAGAAGTCAACTCATAAGTTAGGATATTGCATCCAGCATTTTAAATGCTACTTTTTTTTTTTTTTTGCGGTACACGGGCCTCTCCCTGCTGTGGCCTCTCCCGTTGCGGAGCACAGGCTCCGGACGCGCAGGCTCAGCGGCCATGGCTCACGTTCCCAGCCGCTCCGCGGCATGTGGGATCTTCCTGGACCGGGACACGAACCCATGTCCCCTGCATCGGCAGGTGGACTCTCAACCACTGCGCCACCAGGGAAGCCCTAAATGCTACTTTTAACATAACATTATAACACTGGATCCAAGTTTTGACATATAGTCCTTTTAGATTATTTAAGTGAGTTTAATTGGGTACCACTTAAAATTATAATTTAATGTTATAATAAAGGATGTATGAAATTTAGAGTTCTATTAACATAATATGAGCCTGTATCTTTGTATTTGTGATAGCTCATCCTTGTTGAAAGTAGATGAGATAAAAGTTAGCTATAAGTATATATTAGAAAATGAATAATTCATGAGTAAAACCTTTTAGCATTATATCTGTGGATAATCTGTAACATAAAATAATCAATTTTTCAAAAATATTATGGTTCATTTTAGGCAAACACAATTCTTCCTCATTCACATAGCCATCATTTGCACTGCCTGCCAACCCTAATGAATATGGCTGCATCCTTTGATATCCCTAAGGAAAAGAGACTGTAAGTATCAGAGCTCTAGCAAAGCTTGTGCCTATATATTTAATACCCACTTAGATGACCTTATATTCTTTATAAGGAAGTAGTATATATAGGTTATGCCTGGGAATTATTTAGGGAAGCCTTTGGATAAGAGGAAAATTAACAGTTTTTAAAAATAATTTGTATTTTAGGCTACAGAGTATTTTACTTTAGTAAAATCAACCTTTTCTAGCATGTTTCTGGACAAGGACATAAACTTTCTACCAGATCAGTAAAAATATTGGGATTGAGAGTTTTTTGGACTGTTTTATGTTTTGAGCAACAGTTCAGTCTCTTTTTCAATGTCTGAATTATTTCAAATTAAAGCACAAAGACTAACAGTGTATTCTTTTGTATGTGTGGTTAAAAATGTTGGAAAAAGAAAGTTGGAATTTATATATTTAGGCTTCATTATTTTTTTGTAATGTTTTGAAATGTAGTTCATTAGCTATTTAGAACTAGGAATTTTTGTTAAGTTATAATATATTTCTCAAAAGTTTAGTTAGCTTTATTAATTCAAAAGTACACATAAGGGCCTCACTATAAATAAATAATACTCTTTTTATTAGCTTTAAATCTGTCAGTGAAAATACTATTATTTAACAGACTGAAGTTGTATTATAAACTGAGGGCATTAAGGACCATCAGTTCTGACTCTTAAGCTAACATCGGTAGTGGTGGCATTCAACTTTTATTTTAGTAGTTTCTTGATGGGAAAATGTACTTTCCCAAAGCCTGGTAGACCTGAACTCTCTGGGTCAGATTATGGCCATGTTATTTAGTGTTCATCAGGAATTCAAATTTACCTTCAAAATTCCAGTAATAATCTAAGAATGATTTTTTTAGCTCGGTATGCTGTTTACTAATAAGTACTTGCTAATCTGGACACATCCCAAGGTTTTTAAATTTTAAATCTGATTTGTATTTACCAGAATTTCTTAAGTTGAGACTTGATTGCTACCAAATTCTAGAAAACTGTATTTTATGCACCACAAAAAGGGAATTTAAAATAATTTCTAGAGACTTCCTGGTGGCACAGTGGTTAAGAATCCACCTGCCAATGCAGGAGACACGGGTTCGATCCCTGGTCCGGGAAGATCCCACATGCCACGGAGCAACTAAGCCCATGCACTTCGACTACTGAGCCTGCTCTCTAGAGCCCAGAAGCCACAACTACTCAGCCCGCATGCTGCAACTACTGAAGCCCGTGCACTTAGAGCCCATGCTCTAAGGGAAGCCACAGCAGTAAGAGGCCTGTGCACCGTAATGAGCAGTAGCCCTCACTCGCTGCAACTAGAGAATGCCCGTGCACAGCAACGAAGACCCAACACAGCCAAAATAAATAAATAATTAATTTTCAAAATAAAATAATTTTTAAAAGGATCCCATTTACAGTTGCAGATTAGTGGGGAAAATAGAGAATGTTCAGTTGATACTGGAATCATTGGTTATCCAACCTCATATCACAAACAAAAATCAATTTCATATGGATTAAGGACTTAAATGTGAAAAGCAGAGTTTTAAAACTTTAATAAGAAAGTAAGGTCACTAGGTTCTGACCTTGAGGAAGGAGTTCTTAAAACTAACATACCAAAAGTACCCACCACCATAGAAGAAAAGATTAGTAAGTACGTTTTGTTGAATCTAAATAATTAGTGTTTCTTCATACAAATCAGCAGTGTTCTTGTTGTTTTTCTTTGTGGTTCCAAATTTGGTTAAATAATTTACTTTTTAGTAACACTCTCTAGCATAGATTTATGTAAGTTTTAATAGAATAATTTACCAAAGTGGTCTCTTTAAAATTACGCTAGCCTTGTATTAATTGTACTAATTTTTTTCTCATTAGGCGAGCCAGTGCAGCCTTGAACTGTTTAAAACGCTTCCATGAAATGAAGAAACGAGGACCTAAGCCTTATAGCCTTCATTTAGATCACATTATTCAGAAAGCAATTGCAACACACCAGAAACGGGATCAATATCTCCGAGTTCAGAAAGATATATTTGTTCTTAAGGTACTGATGTGAAGATGCAATTTTCAATTTAATTTCCTAATTCTTAACCACTGTATTTTAGTAGGCATACATGCTTGAGTTTGCAGTTTTATTCATGCATATGGATTTTCAGAAGGCTTCTAAGTTTTATAATGACTAGGCAGTGGAGCTGAGTTTTTATAACTTTTTCAAGTTAGAAAATCTTGATAATCTTCCTTAAATGAAAAACCTTCCATTTTGTTTTTAATATTTGAAGTTAGTTTTTTGACGTGAGGCCAATTTGTCTTAATTTTTCATATTTCTGGTGATTTTAGGATACAGAGGAAGCTCTTTTAATGAACCTTAGAGATAGCCAAGTCCTTCAACATAAAGAGAATCTTGAATGGAATTGGAATCTTATAGGGACCATTCTTAAGGTATGATAGGATACATCTTGGTGATGGCTTGATTGTTTTCATTTTCTTATTCATTGTACTTCATCATAATTATATGTTTAGGAATTGATAAATACATAATATAACGTATTATGTTTTTCTAGTGGCCAAATGTAAATCTAAGAAACTATAAAGATGAACAGTTGCACAGGTATGTAAGAACTGTTTTGCATTTAAAGAACTTAGATTTGAATTATATTATGCCTGATACCTACTAAAAGTAATAATTGATATTTTAAAGATACATACATACATTTTAATAGTTGGTATTCAGTAGGTACATATATATTTTTTTTATACATAGTTTGTATTTTACAACCAAAAAGCATCAGCGAATTCTTTTTCTGGTTATTTACATTCTGGTTTTAGTTTTGGAACAAAGAAATACTTGAGATTAAAGTTTCTCAAATCGAGGAATATCAGCCGTGTACTTATCTTAGCCCTAATGTATGAGAATGACATAAGGGCATAGTGTTTCCCTTTCAAAATGATGGCCATTTAAAATATTCCAATTCTACTTTCTTTTGAATCTGACTTTGAAGGGTTATTCATTCTTGTTTTTACACTCCTTGTAACCAACCACACCTTCCATAAAACATGCTAATGTTTATAGCATATACAGTACTTCAGGGTATTGTGCTCTTTTCTAGTACCCCATGCATTTTTACTCCTTCTGAGTTTAGACTAACCAACCACCAGTGTTGATCTCATTGGATAAGAGGGGCTTTACTTCATGTTTTTGAGAAGTTCATATCATTGGCATTATAATTGATTGAATTCATCTACTCAGTGATATTTAACTTAATATCTGTATTAAGTTTTGAGAAATATATAGAACATAAGAATTACATTGGGGTAAAGAAGCATAGCACTAACTTTTCAGACTCCTTGAGAACAGAGGTGACGTCTCATTCAACTTTGTTTCTCCAACTCCTGGATCTGGCACCTTTATTAGATTGGATTGTAGTGCTCGAAATTAAATTGAACTAAATTCCATGGAAGCTTAGAAGATAATGTTGAAAATTATAACATTGAAATATAATCCATTGCTTTATAAATTCAGTTGCTTAAATTTTACCTGGAACTTTTATGGTTGACTTTTTTGCCTAATTGTGAAAAACTGATAAAATCATAGTGTGGTAACATTTGCTTACAGTTTAGTATAAGATTATTTTATAGAGCCATGGGACAAAGTTCTTGATAAAGTACAGTAGAAAAGAATTTATATACTCTGGATTAAAAGAGAGTTGAAAAGAAAAAAAGACCTGATAGTAAAATAAAATGTGTGCATTTCAAAAGAAAAAAAAAAAAGAATGAAAATTTATATCCAGGTGGCTTCCTCATATTTCTCCAGCTGTATCTTCTAGCTATGTTATATATGCATTTTTCCTGCTAGCATCTTTCTTCTCCACTATTTATGTCAGGCATCTCACCATAAAATTCTTATTTCACAAAGATCTTTTTATAATGAAGGGGATTTTTTGTTGTTTTTTATGGTTGGTTTGTGTGTGGAATGTACCAAATGTGTTTATTAAATTTCTTGCCATTTAGCTCAATGGTTTAAACCCAAAACATATTCAAAACCTTATTACATCATAAGTTGTGGTTAAGATTCTAAAAGAATTATTTGGTTTATTACTTTGTTGCTGATTTTTTATTTTGATCTTAGGTTTGTACGAAGACTACTTTATTTTTACAAGCCCAGCAGTAAATTATATGCCAATCTGGATCTGGATTTTGCCAAGTCCAAGCAGCTCACCGTTGTGGGTTGCCAGTTTACAGAATTTCTTCTTGAGTCTGAAGAGGTAATAAGCACTTTGTATATTTTCCAGAGTAAACGTTTTTCACTGAATTTGCCCCCTTCCTTTTATTTCTGAAGAGGCATAAGCTATATTTAGAAACATCGAGAATGAGACCAAACCTAGATTTTTATCCTGACTTAGTCACTAGCTATTTATGTGACTTTGGACAATTAATTTACCTTCTAGAAGACCTGGTTTTCTCCTTGTAAGATGGAAAATAATACCATCTCATGCAGCACTGTGTTGAATGGGATTAAAAACAACAGATACTCAGTGATTGATATCTGTTATTAGTAACTTCATCATTATCATTAAATTTTTTGGACTTTATTAGAGTTGATTTTTCTAATTGTAGGCACTAAGTCCTTTTCTAGCAATATCATAATGTATTTGCTTTCAGGATGGGCAAGGATACTTAGAAGATCTAGTAAAGGATATTGTTCAGTGGCTCAATGCCTCATCTGGCATGAAACCTGAAAGAAGTCTTCAAAATAATGGTTTATTGACTACTCTTAGTCAACACTACTTTTTATTTATTGGAACACTTTCTTGCCACCCTCATGGAGTCAAAATGCTGGAAAAATGCAGTGTATTTCAATGGTGAGCATTCCTAAATTCTGTTTCAGTATATACCTAAACTATTTTTAATGTGATCAGAAAGGGCATGCTTTGTAGTCTGTGTACCTGTGTTTGGTAAGTTTTTATTAAAATACAAAAAATATTTAATTAGAGATGTCTTGATGCTCTACTCCGATGCTTTTTTTTAAAATGTGATATTTATTAAGTGCTTTCTTTTAGAAATGCTTGTTTATTAGGGATTTAAAAATATTTGTTGAATTAATGAATCAATACAGTAATTTCTAGTAACCTTCATTATTTTCAATCCTTATTTTAGTTTACTTAACCTTTGCTCCTTGAAAAACCAAGATCACTTGCTGAAACTGACTGTTTCGAGCTTGGACTATAGCAGAGATGGATTGGCTAGGGTCATACTTTCCAAAATCTTAACAGCAGCCACTGATGTGAGTATAACATAGGCAATAAAACTATATATTTCATAACCAGTTAATTCAGTATTTTATAAATTTTGGCATTATAAATTCTAAGACTATGGGATGGAAGTTTAGTTTACTTTAAAATTTTAGTTCCTCCAAAGAACTTGATACAGTACACATATTTTTATATAAAGGGAAAGAAGCAGCTAGATTGAAACAGAAGTATTTTACTTTACTCGGAATAAGGAAATATTCATATCAAGGGCTATACCATCAATTCCAGTCTTTCTGCCCTTTTCAAGTAGCAGAACTGTCCCAAAACAAAGTCGAATAGACTGTCCATAGTGAAGTTTGGGTGGTGGTTTCTTTCTTTCTTTTTTTTTTTTTAATGTTCTTATTTATCTTTATAGGCCTGCAGGCTGTATGCAACAAAACATTTAAGAGTATTATTGAGAGCTAATGTTGAATTCTTCAATAATTGGGGAATTGAATTACTAGTGACCCAGCTGCATGATAAAAACAAAACGATTTCTTCTGAAGCTCTTGATATTCTCGATGAAGCATGTGAAGACAAGGTAAAGTTTCATTATTTTATAATAAAACCCTTAGACATGAATTTTTATTAAAACATTCAAATTTGATAGAAAATTATGTGAAATTATAATGTATATAATATAGTGGTTTTAGAAATAGAGAATTTACTATCTTCATGCAGTTATTAATTTGCCTGATAATTATTTCTTTTAGGCCAATCTCCATGCTCTTATTCAGATGAAGCCAGCTTTATCTCACCTTGGGGACAAGGGTTTGCTTCTCCTCCTGAGGTAAATTTGAAGAAAATTTTTCTTATAGTTATGTTTTCTGTTGTGTTCTCTCTGGCAGTGTGTATTAAAGCTGGATTCAAATCTGTAAAGGAAGCACTCTAAAGAGTTTAGCTGTTAACTTCTGAAAGAGGCCTATTTTAGAATATTGGACATCCTTTACTACTGAAACTCTGTCTTTTCATTGTTTTTCTTAATGTTTCTTTTACATTTCCATGTGTCCTCATTCTTTTCATGACATTTTCTTTACTGTGGTTGGATTCATGTGTTTTTGCAAAGATTATGAAAATTTATTTGTATTTGAAATTACAATGAATAAAAATTGACCTTTTAGTTTTAGGAAGGAGCTGTTCTTAAAGTCTTTTACCTCCTTAAACATATTTTGTTTGAGATGTTTTAGCTCCTTAAACATTTTTTGTGAGACTTAATGTTAAAGTATTGCCTGTTTTAATTTACAGATTTCTCTCCATTCCAAAAGGGTTTTCCTATTTGAATGAAAGGGGTTATGTAGCAAAACAGTTGGAAAAGTGGCACAAGGTAACTTACTATTGAATAAGTTTCAATTTGTATCTTTTTATCTTGGGAAATAGATTGTGAATTTAGAGGATTTTTAAAATATTGTCAGTATTTTGAAACTAAAAAAGTTAAATATTTAAACATTCATGTGAAGTCAAGTCTTAAAATTCTGTATAATTATTTGTATTTATATTTGTCCACTTTTTAAACTATAGTTATTTTAGAGAGAACTATTGATTTTGTGTAAATTCTGTTGAAATTTTGCTTTCAATTTAATTGATATAATCTATTGGTATCGTTTGTCAACCCTACTTACCATCATTTCTTTTATTCTTGGGTTCCTTTCACACCCCTTTTAAGCTGAAACTAAAACAATTTTCCTAAATGAAGATTAAAAAACAGTTCTACCAAGCAGATATAATCATCTAATTAAACTTCATTTTAAGGTGTACTTTTCATAAATCTGAGAGCAAACTTCTTGCTGTTGTATATAATAGGGAAATCTAGGAAGAAGGGAGTAGTTTGAAGGTATTAGTTAACTTCCTAGCTTTTCTTTAGGTGGTCATCACTGTGACTTCAGTTTCATTTGACGCATTGTAAATTGTCAAAGCATCTTAGAAACTCATGGATTAATCAATCCTAATGTAAATGATTTTCAGATTTTCCATTATTTCAGATCATTATTTATATTGTCTATATTGAACCATGTTTCATAAGATATTCTCATTTTTAAAAAATACTATAGCTATAGTTATAGTTACCAGAGGTGGGGTGTGGGGAGAGAGGGAATTGGATGAAGGCAGTCAAATGATACAAACTTCCAGTTATAAATAAGTACTAGGGATATAATGTACATAATAAATATAATTAACACAGCTGTATGTTATATATGAAAGTTGTCGAGAGAGTAAATCCTAGGAGTTCTTATCACAAGGGAAAATTTTTTTTTTATTTCTTTAATTTTGTATCTGTATGAGATGATGGATGTTCACTAAACTTATTTTGATGATCCTTTCACGATGTGTGTAAGTCACATCATTATGCTTTACTCCTTAGACTTATACCGTGCTGTATGTCAATTACATCTCAATAAAATTGGAAGAAAAAAAGGGAAGAAAATACTATAACTATAAAGTGTACAACTTCAGGCCTGAAGTCTTTCAGTAATTGGTGAATTAGAAAACTAAAATAAAGATGTGATAGTTTTGAACTTCCCTGGTGGTCCAGTGGTTAAGAATCCATCTGTCAATGCAGGGGACATGGGTTCGATACCTGGTCCGTGAAGAGCCCACATGCTGTGGGGCAACTAGGCCCGTGCGCCACAACTACTGAGCCCACACGCCGCAACTACTGAAGCTTGTGCACTCTGGGGCCCGCATGCTGCAACTACTGAAGCCTGCGTGCCTAGAGCCTATCCTTCTCACCGTAATGAGAAGCCCCGCACACTGCAATGAAGAGTAGCCCCCGCTGGCTACAACTAGAGAAGGCCCACGTGCAGCAGTGAAGCTCAGTGCAGCCAAAAAAAAAAGAGAGAGAGATATGATGGTTTTATTTTCTAAATAGAAGATGTTTAAGCTAGTTACCGTAATAAGATTGGTCACTTTATTATACAAATTATATTAGGAAATTGCTTAGCAAATCTGGTACAGCACTTTCAGATAGTAGGTACAAAATATTAACTGATATAACAAAATCATGTGTCGTGTATAAGGAAACAGAAGAAGGGTTAATGATTCCGCCTCAGGGATTAGCAAAAAAAATGTTGGGCTGAGGAGAGGATGTGATATTTGAAGTGGTCTTGAGGAGTAAATAGTCAAATTGGAAGAAGGATGTTCAAGGATGAGGGGGCAGAACAATAAATCTGTATAGGTTATTGAAACTTCACAGACTTGTGAGGAAAGCCATATTCCAGTGCGGTTGGGGCTAGGATAAGTGGGGTGTGGCAAGATGAGGATGGAATGGTGAATTAGAACTAGATTGAATTAGAATTAGAACTAGGCTTTTATAAGCCACATTATGTCATACTAAGGGATTTCAATTTTGTAGGAAGTAGGGGGAATCTTTACAAGTGTAAAGAATATTCATAGTCAGAACTATACTTTAGAAAAAGATCACAGTGTAGTAGCAGAAGTATGGTCATCAAGGTAAAGAAATCTAGGAATACTGAGACCAGTTTAGAAGCAAAATTGATAAGAGCATGGACTTTAGTGGTGGTTAGGTTCCATAGTCAGGGACACATTTTCTGGACATTTTTGAAATAAGATGGACAGGATTTGTGAACTGATTGGATGTAATGAATGAGGGGTCCCACTTGACCCTTAAGGTTTCTGATTTGAATGACTGAATACATAATGGCTTACCATTAAAAGATTGTGATTACAAAAGGTGGTTTGCAGCAATGAGGATAATGAATTTTGAATAAGTTGAACTGGTATTGCCTGTTGTATGGCAAGTGAGAGTATCCAGAAAATATTTGGAAATGTGCATCTGGAGCTCAGATATGAGCTGAAGATAGAAGTTTGGGAGTTGTCAGTGAATAGTAGTAGTTGAAATTTGAATTGAGTGAGATCACCAAGGAAAATGTAAAGAACAAAGAAATAAAACTGGAAATTGCTCCCTAGAGAACACTCTGCTTTTTTTTTTTTATCTTTATGCTTTCTTTAATATATAACTTTATTTATTTTTAATTTTTGGCTGCATTGGGTCTTCACTGTTGTGTGCAGCTTTTCTCTAGTTGCAGAGAGCGGGGGCTACTTTTCGTTGCAGTGCGCGGGCTTCTCATTGTGGCGGCTTCTCTTGTTGCAGAGCATGGGCTTTAGGTGTGCGGGCTTCAGTAGTTGTGGTACACGGGCTCAGTAGTTGTGGCTCACGGGCTCTAGAGCACAGGCTCAGTAGTTGTGGCGCACAGGCTTAGTTGCTCTGCGGCATGTGGGATCATGCCAGACCGGGGTTCGAACTCGTGTCAGGTGGATTCTTAACCACTGTGCCACCAGGGAAGCACAAACACTCTGCCTTCATGAGGGGAATAAAAGGACAGGGACATTGAGGAAAAAATTATCAGCATGGCTTCACTAAAGGATGCTTCAGGAAGGAGAGGCCAGTGGTATATATTCTTGAGAGAGGTCAGGTAAGGTGAACACTAGAAAAAAAGCCTGTTGAAGTTGACCAGTCATTGGTGAATTTTGCTAGTGCAATTTCAGTAACAAGTTATAAACAGATGCTGAATTGCAGTTAGTTAGGCAGTAAATGCGAGATGTAAAAATAAAGACAGTATAGTCTACTCTCTCAAATTAGAGAAAGGGAGGGGAACTAACTTAGTGATTGCCTACAGTTAAACTTAGTGCCTTTCAAGTATTACCTCACTTAATCCTCACAGCAACCCTGTGAAGTGTTTTTGTATTATTTCTATGTTGTGAATGAAAATGTGGAAGCTAAGATGAGTAAACTAATTTATCCTAGGTCACAGAGCTTGAAAATAACAGAGCAGGGGCACTTTTTGATTCCAAAGCCCATGCTCTTTCCACTATATTTGATTTCCTCCCAGTAGCTTGCAGCATGCCAAGATGAAGTTGAGACTGTCGCTTTTTCTAGGTAATAAAGCATCCAGGCCTGAATAATATTGAAAATTCACTCATTCAATTTAAAACTTTCATCCCTAGCCCAGGCTTGGTATAGACTTAGAAACCTGCAATGGAGGGAGGATATGGTTCGTTTCATCACTCTGTTATTTATCTCCTCTCCATTTACCAGGTGCAAATTTGGAGCCTCTCCAGCTTTAGAGCAGGAGGAGGAGGGGGTACAGGGTCATGGACAGTCTTACTCAACTGATGCAACTGTTATCTGAGGTTGTTAGCTTTGAGCGGGGCAGATTTCAGATGTTGATTCTTTTACTCGAGGGTTATGTTCATGAATTCCTCAAAGACCTCATTCTGGGGATCTCTCATTTGCAGTTCCCTTGACTGGATCAATGGCTCCTCTGGCTGCCTACTTACAATACCTCCTAGTAGCTAGAGGTTCACCCTCATTTGGGGTCTTCTTGCTCCTCCAGTAGGTCCTTTTTGGGCAGAATCCTCAAGATGATCCACATCAGAAACTCAGTGCATTTCATAGCTATAAACCATACCCCTCAACTTTGCTAGTGTTTTCCACATGGATGCCACTGGTCAAAAGACTAACCAAGCAATACCATGTGAATGTAACTATTCCTGCATAAAGCTCAAAATACTTTCCTTAATTAGAATTTTTGTACTGAGATGTTCATGTATAGGGAGATTATGGTAGTATAGTATATAGAGTAATATAGTGGTTGTAGTAGCAGTAGTAGAAATTTGGTATGCTGATAATGTAATTAAAATCTTGTATTACTTTTGCAAAGTAAAGAAGCTAAAAGAAAAGCAGGAAAAGTAAGTTTTTAGAGTCTCTAAGTAGGGAGTTAAGGTAACCCACCAAATTTAAGTAGTCTAAAATGGTTTAAAATGAAAAATGTCTCCTTGCCCCCTTTTTCTATCTTTTCTGAAGATAATGTCTGTTAATATTTTGTATGCACTGAAAGATGTTTTATACATCTATAAGTATATATTCTTCATATAAAAATACAAATGAATCCATTCACAGCTGTAAATAAAATTGTATTTAATTTTTTTGTTTAGCAGTGTATCTAAGAGATCTTTTCAGAGCTGTGCATTTAGAGCTGTCTAATTCTCTTTAATGGCTGCATAGTAAATTATAGCAATGTACCCTAATTTTTATAATCACACCTGTATTATGGGCATTTAGACTGTTTCCAACTTTTTTAGTTTTGTAAACAGTGTTTGCTGGATATTCTTGCATGTATATCTTTGCATACTTGTGCAGGTATATCTTTTGAACAAATTTCTAAAGTATAATTGTTGAGTCAGAAAGTATGTGAATGTAAAGTTTTGATAAATACTGCCAAATTGCTTTTCAGAGTTTCTACCAATTCCTTCTAAACAGTTTAAAGTGGAGATCTTTGCAATAAAGATGGTGGTGTGATTGACTGTCTCGGTTTAAAGAATTTAACTAGAAAATTTCCAAGTTTTAGTTGGAAGTATTTTTTACATTTGACCTGATTTAAAGGGAGAGAGATTGTTTCTTACCAAACGGTGCTAAAATGGTAGAACTCAGTTAATTTCCTTTTAAAATTTCTGGTGAATATCTTCAGGGTTTAATATTAAGAAGCTAGTTTTGGGACTTCCCTGGTGGCACAGTGGTTAAGAATCTGCCTGCCAATGCAGGGGACACGGGTTTGAGCCCTGGTCCGGGAATATTCCACATGCCGTGGAGCAACTAAGCCCGTGCACCACAACTGCTGAGCCTGTGCTTTAGAGCCTGTGAGCCACAACTACCGAGGCTGCATGTCACACCTACTGAGGCCGCATGCCACAACTACGGAAGCCCTCACAACTAGAGCCCCTGCTCTGCAACAAGAGAAGCCACGGCAATGAGAAGCCTGCGCGCTGCAACGACGAGTAGTCCCCACTCGCCACAACTAGAGAAAGCCTGTGTACAGCAACGAAAACCCAACACAGCCAAAAATAAATAAACAAACAAATAAATAAAAAGCTGTTATTTTTATTTTTTAATGGGGACAGGAATTCAAATATGACAAAAAAATTTTTAGCTTACTTGTATGGACCCTAAAATATTAATTGAAAATGAGGAAAAGCGTATAAGCAGAAAGCTTATAGGTATGGATGTGATAGAACATTTGCATTCATAATACCTTGTTCTATCTACTCTTTTCAAAAATTTCTTAAATTTCCTGAACAGATGTTCATTTTTCTCATATTTATGCTTCCAAAGATTTGTTAGGTACCTAACATATTAGAAATTTAGTGAATGTTGTTATGATATATATAATTAAAACAATATTATCTTCTAGGAATATAATTCAAAATATGTTGACTTAATTGAAGAACAACTTAATGAAGCACTTACTACTTACCGAAAGCCAATTGATGGTGACAACTATGTTCGTCGGAGTAACCAAAGGTATATAGTCCAGTTAATGGAATAATTTATTGCTAGTCCTCAAACATAAAATTTAAAATCAAATTATTGTAAATCATTACTTTTTAAAGTTTTCTGAGTTGTTATTTTGTTTCTTACACTGACATAGGAAAAGTCTTTTTAAAGCACAGCATTGAATGTTCAAAAATTCAGTGGCATTCATAACTTGAATACCCTGACTAATATAGCATAGTGTTCAGATCCCTCCATGTCCTTACCCTAGTGTGTATTTCTTGTCTTAGTTCTCTTAGCATTACTAAGAGACCAGCTAAACTATTATTTTTCTAGAGGAATTCTCATGCCTTTCCACCTCCGTATTTTTATTTATGCTGAGTGATTATGTCTAATTTTGTTTATCTAGTACTTTATTATAAGTCATTTTTTAAAATTAGCTTATTTAGAATGAACCAATAGGTATATCAATCATTTTTATTATACTAGATTACAGCGTCCTCATGTCTACCTACCTGTACACCTTTACGGACAACTGGTACACCACAAAACAGGCTGTCATTTGTTGGAAGTACAGGTAAAAACATAATTTGCTTATTTTAAATAGCTACAGTAGTAGAAAAAACTTAGTATTGCTAAAGTATTATCTTTTCAAAAACTTCTCAAAAGCCTTCAGAAAGTCAGTGGCATAGTTGCTTTTAAAGCCATCCATCTTGTAATTGACTTAGCATTCTTTGTTTGCAGTGCTTAGAGATATTACTGGCATGCATGCATTTCCCTGACTTGCATATGACTATTTGCATAGCTAATTTGTTATGTAGAGTAAGTAATCCAGTGAAGGTCTGAGTTCTTTCCTTTCTAGTTCATTGGGGAAGTTCATCTCCTTAGTGAAAACATACTGAAAAACTGAGTTTCTTCATTCCTCTTGTTGGGAAGTTAAACTGAACCTGAAACATATTCAGTTACCTTTGGTGAGCAAAAACAAAGTATCAGTTGCTGTTTGTTAGTGCCTCACTGTTTTCATATATTTCATGTAATGTAAGGCTTAGACAAGCAGTTGTTCTTTGAGTATAGTATGCACGCCAGATTTTGGCTGGGAATATGTCTTGCTACTAGGTGTTTTCAATAAATGTAACCCTTATTTTAAGAATGGTATTTGTATTTGTGTTTCTGAACAATAGTAACCTAGCAGTTTAGTTCCTTTTCATATCAGTGTTCATTTCAGGAGCAAAAGTTTTGCATAAATATACTCCACAGTTTCATGTATTTTTATATTGTCTGTGAAGACTATTGAGACTATATTTTTTTAATTCACTGAAAATTTAAATGATTTTCTCAGTATCATTACCTACATAGTATGATAAAGTCTAGGTGTTAATTTGTTATTTTCTATCTAAAAGAAATAATGATCGTTAATGGCTAACATTTTTCTAATACTAAGTCCCAAGTACTTTGTTACACTTATGTAATAATTCATTAAATCATTAAACTTTATGAAACAGAGTTTAGGAAATCAAGACATGGGGAGATTAAGTAACTTGCTCAAGGCCACTTAGCTAATAAGTTCTAACTCTAGTATATGAATTCAGAGCCCATGTCCTAATGCTGCTTCTTAAGAAATTCGACATAAAATTATTTTAGGATTTTAAATATGCAGAAATTACTAAATACAAACCTTAAATTGGTTTTAAGATACAATAAGAAAATATGTTAAAGACATACTGTTAATCATATGGTATTTTTTTCCTCTCTCCAGAATATTATTACAGAACTCTGTCACAGTGTCCGCACACCAGATTTGGATAAATGGGAAGAAATTAAAAAACTGAAAGCATCTCTATGGGCCTTGGTTTGTAATAAACACTTCTGTAAGATCTTCTTAATTTTTAGATTTTACTCATTTTCCTGTTAATATTAAATAAATAAAAATAATTTTATTTGGAACGTGTTCTTAGTATTCTAAAGCAAAGATTGTTCCTGCCCATTTAAATATTATTTTATGTTGGAAAATAAATGATTAAACTGTTAGTTTTCTTGCTGAGACAGATGGAACTTTAATTCCTAAAGTTCCTTATGTGAGGTTTTTTTCACAGTTCTTTCTCTCTTATAGACGTGGTTAAATTTTTTGGTTTTTTGGGTAGCTTTCCAAATCTCTTGAAGGAGTTAGTCTTGTAAATATATTTGATATGTGATTTCTTTTCTTTTAGGGAAATATTGGCTCATCAAATTGGGGTCTCAATTTGCTACAGGAAGAAAATGTGATTCCAGATATACTAAAACTTGCAAAACAGTGTGAAGTTCTTTCCATTAGAGGGTGTGTCATTTAACTCACATCTTTCTGAAGTATATATTTTTGTTCACAGATGAGTATGAGGGAAGAGTATTTTATGATTGCAGTTTTTCAGTGCATCAGGTTAAACATCTTAAGGAACTCCTTGTTTATTAATATTATTGATATTTTATTCTTATCATTGTAATATTGACATTTACCTTGCAGATAAACAGAGTATAGTGTGTCCAAATAATCTAGTAGTGCAAATATTCCAAATTTATTTCATAAAAGCTAATGTATATATATTTTTTCCCTGATCACAATATGTTCTTTTAGATTTTTTCCTTGTAATTAATATTTTTATTATGAAGGTTTTCATGTTATTTTTAATGGCTATTAAAGAAAGCGCAAATGTACATATAGCAAACTAATATTTTATGGTTGCTTTAAGAAATCTCAGTTTGGAATTATAAACTGTCATTACTGTATCTTTTACTTACAGGACCTGTGTATATGTGCTTGGGCTCATAGCCAAAACCAAACAAGGCTGTGATATTCTAAAATGTCACAACTGGGATGCTGTAAGGCACAGTCGCAAACATCTGTGGCCAGTGGTTCCAGATGATGTAGAACAACTCTGTAATGAACTCTCATCTGTTCCAAGCACTCTGAGTTTGAACTCAGAGTCAACCAGCTCTAGACATAATAGTGAAAGTGAATCTGCGCCATCAAGTGAGTATTGTGACAGGGTCATAATAAAGTTAGCCGAAACTAACACTTGTGATATCGAAATTTAAATGAATTTTACATTCTTAATTTACTTTTCTCTGAGATAATTTGGCAGTAATAGTGTCTTGGAGAATGCATATCTTTTCACAACAGGGAATATAGTTACCAGCCTACATTGTTCTCTCCCTTTGCTTTCTAAATAGGCCTTGGAAAAGGCTTATAGAGTTTACTTACAGAGTTAAATAATAAGCCATGTCCCAGAAGACCCATTCCCCTTTTTTGCAATTTCTAATAAGTAAATGTTTATTCATCTACTTTCTTCATTTACCTAATTCTTTTGTTCATTTTTC
This sequence comes from Phocoena phocoena, assembly GCF_963924675.1. Classification (NCBI taxonomy): domain Eukaryota; kingdom Metazoa; phylum Chordata; class Mammalia; order Artiodactyla; family Phocoenidae; genus Phocoena; species Phocoena phocoena. The sequence goes on along the minus strand of NC_089221.1, from coordinate 32,351,582 downwards.
AGATATAGGGTTGTTGAACTAGAATATATTTAAGAGATATTATATTCATATACTCATCTTTGAAAGAAGAGCTAAATTTTAAAATTAGCGAAACTGTTAAAAGATGGAGTATCAAAAATCAATTAAATGAAAAATGGTTTGCGGTTTTAAGCCCTGTGCTAAATGCTACTAGGTGCAGAAAATTTTAGACACTTTTTTTTTTAAAGAAGATAGTGCAATATTTATCAAACCATATTTCACCAGATCTAAGATACCATAAATTATAATATGCACCACTGTTTAAGAAAAAAAAAAATGCTGCCTATTGCAAGATGCATGCTGATTTTAGAGATTTTAAGTGTGAAAAATGTGCATCTTAGAATTGGCAAAATATGGAAATACAGTGCAGTGTGCAAGTTTAAGATTTTATTTTGCCTTCTTTCAGAATATATTTGAAGTAATTTATAACTATTCAACAGAAAATTAAAAATAAAAATAGAATAAAATCCCATAGATGTCATTAGGCACCTGGATTGAGTCTTTTATTAGAGGCCCTGAATTTAGATGAGTTTCTTAGTTTCTAAGGCAAAGTGAGAAATAAATATAATTGGTTTAAACATGAATTTAAAATGTTGTGACTCGGTTCTTTGTAAGTATAGTTTGCTTAAGATTGGACATTCATTTCTTATAAGATTGATTTTTCTTGCCTGTTGTGATTTGAGGAATAAACCACCAGGAATCTGTACCAACTGAGTAAATATCCAGGGTCAAGTCTCCTTTTTGCCTTTAATTTTATCTTGAATATTTGGAGGGTTTGGAAACTCACTGAGATAACAGAAACTTTATGCAAGCTGTGACATAATGAGTTCTGTAGTTTTTCTTTGGAAATAACAGAAGATCATCTAATGACAAATTTTATATTTTATTCAAGGACAAATTCTGGGTCTCAAGGAAGCTCTTTTTATGTGGCTCAGCAGTCTAACTCTTTATTTTTGAAAAATTTTTCCCCAGGTGACTATTAAAAATTTCCTGAATTATGTCACTAATAGTTACTATGATTATTTGTCCTTTTTTATCTGCTTTTATTAATCCTTTGATCATAGGTATGTTCATAATGGAAGATGACCGGTTTGGCAGCAGCTCTACTAGTACATTTTTCCTTGATATCAATGAAGATGCAGAGCCAGCATTTTATGATCGATCTGGACCTATGAAGGATAAAAATTCATTCCCTTTCTTTGCTTCTAGTAAACTTGTGAAGAATCGTATCTTAAATTCGCTTACTTTGCCTAATAAAAAACATCGTAGTAGCAGTGATCCAAAAGGAGGGAAACTGTCATCTGAAAATAAGACAAGCAACAGGCGGATCAGAACGCTTACAGAGCCCAGTGTTGACTTTAATCATAGTGATGATTTCACACCCATATCCACAGTACAGAAAACATTACAATTAGAAACTTCATTTGTTGGGAATAAGCACATTGAAGACACTGGTAGTACTCCAAGTATTGGAGAGAATGACTTAAAATTCACCAAGAGTCTTGGTACAGAGAATCACAGAGAAAACACAAGCCGAGAGAGATTAGTTGTAGAAAGTTCAGCGAGCTCACATATGAAGATACGTAGCCAAAGTTTTAATACAGACACTACAACAAGTGGCATAAGTTCGATGAGCTCAAGTCCTTCACGAGAGACAGTAGGTGTAGATGCTACGACTGTGGACACTGACTGTGGAAGTATGAGTACTGTGGTAAGTACTAAAACTGTTAAGACAAGCCACTATTTGACGCCACAGTCTAACCATCTCTCTCTCTCTAAATCAAACTCAGTGTCCCTGGTGCCTCCAGGTTCTTCTCATACACTTCCTAGAAGAGCACAGTCCCTTAAAGCACCCTCTATTGCTACAATTAAAAGTCTAGCAGACTGTAACTTTAGTTACACAAGTTCTAGAGATGCCTTTGGCTACGCTACACTGAAAAGATTACAGCAGCAAAGAATGCATCCATCCTTATCTCATTCTGAAGCTTTGGCGTCTCCAGCAAAAGATGTGCTGTTTACTGATACCATCACCATGAAAGCCAACAGCTTTGAGTCCAGGTTAACACCAAGCAGGTGAGCAAATATACATTTTAAAATGAACAATAATGTTTGCATTTTAACAGACTTAAATGTAAAGCATTAGCCAGGTTTTACATCTACGTAAACCTCAGAACTGACCTATTATAATTGTTTACTATAGTAGGCTATAAGCTCCTAGTTACCCGATATGATTTGAAATGGATTCTTGCAGCTGCGAGGGGGGAAAAGAAACTCCTTTAGGTCCTGAAAATAAACATATATGCTTTACAATGACACATAAGTCACAAGCTTTTTTTTATTTATTTCTCGCTTCTGCAAGGATCGATTTTAAAAAGAAGCATGTCGGGGGAATCAGGAGCTTAAGACCTACAATAACAAACAACCTTTTCAGGTAGGTCAATTTAAGGCTCCAAAAGTTGACTTTTTTTTTTTTTTTTTAAGATAACTGAAAATTTCAGTATAATTCTTTTCAGTTTAAGTAGCTGTGATTATTAAGTAGGAACCAAGTGAACATTAAATGAATTACTTGGCCCTCAGAATTCAGCAATAGCAGTTTGCCTGTGCTCAGGAGCATTTGGGAGATTTCTATGCCATATCTAAAGATTATATCAAGCTGGTCAAAGTAGTAGATTTTACCTATAAAAGATATGCAGTGTTAAATTTTATTGTTGCAAAAATTTCTATACCTTCCTTTTTTGTTGGACCAAATACTTCTAAAAACTTTCTTTAGTTTTAGATTGTTCATTTTCATTTATTAAATGGATTAGTATTTGTCAAGTACTGAGACTAGTGCCTAGCACATATAAGCACTCAATGAAAGTTAGCTGTTATCATCATCATCATCATCACTATTATTATTGATAGTTATTTCTTTCATGTAATCCATTTGGCTCTTATATAACCAAATTCTTAAGTTTTTAAGCAATTTTGTTTCAGGAATGTTAACACATTTAGTAGAAGAGATCCCTTGTAGCAAATAATAAATTATATTCCCTTTGGTAGAATTTCATAAATTATGCAGTAATGTCTTATCTACCTGACAGCCTCATCCCTCCCAACAGCTCACTAGTATAAACCTATGCAGTGAACTTCACAGATTTTATTCAAAGGAAGTACCTCTGACCCACATTCATAGTTTGTTGATGTTTATTCTAACAAGTTTGTATATCAGATTTTCAGGCCTATGGAAGCAACAGTTATAAGCTTCTACTGGTAGGGACACTGTGACAGGAAAGGAGAGCTGATAAAATTGGTGGCAAAGGAGGAAACTTTTATACTACAACGAAGTATTTGGAAACTCAGAGACTACAGCAGCTAGTAGCATTCAGCCAGGGGCAGTAATGTAGCACACCAAAATAAGCAGTAAGGGTACCACCATCTTAGAGCTCAGTACAATAACCAAAGTGCTGTTAACTCTGAAGCACCCAGTTAGGGTTATTCTGTCTCACTGAAGCAGGCATTTCTATCTAAACTGATTAAAGCACAGATAAAAAGTTTCATTGCTTAAATATTCATTAGAATAAACCAGAAACAACTATTCCAAATCACTATTTCCTAATCATTCTGGGTTCTTAGGATCTTATTTCCTGTATTCTCTGTTAGATCAAGAGAAGGATATTTGGAAATCTTACTCCTGGAATAAAATGCCAAGTTATCAGCACTATAAAGGATTAATAGATGTTTTTAATTTCTTGGGAGGGGAAAAAAAAAGAAAAAGCAGTCAAGAGAAACAGAAACAGCTGTACAGAGGCATGAGGCTTAACAAAAATCTCATATTGGTCAAATCTGTCACTTATTCTTCAAACTGTGTTTAGTACTTAACTGTGTACTGGGTTCCAGGGAGGAAAAAATTGTGTAGACATTAGTCTTCCTATTCCCACTTGTTTCCTTTGGTTAGTTCAGAGAAAATGAAAATGATGGACGATAACTACACATTTACTGTAAAATAATAGTTTGGAATCTAGGCTGAGAAGATTTTTTTCTTTCTTATAAAATTAGAAGAGTAGTCATACTGATACCTATGGTATAATGGTTAGCATGAATCCAGCATTCTTAAAAACCATATCTTACTGAGTATTTCCTTGGGGCATAGCAGAAAAAACACTGAAGTAGGAATCCTTAATCTTGAGTTATAATCCTGGCACTGAATGAGTGAACTTGGAAAAAGTTCCATAAATTATGCTATAATGTCTCATCTGCTTGGAATTCAAAAGTTTTGCAAGCCTCATCAATGCAGAACAAACCCAGGCAAACCTCTCAATTGTTTACCATGGTAAATCTGTATGGTAAAGTTCATGAATTTTGCAGTATGTAGGCCTCAATTGCCTAATCTAGTGGAGATTGGACTAGATCAAGTGGTTTTAAGCTTTTTTTAAATGTCGCTTTTTAAGTAGAGAAACCTTTCTTCACAAAAACATTGCTATGGAAACCCAAAACGTAGAATATGTAAAAACAGAGCTATTCTGGTTGAAATAGGTATTGTGGAGGTGAGTATTCCAGTAATTTCTTCCCCTTCACTCCAGTAGTCTTTGAAGAGTTCTGTGGAATCACAGAGGTATAACAGAGTACAATTTAAAAACTACTGACCTATTTTATAAAATTTGTAAATTTCAATTATGAGTGGTTTTTAGGTGGAAATTCGTAGAAATCAGTGGGTTTTGCTATGATAATTTTAATAGCTACTATTTATAAAACATTATTTTGTGTTCTTTTCAAAATAATTCTTCATTTTAATACCAGGGTATGTTATTACATTTTAAATGACTTGAGTTTTCAAATAGCAGTATACATATAGTGTGGAACCTTGTGTACTGCCTTGTATATACAAAGCAGGCGTATGATAAATATCTTAGCATGTCTGTTGCATGAATAAAAATCTGTATAAGAAAGGTGTATCTTATGGAAATGTCATTATTCTATGTTATGGAATCACTGGTAAGGAATGCATTGAGGAAATATCAGTGCTTCATATAAAACTGTCTCTTGTAATATTTATATATGATACCATTTTTACTGTTTTTTTTTAGATGTGTACTTTATTTTAATTCTTGGCTGTGTTGGGTCTTCGTTGCTGCGCACGGGCTTTTCTCTAGTTGTGGCGAGCGAGGGCTACCCTTTGTTGCAGTGCACAGGCTTCTCATTGTGGTGGCTTCTTTTGTTGCGGAGCACAGGCTCTAGGGTGCACGGGCTTCAGTCGTTGTGGCATGCAGGCTCTAGAGCTCAGGCTCAGTAGTTGTGGCGCACGGGCTTAGTTGCTCTGTGGCATTCCCCGACCAGGGGTCAAACCCGTGTCCACTGCATTGGCAGGTGGATGCTTAACCACTGCATCACCAGGGGAGTCCCATTTTTACTGGTTTGTGTCTGTCTTCTGTGTTACAAAATCTTATGTTGATAAAGTAATTACCACACAAAGAATAAGTGATTATCCTTACTTTAATAAAAATAATCTTAAATAGAATTAGTAGACGTGCCCTTACTTGTATGATAGCAAATCTAGCAGTCTCAAATGGTTGTGAAGTTAGTTCTTGGATAATACCTCTGTTTTCTGAGGTCAGTTTTTAATTTATTTTTTACTGCTAGATGTTGAAAGTTATCTTAATTGCTCACCTTTTCACTTTTACCTGGGAGACTGTAACAGTTGTTTTTGGTCAACAGTCAACATTACTGACGACCCTTTATATATCAATTTATAAGAGAGAAATATTTTCAAGTATTCATATGTTCTCAGTAAATAAGATGGCACTCTTTAGTACTTGACTAGCTTCCTTTCTTTTATGAAGGTATGAAAATAAATTATAATTCTTAATGTGATTGCTGTAACAAATCAAGAAACTAATATAGTTTTTTTAATGGTATTATAGGTTCATGAAAGCTTTAAGTTATGCTTCGCTAGATAAAGAAGATTTATTAAGCCCTATTAACCAAAATACCCTGCAGCGATCCTCCTCAGTGAGGTCCATGGTGTCCAGTGCAACATATGGTAGCTCAGATGACTATATTGGTCTTGCTCTTCCAGTAGACATCAATGATATATTCCAGGTATCATAAATTCTATTGTTTTCTTATGAGTTGGTTTACGGTTTTTTTCATATTCTATAACTGCTTATTAGAAATTATAATTTAGAGCAAATACTAATTTGGGGGAAGGTGGTATTTTTAGGCAGTGTTATTTAAAGAAATTTTACCATGAGAATTATTTCACTTTTCTCAACTATTCTATACTCTTTTATTTAGCATCTCTAAGTCCCCAGCACATTATCCTTCTCCTCACACTAAATCAGCATCTTGTTTGATTTCTTTACCAGTATATTCTCTATAGAAATTTTAATGCCTAATCTTGCTTTTTAGTCACACTTGACTTATTCCTTATTGTTTTTTAAATGAGATATAACTGACATATAACATTGTGTAAGTTTGAAATGTACAATGTATTCCTTGTTTTATTTAATCCTTGATCCTATTTATCCCAAACATGGCAGCCACATGTTGTGCTAATCCCATGAAATACTCACAAATCTCTAGAAGGTAGATAGTACTAAAGAATACACATTTGTTTAGAAGTGTAAAAACATTTTAGATAAATTCTAAAATAATTATTTTAATATCCATTTAAGTCACCAAGAATAGATAAGGACCTTAAGGGTTGTATGCTATTTTGTCAAGTTTTGGTGATTTAACCTTCTTCAGTATCTTTTCATTATAGGTTCATGTGCTATAGTAATTCTGTTTAAATTACATTTCGTTTAATTATGCTAATATACATAAAGTGAATTTTTATAACAGGACTTACCATGACATATCTATTTTAGGTAAAGGATATTCCCTATTTTCAGGCAAAAAACATACCTCCACATGATGATCGAGGTGCAAGAGTGTTTGCCCATGATGCAGGAGGTAATGCATGGTTTTTGTTCTCTTTATATTAAAAAGAAAATTCTTTTCAGTAGGATGACACTAAAAATTCAGGTATACTTACTTTTGGGTCAACTTAAAAAATTATAGCAAAATAATTGTTTGAGTCAATTTAAATTAAACCACAGTATTTTTTTGCGAGAGACTTAAAGTGTTTTTCCAACTAACAAGCCTCTCAAGAAGACAAAGACCAGATCAGTTGCTTCTGTTTTAAACAAACAATACATGAAAAAATTTTAACACTTACACTCATAGGTCTAAGCAACAGCTGTTTGGGGAAAGGAGAGAGAGAAAAATGTACTTATACATTACATGATTTCTCTTTGCTATGAGCTGTGGTATTTTAATTAATATATGCGTATCAGCCACAAATTTAAAGCTTTAAAATCTTGATGATTTTTTCTTAACAAGGACCTCTTTAGACTCAGAATTATTACTTTTCTTTACGCAAATATTAAGAATTGATTACACAAATATTAAGAATTGAAATGATAACCTAATTGTATAATCTTAATTTTTTATTTTGTATTTAAAACCCCATATTAAAGTACTATATCTGCTGATGTTAATTATTTTCATAATTTAAAGCAAATTATCCTGTTTTTCTCCCCAGTTAAGGTTAGATTTTGAATCATAAAAGGAGTTCTGGTTTTCTTCCCTAATTTCCCTTCTTTAAAATTTCACATAGTTTAAGGCACCTTGAAAGAGGTGTCATTGATACCATCTTCATCAGATTATGTTTTATATTTACTTATGCACAGGTCTTCCATCTGGAACTGGAGGTCTTGTAAAAAACTCTTTTCACTTGCTACGACAGCAGATGAGTCTTACAGAAATAATGAATTCAATCCATTCAGATGCTTCTCTGTTTTTAGAAAGCACAGAAGACACTGGACTACAGGAACATACAGATGATAACTGCCTTTATTGTGTCTGTATTGAAATTCTGGGTTTCCAGCCCAGTAACCAACTGAGTGCAATATGTAGTCATTCAGGTGAGTGATTATGTCCTTCAAGATGAACCCACCTGCCTTTGAATCTGCTCCAGTCACAAGTCATCTCCCAGCCCGATTGATCATCCCTCTTACTCCATTCGCATTACCTCAGCCTTAGTACGGTCACTCAGCATCTCCCTGTGGGAATGTTAGTAAGTTTGTCTCCAGTTTTTTCCCCTTCCAATTCATCTTTCATACTACTGCCTTGGATTAGGCTGTTGACAGTTTTTTTTACTGCCTATTCAAGTCCAGCACACAAGACTCTGTGTGATCTGTCTACTGTTTTTTTTACCATTCTCCTATCTTATAATTGATACACTGCTACTGACTAGATGTTTTTTGAACAGACTGCTCTTTTTCATGGTTCTAGGCATGAAGAGTGTGTTTTCTCTACTGTTCCCTCTTGCGCCTTCTCCTCCTCACACACATGCAAGCTCACACACAGTCCATTTGGCAAGCCCACCTCATCCTCAGAGTTGGGGCTGTTTTATCTTCAAAGCTTTCTGTGACCCTCTTAGTCGTATGTTGACACTTCTTCCTCTTTACTTTCATTGCTCTTTGTACATAGATCTCTTATGATAATTATTGCTTGGTTATTTTTTTCCCTTCTACTCAATAAGTTCCTTCAAGGTATGGTCTGTTGTGCCTTTTCATTTTTATTTTCTAATACTCAGCTGCTTACTGCTTTATATACTAGGCACTCAATATTTTTTTGGTGAGGGAGTGAATGAATCAGATCCGGATTCAGCTTTTTTATAAGTATGTGTAGATAGCTTTTCTTGGTGAATATCACTTAGACACCCTCAAAAAAATCTAGTGATAACCAAAGTTCTCTGGGTCATTCATCCACGTTTCTCCATGGCATCCTGATTCAGAACTTCCCAGCTGATGGGTTGCAGCACACTGTGGTACCACATCCACAAATAGGATATGGATGTGCTGAGAGATTAATCCCCTCCGTGGCTCCATGCCCCAGTCGGGCCTGGGTTTGACAAACCCTTGGACTAGGCACTTACCACTGTGAACAGTCCTGTCCAGGGACCCAGAGTGCTATAATTATTTTCATTTTCTGTGAGCGAAAGGTTTGGGCATTATTGTTCTGATGTATTGTACACAGTAAAGAAGATGCTATTTAAAATCATTTGTCTATACATTGTTTATGATATTTTAGTTCTTCTAAGTTCTGTTTCTTCATTTACTCATTCAACAAATACTTATGAAGCACTTACTGTGGAGTTTTGCTATGTAAGTGTTTTCTCTTTATTTATCAAACGAGATAGGGAAGCCAGCTCCCTAATTACCCAGTCACAAGACAGTCCCAGCTAGTTCTAATCCATTTGTGATTACTGAGCTAGTAATCAAGTGGCGTCACATCAAGTGTGGGACTTGTGGAAGACTTGCTGCAGTCAGCAAGGCTCTCACCTTGGCACAGGATCAGAACCCCTCCACCTGTTCTAGTGATACGAAGTGGGGAGGAGAATAACTCTTAATTGGGAAGTGATTACAGTTTACTATTGATACCCCTCTTGGAGGTATGAAGGGAGGCAGGCTAATTGTTAAAAAGTCACTGAACCTCTATGGATTTATGCATTCAACTTAATGTTTATTACATCACTACTGTGGATCAGGCATTAAACTAGATGCTAGGAAAACAACTGAGAGAGAGAAAAATAGATATTATTCTTACACTCTTTGAGCTTTAATCCAATGGAGAAGGAAATGGATTGACTGACCACTCGATCAATCAGTACACAAATATTAATATAAATACTGCATTTGTAACAAACGCCATCAAGGGTAGGTACATGGTATTAACAAAGGAATATAACCAAGTAGGCAGATCAAAGAAGAGACTTCCGAAGAATTGCTGTTGAGCTGTGGTTGAAAGAATGAATAGAACCTAAGTGAAGACAGGAGTATAGAGAATTTTGAGGGAGAGGAAGCAGCATGAGCAAAGGTCTTCTCTGATGGGAGCAAGTATGGGAAGTAGGAAGGACTAAAAATACACCTGTGGGAATAGAGCTCAGAAAGCAAAGGGAGAGGAAATACAGAATCAGCCTAGAAAAACGGGTAGGGACCAAGTCCTGCAGAGCCCTTCCTACCCAAAGTGTGGTCAGCAGACCAGCAGCATCAGTATCACCTGAGCACTTATTAGAAATGCAGACTCTGCCCCACACGCAGAATCAGAATCAGCATTTTAACAAGATGCCCAGGTTATTCATGTACACATGAATGTTTGAGAAGCACTGGTATCAGCCATATTAAGTATTTTGTGTATCAGAAAGGAGATGTCTTTATTTTCCTTGGCAGATAATTAAAAAATAGTTCCTATACTATTTTTTTAAATTGAAGTATAGATAATTTACAATATTTGTGTTACTTTCAAGTGTACAGCAAAGTGATTCAGTTGTGTGTGTGTATGTATATTCTTTTCTAGATTCTTTTCCATCATAGGTTATTACAAGATATTGAATATAGTTCCCTATGCTATACAGTAGGCCCTTGTTGTTTACCTATTTTATATATAATAATGTGTATATATTAATCCCAAACTCCTAATTTATCCCCCCCATCCCCTTTGGTAACCATTGTTTGTTTTCTATGTCTGTGAGTCTATTTCTGTTTTGTAAATAAGTTCATTTGTATCATTTTTAGATTCCACATGTAAGTGGTACCATATATTTGTCTTTCTCTTTCTGACTTAATATGATAATCTCTAGGTCCATCCATGTTGCTGCAAATGGCATTATTTCATTCTTTTTCATGGCTGAGTAATATTCCATCTTCTTTATCCATTCATCTGTTGATGCACATTTAGGTTGCTTCCATGTCCTGGCTATTGTAAATAGTGCTGCTATGAACATTGGGGTGCATGTATCTTTTCCAATTAGAGTTTTCTCTGGATATATGCCCAGGAGTGGGATTGCAGGATCACATGGTGACTCTGTTTTTAGTTTTTTAAGGAACCTCCATAGTGGCTGCACCAATTTACATTCTCACCAACAATGTAGGAGCATTCCTGTTTCTTCACAGTCTCCAGCGTTTACTGTTTGTAGACTTTTTAATGATGGCCATTCTGACTGGTGTGAGGTGATACCTTGTAGTTTTGATTTGCATTTCTCTAATAATTAGTGATATTGAGCATCTTTTCATGTGCCTGTTGGCCTTTTCATTGCCATCTATATGTCTTCTTTGGAGAAATGTTTATTTAGGTCTTCTGCCCATTTTTTGATTGGGTTGTTTGGGTTTTTTTTTTTTTTTTGATACTGAGCTATATGAGCTGTTCGTATATTTTGGAAATTAATCCCCTGTCAGTAGCATTGTTTGCAAATATTTTCTCACAGTCCATAAGTTGTCATTTTGTTTATGGGGTGTTTTTTTTGTTTTGTTTGTTTTGTTTTTTGCTGTGCAGAAGCTTTTAAGTTTAATTAGGTTTATTTTTGTTCTTATTTCAGTTACTCTAGGAGACAGATCCAAAATATACTACTGCAATTTATGTCAAAGAGTGTTCTGCCTCTGTTTTCTTCTAGGAGTTTAGGTCTTTAATCCATTTTGTGTTTATTTTTGTATATGGTGCCAGGAAATGTTCTAGTTTCATTCCTTTACATGTAGCTGTCCAGTGTTTCCAGCACCACTTATTGAAGAGACTTTCTTTTCCCCATTGTATATTCTTGCCTCCTTTCTCGTAGATGAATTGACCATAAGTGCATGGGTTTATTTCTGGGCTCTCTATTCTTTTCCCTTTGTCTATATGTTATATTTCTGTTTTTGTGCCAGTACCATATTGTTTTGATTACTGTAGCTTTGTAGTTATAGTCTGAAGTTGTCCCCCCTCTACTATGTAATGATCATTTTAAAGGGATGTCAGGACTTGAACACAAGACTTTTCATTCTTTGAAACTTTCAGTCTGGTGGTAGTGTTGGTAGTGGTAGTTGTTCAAAAAATGTTAAAGCTCAATGGAAAGGCTATTAGGATATTTCCTAACATTTTATTCTGTGTCTACCACCTTTACAGATACTTGTGCATTGTATTTTTTAGTGTGCAAGGCAACATGTTGGCCTTTCAACATTTAGTATTATATGTTTCTTTTGGGTCCACTTTTATGTATACCACCACATTTGCCCTAGTGTAGCTAACCAACTGAGTGGGAAACCTTCTAAGTGTTGTAGACCAGTCCATCTGTGAAAGAGAGAGCACTGGAAAAAAAATCAGCTAACTATAAAAGATAATGGCAAGAGATCAGTTTGAATGTCTAGGTTATTAAACTGACAAATTTGTGAGGAGTGGGTAGAAACTACATGGGGTAGGGGAGGGCCCTAAAGAGACAGTGGTGGTTTTCAAAATTATTTTAGCTGTAAAACCCATGTTTCAATCAAAATCTATACAAAAGCTCAGTGGTATGCAGATGAGGATGTAAGGGGAACAGTGGGGTGGCACTCCATCTACTAGCCTTGCCCAAGTATAAAATTGGGGGTAGAGGAGGCTAGGAAATGCCAGGGCTTCAAGAAACACTGAAGACCCCTGGTGTAAACAAAGCAGAGTGTGAGTTTTGGTATCAAGGAGACTTAGGCTCAAAGCCAAACTTTTCCATCTTATTAGTTATCTGATCTTGGGCAATCTACTTAGTTTCACTGAGCTTTTAATTTTTTCTTAAATCTCTAAATAGGAATAACGATACCTGCCTTATGGTGTGGTTTTGGTACTTACTAACATGTAAGATTAACATTCAGTAGGCTCTCTGTTAATGGTAACTCACAGTAAGTTGTTTATGTTAGAAATAATATTCTTTCATAAATTCTGATAGGTCAGTTAGAATGATCTTACTGTGCCCCTAAGGAAAATCTCCTTGTTCATTTCATTTTACATCCCTGCTGCCAAGGGGAACTGGTGATCAGGTGGGTATATCTACCAGAGACAGAGCTCCTCACAGAAATTCTTAATGTTTTTCATAAAGAATTGTTTCAGCATTTCAGATAAGCTATTTGGCGACTTGACTACTTTCTGATAGGAAAAATTGAGCTTATGATTTTTCTTAATTAACCCATATGGACTTACGTGATTTTTTGCTTAGAGCTTTTTGTTCTTTCCCACATATAGTGGCTGGAGTCAGCCTTATGCCCAGATACAGGGAATAAAGAAGGTATCCAGTTTCTTAGAGTCTCGTCTGTCCTATGCTTCATGTCTCCATTTTTAATTAAAAGATAAAATAAGGCTGAGCTAGAATATTGTTAATTAAAAAGAGAGGAAGCAGTAAAAGCAAACAACTACAGTGAAGAAACTAAACATCAATCACATAGATAAAATGGTTCAGTTTATGGACATAATACTTCATCCAAATTAAAAATAATCTTGAAATAAAATGTGTTGAGTAAAAGTATAAGTATCATTGCATTGAATACTTTTTAAGAGAAGATAGAAAATAAAGGTCCCTAAAAGTCAGTATCATCAATATAGTATGCACAGTTTTGCCTTCAGCGGAGTCCTAGACATCACCTTCCATGCATAAGAAGAAGGAGGCCAACTAGCTGGTCCTTTCCCAGTTTCAAGAAGTTTTGGTTCTCCTTATTGTGCCAATTTATAAATAGTGCCTATATTCTACCCACTTGTTCTCTGAAGTTTCCATTTAGCACATGTAATTATTTCATTAAAAAATTTATTCATATGGTTTATAGCAGGTTTTACACAAAAAAATACCCCATGTAGTAAAAGCCTTCTGTTATCACTATACTTAGGATGCTTTTTCACGTCTTCCAGTGGGAGAAACTAATTCTTTTGGCCTGGCTTAGTTAGACTCATGATTTTTTTTTTTTTTTTTTTAATGAGAATGAATGATATCTTTAGAAATAAGATGTGGTTGTAACAGGTTAGAAATGTTAGGAGTCATCACTGGTTGAAGGTGAGGCTGAAATGAATTAGTTTATAACTTTTCAGAAACATGTTGATTGAAAGAAGTATAATTTTCTTATTGTTCCTTGCACTGGAATATTTTGTCATTTTACTCCCTGGCAAGCTCATCAACTGAGTCTAAAATAACATAGTCATCTCTTACCTGGTTATTCAGCATTGCTGGTTTTTAAGTACATCTTTAGTTCTCAGATCTTTTGGCAGTAGTTTTATATTTTAAATCAATGTATAATTTAAGTACCATACATTACTTTTAAGTGCCTGACAGATGCATGATTTCCTTAATATTAAAGCTATGCTAAATTGATTTTCTGAGGAACCAAAGCATATTCCGCTTAGTACTATGTAAATATTAATCTTAGGAAGTGCTTAAAGATGAGATGAGGTGGTGATATCTATTCTGTTGAAAACAGCATAGGGAGAGGTAGTGTGTGTTTACATTGGTCTAGTTTCCTGGACTTTTTAAAAAGCTTTTTTAAAAGCTCTTTTTAATACTCTGACAATGTGTTGTAGTGGAAAGAGGACTGAACTAGCTATCAAGAGGTCTCACCTTCTGGCTGAGTGTGTCTCTTCTCTCTCAATCTCTTTTGTAGCTACTGAGGTTGCATGATTTTCTGGGTTGCCCAATGTTACTTCCTAAAAGGATAACCAAAGACTTTCTGATTTCCATTTGCTCTAATCACTTCAAGTGCTCAGGAAATTTTTAAATAAAAAACATTGATGTCATTTTAACAGCACTAAGATGTTTGGTTGACCTTAAAATCCCATCTAGGAGTATACCTTAGCAATGCATGGGTAGTATAGTAAATTTAACTCTAAGGAAGGAACTGATAAGCCCAGGGAACTGTGATTCTAATATTGGTAATTATTAAATGGTGGGAACAACAAGTGATAGAATAATAGATACAGTATAATCCCACTTATACACCAAAAGAGCAAGAAAGAGAAATTTAAAATAGCAAATATGTGAATTTTTATATATTTAAGAGAGGGGTATTTAGTTTGGGGGTGGGAGGGATGGGAGAGGGGGTAGATAAGGTACCTTCATTTTTTCTTCTGTATACATCTTTATTTGAATTCTTTAAATAAACACATATTTATGTATTTTTTATAATTTAGGAGTATAAAATTTTATGTATAAATGTCTTTAGAATTTAACAAATTTTACTATCTGAGTGGTCTGAATTTACTTTGAAAATCTTCATCAGGGAAAATAATTATTGAAGACTGGAAAGAGATTACAAGGAATCATCTCTTCTTTAGTATACAGTGCAAGCATAGGAATTAAGCCATTATGATCTGTTAATTGATTTAATTTTTTCTTCAGACCTTCAAGACATTCCATATTCTGATTGGTGTGAGCAGACTATCCATAATCCCTTAGAAGTAGTTCCCTCTAAATTTTCGGGCATTTCTGGATGCAGTGATGGAGTGTCTCAAGAAGGATCAGCCAGCAGCACCAAAAGCACAGAATTGCTACTAGGTAAGTTTTCAGATTTAAATCCAAGTCCTGTTAATATAACTATACTTAGTCTGTTGTTGTAGATACATACTGTTAATTAAAGTTGTCTCATAACTATGAAAAGTCAGTTTTACTGATGTATGTTTAGATAACTGTTGCACCTATATCAGCTGCTGATACATACCCTCTTAGCTATCTGCTTTCATTAGAAAGAATTTTGCTCCCAAAATGATTATCAGGTCACATGCAATTTATCTCAGTTTTATATATTTGGTAGAGTTGAAAAAACAAATTCCATGAGTTATAATACTTTTCTATTGTGATATAGATAAAATATTTTAATCTTCTCTTCAGGTGTTAAAACAATTCCAGATGATACACCAATGTGCCGTATACTCCTTCGCAAAGAAGTTCTGAGATTAGTCATTAATTTGAGTAGTTCAGTTTCAACTAAATGTCATGAAACTGGGCTTTTAACGTAAGTAAGCTATGAGCATGAGTATTCTTTGTTCTGCTTTTTATGGTGAAAAAGATATTTGAAATACTTCAAAAGTTAGACTAATTAGCTTACATCAGTGGTTCTCAACTGCATGGCATATCTGAGTGAGACTAGATTTTCTTTACATACGTCAACCAAACTAGCGTACGGTTACAAATTGAATGCAGAAGCAGGTATGTGAATCCAGCTGTCTTCTATTCAGCCAGACTTTAAAGAGATCTGTAAAAATGTAAAACACTACCAATCTTCTCACTTTTTTAGTTTTGGAAAATATAGTTTTTTTTCATTACAGTATATGTATTTATGTTAACATGTAATAATTTTATTTTTTAAATGAATTAATAAATATTTTGAAATTTTCTGTTTTACTTTCTTGTATGGTAATTATTGATGGCTATCACCCACAAAAAATAAAATTTGTGGGGTTCTCAAGTAATTTTTAAGAAAGTAGGGGTATCCTGAGACCATAAAGCTTAAGAAAAGCTGGCATACATAAAAATAAGTGATATTTTCTTGGTTTAATTTTTCCCTATTTTTACTCCTTTCTTTTAATAAAAGTTGCAGAATTTTTATTGCTTTTCTAAATCACAGCAACATGATAAAAGAAAATTCAGGCAATCTTCAACATCTCTGATTTGCACTATTTAAAGCAGTGGTCCTCAAAAAAAAAAAAATGCACCTCAGGGTCTCCTGTGGGGCTTTACAAAATAATAGTAACAGAGATGCCAGGGTCCCACTGCAGACCTCCTGGTCAGAAGCTCTAAGTATAGTGTGTCCTTAATCTGTGCATTACCCCACACCACCACTGACTCTGAGATGCTCTGCCAGCTAAAAGCCACTGTTAAAGTTTGAAAGATTTAGAGAGAGAGCCCAGTCAAGGATATTAATAATTTCAGTCTAACTTTAAAAACTTATTTCTATTTTAAAACTTAGTTTTGAAAATACTTGAGTTATCCTAGGCTAATAAATAAATTTTGTAATTTCTCATGCCAGTGATAAAGAATATTTCTGACTTTCCAGGAAGTATTTGTGTTTTTATCATTTTAAGAGATAATCCCAAACTTAAAATAGCTAATGTAAGTGTGAGGTAGGAATATTTACTATTTTATATTCTTATGCCATCACCCAGATGTGCCACTTAATCAATATTTGGAGGAAAAAGATATTTTAAAAGTGATATTTTGAAAGAAAATAGCAAAGTCATTATTATAATTTTTATCACATCCTAGTCTTTTCTTCCATTTTAGAATTAAGGAGAAGTATCCTCAAACATTTGATGACATATGCCTTTACTCTGAGGTTTCCCATTTGCTGTCACACTGCACATTTAGACTTCCATGTCGGAGGTTCATACAAGAATTATTTCAGGATGTACAGTTTTTACAAGTAAGTAGGATTTGTACTTTTGAACTTTATCTTTCAAAAATAATTCTCTTTGAATTAAGTTAAAAGATTATATCTGTTGATACACTAGAAAGTCATTAATAATTTACCACTTCTTTTCTAGATGCATGAAGAAGCAGAGGCTGTCTTGGCAACACCACCAAAGGAACCTATAGTTGATACATCTGTTGAATCCTGACCTCATATTTATGATGTATATAGATGTATACTATATATATTCATATTTGTGGACTTCTAAAAGCCTCAGAAAATGCCGATTGACTGGGCAGCAGAGATAGGAGTATCTTCTCTACGCTGTTTCAGCAATTACTGGTACATGAGCAGTTGGAACTGCGGACTTCCCTAACCGAAACAACTTCCTCTCTCCCCCGTTGAGCCCTTTTAGGGGTTCATTGTTCATTACCACAGTTTTAAGAGTTTTAGTTACCATTGTATGCAAGAGCCAAGCACTGAATACCTACATAGGTTTTCTATTTTTTCATTTTAAGAGCATAATAACAGTGGAACAATAATAAGATATGCAGAAGCACCCTTCACACCGTTATTTCTGAATTCTTTTTTTAGGGTAAATATAAAGATGCCTTGTTTGTTAACTAATTTGTGGAAACTAGGAATCAGTGTCTCTGAGGGTGCATCCTATTAGCACAATGGGGTGTGCTGTAACTGCTGGTATTAGAGGGGGATCTTTGGCCCTTCCACTTTTTTCTTCATGTTTATAACACTACTTCAGAGGTTTGTAGCCTCACAGCGAAAGAAGAGCCTCAACAACCAGGACTTATAAATTATTTTTACATTACTAGACTTACATAAAGTTTCTTGTTTTCCATCTCTTCAGTTTTGTTGCAATGTGTTATTGTAGGCTATTTGAACTAATTAAGGTTTTTCACTACAGTTCCTGATTAAAATCAGAAAATTATTTTATAATTCAAAGTATTTTCCATTCATAGAATGCATATATTTTCAGTGGACTTCCATTTTCATCAGCTGCCCATATCACCATTTTAAACCGTAACTTGAACAAGCACTATTAATTTAGACCTAAAGCAAAAGAAAGCATTAAATAAGATCTTGCATCTCTTGAGGAAAAGATAAGTTTGCCTACAACTTATACATTCCATGGGAAAAGAAAAGCCATAGTTCCTTTTAAAAAATCATTAATGAAACTTACTATTACGATTAAAAATTGTAGTGAAAAGCCTTAAGTACCAAATTTTAAAGCAGCAGTAATTTAATTTTTATATCAGTGTTCTTGTTTTGCACAAACTACATGCAGTGATAGGTGAGTTTATGAGTACAGTAATTGCCTTTATCACATTTGCAAAATTAAGTTGATGAGGGCAAGGTTTTGTTTATTTGTGTGTTTCATTTGTGTATGTCTAAAAACTATTTGGAAATCTTTACAGGAATTAAACATATATGCAAATTTGTATATAAAAAAGCATGGCCATCCTCATTAGAATGCTTGTAAATGAAAGGATTATCTTTTTTGAGGTCTATATATAAATAGAAAAAAAATCCAGCTGGACTGATTAGGACCCTTTTTAATTCATTTGTTTAGACCATTTTTACAGTTATGCATCAGCTCTGACAGTCATAGTACATGGATTACTATCTTCCCATATTACAGATCCTTTTTATAATGGGCTTGTTCTTTGAGATCTCTGTAAAGAACCCTGTGAACTAGAAAATGTAACTCACAGAGATTTTTTTTTTTTTTTTTTTTAGTATACTGGCACTGAAAGTTCCAATTGGGATGAAGCATTTCATCTCACTTCATAACACCTCTTTGACTGCACTTCAGTGAATTGTTCTTATGTGCACTGTGTAGCAACTTACATTATAACAAAGCAGATAAGGGCTGTAAGCTTCTGCTTATGTTAAAAAGTGGTTCTTCAGATTTTCTTTCATAAAATACAATTGAAGATAAAAGAAATGCTTTTTTTTTTTAACTTTAATTTATCACTGAACCCAAGTGTTTATTTAAATGTTAACAGTACTTCTAAGAACGTTGCCTGTCACCTTGGTCTTTGGTCTTGGATGATTAAACTGCCTTCCAGAGAACCAATGTCAGAGATACTAGACCAAATAGTGATTAAAAACTCCAAAGGAGGTGATGTAGTAATCTTATGAATAATGGGATTAACATATTTTAGACATTCATTTTAAACACTACCTCAGTTAATATAAAATCTGTGGTTTAATCCCTCAAAAGTTAACAGTAAATTTTTTGTTACACACACACACACACACACACACACACACACACACACACACACACACACACACACACACACACACACACATCCCTGGACCCCACCTCACTCATCCATCCTGAAATGAAGTCTTCATTACTATTAGCCTGAACAGTTTTTTTGATTATTACTTTGAAAGATGTGTGTATATATCATAATATTTGCCTATAGCACTTAGTTTGGGGAGACAGAGCTTTGTGGTTCTCAGTAATCTATGAAAAAAAGATGTCTATACTTAAATGTATAGTGCTATTTGGTTTATTCATGTTTCACTGACAGGTCTAATATGTTTCCTTTAAGTACTTATTTGTATAAAAGTAGACTTCTGTGATGAAAAATGCTCACATGCGGTGCCAAGTGATTTACTTAAGTGTTTAAAATATTAAATTATAGCAGAAAAGGTTAGGAATGTTGTCAGTGGTAATAGAAATAATTGAGAAAAGCACCTATATGTAATAGATATTACCAGACTATAAAATACCAAAATAATGTCAATACTGTAGTTTTCCAAGATTTTAGAATTAATCTTAGTCCATATAAATTTGTACTACTGGTAATTATTGAATAATTTGGAGGAATTGGGGCAGTTGTGCTGGTTGTAAACTGTGAATTTCTAATTGTAAAGTGAATTGTCATTTCTAATTGAAATTTTTTTCAAGAACAGATTTCAGCTTCACATACTAATAAGTAAATACTGATAAATAAGGAAATTAGAAATTAGTATTTGTAATTAAATATGGTCTAAAATTTCTTATACTTTTACTTCCTATTTATGCTTAGATTGACTTGAGGAGGGAAAAAGTCTTTTCTCCCTAATAAAAAATTTTCTAATGAAGATTGGTAGCATAAGGGCATTCTGTAAGACATTGACTTTGAAAGAGGCTCTTTGAAGGTATATACTTTATTATGGTAGTTACTCTAACATCAGGTGTGTAAGTCCTTTTGAAATGGGGTGGCTTTAATAGTTTTGAGCTCTTTTATCCAGAGCTTGAGGTAATTAAAGCTGAGTTTTTCTGGGCATATTACAATGGCAGAGTGTTCAGCAGTGAGGTGGGAATGCTTATTTAGATTTGTCTCCTGCTATTTATATAAATTTTTTTTCATTCCATTCAGAGGATGCCTTTTATTCCCACATTAAAGCACAGATCATTAAGCAATAAAAAGCAATCAAATTGTCATCCAAATTATAACTGCAGTTACTTTTGCATGGTAAGAGTGAGGTGCTAATTTTGTGTGAGAGGAGCTTTGTAAACTACCTTGGGAAAGGTCCTTTGGAAGTAAGGTTTTTCCCCTTTTGTCCTATGCTTCCAGTTTGGTCTCAAATTTACAATCCATTGAACATGGGAAAAAAGAAACAATTGAGAGAGTTTTATGAGAAGAGCTGTTGGAGTAAAAGAACATTTCACATTTTCCAAAATGTAAGTTGGGAAAGGTCTCCCTTGTCTCCCCATTCAGGGAATACATTATTACCAGCTTCATTTCAAGAGTATCACTACAGTGAGAGTTTGATTATAAAAGCATACCGGTAAAATTAATAGCAGTGCTTATCAGACAATATTGAGATCTGTGAGAATCTTTCTAGGAGCATTTGTTTTTTCTTTTAGTTTTAGGTTCCCAGGGTAGTTTTCATTCATAGTAGTGTTTTATGACTCACACAGAATGTGGATTTTCTCCCCTTTAGAGTATTTTTGTAATATAGGTGGATAGCTATGCCACAGCATGCATAAATTGCACATTTTGTTTGACCTTCTTTATAAAATATTTAATTTGAAAAATATAATTTATGCCAAAAAAGTATATCTTGTAATTTTGCCACTAAATAGGTTGATTTAGCACAAAATGCAAAGTCTTGGGGCAGAGGAGGGGGGAGATTAAAACTTTCATAGATAATAGTTGAAAATGTTCCATTATTGGCCTGTCAGAAACCCTAAAGCTGCATTGTAAAACAAATGGTGTAAATTAGTTTTGAAAAGTGGTAAGGGATTGTGAAAAAAATCTGACTTAATGCTCCCTAACCACAAAATTTTCTTTTTTATTTAGTAATACGCTGCTACATATTTGGAGGTTCTGGTGTTTGTAGGTCACTGAACAGACATTGAAATCTGATTTATATTGTATAACTGTAACATAGAAAGAAAAAGTATTTATATATTTTCCGTAAGAATATTTCATTGAGTTGTGTATAATTTAAATAAGGTTTGTCCTCTAATGGTTTTGCTCACCTTGATTTTTTTTTGTGGTTTTCTTGTTTTTGTATAATGTGTACAGTTTTATGTCAAGGGCATTAAAAGCCTCCTGAAGCATAATCTTATCAAAGGGATACATTCTTAATAAAATGTACTTAAAAATTCTTAAACTTGTGTCATTCTATTTGAAATTTTAAAACCATCAGTGTCGATTTATGTACCACTGAGGCTGGTAAAAGTGACTTTTAGGTACCATAATTACGAATCTGGTTCAGTAACACATAGTGGCTTGTTCCAAATGTTTTAAAATAGCTATTTATACTTTCTAAACACTTCATAATCTAATCAAATATCTTTACAGTTTTTATTTTTTAACTGCAGTTTATTGTAAAGGGTTTGAAAAAGTGGATCGATCTATAGAACAATTCTGATTCTTTTAGTGATTAATATACAAAATGAGCAATGATGGTATGATGGTAACTTTTCTGTATAAGCTATTTGATTTCTCACACAGAAACTGGCCTGGATCAGGTAAGGTAACCTACAGCCACCTAGTGGCAAAAGAAAATACCACAAGGGGAATTACAAGCCTGGAGAATAAAATTCAATGTCAAAGCTAGGGTCTGTTACAGTTGATTAAATGTGGTAAAATGTATTCAGAAATAGATTTGTTTTGGATAGTTTGGTTTTTAAGCACATGTGTATCATTTTCATATTGCCTTCTACTATTGTTTTTCAACAAAAACGTAGTTGGCCCCCAAATAAACTAAAAGCACACTTAACCATCATCACACAGCTCACCTCTGAAAACTGTGATGATATAGCTGAACTTCAGACAGTTTGTTTCATTTTTAAAAACTCTTTGGTATATAAAGTACTGTCCTAGAGAAAGAAAAATATCCTGTGATATCCCTTATGTGTGGAATCTAAAAAGAAACGATACAAATGAACTTATTTACAAAACAAACAGACTCACAGACTTAGAGAACTAACTTATGGTTACCAGGGGGGAAGGGTGTGGAAGGAGGGATAGTTAGGAAGTTTGGGATCGACATGTACACACTGCTATATTTAAAATAACCAACAGGGACCTACTGTATAGCACAGGGAACTCTGTTCAGTGGCAACCTGGCAGCCTGGATGGGAGGGGAGTCTGGGGGAGAATGGATACATGTATAGGTATGGCTGAGTTGCTTGGCTGTGCACCTGAAACTATCACAACCTTGTTAATTGGCTATACTCCAATACAAAATAAAAAGTTTAAAAAAATTTTAAAAAGTACTGTCCTACTCCATTTGGGCTGCTGTAACAAAATACCACAGACTGGGCAGTTTATAAACAACAAATTTATGTCTCACACTTTTGTTGGCTGAAAGTCTGAAATCAGAGTGTGAACATGTTTGGGTGAGGGCCCTCTTTCAGGTCCCAGACTTCTTGTGTCTTGTGTCCTCACACGGCAGAAGGGACTAGGAAACTAGCGTCTCTTATAAGAGCATTAATCCCATTCATGAGAGCTCTAGCCTCCTGACCTAATCACCTCCCAAAGGCCCCATCTACTAATACCATCATCTTTGGGTGTTAGGATTTCAACATAGGAATTTGCGGGGGGGGGGCATCATTAAAACCATAGCAACTAATTTTGTATTGATTTCAAAAAAACCCAAAATGTACTAAAACTTTGTTTCTTTAATGCTTAGAAGACAAAGACAACTACATTTGCTTAGTCCTTTAAATTGAATGTATTTAGTCATTGTAAGTATTATTTTAACTGCTAATTTTGAAGGCTTTTAATCATCTGTTGTATCTCTTCGAAGGTTTTAATTTTTTTTTTTTTGGCCGCACCTTTTGGCATTCTGGATCCTAGTTCCCCGACCAGAGATTGAACCCGCATCCCCCCTGCAGTAGAATTGCAGTCTTAACCACTGGACCACCAGGGAAGTACCTCTTCAAAGATTTTCAAAGTCCTACTTTATGCAAAATGTTTAGTATGTTTTGTAATTTTTTTGAAAGTCAGCTAATCTTTCCACAGAGCTCTTAGAAGAAATATTTGATGTTGTCTAATTCAACTTGATTTTCTTAATCATATTCTAGTGGAGAATTAGTTTCACTAGAATTAGTGTGAGTCAGGTGTTGGAATGTCAGCAGGCACTTTCAGCAGGTCCATAGCTCTGCTATGTGACTAGGTCCCTGCTCCCAGCCTATCTACCTGCAGCTGAGGACCAGTCACCAGGCCCAGGCATTATTTATTTGTAGGTCATTATTTGCCAGTTTTTCCCACCATCAAAATATCCTGATATTGCTAAGGAATATTACTAGGTTTTAGATGTGATTTTTTTTTTAATTCTTTAAATTTTTTATTTTATATTGGAGTATAGTTGATTTACAATGTTGTGTTAGTTTCACATGTACAGCAAAGTGATTCAGTTATATGTATACATATATCCATTCTTTTTTAGATTATTTTCCCATGTAGGTTATTACAGAATATTGAGTATAGAGTTCTCTGTGCTATACAGTAGGTCCTTGTTGATTATTTTATATATAGTATTGTGTATATGTTAATCCCAACCTTCTAATTTATCTCTCCCACCCCCCCACCTTTCCCCTTTGGTAACCATAAGTTTGTTTTTGAAGTCTGTGAGTCTGTTTCTGTTTTGCAAATAAATTCATTTGTATCAGCTTTTTTTAGATCCCACATATAAGTGATACCATGTTTGTCTTTCTCTGACTTACTTCACTTAGTATGATAACCTCTAGGTCCATCCATGTTGCTGCAAATGGCTTTATTTCGTTCTTTTTTATGGCTAGCGGTCCATTGTATATATGTACTACATCTTCTTTATCCATTCCTTTGTTGATGGACATTTAGGTTGCTTCCATGTCTTGGCTATTGTAAATAGTGCTGCAATGAACATTGGGGGGTGCATGTATCTTTTTGAATTACGGTTTTCTCAGGCTATATGTCCAGTAGTGGGATTGCTGGGTCATATGGTAGTTCTATTTATAGCTTTTTAAGGAAGCTCCATTCTGTTCTCCATAGTCGTTGTACCAATTCACATTCTCACCAGCAGTGCAAGAGTGTTCCCTTTTCTCCACACCCTCTCCAGCATTTATTGTTTGTAGACTTTTTGATGATGGCCATTCTGACCTGTGTGAGGTGATACCTCATTGTAGTTTTGATTTGCATTTCTCTGATAATTAGCAATGCTGAGCATCTTTTCATGTGCTTTTTGGCCATCTGTATGTCTTTGAAGAAATGTCTATTTAGATCTTCTACCTATTTTTTGATTGGGTTGTTTGATTTTTTGATAGGTATGATCTTTTAAAAGGTATTATGGCTATATTAGAAAAAGTAAAGCCTTTTTAGAGAAACAAATATTTACAGATGAAATGATTTGCTTCAAAATCATATCAGGAGGGAGACTGAATAAGAGTACAGATGGACTAAAATAAACATGGTTTAGTGGCTGTTCGGATTGATGACAATACATAAGGGTTTGTTAAACTCTTCTCCCTTTGTATATATTTGAAATTCTCCATGAGTTGTTTTTTTTTTAATCATCATAATTCTGACACATGAATACAAATTTCGAAGTTTCTGAATAACACTTCTTAAAATGATGCTGTTAAATGGCATATAGGTTTCAAATACTAAGTTATTTGGTTATTTACGAAGATGGGAGAAGAATGTTTACAGCCAGAACTATAGTCATAGTGATACCGTAAGGACAAAGTTATACAGCCCAGCATTTCCTATTGGTATGTCGTTCTATTTCAGAAAGACATCTTCGTTTGACTCAGACCAATGATTCTCAAAGTCGAGTGTGCACCTGAATGCCTGGGAACTTATGAGATATATGGATTCCAGGCCTTGGACCACAGAGATTCTGGTTATGAGATTTGGACTGGTACCCAGGAATTTACATTTCTAGTAAGCTTATTTATCGGCTATAATAATTGTTAAGGTTTTCATTTCATTGAGGTAGAGAAAACAAAATAATGCAATGGTGAAATATTTTAATTAAAGCTTATTGCAACAAAAATGCCTTCAAGGTTTTATGGATTATTTTTTTTAAAGAAAATCTTTATGAAAGATAACTATTTACAAATCAATCATCACTGTCATTGATGTTTCTATGTACTTTTATAATTGCATCATGACAAACTCAAAGAGGCTAAATGATAACAATACTGGCCCCCGAGTCTTCTCAGAACTCTTAATCAAGATACTTGTTTGTACTATGTTAGGTGTACATAGCCCATTATTCGGCCAAAGGCTTAGTTATATAGAAGGAAAAAGTTGAAAAGCCTGAACAGAAGTCCGGGTTTGTGTATATTTAGGTCAGTTGACAGCCATCTTCCTTTCAGCTGTGGCTCCTTCTCTCTCATTCTTCATAGTGTGGAATGGCACAGCGCAGGGCATTCGGTACCAGAAGCACAGGCAGCGTCATGTCCACAACAAAGAAAAAGGAGCCCCTGATTATGCTTGTTTAGAAGTGTGATAAGTAAACATTAAGGGTTGTCGGGCAGAAAGAAGTGAAAAGAACTCTAGCATGATTGAACACCTACTATGTACCAAGGTATGTGCTTTGCATATATTGGTTCAAAGGGACAAAACTGCTGCTGAGCCACTACAGGAGTTCCCACTCCATTTAGCCTTTTGCAGTTATATCTAAATGATGTTCAACAATGAGGTTTCACTTTATTATGTTAGCATAATAGGAATATAAGGAGACAGTGAAGGCATTATCTTGACCCAGACAGCCTACTGCAGAGTCCAAAAGATGCTTACTGAAAATAGGTCATTTATATACCAGAGTTCTTGAAAAAAAAGAGGAACCATAAATGTGAATGGAATTAATGACATTATCCTTTTATCTGTTCTGAGGTAGTCATCAAAAGTTGTGGAAGAAGACATGCCTACTAAGTAGGAGTGCTATAATCTTAACACTGAGGCAGGGGTTCCATGCCAGTCCCACTCTTTAACCGTGGTAAACTAAACAGGACAATTGTGGGGATCTCATCGATTCATTCACATGTCTTACCTATTAGATAAGGTCTAATAGGAAGAGTTCATTTTACTACATCAATGAACTACAAATTATCATCACTTCAAGGTAAGTCTAAAATCTGTTTTGGTCTCAAATATCTGCGACTTCATTAAACACACCCAGAATAAATTAACATTGACAATTTATGCTCCAGTAACGAATCTTCTGTAGCCTTTATTAAAGCCTGAAATCTAGTTCCTTTACTCTTGAGATATTAAATGTGGGGTAAAACTTAATGGAAATACTTTCCTACTAAAAACTGAACTTCAAGGACCTGTCCAGTACTGAGTGGATGGGGTCTATCCCTATGTCAAGTGCCCAGTCTGCTGTTGCAGAGGTGAACGTGGAACACGCAGCAGCAAGGTAAGCCTGTTCCCATGATCCTGCCATTTCTACAGTGAGCCTGCTCCAAGGATGAATGTTAAGTTTCATAGCTTCTGACCTTCAGAACCTAGCAAGATTATATAAATCAATCAGACCTGACAATGGTGATGACAGCTCACTGGGATTAAGCCCTGAGGTATCTGGTGATGGAATGGTGCCGGCTATGCTGCTCCTAGGGTCTGTGTAGCGTAAGGATCTGCTTAGCGGCAGTGTTCCCCTTGACCTAAAAGGGTAGTGGAGGAGAGGCTGCTGTTCTCACTTGGGGGAGCGGAGGCAAGACCCAGGGGTATGGCCGTTTGCATTTTATACTCTGAACAGAGTGCTGGCTCTGGTGGATTTGTTGGCAGGCTGTCCTTGTCTCCAGAGGTGGGTGAAGCCAACTGGGACACATAGTTCAAATTAGCTTCTCCGGCTGGGATTTCTCCCAGGGAATTCATGTAGTTTTGTTCCAGTGCCTTTAGTAAATTTTCAGGTGAAGTCAGTGGTCCCAGCTGATGTGGTGGGGCTTGAGGGGTTACTGGGAAATGTCCACAAGAAGCAAAGTCAGAAGCTGCCTGATTATAGGTGAAGTTCTCAAAACAGATGCAAGGTCCAGGGCCAGAGTAGTTCTTCTCCGTCGGAAGGAGGTAAAGGCAGGCAGGCTTAGTAAATTCAGTTTCTGTGGGTGACTTCCTAGTGCCCAAGAACTGTATCTTACTCCCTTCGGGCTTGTTGATAACTTCAATAGCATCTGGAACACAGTCGTTGACATACATTATTGTTAGATGAGGATTCTCCTGGAACAGAAACAAAAAATGTGCAAAGATAATGTGTGTGTGTGTATCACAGTATATAAAGTATGTGAAACGCACTTAGAGCTTCAGTTTTTGTTGCTGTATCCTGGTCACAAGTTAACTGGAGGTGATGTTGAAAACCAAAAGATATCCCGACAGAAGAAATCAAAGTTGTGTTCAACCCTTTCATGGCTATGGGAGCAGAAGAGGCTTTTGCTTTGTGACATCTTCCTGAGAAGGTCTAGGAGTGTATGATTACTATAGCCCCAGCCCTGGGTTGGTCTTTAACAAGCATATGAGTATCCATACAATTTCCCAGCATTTACCTTGGATTTTATTAATGACAGGACACTGCTCTTGTAAGGGTTTGGACTATCAGGATAACACTTCTCCTTCAGCCTAGAAAAACAGTGAAAATTAGACGGAATTTTGCAATATAGCGGCATGGTTAAGAGTGAGAACGCTGGAGTCAGATTCCTGGGTTCTAATCCGTGCTCTATCAATCACTCATTAACACTGTAACCTTAAGCAAGCTTTTTAACCCTTCTATGCTTTAATTTCCTTACTGGTTCAATGGAGATCATTACGGTGGTGATGGTGGTGTTGGAAGCATTAAATGAATTGTTATATGTAAAGCACTTAGAACACTTCCAAGTACATGGTAAGTGAAATATAAATATTAGCTCTTGCTATGAACAAATTTGGCAACGTTTTAAAATAGTTGGTTTCCTTATTATTATTATTTTTGGCTGCGTTGGGTCTTTGTTGCTGTGCGCGGGCTATCTCTAGTTGAGGCGCGTGGGCTTCTCATTGTAGTGGCATCTCTTGTTGCGGAGCACGGGCTCTAGGTGCGCAGGCTTCAGTAGTTGCGGCACGCAGGCTCAGTAGTTGTGGCACGTGGGCCCTAGAGCGCAAGGGCTTCAGTAGTTGTGGCACATGGGCTCTAGGGTGCGCAGGCTTCAGTAGTTGTGGCACACAGGCTCAGTAGTTGTGGCTCACGGGCTCTAGAGCACAGGCTCAGTAGTTGTGGCACGTGGGCTTAGTTGCTCCACGGCATGTGGGATCTTCCCGGACCAGGGCTCGAACCCGTGTCCCCTGCATTGGCAGGCAGATTCTTAACCACTGCGCCACCAGGGAAGTCTAGTTTCCTTATGTATTGATTTATTGCTTATCTGTTGATAAACAAGATTGTTTAAAACTTATCATATTTCCACCAAATCCTCCTTTGTTCTTTCCTTTTCAGCACTTTTCCTCATATTATCAGGTGTGACTTCTACCTCCTTTCTAGATTTTTCTTTGACTCCTTCTTGGATAGAAACCTTCCCCGCACACTTACCACTGACTTTTTAAGTAGCAAATTATCATGACGATCAAAATGCAGAAAATCATGGGCAGGATGATGTGTATCAGTGTATGGGCTGGAGAGGAAAAAGAAAGGGATATTTTTAATGACTGCTTTTCCCTCAAAGGAATAAAAATAGTTTTACATATCTTTTATTCCTCAAAACTCCATTTGTGC
This sequence comes from Phocoena phocoena, assembly GCF_963924675.1. Taxonomy (NCBI): domain Eukaryota; kingdom Metazoa; phylum Chordata; class Mammalia; order Artiodactyla; family Phocoenidae; genus Phocoena; species Phocoena phocoena. Next base: position 32,322,183 of record NC_089221.1, on the reverse strand, counting down.
AAGGTTCAATATGAGTTCTGTCTGACTGCTGGGGGACAGGGCAGTGAGACCAACCAGCCAACACAAGGAACCATTTGCCCTCAACACTTGTGACTCAAACCCATACCTCTCCTGACAGACTGGATCATTACTCCCCATTCTTTACTCCCTCCCTGTATGAGAATTACACTCCACACACTTGACTTGTGGGCTCAGCCACGTGAGTTGGGTTTGGCCAATGGGAGGTGAGTAGTGGTCATGCTGGTTGGTAGCTGCGTTCAGTGTGCTTGTAGTTGGCTTGCTCTCTTGTGTTCCTGTGACCCACTCTGAGAAGAGTTGGTCCCTCAGAGCCACTGTCCCTTCAGCCTAAGCCTCAGGGTGAACCTACATGGAACAAACCTGCCTGAAGCTTGGAGTCCCACCTGGCCCAGCCTACATGAGCCAAGCCAGAAGCATGAAAAGAGAGATTTATTTTTGTATGCCATTGAGATTTTGAGGTATTTTATTACACGTCAAAATTTGACGAATGCACCCCTTCTAGTTAGGCTCTGAGAAAATTACCTAAGTCATCAGCCGGGATAATTATTCTATTTTTATTTCTCAGATATGTCAACCTGTACTTCATTTTCATAAATGCCCATCTTCCTGGTCTCACTGCTTGCAAATCCGCCAAAGAATATTTCAGCTGGGTTGGTAAACATCCTCTTTTATAAAAGCAAATCGCACAAAGGGGTTTGGAGGCTGACAGTCATTCACATGTACATATATTCCTGTTCAATCCCTTTGCCTCCCTGCCCTCCTCATCCCCCTCCACAGCTGTCCTGCAGGAATGGGGCCTGACTTGTGGTGCTGGTGGATAACGCTGGAGTTTTGTCAGGGAGGGCAGGCCCAACCCAGTGCTCTGAGGAAGCACAGGGCTCTGGAGAAAAGGACATGGGAAGGTAAGAGGGTGGCAGAGAAAGCACCTCGACAACTGGCCTAAAATTATGCCTGACACCAGGTAAGGCGAAAGAAACTCCTCCTGACACCACTAAAGAACACCTTGCTCTTGGGCTCCCCTGGTGGCGCAGTGGTTAAGAATCCACCTGCCAATGCAGGGGACACGGATTCGAGTCTGGGAAGATCCCACATGCCACAGAGCAACTAAGCCCGTGCACCACAGCTACTGAGCCTGCACTCTAGAGCCCTGTGCCACAACTACTGAGCCCACGTGCCACAACTACTGAAGCCTGTGTACCTAGAGCCCGTGCTCCACAACAAGAGAAGCTACTGCAATGAGAAGCCCGCACACCACAGCGAAGAGTAGCCCCTGCTCACCACAACTAGAGAAAGCCTGCATGCAGCAACGAAGACCTAACACAGCCAAAAATAAATAAATAAAAATAAATCAGTACACATATGTTTAAAAAACACCTTGCTCTCAAGAGCAGTACTTTTGATGACTACAATTGGTTTTAAAATTTGGTTAAATTACAAATTTGTAATGTATCTGAGAAGCAGCCTGGGGAGCTACCCACAGTAGTTTCCAAACTTCAGACAGGCTTTGCTAAACTTTTTGTTGAAGTATATAATGTGTGCATACAGAAAAGTGCTCCTAAGTGTACAGCTCAATGAGTTTTCACAAACTGAACGTACCCACGTAACCAGTACCCAGATCAAGGAAAAGAACATTACCAGCTCCCCCGTGAGTCCCCCAGTGTCCCCATCCAGGCATCTTCCCCTCCCACGGTAACCACTAGCCTGCCTTTCAACCACATAAACAGCATTTGCCTCTGTCTATACTCTGTGTGTGGAATTGTGCAGCAAGAGCGGGGCCCGGCTTCTGTCACTCACCATTGCATTTGTGAGTCCTCCACACTATCTTTCTAACTGTGGACTGTCATTCTCACTGCTGCAATTATGCAGCAACTTGGTTTACTTTTTCATAATAATCAATATAATCGAGTCACAGCCAAGGCTAAGGAGGTTTCTCATGAGTAAGGGAGATAAATGAAATCTAGAAAATATACTTGAGATAAAGATAATCATATGTATTATATGTGTGTGTGTGTGTGTGTGTGTCTTACACATACTCATACACACACCTCTACCAGCCAAGTAAATACTGAAGCTGGAAGAAAAACAGCCTGAAAATAAATTTAAAATTAACTCTAAAATGGCAAGCATGCTCAAGTAATGTGAGTTGTTGACTGAAATCTTAACCTGACTATGAGAGTTCTGGCCTTTGGCTTAGAGACCTGGGGCCATGTTTCAGCCCCAACCTGCCACTGTGGTCGTGGGCATCCTCATCACCAGTCAGGCAGCCAGATCCAGTGGTTCTACCTGACGAGCCCACCCCATCCCCAGAGCCCCACCTTATGCTACTTGGCAACTCAAGCAGATATTTTAGCCTAATTGTTTTTCATGGAGACGTATCTTGAGAGGTCCTTTCCAGCGTGGACCTCCTATGATGCCTATCTGCTACCTACTTTCCCCGCTTTCCTCCGTCAGTATCTGTTTTCTCCCACCACCTTCCTCTTCGTTGGAGGGCAGGATTTACCAGCAGAATCTTATTTACCAGTAAGCTGCCATTCTTCTCCCTTCCTCTTCTTTCTCCATCTTTCAAGACAAATGCATTTTGAAAGGATGGCTCTCTTTATCTCACCCTTTCCCCATCAAATCTGCAAACACCGGGTCCGTGAGCCAACACTGCTTGCCCCACCGTACTTTCTAGTACCCCCAGAGACGCAAGGTCAAGAAGCCAGTAATTTGCCACTGAGAGAAATCAGCCAGAAGGCTGGCTGCAGAGAGCAGTTCTGCTGAGAAGAACACCCCCACCCCTCTTGCAGACAGAACTCACAAGGCTCTTCCCAAGTCAACACTAAAATACACCATCAGTGATTTTCAAACTATTCTGGGACTGAGTTCCAGAGAAGTGCCTCAGGGGCCAGAGAGAGGCAAGAGGAAGATTCCAGGTTATAGATCAGTTGGATTAGCTTCACTCTTATCTATTTTATGTAGTGGGATTCTGCGTAACGTTTCCTTTTTTTTTTTTTTTGGTGAGTTTCATCTAGAGAAAGAAAGAGACAGACACAGAAAGAGAAGAAAGGTTTAAAAATTCCCAATCTAGACAAAACCCATGCCCGTGGTGTGTGTCATCTGTCAGTTTACCAAGAACCGCTAAGAGTTTTGATTTGGAGAAACTCACAGTATTCATCCGGAGTTGTGACCTTTGTGAAGGCATCCAGGGGACCCTCGCCAACACTTGTGTAAGGAGTGACGATAAACTCATAGACGGATTCCGGCTGTAGATTTTCCACAACAAATGTCTTTTGTTCCGGGTTGTCAATTGTGTATTTGCAACAAACCGAATCCTCTGTGAGTTAAAAAAAAAAAAAAGTTTTTTTTTTCAAGAAGAAAAAACTATTAAGAGCGTGATAAAGATCTTGTGAGACAGTGGGGCACTAATACTCTTGTTGACTTGGCACTGCCAACATTTCTAAACCAACCAAAAATGAAATCATAATTTCATCACAATGGGGACACTGGTAAAATATTCGGGAGACGGCAAGCAAGGCAAGCACCCCACTAAACAAGGGATGTTCCTGATCCAGGGGAAGCACTCAGACCTGCCAGAGAGAGAGTAAGAGCCTGCCAGTGCTTCTTAGATACACATTTTAAAAAACTTTAATGAAGTCAAAGAAAAAATGAGGTTAGCAAGAATGTTTCCTAAGTGGTAGGTTTTCTTAAGGAGCTGAGGGTATTTCAGGTGCTTCTAAAAATACTGGGCCACATTGTTTTTAAGTAAGTTAAAATCCTGGCCCCCACGGTCTTGTCCACCCTACTAATTTGTTTAAGAACACCATTCCATCATAAAAGCACGTGAGCACAGATTTCAGCCTGGCCACAGTCAGAGACGGCCGGCAGCCTTTCCAATGATTTCAAATAATGAGACCTTGAAGCGGTAAACAGACCAAAAAAAAAAGTCACCTGGAAGAACTGTCTTTTCAAATGCCGGGTGGCACTGCTCCCCCGCCTTGGGTTTCAGGTAGACATGGTATCCTTGTATAAAGCCAGGTTGGGATTCAGTGGAATAATCCTTCCAACTCAGAGTGAAGGAGTGGGAGGTCAACTTACTCATGACCACTTGAGGGTTGTCTGAAGGAGCTAGGAAAGGAAGTTGGGACAATGTAAGATTTACGATTTGGAAAGAGTCTCGGTGCACTGGTGTAAACTGGAAGCAGAACCACGGCCCACTCTGTAGGCGCGTGTGCCAAGAGAAGGAGTCTCATCTTTTTCTCCAGAGGATGTACGCCCTGACTTAGCTCGTGAGAGCTGGGAAGGGGTTGAGCAATCATCTTGTTCAAGCCTTACATCTCTCAGGTGTAGAAATGGATGCCCAGAGAGACTCAGTAACTTGGCAAGGTCACACAGCAAAAAAGAAAGGCTTTCCTAGACTTCATTCTGAGTCTGAATTCTCAACAGTGTTTGGGAGGAGGAACTGAAGTAGGGAGGAAGGGAGGAGGAGGAAGGGTTATGTTTGAAGAGGTATGGGCAACTTTGAAGAACTCTAGTTCCCAAGTGGTAGCAGTGCACAATTGTCCAGGTGTCACGGGAGAATCGGAAAGCGTTTATTCTGAGGCTTCCCTGAGAGCCTGTTTCAGCACATACGCTGGTGCACACCTGGCCTATGTCCGCCAAAACAAACAACACACCCTTCCTGCCTGTCTGGGGTAGCTCCCACCCAACGAAGAACCCCAAGAGCTGGTCTGATTGCTGAGAGGCAATCAAGGACACAGCTGCCCAGCTTCCAGTGGGTGTGAGACCCTGGATGCCGAGAAGGTGAATTAGCAACCACATGGGAGGATCAAAACTCCCCCCCACTGCTGGTGGGATCATGGTACAATTTCTGGGGGGGCAGCGATTTCACAGTATCTACCAAAAGTCTTAAAAATTATAAAATTGTATTTAAGAAGTTCAAACCTTTTGGCTCGAGTATTCTACTTCCGGGGCGTTGTTGAAAAACCATTATCAGAGCAATGATGGTGAGTCAGATAGGGCGTAAGAGATTTGGCCAAGAGAGAAGAGAGAGATTGAGTATTTGAGACTGCAACATAACTGAAGGTGAATTTTATAGTTTTTAATTGAGAAATGTTTTTGTAATCATCCTAAAAGTCCAACGACAGGTGATTTGACATATGCAAGCCATGAGGCACTTTGCAGTACTAAAAAATGATACAGTTAAATATTACTTAGTGACATGAGTCAAAAAACACTTTATAAAACTGCACAGAGTAGTAATAAAAAAGATCCCATGTTTATTTAAAAGTGTATATCTGTACTGAAAAAGGATACACATAAAATATTAACTCTGGGTATTTGCCCTTGGGTGGTAAAATTAGCAATCATTTTGTCTTCTTTTGCATAACATCTTGTAAGTTGTCTTTAACGAAAATGTTTTCTATTTGTATGATTAAAAAATAACTTTTTAAAAAACCCCATTGCCAGAATAAGCGGGACACTGAAAATTAGGAAAGGTGCTGTATTCTTCCTAAACCCAAAGTGAAGAGTTTCTGGATTGTTCTGAACAACGGACACATTAAATGCTTTAAACTTACCCAGTTCCTCCAAGTATCCTGCTTTTTTCTCTAATAAATGAGCCATCCTTTTGGTAGAAATTCCATAAATTCTGAAGTTGTATCGAACCCCTGGTCTAAAATCACCTAGAGAAGAAAAGTCAACAGATTTTCAATAACACAGGATGCCATTCTCTTTACTTCTGAAAAGAAGAAGAATGAAAAATGAATTTGTGTCCCGTTAAGAATTTCCTCCTCAGGGTTTCTGCCCTTCATCGCCACCATCTTCCCTCCTTCCCCTGAATCCTCCAGCATTTCCGACGAAGTCTGGGCGACTGTCCTCTACATCGTCCTCTTGATCAAGAGCTCGCAAACATGCCCTTATCCACGTGCATGCAACTGGGCGCAGAATTCAACCAGACACAGAAAACCATGTAAAACTCTCCTTTGACTCCAAATCCCCTGCCAGCGACTGGCCTTCTCTCTGCCCATGAAGGGCAAGCATCTGGAAGATTTGCTTCCAGTACCTCACTTTCCCCTCACCCCACACCTCTGAACCATGCCACTGACACTGCTCAAGCCAAGGGAAGACTCCCCTCCTCACTCCCCACTAGCCGCTGAATGCCCTCCTGGAGTCTCATCAATCACCCTCTGGACCCGGACAATTCCCACATCTTTATCTTGAGCCCAGCAGATGGCGCCACCAACACCCACCCACCCCCACCCCCACCCCTAATCAAGCCACAAACCTAGGCTCCTTGAACTGCTACACTAGTAATCTCGAAATGACAAATCCAGTGTGGGAGGAAAGAGACCAAGTTCTATATGTTCCATTGAAACTGAAGTTGATAATCGACTCCCATCAGCTCTACTCCCATGTTTCCCAAATCCACACACTTCTCTGCTTTTGTAAAAGCTCTCAGGACAACTGTTATAATGTCCCTCTGCCATTCATTTGAGACTGCTGACTCACTGCTGAACAAATTCATGAAACTCATGAACACCTCTTCCAGCCTGTGGTCCAGATAGTCTCTGTAAAAGTAGATATAAAGGTCAAAACTTAGACCACATCACTGCAAAATTTGAACTCCAAGACCCACGCTGGATTTGTAGTTATCAGTTGAGCACAAAGTATCTGAGAGGATCCAGAAACCCCTGTTGAAGTTGCTGCCAGGTGAATGGAGCAGCATGGTAATACAGAAGGTTCTTCTTACCCGAGCTAATGACTGTGCTTGTGGTATTGGGGCCTAGGTTTTTCCACTGGAGAACACAGGGCAGGTCCTGGGGACCATCACACCACTCCACAACATAGCCTGTGGCATCTCCGGATTGGGGTTTCCAAGACACAGAAAATCCATCCTCTGTGCCGTTAACTCTTCCTTTTTCAACCTCTTCTGTACATACAAAGAGGGCAATGCTTCAGATTTAATTAATCATACATTTTGCAAAAATATCTAAAGAAGAAAATAAACTTGAACGTGCAGTGTATCTAGCAGGTAAAAGCCCTACCTCTGCAATTGCTACGGGGCTTGGGTTAGGGGCAGGAGGGATCTTCTCCTGCCTCTCACTCCAAACAAATATTCACACCTGCCCTTCAGATGCCCCCTGTCCTGATCTTCTGAGTCCCAAAGGGACGTCAGCCCCTAAAACAGGGATCAGCAAACCACCGCCAGCAGGACAAATCCAGCCTTGGAAGCTTGTTTTTATGACCCTTAAGCTAAGACTGGTTTTAAGATTTTTAAAGAGTTTTTAAAAACAAAGAATACAGAATATAGATTGGAGACTGTCTGGCCTATAATGCCTAAAATATTTACTCTCTGCCCCTTTACCGAAAAAGTTGTTGACCCTTGACCTAGAACTGTGTCTGGTACTTGATCTGCTTTCAAAACTCATCTGTTGAATGAATGAATAATTTGGCTTAATTGTCCCACATAATGCTGGCTGCTCCTGAAGTAACTACTGTCTCCTAGATTTTAGGGACAGAAACTGAGGTGAGTGTGGAGAAAAAAAGGAAAGAACAATTCAGGTATGTACTAAGCCAGATTACGAACGGATGTGCACGGTACGTATGACCTAGGATACCACCTCAACGTATTTTATGCACCAGGGTAGTTTTCCTAAGGTCTGACAATTGGAAAAAAGGTGATATTGTCTCAATGGACTACAGTTCTACTGATTTCAAGCGGGTCAGCCTAGATATTGAGGGATGAGAATTTCTCCTATTTCCGAGGCTAACTCCACAGCCTGCCGCTGTTCAGAGGGCAGTGGTCCCTGGTGGTCACTCGAGTGAAATCAGACTCTGATCAAGCGGTGGACCTGCAAGCAGCTGTTCAGAGAGGCAGCCAGTGTGGCGCAAATGTTACATGGGACAGACTTAACACTCAAAATGTACTTGTTGCTTCTCTGCAATTCATATTTAACTGGGCATCTTTAATTTATCTGGCAATTCTAATTAGAGCTGAACATTGATGCGAAAGCAGGATGCTATGACATTTTCTAGGGCACCAAATTATCACCCAGCTGGGAACACTGAAAGGAATGTGCAGCCCCAGGCATGAGGCGAGAGGTTCCCCAAGAAGGCCTGTGCCTATCCTACCTACATGGCTTCTCTGTCTTCCTTCATCAGAGAGACAAATCTCTTTCATATTAAAACTGACATTTTCTACTTCACTTATTCACACTGACTAAAATTTCACCCCAAACTTAGAAGCATGACTCTTACTAAGCTGCTTCTTTAAAATTGCAAATATGTTTTGAGGAGTGGAGGTAGAGGGAAAGAGAAAGGGAATCTGTCTATTTTCTTTTTCTTCAGTCATTCACACTCTAGTGTGAATTGGCTAAACCTCCTTGGTCTGTCTCAGAGCACATCAGTGCCTTTATCCACTCTAGAGACTTAAGAATGTGGACCACATCAGGAAAGCTGGATAGGGCTTCACAAGGTGAAGGAATGGGTTCTAAAGGCAGGGCATGGGGAAGGAAGGTATGATAGGAACCCACAGATAGGGATGACCCCATAGAGATAATAGTGTTTAGCAGAGTTGTTTGAGCTGAGCCTCATTGGAGGCAGTGTTTTTTTAATCTGTCAGCTCCCCCAGGGTGAATGAAATGCCCACCTTTCCCGTTCGGCCCTAATAAAGACAGAATACAACTATTCACTTCCTTCTCTAATACAGTTCTTGACAAGCAAAGATTAGGTTAAGTGACTCCTTAGTTTGTCTCCTGTGGCACAATCCCAATTTCTTCTTCTTACTTGACACACGGGATAGTTCTTAAACAAAGTAAATAAAACAAAATAATAACACCCTCTAATCTAGCCCACTTAACCTAAATTTAAGCCTAATTTGAATGATAGGTATAAAGCAACATGACATAACCCTACAAGCAGGGTCTGAAAATTTTTATAGCAGTAAGTGAAGGGTGACATTATTGCAAGGTTCATGAATGACCTTAGGGTGTCTGTTGGGTCATGTCCAAGTGTGCAGTGTCTCAGAGTGTGTACTGCGGGGGGCGGGGTTAGTGCAGCCAACCTCTTTCCACAGCTCTCCCAAGAAGGAAATTTACACCATTATTAATTGTACAGGTAAGGTCATTTCCACCTTGTTTGGTCTCTCACAGGCTAAGGGTTTAGCCAGTTATCACCATTTTATTCCACAGCTTTGGCAAAGCCCTTCTCGAAAGATGATGCTAGCTCTCCTCGTGATGTCCAGAAATGTTCCTGGGCTCTTTATAGGTGGCCAAGACTGACAAAATATTCTGCCATATAATAAATGCACCTCATGTTTCATAAGCCACAAAGCACTTTCATACCATCTCTAACTCTCAGCTGGGACTGTTTGTCGGTGTTGCATTTATTTGAATAAATTTGAGACAATTTCCCAAGTTGGTGGAAGAATCCCTGAGATATGGCTGAAATCTTCTTCCCACACAAAGGAGGACTGCGCCGGAAACCCGCTGACATGCCTGAACCCAAAGAAAATGACGGACAGCGTTTGGCAGCTAGATCTTTTGTCTCCCCAAATTACTGTCTTTCTGATTTATCCATCTCTGCCTAATAACACCATCAACACTTTTCTAGAGAAGAAAAACAAAACCCAAAACACTCACCGTTTTCAGGGTCTCCAGAAACGACAATTACGGAAGCAGGAGAAGGGCCCACACTGTTGTGAGCTGTGACATGGATTTGGTAAGAACACTGATCGAGGGTTAGTTCTGTGCTGCTGGCGGGAGCAGGGATGGAGAGGACCTCGAACCTGGATGGCTTGTCTAGATTTTCTACAATTACATTATAGAACAGGATCTTCCCGTTGGCGTGCACTTTTGATAGTGGCTGAAAAAAATATTAAACAATCGTTTCAAAATGGGCTTTCCTCTGAAAAGAGTTTCTGTCCCTTGATTGAACACACACACACACACACACACACACACACACACACACACACACGCACACACACACACCGGGCTAATTAAAACAGCTTAAGAGAGAAAATAACCTTCTAAACCAAGCTTGAAATCAGACATTCTATTCTAACTAAAATTGAGCAGAGAATAGGATCATTTGGGGGAGATCTCAGAGTATACTGTGTCCAGAGAGGAGTGACCAAGTCAGGAATAGAGAGAAAGGGGGACTCTTTAGCCTGGATTAAAACACACTCAGTGAGTATGGAGTGGGAAAGACAGGAGTAGACCCAGACGGGAGGAGCCTGAACCTCCGGCCTACCTTCCCGAGGACAGACAGTGCCCCTGGTGTGTGCACCCCCAGACATGAGATTGGACTGGGGCAACTGTTAGCTTGGGGTGTGGACAAAACCTGGACGTACAGACTGGCACGTCCACATGTGTGTGCATGGGGGTCCTCCCTGGTGGGGAGGACCGGAGTGGAGATGGGAAAGAGAGTGGGGTGGCCTGCGGCCAAGGACCAGCTCCCTCAGCACGGCCACGCTTTAGCATCAAACACTGAGGAATCCGAGAGTTCTTAACGCAAACCAGGCCTTCCACGTTGTCGTGAAGGCACGTCAGTTAAGATAGAAAGACAAGATTAATTTTATATTGCAGTTTTTTAGCTTGACTTATAACTTTTAAATATAAATACTCTGAATAGTTAAATATTTATAACTTTTAATTATGGTATATATTTCTCCACGTACACTCATGGACTGGGCCCTGCAGATGTTAGGGGAAGGCCTGAGGAGAAGTTAGGAGATGCAGTTCTAACAAGCAGAACTGGCCACCACTGTGCAAGAGGCTGCTGAGGAAGGAGTTACTGGTCCGGCGCTGGGGACACGGATGTGGAGCTGGGATTCCTCCACTGGGTAACAAATTCTACTGGATTCATGTTAACAGCCCTCCCCATCAGAAGACTGCACCAATGTCTAGTTTCAGTGAAAGATAACTGCCAAGCAAAAATCTGTCTCTTTGAACGTCTGTATCTCACCTTCCAGAATAAACTCACAGTAGGATGTCCCGACACCATCTTCAAGTTTCTCCAGACATCGGGAGCCTCTGAGGGAGCTGAAATTAACCAAAGAAAAGCTCTAGGGTCACAATATGCACATACAATAATACATTCAACCTTTCTCTAGTTTCGTCAACAAAAGTGACCACGGCCTGTCCTGCCTGAGCCTGCTTCTCGCTTTTTCACTCTCTGTGATTTCTACCCACTTGGCCGCGGCCATACTGGTCTCGCCTCACTAGGGGCACACAGTAGGTGCTTTACAAAAGGGCTGCTACATCTGAATGGGACATCACATGGGGCCTTTGTGAACTCAAGCCTCAGAGCTTCTGGAAGCCACCAAGGAATTTTGGAATCCTTTGTCAGTCCAATTCTAGGAGGTTAGTCAGGTAAATTTCCCATATTTGGAATTTCTAGGAGCAGCAGACTGTCGCTATTTCCTTGGCCACTTGTGAAGGTGGCAATGGACACACTCAAGTGGAGAGCCCCAGGGGAAGGCTGCACTCTTCCCCGAGTTCCTAACTGCACACAGGCTGGCCTGTCGCTGCAGTCAGAGCCTGGGACCCCTTCCTTGTCACCCTCCTCCCCATGCACACCCAGCCCCCCAAGTTCCTGGCCTGGGCCAGCTGCCTGCATGTGGACCCTCAGGGCACTGGCTGCATACCTCTCCCCAGCATATGCCTCTCCCCACTCTGTTCTAGAAGAGCTTGCTTCCTCGTCTTTCTTGCCGGTAAACGGTAGGACCAGTGATTTATGATTTGCTTCAACACATCTCTGTTCAAGAAGCATTGTTTTGCAACATAACACGTACAGATTTAGTTCTCTGTTTCATAAAAATATAGTTTACAGTCCCCAATAATTGAAGTTTAAGAAAGTCCTTTTTTTCCCCCTTAGTTACTGACACTTTCTACTCAACATAAAGGTGACCATATATTTTTAAAATCTATTAGAGGCAGATTTCAATTTTCTCAGCAAGTCGTCGGAGAAGCCAATATTAAATCAAAAACATATTGAAATACTCAATGAGAGACCCCCAAGCTCAATGCAGAATCTTCAGCTGGTTTGTACAGGACTACCTGCAAGAAGAGAGAGTTGCGGCACAGCTGACGGTGCTCCATCTTTATGTCAATATAATTCCTCCCATGGGGTCATTTAGCTCTGCTCACCGTGACTCTGCTTAAGTAGGATTATAATACACATAAACATTGACTTTGCCAGCATTAAGCAAAGTGTTATTCAAGATGAAAAAAAAGTCTATGGATTCACCCTCAGTAGATGCATCTCATTTCCTTGTCATCATCGAAAGCAAAGTTAAGTATTTTGCAAGTTTATGATACTATAATCTAAAAGAAACTATTTACTAAAAATGCCATCTTTCTGTTATTTTTCATTGCACTAAATTTTAGGTGTAATGTTGGAATAAATTTGCAAAAAAATCCCAAAGCAATGCAGTATTAATAAAGTAAAAATTCTTTAATGAAACACAACTGAGGAATAAACCAAATTACCATCAGGAACAGGGCTCTGGAGGGGACTACCCCCAAGAAAAATGACTGGGGTCTTGGAGGGGAGTGGTGGGGGGGCTGACAAGGGGAGGAGGCCTGCTGAGCACCTCTGGTGACCAGCCCTGGGTGTGGGTTTTCAGGCACTGCCCTCGCCAGCCCGCCAATCAGAGTCACTGCTTTAAAACATGCCCCCCGGGCTGAAACAGAAAGAACTCACCAGCTTACAAACACAAATAATAAGATGGAATAAAATAAATAGATACAATCCTTCCTTAGGCAGCAAAATAGCCAGTACTTGAATCACAAAGATCTCCAGGCTGTAATGACACCCCCGAGAGACAGACCACGCAGATGCCAGTCTGGGTCAGATCAGGGGGGAGCTCTGGAGTCAGCCAGCCTGGGCCTGAGCTACAGTCACAGCTCAGTCCCTTGCTAGCGGGGCCAATTAAACTCCTCACCCTCCCTGGGCCTCCGCGGCCTCATCTATCAAGTGAGGATAATAACAGGACCTACTGCATGGTGGGAGGATTTGAGGGGAAAACATTGCAAGCACTTGGAGCTGTGTCTGGCACACACTAAACACTAGATAAACGGTAACTGCCCTGGTTACTGTTGTCACGTCTCTGCCCTTCATTAACTCTGCAAACCAGGCATGTCTCCCCAGTTTAGGGGCCCAAGTTGTTTCGTGTGTAAAGTGGGCAACAGTAAGACTTTATCATCTGGGATTGGAAGGAGGTGAAAGCAAGGCTGGGCCATCTCATCTCCTGAGGTTTATCTGAGGTCTAAGACATAGTTATTTGGGGGAAAAAGTCATTCATTCAGTCATTATTGAGGAAATGACCCCGGAGAGCATGATGAGAAGGCTCCCAGTTTGTTGTCACCGGGGGAACCAAAAACTTAACAAGGATGATTCAGTTTCCAAATACCATTCCATTTCCAAACACAGCCCGAGGCTGTTTAGCGTGAGATCAGTGCTTTCCTCAGCACAAACGCTACTGTTTGTCCCCAGTCCTGAATTAAAAGTTTATACTAATTTACACAGCCCCAGATCCAACGGGAATCCAGCAATACCTTTAGCTTAGAAACCACTTTGGCAAATTGAAGATCAGAGAGAAAATGTTCAGTAGAAATAACTCAGATGGCAAATGTCTGAGGTAGATATCTTCCCACTCGTATTTCATTAGGCATTTAATTTAGTCTTTTGTTGTTGTTGTGTTTTAAAGATGGTACCAAGCCTCTGTTGTTACACTTTCCCCTGAGTTTTTGGTACAAACAAAAGTTCTCAGAGAAGCCCACCCGTCTCCTGTCAGTCAGTTTAGATCCTTGGGATGTCAGGGAGCGGAACGTACCAGCTTCAGCTGTGTTGAATTTTTGACTAATCAATTCACTCCATTTCCAGAAGTGGTTGGTATAAGCACAGCGTACTCGGGCCACATATTCTGTGTCAGGCTCCAGTTCACTTAAGAGGTATTCACCATTCACCTTGATGGAAACATTGCTTTGCTTGATTAAAAAAAAAAAAAAAAAAAAGGTTGGGGGGAGAAGAAGACAGAAGTATTGGTGAGCATACTTCATTGCAAAGCCAAATCACACACAGAGTAAGACCTGATTTGGAGTAAGACTAGTTCTTCTTTGAGAAAAAAAAAATCTCTAGACTCTAAAAGTTTATGATTAATTTCCTGGACCTTTTAAACAGATGACCCATATCATTTGAACACACATAGGAATAAGAGTTTAAAGAGATTTCACTCACCAGTCTCTCTGTTTAGACACAAAGAAATTCTTGAAAATAGAAAGTTAAACACTTACTTGTATCACTTTTCCTTCAGCAAGGAGTTCAAGCTGACACAAAAGTGTGGAATTGTTTCCAATAGAGTGTACCTTCCAGGTCATGGTGGCTTTTGTGGCACCAACATTTTTAGGTAATAAGTTATAGGGAGTCATTGGATGAACTGCAAAAAAAAAAAAAAAAAAAAATGAAAAAATGAAAACATTTCAAGCACAGATCTAAAAGGACTGGTAAATAGGCAGTTCATTTTTATATTGATTTGTTCAATAAGCATTTTTGTTTATTTCTGAGAAAATGGCAAACAAAACCAGACTTGCAGCCAAGATGGAGTAAGCCAAGTATAGCCTTTTCTCTCACTGATTACATTAGAAACTCTGAACAAATACAAAAAGAAACTGAGGACTCTTAAAATTAAACAAAAGCAGTCAAGAATGTAGAGGGGAGTCAAAACTTGAAGTGGCCCATCAAAGAGAATATAACAGAACCCAGAGTCTAACCAACGTAACATTAACAGTTTCAAGGATACAATCCAAAATTATTAGACATACAAAACAAAACCAAAAAAGAGAAAATGTCACCAATTTTCGAGGAAAAAGACAATCAGCAGATGTCAACTTTGAGATGACCCACGCCTCAAGATGACTCCCTTAGAATGCTACAATTAGATAAAGAGTTTAAAACGGATCCATGAGGTATAAGTAAGTGCATCCAGGGACTTCCCTGGTGGCGCAGCGGTTAAGAATCCGCCTGCCATCGCAGGGGACATGGGTTCGAGCTCTGGTTCAGGAAGATCCCACATGCCGTGGAGCAGCTAACTAAGCCTGTACCCCACAACTACTAAGCCTGCGCTCTAGAGCCCACAAGCCACAACTACTGAAGCCCATGTGCCACAGCTACTGAAGCCTGTGCGCCTACAGCCTGTGCTCCGCAACAAGAGAAGCCACCGCAATGAGAAGCCCGCGCACCGCAACGAAGAGGAGCCGCCGCTCGCCACAACTAGAGAAAAGCCCACGCACGGCAACAAAAACCCAACGCAGCCAAAAATAAATAAATTTATTAAAAAACCAAAAAGTAACTGCATCTGAAATGAATAAAAGGAAAACACTTCTCAGCAGAGAAACAGAAACTATTTTTTTTTTAAAAAAAGAATTAAATGGAAATTTCAGAATGGAAAAATAGAATATCTGAAATAAAAAAACCTTCCACCTTATGCACTTCCACAGTTGCTATGTGACCTGGCCACTGCCTACCACTCCAATCTCCTTTCTCTCATGGGAAAGACACAAGGATATTCTTCCCTGCATGAAACACCCAGAGCATGTTCCCACCTCAAGGCCTTTTCAAATCCTGTTCTTTTTTTTTTTTTTTTTGCGGTACGCGGGCCTCTCACTGTTGTGGCCTCTCCCGTTGCGGAGCACAGGCTCCGGACGTGCAGGCTCAGTGGCCATGGCTCACGGGCCCAGCCGCTCCGTGGCATGTGGGATCTTCCCGGACCGGGGCACGAACCCGTGTCCCCTGCATCGGCAGGCGGACTCTCAACCACTGCACCACCAGGGAAGCCCTCAAATCCTGTTCTTTTGCTCCAAATGTTCTAGATGTTTTCTGCCTCCTCATCCTTCAGTGCCCTCATCCCAACTGAAGCAGCACCCCAGGCATTCTCTATCCCTCACCTGAATTTTATCTTCTTTCCAGGACTTAGCGATGCTTGAAATTACGTTATTAACTTGTTTACATGTTTACTGTGTGTCTCCATGCCCCACTCTCAAGCCTCTCTCCAAACACACACTAGCATGTACACACATTAGGGGCAGTTACTCAACTCTGTTCACCGCTGGGTGCCCAGTGCCTGCTACATTGGTGGCACCCTGTAATTAGGTGACTGAAGTGATCATTAAGTTGAAATCTAAATGAGGTGTAGAATTAAGAAGGCAAAGGAGAAGTACAAGAATTCCAGAAAAAATGAACGAGTTTAAAGATGCTGCATTTCATAGGAGAGGCAGGGGTGTGGTCAAAACATAGAAAGAGATATTCAACTTCAGGTTGTACAGATCCAAACCATTGCAAAATACCACTTAACATCCATTCAACTGACAAAAATGCAAAGGGCGACAAAACCAACTTGGAGAGAATATACTGGTACAACCACTTTGGAAGCAAATTTGGCATTATCTTGTAAGTTGAAGAACATTCACATTTTCTGAGTCCTCACCAATTCCATTCTTAGGTATATAGGTATATACGCAAGAAAAACAGCTACAACTCTAGGTGTGTACTGCATATGTATATCACAATGCTCTTACTAACACTGTATCCAAGAGCATAAACCTTGCGACAATCTGAAAATCCACCAAAAGAGATGTATGAAGAAAACACTGTCTATTTATGCAACGAAATCCTCTACAGCAGCGAAAATGGACTGCTGTCGTAGGGGTCAAACGTACACTCAGTAATATGGGTAAATATTAGCAATTTAATATTGAATAAAAGCAATTACTAGCTTGATGTGTCATATACATTAAAACAAAATAAAAACAGTATTTTGGGGATTTCATAAGAAAATGAGAATACATACACATGCACACACACGATTTAAATCTGTTATCTTAGTGGAAGGAGCAGGGTGGGGGGGCTGTGGGATGGGAGATGAAGTAAGTGATTGTCAGATTTCTATTTTGAACTTGAGGTAAGCTCGTTGGTGTTTATTACGTTATCAAAATAAACAAATAATGGGGACCACAAGTCATGCACGCACCCAAGTTTATAACTTGGCACAAACAAGTTATAAACTAACACCTTCGCTTAGGATGTGAATTAGGTGAAAATCTACGGCACGTTTACTTGATCACACAGTGTGTCAAAGAAAGATACGCTCGTGACCACAGTGGGCTACACTCAAGTCTCACCTCGTTGGGTCAGGTTAAAAAGAATACTGACACTTCTTTTTCTTAAGTAGTTTTCAGCCAGGAGTGTGAAGTTATAAGTTTCTTGTGAGTCTTGAGCTACTTGCCAATCACACCAGTTTCTGTGTTTACAAAGTGTCTTTTTTCCGGAAAATCTTAAGGAAAAAAAAAACAAAAAACACCACACAACAATTTCAGGGTTTACATTTTTGTCAATGCAGATATGTATCCCTGAATCCACTGAGTACCCCTGAGACACACTCAGTGGCTTTCAAACTATGTTCCACACGACAGCATCGATCCGTCACCAACAAATACCAATGACGAAAATATTGTTTCAAAAAATTTGACCTATGCGGTTAAATGTGTAATGATGAATTGCTGACTTCTCCTCTTGGGTGGTGAAAACTTTCCTTAGTTTACTTTGGATACTCTTAAAAAGGTAGAAATTAGGTAGACCTAGATTACCACATGGAACTATTTTCATATCAAGATTCACCATTAACAGCCTTTCTTATCATTTTTATGCTACATTGTCCTTTAACAAAACTCAGGTAGAAAGTATTGTATACCTGTGACCACTTAAAGATTTCTTCCTGACCCTGGCAGGTGGTTTGAAAATATTTGTTCCAATTTTCTGTAACACTGTCACAAGTACCTTAAACAAGGAAGAATCCGTCACTAATGTAACCAAAGCTCACTTACGATTCAAATAAAGTATAGCTTTGGGAAGGCTGTTTAGTCAAGCCAGTGTCGCTCCCGGGATCCCAAGTACAGGTCAAAGTCTTGAGGTCCTGGGTTTCACAAGAAAAGTCCTTGGGCTCTTCAAGCACTTCTGTCCGTACAAGGAAAAAAGAGATGAAAGACCTAGCTGGAGCTCTTTATCGAAAGACAAGTGAAATGGAAAGTTCTCTTTGGGGTCTGAGGCCACAGAGTTGCTCTGAACAATGGAAAGATTACTTCAGTGGGGGCCAACGCATCAGCAGCTCCAGAAAGGCACACTGCGGGTACCTCATCTTGGTCCCTACTCTTTCCTTCCCTGCTGCTTTGCTGGGGTATCACCGAGGATGGCAGACGTGTACTGCATGTGGTCTGCACTCTGTCTACCTGATGAAAGTTGTAGCCCCAGTGCCTGCTAGCAGCATTCAACAGTACTGCCACATGCAGACGGAGTGAACAGAACAATGAATGAATGGGGTCAGCGTTGCTTGGTGTTTCATTGTAGATGCCCTGGCTCACAGGGAACCTGGGCTGTGCTTGGGATGCCGGGAAGCCAGATCTGGGGACCCTGCTAACCTCAGCAGCTGGAGGCTGAGAGTTCCAAGAAATGTACGGGCAGCCAAGTCCCCGAGGCACCGCAGTTCTCGGAGGCCACGCCAAGTGGCACAGGTGACCAGGCGTCTGGGAGATCAAAACAGCCTTTGGCAGGGGAAGCAGGGAGGGAGGAGTTGCAGATACCGCCCCACTGTGCAGGGGAAGGGAGGCCACTGGGTGAGCACACAGACCTACAGGGAAAGTGAAACGCTGCCTTCTCTCCCTTCGCCATCACCCATGGAGGTACCTGACACCTCCGCACCCAGTTAAGAACAGCAGCGGCCTCATCTGCGGAAGTCCTACCGCGTGCGGCCACCATACCGGTGCGGGGCCCTGGCCGTATGCAGTAACCCTCACAACAGCCGTTACTGGGCCCATTCACAAAGGAGAACACTGAGCTGAAGAGGCTGGGAAACCTGGCCAAGAAGGCACTCCCAGCCGTGGCAAGAAGAGTCAAACCTGGGTCTTCGGCCACCACCTCGGCTGTCTCTCTAGGGCCATCCAGCCTGCAGCCCCTCTCCTCCCTCTCCCAGCCTGCAGCCATTCCAGCATGGCTAACGCAAAGCAGGACATCTTCCCAGTGGTCCAGGTCATGACCTGAACTTTCTCCCGAACGCTCTTGCTTCCTAGGAATAAAACTGTCAGTAAACTCAAGAAAACAACAGGAAATCCGACAAGTATTGCTTCAGACTGTCTTTGCCAGAGTCTCTCCTAGAAGACTTGGGAAACAAAAGAAAATTGAGGCCACGAGTGGAAACGTTTCCTTGTCTTCTGGGAAAGGAAATTTGATCTATTCCACAGGAAATGGGAGGGGGGCACAGAGATGTGTACACTCACTTGAGACAAAGAGAACGATGCCTCCCAAAACACCTCCCTGGTCCACCTTACAGAAGACATTTGTCCCTTTTTCCCTAATAAAAGACACGTTCTTCAACTCGAATGCAGACACACTTCGATCAAGCTGTTCTCCATATATCTGTACACCTTCCAAATAACAGGATATGTTATCCTGATGGATCCTAGAAACGTAACAAATGGTGACGTTGGAGCCTTCTTCCACCAGCTTATCTTTAGGGAAAACAAACAATGGATCATGTCCAAGCATATTCTGTGCTGCAAGATAAAAGAAGACAGCTCAGTTAGACTCGGACACAAAAGTCAAACCAGCCCCCTCCTGCCTCACTCTCAACAGATAACTTTAGCTTTTTCTGCCTCCTGGAGAAAACAGGAACCTAAAATTTCTACAGCAAATCTATAAACTTTGGTGTGTGCGAACAATCCTCTGTACCATCCCTCCTCCTGTCGCGATAATACCACTGCTCTTGTTCTTACTATGGAGACTGCACCATGACTGTCGCTCTGCGATGATCGTGTCATTCCTGCTTATAGGTTATTAGGACAGCAGTAGCTGCTCTGTACTAATCCCAGCCATGTGGGAGGCCCTGTGTTAAGTGCTTATGTATATTCTCTCTTGTCATCCTTACCACCTTACAGCAATGGGGTGGGCAGGACTGAGCCCAAGTTCACTCACCCAGCAAGTGGCAAAGCCACATTCACACCCACCAGATCTGCCCAGCTCCCAAGCCACGTGTCCCTCATAATCTCTAAATTGTCCTGTAGATCACTCCTCTTCCACCTTCTCAGATGCCATGCACCCAAAGAGCTCCTTTCATTTCCATCTTCCGTCTGTGTGGCCCATCAGCACGTAAGAATCCTCAGGTCTCTGTCATTTTAGGCAAACTCACCATCCTCCATGCCTCCCTCCAGCCTCCTCTCCACCCGCTCCTCCACAGTCAGCCTCCCCAAGGACCTGCCTGTGCCCATCGCTCAGCTGTCGATCACCCCCTGCTCACCTAGGCCCCTGCAGTCTGGCTGCTGGCCCACCAGGGCTATAAAATTGCCATCACTAAGGTCACCCAGGTGGAGTGGCCTGGGTGTGGGATTTTCTTTTAAGGTCCCCAGATGATTCTATGTGCAGCCATGGTTGAGAATCATTGCTTTGGGGATTAGGAATAATCAGCCTTGAAAGAAATCAAAGAAGAACATGAAAAGATGGAAAGATATATCCTGTCTTGGATTGGAAGAATCAATATTGTCAAAGTGACTATACTACCCAAGGTAATCTACAATCCCTAACAAATTACCAATGACATTTTTCATAGAACTAGTACAAAAAATTTGTATGGATACACGAAAGACCCCAAATAGCCAAAGCAATCTTGAGAAAGAAAAATGGAGCTGGAGGAATCAGGCTCCCTGACTTCAGACTGTACTACAAAGCTACAGTCATCAAAACAGTATGGTACTGGCAAAAAAAACAGAAATATAGATCAATGGAAAGGGATAGAAAGCCCAGAGATAAACCCACACCTATAGTCACTTATTCTATGACAAAGGAGGCAAGAATATACAACAGAGAAAAGACAGTCTCTTCAATAAATGGTGCTGGGAAAACTGGAGAGCTACAGGTAATAAAATGAAATTAGAACATTCTCTAACACCATACACAAAAATAAGTTCAAAATGAATTAAAGACCTAAATGTGAGACCAGATACTATAAAACTCCTAGAGGGAAACGTAGGCAAGACACGCTTTGACGTAAATCACAGCACTATCTTTTTTGGTTTCACTCCTAGAGTAATGAAAATAAAAACAAAAATAAACAAGTGGTACCTAATTAAAGTTAAAAGCTTTTGCACAGCAAAGGAAACCATAAACAGAATGAAAAAACAGCCCTCATAATGGGAGAAAATATTTGCAAATGAAGCAACCAACAAGGGATTAATTTCTAAAATATACAAACAGTTCATGCAGCTCAATATCAAAAAAACAAACAACCCAATCAAAAAATGGACAGAGGACCTAAATAGACATTTCTCCAAAGAAGACATACAGAGGGCCCAAAAAGCACATGAAAAAATGTTCAATATCACTAATCATTTTAGAAATGCAAATCAAAATGACAATGAGGTATCACCTCACACTGGTCAGAATGGCCATCATCAAAAAGTCTACAAACAATAAATGCTGGAGAGGGTGTGGAGAAATAGGAATGTTCCTACATTGTTGGTGGGAATGTAAATTGGTGTAGCCACTATGGAGAACAGTATGGAAGTTCCTTAAAAAACTAAAAATAGAGCTACCATATGATACTACAATCCCCCTCCTGGGCATATATCCAGAGAAAACCATAATTTGAGATACATGCACTCCAATGTTCATTGCAGCACTATTTACAATAGCCAGGATGTGGAAGTAACCTAAAAGTCCATTGACAGATAAATGGATAAAGAAGATGTGATACATATATGCAATGGAATAGTACTCAGCCATAAAAAATAATGAAATAATGCCATTTGTAGCAACATGGATGGACCTAGAGATTATCATACTGAGTGAAGTAAGCCAGACAGGGAAAGACAAATAACATATGATAGCATTTATATGTGGAATCAAAAAGAAAAGAAAAAGACACAAATGAACTTATTTCCAAAACAGAAAGAGACCCACAGATACAGAAAATAAAAACTTATGATTACCAAAGGGGAAAGGAGGGTGGGGGGAAGGGATAAATTAGGAGTTTGGAATTAACATATAAACACTACTATGTATAAAATAGATAACCAACAAGGACCTACTGTATAGCACAGGGAACTATACTCAATATTATGTAATAACCTATAAGGGAAAAAAATCTGAAAAAAAAAATGTATAACTGAATCACTGTGCTGTATACCCCAAACTTACAGGATATTGTAAATCAACTATACTTCAATAAAAAAAAATTTTTTAAGGAATAATCAGCTTTTCTTGAGTTAGTTTGGAGGTTATAGTTTTGGTAAACCTAGTCCACTGTACGAAAGTTGTTGATAATGTTGTTCTTTCCTTCTCTATTGCTACCTTTTTAATCTCTATTTTTTCTGTTAAGTGTGTCTCTCAGCAATAGGATGTGATGGTTAAGAGAATGGCCTCTGGAGCCAGATTGTCCAGGTTAGAATTCTGGCTCTACCACTTCCTAGCCTGATGACCCTGCATGGGATTTTTTTTTTTTTTTTTTTTTTTTTTTTTGGCGGTACGCGGGCCTCTCACCGCCGTGGCCCCTCCCACAGCGGAGCACAGGCTCCGGATGTGTAGGCCCAGCGGCCACGGCCCACGGGCCCAGCCGCTCCGCGGCACGCGGGATCCTCCCGGACTGGGGCACGAACCCGCGTCCCCTGCACCGGCAGGCGGACTCTCAACCACTGCGCCACCAGGGAAGCCCTGCATGGGATTTTTTTAAAGCTATCTGTGCCTCAGTCTCCTCATCTGTGAAGTAGGGATAAGAATTATATGTATTTCATAGGGCTGATGTGAAGATGAAATTAATACATATAGTGCCGAAAGCAGTGACTAGAATGCAGATTTGATTCTATTATTAGTATTAAATTAATCATTGGGCCTCTCATGCGTTAACATGCTATCAGTTTGAATGAATACATTTGCATAAACACTTAGCTAAGGAATGGTTCTCTTGACAGGAATTTCAGATAATCTGTCAACGTATATAGTTGAGAGCACCAAATGCCAGTGCTTTACAACTAACCTGTAGCTTAGCTGAAGCATAAGAAATTGTGCAAAATGCTAAATTTTAATAACAAAATAATCAAAATTAAGAGACCTTTTAGTAATTAAACATAATTATCCATGATCTCTCTCATAATTATCCATGATCTCAAATCAAGAACTGCTTCCAGTTTTCCATATTTCCCTCCCTTGTCTCTACATTAGGGGTTGACAAGCTATGGCCCATGGGCCAATTCCAGACGCCATCTGTTTTTGTAAATAAAGTTTTATTGGAACACAACCACTCATTTATTTACACTCTGCCTATGACTGCTCCCATGCTACAATGGCAGAGTTGAATAGTCACGATAGAGAATGTAGGGTTGTAAAACCTAAAGTATTTCCTATCTTGCCCTTTACAGAAAAAGCTTCCCAAATTCTGCTCTAGATGAATACACATTTTGTGTTGTTCTAACAAAAACATATGTACAATTTATGTCCTGTTTTGTTCACTTAGCATTCTATAATATACACACTTCACACCTATGGAAAATGAATACTAAATTGTCTGAATTTGCATAATTACCTCAATGAATAAATTCAGAGGGAAAATCCTTAGACCTCTGTCTCCTGGTGGCAAGTTTCACACCTATGCTTTTTAGACCCAATAGGAGCCAAAGAAAAATAATGCTGGTGTCTACCCAGGGTTTCTCAACAGGGACTTCCACTATTTGACTACTGGTCCCCGAGAAATATTAGATAGTAAACCCCTTCACTCTTTTATCACCTCACTTCTTACCATCTGCTTCCTCCCATGAACTCCAGTTGCTCCAGAACCCTGGCTTGGGAATCCTGGCGTCATCCACCATACTCCTCATTCTTATAAAGTGTGCCGCACATTCCAGAGGAAGCTCGGATTCCCAGCTCCAATGCAGGACTTGGTTCCGCTTCACAGTGGTGCTGTAGTTCTCCTAGAAATAAAGAGAAATACTTGGAAACATATAGCCGTGTGGTCCTGGGAAATGGCTTGGCTGGACTTATCCCAAAGCACACACCCAAGAGTCCACTGTAACTCCAGGATATGGACAAATGCAGTCTGTTCTCAGCCAGCCAGCTTCCGAGCTCTGACGGCCCAGCAAGGAACCAGCCTTGGCCTCCTGCCTTTCGAAAACTTGGCTCCCAACCCCTCTGGGCCTCCAATTCCAGAGGGCTCAAGTGAGAGAGAAAACAGAAGCTACTGGAGTCTTGGGGGAAAAGATCAGAGAAAGAAGGTGTGCACACAGTGCTGGTCACAAGAGCGTGCTAAGAAGATTCTTGCACACTAGAGAATTAATTGAGGCACCCTTTTAAAAATGAGCAAGATTGATGAGAATTTTCTAATATTCATCAGATCAAGTTGGCCCAATCTCAGTAGAGCGGGCAGTCGTTCATGGTTCCCAGGAATTCCACTGTCTCCCAGAAGTCAATAGATGACTCCCAATGATTGCTTTGGTTTTTGTCTCCTGTCTTTTCAGATACGGTGGCCACATGGACCATCGCCCCTCCCTTGAGCTCCAACCTTCAGAATCTTTAGTCCCCAGAGATGTCAACCTCATGGGAACGCCCTACACTGTGCTCTTGGGAAGCCTGTCCAAGTTGTACTGTAATTTGCTTTTCCCGCACAGCGTTTAGTCTTAATCTTTCTAAGACAGTGGTATTTTCATTCTTTAACGCAATAAACTTCAACAGCTCCTTCTACACCTGACCCTGTCGTCCAAGGCCATTTACAGTATGACTCCAACTGCCTCTCCCTTGCAGGACTCCTGTCTCCAGACACAGTGGTCCGCCCCACACTTCGGGAAGAGCTGTATGCTTTACTCCACAGTACTTGCTCACGCGGCCTTCCAGGTTTCGCGTCCCCAACTCTCCCTCTGAATTGGGAATTAGTCCCAACCTTCAAGCCCCTGTTATACCCCATCTTCTTCATGAAGTCTTTCTTGCTCTTCCTTCTGGTTTCCTCCCATCCCCACCTCTGCCCGAGCTCCCCTGCATACTGGGGGTAGTTGGTGGCATTTCATCTGTGGTTATGCCTCTGACTCAAGTATGGCACCCAGAAAGCAGGGAATGGGCTTCATTCTTCTTCGTGGACCATAGCTCCAGGCACCCATGCTTTCAGTGGGCCCCTCCAGGACGCCTGCTTTCTGCACCCACAGCTGGGAGACAGGGACAACAAAAATCTTGCCCTTCCTGGGGAAAACTGAGTCTGCATCCATTTTTCTAAGGGCCAATGGCAAGTCCTACAGTGAAGACGAGGGGGGTGGCACACACGTCACACGCAACCAGACTTGGAGGCCTTCCTCCACCTGTGCCTTCCCCTCCCCAGGCCGCCAACCTTAAACAGTGGCCTTGGCCGAACCAAACACAGCCCCGGAAGGAGAAGCACTTCGTCCACCTGAAAGGCACCTAGTCGTGCACGTCCTTTCTCACGCTAAGCAGAACTCCCATTTGTAAAACATTTATATTATTTCGGTTTATTGTATTCCTTTATCCCTAGATTACAAAACATTTTTTTTTTTTTTTTTTTTTTTTTTTTTTTGCGGTACACGGGCCTCTCACTGTTGTGGCCTCTCCCGTTGCGGAGCACAGGCTCCGGACGCGCAGGCTCAGCGGCCATGGCTCACGGGCCCAGCCACTCCGCGGCATGTGGGATCTTCCTGGACCGGGGCACGAACCCGTGTCCCCTGCATCGGCAGGCGGACTCTCAACCACTGCGCCACCAGGGAAGCCCCAAAACATACATTTTTAAGTACAAGTTCTGTGGTCCTGATCCATGCAACACTTACTGTCTAATACGAGCGATCACAGGTACCTTTTCTTAATTATTATTTAAGAACCAATACCAAAATAAATAAATAAAAGGAACTCTGTCAGTCCTAGTGACCTCGCTGTAATGTCAACAAGCCGCCGGCTGGATTTTGCCTCCCCCATCTCTTGGGAATTCGGCCACTTCTCTTGTCACCACGGTCACCACCCACTCCAGGCCCTTCTCCTCTAGACCGACCCCGCTGCTTGCTTCCATTCCAAATGGTCACACTTCACCTCCTCCAGTTCTCCCAACTTCTCTCCACTGTGTGGCCGGAGTGAGCGTTCTTTAAGACTTCCAATCAGAGCTCATCACTCCGCTTCTCACCGCTCCCTGGATATAAAACAGCACCTGGGCATGACCCTCGGTGTGTGTGTGGTCTAGCCCTGTCCTGCCCACCCCACATGCCCCGCGCTTTCAGGCCTGAAGGCTCCCAGCCCCTTTCACTCAGGACCTCTGCTCACCCCAGCTGGATCTTCCTGGGACATTCCTCCTCACCCTCCAGGCTAAATTAGCTTCTCATCTTCTTTCCTATTTTGGCTCCAACTGCCCTTCCTCTAAGGTGCTGGAGAAGGTCAGGCCTGATCTCACCCCACAGCCCCGTGTCAGCGACCTGCACTCCTCACGCCTGGGATACTCTGAGTTGCGTGATCATCTCCTTATTTGTGCTCAGCACTCACAGCCCCATGCCTGGAATAATGCCTGGACCTGAGCCCACAGTCTAAAACTCTGTGCTGAAGGGTTTCATCCGTTCATTACTATGCAGTGAGCTCTGTTTTTCCCAGACACTCTCTGTGTGGATTCCGTCTGACCACAAGTTGTGCTCTGTGGTCTTTATAGGCCCGTTGTGGAGGAGATAAAACCTTTCGTTGAATGCCTCAATTCAGCAACTTTTAAAAATGTGATGACTGTGTCTGGGCTGTTTTCATTCATCCCAGTGGCAAGTTTAATTGGGCCCTGGCAGACATTAGTATGTTACAAAAACCCGGCATTTACACAGAAGTCCAACAGAGATCACTGATTCATTCCTGAGAAGTGAGCTCATCCCTCACTGACTCGCGCTCCAAGCCTCCTTCCAAGCTTGAGCTGCTACTCTACTCTGCCTTCTCCTGCCATTGACGGAACCGTAAAGCAAGTGGCTGGAGAGGCTGCGGGCAGAACCCTGGCCAGGGTGAGCACGTAGTGCAGCCTGAGTGGCCAGCGCCGGCCAGGAGGCAGCTCAGAGTCCCTGGTCCAGCTGTGACAGCCTCGGTCAACATGCTTCTCCTGTGGCTTGTTTGGGAACAAAACAGTCTGAGGCATGAGTGAGGGTGCGTTACAGGGACCTGCTCTATGAAAGGGAGATCACGGTCCAGACGGAAGCGACCTCTCTCAGCTGCTTTGTCTGACCCTTAACCGGAGGGGGACCTTATGTCTGTCCTTGACTTCAGGCCTGAGAGGTTCAGACAAGGGCTTCTCTTGGCATCGTCTGTTCTGGGACACGTGGAGACTGATGACCTGGGAAGACGGCATGCGGCTGTCACCCCTGTGGGGGGCCCGGGGCTCCAGCCAGAAACAGAGCTGCCTTGAGAGGGGCAGTTCCCTCCTCTGGGTGTGGCAGGTCCTCCACCACCCAACCCCAGCAGGAAAAGGGAGAGTTCTGTGTGGACACGGTCAGGGTGAGGCCGTCTCAGTTTTTCTTAAATTGTCCTCTTAGCGTTGTTCTGTGTGTCCTGGACTTTCTCAACTGTGCTGTAAACAATTCAAGGTCAAAGGTGATTTTTCTTTTCCTGTTCCTGACATCTGGCATAGGCAGGTATGATCATCTTTTGTCAAATGAATAAATGACAGGAAAAAGAAGAAAAAAAAAAAAAGCAGCACCACAAACCTCTCTGTGCCTTAGTTTTCTCCTCTGTTGGGATCAGGCTGGCCTGGGTGTTATGGGGACCGTATAACCGACAAGGCAAAACTACCCTCAAACATCTCCAGCCTTGGTAGGTTACACAAGGAGGTTTCACCAGTGGCTTTACCTTGAAAAGAGAACTACCTGAATCAAAGGTGTAAACAGATACGAACAACTGTCTATTCACATGTTGCTATTGTTATTTTCTCTACTATGAAAGCAGAAAGAAGTGTCTTAGAAAAATAAAGAATAGGATCAACTTGGTCTATGGTTAATGTTACTTTCGCT
Organism: Phocoena phocoena; assembly: GCF_963924675.1. Classification (NCBI taxonomy): domain Eukaryota; kingdom Metazoa; phylum Chordata; class Mammalia; order Artiodactyla; family Phocoenidae; genus Phocoena; species Phocoena phocoena. The sequence goes on along the minus strand of NC_089221.1, from coordinate 32,294,137 downwards.
AATGGGGTTAAGTGCTAGTTTTCCACGAATTCCTCCAGCTCTTCTCTCAAATTTCTTTTCCTTAGATAATTCTTAGCCTCAATATGACCTCTGCTCGATGTTGTACTGGGTCCAAATCAACAACCAGTGTATCCATCAACAATACAAAAAATAGGAAAATACAAAAATTATTAGCATGAGGGGGATGGTGGGAAGATGGGCTGGCGGTGGGGAGGGAACAGCTGTACATAAGCATTGCTGTTGTTTAAAGTCAGAACACCAGGGAACACAATGCAAGTGCTTCTTGGATCTGTGTCTCCTGGCCTGCAGAACTAACAATAATAAACTAAGTTTGGCCTCAAAAAAAAAAAAAAAAAACAACCCAACACCGAACAACTCTCATGGTGGGAAGCTGCCCTTTGAGGGGTGGAATTCTAGACCTGGTATCAATCCTAAATCAACAGTCAGAATGATATTTAACTTAGGCCACTCACTCAGATCTCAAATGCAGTGATGGATAAGGAAAGTAACTGGAGCCTTTAAAGCTAGTAGCCTTTATGCTTTGCTAAAGGAACTGACCACCTGGCTCCCTGTACTCACGCCTCCAGCACCTGAGAGGAGAGTGGCCGTCCACTAGCAAACGGAGGTCCCCAGTAATGACACAGCACTGTGTTGCCCTTCCCTCCAACGCAAATTCTCTGTTCCCTTCAGTGGGAAAATATCTCACTGTCCTTCAACATCCCATGCTAATAAATGATCATGAGGTGGGCATAGATTATTAAGGTTCCCTGCACCATAAATGGTAATTGAAAGAAACTACCAAAGTTTGTAAAGCAATTATACTCCAATATAGATGTTAGGAAAAATAAATAAATCAACTACCAAAGTGTCCCAATGCACTAGATGGGGAAGCATCACACAAAACAGACACAACCATGATTTAAACCAGACAAGTGAAAAATCGCTCCCAAATAATTCAAAGGCAAAAAGTGTGTGAAATTCAGGACTTTCTTAATTTAATTTGTGGTAGAAAAAGCCACATATGAGGCAACAAAGGACTCTAAGTTACTCTCCAACATGGCCCATGGAGAACCTCTTCACTGATTAGGGCAGAAAATGCTAGAATGGTTTATTCCTTGCATCTCAGCATAGCATTAGTAAAGAAACAGCCTGCGAGCCACAGGGGCATGAAAAATGTTGCCAAACTCCTACATCTGATTTAGGAAGATCTCTGGTGGACAGGGAAGGAAGAAGGAAGAGGAATAAGGTGATTGATCTTCATGGATTTTTGGAATCCAGTATTCACAAGGACAGACCCCAACAGCTTCCACAGGGAACAGAGCAGAACTGAGAAAATGATCTGATTCGTAGCACAGCCCATCCAACCTACCAAACCAATATTGTCATGTTATTTTGTCCGGAACCCTCTTTTTTTTTTTTTTTTTTTTTTTTTTTGTGCGGTACGCGGGCCTCTCACTGTTGTGGCCTCTCCCTTTGCGGAGCACAGGCTCCAGACGCACAGGCTCAGCGGCCATGGCTCACGGGCCCAGCCGCTCCGCGGTGTGTGGGATCTTCCCAGACCGGGGCACGAACCCGTGTTCCCTAGCATCGGCAGGCAGACTCTCAACCACTGCGCCACCAGGGAAGCCCTGTCCGGGACCCTCTTAACTAAAAACACAGAAATGTGATTATTTACGACAACTATTCTGAGTTGCCCAAATATTTCCATATTGGGATTTGGGGGGATGTTATAAAAGATAAAACACAGTGTCAGAAAAGGATTTTTTAAATATTGAGCGAAAAAGAAAAATACTTACCACCCAGATGACATTGGATGTTTTAAATCTACTGATCTGTATCTGAAAAACCATTTTCAATTCCTGATGATAAGCGAGGCTGTGGACAGTCCATTGTAAATGCAAACACTGACACGTAGAATTGACAGAAACTTTCAGCGATTCAGGAGTTAATGGTAAAGGCTCAGATAAGACTGAAAGGCCAAAACAAGATATGAAATAACATTTAATAGGAGTATGATTGAATAGTCACAGATAATTAAACTGTTCAATATCATCATTGTTTAGCTGTGGAAATTATTGCTCACATATACATTCTAGAATTAGACACTTTGAAAACCTGGAGGGAATTCAGAAATCACTCAGCAGATAAAGAATTTAAGACCTAGATGAATGAAATGACTTGCTCAATGATACACAGCAAATTAATAAATTGATAAACAGCTTCACAAGACAAAAGGATACTCTATTGAACAATCTAAATGGTTCAGAAATTTGTAATAAGGCTGAATAAAGAAAGAGGACATTTTGCTATAAATTTCATTTCAAGAGGACTTTTTGCTATAAATAAAGAAAGAGGACATTTTGCTATAAATTTGCTATAAGAGAACATCTAAAATGAAAGTTTTCTTTTTGGAAGTCAGTATTTCATAGTTTATTAAGTAGCTATAAAGTGACAGCAAGTTCCATCTCTAGATATTATTGCTTAAATCTCAATGCACTGAACTTAAAACACCTCTGGCAAGAATTCACTGGACTCTTCGGATGAGACTAGGCACTTAGTGTGAAATAAAATAATTGTGACAAGGTTTCTAGCTCAAGGAAGGAACCTAGCTGGAGAGACACAACAGACTCGTAAGAAGTAATGAGTCATTGCAAGTTTAGAATATTTAGTGGTGTGATAGAGTCTGTCAAAGAGCAGAGATTCAAACACAAAACAGATTTGCTGAGGTCAGTGAGCTAGGAAACAGCCCAGAGAGAGGATGGGGCCTGATGGAGTGAGTGAGATCACTGCTAATTCTTGGAGAAGAACAAAGCACCACTTTTTACATAAGCAGAGGAAATGCTGTACAGATTCAAAAGGAATTGTGTATTGCCGAATCAACTGGTTTCACTCCCTTCTGAGGGAGTCTAAAGTAAACTGGGAATGGTGCAAAGGTACTGAAAAGATTAAGACTGTAGAGAAAAAAACAACTGATAATTGATGGTCCATGGTGGAGCAGATTTCATCTTTTCAGCATTCATTTTTCTAGTTCTTTGGGGGTTTCCCCTAGTGATCTGAGACCCTCTGGCACCTAGTTTAAAAGGCAAGAGAGTATGTTCTTTTGAGAATAAAAATGGAAAGAATCTCTAATACTGGAAAAAAATGTTCCAAAACTGCCATTCTACATGTGCTATTTTTCTCACAGAGAGGTAAAAATAACAGCAACAAGATTGAACACGTACTATTTACCAGGCACACTGCTAGGTGCTTTACATACGTTGTCTCGTGTAATGCCCACTGTAAAACTCAGACAGTAATTTTTTATAGATGGGGAAACTAAAATTCAGTAAGCTTAAATGATTTACACAAAGCTATATGGGATTTAAGTATAGATCTAATACCAAAACCTTGCTCCCCTTTACTGCACTGCCCGCCAACTGTTAAGGCAGGCGCATCCTGCCCAATCAAAGGTCACATGGAATGGGATGTCGAGAAGCATGCTGCATGGCTCCCACCATGTCCTGCCAAACTCAGGATACAAATGAAAAGGACGGGGCTCTGGACCCAGCCAGATAAGCTGAGAAGCATTCCTGGTAGATATAAGCATGAAGTTTTTCATGTGAATGGTCCACATGGTAGACAGGTTCGTGATCCAAGTAAAGCATTAGCCTCAGAATTTATTTTTAAAAATCTCAGAAAATTCATTCTATGGAAGTTAGGTTAACAAGAGTGTCCATAAAATCCAAGTTATTAGCCATCAATGACTATCTTCCCAAAAAGATACCCATCCTTTGTAATATTTTGTAAATGCGGTGCTGGGGACGGCTAGAGTACCAGTTAAAATCTCAGTATGGACTCCCATGACCTTGGATTTGGCAGCGGGTCCTTAGATATGACATGAAAGCATGAGCCAAAAAAGAAAAAAATAGATCAATTGAATTCCATCAAAATTAAAAACTTTTGTGCATCAAAGGACCTTGTCAAGAAAGAGAAAAAAAACTAAGAATGGGAGAAAATATTTGCAAATCACTTATCTAGCATCCAGAATATATAAAGAACTCTTACAACTCAACGACTAAAAGACAAACAAGTCAGTTTAAAAAATGGGCAAATGACTTGAATGGGCATTTCTCCAAAGAAGATGTACAAATGATGAAAAAGCACATGAAAAGATGCTCAACATCATTAGTCATTAAGGAAATGCAAATCAAAACCATAATGAGATACTATCTTACACTCACAGGATGGCTATAATTTTAAAAATGGAAATAAGCATTGTGAGGATATTGAGAAATTAGAACCTTTGTACATTGCTGGTGGGGACGTAAAATGGCTTTAGCATGGTAGAAAACATTTTGGAAGTTCCTCAAAGAGTTAAAATCACCATATGACCCAACAATTCCATTCCTAGGTATATATCCCAAAGAATTGAAAGTAGAGACTCAAATACTCGTACACAAATGTTTGTAGCAGCACTATTCACAATAGCCAAACGGTGGCAACAACCCAAATGTCCATCAGCAGATGACTGGATGAACAAAATGTGGTATATCCATTCGATGGAATAAGGAATGATGCTACAAATTAGGCAAACCTTGAAAACATTACACTAAGTGAAAGAAGCCAGATATAAAAGGTCTCATATACATAGTATGTTTCAATTCATATGAAATATTCAGAATAGATGAATCCATAGAGAGATAAAGCAGATTGGTGGTTGCCAGGGGCTGAGGGAGGGAGGAATAGGGGATAATTTCTTAATGATTACAGGCTTTCCTTTGGGGATAATAAAAACGTTTTGGAACTATATAGGGGTGGTAATTGCAAAACATATTCAATGTATTAAATGTCACTGATTTGTCCACTTTAACCATAAACTGATTAATTTTGTTACATGAATTTCACCTCAATAAAAATTATTTTTAAAATATACATGATCATGATAAAAATGTTCAAATAATACAGAAATTGAATCCCCAGCATCCTACCAACTCCACTCTCACTCCATTGCCAAGTTCAAATCATGTATGTTTTGCTTGATTTTTTTCCATACACTTAAAAAAATCATATTGAACTATGCACTCCATTTTATATTTTTTAAAGTACTTACACTATTTTTAAAAAGCTATAAAGAGAAGTGAAACTAAAATGTTAACAGTCATTTCTGGATGGTGAGGTTGAGTGATTTTAACTTTCTATTTTTTTTTATTTTTTCTTATTTTTTTTTTAATTTTTTTTTAACTTTCTTTTTTATGCTTTTCTGTACTTTGCGAATGTTCTTTAGAAAACACGTATTACTTTCAGAACCATATAATATGCTAGATATTTTTTTTTTTTTTTTTTTTTTGCGGTGCGCGGGCCTCTCACTGTTGTGGCCTCTCCCATTGCTGAGCACAGGCTCCGGACGCGCAGGCTCAGCAGCCATGGCTCACGGGTCCAGCCGCTCCGCGGCATATGGGATCTTCCCGGACCGGGGCACGAACCCGTGTCCCCTGCATCAGCAGGCGGACTCTCAACCACTGCGCCACCAAGGAAGCCCTAGATTTTTTTTTTAACATCTTTATTGGAGTATAATTGCTTTACAATGGTGTGTTAGTTTCTGCTGTATAACAAAGTGAACCAGCTACATGTATACATATATCTCCATAGCCCCTCCCTCTTGCGTCTCCCTCCCACCCTCCCTATCCCACCCCTCTAGGTGGTCACAAAGCACCAAGCTGATCTCCCTGTGCTATGCGCTGCTTCCCACTAACTATCTATTTTACATTTGGTAGTGTATATATGTCCATGCTACTCTCTCACTTCGTCCCAGCTTAGCCTTCCCCCTCCCTGTGTCCTCAAGTCCATTCTCTACCTTTGCATCTTTATTCCTGTCCTGCCCCTACATTCTTCAGAACCTCTTTTATAGATTCCATATATATGTTAGCATATGGTATTTGTTTTTCTCTTTCTGACTTACTTCACTCTGTATGACACACTCTAGGTCCATCCATCTCACTACAAATAACTCAATTTCATTTCTTTTTATGGCTGAGTAATATTCTGTTGTATACATGTGCCACATCTTCTTTATCCATTCATCTGTTGATGGACACTTAGGTTGCTTCCATGTCCTGGCTATTGTAAATAGAGCTGCAATGAACATTGTGGTACATGACTCTTTTTGAATTATGGTTTTCTCTGGGTATATGCCCAGTAGTGGGATTGCTGGGTCATATGGTAATTCTATTTTTAGTTTTTTAAGGAAGCTCCATACTGTTCTCCATAGTGGCTGTATCAATTTACATTCCCACCAACAGTGCAGGAGGGTCCCCTTTTCTCCACACCCTCTCCAGCATTTATTGTTTGTAGACTTTTTGATGATGGCCATTCTGACCTGTGTGAAGTGATACCTCATTGTAGTTTTGATTTGCATTTCTCTGATAATTAGTGATGTTGAGCATCCTTTTGTGAGGTTGATGGCAATCTGTATATCTTCTTTGGGGAAATGTTTATTTAGATCTTCTGCCCATTTTTGGATTGGGTTGTTTTTTTTATATTGAGCTTAATATGCTAGATTTTAAAAGAAATATTAAGATACCTGGTTCACTTCACTACAATGACACTGCAGAATGCATAATTTAGTCTTCTAAATTTACACCAAAAGGCTGAGCCCCAGTTATCTTTCCAGTTTTATTCCCCACTGAAAGTTAATAAATTGGCATTCTGATTCTTAACGAGTTTGGGCAGAGTGAATCATGTATCAGGCCCTATTCACTCAAAGGTAAATGAAGTAAGTTGGAATTCCTGAATGCTCAAAGCCCAAACATGGTGGTCATATTCTATTGCTATTTGGCTAGAGGTTTTATCTCCTCTGTGAATAAAATGTCTCAATTCTCTAGTTAGAGGCAACAGCTGTTATTCATTCTCTCCCTAAATCTGTGTCTTCCAAGCCTCATACAGTGAACTAGCGGGAGATGGGGAGAGATGAAAGGGCAGATCCCTTATGGAATGGGGGAAGTTGTTTCAGTAGCCGTGGAGCCATCAGCACCAGGGAAGCAGGGTATATGCAAAGTCACCCCACCTTTCCTAGCCCTCATTTCATCTTGCCTGTATGGTCGTTCGTTGCTGTCAGTCTCACTCTAGATTCAAATTTCCTGGAGGACAGAGGCGGAGGCTTATGCACCTTTGAACAAACTCTTGTCCCCAGAACTTGGCATGACGTCTTACCCACAGCAGATGCGGATCTCAAATCACAGATCCAGCATCACCATGATATCAAGTGCCTGCCTGACAAGCAGCCCCTCACTAATAATTCGTCCTTCCTGGCAATCTCTTCTCCCCAGGGCTGCTTTTCCCACCCAGCGTGTGAGCCCTGATCTCAGCGTGCTGTCATAGCCTGTTGTGTGTTTGTCTCTCCGCAGACTGTGAGCTGAACATGGGTGGGACTGAGTCTTACTCAGCACACTGGAACCAAGACCGTAACGTACCTCTCACGGTATAGACACTCCATGGCTGGTTGCTGAATGAGTGAGTCACCTACAAGTATCAACTTTACTTCTGGAAGCTCTAGAAGGCTGCCATATGACGCTTTAGACAAAAGGAGAATTCTTTATATTGACATATGCTCTTGGTGAGTGTTGAGTGACTCAGGTACTCCAGAGACAGCAGTCAGAAATAACTGGGTGGAAAGCAATCTAGGACATCCTTGGGAAATAGCAGGAAATGCCAAGGGAAAGTCAGAGAGATAAAGGAAATTGAGATGAGTAAATTGAAACTAAGAAAAGGGGAGTGACTTTCCCAAGGCCACACAACCCAACCAGAACCCAAGGCTCTTGGCCCAACTCTTTAATTTATAACGCTGTACCGGCGTGTGGCCAAAAAGGGCAGGCTTGGAATCAGACAGACCTAGATCTAGTCACGGACTGTCCTCCTATTTTCCCCAACCTGTTTCTCTGTCTGGTCCCAACAACACTACTTAAGGAAATAAACCGTGGAGCATTCGTAAAATGGGATACCATGCAGCCATTAAATATAATGTTATTTCTAGAAAAACTTTTAACATCAAAGGTAAAAACTCTCATCATATATTGTATTAATTATTTTGATAAGTATATACGAAAGTAAACTTATTAAAGTATATATACTCCACTTGTTTAATAATTTACCTGTATACACTTTAATAAGTATATATAGTATAACTTCCTAGTATATATATTTATATTACATATAATATATATACTTTATACTATATATACTGTAATAACTATATATACTTTACACTAGTTATACTTCAATAAGTATACTTTATATATAAACTTTATACTATATACACTTATTAAAGTATGTATAGTATAAATACTCCCAGTGTACATATAGTATAATTTTACCTCTATAAAAAAAACCCTACACATTTATATCTCTTTCTCTGTCTGTGCATACATACGCACAAGAGACTGGAAGAAAATACATCCAAATGCTAGTCATGATCTCTGGCTGATGGAGAGTGAGCCCAGGGCCAACAGGAAGTGAGCCTGGGCTCTGTCTCATTGGACAGGAGAAGCTAGGTTACCTGAAAGGGAGTCTCAGGCCTGAGCCTGGCTGAGTGATTGAGTGAGAAGCCCAGTGGTTTGAGTGGACATTTAGTAGGTACTGGGTCAGATGCAGCAGAAATCGAGACAAGAAATCCAAGCAGTTAAGGTGAGGACAAAGCAGGATCACTTCGCAAAGCGGGTATGCTTAGCTGAGAAAGCTGGAAGCAGAAACAAAGACTGGTGGAGAGAAAAACAGGTAAATGCAAGTCGGATCTAAATAAAGGAAGCTGAAAGGGTGAGCAACAGAGCTTGCCCTGAGAGCAGAGTCCCTTGTAAGTAGAAGGCTCACAGTGAACACTTGTCAGCTCAGATATGGAGACTTCACTAGGGAAGTGAGCTGGGCCAAAAGCTTAGGGTTAAACACCTGGGTTAAACACCTGGATTCTCTGGAGAGCCTGGAGTTGGGGCCCTGGGTCTGTCTGGGAATCAGGAGCTCTAACTGAGCCTAGACATTCTTATGGTACAGACCACCCACTCAGCCCCAGTGTGTCATGCTTAGATTTTAGCAAGTAAGATCGATAGAGTGAGGGGTATCGATACTACAAAAGAGGAGTCCTCCTAATTTCCACCTTTCAGCTCCAGATTATGGAAGAAACCAACAATCAAACTGTGATTTTTAAGAACCCATAAAAGTAGCACCTTCTCATGTGCCCTGAACCTAATAAAAAACTAAACCCAGACCTCAAGAATATCAGACGGAGAATTGAGCTCTTATCAGAACAAAATCTTCCTTTTATTTCCAAATAGCTTATCACAGAGTTTCAAGGGAAATGGATAACTTCTATGGATATTTCTTGCAAACATCATTTTCATGAATCCATGGACAGGAATTGTGTGAGTAATTACTAAGAGCATATGCCTGTACCCTCTGTTACAAAGGGAGTATACAGCAAAGAATAAATGCAGAAAGAGGAAAAGGTAAAGCTTTATAAAATACAGGTAAAAGCAACACAAACTTTATAAACCCGTAGAAACTCTCTCAAGTTTGAATCTGTCTTCAAACTGGCTCAAAGTGATAAAATATGTATAAACATTTTAATGGTGTTGAATTCTTACTGACTTTATTTACAAAGTTGATTTATGGCCAAATACCTTCGCTGTGGGAGGAGCTAAGAGACAAATACTATTTCTTTACCCATAAACAGCATTTCAGCACTTAGCATATTATCTTGCAGGTAACAGCCTCTCAAAGAACGCAGTTGTAGCACAGCCCAACTTGCTCTAACCTTGCAGCTGACACTGGACACATAACCCATCTCTACCCAGCAAGTTTAGAAGGAACTCCTCTGGCAATGGCCATGGACCATATATTGATCATGACATTCTCTGGGATTAGATTCACTGACAAGTTACCACTGACCAGGAAATCAAGGCTAAGGTATAGCTTACTCCATTGAGCAGGAAATCAAGGTTAAGGTATAGCTTACTCCACTGACCAGGAAATCAAGGTTAAGGTATAGCTTACTGAAATGAGCCATCAAGATCAGGAAGCTCATGACTAAGGTAATCACTGCTACTTACCAATTCCGAGTAATTTTCAAAGAAAAATGACCTGTTGATTTTTCTCCAAAGTACCTGTCACCTTGTTTTTTTTCCCCTAGGTGATTTTTTTTTTTTTTTTAACTGTTCTTTCCACTTCTTACCTTCACTTTCGTAAGTTCTCAAGGACAGCAATGCCAAGAGGAATGTTGTCTGAAAAACTGCAAAGACAGCCATAGGTTCTGGTTTTCTGAAAAAGATAAATTGCAAAGAAGGGAAATTTTATTTAATTTTAGCTCTGAGCAAGTTTCTTTGAACCAACTGTGGAAGACGATGGCATTAAGGTTCCCGTTCTTCTCTCCCCCTTATGTCCATACCCCCGTCACTGTGAATTTGGAGTCCCCCCTCGCCCCACAATGAGGCAATCTCCCTGCTCCATCTGACTTGCTTTGGCCCGTAAATGAGGCAGAAGTGATGGTAGGCCAGCTTGGAGCCTAGGCTTCAAGAGACTATGTATTTCTGCTTGCTCTTTTGTGTTTCCACCTTTGGCACGAAAAGAGCATTTCTGGGCTATTCTATTAGACCCAGGAGGAGGACAAGAAACCTGAGGCAGAGCTGAGCCCTTGAGTTGCTCCAGCAGGGGCCAGCCTCGGTCAGCCAGCAGCCGGCCACGCCCCAGCCCAGAGCAGCTGTTCCCAGATGTGCCACTGAGTCTGTGTGGCAATAGATAACGATCCACCAATCTCTTCAAACCAAGCAAAGGTTGGTGAAGAAAGATAAAGCAGAGAAACAAAAGTTAAATATTAAAAAAACGGTCACAGAAGAGCTACATTTGAATGAATTCCTCATGGGGGAGTCATCTCCACCCTGCCCTGTCTCCCTCCTTAAAATGTCACCTGAGAGAAATGAGCACTTGGCACCGACGAAGACAGGCAGAGTTTCATTGTTCAAGATAATTTCCGGTTTTCCTTGTCTTAGAATAGGGTTGTGAACTACAGGTCAAAGAGCTTCACTGACTCATCAGGTCCTCAGACCATTGGACAATCCGAGGGCACACAGAATAAGCCTGGATGGCCTCAAGGAGGCTAAAATGTTCATTTCATAAGAAACGTTTAGTCAGGGGAAGTACTGAATTTCACTTTTCTACTTCAAACTCTGACTTATCATGGAGAGAAGCAAAGAAAAATTCAAAGTCATCTTTTGCCCCCATCTAGTCCCCTTGGGCTTCATCAAAAGCTCAAAATTCCATGAACCAGATCATTCATTTTCACTGCCCACACCCTCCATTTATTTCCTTTAAATGGCATTTTACAAGAAATGGGGACGACAGTGAAGACAGGAAGAGGGTAAACCAAACCATTCAATTACTTTGGGGTGGTCAAACCTGCTTACGTGGGAGCACAAGTCTTCAAGTGACAGCTTTACTTCCTGATTCTTTAAGCACTGCTTTCTGCTACTTCAATTTTTGGCAACAGGTCATCCATACTGCACTGAAGTCTCTACTGGCAACTTCAGATAGGTTCCTATTACAACTGCATATCAAAGCTGGGGGAAAACTGACTCAAGAGAAAAGATCTTCTGCTGAGAACCAAAGGGGAGGCAAAGGAAAATGGCACAGTGAATTGTCTGACACTCACTGTTCATTCAAATATCCATCCAATCCTGGTCTACAGCACAGGGTCCCATCCTCCTGGCACTTACATCACCCAAGGAACACAGGAGCCACCACCATGAGAAGAGCTCATCCCTGCAATTCAAAAGCAGGTGATTCCAGGAAATCCAAAAAAGAGGGGACATATGTGTACATATGGCTGATTCACTTCGCTGTATAGTAGAAACTAACACAACATTGTAAAACAACTATACCCGAATTAAAAAAAAAAAAAAAAGCAGGTGATTCCGGGGGTGAGATGGACGCTGCCTCGTGTCCTCTGCACGAAAGGGCTATTTAAGATGTTTGTAAAAAGGTGGAGTTTTAGTAAATCAAATATTTTACATGTCACAAAAATTAAACAAGTCATGGGGCAGAGAAACTTAAAACTAGAAGTTAGAGGCCACCTACCAATTAAAGATAACCAGAAACTAAAGAATACAAGTTGTCATATAACAAAACTGAAGGACAAGAGTATTTACAAGGGATGTACTTCTAAGGTCTGACCATCTCACACATGGCAGGTTGTGAAGCTGAGGACCTTCATTCCAGCAGCCACTTAGATTTCCTGGTTTTCCTTTCATCAGTTCTGATGGGCATGGTTTTACACATGCTGGACAGGTGGTAGCCGTGACCCAGTGGTCACTGCCTGCACAGAACAAAGTGCTTATTTCCAGTGTTGTGACCGGGCAGCCACCATCCCGATACTTCAGGCTCCAGAACACCTCAGGACCTTTTGCAGAAGGACTACGAGTCCTAGCCTTGTCTGAAATCCTAAAATCAAAACAGTTCATCAAAACCTGCAGAACAAGAGTCAGCAGATGGGAGAACCTCTCAGAGACCCCTGTGGAACCCACTTTGGGAAATGCCCTATGAACAGATTTCCTGTAGGTACAGAGCCTGATGCTGCTGGAAAAACACAGACACCAAGGGCTCTGGGCCAGCTTCTTCCGAGCCCCAGGTGACTGCTGCACAGCCCACATGGTTCCCCTCCACGCCTCCTACGTCAATCCTCCTCGAGTTATCGGACTCTGAGTGCATCAGCTATTTCCCTGTGAGACCCCCAGTAACAGAGTGAAAAGCCTGCAGGTGAGGGAGTGACCTGTGCAGAGATCCCGAGGTGGCAGAGCGCTGGGCATATAGTCAAGGAACAACATGGAGCCAGGTGTTGGCACGGGCGAGGAGGTGAGCGGCCGGGGCAATCACAGGGCATGCGGTGAGGCAGAGCAGACAGGGAAAACGCTTTAGAGACGTCGGCTTCTACTCTGAGATGGGAGCCACTGGGTAGTTTTAAACAAAGGAGTAACACGGTCTACCTTATATTGTACAGGAAGGACCCTGTATTGAAGACATTGAAGGGGGCAAGAGTAGCATGAGGGAGTGCAGGCGGAGGTCACGGCCATAGTCCAGGGGAGACTGATGCTGGCTTAGACCCGGCGGGGGGCACGGCAGCGGCCATGGGAACGGTGATGAAATGGGAGACATTTTAAAGATAGAGCTGGCAGGGTGTGCGGGGTGGTGATAAAGTGAGACATCGTGGATGGCTCCAAGAATTTTGGCCTGAGTCCCCGGGAAAATGGAATCACCATTCATGGAGAAGCAGAAGAATGATTTAGTGGGCTGTATCAAGGACCCAACCTGCGACATCTCAATTTGAAATGCTCACTTGATATCCAAGTGGAGATGTCAAGTAGCTAGCTGGATACATCATGTGGAGGGGCCATGGGAGGGGTCGTGGCTGGGGGTATAAATCCAGGCATGCCTGGTGCATACAAATAGTATTTAAAGCCATAGGACTGAAAGATCTCCAAGAGGGTGTACAGACAGAAAAGAGAAAGAGGTCCGAGCACATAGCTCTGGGGTGCTCTACACCCTACAGTTCTCCCCATTATGCAGATCAAAATGAAAATCCAAGATTAGGCCAGGCTTGCCCCCATCACCTCAAGGATGAGGGCTGGTGAGTCCCTCAGCACCAGGCGGCTGCTTGGCAAGCTCCCCTACAGATGCTCAGGGTGCACCAAGCAGGGTTTGGTTTTTCCTCTGAAGTTCTGCTTCTGACCCGAGAGAAGCTACCCAGCTCTCCCATTCATTCAACAGGCTTTCTCTCTCCATGACCATGAGCAAGGAGCATTGCCACGTCCACTTTCCAGTAAGAAAAGGAAGTCTGGGAAGTACGAAGTGGCAGAATTCAGAAAGGAAAAATACTTTCCTGCCCCATCTGCATGACATTGTCCTTTCCCAAATCTGTTCTCTCTCTTTTTTAAAAAAATTTCCCCAGTGTTTTAAAATTGAGGTATAGTTGAGGGAATTCCCTGGCGGTCCAGTGGTTAGGACTCAGCACTCTCACTGCCGGGGCCCAGGTTCAATCCCTGGTCGGCAAACTAAGATTCCCACAAAGGTGCACAGTGCGGCCAAAGAGAAAAAAAGAAAAGAAGAAGTACAGTTGATTTACAATATTGTGTTAGTTTCAGGCATACAGTAAGTTTATGTGTGCGTGTGCGTGTGTGTGTGTGTGTGTATACAGAGAGAGATTATTTTCCATTATAGGTTATTACAAGATATTGAATATAGTTCACTATGCTACACAGTAATTCCTTGTTGCTTATCTATTTTATATATAGTAGTTTGTATCTGTTATTAGGATTATGGGATTAACAAATCCAGACAAAATCTGTTCTTGATTTTTATTTTTCAGATCTCCATTTTTCCTACCCAGACTATGAGCTGCTTGAGGACAGGTCTACATCTTATTCCCCACGTCTGTCACAGTACCAGAACACAGTTGCTACCCAGTCAATAGCCAGTAAACGAACAAAAACTTGTACCAATTTTCTTGCATTCTCTCTTCCTTGCTTTCAATTTTATTTATTTATTTATTTATTTATTTTGGCAGTACGAGGGCCTCTCACTGTTGTGGCCTCTCCCGTTGCGGAGCACAGGCTCCAGACGCACAGGCTCAGCGGCCATGGCTCACGGGCCCAGCCGCTCTGCGGCATGTGGGATCTTCCCGGACCGGGGCACGAACCCGTGTCCCCCGCGTCGGCAGGCGGACTCTCAACCACTGCGCTACCAGTGAAGCCCTCAATTTTATTTTAATTAAAATAGATTCTTTTTCAGGCCCTTCTACATTTTCTGTTGCCAAATGTTGCCGAATTCATAGTCTTTCATTGACATTCCTTCTCTGGAGGAAAAAGGGAGGAAAGAAAAGAAAAATTACCCACTCCTTTCGTAGAACCTCTCATTCAAATCTTGTCTCTTTGCAAAAAGAAGATGCCTTTGAATATCCCTCATGTGTAATACTAGAGGGATATTCAAATATCTACTACATGTGTAATAAAAACTAGATGTGCAATGAAAACACAGATTTTGAAAAACCTGCCCCTCTTCACCAGCACTTCTTGTTCTGTCATTACTGAAATATTTATTCCTGAGAAGTTTCCCCACTTCAAATAATCCCCATGGGAAGCAGCTTAATCGATCACTTGCTTCTCAAGAACATGGGTGTGTTTCCAAACTCTTCAAAATTGGCTGGGTGCCCCAGTGATGTCATATGCAAATACTATTTTAAAGAAGAAGCTGTTCAAGTAGGACACGGGATCCGTGTGTGTACCTTGTGAAAGAGTTCTATGTGGCAGTATAAAGAGTTGCATGCCACTTCATGGAGGATGCCCACATCTTCCAGGTTCTGTTCTTTTTTTTTTTTTAAGAGCCCTGCCATTTGTCTTTCGGAGCCCCTTTGAGAGGGCCTCCACCGTTACAGCATAGGATTGATAACCCCCAAGGTTTCACCCCAATTCCACCACCCCTTCCTCCTTAAGTATCCATCACTCGGAGGCACGCACAGGGTTCAAGCACTTCTTCCCCGCCCTCTAAACCTACCCATTAAGTGTTTCTACTAGTTTTGTAAGGTCAATCCTGATTTATGAGACTGAATTGACTCACAGCTCATCTTCTTTTTTTAAGCAATGTTTAGTTAACGATTCTTGCAATCTGTGATTCCAGATAGGAGTAAAGTTGAGTCTCTAAGTTGTATGTGAAGTCAAAGAAAGAACTGGAAAACCTGGATCCAAGGAATATACTGGACCCAAAGAATATGTAGGCATTTAGTAAATGCTAAAGGTGATACTTCATTTGAGAAAAGATACATTATTCACCCAAATGGTACTGGAACAATGTACCAACCCAGACATGTATGGGAAAAGGAAGCTGTAACAGTTACGTACAGCTGCTCTGACATAAGACTACTTAGGGTCTAATCCCCCCCTGGCACTTAATAACTATATGACTATAGACAAGTTACTTAAACCATCTAGGCTTCGATTTTCTTTTCTGTAAAATGAGAATAAATAACCTACCTCATAGGATTGCCATGAGGATCACATAAGATTATGAGAATATACACACAGTAAATCCAATTAATGTTAATTTGATCATTATTGCTACTGCTTCATTTCCTTCAACAAAATAAAATCCAGATGAACAAAGATGTAAATGCAAGACCATTAGCTTTACTAGAATAAACAGAGAACTCATAAAACTCAACATCAAAAAAACAAACAACCCAATTAAAAAATGGTCAGAGGGCCTGAATAGACATTTTTCCAAAGAAGAAATATGGATGGCCAACAGGCACATGAAAAGATGCTCAACATCACTAATTATCGGGGAAATGCAAACCAAAACCACAGTGAGTTACCACCTCACACCTGTCAGAATGGCTACCATCAAAATACAACAAATAGCAAATGCTGACAAGGATGTGGAGAAAAGGGAACCTCCTGCATTGTTGATGGGAATGTAAACTGGTGCAGCCACTATGGAGAACACTTTGGAGGTTCCTCAAAAAATTAAAAACAGAACTCCATATGATCCAGTAATTCCACTTCTGGGTATTTATCTGAAGCAAATGAAAACACTAATTTTAAAAGATGTATGCACCCTTATGTTCATTGCAGCATTATTTACAATAGTCAAGATATGGAAGCAACCCATGTGCCCATCAGAAGATAAATGGGGGCTTCCCTGGTGGCGCAGTGGTTGAGAGTCCGTCTGCCGATGCAGGGGACACGGGTTCGTGCCCCGGTCTGGGAAGGTCCCACATGCCGGGGAGCGGCTGGGCCCGTGAGCCATGGCTGCTGAGCCTGCGCGTCCGGAGCCTGTGCTCCGCAACGGGAGAGGCCACAACAGTGAGAGGCCCACATACAGCCAAAAAAAAAAAAAAATATATATATATATATATATACACACACACACATATATATCAGTGAGAGACTACATATGCAAAGTGTGGGATAAAAATCTGCATTTAAACAAGATCCCCAGGTGATGCAGATACACACTGAAGTTTGAGAAGCACTACTATATTCAATATTTATTACATATTTTTGTCTCCTAGGACACTATGGATATATGAAGGAGAAGATTTAGCAGTTCTTGCTCTGACAAGGCACACTGCAGTGCCCACAGCAGGATAGGAAGGGAAATGTGAAAATGATCCCAGCTAGCACGTGCTGGGTGCTAACCCTCTGCTAGGTGCTTTGCTAAGTGATTTACATGCATTCATTAATAGAATCCTTATAACAGCCCCCTGAAAGGAGATTCAATTATTATCCCCATACAAAGATAGGGAAATTAAGGCTAAGAAAGGCTAAAAGTAACTTGTCCAGGTTGACACAGTCAATTCAGAGCTTGAGCCATGTGAGTCACTCGCCAGTCACATCACGCTGCTTCCTGCCTGTGTGAAAGGCATACGACAATCAACATTAAGGCATAAAAAAATTACTGATAATTAGAAAGCCAAGAAAATCTTAAGAAAAATTCCAATAGGATTTTATTAAACTTGACAAGTTATTTGTAAAGTTTATACAAAATGAAAATGTATGAGAATCATTTTCAAAAAAAGTTCTGAGGGAAAAAAACCACAAATATATACTCCTAGATATAAAAATATACCATCAAGCTGTAGCATTTAACACAGGTGATATTGGCAGAAGAAGAGACAAAAATAGATCAGTGAAATAGGGTAGAATCCTGAAACAGGGCCTTATATAAATAGGAATTTATTTTACTGTAAAAATAGAATTTCAAATGAGTTAGAAAAAAGTTGTATGATTATATAAACAGTATTGGATCAACTGCTTAAAACTTAAGAAAAAAGTTAAGTTACCTTTCACCTTATACAAAAATCTGAAAATTTGCAGAGCTAAATATAAAACCTAAATAATAAAAGTATTAGAAAAAAACTTTAAAATAATTTTTAGGTGAAAAAGACCTTTCTAAGCTAGACAAAGCACAGAAAGCATGAGATTGCAGAGTTGATTACACAAACATTTAAAACTTCTGTGCAGCAAAAGATAGTTAAAAATAAAAGCATTGGGCTTCCCTGGTGGCACAGTGGTTGAGAATCCACCTGCCAATGCAGGGGACACGGGTTCGATCACTGGTCTGGGAGGATCCCACACGCCGCGGAGCAACTAAGCCCGTGTGCCACAACTACTGAGCCTGCGCGCTACAGCCCGTGAGCCACAACTACTGAGCCCACGTGCCACAACTACTGAGCCCGTGTGCCACAACTACTGAAGCCTGCACGCCTAGAGCCCGTGCTCCGCAACGAGAGAAGCCACTGCAGTGAGAAGCCCACACACCGCAACGAAGACCCAACGCAGCCACAAATAAAACATAAATAAATACATTTATTTTGAAAATAAATAAATAAAAGCATTATAAATGGATAAGCAGAATGTGGTATACATAAACAATGGAATATTATTCAGCCTTAAAAGGGAAGGAAATTCTGATACGTGCTACAGCATGGATGAGCCTTGAGGACATTTTGCTAAGTGAAATAAGCCAGTTACAAAAAGGCAAAGACTATATGATTCCCCCATTTATATGAGGTACCTGGAGTATTTGAATGCATAGAGACAGAAAGTAGAATGATGGCTGTCAGGGGTTGGGAAGAGAGGGGGAATGGGGAATTATTGTCTAATGGGTACAGTTTCAGTTTTGCAAGATGAAGAGTTCTGGAGATGGGCGGTGGGGATGGTTGCACAACAATGTGAATGTACTAAATGACACAGACCTGTGTACTTTAAGTGATTAAAATGGTACATTTTATATTATGTATTTTACCATAATCAAAAAAATTTGGAAAATGAGCACTACACTAGAAGCAATATTTGCATCATCTACAACAGACAAAAGATTAAGAAACTGAGTACCTGTAGAGCTTCTGCAGTAAACAGAAATAAGAGAAAGCAACTCAGCAGAAAAGTGAGCAAAGGATACGCACAGGTAATTGACAGGAGACACACATGATCCACAAATATTGTGTTTAGAAATATTAAATGGCAGCAATAATCAGCAAAATGCAAATTAAAATGCCTTATTGGGTTTCACTCATTTACCAGATTTGAAAATTTAAATTAAAAAAAAAAGAGATAACACCTGGTTTTAGGAAGGATGAGGGAAATAGAGTCTCATGGGCTGAGTTTAAATTAGTACCTGGGGTGGGTCAGTGGTGCAATTTGAAGGGTTTTATCTATCAAGTTGAAAAATGGATAAACACTTGGACCCACAAATCTCTCTCCTAGGATATTATACTCGGGCTTAAGCACAAAGATGAACGCACAATCTTCCCTGAAGCACTGTTGCTAATGCTGGATAATTTTAAACAACTCAAATGTCCATCAATAAGGGAAAGGATGAAAAAATGTCTCTAAAATAATAAGAAACAAGAATAAGCATTATTACTTTAGAATAACACGTAGCCATTAGCAAAAGAGGTACATACGGAGATGTTAGAGCGCTAGGACTTGGGGGTGAGAAAATAAGCTGCATGATGATAGTAAGATCTCATTTACATATATTAAAACCTAGTGTAGGTTTTCCCTGGTGGCACAGTGGTTGAGAATCTGCCTGTCAATGCAGGGGACACGGGTTCAAGCCCTGGTCCGGGAAGATCCCACATGCCACGGACTAGCTAAGCCTGTGCACCACAACTACTGAGCCTGAGCTCTAGAGCCCGGGAGCCACAACTACTGAGCCCTCCCACCACAACTACTGAAGCCCACGCGCCTAGAGCCTGTGCTCTGCAACAAAAGAAGCCACCGCAATGAGAAGCCCGTGCACCACAACAAAAAGTAGCCCCCACTCGCCACAACTAGAGAAAGCCCGTGTGCAGAAACGAAGACCCAACAAAGCCAAAAATAAAGTAAAATAAAATAAACAAATAAATAGATAACTGTACAATTTTAAAAAAAGAAAAATATCTTTAAAAAAACATAGTGTATAGATACATATTATGCAATTGTATAGAAAAGAAGAAATCTTGGAATAGTAGGTACCAACCTGAACTTACCCTCTCCTGTGTGGGAGTAGGAGTGCATTTCATTTCATATAGTTCATATATATATTCACTTATTATTTGCATTATTTTTAAAACACAAAAATAAA
Organism: Phocoena phocoena; assembly: GCF_963924675.1. Lineage (NCBI taxonomy): Eukaryota > Metazoa > Chordata > Mammalia > Artiodactyla > Phocoenidae > Phocoena > Phocoena phocoena. Next base: position 32,274,001 of record NC_089221.1, on the reverse strand, counting down.
ATAGACAACCTTGTAAAAGCAAGGACACAGCTGCTGGAGAAGAAACTTGTGCTTTACAGAGCAAGGAAGCCTGCTTGGAGGGAGGGGTATTTCTCACAAAATCTTATTTGTCTTATATTTCCCCCTTCCATATATTTTTTTCAATCAAGGAGGACTTCCTCCCCCAGGGAAAAGAGAGCCAGGGCTCACTGTTCCTGTAAGTGAGCAAGATGACACTCAGTTTTCCTTCCACCCAAGCCAAAAATCCTCCCACAAGGAAAACACACACCTTCTTCTTGTCAAATCACAGCACCACGGATTTCTCTTTCAACACCCTGATAGTTTTCCTGATTTGGTTCCTTTTTCAGGACAAAGGGTTACAAGAAACAACAGAGACTCTGGAACACCTCCCTGCACCCCTGTAGATGTTTCTGCTCTTTCAGGTTAAAGAATGGGGTAGAAGGAAAAGACCCAGTGTGTAAGTGTTCTCCCCAGTGTGGCTCCAGCCCCCGTTGGACACCTAAGACCAGCCCTTTCCTCTCAAGGTGGCCTTTGATACAGAAGGTTTAGAGGTTTAGACACATTTGCTGAGACAACAGGAGACAGAACAGGTACCACAAGGAGGCAAGTTACAGCTGGGAATTAGCTCTGTCCAACAATCACGTTAGCTGGTGAGCTCCCTCCCACTGGAGGCATTCTAACAATACTGAACGCTATCTGGGAGATGCCAAACTTAGCATGCCCTGACGATTCTGAGTAGGCAGGTGAAGCTGGAGGCCAGCGCTCTGAAAAGCTTCAAGAATGATTCTAAGACACAGCTAAGTTTGGGAACCCCTGGCCACTATGACCCTTTGGGGCCCTTCAGCTTCAAGGGTCTCTGAGTGCATTTTAAAACAGCCAAGGAGAGAGACAAAGCAGGACAATAATGAAGCACCACGAGTGGGGTGGGGTGGGAAACACTCTAAAAAGGGTCCTAGAGTTTGAGGCACAACACAGTGGTTATAAGCAGATTCCAAAGCCAAATCCTGACTGTCACGCGCTAGCTGTGTGACCACAGACAAGTTACTTAACTTCTCTGGGTCTCAGTTTTCTCACTGATAAAATCAGAATGAGAAATCTGCTACCTACCTCACTGGTGACGCTTAAATCGTCTAACGTATGTACAGTACTTAGAATAGTGCCTGGTCCCATAGTAAGTGTGAACCATTATTATTTTGCAGAGGAGGAGACAGAGGCTGAGGCCATAAAGTTAACCTGACCCAAGTCCCAAAGTCAGTTTAGACTTGAGAATAAGACCCAGAGCTTCCCTCCTTCTAGCTCAAATGAAACACACTACGTTCAGTTCTATCATATCCTCTGCCTACATCGACCTCTCGAGCTGGAGAATAAGCTTGTTCAGTCTTCAGGCTTGTCAGTTACCAGGCGTCCCTGATCAGTGGCACGGCGCACTGTGCTTCCCACCATAGGACAGGCAGGCAGGACGGATGGATGCGTGAGCGGGCCAAGGACTGTCAAGAAAGGGCTCTCGGTGTCAGGGGCAAAGCCCCGCGCTTCGCGACGTCATTGCCACCGCGGCCAGCTCTACGGTCTTGGACAAGTTATTGAACCCCTCCGTGCTTTTTGCCTAGGAAAGGTTTGTCTATAAAAGGATGAGGGGTGGGTTAGTTACAAACGCAAGGCTCCCACCGCCCGGCCAGACACTTCGGCGCTCCTTGCATTCGCTTGGCGTCTACCCCAGACACCTCCCTGGGATTTCCCGCTCCACCTGCGCGCGAGCGCCTCCCGCTTCCAGGTGTAAACAGAGACCGGGTGGAGGGAGATCGCGGACTGCGAGAGGAATGACTGTCAGGTGGGGGTTAAGGGAGCGTGAGGGGAGGCTAGAGACAGCAGTTCACTCTGGAGTGTTGGGAGAGAGGCAAAAGTGGGTCAAACGGGAATTTTAACTCCCAGCTACCTGCGAAAGAGGCGGTGGGATGGCGAACGTAAAAGCAGGGTAAGAACCGTCGTGGTGTCCCCAGCAGCGTGCGCTCTGGGAAGAATTAGTATTCCAGTGTTACGCACCAGGCTGGCGCGCCACGGGTGAGGACCCCTCAAAGCACCGTCTCGGAGCAGAGCGAATCCCGAACCAAAGCAAACGCGGGGCCTCGGCGGCGCCAAGCAGGGGAGAAGACGGCTGAGCTCCGGGCCGCGTCCAGCCGGGAAGGGCCGGCAAAGGGGTCGGATTCTACCGGACGCCACCCAGGTCCGTCCGTAGGAAGAGCCACGGAGGGAGGCGGGGCGCGCGGAGGTGAGCGGTACGGGCGGTCGGGTGGGTACTCACCCCGCGGGCGGTAAGGCTCCGTGAGCCGGGCTGAGTCGTCGGCTTGGCTGCCGCCGCGGTGCGAGGCGGGGGCGAGCGCGGGTGTGGACGTGCAGGGCCGGCCCCGCGCCCGGGCAATGAATCAGCTGCGGGGCGCGCGCCCAGGGGCGGGAGTTACGGGAAAGCCGCGGGGGAGGGCAGAGGGGCGAGGACTTTTGCAATTTCCCGTCTCGCTGCGCACTCTTGGCATTTCTGGGGCCCACAGGAATTCGCCTCCTTTGGGTCCCCGGGGGGAGCGGACGGGACCCTGTAGAGGTGCGGGCCCCCGGACGTGGGGACCGGGGGGAAAGGAAGTGGGAGAGGCCTGGAAGGGAAAAGTGGAAACCGAAAACTCGGCAGGCCGGGCATCGCGCCCCCGTGCCGCGCTGCGGACCCCGCCGGCCGGCCACCCCGCGGGCGCAGAGCGAAGCCGGTGGGATCCCGCGGGGCCACTTGTTATCCCAACCTAGAGGCAGAACCCCTGGGCTCCCGGGCAGAAAGCCTTTGGGTAAAAGACAAGCGCCCCAGACAAACTTCTTACTGTGTTTCCGTTTGGCGTTCAGAGCAATACAAATAAAAAGTAGTTCTAGGATCCTGCTTTGCGTTCCTCTCTAGAAACACCCTGTCACAGTCTCGCCTGCACAACTGTCCTGAAACCTTAGTTTCACAAAGAGCTGTGTGTGCTGCAGCATGGCTTACTTTTCCTCTTAATAATGCCGTCCAGACTTTGAAATACGTATTTCAAATACAGGGCCTTTGACATGCATATTTGCCCTCTCCTCGTAGTTATATGATGGACTCTGTAAAGGCTTATCGACTTTGGAGCTGGTTTGGAAACCAACTGAATACGGTTGCTATGGTGGTAGCCTTGGACCCAGAGAGGAGAGTGGGGGGCTCAGGTGTCGGGAAGGGATGCCCCGCAGCTCCGGAGGCTTGTTCATGGGGCCTAGTTTTTGGTCAGCTAAGCCTGGTGGGATTCAGGTACTGCAAAGTACCACGGATGGCAGGGACTGGGGGAGCCACGAGTAATCAAGAAGGGTCGCCCATGAATCATATCTTAGAATCACTTATGGAATTGACTGGATGGCTCAAAATAATGTCAGAATCAGCCCAAATGTTACTTTTATGTTTGTCCTTTTTGCTCCTTTATGTCATTTTTTGCTCTCCCAATGCCATCCCAGGGAAAGAATTCTTTTTAGGCCTAAATACACATAATATCTAATGGTGCCACAAAGACAGCATTACTGTGCTCCATATAGTAAATGTTTGATGATAATGCAGTTAAAGGGACTTTTGTCTAAATAAATGAATGGTCCTTTGCCACACCTCTCATTACTCCAAGAGTTTGTTTTTTTTTTAAACATCTTTATTGGAGTGTAATTGCTTTACAGTGGTTAGTTTCTGCTTTATAACAAAGTGAATCAGCTATACATATACATATATCCCCATATCTCTTCCCTCTTGCGTCTCCCTCCCTCCCACCCTCCCTATCCCACCCCTCTAGGTGGTCACAAAGCAGGGAGCTGATCCCCCTGTGCTTTGTGGCTGCTTCCCACTAGCTATTTTATATTTGGTTACCTGGTCTGACAGAGGTTCTGTAGCCACACAGATGGCTAAACTAATGGAGTCCAAGAGTTTTTTTTAAATGGAGTCCAAGAGTTTTTTTAGAGCCATTAGTTTAGCCATCTGCGTGGCTACCCAAGGGTTAGGAAGGGTTAGGAAGGCTTTCTGATTCTCTATTTCACTGAGTGAAAAAAAATGTTAATTTCTTCTTTACAGAAACAGTTCAGAGGGGTGTTTCTTATAGCAGATGAGATGCCAAATAAAACATATTGAGTGTGATGAATTTCTGCAAAGTGAGTCTTCACTTACTTTGGGCTCCTATAACAATTGAAAGAAACTGAGTTACAAAAATTCGGTGCTGTTGGTTCATGACCTCAGGGAATTCCCCTAGTGAAATTCTAAACTTGCCCCATTACACAAAGGTCAAGGAGAGGTAGACCCATTCAGATTGGTAGATGGCAGTGTTAATAGGCAGCTAATTTACATAGAAGGCTTGTCTCAGGCAGAAGCAAGATAAATACATCTCCTCTCCTGCCTGCCAGAATCTTAAAAGTTTACATAGAAGCCTTAATGGGGTTCAGTCCAGTGTACAGACCACATGATCTCAACAACACATTGCTCTCTCAAGGCTACATCCTTGAAAATGGCTCCTGGTACAGGAACAGTGGACAGAACATACATTCTAAGGACAGGGGAGGGGATAAAGAGGTTCTAATTGCCTGGGGTTGGAGGGTCAACCGGAGGTCACGTCCTCTCAATGACATCCTCAAACAGGTGCCCACAAACAATTCATTTATTTTGTGCACCACTCTAATTTCTTGAATATATTCCTCTTTCTAGAGACTAGTTACTATAGCACCTGTAAATCTGTGATCATACCCTTAGGATGCTGTACTAGGCTGAATAGTGTCCTCTAAAAATTCATGTCCACCCAGAACTTCAGAATATGACCCTATTTGGAAATACTGTTTTTGCAGATTTAATCAAGGTAAGATGAGGTCAGACTGGATTAATCCAATGACTGCTATCCTTATAGGAAGAGGGAAATTTGGACACAGATACCCAGGAGGAATGCCATGTGACTACTGAGGCAGAGATTGGAGTTATTCTGCATCAAGCCAAGGAATGCCAAGGATGGCTGGCCACCAGCAGAGGCCAGAAGAAAGGCACAGAGAAGCATGGTTTTAAACACAGTTTCATATGTTGTCAAAACAAAGAACATTAAACAAATCAGGGATAAATTCCTTCAAGGTTTCAAAAAGCCCATATCAGCATGTACGCAGGGAGTTAGTATGGTCCTTGGCATCTGGGGAGGGAGTCTTGTCATTGAAGGAGTACCAGCGTTAGCATCCCAGGAAGGAAGGCATTTAATCTTCATTTTTAACATGGACATTCTTTACTTCTGGTCAGTGCTCCCTTTTCTTTCATAATTAAAGCAGACATACAATGTATGTTTGATACACCACAAACAGGCTGTTTTAGTTAGCATAAAATTCAAGTTAACTCCTGCATAAGCCAGGGTGACTTCCTCGTACCTCGGTATGTGAAATTTTCCTTTATCATTTCCCTGTCCCCTTCTTGTTCTCCATGTGTCCCCTAGATGTTGGTGTGTCCCAGGGCTCCATCCACGGCACTCTCCTCTGAATCCGCACAGTCTCCCGAATGATCACGTCCATGGTCCTGATTTCCATTATCACTTGTGCTCTGATGACCCTTGAATCTTCCTCTCCACTGCAATTATTTCATCTGAACTCTAGACGAACTTATTTGTACTTCAAAATCAGTATGTCCAGGTTCAAACGCTTCATGTTTCCCCCTTTGATTCTCTTGTATTAAGTGAATGGCCAAAACTTTAATTCAGGTACCAAATCAAAAAACCTGGGAATGACCCTTCATCCATCCTCCCTCATCTGCCATCTTCCACCAGAAAGTCTCATATATGTAACTATGACAGGGGAGGCATGAATGGAATGTAGCCCTACCCTATGAAACTTCTCAGGGGAAATATAGTTCTATGTTAGTAACATTACATAGATATAACTATGGATATAGATATAGGTATATAAAATCAGCTATGTAAATTGTGAGATATAATAATTATTCTATTTGTTCAACTGCTACAAATATCTGTAATTACATGTTTGGCAGTATTTGGTAACCGAACTGATAGAACTTGAGGGAATTGGGAGTTTTCTGAAGAAAGTGGCTTCATCAAGTAAGTACTAGATGATGATTTACAATTACCCTCATGGATAAGAATTCTCTATTTTGGGGGGCATGTTATCACATTTGACATAGTAAAGATTCACTTTTAGGTCTTAAAGCATGCTGCTGTGGTTATGATCGTATTGGTGATACTGGCATTATTTCTAAGAAAACTTAATGGAAATTAAAATGTTATTTTGTAAATGTATTCTTGTATTGTGAAAAACTAAACAGGCCTTTTGAAAAGTTTCTAATCTAAAGTATATCATAAAGCTTGGTTAGTTAAGAGATAGCTATTATTTCCAAATATATATATATATATATATATATATATTTATATAATCCAAAAGCAAGTAAAACAAGGGAGCTGGCAATGACAAAGCAAGATGTTGAGTGTTAGGGGACCACGTGGAGCTTTCATATTTTATAATTTCAGAGGATGACCTATAAGTACTTGAGTATGAATTGCTTTCCTTCAATGTCTGTTAAGTGAATTTAAGTGAGGGATAACATCATCCTTAATAGTTCTAAAGGAGTTTCTTGCTTGAACTAAATATTACTGGAAGATTGGGTGATGAATTGATTGATTCTACATATTCCACCCTCTCCTGGATATTGCAATTATGTTCACACCTTATTCCAGAATCATCAGAAACTAGACAGTGGGGAGAACTTTTTTGAATCTTTATCTTTTTTTGCTCCGTGGGCTTTAGAGATAATGTTGAATATGTGTTTGCTTGGATAGCTGCTTTTATTCTCTTGACCTATGGTTATGGGGATTAATAAAAATGAGTGCAGTAATTAATGCTACAGGATAGAACATTAATCCAGTTAGGAAGGAAGTACTTTGGGGGAGAGTTAGGTGGGAGCTTTGAGAACTTTTGAAAACGATTTGCTAAGCTTGACCTAAAATAAGTCTATAGTCGTGTTTATATTTAAACAGCATCTCTTATAGACGGCATGTAATTGGGACTTTTTAAAAAAGTACATTCTCTGCATTTTAATTTGATAGGGAATGTTTAGCACACTTACATTTAAGGTAATTATTGATATGGTTGGGTTTAACCTACCACTTTACTATACGTTTTCTGTTTTGTTCCCTCTGCTTTTTCTTCTTCTGTTTCTCCTTTTCTGCCTTCTTTTACATTAAATGACTTTTAAAAGAATTTTATTTTAAATTTACCTTTTGGGTTTCTGTTATTCCTCTTGACAGGATTTTTTGGTGTGTGGCCTAATGGATTACAATATACATCCTTAATTTTTACTGTTTGGTTGAGATAATATTGTACCATTTCACCTACCATTTAACCATGCCTCCGGTCCTTTACATTACAGTAGTAAAATGTATTGCATTATGACAAGATAAAACTGGCATGTGATATGTATTTTAAAGAAATTAAGAGGAAAAATAGTCTTTTATATTTACCCACATATTTACCTTTACCCCAGTGTTCTTCAGTCCTCCCAGAGATCTAAGTTTTCATCTTATCTCATTTCCCTAAGCCTAAAGAACTTCCTTTAGCATTTTTTTAGTGCAGGTATACTGGAGAGACGTTCTCTTAGTTGTTTTTTTTTGTTTGTTTGTTTTTGTCTTGTTTTGTTTTTTAATGTCTCTACTTCATTTCATCCTTGAGGGATATTTTTGTTGGGTATAGGATTCTCAGTTGACAGCTTTTTCCTTTCAACACTTTTAAAATGTTGTTCTGTGGTTATCTGGCCTCCATTGTGTCTGATGAGAAATGATCAATTATTCAAATCATTGTTTCCCTGTATATATAATATGTCATTTTTCTCTGGTTGCTGTCAAAATTATTCTTTCTCTTTGGTTGTCAATAATTTGACAATGATGTGTCTAGAGATTTAAAAAATATTATTATAATTATTCATCAGGTTTGACATTTGTTGAGCTTCTTGAATTTGCAAATTTATGTCTTTTAACAAATTTGAGAAATTTTCAGGTAGTATTTCTTCAATTTTTTTTTTTCTGTTCCATTATCTTTCTCATCTCTCCCTGAGAATCCAATTACTCATATGTTAGGCCCCTTCATATAGTCCCAAATACCCACATGGCTTTATTAATTGTTTCCAATTTTTTCTTTGTGTTTTTCAGACTGTATAACTTCTATCAAACTGTATTTAAGTTTACTGACTCTTATCCTATAATCTTAATTTTGCTATCAAATTCATCTTCTAAATAGATAGTGTAAATTTCAGTTCTCAAATTTTTCTTTATTATATATATTTTCTATTTCTTTACTGATATTTACTATCATTTAGATCATGATGGGCATCTTTTCCTTTACCTCACTGAGCGTAGTTCTAATTGCTGCCTTTAGAGCACTGCTCATTCATTCCAACATTTAGACACCTTAGTGCCAGTCTTTATTGATTGTTTCTCTTATGACAATGGATCACATTTTCCTGGCTTGTTTATTTACTCATTTTTGGATTGCCAAGTAATTTTGGACTGCAACCTAGATGTTGTAAATATTATGTTATGAAAACTGGATTATGTTACATTCCTCCAAGGTATTGATTTTCTTTTTAAATGGGCAGTAAACGTGGTGAGACTCAAACTCCAAACACGATATTGATCACAGTAGTAGAAGCTCAAATCCGAGTTCAGTTGTGTTTTTTTTTTTGGCTTTAGCTGGGCTCCTTTGAGTCTGCCTTGCACAATCATGATTCAGAGATTATCCGTGATGTAAGTTTAAACACAGAATATAAGCTTCTTCCTCTCTAGCTATCTCTTTTCTGCCATTTCCCACCTCATTTTCCAAAGGATGTGGTTGCTTCAAACTCTGACCTCTGGTTCTTCAAGCCAGAAATGTTGTAGTCTTTCTAACAGAGCTCTAGTTACCCCCATGCTGCCAGACTTGTGTGGTCTCAGGCTAAGGGCCATAAAATGTGGGAAACTCCCTCCCTACTCTTTCCCTGCTTCAAAGTGTTAACTCCCTTCCAGAATCTTCCTGTTTTTGTCAATTCTGCTTTTAACTGCTTCTTATTTTTTTTCCTAGTGTTTTATATTGTCATATGTAGGAGGGGCAGTTTAATAGGAGCCACTCAGCTCTGACTGGAAGGGTACTCCCCACAGTTATATTTTGAAGTGCTAAGTGATGAGATTATTGGGAGAAAATGGTAGGAACTCTTTTTTTTTTTTTTTCCCATTTGCTAGGTTAGTTTTCTCTCCAATAAAATATTCCTCTGAAACAATCCAGTTTTTTCAAAAGATTGAAATATATTTGCCTTAGACTTCAATCTGGAAATTGATGAAAGCCTACTGGAATCAAGTAAGGTTAATCTATTATCTTAAACATCACTTTAGGGTAAAAATTTATGAGTATTAATCACATTACACTACTAAGGAAAGAATTTTAGGAACAGAAAAAGGATGGGTCAAACTTGTCCTTGAATTTCCTGTGAACTTTGTTCAAAGGCCAAAAACGAAATTTATTTGAGGGAGTTACGGTAAGCTATATCTTTATCTAGTGATTCCATTTGTGTTTAAATTAATTTTACCTAGACTGAAATGAAAACTTCCTAAAGGCACTCACTTCTATACACTTCTATATTAGATCTTGTCAGCTTATTAAATGTAGCCTCTTTCATTTAATTCTAACACAACAGCAACTGTTTTGTCCATTATCAAATATTATCAGATGACGCGTAGTCACCGTGGAATAATGCTCAGGTAATTTCCACATTCCAAGGGCATTTTGTGGGAAACAGGCCAGGGAGAAATGTTCATTCAAATTCAACACAAAATAATCGAGCTAAACTAAAATAAGATGAAAAACTCAAGAAGGAGAGAAATGTTATTAAATTAATGTTAATAGATTCTGTAGCAAAAATAATCATAAAAACTTGTTCTCCTAGAAATTATTGGAAAATGATGCCTAAAGATGAAGGTATAAATGTTTTGGAAAAGAATGACAATAGACAATTTCTTTTGAAACCTCCCCTTCTTTTTAGAAAGAAAAAATAATAATAAAGAATATTCACTTACCTGGAAATTTAGGCTTACAAACATTCACAGTTGCAAAATTATAACACACACACACACACACACACACACACACATACAGACTCTCATTAGAAAAACATTGTGGGGGAGATGGTAGGAAAAATATTGTTTGTAATAGCAAAAGCTAGTAACAAACTAAAATCATCCAATAGAATACTGAAAACTCTATGATTCATCCTTTCAAAAGAAAGAAGGAAGGTTATGTGCTTTATGTACTGCTATGGAAATACATCCAAGATATATAATTAAATGAAAAATTTAAGAGTCAGAAATGTGTATTTGGTGCGTCCATGTATCTGTTTAATTCGTTGATGTTTATGGCATATATGCATGAGCCTGTTTTGAGGAGGATTACAAGAAATGGGTGACTGCGGATGTTCTTGGGGAGAAGGGCTAAAAATGGGGGGTAATGTGTAAGGGAGGCTGGTACTTTTCATTTTAGCTTTGTCTTACAGATTAGTTTTTTTTATCACGTGTTTTTATCTTTTAAAGAAATACCTTTAAAAATCAAAGAATACAAGGAACCTCATTTGTTACTTACTTTGGTTGCTATGCTCAAGTTATAATCAATTATAACCTCTTTATAGATATGAAAGAAACAAAATTAATTGCCTCTGGGGAAGACAACTGAGGGATGGAGGGGAGATTTTTTTGTTTTGTTTTTGTTTTTTATTTTATTTTTGGCTGTGCTGGGTCTTCATTGCTGCATGTGGGCTTTCTCTAGTCGCGGTGAGTGGGGGCTACTCTTCGTTGCAGTGCACGGACTTCTCATTGCAGTGGCTTCTCTTGTTGTGGAGCATGGGCTCGGGGCTTGCAGGCTCAGTCGTTATGGCACATGGGCTCAGTAGTTGTGGCACATGGGCTTAGTTGCTCTGCGGCGTGTGGGATCTTCCTGGACCAGGGCTCGAACCAGTGTCCCCTGCGTTGGCAGGCAGATTCTTAACCACTGAACCACCAGGGAAATCCCTAGAGGGGAGAGTTTTAACTCTACCCTTTGGTATCTTTTGAATTTTTATCCATATAAATATATTACTTAGTAAAACATTAAAATTTTTTAAAAACATAATGAATAACAACAAAAAAAATGAGACATTGATCTGAAGTGTTGTATGCATGAGTCCAGCATGTCAACCAGTGGGCTTCATCCAGTGTGAACACACAGACCTAGGTTCCATGTAGTCTGAGTTACAGTGCAGGTTGTGTAGCACTTGTCTGAGAATGTGGGCTCCTGGCAGCTGTTTTAGACATTGGCTTCATAGAACTGGGGAACTAGAGCCCCTAACCCCCAGGGGCTGGGTTGGGGCACAGACCCTCCCATGGGAAAGAGGAAGCCCTGTTCCAGGAAGTCCATGGCCAAACAACCTCAACTTCAGGAGTCATCGTCCAGATAATGCTGCTTATCTCTTTCCAAATATTCTTATTTTTTTTTTTAAAGAACAGTTCTCTGTAGAAAACCATAAAATTATGGGAAAATATAAAGAAGAAAATAATCACTATCTGCTTATTTAAACTTTTTTGTTGTTGTTGTTGTTGCGGTACGCGGGCCTCTCACTGTTGCGGCCTCTCCCGTTGCGGAGCACAGGCTCTGGACGCACAGGCTCAGCGGCCATGGCTCACGGGCCCAGCCGCTCCGCGGCATGTGGGATCTTCCCGGACCGGGGCACGAACCCGTGTCCCCTAGCATCGGCAGGCGGACTCTCTACCACTGTGCCACCAGGGAAGCCCTACGTATCATTTTTAATATCTAGGTAGGGCAAAGAATATTGACAGGATAGGAACAGACAAAATAGAGATACTCGTTAAAAACAAGAAAATGTGCTCCGTATGTATTTTAAATCCATCATGTTAAAAAAATTTACAAGATTGATCATGTCCAATGTTAACGAGGGTGTGAATCAATAGTTAATTTTCAAATACTGTTGCTGGGAGTATAAATTAGCCTTTGTATTATCAAAATTTTTAAATTTTTTATTTATTTTTTTGCTGTCTTGGGTCTTCGTTGCTGTGCGCAGGCTTTCTCTAGTTGCGGCGAGCGGGGGTTACTCTTCGTTGCGGTGCACGGGCTTCTCATTGCAGTGGCTTCTCTTGTTGAGGAGCACTGGCTCTAGGTGCGAGGGCTTCAGTAGTTGTGGTGTGCGGGCTTCAGTAGGTGCAGCTCGCGAGCCCTAGAGCACAGGCTCAGTACTCGTGGCGCACAGGCTTAGCTGCTCTGCGGCATGTGGCATCTTTCTGGACCAGAGATCGAACCCGTGTCCCCTGGATTGGCGGGCGGATTCTTTTCCACCGCGCCACCAGGGAAGCCCTGAAAATTTTAAATGTATGTTTCCTTTGATGGAGAAATTGAATGTCTAAGGGTAACTCACTTGACAGAAATAATGTAGGTGGGTGCCCAAGGCATCTGCTCTCCTGCTGTCCACCTTCATACCCTAACCTGTGAGGTAAAACTGTCCTCAATCCCTTGGCAGACCTGGTAAGGTCCAAAGCAGCTCAGCAAACCTGTCAGTTCACAGCAGGACAGACTGCAGAGAAAGAGACCCTAAAGTACCCTCTAGTGGCTGCTTTTTAGAGAACAGGCTCTTTAAGAAATGCTTCAAGCTTTCGCACCAAGGCACCAAAAGACAAATCTGACGTCGAGAGGCATTGATACTTGGCCTCCCACGCCCCCTACCTCCAGGTTCCGGTACTGGCCAGGAACAGTCCTTTGGCTTGGCTTTGCCTAAAATGAGTTCTGGGTGTTCCCCGGGTGCTGCAACTCCAAATTCCTTCCCAGCGGTGTGTCGATGCAGACAGCCAACGAGGCTGGCAAAATCCCAAAGGTGCTGTCTGTGTGGACGCCCACCATAAAGCCCAGGGACACACTGGTAAAGCAATTCCCTGGAGCAACTTAGGTTTCCGATTGCTTCCTTGAAAATATGCAAATTAACTTGACCTTGAGTTATGCAAGAGTGAGCAAGTAAGGAAAAGATCACGCAGGCTGGAAAGAATGAGAGGCCCCAGAGCGCAGCACGGATACGTGCAGAGTGCTTATTTGGTGCCAGGTATCAGGGCTGCCACAGGTGCTGGTGTAATGTGCTGGGCCACCCACAGCCTGATGGTACCTCTGCACGTTCCCAAGAAGTGGGCGCAGGTCTTGGCAGAGAGACAGAGCCTTTGTGTGAAAGCAAAAATGCCCTCTTCTCAGGCATATGTAACTGCGTGCCGTGACATAACAATTTGAAAGAGAAAAGGACTTCAGTTTAGTTCCCAGTCACCCCCGGCCCGTTGTCCAGGCACCTTGGAGAATACACCCACCTCACAGGTGTACCATCAGCGTTGCATTTGTGTGATGCTGAAAGCACCCAGCCAAGGGAAGAGTGAGGGCTGACACCTAACCCTGCTCTGCTGGCCAAGCCCTGAGTCATGTGTCTGGAGCTTCCTACCTTTGTGTAAGAAGCATAAATGTGCCTTACGTGCTAGTGGCCGTGGGTCTACATTGTGTCATCCTCTAATGATCCTATAAGGTAGGCAGAGATGGGTTTCCTGTGAAGCTAATCTTTGCCAAGATCCAGGGAGGGGTTCAAGCACTGGTTCATATGGTCATATTTTGCCACAAAATTTGCAAAAATAAGGTCATTGAACTGTAATCGCTTAAAACTATCATCATAGCAACTTTTTATAGACAGGTACAATTATTATCTCTATTTTATAACTGAGACACAGGAAGGTTAATTAGCATTACTGTTAAGTGGTAGAGCCTGGATTTGTTGCAAGCTGACTGATGCCAATGCCAGAGGATCATGGAGAATATGTATATTGTTCCCAAGGAAACGAAGCTTCCAGGGGAATCCTACCAGTTGCTATTCATTCTTGCCCCCAATTCTCCAAATATCATAAGAAATGAGAAACATCTTTAGATGTTATTTTAGTCAGAGGAGACTGCTAAGAGGAAGAGAACAAACCACCAGACCAGAGGTCAGACCAGAAAGACGCAATGGTCACTGTGAAGCCAGCCCTAGAGGTTGGCAGCCCGGCCATGCAGTCATTGGGACTAAGGAGAGCGATGGGTCTGGTGCCTGTTGTATCATTTAGTGCACAGTCTAAGACCAAACACTGTGGTCTACCTAAAACCTAACTTTATCTTCTCCTTATTTGACAGTCTAGAGGTGAGTGGTCTGGGTAGAAGGGCAGCTCTGACATGCTAAATGCATGGCTTCCAACAGTGCTCCAGCCATCACCTTTCTCCACCTAGAAGGAAGGAGGAGTGAGACTCCCTTTGGTTCACATGTAATCACATGGTCATACCTAGCTGCTTGAGAAGCCGACTAATTAGTCTCTGTTTAAGCTCAGGGAAAACTTGGAGGTTCTTTTACTAACAGGAAGAAGACAAGATGGATATTGAGAGATTATTAGCAATATTTACCAACACCATGAGGCCAAGGATGGTTTGACTTAAAAAAACTGTGAGGCCTGAGAACTCTGGGTGCAGTGTGAGAATTAATATGAACTGCAGGGCAAAGAAGGCACAGAGTGAGGGACAGACCTTGCCAGGAGGTAGTAATGAGATGCAGGCTGTGCGGGGCCAGGAGAGAGTGGAGCACAGACACAGCAATGGCTGCTATTTCAGGGAACTGTCCCACAGTTGTGGGCTCTGATAAACCAACAAGAAAATGCACAGGGAATATGAGAGTCATTTCTGTTGACTCACAAGAAGACTTGGGAGACCCAAGAAAAGACCCCTTCTTTCAGAGAATGAGGAGAAGACAATGAAGAAAGTGACAAAGAAGAGAGAGAGATTGAGACTTTTTTAGCCTCTGGCTTTACCAGTCCCTCAGTGGGGAATGATTCACTATTACACAAGGACACACAGATGGTAACCACATCCTTCCTTTTTCTTTCTCAACCAAGGTTCTGGAAAGAGTTATATTGTGGGACTCCTTATCTCTACCGTCTCACCTTTTCACCATCCCCGTGAAGTAGTCGCTGTTCTGGCCTCTAGGGATATCATTATTGCCCAATTCAACAGATTCTTTACAACTTTACATAGTGTTTCTCTGCATCATTTAATCTAAGTGATTGACCCTTCACTTCTTCATACTGCCTCTTGTCATAATTTCTGGGATACCAGGTTCTCCTAATTCTCCCCGGCTTCACTTTCTCATTCCCCTCCTGCCTAAACAACTCCTCCTCAGGGTGATGTGTTAGAAAGAGTAGGGTGGCCCCCTCAAGTCTCACTGCAACCTCCTCCTAGGTTTCAATGGCTAGAAAGCTAAATAGGGCTAATATGACATGTCCCCAAGTCCCGTGCAGCTAGTGGTTCAGACATGTTCTAGATTTTGCCAATCAGGTGGATTCACGTGGAAGCCTGGGGAGAGACATAGGGAATCAAGGAAGCTTGGAGAAGAATCAGATCAAGGTATTTATTGAAATCTTAAGAAAGTCCATAACTCTAAAATAGGTTAAGAGTCACTGCTGTACACAGTCTTCCTAGAAAATGCATCCGCTCTCAGGTTTCAATTTCCTTGTGTATGTAGATGATTTCTGTGTTAGTCACCAACTGAGGCAATAATGCCGCGTATCAAACCATCACGAAGTTCACTGACTTGCAATAAGAACTTCTATATTTTTTGGCCCACAGCTCTGCTTCAGCTGCTGGTCACCTGGGCTTGGCTTCAGGCTTCAACTGGGTTCAGTTTTGCTCTGAGTATCTTCACATTCTCTGTGATGGACGGTTACTCAGGGTATGTTCTTCCCATGGCAGATCACAGAAGCCTAAGAGAAGCCAAATCACACGAGCACATTTAAAACCTGCTCTCATCATGTCTGCTCACATTTTTTGGCCAAAGAGATTCACCTGGTCAAGGCCAAAGTCTGTGTGGTAGGGCGGTATACTTGTCCTCTGGGGGAGAAGAAATTGGGATTCATACTTTCTAAAAATTAATCAAATTTATCTCAACTTCCAATGTACATATTGAGCTTAGAATATTGCTCTTGGGCTCCAGATGTCAGACATCTTTTCTGTGCTGACGCTGCTTCCAAGGCTGTCCGCAAAGATGACCACGTCCTACCTACTGTTTAATAGCTACCAGTTCATAAAATAAACAGGAAAAGCTAAAAAGATTGAGTTGACTTCTGCAGAGAAAGGATGTTCTAGAGAGGGGCTAGGACCCATGTGTGTGGACGACTAAAGATTCCTTTAAATGGGGATGGAAATTTAACAATCAAAGCCTTTAGTGATTGGGAATTTCCTGGTGGTCCAGTCGTTAAAAACTCCATGCTTCCACTGAAGGGAACAGGGGTTTGATCCCTGGTCAGGGAACTAAAATCCCATATGCCGTGAGGTGCATCCAAAAACAAACAAACAAAAGCCTTTGGTGATCTAACTTTTTCTTTTCTCTCTCACAGTTCCCCCTCTTGAACTTTCAACTCTATGAGAACTACAACAAACAAAAACAAACCCCATTAGAAAAGAAAGAAAGGTCTTGTACGAATACTGATATATTGTTGGAAAGAAAATCTCTTTTGCCATTTAAAAAGATATAAAGTCAACAAGCAGCCTGAAATAACTTTTATTATATTACTAAGTTTTCAAATTAGTTACCCAAATTAAATGTTAAAGTATTAATATTCTGATGAATTTTTCATCTGGAAATGCACCTGATTTTGAGTATTTTATTTTTTCTGAAGAGAGAGGTAAATAAGGAAGTTCAGAAGGCTCCCACCAACATTTTCTCAGGGTTTCTGCTAATGTGTATAATTGCTTTAGAGGAAAACATGAAACCTCTGGAATAAACTCTTTTTGGACAATCTATTAAAAAAATAGATGTATTCCTTCTTATACAATTGACTTTTACCAAATCAGTCTTACCACTTAAGCTGAATCAGGAAAACCCCTGACTCAAAGGTGAGAGCAGCCCATGCCCATGAAAATTGGAAGTCATGGAGGAGCCTGGTCTCAGGGCTTTCTGGGAACCAAGGGTTAAGATATCTAGGATGAAGGCCCGTTAGTCTGTGGCCAAGTTTGGTTTCTTTACCTTTTCAAGGGACTTCATCTGCCACCCATCAGAGGGATGAATTGAATTCTATTCTCTAGAGACTACGTCCATCAAAACCACCACAAGTCCCCAGCTTCTTACCTAAGGGATCTAATCTTATTTTTTAAAGCTTTGTATTATGGGAAATTTCAAATGTACACAAAATTTTTAAAAAGTGGTATCCAAAACCCATGTAGTCATCACCCAGCTGACACAAGCATCTACTCCTGGCCAATCTTACACCATTTCTATGTCTAAGTCACTGTCCTCCATTCTACTGGATGACTTGGAAGCAAATCTGAAACAGTTCTATCATTTCAAATGCAAATATTTTAGTATTGTCTCTAAAAGATAAGGGTTCCTTAAAAAATCCAGTATCACTGTCAGGATCAATATTATAGCTTAAGTAAGCATAATGCGTAGCCGAGCAGCTCCCTTGCTGTGATCTATTGAGAGTCAACCCTCGACACAAGGGTTTGTAAAAAAGAAGGAAATAATAATTACAAAAAGAAAAACAAAAAAAAAGAAAAAGAAATTAAAAACTAAATAAGCATAATGTATAACTTGCTATTAAGGAGCAAAGTTGTTTTTTTGGTAAGACACTATTTACAACTGTTTCAAATAACTACAATAATCATTTTCTGTGAGTATCAGAGCATAAACCGCAGAGGCATTAATCTATAAAACTTAGCACTGAACATGTTGTTTCAGCTACTGTAATTGGAACCGTTTGATTCTATTTACTTTAAATAAATTCAAAACAAGAGGTTTCCTGCTCAGTTGCCAGTTTGTTAAATTCTTCCTATTACTGTTCTTGAATACTTTTCTAGGGAATTAACCATCTTGAGAAAATCGTGTGTTCCCCAATATCTTAGTTGAAATGTCCTTTGAGCTCTACATTTTCCTGCAAATCAACTTTCTTTTCTCCTTATACATCAGGATACATTTTCATGCTGGTTTCACTAGCCAGCCATCAAACTTTGAGGGCTGTCCCTATAGCATTCTATTGTTGCCTCTCCAACAAGTTTCAAATGTTTTAACTCCAAGTCATTTAATACTGTTGTTGTTTTTTTTTAATTTTCTTTCTTTTTTTTTTTGGCTGCGCCATGGGGCTTGCAGGATCTTAGTTCCCCGACCAGGGATTGAACCCAGGCCATGGCAGTGAAAACGCTGAGTCCTAACCACTGGACCACCAGGGAATTCGCCATTTAATACTATTATCATCAGCATTTCCCAAGTGGCTTATTGAAGATAAGGTGGTGGTAGTGGTGGTGTGTGTGAGTGTACAGTTGGAGAGGTTCAGGGTGATCAATAGCACTCCCATTTGAGCCCTAAGCATCGGAGGCTTGCCAACTAGTTTAAAAAATCATCATTGCAAATTTTCATTGCCATGATACCTCTTTCTTGTTTTTCTTTAAAATTATTTGACCTTTATTGCAATAGTCTTTCAGAAATTATGAAGAGGTTGACATGTCCCTTTATAATGAAGAAATATGTCTTTGCACTGCTTTCTGAATCTCTCTCTGCCTTGCTGGTCCACTCTAACACCATGCCTTTTGCTGTACTTAATTCCTTGTCTTAGTCTGTTTGGGCTGCTATAACAGAATAACATAGACTAGGTGGCTTATAAACAGCAGACGTTTGTTTCTCACAGTTATGGAGGATGGGAAGTCCAAGATCAAGGTGCTGGCAGATTCAGTGTCTGGTGAGGATCAGTTCCTGGCTTATAGACAGCTGTCTCCTCGCTATAACCACACATGGCAAAAGGGACAAGGGAGCTCTCTGGGGCCTCTTTTACAAGGGCACTAATGTCATTCATGAGGGCTCCACACTCATGCCTTAATCATATCCTACAGGCCTTATCTCCAAATACCATCATCTTGGGAATTAGGTCTCAACATATGAATTTTGGGAGGGACACAAACATTCAGTCTACAGCATTCCTATTCCCTCAAAGACCTCCAATCTGCTTTCCAAAACTTAGAGTGGAATACTCGATATGCCAGTTGTGTTGTGAGGTTAATGGGTGATAGTGGCTTAATAGGTTGCCTGTCTTGGAAATAACTTCATCCCAACAGATTACTTCTGGGGACAAAACACCCTGATGTAAAATACTAAGAACGATAACAATGCCATGTTTTTATCCTCTGGAACAGACAGAAGTTGCTGAGTTAATATTAATATTTTTTAAATGATTAAAAAAAAACTTACTTTAGCCTTGTCCTAAGCAATAATATCTATGGAACCACTGGTTTGATGTACTAATCATACTTTCATACACATTGACATAAACACATAACCATTAAATTTTTTAATCCATATTTTCATTCTCTTCCTCTTTCCTTCCTAAACAATTCAGTCCTAAAGTGATTAGATATGACAGAGCAAGATAGAGTCCATGGTTGGGGGGTCCAGGAGAGACCTGGTGGTTCAGAGTGGGATGTCAGGGTCTAAGTAGGGTTAAGAAGGTGTTCATATGAAGGCTGAAGTAGGAGAGTCATAGCCAGAGTAGGGTAAGGAAGGCATCCCTAGGGAGGGTGGTGTGATGTGGGGTGTGACAGCTCCAGCAGGGTGAGGAAAGTTGTTCTTACTAAGGTTGGCTTGGCATGGGGAGTCAGAGCCCAAGCAGAGTGAGTTGAGTGTCTGTTCTAAGGGACGGCCTTGATCTTGCATGGAGAGTAAGAGTCTGATCAGGGTGAGGGAGATGCGCATGTGTGGTGGAAATGGGAGATTAGTTAAATATTTTGATCAAATAAGGAAATCAAGGATGATAGAAACCATGTTTCTCCCTGTTGGAGAAGCAATTAAAAATCTGGAAAGGGAGCAAACTATGATACTATACATAGAGAGGGCAAGCTCGAAGGAGTCACTCAAGAAGGCAAGGTGACTTTCTGGGGCAGAACCAGCCTCGCTGTCCCATGCCTGAAGCATAGAGCAGAGGCAGAGACAGGCAGAGAGAAATGAATATTGGTGGCCAGAGGGCGTGCTGGTGACTATAGCAGATGCAGTTCATGCGAGGCTCACATCTGAACCTATCTAGGTCCGGTTTGACCAGCACCTTTGGCATCATTCAAGTGTTTTCCCAAAGAGATGGGCTCTCTGGTTTTCCTAGAAGATGATGAGAGTCCACACCTGCCGTCTCAGCTGCTCACAGACCAGGCAGCAGCCACTTCAGAGTGGCTCTTAGACAGCAGGCCGGCCAGAGAACTCCATTAGGACACTCAGGCTTGGCATCTGTCTGCTCTGTGCACTCCTCGAATACTTCACACCATCCCGCCTCCAGATAAATTACAGTAAGTCCCCTACCTATGAACCTTCAAGTTGTGAACTTTCAAAGATGCGAGTGTGCGTTCACATGTCCAATCATGTAAGTTAGTTCATGTGTCTGGCATATATTTTCATGTGCCTGCATCCTTTACAAGTGGTAGCGCTTTTGTTTACTTTACTGTACTGTACTGTATAGAGGGAGTACAGTAGTACAGTATCTTTATTTTAAGCCAGGATGTCCAGAAGCAAGCATAAAAGCAGTGGTGATGTAGCTGGTACAGAATTACCCAGACATCACTGGGTCATTTTTTTCAAGAGGGTGGATAGAATTGAGTCCAGCAAGGAACCAGAATCTGTGCCGTCAACATCAGGTGTGAGTGAAATTGCAGCTTGCCCTCCGTCTCCTATTGCTGACAATCCTTCAGCTCTACCGACTCCCACCTCCTCTCCCTCCTCCAGTCAGTAACTCTTCTTGCCTGTTCACTCGATGCCAGCCCCTGTGTGCCAGCTGTTGTACTGTACTATTGTACTTTTCAAGGTTTTGTACTGTAAGGTTAAAAATGATCAAGAGGAATTTATCCCAGGGATTCAAGGAACCTTCAGGGTACACAACTCAGTCAATGTGATACACCATATTAACAAATTGAAGAAGAAAAACCATATGATCATCTCAATAGATGCAGAGAAAGCTTTTGACAAAATTCAACTCCCATTTATGATAAAAACTCTCCAGATAGTGGGCATAGAGGGAACCTACCACAACATAATAAAGGCCATATACGACAAACCCACAGCAAACATCATTCTCAATGGTGAAAAACCGAAAGCATTTCCTCTAAGATCAGGGACAAGACAAGGATATCCACTCTCGCCACTATTATTCAAGATAGTTTTGGAAGTCTTAGCCACGGCAATCAGAGAAGAAAAAGAAATAAAAGGAATACAATTTGGAAAAGAAGAAGAAAAACTGTCACTGTTTGCAGATGATATGATACTATACATAGAGAATCCTAAAGATGCCATCAGAAAACTACTAGAGCTAATCAATGAATTTGGTAAAGTTGCAGGATACAAAATTAATGCACAGAATTCTCTTGCATTCCTATACACTAATGATGAAAAATCTTAAAGAGAAATTAAGGAAACACTCCAATTTACCACTGAAACAAAAAGAATAAAATACCTAGGAATAAACCTACCGAGGGAGACAAAAGACCTGTATGCAGAAAATTATAAGCTACTGATGAAAGAAATTAAAGATGATACAAACAGATGGAGAGATATATCATGTTCTTGGATTGGAAGAATCAATATTGTGAAAATGACTATAGTACCCAAAGCAATCTACAGATTCAATGCAATCCCTATCAAATTACCAATGGCATTTTTTACAGAACTAGAACAAAAAATTCTTAAAATTTGTATGGAGACACAAAAGACCCCGAAGAGCCAAAGCAGTCTTGAGGGAAAAAAACGGACCTGGAGGAATCAGGCTCCCTGACTTCAGACTATACTACAACGCTACAGTAATCAAGACAGTATGGTACTGGCACAAAAACAGAGATATAGATCAATGGAACAGGATAGAAAGCCCAGAGAAAAACCCACGCACCTATGGTCAACTAATCTATGACAAAGGAGGCAAGGATATACAATGGAGAAAAGACAGTCTCTTCAATAAGTGGTGCTGGGAAAACTGGACAGCTACCTGTAAAAAATGAAAGTAGAACACTCCCTAACACCATACACAAAAATAAACTCAAAATGGAATAGAGACCTAAATGTAAGACCGGACACTATAAACCTCTTAGAGGAAAACATAGGAAGAGCACTCTTTGACATAAATCACAGCAAGATCTTTTTTGATCCACCTTCTAGAGTAATGGAAATAAAAAGAAAAATAAACAAATGGGACCTAATGAAACTTAAGATCTTTTGCAAAGCAAAGGAAACTACAAACAAGACAAAAAGACAACCCTCAGAATGGGAGAAAATATTTGCAAAGGAATCAATGGACAAAGGATTAATCTCCAAAATATATAAACTGCTCATGCAGCTCAATATTAAAACAACAAACAACCCAATCCAAAAATGGGCAGAAGACCTAAATAGACATTTTTCCAAAGAAGACATACAGATGGTCAAGAAGCACATGAAAAGCTGCTCTACATCACTAATTATTAGAGAAATGCAAATCAAAACTACAATGAGGTATCACCTCACACCAGTTAGAATGGGCATCATCAGAAAATCTACAAACAACAAATGCTGGAGAGGGTGTGGAGAAAAGGGAACCCTCTTGCACTGTTGGTGGGAATGTAAATTGATACAGCCACCATGCAGAACAGTATGGAGGTTCCTTAAAGAACTAAAAATAGAATTACCATATGACCCAGCAATCCCACTACTGGGCATATAACCAGAGAAAACCGCAATTCAAAAGGACACATTCACCCCAATGTTCATTGCAGCACTATTTACAATAGCCAGGTCATGGAAGCAACCTGAATGCCCATCAACAGACGAATGGATAAAGAAGATGTGGTACATATATACAATGGAATATTACTTAGCCATAAAAAGGAACGAAATTGGGTCATTTGTAGAGACGTGGATGGACATGGAGACTGTCATACAGAGTGAAGTAAGTCAGAAAGAGAAAAACAAATATTGTATATTAATGCATATATGTGGGACCTAGAAAAATAGTACAGATGAACTGGTTTGCAGGACAGAAACTGAGACACAGATGTAGAGAACAAACGTATGGACACCAAGGGGGGAAAGCAGCAGAGGGGATGGTGGTGGTGTGATGAATTGGGAGATTGGGATTGACATGTATGCACTAATATGTATAAAATGGATAACTAATAAGAACCTGCTGTATAAAAAATAAAATAAAATTCAACAACAAACAAACAAAAACAACATAAGTGCATCTAATAGATTCCTGATACATTTGATTATGTGGAAAACAGTATGGGGTGAGATTTTATAGTTGTTAAATAATATGGAAGAAATGAAACAAGTAAACAAAAGAAAATTTGAAGAAATCATTTAGGTGAAAATAAGCCCAACAAAGTGAAAGCCCTATAGGAATGTAAATATTGTAATGTAAATACCAAAAGAAACAGTTCAGAGTAAAGGATGACTCTGGGGGGAGTAAATGGTGGTAGAGAAGGAAGCATGGAGCTTCTGGGTTTTGCTGTTGTTATAAGTTTTGTAGTATCATTTTATTTTTTAGATCATGTGAATGTGTCACTTTTAATAAAGCTAAAAATTGATTTTAAAAATGTTTTCTTTATTTTTTGTGTTTGTTTTTTATGTATTATTTGTGTGAAAAGTATTATAAACCTATTACAGTACAGTACCATATAGCCGTTTGTGTTAGTTTGGGTACTTAGGCTAACTTTGTTGCACTTATGAACAAATTGGACTTATAAATGTGCTCTCAGAACGGAACTGGTTCATATGTAGGGGACTTAGTGTACTTTACTCCAAAGATATCTTCAGTTTTCATGTCTCTGCAGTGGAAAGTCTGCTGGATTTAAAACCAGCTCTGTCACTAAGAATGTCCCAACCTTTCCAGCCCTCAGTTTCCTCATCTGTGTATAAGTTTCCTCATCTGTATAAGAGATAAGATTTTACCAGAGTTATTTGCTTAAAGAAGGAGGAGGCATTAGATCAGCCACCTTCCCAAATCAACGAAATGCAAAGGTAAATAACCTATTTTTCAGATAAGCAAGATCCCAAAAAATTTACCTCCCATGAACTGTTTCTAAGGAAACTACTGAAGAGTATGCTCTACCAAAACAAGGAAGTAAACCAATAAAGAGGAAAACAAGAAACCCAATCCAAAAGAGATATAAAGGAAATTCCCAGGGTGATAAGAAAGGGATATTCCAAGAAAACAGGAGGTAGTCTTAGAAATCAATCCACCCAGATAATTGCAGGCCAGAAGGCTTTAGAAGAGTCATCTTCAAGAAGATGAAATTGATGGAGTACTTAATTTGTTTGAATATATCCAGAGGAGGTTTACAGGGGGAGTGTTTGGAAATAACTTAGTAATAAATACATAGAAGAATAAGCAAATGGAAAAGAAAGACATATATTAACTTTAGGGACAGAAAAACGTAAGTAGAGAAAAGCAATCACAGTATATTACATTGCTGAACTTTATCATTTACGTAGAGTCACAATAATACAGTTACTGAGTATTGATTTTAACTTTACTGGACCATGGGGGAATGGAAAATGTACTGTGTGTGTTTGTGTGTGTACATGTATGTGTGTGTATAAAAAAGAACAACATCTTCAGTCTCTACAGAGGAAAGTTGATGAATAATGTCTAAAGCAAATTTTCAAAAAGTAGCAACATAAGCATTTTTTTCCAGAGATATGCAAAGAATATATCAAAGGAGTTGAAACTAATCGCCTCTGGAAATGAGAGGGAAGGGAGGAGGCTGTTCCTTCAGGTAAGAAGATCAATAGAGCTCTTATTACAGGTTGAGTTCTCTGGAGCTCATTTATTGGGATGGCTCTTGGATCAACAACTTGTGGAAGAGGGCTGAGTGAAGAGCAAAGGAACCTGCTCTTACAGGTCAGCTCGCACAGGGAGATGGCAAGGTGGAGGGTGGATCTGCAAGCAAGCAGGACTAATCACCACATACAGCATGTTTATGCTCGTTTTACAGAGGCTAGAGAATAGTGCCTTCAGCTCTTTTAACTTTGCTTTAAAAAAAATGATACATTATTCTCCTATAATTTGGTAGCTGTTCTACACTCAAGTAGCCTGCCCTTAGGAAACAACTCCTTCTACCCGCAAAAAGATCTGAGCATTCTTTTAGTGACAGGGGCTGGGGATTAACTTTAAGTCCTGTCTTTCCCAGAGTTACTTGTCCACAACATTCAAATCACATGATAATATCCTAAAGAATACACTTTAATAAACCTATTTAACTGTGGCTGGGCTTTCTTCAGGAATGCAACTTCCAATTCCAGCATTGTTCTTAAAAGGAAATATGATTCCCTTTAGGAGGACAATTCCAAGTACTGATTGATGGTGGCCGAAACCAAGGTCTGCCTATACATGCCTGGTTGAGTGCTGTAAAATGGAAACAAAACAAAACAAAACAAAACAAAACACACCTAACCAGAAAGAAGAAAAGAAGGGGAAGAAAGAAGGGAGGGGCTGGAGGCTGTTTAGAACCAGGTTTGAAAGATGCAGTAAACATCAGGGGTATTACAAGAGTCCAGATGGAAAACAGTTTTGTTCGTTTTTACATAAAAAGGAATAGAGTAGGGGATGGCTTTGTCCCCAGTAGGATGGATGGAGGGAAAGTAGGTGCGTTAAAGGACAGGTCAGGTAGCCTCCAGGAGAGGCAGGAGACAAGCCTGGGGTTCAGGTGGATTATAGCCTTTTGTTTCAAACTAAACTGGCTGTACCTGTAGCAGCTGGACAACAGGAGTCTGAGATCAGCCAGGGACTCTGCTTCCAAAGGAACCAGCCAGCCTGGGGGAAAGGGATGAAAACTGTGAAGCATGATTTAGTAACACCTAAGGCTGTCAGTCAAGATCAAATGAATCTCAGTGTATCTGTAACTTCTCCCTCTGTGTTTGATTTGTTTGGTAACTTTCCCCACGCTGGGCTAACTTCATCCTCTGAAACAGAGACTGTCAAAAGTTGCCACCTGTGGCAGTACCCTGAGGTCAAGTGGGAGGGGCAGGTTGGGGAAGACAAGGTGATCTCCTGATTCTAAGATGGCTCTCTCATGAGGAGAAAAAAGTGTATGTATCTTTCCCCTTGATGCCTTTGGCAGGGGTGAGGGAAATGAGTTGGGGTGAACAGTTCAGCAAGCCCAGGGAAATTTTACCACGTAGGCCAGGGATAAATGATGGGGATCACCTTTATAGGTACTAAGGATTTTCCCCATCTGAGTTAAGTTACTAAAAGAATTTAAATAGATACAAAAGAATATTTTTAAAAATGTGTAGGGTAGCAAAATTATAGTAATGAAGACAGACAAGAGGTTGCCAGGGGTTGGTGTCAGAGGGAGGTTGTGACTATCCAGTTTCTTTGTGGTGATGGAACAGTTCTGTATCTTGATTGTGGTTGTGATTACAAGAATCTATACATGGGATAAAGCTTCATAAAGTGTACACATGCAGAAACTCACACACTCGTGCATGCACACACACACACACACAAAGAGTACATGTAAAAACTAGTGAGATCTGGGGGTTCCCTGGTGGCGCAGTGGTTGAGAGTCCGCCTGCTGTTGCAGGGGATGCGGGTTTGTGCCCCGGTCCGGGAAGATCCCACATGCCACGGAGCGGCTGGGCCTATGAGCCATGGCTGCTGAGCCTGTGCGTCTGGAGCCTGTGCTCTGCAGCGGGAGAGGCCACAGCAGTGAGAGGCCTGCATACCACAAAAAAAACCCAAAAGACAAGTGAGATCTGGATAAGGTCTGCAGTTTACATCATAGTATTGCACCAAGGTCAATTTTCTGGTTTTGCTAATTGAACTATGCTTATGTCAGATGATGTCATTGGGGGAAGCTGGATGAAGGATACCTAGGAACTCTGTGCTCTTTTTGACGTTTCTATGTGAGTATAAAAAGAAAAAGCTTTTAAAAATTGGGGCGTTTAAATAGTAATAACTCAAGAGAGATCCATTATCAACCACCTACTTTAAGAAAGAAAGAAAGCATTATCATTGTTTCTGGAAGCCTTCTCTTCCTCCCACTCCTCTGCCCCATCAGAGATAACTACTACCTGGATCTTTATGTTCATTATCCCTTTGCTTTTCTTTGTAGTTTTACCTCATACATTTAAATCCCCAAGGAATATGTTGTCTAGTTTTGAGTGTTCTTGAATATTATGTAATCATTCTGCTTGTGTTCTACTACTAATTGCTTTTTTACTCGGTGTTTCCTTTCTGAATTCCATCAGTGGTGAGTGTAGCTTTTTGATTTGTTCATTGGTGTATTCATTGGGAAAGCACCATGATTTATTTATCCATTCTGTTGTTTATTAACATTTGGTCTGGTTTCAATTTCTTTTCCAATTACAAACACACAGTTCTGCTATGAACATTCTTCTGTATGTCTCCTAGTACACTGTGCAAAAGTTTCTTTAGGGACTCTACCTTGGGGTGCAGTTACTCAGTTAGAGATTTCTGCTACTTTCCTAATTTACTAGATGATGCCAAATTATTTTCCCAAGTAGTGTAACTATTACTGTGTATTTTCAGTAATATTGGGTATTGCCAGGATTCTTACTTCTTGTATGTATGGTAACTATAAAATGTTATCTGATCACGGAGGCTTTAATTTTTGTATTTTTTCTAATTTTGAGTACAATTGCCCATTTTCCATTTTTTAAAAAAAATCCTTTCTACAGCCTGCAAGACCCTGAACAATCCAGGTTTGATTCCTCTGACCTCATCTCCCACCACTCTTCTCTCACTCAACCACAGTTACATGGGCCAGAGAGAGTCCAGAAATAAACTCATACACCTATGGTCAGTTGGTTTCCTTTTTTCTTTTCTTGATATTTATTTATTTATGGCTGTTTTAGATCTTTTTATTTTTTTAACATCTTTATTGGAGTATAATTACTTTACAATGATGTGTTAGTTTCTGCTGTATAACAAAGTGAATCAGTTATACATAAACAATATCCCCATATCTCTTCCCTCTTGTGTCTCCCTCCCACCCTCCCTATCCCACCCCTCTAGGTGGACACAAAGCACGGAGTTGATCTCCCTGTGCTATGTGGCTGCTTCCCAGTAGCTATCTATTTTACGTTTGGTAGTGTATATATGTCCATGACACTCTCTCACTTCGTCCCAGCTTCCCCTTCCCCTTCCCTGTGTCCTCAAGTCCATTCTTACATCTGCATCTTTATTCCTGTCCTGCCCCTACATTCTTTAGAACCTTTTTTTTTTTTAGATTCCATATATATGTGTTAGCATATGGTGTTTGTTTTTCTCTTTCTGACTTACTTCACTCTGTATGACACACTCTAGATCCATCCACCTCACTACAAATAACTCAATTTCATTTCTTTTTATGGCTGAGTAATATTCCATTATATATATGTGCCACATCTTCTTTATCCATTCATCTGTCGATGGACACTTAGGTTGCTTCCATGTCCTGACTGTTGTAAATAGAGCTGCAATGAACATTGTGGTACATGACTCTTTTTGAATTATGGTTTTCTCAGGGTATATGTCTAGTAGTGGGATTGCTGGGTCATATGGTAGTTCTATTTTTAGATTTTAAGGAAGCTCCATACTGTTCTCCATAGTGGCTGTATCAATTTATATTCCCACCAACAATGCAAGAGAACTCCCTTTTCTCCACACCCTCTCCAGCATTTATTGTTTGTAGATTTTTTGATGATAGACATTCTGACTGGTGTGAGGTGATACATCATTGTAGTTTTGATTTGCATTTCTCTAATGATTAGTGATGTTGAGCATCCTTTCATGTGTTTGTTGGCAATCTGTATATCTTCTTTGGAGAAATGTCTGTTTAGGCTTTCTGCCCATTTTTGGATTGGGTTGTTTGTTTTTTTGATATTGAGCTGCATGAGTTGCATGTATATTTTGCAGATTAATCCTTTGTCAGCTGCTTCGTTCGCAAATATTTTATCCCATTCTGAGGGTTGTCTTTTTGTCTTGTTTGTAGTTTCCTTTGCTTTGCAAAAGCTTTTAAGTTTCAGTAGGTCCCATTTGTTTATTTTTGTTTTTACTTCCATTACTCTAGGGAGGTGGATCAAAAAAGATCTTGCTGTGATTTATGTCAAAGAGTGTTCTTCCTATGCTTTCCTCTAAGAGTTTTATAGTGTCCGGTCTTACATTTAGGTCTCAAATCCATTTTGAGTTTATTTTTGTGTATGGTATTAGGGAGTGTTCTAATTTCATTCTTTTACATGTAGCTGTCCAGTTTTCCCAGCACCACTTATTGAAGAGACTGTCGTTTCTCCATTGTATAGTCTTGCCTCCTTTATCAAAGATAAGGTGACCATATGTGTGTGGGTTTATCCCGGGGTATTCTATCCTGTTCCATTGATCTATATTTCTGTTTTTGTGCCAGTACCATATTGTCTTGATTACTATAGCTTTGTAGTACACTCTGAAGTCTGGGGGCCTGATTCCTCCAGCTCCGCTTTTCTTTCTCAAGATTGCTTTGGCTCTTCAGGGTCTTTTGTTTTTCCATAAAAATTGTGAAATGTTTTGTTCTAGTTCTGTGAAAAATGCCATTGGTAATTTGATAGGGATTGCATTGAATCTGTAGATTGCTTTGGGTACTATAGTCATTTTCACAATATTGACTCTTACAATCCAAGAACATGATATATCTCTCCATCTGTTTGTATCATCTTTATTTTCTTTCATCAGTGTCTTATAGTTTTCTGCATACAGGTCTTTTGTCTCCTTAGGGAGGTTTATTCCTAGGTATTTTATTCTTTTTGTTGCAGTGGTAAATGGGAGCATTTCCTTAACTTCTCTTTCAGATTTTCCATCATTAGTGTATAGGAATGCAAGAGATTACTGTGCATTAATTTTGTATCCTGCTACTTTACCAAATTCATTAATTAGCTCTAGTAGTTTTCTGGTAACATCTTTGGGATTCACTATGTATAGTATCATATCATCTGCAAACAGTGACAGTTTTACTTCTTCTTTTCCAATTTGCATTCCTTTTATTTCTTTCTCTTCTCTGATTGTGTGGCTAAAACTTCCAAAACTATGTTGAATAATAGTGGTGAGAGTGGGCAACCTTGTCTTGTTCATGATCTTAGTGGAAATGATTTCAGTTTTTCACCATTGAGAATGATGTTGGCTGTGGGTTTGTCATATATGGCCTTTATTATGTTGAGGTAAGTTCCCTCTATGCCTGCTTTCTGGAGAGGTTTTATCATAAATGGGAGTTGAATTTTGTCAAAAGCTTTTTCTGCATCTATTGAGATGATCATATGGTTTTTCTCCTTCAATTTGTTGATATGGTTTATCACGTTGATTGATTTGCATATACTAAACAATCCTTGCATTCCTGGGGTAAACCCCACTTGATCATGGTGTATGATCCTTTTAATGTGCTGTCGGATTCTGTTTGCTATTATTTTGTTGTGGATTTTTGCATCTCTTTTCATCAGTGATATTGGCCTGTAGTTTTCCTCTTTTGTGACATGTTTGTCTGGTTTTGGTATTAGGGCGATGGTGGCCTCCTAGAATGAGTTTGGGCATGTTCCTCCCTCTGCTGTATTTTTGAAGTGTTTGAGAAGGATGGGTGTTAGCTGTTCTCTAAATGTTTGATCGAATTTGCCTGTGAAGTCATCTGGTCCTGGGCTTTTGTTTGTTGGAAGATTTTTAACCACAGTCTCAATTTCAGTGCTTGTGATTGGTTGTTTATATTTTCTATTTCTTCCTGGTTCAGTCTCAGGAGGTTGTGCATTTCTAAGAATTTGTCCATTTCTTCCAGGTTGTCCATTTTATTGGCATATAGTTGCTTGTAGTAATCTCTCATGATCCTTTGTATTTCTGCAGTGTCAGTTGTTACTTCTTTTTCATTTCTAATTCTATTGATTTGAGTTTTCTCCGTTTTTTTCTTGATGACTCTGGCTAGTGGTTTATCAATTTTGTTTATATTCTCAAAGAGCCACCTTTTACTTTTATTGACCTTTGCTATTGTTTCCTTCATTTCTTTTTCATTTATTTCTGATCTGATCTTTATGATTTATTTCCTTCTGCAAACTTTGGGGAATTTTTTTTCATCTTTCTCTAATTGCTTTAGGTGTAAGGTTAGGTTGTTTATTTGAGATGTTTCTTATTTCTTGAGGTAGGATTGTATTGCTATAAACTTCCCTCTTAGAACTGCTTTTGTTGCATCCCGTGGGTTTTGGTTCATCGTATTTTCATTGTCATTTATTTCTAGGTATTTTGTGATTTCCTCTTTGATTTCTTTAGTGGTTTCTTAGTTACTTAGTCGTGTATTGTTTAGCCTCGATGTGTTTCTATTTTTCACAGAATTTTTCCTGTAATTGATATCTAGTCTCACAGCATTGTGGTCAGAAAAGATACTTGATTTGTTTTCAATTTTCTTAAATTTACCAAGGCTTCATTTGTGACCCAAAATATGATCTATCCTGGAGATTGTTCACTGAGCACTTGAGAAAAATGTGTATTCTGTTGTTTTTGGATGGAATGTCCTATAAATATCAATTAAGTCCATCTTGTTTAATGTATCATTTAAAGCTTGTGTTTCCTTATTTATTTTCATTTTGGATGATCTGTCCATTGGTGAAAGTGGGGTGTTAAAGTCCCCTACTATGAATGTGTTACTGTCGATTTCCCCTTTTATGGCTGTTAGCATTTGCCTTATGTGTTGAGGTGCTCCTATGTTGGGTGCATAAATATTTACAATGGTTATATCTTCTTCTTGGATCGATCCCTTGAGCATTATGTAGTCTCCTTCTTCATCTCTCGTAATAGTCTTTATTTAAAGTCTATTTTGTCTGATATGAGAATTGCTACTCCAGCTTTCTTTTGATTTCCATTTGCATGGAATATCTTTTTCCATCCCCTCACTTTCAGTCTGTATGTGTCCCTGGGCCTGAGGTGGGTCTCTATGTAGACAGCATATACACAGGTCTTGTTTTTGTATCCATTCAGCCAGTCTATGTCTTTTGGTTGGAGCATTTAATCCATTTACATTTAAGGTAATTATCAATATGTGTGTTCCTATTACCATTTTCTTAATTGTTTTGGGTTTGTTATTGTATGTGTTTTCCTTCTCTTGTGTTTCCTGCCTAGAGAAGTTCCTTTAGCATTTGTTGGAAAGCTGGTTTGCTGGTGCTGAATTCTCTTAGCTTTTGCTTGTCTGTGAACATTTTAATTTCTCCATCGAATCTGAATGAGATCCTTGCTGGATAGAGTAATCTTCGTTGTCGGTTTTGCTCTTTCATCACTTTAAATATGTCCTGCCACTTCCTTCTGGCTTGCAGAGTTTCTGCTGAAAGATCAGCTGTTAACCTTATGGGGATTCCCTTGTATGTTTTTTGTTGCTTTCCCCTTGCTGCTTTTAATATTTTTTCTTTGTATTTAATTTTTGATTGTTTGATTAATATGTGTCATGGTGTGTTTCTCCTTGGATTTACCCTGTATGGGACTCTCTTCACTTCTGGACTTGATTGACTATTTCCTTTCCCATAGTAGGGAAGTTTTCAACTATAATGTCTTCAAATATTTTCTCAGTCCCTTTTTTTTTTTCTATTCTTCTTCTGGGACCCCTATAATTCAAATGTTGATGTGTTTAATGTTGTCCCAGAGGTCTCTGAGACTGTCCTCCATTCTTTTCATTCTTTTTTCTTTATTCTGCTCTGTGGTAGTTATTTCCACTATTTTATCTTCCAGGTCACTTATGCATTCTTCTGCCTCAGTTATTTTGCTATTGAATCCTTGTAGAGAATTTTTAATTTCATTTATTGTGTTGTTCATCTCTGTTTGTTCTTTCGTTCTTCTAGGTCCTTGTTGAATGTTTGTTGTATTTTCTCCATTCTATTTCCAAGATTTTGGATCACCTTTACTATCATTACTCTGAATTGTTTTCCAGTAGGCTGCCTATTTCCTCTTCATTTGTTTGTGTTGATGGGTTTTTACCTTGCTTCTTTATCTGCTGTGTATTTCTCTGGCTTCTCATTTTGCTTAACTTACTGTGTTTGGAGTCTCCTTTTTGCAGGCTGCTGCTTCATAGTTCCCATTGTTTTTGGTGTCTGCCCCCAGTGGGTAAGGTTCGTTCAGTGGGTTTTATAGGCTTCCTGGTGGAGGGGACTGGTCCCTGTGTTCTGGTGGATGAAGCTGGATCTTGTCTTTCTGGTGGGCAGGACCACATACCGTCATGTGTTTTGGTGTGCCTGTGACCTTATTATGATTTTAGGCAGCCTCTCTGCTGATGGGTGGGGTTGTGTTCCTGTTTTGCTAGTTGTTTGGCATAGGGTGTCCAGCACTGTGGCTTGCTGGTCATTGAGTGGAGCTGGCTCTTCACGTTTAGATGGAGATCTCTGAGAGAGCTTTCACCATTTGATATTATGTGGTTGCTGGGAGGTGTCTGGTTGACCAGTGTTCTGTACTGAGCTCTCCCACATCAGAGGCTTGGGCCTGACATCCAGCTACAGCACCAAGAACCTGTCAGCCACATGACTCAGAAGAACAGGGAGAAAAAAGAAAGAAAGAAAGAAAGAAAAAGAAAGGCAAATAAAGTTATTAAAATAAGAAATATATTATTAAAATTTATAAAGTAATAAGAAAAGAAAGAAAGAATAGGGCAAACCCAAAAACAATCCACCAATGATAACAAGTGCTAAAAACTATACTAAAAAAAAAAAATTACTGACAGACCCCTAGGACAAATGATAAAAGCAAATCTATATAGACAAAATCACACAAAGAAGCATACACATACACACAAAAGGAGAAAAAGGAAAAAAACAGTATATATATATTAAGAAAAAAAGGAAGAGAGCAACCAAATCAATAAACAAATCTACCAATGATAATAAGCTCTAAATACTAAGCTAAGATAAACATAAAACCATAAACAAATTAGATGCAGAAAGCAAATCCCAAGTCTACAGTTGCTCCCAAGGTCCACTGCCTCAATTTTGGGATGATTCGTTGTCTATTCAGGTATTCCACAGATGCAGATTGTGGAGGTTTGATCTGCTGCTCCTGAGGCTGCTGGGAGAGATTTCCCTTTCTCTTCTTTGTTCACACAGCTTCTGGGGTTCACCTGTGGATTTGTCTCCGCCTCTGCATTTAGGTTGCCTGAGGGCGTCTGTCCCCTGGCCAGTTAAAGTAGCAGCTGATTAGGGGGCTCTGGCTCACTCAGGCCGGGGGTAGGGAGGGGTGCGGATGCGGGGCGAGCCTGCAGCGGCAGAGGCTGGCATGCCGTTTCAACAGCCTGAGGCACAACATGTGTTCTCCTGGGGAAGTTGTCCCTGGATCACAGGACCCTGGCGGTGGCGGTCTGCACAGGCTCCCAGCAGAGGAGGTGTAGATAGTGACCTGTGCTTGCACACAGGCTTCTTGGTGGCTGCAACAGCAGCCTTAGCGTTTCATGCCCATGTCTGGTGTACGTGCTGACAGCCGTGGCTCGCGCCCATCTCTGGAGCTCGTTTAGGCAGTGCTCTGACTCCCCACTCCTCGGGCACCCCAAAACAATGGTCTCTTGCCTCTGAGGCAGGTCCACATTTTTTCCTGGACTCCCTCCCGGCTAGCCATGGCGCATTAGCCCCCTTCAGGCTGTGTTCACGCAGCCAACCCCAGTCCTCTCCCTGGGATCCAACCTCCAAAGCCCGAGCCTCAGCTCCCAGCCCCCAGCTGCCCCGGCGGGTGAGCAGACAAGCCTCTCAGGCTAGTGAGTGCTGGTCGGCCCTGATCCTCTGTGCGGGAATCTCTCCGCTTTGCCCTCCTCACCCCTGTTGCTGTGATCTTCTCCGCGGCTCCAAAGCTCCCCCCTGCAACCCCCGTCTTCGCCAGTGAAGGGACTTCCCAGTGTGTGGAAACTTTTCCTCCTTCACAGCTCCCTCCCCGAGGTGCAGGTCCTGTCCCTATTCTTTTGTCTCTGTTTTTTCTTTTTTCTTTTGCCCTACCCAGGTACGTGGGGAGTTTCTTGCCTTTTGGGAAGTCTGAGGTCTGCCAGCGTTCAGTAGGTGTTCTGTAGGAGTTATTCCACATGTAGATGTATTTTTTTGTTGTTGTTGAGGTACGTGGGCCTCTCACTGCTGTGGCCTCTCCCCTTGCGGAGCACAGGCTCCGGATGCGCAGGCCCAGCGGCCATGGCTCACGGGCCCAGCTGCTCTGCGGCATGTGGGATCCTCCAGGACCGGGGCACGAACCCGTGTCCCCTGCATCGGCAGGCGGACTCTCAACCACTGCGCCACCAGGGAAGCCCGCAGATGTATTTTTGATGTATTTGTGAGGAGGAAGGTGATCTCCATGTCTTACTCCTCTGCCATCTTGAAGCTATGTCCTGTGTTGGGTCTTAGTTGCGGCATGCACACTCTTCATTGTGGCGCAGTGCATGGGCTTCTCTCTAGCTATGTTGCGTGGGATCCAGAGCACATGGGCTTTGTAGTTGTGGCATGCAGGCTTAGTTGGCCCACGGCATGTGGGATCTCAGTTCCCCGACCAGGGATTGAACCCGCGTTCCCTGCATTGGAAGGCGGGTTCTCAACCACTGGACCACCAGGGAAATCCCTCCACTTATTTTTTTCTGTTTCTTTCTCTTCTGTGAAATACATGTTTAACACTTTTGCCCATTTGTCAGTTGGGTTGTTTGTCTTTTTCTTATTGATTTTTGGTAGTTCTTTATATATTCCAGAGATTAATCCTTTGTGTTGCAAAAACCTTCTTCTAGTTTCTGACTTAAATTTTACTTTCATTATGGTGTCTTGTAAGGAACATAAACTCTTAATTTTAATATAGTTAATCTCATTTTAAGAGTCGTTTCATTTAGCATATATTTTTATAGTATATGTTTTTTCAAGGAAGTTTTTTATAAACCAGAAAATCATAAAATTATTTTTTATAGCAATCCTTAATAAATTTTCTAATTCTCCTTTTACATTTAAGCTTTTACTACACCAATACTTGGCTTTTATGTGTGATGTGAAGGATTCAATTTTATTTTTGAAATATATGGGTCATTTGTTTTCCCCATACCCATATTTTGAAAAAAATTTATGTTTCCCCTGGGTATCTGTAATGTCAGCTCTAGAAAAAGTCAGTCAGATCTCTATGCGTGTGTCTGTCTGATTCTGAGTTCTATATTCTGCTGCATTGATCCATCTATATGTTTTCCCACTGATACCACCGTATCTTATTATCTTAGCCCTGGAATAATTTTAATATCTGGAAGACAAGTTCTCTCATGTGGTTCTTCTTTTTGAGTGTCTTGTCTTTTCTTGTCCTTTGCTCCTTCATGTACATTTTGGAATCAGCTTGCCACGTTTCTCCAAAGGCCAGGGGAATTTTGAATGGAATTATGTTGAATTCACAAAATCATATATCTTCAAGTGTATGTGTATATGTACTTGACCACATTTTTCAGCCAAATAGACCATTTGTACAGCACTGTACTTTATTAGATCATTGGGGCACATCAGAGGCTGGGCGTTGCCTCAGTATGGAGGTTCGAGAAGCCAGTGGTTTTTTACCACTTGCCGTATAACACTATCTGATAACAATATAGAATAAGATCATGTGCTCGAGTTGCCACAGAGTTTTCAATTAAAAAGAGCTGTTCCCTAAATTAGAAGATCTCATGGACTGCAATGACTGTTACATGAGTACCTCACTTTAAACCAATGAATATTGTATTTCTGGGTATGCCTAATACAAAACATTGCAGCTAGACCTGGAAGCAAATGCTATATGATATAGCAGTCAGTAAAGCCTTTTTATATCTATCCATGTCTTCTCATCTATAAAAAATTTGTAAGAATTTTTTTATTAGGACTATAGAGCCAATTCAGATGAGACTCTGTGATTCTGCAATATGGCTGCAGGATGAGTATTAAAAATTAGGAAGAGTGTGATACTCTGCTCTTAGGTCAAATGAATATTTCTCATCTTTTTCTTTGCAGTTTAATTAGGGCTAAATTTAAAAAACCAGGTGAAGCCTAGAGACACCACACATATGAAACTTGTCAAGCCATTTGTCCTCCCACCGGGGCCTGAGCACGGCCTCATTTATCTTGGTCAGTGAAGCTCAGGGAAGCATTGCACTTTGGCTTCAGCTTTAAAAGGCTTGTATGTTGAGGTGTATCCCGTGTCTCCTAAAGATAAAGTGCTGTTTCACTGGCATTACTCACCATGTCAAGGTTTTCTGGTAAATTGGCACTCACCTTGTGGAAAAAGGCATCAGTTTGCCACTTCCTAAGAAATGGGCTGTTCATAATGTTGTGTTGTAATTTGATTCTTGTGAGGCGTTGATGGAAGACAATAGTGGCCCAGAGTCAATGACAAAACATAGAGGCTGACCCTTAAGAGATGCTCCGTAAGTTAAAACTTGTTTTCACTTGACTACAGTGTGAATCCAGTTGACTAATAATATCTCTTAATCATGATTCAGAAAAAGCACCACGTTCCAAATTGTCTAGGTGTTTAACCCAAAATTACATAACAGTTTCTAGTTGTCTGGTGGCATACAGTGACCAGGCAGGATATTTGCACCTAAGAAACTTACAAACTAATAAATGAAACATGAAAGAAAGCCTTATATGGCCATAGGACTGTTCAGGAAAGTTCATTGAATCAACCCGAGATGGCGCTGTGATTCGGAGAAGGATAGTAATGGCAAGTGAAACAAGCAAACAAAAAAGCAAAAAACCCCGCTGATTATCAATCAGCTAACAGGATTAACTGAGAATCCCTTGAGATAGATCAGTGGTCTTCAAATTTTTTTGCATGCTTTCTACTAAAAAATATTCTTAAAAGCTGTATGTATACCTCCTGTTTCTGCTGCCAATGTGAGGCTAGCCAAAGAAATTGCCACTGAGACTTGCTACACAGGCACAGTTTGCTATGCTAATTAACAAAGACTGCTTCAGTGCAAGAAAACTCGGGTTGTTCCTTTAAATTCTAGGATAATTAAATGTTAGTTAATGTTTATTAAGTGCCTGCCATGTGTCAGGCCTTATCTGAGGCATTTATATGGTTTATCTCATTTAATCTTCACCAAAACCTTATGAAATAAATACTAGAATTACACTCATTGTACAGAAAACTGAGGCAGGGCTTAAGTGACAGAGACGCACACGTGGAACCCAGGCGTTTGGCTTCAGAGTCCATGTTTACAAACTTCAAGTTCTCCTGAGCCTTTAAAAGGCAAAGAGTGTTTCTTCCCCATGTGGTCATTGAAACAGCTTTTGTTTTCCGGAAGCTTTAGAGGCAGCCGTGAGTCTGTTGGCTTCAGAGATTTATCCATCTCAGATGGGAAGGATGGCTCCAGCTTCCTGTGCAGGACCGTGTCGTTTATGGTTAGGGTGGACCTGGCTCTCTTGATAAGCTGGTTTCAGCATGTAAGGCCAGTGTTTCCTCCTGCGGCTGGATTTGAGGGAGCCAGGGAAGTCTCATCTGACTGAACCCATGATATCACAAATTTGTCAGAATGTGCCTAAGTTTCCCCATAGAATCTGTCTTTGATGAGCTTCTGTTCCCTTCAGGACTTCTAGGCCTCACAAGAGCTACATCTGATCTGGAGGAGAAAAGAAAAAAAAAAAAAGAAAAGAAAATAGAAGAAACAGTAGCTCTTGGTCATTGAATCAAATCTATAACGTAAGGCAGAATCAGTAACTTAAGGCAGAGTCAAGTTCTTGAAGCAAAAACTGCATAGTCACAAATGTTATTAGGGAAAAATGCAAGTTTAGAGCACTAAACTCTTATCCTCCTAAGTTTTTATTACAGTTGCTTTCAGGCCACATTCTCTCATTAGGTGCTAATAAATGTTTTCCGTCGTGTGCAAGAAAGATTTTATACAAATTCCATTTCCCAGAACTCTGTGAATGAAATGGAAACCCCCTTTTCTGGGTGTGGAAAAAAAAAACCAACCTTGAGACCTGTGAGCTCAGTGTTTCTTGAGTACCCTCTGGTTTTGCTAGGTGGCGCCGTAGGCTAATTCACGGGCCTTGCTCCGCTCTCGGGTGGCCACCTTCTGTGGGAGGGTAGGAAGGGAAAGAAGCTGCCGTTCTCCTCAAGTTAGTCAGGATCATCAGATCCACGGACAGGAGGTGAGGTCTATTTGCCAAGGCTCTGGCCTCTGTCATTTTATGAACTGTTTCCTTTCTTCCCCCCTTCACCTTCCTGGTTGATCACAGCTGGCAGGGAGGGGGCTTCTAGGTCCTGGGCTTTGGCTATCCTTGAGGAAAATTCTGGAGGAACTTAAACTTTGTCCTAAATATTGTGTTTTTTCCATCTGAATCTCCCAAAAGTGGCTCAAGAATTTGGGGAGGAAGGACCAAACTCATCTTGAAGAATAAAAGGAAGGGGCAGTACTTCAAGGGTTTGCACCAGTTCCCTCCCCATCTCCTGAGCGAGGTCAGGGTGTGAGAAAGTCCTGACCCTTGTCCTCCCCTGAGATCCCTAGTGTTTCCCAGCCTCCTGCACCCCTGCAGCTCTCAGAGGAATAGAGGGCCCCATTGTAGGGAGGGGGGAGCACAGGTCCAGGAAGCCTTGGATGGTGTGGAGGACACCAGAGGACCTTTAGTCTTAAAGGAGAATCCCCTTTCCCACCATGCCAGAAGGCTGAAACTCCTAAATTACTGACTCCTATGTCCGAAGGCATTAAAGACCCTCCTTAAAACATAAATGTGACGTAAAGGTTTTAATTGGAAAAGTTGGTGGAGGAATCCATTGCAAAATGGCGCTGTGCAGAGAGAACCCCAGGGAGGAACCAGTCATGGGTGGGGTGGGGCAGGGCGGGTGGGCTGAGCTGAGGCAAGAGGAGAGCTAAGGTGGAAACAAAGGTCACCTACTTGGCATCTTTGTGGGACCATAGCCTCCTTTCCACCTGCCCTGTTTGGAGTCAGATACAGTTCTGCGATGGCCGAGGCCATGTGCCCTCAAGTTTCTAGGAGAGACTGGGCTTCAAATACTGTCCCAGTATCTCCACAAACACACACATACCTGTCTGTTCCTGCATCCTGGTTTTGGCTCAGACACATTCCTGCTGCACTCGCCCTCCCCTGAAATCTGCTTCATGCCTAGGGGTACCTGACAGTGGTCGGCGGACCTTGATGGGGACAACAGGCTAAAGAGGGGCCTTAGCCAGGTGAAAGGTGATCTGCATATATTCCAGGAAGGAAACCTCATAAACAGTCAAACTTGCACAAGCACCTCAGACACAAGTAGGATGCCAGTCACAGGGGATATATTTCAGAAAACAGATGAAAAGGAGAAAATACTCTATAAAAATAGTATATAGAAAATGAAAACAGGAGCAAAAATTAAATCTGAAAAAAATATATGTTATATAAATATTCACAAGATCTCTCTCTATATAGATATGCAGATATCTGTATCTATATGGATATACCTTCACAAGAAGGTAAGGAGAAACCTAAAAACCCCCAAACCCCAGATTAGAGGGAGAAAAGCTGAAAATAAAGATGTACATCTATGGATTTTCATGAGTACATTGTGAGATTACTTGTTCTGAAACTGTCCTGAAGACATTGATTTGAGCAATTATAGGAACTCTTATAATGCCGTGTCCATCTTGATACCTCTGTCTATTTTAACCTTGAAGAACCTATCAGCCTTCCTACATTTATCTCTGTCACAGCAATGATGCTTCTTTTGGCAGTAAACTTCAGTGCCATGAGTCATATTGTCAATTTTTAATTAAATCATGGTCTAGCTAGAGTTTGATTTATTTAGGCTTGAATTAATTTAGACCCTGGTCCACATAAATTTACATAGTTTACTTAACAAGCTCATGATTGTATAAATTGTAAACTCTCCTAAAGTTTATAACAATATAGGTTGTAAAAGCCTCCTCTTATCAAGCAGAGAGTGGTAGAACATAATTTCTAATGGTGGTGTTAGCTTTATATTAAAACCGAGCATGATAAAGGAAATCTGTTGTATTCCTAAGTAAAGACATTTATGAGATCATTTAAAGATAACCGTCCCATATGTTTTCACTCAGAGTTTTAGTGATATGGCAAAGCCTCATTAAGAACTAGCGGTGCTGATTTATTTTTTCTTTCCAAGAGTGGTTACAGATGGTTGTAAATCCATACAGTGAGGATCTAGTGAAAAACTCATCTGCCTCAATTCGATATAGTAAAAACTGCTTTAAACTGCAGAAGTGTGAGTCATACGGATATCCACTTTCCTAGAATTCTCCAAAAAAGCATCATGGTTAATTATCACTCCCCAAAATGGGTCAGAGCTCACAGGAGATGAATGGGAAGGTGACAGGGAGAAAGGGTGGGGAGCACAGGACGCCCTGGCTCTGGGCTGTTGGCGAGATTCTTATTCCTGCAGCCAGAAACTGACAACAGCCTCAAGGGGGAGAGAAATCGTGCCTGCACATTTACACGCCGGTCTGACCAGACTGGAGATGCGGGGGTGCAGAGAGAGAGGGGAGGACAGAAAGGTGGGAAGAATGAAACTACTAAACGTGAAACAGATAAGCAACAAGGATTGACTGTATAGCACGAGGAATATACCCAAGATCTTGTAATAACCTATAATGGAAAAGAATCTGAAAAAAAAAAGCTGGTTCACTATGCTGTACACCTGATGCTAATACAATATCGTAAATCAACTATACTTCGATAATAAAAAAGAATGGTATTGAGGAACCAAAAGAATAACTATCTATATTATTTATTTTTAGTTGGAAAAAAAAAAAAAGATGCAGCTAGAGGGGCTGAGTGGGCTTCAGGAAAGAAGGCCGAGGGAACATCAGCGAGTGAGATGCCCTCCACCGCTGATCTGGTCTGGGCCCTGTTGTCAAGTTGCTTTTGTGGGTTTGGGGTTTTATAGAACTTCTGAGTGTTCAATGTGATTGAATGGGCACAACCGGCAGTTCCCCACTCAAGGCTCCGTTGAATTTGCAGCCTGTAGCTGGCCATCACGTAACCCCCAGAGGGGAAAATGAGTCAGACGCATCTTCTGCAAAAGGCAAAATGAACTTTGCTTTGTGGGAGAAAAGCCGGGTGCTGCCCACGACTGTGTGCGGGACTGGAGTGCAGCTGTTTGCTGCCTGCAGTCAGCGACCTGGGGGCTGGGGTAGCTGGGTGGCAGGAGTCGCGGACCAGGCCTAGGTGGAGATGCTGTTCTCTTCTTCTAGCTTGTTCTTCCCACTGGGTTATAGCCACCCGCACTTCCAAACAGTCAGGGCTCAAGGTCCAACACAGGGTTGTTTTTTCTGATGAATGGTGTGATGGACGTGAAACATTTACAGAGGTCTAAAAATCGAAGCAAATTTCATTACATGCCTAAAGAACTCATTTGTCAGAAAGAAATCAGGGTTTTTCCAGGAAATCTAGAAAGGGTGGGTGTCATACTTCTAGCAATTCCTGAAAACCCTCATGGATTATTAATTTTCCTGGCTGGAGGGGCTGTGAGGGCCTTTGTTGATTTGCAACACCAGAAGCATAGCTGTATTTGTCTCAAGGAGGTATGCTCAGCTTCTTTTTTAAACAAAGTCATTTTGAGGTGCCTGACTGCACTTTTGATGGGGGCTTGGGGTGGGGAGGGGTTGACTATTATATGATCCGATAAAATGTCAGGTATCGCAAATCTCTAAAGGTTGGGGCAATTTTAGCTGACCCCAAGGAATCAGGAAGCATAAGCAGAATCCTTTCTTGCTCTGTGTCTGGCGAGGCACCACCGTGGATGTAACGAGAAGAAAAGCCGGGTTTCAGTGAGAATTTAAGTACCATCTGCCTATCCATCAGCAAACAATGGAAAGTCCCACTTGCCTGTGAAACTGTTTTTGTGAAAATGACAGGTTTACTGAATGGAAATTAGAAGTCAAGAAAATATGTTCATGATGTATCACGGAGGTCAAGACTTGTGTTCAAAACCCAGCCCCACAGCTAACTCGCTGTTTGTGGACAAATCATGTTATTTCTCTGGGTAGGAGGGCTTTTTAATCAGTACAAGCCACCCAGCTCTAAACTATCTTCCAAGTCTTCCAAGTTTCTTTTGGTGTGTCTTGGATATCTTCTAACAAGGATGTGGAGGACCAGCAATTTCTATTTTCTAAACCTCCCACTATCATTGATAGAATATATATGTATATACATTTGGGGGACAAGAAAGTTATGGTAACACGTTACCAATATCCTTTCTGGTATAATCTGTATTTCTAATGATAGGATCTTGTTTTTGACTTTTTTGAGTGCACGTGAGAAGTAAAACCATCCTTGACCCTCTTAGGTACGTATTAAACTTTCCTAGTTGGGCTGCCAGTGATTTAGCAGAAAAGACAAAAACAATTGTGATACACACTTAGATCGATAAGAAAAAAAAGGAGTTGACGAGGACAAATAAGGGTAAAGATAGTTGAATAATGAATGGAGTTAGGCCGGCCTTGAGACCGCAACTTGTGCTGGGCAACAGCTCAGCCCTTTCCTGCTGAAACCCCAGGGATGGCTGCTTCTTTTCTGTTTCCCCCGGGCATGGAAAGTAAGGAAGAATGGCCTTCTCTGGCTTGGCTATTGTTTGCATATCCATGCCCCAGGGCCTAGTGATCCACTAAACAGCTGCTGCCATCTCTGTCCTGGATGGAGGGAGACACTCTTCTTTTTGTATGTTTGGTTCCCAACCTCTCGTACCCTTCCCAAAGTTAATAGTCAATTCCTGGAATGATTCTCTACCCAAGGATCCTGTAAAGTCTTATAACTTTACAGGGCATGGGAGGGGATGCTGAAATCACACAGCTCACTCTCTTATCCCACCTTAGGTACAAAAGTTCACCACCTAGGCCTGTGTACATGCATGCGTGTGACTGCATGTGTGCATGTGTGTGTGTGTGTGTGTGTGT
Source organism: Phocoena phocoena (assembly GCF_963924675.1). Taxonomy (NCBI): domain Eukaryota; kingdom Metazoa; phylum Chordata; class Mammalia; order Artiodactyla; family Phocoenidae; genus Phocoena; species Phocoena phocoena. The sequence goes on along the minus strand of NC_089221.1, from coordinate 32,230,042 downwards.
GTGTGTGTGTGTGTGTATTGGGGGCTGAAGGGAGATCCATGGAGGTTCCAGAGGGGGCTTTCTGGGCCTTGAAAAGGTGTCTCTGATGGTTAATTTTATGTGTGGACTTGGAGGGTATTTTTGGATGAGATTAGCATTTAACTCTGTAGACTTGAGTAAGCAGATTGCTCTCTGTAATGTTGGTGGGCCTTACCCAATAAGCTGAAGGCTTAAATAGGAGCAGCCTCCCTGAGCAAGAGGGGATGTTCCAGCAGACTGCCTCTGGACTTCATCTGCACCATTGGCTCCCCTGGGTTTCGAGCTTGCCTGCCTGCGTTGTAGATTCTGTTCTCACCAGCCTCTGAAATTGTGTGAGCCAATTCCTTACAATCAACCTCTTTCTAGTTACACACACACACACCCTGTAGGTTCTGTTTCTCTGGAGAGCCCTAAAGTATCCCTCATGTGCTTCCGCAATTCCAGACTCTTTCTCTTTTTTATTTTTTTTTTAAACTTTAGAGTTTTCTTTCTTTCTTCCTTCCTTCCTTCCTTTCTTTCTGGCCGTGTTGGGTCTTTGTTTCTGTGCGAGGGCTTTCTCTAGTTGCGGCAAGCGGGGGCAACTCTTCATCGCGGTGCGTGGGCCTCTCACTGTCGCGGCCTCTTTTGTTGCAGAGCACAGGCTCCAGAGGCGCAGGCTCAGTAGTTGTGGCTCACGGGCCTAGTTGCTCCGCGGCATGTGGGATCCTCCCAGACCAGGGCTCGAACCCATGTCCCCTGCATTGGCAGGCAGATTCTCAACCACTGCGCCACCAGGGAAGCCCCAGACTCTTTCTCTTTGCTTCCTGTAGTCTTTTCTCTTAAAGTCCTCTTCCCCTTGTCATGGCAGGTTGGCTTCCCTGGGAAACAGAGTTTAGGGCTCAGGAGGTTTCTTAGGCAGTGCCCTTGTGGGCAACAGTTGTGAAGGAGCTGGTGCAGGACTGGGATGAAGGAGAAATTGAACTTCAAAGTTCCCCAGTAGCAACCTCAGCCATGGGCGGGCTCTGGAGCGAAAATGGCCTGTCAGAGTTGTCCCACACTGGGCTGAAAGGCCAGCCTCCATGTGCCCACCTCAGTCGGTCACTGAATGTGGGCAGACCCTTGGGTCAGGTGTGCCCCGAGGCTGAGCAGACCCATGGGGCTGAGCTGAAGGCTGTCAGCTGATGGCACTCCCGAGAGCTGGGACAGTGAGCCTTCTCTTGAAGGGACAGGCAGTCACTGCGCCTGTGCAACAGGCTGCTTGTTGTCCACCAGTAGACAGTTACCCCCCTTTTAAGTGCCTGATTTTATCTGGACACTAAGCTCCCAGAATAAAGACTACACTTCCCAGCCTCTTTTGCAGCTAGGTGTAGCTGTATGATTCTCTTCTAGCCAGTGGATGTCAGCAGATACGTGTGTGTGCAGCTTCCACCGTGTGCCCTTAAGTGGAGAAGCAGGTGCTTTTCTACTCTCTTTTTTCCTTCCTACTGACTGGAAGACAGATGCAATGACTGGGGCACCAGCAACCACTTTGACGGTGATATTACTTTGGTAATGGAGAGTGCACATGGCAGAGCAGCACTGAGAAGGAGCCTGCTTCCCTGCTTCTGTGGATTACTTACCAACCTTAATCTGGCTACCTCCAGGCTTCTTAATCATGACAGAGAGGGAGAGAGAGAGAATCTTCTTTCTTTTCTAAATCATTCTTATTTGGGCCTTTCTGTTTTATGCAGCTGAAACTAATTCTGATTTAGACTTTCATATTCCTTTTACTATACATTTTGCCAGGGTTAAACCACCACTCCCTAGAAAAATAACTAAGTCCTACTTACTTGGTACTTTCTTGTGTTTTGTGGTCTCTTTAATGGCCTTTCTCTTTGGACTAACTTCTGCTGGTTGAGCAGCAAAAAGGGTGAGTTTTGGTCTCTGAGATGACTGGCTGAGGAGAGCAGTGTATATATAGAGGTGAGCTTGGCCAACGGGAAAGAGGGAGAGGGCCTCCACTCTGGTTTGTGGCTTACTCTCTCTTTGAATGTTCAAAATGAAACCCACCTCATCATAACAAGGATTCATTTCCTTTCAAATGTAAATATTTGATTGGCACAAAAAAGTCATATTCTTCCTATCCATACACATTTGAGTCTACTTCATGCATATTAGTGCTGAGGGTCTCTTATTTTAAGGGGAGGATTTGGCCCCTCTTTGCTCTGGGTTGCATTGCCAAATTGTATTACAGTCATACCTCAGAGGTATTGTGGGTTCAGTTCCAGACCACAGCAAGAAAGTGAATATTGCAATAAAGCGAGTCACAAGAATTTGTTTTGGTTTCCCATTGCGTATAAAAGTTATGTTTACACTATACTGTAGTCTATGAAGTGTGTGATAGTGTTATGTTTAAAAACACAATGTACATACAATTTTAAAATACTTTACTGCTAATAAATGCTAACCATCATCTAAACCTTCAGCAAGTTGTAATCTTTTGGCTGGGGGAGGGTCTTGCCTCAGTGTCGATGGCTGCTGACTCTGATCAGGCTGGTGGTTGCTGAAGGCTGGGGCGGCCGTGACAATGTCTTAAAACAAGACAACAATGAAGTTTGCACATCGATCAAGTCTTCCTCTCACAAGCGATTTCTCTGTTGCATGCGGTGCTGTTTGATAGCATTTGCCCACAGTAGAACTTCTTTCCAAATCACGGTCAACCATCTCAAACTCTGCCACTGTTTTACCAACTAAGCTTATGTAGTATTCCATCCTGTTGTCATTTCAACAACCTTTGCAGCATCTTCACCAGGACTAGATGAGCAGGAAGCCACTTTCTTTGCTCATCCACAGGAAGCAACTCCTCATCTGTTCAAGTTTTATCATCAGATTGCAGCAATTCAGTCACATCTTCAGGCTCCACGTCTAATTCTAGTTTTCTTGCTATTTTCACCATATCTGTACTTATTTCCTCCACCGATGTCTTGAACGCCTCAAAGTCATCCATGAGGGTTGGAATCGACTTCTTTCAAACTCCTGTGAATGTTGATATTTTGACCTCTTCCCATGAATCATGAATGTTCGTAATGGCATCTAGAATGGTGAATCCTTTCCAGAAGGTTTTCAATTTACTTTGCCCAGATCAATCAGAGGACTCACTATCTATGGCACCCATAGCTTAACGAATTATAGTTCTTAAATAATAAGACTTGAAATTCAAAATTACCCCTTGATCCTTGGACTTCAGAATGGATGTTGTGTTAGCAGGCATGAAACAACATTAATCTCACTGTCCATCTCCATCAGAGCTCTTGGGTGACCAGGTGCATGGTCAATGAGCAGTAATATTTTGAAAGGAATCTTTTTTTTCTGAGCAATAGGTCTCAACAGTGGGCTTAAGATATTCAGTAAACCATGTTGTCTACAGATGTGCTGTCATCCAGGCTTTGTTGTTCCATTAATAGAGCACAGGCAGAGTAGATTTAACATCATTCTTAAGACCCTAGGATTTCCAAAATGGTAAATGAGCATTGGTTTCACCTTCAAGTCACCAGCTACATTAGCCCCTAACAAGAGAGTCAGCCTGTCCTATGAAGCTTTGAAGCCAGGCATTGACTTCTCCTCTCTAGCTATGAAAGTCCTAGATGGTATCTTCTTCCAATATAAGGCTGTTTCATCTACACTGAGTATCTGTTGTTTAGCGTAGCCACCTTCATTGATGATCTGAGCTAGATCTTCTGGATAAGTTGCTGCAGCTTCTATATCAGCACTTGCTGCTTCACCTTGCACACTTATGTTATGGAGATGGCTTCTTTCCTTAAATCTCATAAACCAATCTCTGCTAGCTTCAAACTTTTGTTCTGCAGCTTCTTCACCTCTCTCAGCCTTCACAAAATTGAAGAGAGTTAGGACTGAGCTCTGAATTAGGCATTGACCTAAGGGAATGTTGTGCCTGGTTTGATCTTCTATCCAGACCACTAAAACTTTCTCCACATCAGTAATAAGGCTGTTTCACTTTCTTATCATTTGTGTGTTTTACGGGAGTAGCACTTTTAATTTACCTCAAGAACTTTTCCTTTGCATTCAGAACTTGGCTAACTGACACAAGAGGTCTCGCTTTGGGCTTATCTCGGCTTTAGACATGCCTTCCTCACTAAGCTTGATCATTTTTTGCTTTTGATTTAAAGTGAAAGATGTGTGACTCTTCCTTTCACTTGAACACTTAGAGACCATTGTAGGGTTATTAATTGGCCTGATTTCAATATTGTTGTGTCTCAGGGAATAGGGAGTGAGAGAGATGGGGGAACGGGCAGTCAGTGGAGCAGTCAGAACACACACAATGTTAATCAAGTTCACTATCTTATATGGGCATGGTTTGTGGACCCCCCCGAAATAATTACAAGAGTAACATCAAAAATGAATGATCACAGATCACCATAACAAATATAATAATAATGGAAAAATTTGAAATATAACAAGAATTACCAAAATGTGACACAGAGACATGAAGTAAGAAAATGCTGTTGGCAAAATGGTGTTGACAGACTTGATCAATGCAGGGTTGGCACAAACCTTAAATTTGTAAATTTATAAATTTGTGGAAATATTGTTACACAGCAATAGATTATATATATACACACATATATGTATGAAGTAAGGAGTTTGGTGGTCTTAGAAAGGAAAAGAAAATACAAATTCCTTTGATGAAGGCTTTTCAGAGCAAGATGATTAAGATGATTGATTATACTCCGGAAGACACAGCAGATGAGGACAAAGGTTTTCCTTATACTCTGCTAAATATTTTTGAGTGGGAGGAGGCCAGATGGCTACAAAGAAGGCTGGAAATTCAACATTTTAGGTACAAAAGTAGCTGGAACCAGAAAGGAAACTAACAGTGGGAATTAGCAAAAAAACCAAAAAAGGCTGTATAAATATTTGTGACAGAGAAAGGGGACAGTTGATCTCTTTTAGGGTGGAGGGATTGAAGCAAAGGCCAAAAAAGTTGTATTTTACAAAAATGACCATTATGGGGGTTGGGGTCATGGTGCTGGGGAAGATGGAGATGATGGTGGTGAGAGGCTGGGGAGAGTTCTGCCCTCAGATGTGGGTGTCAGGTGAGAGAAGCATTTCTGGAAAAGTCTGCTCCAGGGGGCAGAGCAGTGAGATGGAATCATGGTCTGGTTCTGTGGGCCCTGGGTTGGAAGACCTGTGTCTGAGTCCCAGATCCATCTGTGTTACCTTGGACAAATGATGTCATCTCTCCAACCCTTAGTTTCTACATCTGTAGAGTGGGGCTAATTATAGGACTGGTCTCACAGAATCACTGTATTGGGTCAATGAGGTAATGCATGATGAGTGTCCAGCCTGGCGCGTGATAAAGGCCTAATCAAAGATAGCTTAAGAACATAATGACTGGAGGAGGAGTCATAAGATTTGGTCAAGTTCAGGCTTTCCTGAAAGTCCTTGTAGTCATCGGAAGCAAATTGCATCACCTCTTTGAGATGAGATGGTCCATCAAGGTGTCATGATTGCTCCAGCCAGTGATTTTCTTCCTTGGCTGCATTTTGAAATTAACTAGGAGATTTTAAACATATTGTTGCTTGGGTCCCACCCCCTAGAGATTCTGATTTAATGGTCTGGGCATCAGGATTTTGAAAAACCCCCCAGATGATGCTAATGTGTGGCCAGGCTTGAGAATCTTTGTTTTATCCCTTCAGTCCTTCCCTAGTGGCTGCCCCTGATTGTTTCAGGTGTACTGGTTTTGTTTACTCAGCTCAGTGGCAAGGTCTTATGGACTCACCTATGTCTTATGCTTCATTGCCTGGAAGAGTAAGAGGCACAGGAGACGGGAAGCTGAAAGGCTTGGATTCTTGACCTGGTTTTCCCTACCTGTCTGTGGGACCCTGGGTCATAATAAGATTGAATGTGTACTATGTCCAGACACTATTCCAAGTACTTTGCATGTATTTGTTCATCTGTCCTATCAGCCTGATGAGATAGGCTCTAGTATTAGCCTCAGAGTTAATAATAACACAGAGAAGTTAGTGACTTGCTCAGGGCCACAGCACTGTGCATTGGAGAATGTGGACCCAGGAGGCCGGAGTGCCCGCCATGAACTACTCCACCCTCCCCGGCTGATACCAGGCTGCTCTTGATTTTGTTCACTCCTTAAGTGGAGGAGCTGGACCGTCCTTGGTCCAACTTCCCAACTCTGATGTTCTGCTTCTCCCACCAGCACCTGGTAGAATGTCAAATAATGGGTGGTCTGGCACTACCCGGCCATGGATTGATTATTAAATCAAGGAATTGAGCTCAGACCAGAATGAGGGCAGCAGAATGAGGAGGGAAGACACATGGAAGTCATGACCTAGGAGGGTGGCTCTGCTCAAAAAAGTGACCTGGCTAAAAGGATAAAGTTTGGCCTAAGATGTTGAAAAGTAAATTTCCCTGCATAAAAAATTATCAGGAATTTGAGGGAATAGAGCCTAACAGTGAGAGAAAAGATGAAAAAGTCTTTTGAGTGGATGCGGCTCAAAAAATAAAGAAGAATTCAATGGGACTGGAATTTTCCATGGCTGCTGGTTTTGAGGATGGTGATGCCTGCTGTTCTGTGTGGTAATGCCTTTCATTAGCACTCAACTGTCCATAAAATGACACATAGATTCTTTTGTTAGTAGTGCTCTGAGAGGATGAGGGAATGGGGATGGTGTTGATATGGAAAAAAAACAATGAGGCAGACGGTGATGGTGGCAGGAGATAAGACAGAGAGTAAAGAGGAAACGTTTAGGGGAAGCGAGAAGGGGGATCAACACAAACTTAGGTCCCCCTAGGAATGCTCAGATATTTTGGGTGAACAGTAGGTTTAAAGGAATTTAATTTAACATATGAAGGGACAGAAAGATCCTACTGTCTGAGGGACTGGGATACCCAGGAGGCTGACATGTAGGTTATTCAAGGTAAAACAAGAGGTTGAGATAAAAGAAAGTACACAGTATGATATCCCCAGTGAAATACAGAATAATAAAATGGAGACTCCTTTTTTTTAATGTGTGTGGGGTTTTTTAAAATATTTATTTATTTGGCTGTGCCAGGTCTTAGTTGTGGCATGAGGGATCTAGTTCCCTGACCAGGGATTGAACCCCAGCCCCCTGCAATGGGAGCATGGAGACTTAACCACTGGGCCACCAGGGCAGTCCCGAGACTCCATAATCTACATGCATTTTGAGAAAAAGAAGAAAGGTGAGGTAGAGTAACGCCTTCCCCCGGGCAGGGGTTAGAAGATGCAACTCCACCTCAGATGTTCCTCGGGTCCTGCGTATGTCTTAAAAGGGATCCTCAATTCTGAGGAAAATTGGAATTACAAGGGTTTGCAGAATACTGCTCTCTGGTCCACTACAGGGAGAAAGGCTGATGAGAGTGGTCTAGGAGGTGACCTGGGCACAGGACTTTTAAAAGCTCCTCAGGGGATTTAATGTGCTGCCCAGGTTGGGAACCACTGTCCTGTCTGGAGAGCCATGTGGGAAGTGCACCCATGGGGACACAAGGGGGACTGGCAGTTCTACAGAGAAGGATGTGGTTGAAGCTTAAAGCTTGTGTGATGGTGCTCATGCTGGATTAGGTGAGTGTTAGGAAGTTAATATTAGGAATTTCAGGTGTGAATAAATATTCAGAAAAACAATTGTGACATTCCTTGCATAAAATCCTGGCAGGAACTTTCCCAGAAAGAAAATCTGCAGACAGTGTGTCTCAGTTGCTGGAAGGTGCCTCAGATCCCCCGGCATCCACTTGAAGGTGGCTGCATACAATGTGATTGGCTCAGAGACTTGAGCCAGCTCTCCTCAGATATCCCCTTCTAATATTGGGAATAAAAATCAACAGCTTTAAAATTCACAGGAAGGTTTAGAAATTATCTACTTGAACCTCGGATGTTATAGAATTTTTTTAAAAAATCAAAATTGCAAAGTGAAGTGTGTGACTCAGGAAACACAGCTGCTCAGCACAGTACCGAGACTAGAGTGGAGTCTTTGAACAACCAGCCCACTGCTTTTTCTCTTAAACCTCCCTGCCCCTCCAATGCAAGGGTCAATATGTCGGGGCCTTCAGGAGAAGTAATTTGGCTTAAATTCATACTCAAGTGTACATGACTAATATAAAAGTACTTTCTTTACAGCCCGTTATAACTGGGTGGGATGCATAAAACGTAGAGACCTGAACATTGGAAGAGAGTGGAAGGTGTCAAGACTGATGGTGAAAGTCAAAGAAAGGGGCCTGGGTAGGTCTCATTAGTCAAAGAAAGGGGTCTGCCCACCATGAGGGCAGACAGAGCTGAGTTCACAACTCAGACTAGCACGGACCTCCAGAGTTGAGCATGGCTTGGACCTCCCTCTCCGCACCACGCACCCCCCACCCCAGGAGACCAGCAGAAGGAGAAGAATGACTTTATGTTAAACGTGTTTATGAGTGAACACATTTTAAATTAACATGTGCCAAACCACCCACCTACCCAGAGCTCCTAGGAAGCCCCTAAAGGCTGGCCCGGAGAGACTCCATCCCATTACCAAGAATCACTGGCATTAAGGCTATTTCTGCTTCGTCCAAAAGGTTTTCAGTTACCTTCAGAGTCAACAGGAAATTAATCAGCAAGTAGAAAACTGAAAGAAGATCTGCATCTCACTGTAGGAGTCATTAAAATAAAAGCAGATTTGGCAAAATGGCAAAGTTTTTCTATTTTTTTTAATCTCTCTTCTACTTTCTTACTTAATAAGTTGAAAATTCCAAAACTAAAAGCCTGAGGAACACAGACTCCTTGGAGGATGGGATACATACCGTCCTAGGATCTGCACCCCTCTGTTGAGCATGTCAGCCCGATGGCCATCCTGAGAGCTCTCCCCTCACGCTCACAAAAAGCCCCTGGAAACCTGACCACTCGGTGACACAGTCTGTTTAAAACTTCCTGGACTCGTCTCAGGCCATATCTCTGTCCTGTATTGTTTGACTTGCCTCTCCCCGGTAAGCTCTTGGGGGGAAAGAGCTTCTTTTTTTTTCTTGTTTTGGAATGATTTTATTTATTATTGTAAGCCTGGGTGGAGAATGCACTTCCTTGCTTATCGCACAGTTATGTAAGAAATATTAAATAACAATAATACCTGGATGCAGCAGAGATCATAGAACTCTGCCTATCGTATAACCTTTGCTCTGCCATCCTGAGTATCTGGGGAAGCAGCTTCTCTCTGTCTTCCTTATTATGGGAACTAGAAACGCACAGACCCTAAATTTGAGAACTGATATATGGAAGGATGGCGAGAAAAAGTTATCTTCTCTTCCACTAGCTTCTGACCTATTGAGCTTTAAAAGTTCCCTGGCTCCCCTGCCCCAGAGTGGCGGTGACAAGAATGGATGTGGAGTCACATGCGTTTCATGTGGAGTCTTGGGGCTGCAGCTCACAGAAACCACCCTCCAGCTGGCGTAAGCAAAGCACGACGTTTACTGGAGAACCACTGGGGTTTCTCACGGAAGTCACAGGAACGTCTCAGGGGCCTGTCAGGAAACACAGGACATGCGATTTTGCTGTCTCTCTGCCTCTCGTCTTTGTTTCCTGGTCCCTACTTAATGTGAGTTTCATGAAAGCAGGAACCAGGTTTGTTTTCTGCAGGCTCACCTGTGCCTAGAACAGTGCCTGGCATGTAGTAGTTGCTCAGTCAGCACTTATTACTCTATTTCTCTGCAGAGCGGCTTCCTTCATTCCTCTGTGGGTATGTCAGAATGCAGTCACCCCTCAGTACCCGAATTTTCATCTTTGAAATTCAGGCTGGTGTCAAATGTTTACTCCTGATTAGTCAACTCCAGCCAGGGGTTAGGGTTTCCTAGCAAGTGTGATTGAGGCAGAGATGCTTTTGCATGAGAGTCTCTTTGGAGCAAGGCAGACACCTTCACATGTGTTTACGACAACCGGGCAGGTGGTTGTCGTTGGTGCAGGTAGCCTGTGGGAAGTGGTACGTGATGATTCCCAAACAGTACCATCTTTTGATGAATAGCCAACCAAAGGGGACTCCATCTGCCCCCATAAGTGTGAAACTTTCTTGCAACTTTGCTGATATGTTGTGGGCTGATCTCTCTTTGGACATCTCCAAGGCCAAAGATGACACTACTTTTCAAGAGTTGTTCACTCCATTTTTTGACAGATCTAATGATGAAGAGGTCCACCCATGTATCTGTCTGACTTCAACCTCCACTGGTCCCAGCTGTGCCTTTTGGCCCAGAGAGAGCAAATTTATTTTCCATATAACAACCCGTAAAGAAGTTATTTGAAGAAAGTGATCATGTCACTTTGAAGTCTTTTCCTTGGAGTGAGGAATACATGCTGCATGTGTAGTCATTACATTGTATCCAGGATTGTTTTTCTTCTGATTCCTGAAAATGATAGAATCAATGACTCAATTGTGGATGGAAGGCAGTCCTCCCAGACATAGGACTGCATGACCTTGGTCCCCACCTAAAAGATAGACTTTGTGTGTCTTTTCAGCCACCCTTTACAGATAAAAGTTTCCTTCAGTGGTAACATCTTCTGCTTCAAGGAACATGTGTTACCTCCTAGGGGTTGATGGCTAAAGGAGCTGAAGTTTATCAACTGGTTAGTCTGGACCAGTGAAGATCTAACTGGTAACCTGTAGCTGTTCCCAAGCTAATGGTATCTTTATTAAATCTGTCAGCCCCTTTACGTCTTCTCTTTTCGAGGCTAAATACACACTCTTCTTCTTTCTCTCCCTCCACCCCCCTCTTTCTCTGTCTTTTTACATTTAATGCATATCATGTAACAAACATTTAGAGAACACCAACTACTTGGGAAGAATTGTACTATTTGCTGGGATAACAGACAAAGGATAAGATTTCTATCTTCACAGAATTCACAGTGCAGCAAGAGTAGTAGGCTGAGTAAACAGATGATTTTAACCTCGGATGAGTGCTGTGACAAACGTATAGATAAGGGCTGTCAGCAGCATGCAGGAGAGGCACTCAACACGAGGTGGGAAGAGGTGGGGAGAGAGGGAGCTCTGGGAATGCCGCTTGGCAGAGGTGCGGCCTGAGATGAGTGTCTAAGGAGGAGGAGAAGTCAGCGGGATGAAGAAGGATGCCTGAGGGAGGAGGTGGTAGACCAGGCAGAGGTTTTACATTTGCAAAGCTGTGGAGAATTTTACATAATGGTTTGTTCAGAAGCAAAGAATGCTGAGCGTCAGAGTAGCAAGACAGATAAAGTAGAACCAGTATGTATGGGCTGTAACACCTGGCTGTTGCTCCGTGACAAGCCACCTCGAAACCCAAGGACTTAAGACAATAAGCTTTTAGTACCGCTCACGAGTCAACAGATCCGCTGGGAAGTTCTGTTGAAGTGGCCCAGCACTGTCTGATCTCGACTGGGTTTGCTCATGAGTCAGCAGTCAGGTGGCAGGCTGGAGGCTGACTGATCTTGGATGGCCTCACTCCCATGCTGACAGTTTGCTGGCTGTCAGCTGGGTGTCAAGGTGATGTGCTTCTCATCATACAGCAGGCTAGCCTGGCCTTGGTCACACAGTGGTGGCCGAAAGAAAGTGGAAACACACGGCTGCCTAAAACCTAGGTTTGGAACTGGCATTCCATCCCTTCTGCCCCATGTTCTTAGCCATAGCAAGTCACAAGAGCCCTTCATTCAAGGGACAGGGACATCTCTTAATGGGAGATGCTGCGAGGTCTTGTTGCAAATGATGTATACATAGGAAGGGGTGAGTAATTGCAGCCATTTTTGCAGTCAATCCAGCACAAGTGACATAGATGATAAGAATTTCTCTTGAAAAAGATGGGGAAACATTAAAAGGATATATTATTCAACTTTTATTATTAATATACGGTAGTTTAATAATTAAATGTTATAAAATTATAAATTACATTAAATATTTTATTATTTTTTTTATTATATTGTATTATATTATTGATTTATTATATTAACATTTTTAAAAGTTAATTTTCATTTACACATGTAACATTAAAGCATGTTCTCCCTTAAAAACAGGGTATCAGATAAGGCTAAAGTCTCCTACCAAACATGTCCTTGTGGAGTGCGATGATATGGATGATGTGTCTCTGGACACCACCCTCCAGGTCCCCCTCCGGGTTGATGTGGACCATTCCCCAGCATCCTTTGCCTCTGGTTGTCCAGCTAATTAGGAAGTCACGTGAATCTCTTTGTCCCTAGACTACATTCTCTACTTCTCCACAAGGACTTCATAAGAGACTTTGTCAACTGCCTCATGACATCCAGATCCACTATGTCTACACTATTGCTTATTAATTCTTGGTCTAATAAACCTGTCAGAAAACAGAATGAGGTAGGTCCAGTCCAACTTGGCTCTCTAAATCTCCTTTAATAACCCATTCTAGAAGGTGTCTAGTCTATTATTTGGGCATCCATTTTGGTGTACTTTTTGAAATTTAGGGTCCAGTTCCCCTTCCGTTGCCAAAGTTCCTTAAACACAATGAGCAGCACTTCCATCATTCTATCCCTAGGTCCTCCCAGTTCCCTGAGAGAAATTTCACCACAGCCCACCTGGTGATCTCATTTAGGTCCACCGGGTGCTTGGAGGAGGAGAATTAAGTGTGTGCTCTTCCGGTCCTGTCATGAATTTTTTTTGTTTTTTAAATGCTTGGTTTTTTTTTGTTTGTTTGTCTGTTTTTGTTTATTTATTTATTTTTGGCTGTGTTGGGTCTTCATTTCTGTGCGAGGGCTTTCTCTAGTTGTGGCAAATGGGGGGCCGCTTTTCATCGTGGTGCGCGGGCCTCTCACTATCGCGGCCTCTCTTGTTGCGGAGCACAGGCTCCAGACACGCAGGCTCAGTAGTTGTGGCTCACGGGCCCAGCCGCTCTGCGGCATGTGGGATCTTCCCAGACCAGGGCTCGAACCCGTGTCCTCTGCATTAGCAGGCAGATTCTCAACCACTGCACCACCAGGGAAGCCCCTGTCATCAATTTTTACTACACCACACGTCCTATTCGCTCGACTTCTAAATTTTTTGTGTACATCTTATTTAGCATTTAGTTAAATATAAAATGTTTTTAGAATGTTTTCCTGGAAGTACTCATAAGAAATTGTTAGCCGTGGTTCCACTTGGGGAGAAGTGCTGGGGCACGCTTGTTGGGGGCAGTTTTTGTTTGGTGTTTTTCTCTATTGGTTGAATTCTCTGGGCATGCCAGAGAGACTCATCTAGAAAATGGAATTATGGAACATGTTTCTGGTTTTTTTCTTAATTTTTCTCTTTTTATTAAAAAATATTTAAAAGGTGGAAACAACCATGTTTTGGTTGTTTTTACGACAGCAACATATATATATACATGGAGCACTCACTTCGTGCCCAGCACCATGGTAATGTATATGTTCTACATTTATTATCTTCTTTGTCCTACAACAACCCCCTGGGGGAGGACTTCTTTTTTTATTTTAAAAATTTTATATTGGAGTATAGCTGATTTAAAATGTTATGTTAGTTTCAGGTGTAGAGCAATGTGATTTAGTTATGCATAAACATATATCTATTCTTTTTCAGATTCTTTTCCCATTTAGGTTATAACAGAGGACTGAGTAGAGTTCCCTGTGCTATACAGTAGGTCCTTGCTGATTATCTATTTTATATATAGTAGTGTGTATATTTTAATCTCAACCTCCTAATTTATCCCTCCCCTGCTTCCCCTTTCTCCTTTGGTAACCATAAATTTGTTTTCTAAGTCTGTGAGTCTGTTTCTGTTTTGTAAATAAGTTCATTTGTATCATTTTTTAGATTCCACATGTAAGTGATAGCATATGATATTTGTCTTTCTCTGTCTTCACTGAGTATGATAACCTCTAGGTCCATCCATGTTGCTGCAAATGGCATTGTTTCATTCTTTTTTATGGCTGAGTAATATTCCATTGTATATACCACATCTTCTTTATCCATTCCTCTGTCGATGGACATTTAGGTTGCTTCCATGTCTTGGCTATTGTAAATAGTGCTGCTACGAACATGGGGGTGCATGTATATTTTCAAATTAGAGTTTCCTCCTGATATATGCCCAAGAGTGGGATTGCTGGATCATATGGTAACTCTATTTTTAGTTTTTTAAGGAACCTCCGTACTGTTCTCCATAGTGGCTGTACCAATTTACATTCCCACCGACAGTGGAGGAGGGTTCCCTTTCCGGGGGAGGACTTATACACGGTTTTAAAGACGAGAAAATGAAGGCACAGGGCAGTTGTACAACTTGTCTAAGGCCACACAGCTACCAAGAGTCAGTGCCAGGATCTCCCCCCACCTGCCCTTCAGTTCTGTCAGATTCCACAGCCAAGGTTTTATCTACCATGTGATGATGACTCCTTCCATCTCTTCATGGATAGTCTTTTAAAATCTTGGTCATTAGAGAGCACCACAGGCAGTCACATAACTTCTTGTGGCCACCCCCCTCCCAGTCCTGGGCCATCTGCGTCGGGTGGAATTGTAGTCAGACTGTCTTCATGGGGGTCTCCTACCTTCCATCTTTTCTCTGGACGCTAAGACTCCACCCCACTAACGTTGAAGTCCATGTCTCACTGAGCTCAGGTTCTTCCCCACCGCTTTCCCTGAAGTTTAAGCTGCTCCTTTCTGCCTAGTTGCTCTTTTCTTCTTAGCTCATTTTTCCCAAGAGAGCAAAATTTGGGGCAGAATAATGGTTCTCCTTATCACTTTTTCAACATTGTGGGAGATGAAGTGGTCATAAGCCACATGAAGAATTGTCTGTGTGTGTTGTTCTTACATGACCTTAACCCTGTCTTGCCACACAGTAAAATCCTCTGAGTCCTGCATTAGTTAGTTACTTTGGGTTTTGTTTGTTTGTTCACTGTTAACCACAACTGAACTTTAAGTCTGGGAATAGTTTCCAAGTTTCTGGAAATAGTAAGTGGCTCCTTGTCTCTCTGTTGTTGCTATAGATCAATTCTGGGGAGAAATTTAACCTCAAAACCTCTTTGGTTCCTCCCTTTCACTTGCTTTTTTCCCTTCTCCCGTATTCAGTTAATGACTGTTCTCTCTTCAAAATACCTCTTACATCCTACTTTCATAATTATTTTTACCACAATAAATAAAATAGGTTTAGGCTTTTGAAACATTTTAACCTACTGTGTGGTAACAACTCCTAAACTGGCCCAGTGGCCACGCAGGTTTTCTCGTCAGCTTCCACCCCACCCTGAATGGTTAACTTAAACTTGGTCGCACTAATCCCATTCCCCTTTCTGGTGACTGGCTCAGGAATGGGCGTGTGGCCTGATTCTGTTCAAAGTGTGAGGGGATGTCTATTATGGACCTTCTGGAAGGTTTCCTTGGTCCTAAAACTTAGAAGAGTTGGTTTCTTTGTCTTTCCTGGATGTGATAACAGAATCTCCAGCAATCATCCCCAGGTATTTCTCGTGATGTGCAATTTCAGCTGTCCAAATTTTAAAATACAAAGCATCTCAACAGACACACCAGCCTCTCTGCCTGTAAACTTCCCACTTTTCATCCCACTCATGCCAGACTAACAATCCTAAAACACACAAACCTTTATGACTTCATTCCTCTCTTCAAGTTATCTTCCGTGAAGGGAACTGAGAATTAAAGACCAGGGTCCAAGATGCTAAGGATCTGTACAGTCACGTAACTTTCCCATGCTTGTTGTTTTTTTACACTATACCATGTTTGGTCACTTTCATTTATTCAACAGATATTTATTGAGCATCTATTATCAGATGTTATGCTATACCCTGGAGGTACAAAAAAATGAGGGAGAATGTTTCTGCCATCAGCGAATTTATGGTCTAGTAGGGGAGTATGGCAGGCACTAATGCTGCCCACTCAGTAGATAACCTCTGTTCTCTCTTCTTAACCGGCCCCCAATTTTGTTCAGACAGTAATGTACCTGGCCGGAGGAGATGATTTGTAATTTGTCTAGAAGTGAACATGTGAATGAGACTTAAGGGGAATTCTACTGAGGATTTAGGGAAGAGTTATCTCCCCAATAAAAGGCATGAGCCAATCACCTACTTGCTTACTTCTTGGGGTCCTGTGATGTGGGGAGCAGCGGCAGCCCATCTTGAAATGGAAGGAAAGGCCAGTTGAATCAGAGACGCACGTGATGCAGTCACATTGTGCTGTAGCATCATTGAACTGCTGCTCCAACTGTGGAACTGTGCATGTCCAGACTTAACTTTCTGTAGGGTAATCAAGTGCCTTTCCTGTTTAAGCCATTATTAGTTGGGTTTTCTAACTAAAACAAGGGAGAAAGCCATACAAAGTAGTATTTTAAATACAATATATGTGATGATTGAGTTATGCGTGGGAAGGCAGTATACTTAGAGGTATACGAAGAGAAACAATATCTGTCCCTGACCCTAAGAATCGCAGTCCAGGAGAAGTATCATCAATGCATATTTATAGTGCATGTGATAAATGCAATGCTATAAATATTCATGGAAAAATATAAACACACCAAAGAGGAAGATCTGACTCAGATGTCCGTAATGTTTGCTCATGGTGAGAGTGAGATTATGTATTTTCGGCAGGAGCACTGCAGAGGTCACCTCGTGTCCTTAGCACATCACATCGGTAGGTGCATAGTGTCAATTTGTCCCATTACTGGCAATGTTAAGTTGGATTACAAGGTTCAGGAGATGTTTGGCAGGTTCTTCTCATTCAACTCACCATTCCCCTTTGCCATTAATAAGTATTTTGTGAGAAGATATTTTGAGACTCTGTAAATGTACCATTATCAATCAAACTTCTCAAACTTTCACCTACCAGTTTTATCATCTATGGGTGATTCTTGCTGAATTGCTTTTTATAAGGATGTTTGTGAAATGATTTTTAAAACTCTTTTATTCCTTTTATATTTATTTTGTGGCAATCTATAATAGGGAATAGTTTTTCCTCCTACTTCATTTACTCCATTTATTCATATCAGTATGAACTTACGGATTTCTATTTTATTCAATAGGTGATCTGTAAATATCATGTATTTTCATGCTCAAATTATCCCAGATTTGGCAGAGTGAGCCTCTTTAAACTTCCTTCTGTGCCCTTATTCTTTGAGAATTTCCTTAATTTATTATACAAGAAGATATTCCAGACTCACCTTGAACTTTTCTTGTCCTAGCTGTGAAATCAGCCGTTTCTTCAAGTGACCCTGCTTTAGTGGAGAATGGTATGGTATTTAGAAACTAGGATCTGGGCAATAGGTGTGTTCATTGCTACTGGGGTATCATTGCTTCTAGGCCTTTTCAGTGGACATAAGTAATAGATAATGTATATATACATCCACCCATAAACATATGGAAGTAAAATATATATCTATAATGATATAGATATAAAATAAACCATGAGGTATACTGATACTTCCAATTCTAGCCTAACACAACCTTCTCTGACAATGAGAAACCTGGCCCCATTATCCTCAATATATTTACATTTTAATCCTATAATATACTAAAAGCAGTTTCATACTTACTGACCTATACAACTGTGACAAACAATTCAACTAACTAGAATTCATATTTGTTTACAGTTATTATTATCTTCAGTCTGAGGGTATATAGAAAACATCTGTGTTCAAAAATTACTTGGGTTGGTTTTTACCCTCCTTTAGTAAGATTGTTATTGATTTGAAATACAAGTTTATTTGTTTTTGTTTGTATTCCATTTTAGATTTTGTTTTCCCCGTTCTTTTAAATTTTATCATTGCATAATTATTATGAGTATATAATCATAATTCCAAAAGTCAAAAATATTCAGAGAAGTGTCACTCCTTTACCTCTTGTTTCTTCTAACCCATTCTCACCTACTCTTGTATTTCTGATGTATCCTTTGTTTTGTTTTTGTGAAATTAAGGAGATACATGATATTATCTTATATTCTCCACTTTTTTTTACAGAAGAGGTGGCACAATATAGATCTCACATTAGGTCCTTCTTAGTGTATCGCATCAATAGGTACGTGACTTCAATTTGTTCCATTATTG
This sequence comes from Phocoena phocoena, assembly GCF_963924675.1. NCBI lineage: Eukaryota > Metazoa > Chordata > Mammalia > Artiodactyla > Phocoenidae > Phocoena > Phocoena phocoena. The sequence goes on along the minus strand of NC_089221.1, from coordinate 32,212,042 downwards.
GCCATGTTAAATTGGATTACAAGTTCAAGTCCTTTTGTGCTTTGCTTTTTTCATTTGACAAATGTGGTTCATAAATACCATCCTCAATAACTTTTATGGCTTCATAGTGCTCCATTATGTGGATACAACATAGTTTACTTAATGACTTTTTTATATTTCCAATGTTTACAATCACAAACAATGCTGTATGAGAAAATTTTGCATATATATTTTTATATTTTTAGAGGTGTATCTTCAAAGTAAGTTCTTAGACATGGGACTGCTAAGTCAAAAGATAAGCACATATATAGTTTCATTAAATATTGTCAAATTCTCCTCCTCAGAGGTTGTACCCATTTTCATTTCCACCAGCAAGGTCTAAGGGTTCCTGTTTCCCCAAAGCCTCACCAACAAAATGTATGGTCAAACTTTAACATGTTTGCCAATCACATGGGGTGAGAAATGGTACCTCAGAGTAGTTTAACGTTTATTACTTTTCTTATGTTAAGCAGTGTTCATATGTGTGTGTTTTGTGTGTGTGTGTGTGTGTGTGTGTGTGTGTGTGTATAGTCTGTTCATGTCTTTTGCTAGTTTTTAAAAAATCAAGCTTATCAGGTCTCTTTCTGTGACTTTTAAATGAATTCTTTATATGTTAAGAATTCTTTTTTTTTTTTTTAAACATCTTTATTGGGGTATAATTGCTTTACAATGGTGTGTTAGTTTCTGCTTTATAACAAAGTGAATCAGTTATACATATACATATGTTCCCATATGTCTTCCCTCTTGCGTCTCCCTCCCTCCCACTCTCCCTATCCCACCCCTCCAGGCTGTCACAAAGAACCGAGCTAATATCCTGTGCCTTGCGGCTGCTTCCCACTAGCTATCTACCTTACTACGATTGTTAGTGTGTATATGTCCATGACTCTCTCTCACCCTGTCAAAGCTCACCCTTCCCCCTCCCCATATCCTCAAGTCCGTTCTCCAGTAGGTCTGCGTCTTTATTCCTGTCTTACCCCTAGGTTCTTCATGACATTTTTTCCCCCTTAAATTCCATATATATGTGTTAGCATACGGTATTTGTCTTTTTCTTTCTGACTTACTTCACTCTGAATGACAGACTCTAGGTCTATCCATCTCATTACAAATAGCTCAATTTCATTTCTTTTTATGGCTGAGTAATATTCCATTGTATATATGTGCCACATCTTCTTTATCCATTCATCCGATGATGGGCGCTTAGGTTGTTTCATCTCCGGGCTATTGTAAATAGAGCTGCAATGAACATTTTGGTACATGACTCTTTGAATTTTGGTTTTCTCAGGGTATATGCCCAGTAGTGGGATTGCTGGGTCATATGGTAATTCTATTTGTAGTTTTTTAAGGAACCTCCATACTGTTCTCCATAGTGGCTGAACCAATTCACATTCCCACCAGCAGTGCAAGAGTGTTCCCTTTTCTCCACACCCTCTCCAGCATTTATTGTTTCTAGATTTTTTGATGATGGCCATTCTGACTGGTGTGAGATGATATCTCATTGTAGTTTTGATTTGCATTTCTCTAACGATTAATGATGTTGAGCATTCTTTCACGTGTTTGTTGGCATTCTGTATGTCTTCTTTGGAGAAATGTCTGTTTAGGTCTTCTGCCCATTTTTGGATTGGGCTGTTTGTTTTTTTGTTATTGAGCTGCATGAGCTGCTTGTAAATTTTGGAGATTAATCCTTTGTCAGTTGCTTCGTTCGCAAATATTTTCTCCCATTCTGAGTGTTGTCTTTTGGTCTTGATTATGGCTTCCTTTGCTGTGCAAAAGCTTTGAAGTTTCATTAGGTCCCATTTGTTTATTTTTGTTTTTATTTCCATTACTCTAGGAGGTGGGTCAGAAAGGCCCTTGCTGTGATTTATGTCATAGAGTGTTCTGCCTATGTTTTCCTCTAAGAGTTTGATAGTTTCTGGCCTTACATTTAGGTCTTTAATACATTTTGAGCTTATTTTTGTGTATGGTGTTAGGGAGTGATCTAATATCATACTTTTACATGTACCTGTCCAGTTTTCCCAGCACCATTTATTGAAGAGGCTGTCCTTTCTCCACTGTACATTCCTGCCACCTTTATCAAAGATAAGGTGTCCATATGTGCGTGGGTTTATCTCTGGGCTTTCTATCCTGTTCCAGTGATCTATCTTTCTGTTTTTGTGCCAGTACCATACTGTCTTGATTACTGTAGCTTTGTAGTATAGTCTGAAGTCAGGGAGCCTGATTCCTCCAGCTCCTTTTTTCGTTCTCAAGATTGCTTTGGCTATTCGGGGTCTTTTGTGTTTCCATACAAATTGCGAAATTTTTTGTTCTAGTTCTGTGAAAAATGCCAGTGGTAGTTTGATAGGGATTGCACTGAATCTGTAGGTTGCTTTGGGTAGTAGAGTCATTTTCACAATGTTGATTCTTCCCATCCAAGAACATGGTATATCTCTCCATCTATTTGTATCATCTTTAATTTCTTTCATCAGTGTCTTATAATTTTCTGCATACAGGTCTTTCGTCTCCTTAGGTAGGTTTATTCCTAGATATTTTAGTCTTTTTGTTGCAATGGTAAATGGGAGTGTTTTCTTGATATCACTTTCAGATTTTTCATCATTAGTATATAGGAATGCTAGAGATTTCTGTGCATTAATTTTGTATCCTGCTATTTTACCAAATTCATTGATTAGCTCTAGTAGTTTTCTGGTAGCATCTTTAGGATTCTCTATGTATAGTATCATGTCATCTGCAAACAGTGACAGCTTTACTTCTTCTTTTCCGATTTGGATTCCTTTTATTTCCTTTTCTTCTCTGATTGCTGTGGCTAAAACTTCCAAAACTATGTTGAATAAGAGTGGTGAGAGAGGGCAACCTTGTCTTGTTCCTGATCTTAATGGAAATGCTTTCAGTTTTTCACCATTGAGGATGATGTTTGCTGTGGGCTTGTCATATATGGCCTTTATTATGTTGAGGTAAGTTCCCTCTATGCCTACTTTCTGCAGGGTTTTTATCATAAATGGGTGTTGAATTTTGTCGAAAGCTTTCTCTGCATCTATTGAGATGATCATATGGTTTTTCTCCTTCAATTTGTTAATATGGTTTATCACATTGATAGATTTGCGTATATTGAAGAATCCTTGCATTCCTGGAATAAACTCCACTTGATCATGTTGTATGATCCTTTTAATGTGCTGTTGGATTCTGTTTGCTAGTATTTTGTTGAGGATTTTTGCATCTATGTTCATCAGTGATATTGGCCTGTAGTTTTCTTTCTTTGTGACATCCTTGTCTGGTTTTGGTATCAAGGTGATGGTGGCCTCGTAGAAGGAATTGGGGAGTGTTCCTCTCTCTGGTATATTTTGGAAGAGTTCGAGAAGGATAGGTGTTAGCTCTTCTCTAAACGTTTGATAGAATTCACCTGTGAAGCCATCTGGTCCTGGGCTTTTGTTTGTTGGAAGATTTTTAATCACAGTTTCAATTTCAGTGCTTGTGATTGGTCTGTTCATATTTTCTATTTCTTCCTGATTCAGTCTTGGCAGGTTGTGCATTTCTAAGAATTTGTCCATTTCTTCCAGATTGTCCATTTTATTGGCATAGAGTTGCTTGTAGTAATCTCTCATGATTTTTTTTATTTCTGCAGTGTCAGTTGTTACTTCTCCTTTCTCATTTCTAATTCTATTGATTTGAGTCTTCTCCCTTTTTTCTTGATGAGTCTGGCTGGTGGTTTATCTATTTTGTTTATCTTCTCAAAGAACCAGCTTTTAGTTTTATTGGTCTTTGCTATCGTTTCCTTCATTTCTTTTTCATTTATTTCTGATCTGATTTTTATGATTTCTTTCCTTCTGCTAGCTTTGGGGTTTTTTTGTTCTTCTTTCTCTAATTGCTTGAGGTGCAAGGTTAGGTTGTTTATTCGAGATGTTTCCTGCTTCTTAAGATGGGCTTGTATTGCTATAAACTTCCCCCTTAGAACTGCTTTTGCTGCATCCCATAGGTTTTGGTTCATTGTGTCTCCATTGTCATTTGTTTCTAGGTATTTTTTTATTTCCTCTTTGATTTCTTCAGTGATCACTTCATTATTAAGTAGTGTATTGTTTAGCCTCCATGTGTTTGTATACTTTACAGATCTTTTCCTGTAATTGATATCTAGTCTCATGGCATTGTGGTCAGAAAAGATACTTGAAACAATTTCAATTTTCTTAAATTTACCAAGGCTTGATTTGTGACCCAAGATATGATCTATCCTGGAGAATGTTCCATGAGCACTTGAGAAAAATGTGTATTCTGTTGTTGTTGGATGGAGTGTCCTATAAATATCAATTAAGTCCATCTTGTTTAATGTATCATTTAAAGCTTGTGTTTCCTTATTTATTTTCATTTTGGATGATCTGTCCATGGGTGAAAGTGGGGTGTTAAAGTCCCCTACTATGAATGTGTTACTGTCGATCTCCCCTTTTATGGCTGTTAGTATTTGCCTTATGTATTGAGGTGCTCCTATGTTGGGTTCATAAATATTTACAATTGTTATATCTTCTTCTTGGATCGATCCCTTGATCATTATGTAGTGTCCTTCTTTGTCCCTTTTAATAGTCCTTATTTTAAAGTCTATTTTGTCTGATATGAGAATTGCTACTCCAGCTTTCTTTTGGTTTCCATTTGCATGGAATATCTTTTTCCATCCCCTTACTTTCAGTCTGTATGTGTCTCTAGGTCTGAAGTGGGTCTCTTGTAGACAGCATATATAAGGGTCTTGTTTTTGTATCCATTCAGCCAATCTGTGTCTTTTGGTGGGAGCATTTAGTCCATTTACATTTAAGGTAATTATCGATATGTATGTTCCTATTCCCATTTTCTATATTGTTTTGGGTTCGTTATTATACGTCTTTTCCTTCTCTTGTGTTTCTTGTCTAGAGAAGTTCCTTTAGCATTTGTTGTAAAGCTGGTTTGGTGGTGCTGAACTCTCTCAGCTTTTGCTTGTCTGTAAAGGTTTTAATTTCTCCATCAAATCTGAATGAGATCCTTGCTGGGTAGAGTAGTCTTGGTTGCAGGTTTTTCTCCTTCATCACTTTCAGTATGTCCTGCCACTCCCTTCTGGCTTGTAGGGTTTCTGCTGAGAGATCAGCTGTTAACCTTATGGGGATTCCCTTGTGTGTTTTTTTTGTTTTTCCCTTGCTGCTTTTAATATGCTTTCTTTGTATTTAATTTTTGACAGTTTGATTAATATGTGTCTTGGCGTATTTCTCCTTGTATTTATCCTGTATGGGACTCTCTGTGCTTCCTGGACTTGATTAACTATTTCCTTTCCCATATTAGGGAAGTTTTCAACTATAATCTCTTCAAATATTTTCTCAGTCCCTTTCTTTTTCTCTTCTTCTTCTGGAACCCCTATAATTCGAATGTTGGTGCGTTTAATGTTGTCCCAGAGGTCTCGGAGACTGTCCTCAGTTCTTTTCATTCTTTTTTCTTTATTCTGCTCTGCAGTAGTTATTTCCACTACTTTATCTTCCAGGTCACTTATCCGTTCTTCTGCCTCAGTTATTCTGCTATTGATCCTATCTAGAGTACTTTTAATTTCATTTATTGCATTGTTCATCGTTGCTTGTTTCATCTTTAGTTCTTCTAGGTCCTTGTTAACTGTTTCTTGCATTTTGTCCATTCTACTTCCAAGATTTCGGATCATCCTTACTATCATTATTCTGAATTCTTTTTCAGGTAGACTGCCTATTTCCTCTTCATTTGTTAGGTCTGGTGCGTTTTTATCTTGCTCCTTCATCTGCTGTGTGTTTTTCTGTCTTCTCATTTTGCTTATCTTACTCCGTTTGGGGTCTCCTTTTTGCAGGCTGCACGTTCGTAGTCCCCGTTGTTTTTGATGCCTGTCTCCAGTGGCTAAGGTTGTTTCAGTGGGTTGTGTAGGCTTCCTGGTGGAGGGGACTAGTGCCTGTGTTGTGGTGGATGAGGCTGGATCTTGTCTCTCTAGTGGGCAGGTTCACGTCTGGTGGTGTGTTTTGGGGTGTCTGTGGCCTTATTCTGATTTTAGGCAGCCTGTCTGCTAATGGGTGGGGTTGTGTTCCTGTTTTGCTAGTTGTTTGGCATAGGTTGTCCAGCACTGTGGCTTGCTGGTCATTGAGTGAAGCTGGGTGCTGGTGTTAAGATGGAGGTCTCTGGGAGATTTCCGCCGTTTAATATTATGTGGAGCTGGGAGGTCTCTTGTTGACCAGTGTCCTGAAGTTGGCTCTCCTACCTCAAAGGCAAAGCCCTGACTCCTGGCTGGAGCACCAAGAGCCTTTCATCCACACAGCTCAGAATAAAAGGGAGAAAAAGTAGAGAGAATTAGTAGAAGTATGAGTAAAGAAAGAAGGAAAGGAGGAAAGGACGGAAGGAAGAAAGAAGCAAAGAAGGAAAGAAAAGAGGGAGGGAGGGAGGGAGGAAGGAAGGAAGGAAGGAGGGAAAGAAGGAAAAAAGAAAGAAGATACAGTAAAAATAAAATAAAGTATAATATAGTTATTGAATTAAAAAATATTTAGAAAAAAAGAAAAAAAAAAAGGGATGGATAGAACCTTAGGACAAATGTTGGAAGCAAAGCTATACAGAGAAAATCTTACACAGAAGCATACACATACACCTTCACAAAAAGAGGTAAAGGGGGAAATAATCATAAATCTTGCTCTCAGAGACCACCTCCTCAATTTGGGTTGATTCGTTGTCTAAAGGAGGGAAGGAAGGAAGGAAAGAAAGAAAGAAAGAATGAAGGTAAAGTATAATAAAGTTATTACAATTAAAATTAATTATTAAGAAAAAAATTTAAAAAAAAAACAAACATGGACGGATACAGCCCTAGGACAAATGGTGGAAGCAAGACTATACAGACAAGATCTCACACAGAAGCATACACGCACACATTCACAAAAAGAGGAAAAGGGAAAAAAATCATAGATCTCGCTCCTAAATTCCACCTCTTCAATTTGGGATCATTCCTTGTCTATTCAGGTACTCCACAGATGCAGGGTATATCAAGTTGATTGTGGAGCTTTAATCCGCTGCTTCTGTGGCTGCTGGGAGAGATTTCCCTTTCTCTTCTTTGTTCTCACAGCTCACAGGAGCCCACCTTTGGATTTGGCCCTGCCTCTGCGTGTAGGTCGCTGGATGGCGTCTGTTTTTTGCTCAGACAGGACGGGGTTAAAGGAGCCGCTGATTCGGGGCCTCCGGCTCACTCAGGCCGGGGGTTGGGGGATGGGGGAAGGAGGGGCACTGCGTGCGGGGCCGGCCTGCGGCGGCAGAGGCAGCGTGACGTTGCGGCAGAGGCCGGCGTGACGTTGCACCAGCCTGAGGCCCGCCGTGCGCTGTCCCGGGGAAGTTGTCCCTGGATCCCGGGAACTTGGCAGTGGCGGGCTGCACAGGCTCCGCGGAAGAGGGGTGTGGAGAGTGACCTGTGCTCGCACACAGGCCCCTTGGTGGCGGCAGCAGCAGCCTTAGCGTCTCCCGCCCGTCTCTGGGGTCCGCGGTTTTAGCCGCGGCTCGCGCCCGTCTCTGGGGTTTGCGCTTTCAGCCGCGGCTCGCGCCCGTCTCGGGGGCTCGCGCCCTCAGCCGCGGCTCGCGCCCGTCTCTGGGGTTCGCGCTTTTAGCCGCGGCACGCGCCCGTCTCTGGAGTTCCTTTAAGCAGCGCTCTTAAACCCCTCTCCTCGCGCACCAGGAAACAAAGAGGGAAGAAAAAGTCTCTTGCCTCTTCGGCCGGTGCAGGCTTTTCCCCGAACTCCCTCCCGGCTAGTCGTGGTGCACTAACCCCTTCAGGCTATGTTCAAGCCGCCAACCCAGTCCTCTCCCTGCGCTCTGTCCAAAACCGAAACCCGAGCCTCAGCTCCCAGCCCCGCCCGCCCCGGCGGGTGAGCAGCAAGCCTCTCGGGCAGGTGAGTGCCGGTCAGCACCGATCGTCTGTGCAGGAATCTCCCCGCTTTGCCCTCCGCACCCGTCGCTGTGCACTACTCCGCGGTCCCGAAACTCCCCCCTCTGCCTCCCGCAGTCTCCGCCCGCGGAGGGGCTTCCTAGTGTGTGGAAACTTTTCCTCCTTCACAGCTCCCTCCCACTGGTGCAGGTGCCATCCTTATTCTTTTGTCTCTGTTTTTTCTTTTGCCCTACCCAGGTACGTGGGGAGTTTCTTGCCTTTTGGGAGGTCTGAGGTCTTCTGCCAGCCTTCAGTAGGTGTTCTGTAGGAGTTGTTCCACGTGTAGATGTATTTCTGGTGTATCCGTTGGGAGGAAGGCGATCTCCGCGTCTTACTCTTCCGCCATCTTCGAGGTCCCACAAGAATTCTTAATACGTTAGAATTATCTATGTGCTGCAAATATCTTTCAGTTTGTTTTTGTCAACTTCATTTATGGTATTTTTTTGCCATGTAAATTTTTTTGTAGTTAAATTTTTATTTTCTTTTATTGCCTCTGGATTTCAAGTGATAATCAAAAGTCTTTCCTTACACCAAAGTTATAGAGGAATTCACCTGTGTGTACTTATTGCATCTATATGGTTTCATTTTTTACATTTTTCTCTCTGATTCATTTGGAGTTTATTCTTACCTATGGTGTGAGCTATAAATCTAATTGTATCTTTTTCCAAATGGTTATCCAGTTTGTCTCAGCACCTTAATTCAAACACTCATCGTTGTTTCAGTGATTTGAAATACTTTTCCATGCACTAATTTTCCACAGGTACTTGGGTCTAGGTTTTTTCAATCATATTCTGGTCTGTCTATTCACACACCAGTACCATACTGTTTTAATTATGATGTTTTTATATCCTTAATCCTCTTTTGTAACTTTTCTTATTTTGTGTTTTTCTAGTCTTACTATCAACTTGTGTAGTTCCATTGTGAAAAAACCTTTTTTGGTATTGGTGTTGGACATGCATTAAATTTATAAATTAATTTGGGGGAAAATAACATTTTTATGAGCTGAATTGTTCTCTGCAAAACAAGAGATGTCTTCTGTTTGTTCAAGTATACTTTTGTTTCTGTCAGGAGTGTTCAGAAGTCTTCCTCATTTCTTATTTCTTGGGAAGTCCTCTGTCATCCCAATCTCTCTACTCAGGTAAGTTAGGCTCAAAATACTAGTAAGAATTTATGCTTTTGGCTCCCTCTGAATTCATCTTCTTATTCTCCTTCTTGATTCTTATCATTCTCATTAATCTCATTCACCCCAGGATGATAGCGATGTTTTCCTCTTGATTCTTTGGGAATTAATGGTAGAACCTAGTACTTCTCCTATACAGGACATCAAAGGCTTCAAACATTGAGCCAGACCCTGAAAGTCATGTCCAGAATCATGGGGCAGAGGACGGACTTCACGTGGGTTCTGAGTGTCTTTTCAGCCACTCATAGAGATGACCGTTTTTATCCATGATAGGATGAAGGGATAGATACGTTCAACTCTATTGGCTGCTGTATGTGGATTTGTGAACAGTTAGTACAGAAAACAGCCATGTTTGTCTTGTTACTTCTCCTCCACTTCTAAAAGTTTATTTACCCCAAACAGTTCTCCTTTGACCTGCTTAGGACTAGCCAAGCTAAAAAGTGTTTTAAACACAAACCAACTATTTTTAGCCTTGGGAATAAAAGAGTCAATTCAAGCAAAATTTATCGGGTTCCCAGGCAGTTTGGACACTCCCTTGTGGCTTATAGTAAACTACCTGTTACCAATCTAGACTTTTGTAGGTTTTATCAGAAGTCTCACCTTCAAAAGCCAGTCTTGCACTACCAAAATTTTGTCAGTTCCTGGATCTGAAGGCATCATCCCTGGGATACCTTTCATGCCTTTCAGAAACCCAAAGGCAATACCAAAAGGCAATTTCCTATGAGATCAACAGTCCCTTCCTCGAATTGTTTTCCCTTTTAGCTTAACTCATCAATTTTCAATCAATTTTCTTTCCATGCAAATGCATGTGTTTTACATAAACTCTCTCCCCTTTGGAGACTGGGGCCTGCTCCTCAGTTGCCTCAAGTCCATGCTTTCTCAGCATAGCTGATCTGACCCTAAGTCCCCGCAGACTCTGCAGATCCTTGGGGCAAGGAACACGAGAGGCTCTGCAGAGTACTTGCCCTGCTAAGCACAGTCACTGTGTGCCAGCGAGCTGGGGATCTAGATACTGCTAAGATCTATTTAAGGTCCATTTTAGGGAGATCTGATGATTGACTGAGGCCAGCTGGGGACAGAGACTAGAAATACTCACCCACTGATTCTTCAGAGAGGCTTCCCTCTCCTTTAAAGGATATTCTCACCAGCCTGAACTCTCTTTGCTTCTTGAGAGATGTACCTTTACCAATCACGGCCCACAGGACTATTACTCAGTCAACCTGGCAGTCTCAAACTGTACCCTGTGGCCCAGCAAATCAGCTGGGCCACAAATGATTTTCAGTCCAGCCTCACATCTTGCCACACTTTCCAGCTGGATGGACAACAACCCCCATGAGTTTAAGCAATGTAACCCTGGGTTCCAGAGTGAGTCAGTTGCTCAGCTATGCTGTAAACTGTGGACCCGTTCAGGCTTCCAGGACTTTTCTCTAACCGGCAGACCACAGGGTCCCTCTCCTGCAATCAGATCGGCTTGTCTGCAGAGAAATGGAATTAAGCTATTAGCAAGTGGTTTCTGACTCTTGCACAGACACCAGCAGCAATGTCCACTTCGACATAACGTTTTAAGAGAGCTGTTTGTTTTGGCAGTGCTTCCCTATATTACACATTCCTGCCACTTAATTGTCCTTGCAAAGATCAACAAAGACCTTCTGAAGCAAAGCTGGAAGCGGTAGAACTCAGCTAAGCCAATGTTTGTTAAAATGAGGAGGAAAGGGGGGGGGGGGTTAGCTCTATATATTCAGCTGTACTCTGAAACGACACCATTTTCTCTACAGTGTCATCCATTTCCTGAACTTCCGTATCCCGCCCCTACTGCCTTCAATTCTGAAAGTTTGAAAATATGTTCTAATTCTTGGTCTCATTATTATCAAACTGCTTCCTTTGATCTTCAAAGCCATTTGGCAAGTTCAAAGCACATAAAGACACAGTGTCTAATTTTTTTTGTTCTTGCTTTTTAAAATATAAAGGTCACATTATTATAATGATGTTAATGATAATAGTGAGCAAACACCTTAAATATCTTAGTAGACGTTGATAAGGGACCCTCATGAGCTAAGAGCTGTGCAGAACATGGACTCAACACGAGTCTTTCTCTCTCTCTCTCTCAAAAAAGGCAAGAAAAAAGAAAACACAGCTGTTGATACACACTTTTTCTTCACCTTCTGTGTGCAGTTTCTGGCCAGAGACCCAGGGGTAGATACCAGCAGGATGGGGGAATCAATTCCTGCCCACGATGAGTTAATGATCTAGCAGGATGGCGAGGTCATGCCAGCATTAGGGATGGTTAAAATCTTTTCAATAGAGGCAGAAAACTCACCCTGTGGCTTTCCTGGGTCTTTGGAAATACTGAAAATTAAAAGCCAGTTTCTGAAGGTCATCTTTAGAGATTGAGCCACACTTTATACTTCTGGAAACATGTTCACATTTACTATGTCCCGTTTGTCCTATCAAGAAACTCCTGAACTGGGGGGAAACTACTTTATGAAAATGGGCCCATGAGAAATGGAAATGGGAACTAGAACTCCCATCTCCAACCCTTAACTGAGGAATGTTATAAGAAGAGAAAACAAGGACACTGGTTATGTTAAAATTACGCTTTATCCTTTGAATTATTAGTAAATATGTATAGAGCATTACCAAGCACATGGTACAGAACAAAAGACATTCTATGGGCCTAATGAGTTAATAGAAGGGGGAAAAAGGGTGTCTTAAGATGCAAAGGACCTGAGAGATGCCTTTGCACATTCTGTTACCTTTGTCTGGAACACCACTATGTGCCTGGTTCACCCTTACTTCCTGTGCAAGGTTCAGCTTAGACGTCACCTCCTTGAAGAAGCCAGCCTCGGTCTTCTATATTCATACCCCTCCTCTGTGATCTCATAGCCTTTCTCAGTCTCAAAATACAGTCTTTATTGTATTTTGCTTGAAATTACTCTGCAGAGTACTGCCCAACATTGACCCAAGCTCTTTCAGAATAAAGACACTATCTATTTTACATGTTTATCCCTAGAGCCTAGCACACAGTAGGCCTACATTCAATATTTTTTTAAAATGATATTATAAACTTCTCTCTCTTCCTGAAAGAGGCAGCAAGGAAAAAATCTTAACAGTGTGAGATCTTAACAGTGTGACTGAGGGAAAGGATGTATTAGTTTCCTGTGGCTGTTGTAACAAACTGGGTGGTTTAAAACAACAGAAATTTATTCTCTCACAGTTCTGGAGCCTAGAAGTCTGCAATCAGTATCGCTAGGTGGAAATCAAAGTATCAGCAGGGCTGTGCTTCCTTCAGAAGATCTACGGGAGAATCTGTTCCTTGTTTTTCCCAGCTTCTGGTGATTGCCAACATTCTTTGACTTATGGCTACATCAGTCCCATCTTCAAGGCCAGCATCTCCAAATCTCTGTCTGCTCTGTCTTCACATTGCTTCCTCCTACCTGTGTGTGTCAAATCTGCCTCTGCTTCTCTCTTAACGATACATGTGATTACATTTAGGCCCCACCCAGATCATTCTGGATAACCTTCCCACCTGAAGATCCTTAATCACATCTACAAAGACTTTACCATATAAAATAATATTCACAAGTTCTAAGGGTTAGGGCATGGATATCTTTTGGGGGGCCATTTTTCAGTCTACCACAGGAGGCTTAGAAATAAATTTTTTTTATGATGACGAAAAAGTTAACAAGAAGAAGTAATTTGATGAAGAATAATATGTCATAAAATGAGCAAAGCCTTTGAAAATGAGGAAGTTGATAAAGAGGAAATAAAAGTTATTATAAAATAGGAACTAAAATATTTAATTTGGCAATCTAGGGAGGCAAACTTCATAGCCCAATAGTTAAGAGCATAGATGCTGGAACTCAACTGCCTGGTTAGAATCTGGCTTCATCATTTACTGGCTGTGTGACCTGGGATAGTTACGTAACTTCCCTGTGCCTCAATGTCCTCATCTATAAAATGGTAATGACCACAGAACTTAACTTCATAGGTTGTGGTAAAGGATTAAAAGACAGTATATTTAGAGCATTTGGAAGTATTTGCTACTATTATTTTAAGAAAACCAGAAATCTAAAAGAGGAAGTACAAATTTAAAACAGAACAAAAAGGAGAAATGTGTGGAAGATAAACGTTGATAAGAAAAGAGAACTTTTAAAATGATTGACCAAGAAGAAAGAAAAAAAGAAATGCTGCCTAAATGATGTAAGAAATTTTTTTAAAAAGTAAATTAAAAACATTTGCAACCACAAATTTGAGGGGGAAATAGGATAAATACGTTGCATATCATAAGAAAGACCAAGTCTATAATTGAGGACACTAGGAAAATTGCAGAAAGTAGAAAAGAATGTTCCAAGGCTAGCAACTCTTCTTTCCTTTATATATTTATGTGGTTGGTATTGTTTTTCTCAGATCTTCTATGTCTTTGCTGATTTTTTTGTCTAGTTATTCCAGTAATTGCTGAGAGAAGATTGATGAAATTCTAAGCTTGTGGAATTTTCAATTTCTCCTTTTAATTCTATCTGTTTTTATCTCATGTGTTCTGAGATTCTTTTTTTAGTTGCATACACATTTGTGATTGTTTATGCCTTCCTCATGAATTGACCCTGTTATTATAATGAAATATCCCTCTTTATCTTTGATAGTACTTTTTGACTTGTGTATTAGTTTCCTGGGGTTGCCATAAAAAGTAGCACAAATTGGGTGGTTTAAAACAACAGAAATTATAATCTCTCAGTTCTGGATGCTAGAAGTTCGATATCAAGGTATCAGCAGGGCCATCCTCCCTGAAGGCTCTAGGCAAGAATTCTTCCCTGCCTCTTCCAGCTTCTTATGGTTGCCTGCAGTCCTTGGTGTTCCTGGGCTTGTAGATCTGTCAATCCAATCTCTGCCTCTGTCATCACATAGCCTTCTTCACCCTGTGTCTCTCCATGTCTCTGTGTCCAAATTTTCCTCTTCTTATAAGGACACTGGTCATTGCATTAGGGTCTGCCCTAATGCGCTATGACCTCATCTCAACTTGATTATATCAACAAAGACCCTGTTTCCAAGTAAGATCACCTTCACAGGTACCAGGGGTTAGGACTTCAATATATCTTTTTGGGAAACACAATTCAACCCACAACATCTTGGAATCTATTTTGTCCGATATTCATATAGCTAGCCATTGCAGCCTTCTTATGTTTTCTATTTGCATAGTACATATATTTTTTCCCATCCATTTACTTTGAGACTCTCTATGTCTTCAGATTTAAAGTATGTCTCTTAGGCAGTAGTTTTTAAATTTCTTCTGACAATCTCTTTCTGTTGATTAAATTGTTTAATCCATTAATATTTAATGTGATTACTGATATGTTTGGGTAGGCCAACCATTTTATTTTTGTTGTTTACCTGTCTTCTCTATTGTTTTAGCCTGTGCTTTTCAGTTATTGGCTTTAAAAATTATTTGAATTTAATTTATTTAAATTTTCTTATTGGCTTTTTAGATGTGCTTCTTTGCATTTTTTCTTAGTGATTGACTAGTAATTACAACATATATTCTTAACTTTTCACAGTTAACATGATAACATGGTAACATTTTGTGTAAAATATTGAAAACTTGCAAATATATAGAGCTGTATCCACCCCTGTTATGTCCTTTTTGTTATAGTTATTATGTGTATTACATTATAAATTATATTTTTTATAAATCCCACAAGGCAATGTCATACTTTTTGCCTTAAACAGACCTATTTTTTAAATTAAGAGAAAAAAGAAAAATTAATCTTTTGCATTTCTCCAGCTATTTTTTTTTTTTTTTTTTTTTTTTGCGTTACGTGGGCCTCTCACTGTTGTGGCATCTCCCGTTGTGGAGCACAGGCTCCGGACGCGCAGGCTCAGCAGCCATGGCTCACGGGCCTAGTCGCTCCGTGGCATGTGGGATCTTCTCAGACTGGGGCATGAACCCGTGTCCCCTGCATCAGCAGGTGGACTCTCAACCACTGCACCACCAGGGAAGCCCTCTCCAGCTTTTTTAAAAAACATTTCTGATGCTCTTTATCCTTTTCTGAGAATACAGATATCCATCTAGAATCTTTTCCTTCAGCTAAGGAACTTCCCTTAACATTCTCATAATGTAGATCTGCTAACAACAAATTCTTAGTCCTCTTTTATCTGAAATAGTTTTTATTTTGCCATTATCTTTGAAGGATATTTTTGCAGGATAAGATATTCTGGGTTGGTATTTTTTTTTTTTTCTTTCAGCACTTTAACGATGTTCCATTCTCCTCTGGTCTCCATGGTTTTTGATGAGAATTCATTTCTTAATTGGACTCTAATCACCTGTATATAATGCATCATTTTTCTTTTGTTGCCTTCCAGGTTTGTCCTTTATCTTAGGCTCAATGGTTTATGATGTATTTCAATGTTAGTATCTTCGTGTCTATTCTAATTGGTGTTGACAAAGCATCTTGAATCTAAGTTTTTATTTTTCAACAGATTTGGGAAACTTTTGGCCATTATTTATTCAGATATTTTTTTTCTGCCCTATGCTTTCTATGTTCTCCCTCTGACACTGCCTGTATGTTGAATCATTTGATATTATCTGAGCCCATGTTCATTAAAAAAATTTTTTTTCTCTCTGTTCATCTACTTAGATAATTTCATTGAGTTATTTCCAAGTTCACTTACTCTTTTTTTTAACATCTCTATTTGGTTATTAAGTTGATTCAATAATTTTAGAATTTCAGATATATTTTTAGTTCTAGAATTTTCACTTTTTTATTGTTTAAGTATCTCTGCTGAGTTTTCCCATGTTTTCATTCATCGAGAGCATATTTTGCTTTACTTTATCAAGAAGAGTTAAAATAGCTGCTTTAACGTTCTTATCCGTTACTTTCAACATCTGCTTCATCTCAGGGTCAGATGTAGCTCATTCCCTTTTCTCTTGAGACTGTGCTTCATTTTCTTGATTCTTTATATGTCAAGTTATTTGTGATTCTATCACATATATTATGAATGTAAAGTTATGAAGTTTCTGGGTTTTGTTCTTTTTCTCTAGTGCGTGTTGTTGCCTTGGCTTTAGCAGGCAATTTTCTTGGCTAGGCTCGAACTGCAAATTCTGTTTCTTTGGGCAGCAGCTCTAGTCTTGATTCAAATCATTTGCTGTAACTGAGCTGCCTTATTCTGTTCCATGCATTCACAGTTCAGAGGTCAGTCTGAGATGTGGCTAGACAGAATTTAGGGATCCTTTCTCTGTCTCCTTTCTCTTCCCTTCCAGAATTCTTCCACTCACTTCAGTAACAGTTTCCCAGCTTCACTTTTCTGATTCTGCTAACCAGAAAGACTGCGTTTTTCAATCAGTGCCCTCACCACTAGGCTGCCAAATGCCAAATGGACCACATCAATCTCAAACTAAAAGCCGCAGAACTGGGGCACTTACACCATAGCACTCCAAGCATTCACTCCCCACAAGAGTCTTTCTGCTTCTGTTCCCTCTCCAATTGCTTCAGGTAGTTGCTTTTGTATTATATCCAGGTTTTATCATTGTTTCTAGAGGGGAAAAGGCATCCTCTGGGAGGGACTTATTCCATCACTATCAGAAGCTGGAAATCCATTTGACCTGCAGGATTGTTTCTAACAGTAAAGAGTTGAAAACAAGTTGAATGGCCATCAACAGAGAAAGATTAAAGAGACTGTTGTCCATCATCCACTGGAACACTACGTAGCTGTTAAAAAGAACAAGATTAACCTGACTACTAAAAAGGAGAGAGCACCAGGAAATACTCTTAGGTTTAAAAGCAAGTTTCAGAATTGTACTAGAGCCTGTACAGTGGGGGTGTGCCTCTCAGGTCCTCCCTTCAGGATCAATGTACTTATTCTTGCAGCTGCCAGGAACATTGGCTGCTGAAGGATCACAGTGGAGTTTCGCTTTAGAAATTGCCCTCAGCTGAAGAGAGCCATGTTTTCTAAAGTACATCCCCTTCTCAGGGGCAGCTGCCATTCGATGACTGGTTAATATGAAGGTACGATGGCCCAGTCCCTTTACCTTAAAGGTCAACTCTGAAGGCGTATCTGGAGTGCTGGATATGCATCATACTTCACTTGTTCCTCTGTCCAGCACCGCTCCCTCAGTCCCTTACAGGCCTTGTTCCAGCAATTCATTCCCCCCATTAAATCTGTTGCATGTAAGCCTCCATCTCAGAGTCTATTTCTTGGGGAAACTGATGTAAGGCAGCCTAATACCTTTCAGGTAAACAAACAAACGAAACACAGTTCTGGAAGCTCATAGATGTATATAAAGGCAGAGAAAACATTCTGGAAGAATATAGGTGAAAATGACAATAACAGATATCTTTAGGGAGGTATCTGGCATGTGGAGAGAGTATTCAATAGATACTTTAATTCACATGTGCTGTTTAATTTGTTACAACTCATATATTTATGTATATTTTTTGAATTAAAAACAAATACAGTCTGAGAGTTCCCTGGAGGTCCAGTGTTTAGGACTTGGCACTTTCACTGCTGGGGCCAGGTTCAATCGCTGGTTGGGAAACTAAGATCCAATAAGCTGTGCGGCACGGCCAAACAAAGAAACAAAATACAATCACAAATACCAAAAAATAACTCTCCATCTCTATCTGCATCCCAGACCCTTCAAAACCTGAGCTCTAGGACCATACACCCAGTTGCTTATTGTACACCTCTACTTGGATATCTCTCAGAATCTTTACATTAAAGTGCCCCCCCCCCAAATAAAGTCAGCATCTCCTCTCCACTTTTTGCCCTGTATTTCCTGTCTCATAGAATGAGAACGTCACCACTCGATTGCACAAACAGGGAGTGTGGATGTCGTTTTTGACTTTTCTTTCTACCTCACTGCTCCATTTGCAATTCACGTTCAAGTCCTATGGATTCCATCTCCTTAATGTCTTCAGACCCCTCAATTTTCTCCATTTGTTGCCATTATCTTATTCAGGTTACCATCCACTTTACCTGGATCCTTGTTGCAGAATCTTGACTCTTCTTCTTGGCCCCAGTCTTGCCCCCCTTTAATCCATTCTCTGCATTCCAGCAAGGGCAATCTTTCTGAAATATTAAGCTGTTCACATTCAACGGGTAGGAGTTTGCATCGAATCCTTCATATTCTTCCAGTTGCCATCTAACCACTTTATGACCATTTCCGCATTGGACCTGAGAGGCAGCCTGTAGCCTGTAAAGAATGAAATGCCCCACCTCGGCCTGGGAGACATGGAGAGCACCGTTTGGGCTAACTGGTCATGTCCAGTAACAGCGTTTGTTTGTGATTCCACTGAACCCTGTGGATTATGCTATGTCCATGGACTAACTGGAGGGAGTTCAAAAAGAGAGCAGGAGTGATGAGAGGAATGGAAGAAAAGAAAAGATATATGGAGAAAAGTTAAAGAGATATCTATCTATCTATTTATCTGTCTATCATCTATGTGTCTTTAGATCATATCCTCAAATGGAGATGGAGGCTGAGAACTCACTCTGTCTTAAAGCAGAAAAGTGACTATAGATAGAGAAAGGGTAGGAATGGTTAAAACCTAACTCTCAGTGTACTAAGGGGGCCAGTTACCCCTGGGGTTTGAGTTTCTTAATAAAGCAAATCTTGAAAATGCTGTTAAAAAAAAGAAAATTTGTGGGGTTTTTTTAAATGGCATAATTGTAGATAGATCTTTTAATTTGTTTTTGATTTCCATTAAAATTATTTTGATATAATGTTAATAATAAGACGTACAGTTTAAAAGAAGTTTTTTAAAATATTTATTTTATTGAAGTATAGTTGATTTACAATGTTGTGTTAGTTTCTGGCGTACAGCAAAGTGATTCACTTATACATAAGCATAATAGCTTGCATCTGCTAATCCCAAACTCCCAATCCATCCCTTCCCCACACCCCTCCCCCTTGGCAACCACAATCTGTCCTCTATGTCTGTGAGTCTGTTTAAAAGGATATGGGGAGGGGGAAGGGTATGCTGTGACAAAGCGAGAGAGAGGCATGGACATATATACACTACCAAACATAAGGTAGATAGCTGGTGGGGGGCAGCCGCATGGCACAGGGGGATCAGCTCGGTGCTTTGTGACCGCCTGGAGGGGTGGGATAGGGAGGGTGGGAGGGAGGGAGATGCAAGAGGGAAGAGATATGGGAACATATGTATATGTATGGCTGATTCACTTTGTTATAAAGCAGAAACTAACACACCATTGTAAAGCAATTATACTCCAATAAAGATGTAAAAAAAAAAAGTCTTTTTAAAGTGAAACTGTCAGCTCCTTTTTTATCTTAATATTATAGAAAAATTTTGAATATATACAGAAGTGGAGAGAATAGTATGTCAGCCCTCATGAGTGCACCACTGAGTTTCAACAATTAGCCTCTGTTTGCCAGTCTTTTTGTTTGTTTGTTTCTAACATCTTTATTGGAGTATAATTGCTTTACAATGGTGTGTTAGTTTCTGCTGTATAACAAAGTGAATCAGCTATATGTATACATATATCCCCATATCTCCTCCCTCTTATGTCTCCCTCCCACCCTCTCTATCCCACCCCTCTAGGTGGACACAAAGCACTGAGCTGACCTCCCTGACTTGAGGACACGGGGGAAGGGTAAGCTGGACAAAGTGAGAGAGTGACATGGACATACATCCACTACTGAATGTAAAACAGATAGCTAGTGCCAGTCTTCTTTGGTGTACCCCGTTCACGCCAGTCGTTAAGCTATTACCTCAGCTTCAGGCCCATACTTCTGTGTCCTCATTGAGAATCTGGGGCTCTTGAAACCCCACTTTTGTTTTACCAGCCGGCTCCCTGTTGGACTCAGCCAATGGCTGAAGGAGGAAGGGACTTGCCTCTTCCTATTGGCTTCCTGCCAACACCACCACCCTTTCCTAAAGCAGCCGTCCCTTTCCAGACTAACAGTGGTATCTAGTTGCAATTCCTCTGACATTCACACAGCCAGCCTCATTGCCCCCCTCAAAGGCACCAGCCCCAGTTGGCCAGAGCACTGTCTGGAGTCCGGGGGTAACTTCAGTGCCCCTCCTTGAACTCAGACACTAGCGATCCTCTCAGAGGTCTGTGTTCCCGCTGAGCAGGGACCCTTCTCCAAGGCTCTAGGTTTTGCTAGGTGCAACCCCTTCCATTTATTCCCCAGTCTTAGGGCAGTAACTACTTCCTGCAGTTGCTACTTTCATGATACCTTAGGTTCTCTTTTTGCCTTCCAGTGACCTGGTTAATAATTCTTCGTGGTATATTCTCTGTTACAATACGTGGCGTGGATTCTGTCTCCTGACAAGATCCTGACTGACCTACCCCTTACCTCTTTATTTTAAAAGCAAATTCAGACATTATGCCATTTCATCTGTAAGTGCTTCAGAATATATGTCCAACGTACAGGCATTTAAGAAAATTATATAACCACCATGGCATTAACAAAGTTAACAGTAATCCCTCAATTCCATTTAATAATTAGTGTATATGCAAATTTCCTTGATCTTCCCAGTGACCTCAGAGATCTTCATAAGCATCATTCACAGATGCCCTTGGGGTGTAGGGAGGGAACAGGAACAAGGGACATGGAAGGATGGGAACTGCTCCAGGTGGGAATTCCTAAAGAACTAGAAACCCCCTGTCATTTTCACTTGTCTTAAGGCTAGAAAGGAGATAGGAAGGACTCCTGGGAGAAGACAGGAGCTTTAAGGGCAGACACAGGGTAGTGGGAGGTCCTGGGAATCAAACAGCAGGATTCAGGTGTGTTGGCCAAATCATTATCGATTGATTGCCTTTGGACACTGTTTCCTCACCAGAAGCCTGTGCCGGCAACATGAGTGAAGGAAGTATCTTCAGGTCACAAATTTACCAAGTAAAAAAAAAAACTGCAAAGGGGGTGTGAGGAGATGGAGAACAGGGGCACGCTTAGAGTTCAGCTGGAGGCTTAGGTCAGTTCAGTCCACAGTGGGAATCTACTCCTGGCAGGGGCTGCTTTACTGACTGTCCCCTTCCTCCTGACATAAATCTTCATCGCTTTCCCAGGAGAAGCATTGCCATGGCCAAATGGCGGTTTTCATAATGAAAGTTTCAGTGATTTATTTATCTTTCCAAGACTCTCCAAACATAAGAAGCTTAATTGGACTTGTCTGAACACTGTCAGTCACCCGTAGCCTTGAAGACCTCCTTTTTCCGTGTTCAGAACATAACTAAAATTAATGATACAATAAAGATGCCAAAACTCTGATTCTGCTAAAGGCAAAGGGAAAATTAGGGGAAAATGACTGCACATTCTTCATTATATTTCAGTTTCAAGGAGGTGAGAGGGGACCCACAGAGAGGAAACACATGAGAGCAATGGCCATTTTCTTAGGGACACCCGTGACCCTCTCCCGTGACCCTCTTGAGCCTCCAGACCAGCCCCACACCAGACTGGGAAAACTTGGGTTACAAAGAAATATTTGCTAATCATCAATGCTGAACCATTAACTACAGTACTATATTTGCATATTATCATGTTCTCAGCAAGTCAAATTAGCTGTTCCTTACACAGCTTGGTTAGAACAGCACTGAATATTTCTCTTGACCTTGAAGTCCCAGGCTATCCCAGAATGTGTTTCTTGGTTATTTTCCATGAGCTGTGCAGGCTCAGTAACTGTGCAAGCTCCAGCTTTTGAAGATCAAGCTGCAATGTGCTTCATCTCAATCGACAGAATTCACCCGAAGACCAGGAGAGAGAAGAGCAAGGTTCTCCTTTTGCTCTGCTGTTTTTAAGATGAACTGGTTAAGTCAAACTCCATAGGATCTCAGTTTCCTCATCTGTTAAATGGAAATGCCTTGTTTTCCTTCCAGGGTTGTGACAAGCATGAAATGAGAGAGTCCTTTAAAAAATGTAAACAACTATATATGTATTGGGGAGGTCTCCTCCGAATTATTTAGCAACTCATGTGAGTCTTAAGATCGCTTCTCCTTAGGACCTTGGGAAATTCTTCAACCTAGCCTTGCCACGATTTAGCCCAAGGAGAAATGAGATTATTAATTCCTTTTCCTCTATCTCTCAGTAGACAGTTGTGGAAGAGAGATATTAAATGGGAAGACTTTGTAAATTCTAGATTTCTTTTGGAAATTGCCACCAGTTATAGCAGCTGAAAAGTCTGGTATTTGTCAAGGGCACTTACACCTTACAAGTGAGCATCATCCTTTAGCTCCACTCACCAACCACCATCTGCTGAACTTGGTACCTTCTCAGCCATCTGTGGGAGTTCTGTGAGGCACAACAGAAGCCAGCCTGAGTCTGTCTGCTGTTCTCTCACTAATCTATCTGCTGCTGTAGCATCTCCACAGCCCAAAGCCCTGCTGCATCACTGGAGCTGGGTTTCTGCATGCCCACCCTTCCTTCTCCCCACCTTGCTTCTCCATATTCAGCTCTCCTTGCTGAAAGAGTAAGTTAAGGCACACTGATGCATTTCACAGCTTAACTGGGTCTTGTTATTTGAATTGAATACTGATGATACTCCAGAGCCTCTTCGTGTGGCATGTCCAGATCTCAAAGTCTGATGAAGAGTCACTCTGTGGACCTTCAGTTTGGCAGCATTTGTTTTTGCATTATATCCATACTGTCTTTTAAAAAGCATTTTCACCATTTTTGACTTGGCTTTTGATGGCCTTGATAATCAGGACATTATTGGCTTGTGTGTCCTCTAGAAGTAGAACTGAGTGACAGCTTTCATGAATGTACCATCAAAGGGCAGGGAAGCAACCAAAAGCTCCAGAAAGATTGCTCTGTTCCACTTTCTAAATCTCAAGCAAGTGCATCTAACTGGTGAAACCCTAGCTGCAAGGGAGACTGGCAGATGGAGACTTTAGCTTTCCAGCCTTTCCAGATAGATCTGTCCTCAACTCTCTTCACATCTCAGCAGCATTTGACTCAGATGAATACACCTTCTTTCTGGAAAGCCCCTTCCCTTGTGTCTATGGTACAGAACTCTCCTGGGTTTCCACTTACCTTTCTGGACCTCTGTTCCCTATCTCTTTTGCGGTTGTTCATTCCCTACCCTTTTTTTTTTTTTTTTTAATTTATTTATTTTTGGCTACGTTGGGTCTTTGTTGCTGTGCTCGGGCTTTCTCTAGTTGTGGCGAGCGGGAGCTACTCTTCATGGCGGTGCACAGGCTTCTCATTGTGGTGGCTTCTTTTGTTGCAGAACACAGGCTCTAGGCATGTGGGCTCAGTAGTTGTGGCTCATGGGCTCTAGAGTGCAGGCTCAGTAGTTGTGGCGCACGGGCTTAGTTGCTCCGCAGCATGTGGGATCTTCCCGGACCAGGGCTCGAACCCTTGTCCCCTGCATTGGCAGGAGAATTCTTAACCACTGTGCCACCAGGGAAGCCCCCTACCCTTTTCTTAAATGATGATATTCCTCATATTTATGCCCTAAACCCACTTTCTTTTCTCATCCTATATGCTTTTTGAAAAGATACTCTCATTTGTGTCCATGTTTTCAGTCACCATCTATTTGCTGTTGACTCCCAAATTTATATCTCCAATTTATATCTTTCTTTTGAGTTTCAAACCTGAAAAGCCAACTCCCCACTAAAATTGTGTGTCCCAAAGGCAAGGCATATTCAACATGCCCAATAATGAGTCCATCCAATTTTCTCTCAAAATGTATCCCTTGGGCTTCTCTGGTGGCGCAGTGGTTGAGAGTGGGCCTGCCGATGCAGGGGACACGGGTTCTTGCCCCGGTCCGGGAAGATCCCACATGCCGTGGAGCGGCTGGGCCCATGAGCCATGGCCGCTGATCCTGCGCGTCCGGAGCCTGTGCTCAGCAACGGGAGAGGCCACAACAGTGAGAGGCCCGCGTACTGCAAAAAAAAAAAAAAAAAAAGAAAAGAAAAAAAAATGTATCCCTTTATGTTTTCATCATCCTTTCGGGAATCCAGCCAGAACCTTGTGCTGGATTTCAAAGGATTGTGCTTTTTACCTGGTGGTTGGCTTCCAAGAGGAGGAAACAGAAACTGTCAGGCCAGTTAAGGGTTATATCTGTAACTGGTGCATCATAATTTCTGCTAAATTGTATTGCTCAAACCAGTCATAAGTTTCACCCAGATTCAATAAAGTGGAGAAACTGGCTACCTCATTATGAGGGCGTGTCAAGTTCATATTGCAAAAAAATGTGTGGAATGGGAGATATCATTGTGACCATCTGAAACTGCAGTTTGCAACAATGGCAAAATCAGAAATCAAATTCAGACTCAACAAACTGCAAAGCCACAGAATTTAACTGTGAAGTTATGTTGCTTCACATGTTCAGAAGAGCACTTCTTTCACTTCTGGAAAATAACTGAAATAAAGGAATATTGGGGCTCTTCAATCATTAGTTAATTACTCGTTCATTTATTCTTCCAATATTGTTAAGTACCTACAACAAACTCAGGCATTGTTTGAGTGCACACAATAATGTATAGAATATACAAGTCACTGGTCTCCTGGAGCCCAGAGTCTTTTCTTCCACGATTGCAAAAGTAGTTTCACTTTGAATCAATGGAATCAGAATCAATTGTTTTTAAGGGGCAGGAACAATCTATTTTTGATCCTAAGCAATGTTGGAATGAAGCCCTACAGGGAAGTAGAGGCCTGCACAGAGTTTAAAATTGAAGCTTGATCCAGTCAAAGTTTATAGCATTGTACAATGTTTAGATTTCTTGGTATGGTGTGTATTCAGGGAGGACCGTACATTTTAAATATTTACAACTGAAAAATATTTTTCATTATATGACAGTACTTGACACATAGCAGCTTGTAGGAAAAAATGCTTGAATTCAACATTCAAGTGAATTAATTACACATCCTGTCCTAGGGTCAGACAGTGGTGCTCTGGCTAAATGGCCAACAGTTGGCAGGCCAATTGCCAAAATGATCAGTTGGATCACTGTACAGTCCAATTCCCTCATTAAGACAACTAAGCAGTAACAATGAAATCAGATTGACTCTATGGAAATCTAATCAATTGCTCCACAATCAGATATAACAGCTCTCCAATCAAATTAATTTCATTTTATTTCGTTTAGTTAAGTGACATAGACACAGTTTTCATGGGTGCCTGTTCTCTCCTCGCACACAGCATGACATAACATCAGCATTTGAAGGGGTCCCAAAGCTTCTGATTCTATGCTTCTCACGTGGGACGAAAGTGAAGGCAGCACACACAGTCACTAGATCGATGTGGTGTGTCTCTCTGGGGTGCTAAGTGTATCTGCAAATTTGGAGGGGGACATATTTTTGTATTTAAATAACTAAGATGCATCATGGAATATGTGTTAGTCAAGGTAGATTCGATTATGCTCTGATAACAAAAAACTTCCAGTCTTGGTGACTTAAAACAAAAAAGCTTATTTCTTATTCATGGGACACATCCATGAGGGTCAGCTAGGGCCTGTGTTTCACATTGTCTTCATTATAGGATCTGGATTGAAGGAGCAGTCTCTCTGTAGAACTTTGTCTATTGTCTTAGTGGAAGAAAAGACAACTACGGTAAATCATGGATTAGATCCTAATACCTCTATCTGGAAGTGGCACCTGTCATGTCCACACACACTCCACTGGCCGAAGCATGTCACAGAGACCCACCTATCTTCAAAGAGGGACAGGGAAGTGCAATCCTACTACGTGCCCAGAAGAACTAAAAATATTTTGTGAGAAGTATTAATATCTACCACAGAATGGGGTGCAAATTTCTTTTTTTAAATTTCTTTTTAATTTTTATTGGAGTATAGTTGACTTACAATGTTGTGTTAGTTCCAGGTGTACAGGAAAGTGAATCAGTTATACATATACATATATCTACTCTTTTTTAGATTCTTTTCCTAGATAGGTCATTACAGAATATTGAGTAGAGTTCCCTGTGCTCTACAGTAGGTCCTTATTAGTTATCTATTTTGTATATAGTAGTGTGTATATGTCAATCCCAATCTCCCAACTTACCCCTTCCCCTCTTCTCCCTGGTAACCATAAGTTTGTTTTCTACATCTGTTACTCTTTCTGTTTTGTAAATAAGTTCATTTGTACCATCTTTTTAGATTCCACATATAAGCGATATCATATGATATTTGTCTTCAACATCACTTATTATTAGAGAAATGCAAATCAAAACTACAATGCAGTATCACTTCACAGCTGGCAGAATGGCCATCATCAAAAAATCTACAAACAATAAATGCTGGAGACGGTGTGGAGAAAAGGGTACCTCCTACACTGTTGGTGGGAACGTAAATTGGTACAGCTACTATGGAGAACAGTATGGAGATTCCTTAAAAAACTGAAAATAGAGCTAGCATATACCCCACGAATCCCACTCCTGGGCAAATATCCAGAGAAAACCATAATTCGAAGAGATACATGCACCCCAATGTTCATTGCAGCACTATTTACAATAGCCAGGACATGGAAGCAACCTAAGTGTCCAGAGGAATGGATAAAGATGTGGTACATATATACAATGGAATATTACTCAGCCATAAAAAAAGAACGAAATAAAGAACGAAAGTATGCAAATTTCATAGAAACTTTAGGATGAAACAAGACTTTGAAGAAGTTTCTTGCAATCCATGTGCACCTACTCAATGTTGATTAAATAAAGGAAGATGATACATACTTGCCTAAAGTTGTTACTGAAACAGGCAAGCTAAGCGCTAAGTGGCCCAAATTTGTAGCCAAGAAGGAGTTTATTCACAAGGCAGCCAAACGGAGGAGGCAGCAGAACAAGCCTCAGATCCACCTCCCCAGAGGTGAGGGGTTTGAGATGTTTATGGAATAAAAGAAGCTGGGTGGTCTTAGGCATGAAGAAACGGGATTGGAAGTGGGGAAAAGGTGAGGTAATCAGTGTTCTGTGCAGGAGTATCTGGGTTACATGCTTCTTCATGGGTTGCATGTTCAACAATGGAGGTGCTTAGCCTGATCTGAGGGTGAAGCTTCTGGCCCTCTGATGTCAAAAGGTCACTCATTGGACACCTGTGCAGTCCCAGTTTTGGGGTCGGTGGTCCCAAACAATCTTGGCCTGCTTTAACTGGGCAGGAGCCAACTCGTTTCCTGAAAAACAACTTAAGCCCCTGCCCACCCCCCGCCTCGATTACTATAGGGACACATATGATGAAGACATAATCTATAGGGGTGGTTAAGAAGTCTGGTGATATATTACCTAGGCTATGTGAAGCTTGGAGGGTATGCAATTAAAGAAAAAAAAAAAAGCGAAAGTAGGCTTGATTAGCAAAGGCAGGTTACAAACAGAGGGGTTTTAATAAGCTGTTCCCTTATCTGCTGTTCTGTAAGATACACTCAAGGACTTCTATTAAGGTGCCAGCTTCTATTAAGCCTTTGGGGCATGGTTTCAAAGTGCTTCATTTTATCTTAAAATATATAAATGCATATTCATTTCCTTATCTTTTGATGTCAGTGGATATCTATGAAAATGGGTTTCTTGATTGAGATTCCTTATTGTCTAATATCCCTGAGAGCTTTCTCTATGTGAGAATCTAAAGCCACAGGCAAAGGCATTGAAGTGAATAGTCCTTCAAGATGCTGTACAATTCTTTTACCGTTGTCTCTTTCACACACTATTATTTTTTTTAGAATCTTTTTTTAATTTTGTATTTTATTTATTTACATCTTTATTGGAGTATAATTGCTTTACAATGGTGTGTTAGTTTCTGCTTTATAACAAAGTGAATCAGTTATACATATACATATATACCCATATGTCTTCCCTCCCACCCACCCTCCCTATCCCACCCCTCCAGGCGGTCACAAAGCACTGAGCTGATCTCCCTGTGCTATGCGGCTGCTTCCCACTAGCTATCTACCTTACGTTTGGTAGTGTATATATGTCCATGCCTCTCTCGCCCTGTGACAGCTCACCCTTCCCCCTCCCCATATCCTCAAGTCCGTTCTCCAGTAGGTCTGTGTCTTTATTACTGTCTTACCCCTAGGTACTTCATGACATTTTTTTCCCTTAAATTCCATATATATGTGTTAGCATACAGTATTTGTCTTTCTCTTTCTGACTTACTTCACTCTGTATGACAGACTCTAGACCTATCCACCTCATTACAAATAGCTCAATTTTGTTTCTTTTCAAGGCTGAGTAATATTCCATTATATATGTGCCACATCTTCTTTATCCATTCATCCGATGATGGACATGTAGGTTGTTTCCATCTCCGGGCTATTGTAAATAGAGCTGCAATTAATATTTTGGTACATGACTCTTTTTGAATTATGGTTTTCTCAGGATATATGTCCAGTAGTGGGATTGCTGGGTCATATGGTAGTTCTATTTGTAGCTTTTTAAGGAACCTCCATACTGTTCTCCACAGTGGCTGTATCAATTTACATTCCCACCAACAGTGCAAGAGGGTTCCCTTTTCTCCACACCCTCTCCAGCATTTATTGTTTCTAGATTTTTTGGTGATGGCCAAAAAATTGTGTGAGATGATATCTCATTGTAGTTTTGATTTGCATTTCTCTAATGATTAATGAAGTTGAGCATTCTTTCATGTGTTTGTTGGCAGTCTGTATATCTTCTTTGGAGAAATGTCTATTTAGGTCTTCTGCCCATTTTTGGATTGGGTTGTTTGTTTTTTTGTTATTGAGCTGCATGAGCTGCTTGTAAATTTTGGATATTAATCCTTTGTCACTTTCTTCATTTGCAAATATTTTCTCCCATTCACAGGGTTGTCATTTTGTCTTTTTTATGGTTTCCTTTGCTGTGCAAAAGCTTTGAAGTTTCATTATGTTCCATTTGTTTATTTTTGTTTTTACTTCCATTTCTCTAGGAGGTGGGTCAAAAAGGATCTTGCTGTGATTTATGTCATAGAGTGTTCTGCCTATGTTTTCCTCTAAGGGTTTGATAGTTCCTGGCCATACATTTAGGTCTTTAATACATTTTGAGCTTATTTTTGTGTATGGTGTTAGGGAGTGAGCTAATCTCATACTTTTACATGTAGCTGTCCAGTTTTCCCAGCACCACTTACTGAAGAGGATGTCCTTTCTCCACTGTACATTCCTGCCTCCTTTATCAAAGATAAAGTGATCAAATGTGCGTGTGTTTATCTCTGGGCTTTCTATCCTGTTCCATTGATCTATCTCTCTGTTTTTGTGCCAGTACCATACTGTCTTGGTTACTGTAGCTTTGTAGTATAGTCTGAAGTCAGGGAGCCTGATTCCTCCAGCTCTGTTTTTCTTTCTCAAGATTGCTTTGGCTATTCGGGGTCTTTTGTGTTTCCATACAAATTGTGAAATTTTTTGTTCTACTTCTGTGAAAAATGCCAGTGGTACTTTGATAGGGATTGCATTGAATCTGTAGATTTCTTTGGGTAGTAGAGTCATTTTCACAATGTTGATTCTTCCAATCCAAGAACATGGTATATCTCTCCATCTATTTGTACCATCTCTAATTTCTTTCATCAGTGTCTTATAATTTTCTGCATACAGGTCTTTTGTCTCCTTAGGTAGGTTTATTCCTAGATATTTTATTCTTTTTGTTGCAATGGTAAATGGGAGTGTTTTCTTGATTTCACTTTCAGATTTTTCATCATTAGTATATAGGAATGCAAGAGATTTCTGTGCATTAATTTTGTATCCTGCTACTTTACCAAATTCATTGATTAGCTCTAGTAGTTTTCTGATAGCATCTTTAGGATTCTCTATGTATAGTATCATATCATCTGCAAACAGTGACAGCTTTACTTCTTCTTTTCTGGTTTGGATTCCTTTTATTTCCTTTTCTTCTCTGATTGCTGTGGCTAAAACTTCCAAAACTGTGTTGAATAAGACCGGTGAGAATGGGAAACCTTGTCTTGTTCCTGATCTTAGTGGAAATGCTTTCAGTTTTTCACCATTGAGGAAGATGTTGGCTGTGGGTTTGTCATATATTGCCTTTATTATGTTGAGGAAAGCTCCCTCTATGCCTACTTTCTGCAGGGTTTTTATCATAAATGGGTGTTGAATTTTGTCGAAAGCTTTCTCTGCATCTATTGAGATGATCATATGGTTTTTCTCCTTCAATTTGTTAATATGGTTTATCACATTGATTGTTTTGTGTATATTGAAGAATCCTTGCATTCCTGGGATAAACCCCACTTGATCATGGTGTATGATCCTTTAAATGTGCTGTTTGATTCTGTTTGCTAGTATTTTGTTGAGGATTTTTGCATCTATGTTCATCAGTGATATTGGCCTGTAGGTTTCTTTCTTTGTGACATCCTTGTCTGGTTTTGGTTTCAAGGTGATGGTGGCCTCGTAGAATGAGTTTGGGAGTGTTCCTCCCTCTGCTATATTTTGGAAGAGTTTGAGAAGGATAGGTGTTAGCTCTTCTCTAAATGTTTGATAGAATTAGCCTAGGAAGCCATCTGGTCCTGGGCTTTTGTTTGTTGGAAGATTTTTAATCACATTTTCAATTTCAGTGCTTGTGATTTGTCTGTTCATATTTTCTATTTCTTCCTGATTCAGTCTTGGCAGGTTGTGCATTTCTAAGAATTTGTTCATTTCTTCCAGGTTGTCCATTTTATTGGCATAGAGTTGCTTGTAGTAATCTCTCATGATCTTTTGTATTTCTGCAGTGTCAGTTGTTACTACTCCTTTTTCATTTCTATTGATTTGAGTCTTCTCCCTTTTTTTCTTGATGAGTCAGGCTAATGGTTTATCAATTTTGTTTATCTTCAGAAGAACCAGCTTTTAGTTTTATTGATCTTTGCTATCATTTCCTTCATTTCTTTTTCATTTATTTCTGATCTGATTTTTATGATTTCTTTCCTTCTGCTAGCTTTGGGGTTTTTTTGTTCTTCTTTCTCTACTTGCTTTAGATGCAAGGTTATGTTGTTTATCTGAGATGTTTCCTGTTTCTTAAGGTAGGATTGTATTGCTATAAACTTCCCCCTTAGAACTGCTTTTGCTGCATCCCATAGATTTTGGGTCATTGTGTCTCCATTGTCATTTGTTTCTAGATACTTTTTATTTCCTCTTTGATTTCTTCAGTGATCACTTCGTTATTAAGTAGTGTATTGTTTAGCCTCCATGTGCTTGTATTTTTTACAGATCTTTTCCTGTAATTGATATCTAGTTTCATAGCGTTGTGGTCGGAAAAGATACTTGAAACAATTTCAATTTTCTTAAATTTACCAAGGCTTGACTTGTGACCGAAGATATGATCTATCCTGGAGAATGTTCTGTGAGCACTTGAGAAAAATGTGTATTCTGTTGTTTTTGGATGGAATGTCCTATAAATAACAATTAAGTCCATCTTGTTTAATGTATCATTTAAAGCTTGTGTTTCCTTATTTATTTTCATTTTGGATTATCTGTCCATTGGTGAAAGTGGTGTTTTAAAGTCCCCTACTATGAATGTGTTACTGTCAATTTCCCCTTTTATGGCTGTGAGTATTTGCCTTATGTATTGAGGTGCTCCTATGTTGGGTGCATAAATATTTACAATTGTTATATCTTCTTCTTGGATCAATCCCTTGATCATTATGTAGTGTCCTTCTTTGTCTCTTCTAATAGTCTTTATTTTAAAGTCTATTTTGTCTGATACGAGAATTGCTACTCCAGCTTTCTTTTGGTTTCCATTTGCGTGAAATATCTCTTTCCATCCCCTTACTTTCAGTCTGTATATATCTCTAGGTCTGAAGTAGACAGCAAATATATGGGTCTTGTTTTTGTATCCGTTCAGCCAATCTGTGTCTTTTGGTGAGAGCATTTAGTCCATTTACATTTAAGGTAATTATTGATATGTATGTTCCTATTCCCATTTTCTTAATTGTTTTGGGTTTGTTATTGTAGGTCTCTTCCTTCTCTTGTGTTTCTTGCCTAGAGAAGTTCCTTTAGCAGTTGTTGTAAAGCTGGTTTGGTGGTGCTGAACTCTCTCAGCTTTTGCTTGTCTGTAAAGGTTTTAATTTCTCCATCAAATCTGAATGAGATCCTTGCTGGGTAGAGTAATCTTGGTTGCAGGTTTTTCTCCTTCATCACTTTAAATATGTTCTGCCAGTCCCTTATCGCTTGCAGAGTTTCTGCTGAAAGATCAGCTGTTAACCTTATGTGGAATCCTTTGTGTGTTGTTTTTTCCTTGTTGCTTTTAATATGTTTTCTTTGTATTTAATTTTTGACAGTTTGATTAATATGTGTCTTGGCATATTTCTCCTTGTATTTATCCTGTATGGGACTCTCTGTGCTTCCTGGACTTGATTAACTATTTCCTTTCCCATATTAGGGAAGTTTTCAACTATAATCTCTTCAAATATCTTCTCTGTCCCTTTCTTTTTCTCTTCTTCTTCTGGAACCCCTGTAATTCAAATGTTGGTGCGTTTAATGTTGTCCCAGAGATCTCTGAGACTTCCTCAGTTCTTTCCATTCTTTTTTCTTTATTCTGCTCTGCAGTAGTTATTTCCACTATTTTATCTTCCAGGTCATTTATGCATTCTTCTGCCTCAGTTATTCTGCTATTGATCCCATCTAGAGTATTTTTAATTTCATTTATTGTGTTGTTCATCGTTGTTTGTTTCATCTTTAGTTCTTCTAGGTCCTTGTTAAATGTTTCTTGCATTTTGTCTATTCTATTTCCAAGATTTTGGATCATCTTTACTATCATTATTCTGAATTCTTTTTCAGGTAGACTGGCTATTTCCTCTTCATTTGTTAGGTCTGGTGGGTTTTTATCTTGCTCCTTCATCTGCTGTGTGTTTTTCTGTCTTCTCATTTTGCTTATCTTACTGTGTTTGGGGTCTCCTTTTTGCAGGCTGCAGGTTCATAGTTCCCATTGTTTTTGGTGTCTGTCCCCAGTGGCTAAGGTTGGTTTAGTGGGTTGTGTAGGCTTCCTGGTGGCGGGGACTAGTGCCTGTGTTCTGGTGGATGAGGCTGGATCTTGTCTTTCTGGTGGGCAGGTTCACGTCTGCTGGTGTGTTTTGGGTTGTCTGTGGACTTATTATGATTTTAGGCAGCCTCTCTGCTAATGGGTGGGGTTGTGTTCCTGTCTTGGTAGTTGTTTGTCATAGCATGTCCAGCACTGTAGCTTGCTGGTCATTGAATGAAGCTGGGTGCTGGTGTTGAGGTGGAGATCTCTGGGAGATTTTCGCCGTTTGATATTATGTGGAGCTGGGAGGTCTCTTGTGGACCAGTGTCCTGAAGTTGGCTCTCCCACCTCAGAGGCACAGCACTGACTCCTGGCTGCAGCACCAAGAGCCTTTCATCCACACAGCTCAGAATAAAAGGGAGAAAAAGTAGAAAGAAAGAATTAGTAGAAGTAGAAAGAAAGGAGGGAGGGAGGGAGGAAGGAAGGAAGGAGGTTAAAAAGGAAGGAAAAAAAGAAAGAAAGAAGATAAAGTAAAATAAAATAAAGTAATATAAAACATAATAAAGTTATTTAAATATAAAAGTAATTACTAAGAAAAAGAAAAAAAAAAAAACGGACGGATAGAACCCTAGGACAAATGGTGGAAGCAAAGCTATACAGCATAAATCTTGCTCTTAAAGTCCACCTCCTCAATTTGGGATGATTCGTTGTCTATTCATGTATTCCACAGACATCAAGTTGACTGTGGAGCTTTAATCCGCTGCCTCTGAGGCTGCTGGGAGAGATTTCCCTTTCCCTTTGTTCTCACAGCTCCCAGGGGCTCAGCTTTGGATTTGGCCCCGCCTCTGCGTGTAGGTCGCTGGAGGGCGTCTGTTCTTCGCTCAGACAGGACGGGGTTAAAGGAGCCGCTGATTCGGGGGCTCTGGCTCACTCAGGCCGTGGGGGAGGGAGGGGCACGGAGTGTTGGGCGGGCCTGCGGCGGCAGAGGCCGGCGTGACGTCGCACCATCCTGAGGCGCGCCGTGCATTCTCCCGGGGAAGGAAGTTGTTCCTGGATCCCGGGACCTTGGCAGTGGCGGGCTGGACAGGCTCCCCGGAAGGGGGGTGTGGATAGTGACCTGTGCTCGCACACAGGCTTCTTGGTGGTGGCAGCAGCAGCCTTAGCGTCTCCTGCCCATCTCTGGGGTCCGCGCTTTTAGCCGCGGCTTGTGCCCGTCTCTGCAGCTCCTTTAAGCAGCGCTCTTAATCCCCTTTCCTCGCGCACCAGGAAACAAAGAGGGAAGAAAAAGTCTCTTGCCTCTTCGGCACCGGAATCCTCTTGGCCAGCCGTGGTGCACTAACCCCCTGCAGGCTGTGTTCACGCTGCCAACCCCAGTCCTCTCCCGGTGCTGCGACGGAAGCCCGAGCCTCAGCTCCCTGCCCCGCCCGCCCCGGCGGGTGAGCAGACAAGCTTCTCAGGCTGGTGAGTGCCGATCGGCCCTGATCCTCTGTGCGGGAATCTCCCCGCTTTGCCCTCCACACCCCTGTTGCTGCGCTCTCCTCCGTGGCTCCAAAGCTTTTCCCCTCCGCCACCCGCAGTCTCCACCTGCGAAGGGGCTTCCAAGTGTGTGGAAACTTTCCTCCTTCACAGCTCCCTCCCACTGGTGCAGGTCCCGTCCCTATCCTTTTGTCTCTGTTTATTCTTTTTTCTTTTGCCCTACCCAGGTACGTGGGGGGGGGTTTCTTGCCTTTTGGGAGGCCTGAGGTCTTCTGCCAGTGTTCAGGAGGTGTTCTGTAGGAGTTGTTCCACGTGTAGATGTATTTCTGGTGTATCTGTGGGGAGGAAGGTGATCTCCGCGTCTTACTCTTCCGCCATCTTCCCGTAAGCCTCCACACATTATTTGGAAGCAACTTTCAAATGCAAGTTCTTGCATTTAAAAAGTATTTCCAAATCTTTTAACTTACTTTTTCAGCATTCACTATTTATTTTAAAAGATTTCAAACAGACAGGAATCCACACTTGCATATCTACCACCAGTATAGTTTTCATAGAAACAACAGCTTTACTTCTTTTTGCAATCATTTTCTATGCACTTAAATAATATTTAATTAAATTATGTAATTAGAGTAAGTACAAAAGGCACGAACAGGTTTGGGAATGATACAACTCAAGTGGAGGGAACAGAAATGCAAGAGCATAGCAGAGAGTATACCGGCCACTAGTCTCAGCCATTCCTGGGCATCAGATAGTACGTTTTCAATAACAAATGGAGAGCACCTGATGATAACGTGGTAAAGCGATTTGTTAAAAGAACTTGTACTAGACTTTGGTGGAAAAGTTTAGGAAAACTGTCCAGTATCCTCATATTGCAATTAATGATCCTAAAGCCCAGAGCCTGTAAACTACTTAAATCAATTCATTCATTCACTCATTCATTAATTCATTGATACAGTCATAGGCAGTAGAGTGGATATGAACACGGATTCTGGCACCAGAGAGCCCAGATTTACTTCCCTTTTTCTCAGTTTCCCCAACTGTAAAATGGGGAGAATAGGACCCATCTCACAGGGTTGTTGTCGAGATTAAATGAGATAATGGATGTAAATGCTGGGTTTTTTTTTTTTTTTTTTTTTTTGGCTGCGTTGGGTCTTCATTGCTGCGGGCAGGTTTTCTCTAGTTGTGGCGAGCGGGGGACTCTTCGTTGCGGTGCTAGGCGCGTGGGCTTCAGCAGTTGTGGTACACAGGCTTAGTTGCTCTCGGGTATGTGGGATCTTCCCGGACCAGGGATCGAACCCGTGTCCCTTGCATTGGCAGGTGGATTCTTAACCACTGTGCCACCAGGGAAGTCCCTGTAAGTGCTATTTAAATGTTAACTTATGATAGATGTATTCATTGGATGAATATTTGCTGAGTAAATGCCACGTGCTCAGTGTTGGGCTAGTGACTGAGAGAGAAAGGTAAACCATAGCACAGTCATTTCTTTTGTAAAGTTAATAATCTAATGCGAGGAGACAGATATTACATAAGTACTTTTTGAAGTTACATTCTGTGAGGAAGTACACGGTGGCAGGAATGAGCCTTTCCTCTCCGTATCTTCAGAGATTAGTAGACTCTGGCACACACTGAGGTCAACAAAATATTTTTGGAATTAATGAATAAATAAATATATGACTTATCCAAAGAGCAATGTTCATTTAGTGGATGAGGAAGTACTAAAACTAAACTCACCTAATTTCTAGTTTTTCTAGTTCACTAAGATGCCTTCTTTATACAGGCTTTCTAAGATTTGAACTTAGATTACTAGCTTCAGAATTTTAATTTCTATATTATGGCTATCAGCACTGTGTTTATAAATTTAGGAAAAATGCAAATAGAGTATCATTATACATCTGAACCATTATTTTTATGTGCTTAAAAATGAGTTTCTAGATTGGTAGAGTTTTAACTTTTTGAACTGTAGGAATCTTCTGACTAGCAAGGAGTGTTACTGAACAATAAATAAATGCTGAAAAGTGAATTGTTTTGTTTTGCCCCCAAAACTTAACCAAGCAGACCCATCGTTCAGCAGGTCTCTGAGGCCTTCTCTAACTTTGATGACAAACACATGCAAGAAAACATGGGTCCTCTAGAACTCCTGGAGGAGAATGGGCAGGGATGCACCATCTGGGGTGCTCATTTTTACCTGAGGGTTTACCCCCTATAAACGCGGCACAAAATTTTTAAATGGTTTAGATAGAAATATTTTCAAGATGCATTACATGCTTCCCTGACTCCTTAGATGGAATGTTCTGAAAATGCCGCATGTCCAGTTGTACATGGTTGGTTATAGCTAAAGAAATCTCTCCAACTGAATTTGTAAAGAGGAGAGTGGGCAGCCCCACTGTTTCTGTTTGCACCTATTTCTCCCATCTTTTATAATTTCTCAGCTGTGTGAAATGGGACGTGACTGACAAGGGCCAAACGTATTTCCTGATCTATCTGCATAATTAACCCATTATCTGCTAAGTGTGAGTGCATTCGGGGACATCACAGGGCAGAATATTTAATATTTGCAGCGTTTGACGTCTAGTTTTCTATAGGCATCCATTGATGTAGATGCCTGGCAGTGTTTAGCTGCTCGGTTATCGTAAACAATTAACGAAAATAATCAAGCCTTCCGAAGTCCATTTTCCTTGGCACAGGCTCCTCTCTTGTCCTCTGAAAGTCTGAACTCCATCTGCCCACTCCCTCCTCCACTTGTTCTCAGTGTTTCCCTCCCTCCGTTCCTCCTGTCCCTCTCCTCCAGCCTTCTCCCTCTCATGCTCCTCTTTTTCTATTTCTTTCTTCTTCTCCCTTCCCCTTCTCCCTCTCTCCTTCCACTCTTCGTTCTCCTTTCCTCCATCTTGTCTTCCCTCTTTCTTCAGCCTTCCCTTCCTTTGCGAAATCTCACTCCTCTTATCAGCAAAAACCTATGTACATAGCTCTTAATCTTTATCTGCAGTTGCCCTCCAGGTTAAGTCACAGGGTTTCCCTGAAGTGTGTCTCCTAGTGCCTGCCAACTACTTAGGACTTCAGATCTGGAGATAGGGTGATGCATAGTTAAAGAAGAACTGCTGAGAATAATCAAATACAAGCTGACAGTCAACACTTGACAGCTGGCAGGAGAGCTGTCTTAAAGAGAATGCCGTCAACACCGTGCAGAAGCCCGGGGAGGTTGTACAATTCGAAACTAGCATCCTGAACTGTAGGGCAGACGGAAGGACAATAAGAGAAGCTCGATTTAAACACGGCAAAGTGAAAACAGCCACATTGGATCTGGGAAGAGTTGATGATAGCTAAACTAAGAATTAGAAAGTGGGTTCGAAACTTCCTGTGGGAGCACTGCGTTGGCCTGCCCTCCCACTCCGTGGACTCTGTGCCAGCAAACACATCTCCTTTTCATTTGTCAGCATTCTGTTTCTTGTTAGAGGCTGGGATTCCTGGCAGTGGGAGAGACCAGCACTGCTTCATATGCAGGACCTGCGCTCCCACGATGGTCTCTGCACACTTAGGTCCTCAGGCTTTGGAGATGCTGCTGGTGGTCCCAGCCAACTGGGCAGTAGCTGGGTGTGCTGCAGGGAACACTGTCACCTGAGGACAAGCCCTCGCCTCTCCCCAGAGACAGCTCCCTCCTGTTGCCTCACTACCCTGCTCCCTCCTAATATTATATTTCTTGGACTATTTCCCACCCCCCACCCCGAGTTTGCCTGGGCTACCACCTCCCTTCACATAGCCAAACAGGTAGATGTTAGGGATGTGAATCCTTTGCAGAGGAGGGGTGCTGAGGGACCAACTGGGAGGGGACACGAAGGAGCATCCTGGGGTGCTGGAAATGTTCTCTATCTTGGTCTGAGTGATGGTTATATGAGGGTATGCGTATGTAAACGTTTACCCAGCCGTGCATTTAATATCGTGCACTGCGGTGTGTGCAAGTTATATCCTGAGAGAGAGAGAGAAAGAGAAGAGCCGGAATCTGCGTTTGACTCCACTTAGGGTCCTATGACCTCTGGCTCTTGCCAAGCCTATACATAGGGCTAAATATGGTACTCGTTGCAGAGGGGATTGTGTGGGTGAAATGAAAAAACATTCAGCAGTGTGTAAAGTGCTTGGTACAGGATTAGTGCTCAATAATAGATTGCAAATATCATCATTATTGCTGGAGAAAATTCCTCTTCCAATATGGTAATAAATGCAAATGTTTTGATTTAGAACCCCCCTTTGCATATTGGAGTATCTGGAGGCCATCTTTCAAGGCCTTAACTCAAAGGTGTGATTAATAGTGGGGATCTTAGGCACTGAAGCAGGCTAACAGAAGAAAATCATCGGGCAAGGGGCCCAGGATGGCTCTTTAAATTATAGCAGCCGGGCGGCCCCCGCCATCTGGCTGGCCTGTGCAGGCTGGCCTCACCTGTACATCACACCCATTACAGCCACGTGTCTTGAGTCCCAGAGGCAAATTTCTGATGCATTCATTTTTGGCCAATAAACTCCACACACATGCAAGATCTAAACTCTGGATGGACCTGGTTTAACACCAATGCTGAGAAACACAGCTTTGACTAATGGCATGATCTCAGCTCAGCAGTGGAAAATCAGAGCCTTCTTGATTCTTTTTCTGCCATCATTAAAATGTTTTATCCTGCTCAGGAAATGGATGAGACCCCGGTATTTATTGCCGACCTCTACTTTGCTTGTAACTACTTAGAAATCCATAGAACTACAGGATGTCTGAGCTCTACGAGGTCTTAAAGAATAGCTAAACGAGAACCCCTGACTTTATAGATGAAGTGGGAGGAAAAGTAACTCATACGAGGTTCATTCATCTTCAGCAAGTATTTATTCAGCGACAGTGTGCCAGGATTTGTGGTAGACCCTGGATTACATAACTTGGCATGAAAAATTCCTTCTAGCTCTCTTCCGGAGTTCCTAAGCCAGACTATGACTTGAGTTGGTACTGCCTGATATGCATTGATGTCTTCGATAAAACAGTAATGTAGACAGTGTGCAACGACTGGAGTACTGAGTTATATAATCAAGGGGGAAGCAGGGGCTCTGTCAGCTGGCATTGCAAACCACGTGGACCTACATACAGGTAAGACCCGAGGCTGGCGCCCTGAGCTGGGTGGAGGGATGCGATCTCCCCTGCAGCCTTCACCGCTGCCTTCCCTATGCCCTTCCCTATGCCCTTCTCATAATCTCTTCTGCTGCATGCAGATCTTTGGGGCATCACCTTTGTTTCGTCACTTCCTGATTTTTGGGCTACCCTACCTAGTCATTTCATTCTGAATTCAACCACCTACATGTGCTGGAAAGAGACATGGAATACACAGGGGGCTGGCCCTGGTCCTCAAACCCCCTCAACCGTGGGCCTTGACTGCATGTGCTATGGGGCATTAACCCATCCTTTATCACCCTCCAAACAAGTAACCTCACCTAGTGACATGGACCGGGTACTTGGCACCAAAGAGCATTGAGAGCTGTGGCAAATTGGAGAGAACAAATCCTGCATAAAGGGACAGTCACTCCTCAGTCTGCTGGGTGTTTCCATGGAAATTACAGAGCTAGCACTGCCACATCTTCAGATTTTTCAAAATAAGCCAGAAATTTTGCTTTTTTATGATGATGTTTGCCAGTTTTTTGAAATCATTCTGTGGGTCAAATAAATAAAAAAACATTTGTGGGCTCCTGGGCTGCTTTAAAACAACAACAACAACAACTGATGCCCTGAAGGATGGTCCAGAGATACTCTTTCAAATTTAAGGTCAGCAGACATAGTGAATGAGGATGGGCAGAAGGACGTTTGTTTTTTAAATTTATTTATTTATTTATATTTTTGGCTGCATTGTGTCTTTGTTGCCGCGTGCAGGCTTTCTCTAGTTGCGGCGAGTGGGGGCCACTCTGTTGCGGTGCGCGGGCTTCTCATTGCGATGGCTTCTCTTTTTGCGGAGCACGAGCTCTAGGTGTGCGGGTTTCAGTAGTTGTGGTGCACGGGCTCAGTAGTTGTGGTTCATGGGCTCTAGAGCGCAGGCTCAGTAGCTGTGGCGCATGGGCTTAGTTGCTCCGTGTCATGTGGGATCTTCCCGGACCAAGGCTCGAACCGGTGTCCCCTGAATTCGCGGGCGGATTCTTAACCACTGCGCCACCAGGAAAGCCCCCAGAAGGGTGTTTGGATTTGAGAGTCTGTTACTTCCTGGTTCAGGAAAGACTGTGCAGGTATTGTGAGAGGGAGCTGCAATCACGAGGAAGCTGAATTCCAGCCACATACTTATCTCTCCCTCTGAGAAAGTCATTTCAGCAATCTGAGCCTCCTTCTTTCCACTGGTAATATGGACTCATGCCATCTTCTCAGGGATTTGTCATTCAGTCAAGAGACTTTGTGCTGTTGAGGTAGTCCATCCACTCATTCATTCCTCTGAGTATTTATTAAGAACCTACCACTTATATGTGGAATCTAAAATACGATACAAATCAACATATCTGTGAAACGAAAACAGACTCACAGATATAGAGAA
Organism: Phocoena phocoena; assembly: GCF_963924675.1. Classification (NCBI taxonomy): domain Eukaryota; kingdom Metazoa; phylum Chordata; class Mammalia; order Artiodactyla; family Phocoenidae; genus Phocoena; species Phocoena phocoena. The sequence goes on along the minus strand of NC_089221.1, from coordinate 32,171,110 downwards.
CAGACTTGTGGTTGCCAAGGGGGAGAGGGAGTAGGGGAGGGAAAGACTGGGTGTTTGGGATTAGCAGATGCAAACTATTATATATAGGATGGATAAACAACAAAGTCCTGCTGTATATAGCACAGGGAACAATATTCAATATACTGTGATAAACCATAATGGAAAAGGATGTATATATATATGTATATATATGTATGTATAACTAAGTCACTTTTCTGTATAGAAGAAATTAACACAACATTGTAAATAAACTATACTTTAATAAAATTAAAAAAAAAAAGTACCTACCAGGCAGCAGACACAGTGTAAGTACTTAGAACCGGTAATAGGCAGAACAGACACAGTCCCTGGCCTCAGAGAGCACACAGTTGAAAGGGAAGGGCAGACAACTTCGGAAGCAGTAACAATGCAGTGTGACAAACGCTGTGATGGGGTGGAGGGCGCTATGGAAACACCCCGAGATCCAACCTCATCTTCCTCGCCTCTTCCCCAGCTTCCTAGGTTCCCATCGCCGGTCTTCAGGCTGCTTCCTGAACACACCAGCCTTTTCATGCCAACCTCTTTTCTGTCTTAACATCTTGGTCCTTGCTGTTCACTCTGCCTGGAATTATCTTTCCCCAGGTATTTGCAGAGCTGCTCCCTTATTTCACTCATACCTGTTCTCAGAGAGATGTCCTCTACTCAGTGATGTCCTCCAATTGTCCTATCTAAAATAGCAACCCCACATGTTCTGCTCTAGTTTTTTTATAGCACTGGCTACCACCTGATGTTCTAGTATATGTTTGTCTTGTTGTTGTTACTGTTCATTGTCTGTCAGCTTCATAGGAGTCTGGACTTTTATCCCTTTCATCCACTGCTATCTCCCCTGTGCCTGGAACAGAGCTTAGACCCTGGTTGTTATTTATCAAACCTTTGTTGAGTGAGTGAATGAGGGAAATATATGGGGGATCCTAATTGAGGTTCAAGGAAAGCTTCCTGTCAGAGGTGATGTTTAAGCCAGTGAGTCTGTCCGATTAAAAATTTGCTCAGATGCAGACGTAGAGAACAAACGTTTGGACACCAAAAGGGGGAAGGGGGGATGGGATGAATTGGGAGATTGGAATTGACATGTATACACTACCACGTGTAAAATAGATAGCTAGTGGGACCCTGCTGTATAGTGCAGGGAGCTCAGCTCAGTGCTCCGTGATGACCTAGATGGGGGATAGGGGTGGAGGGAGGTCCAAGAGGGAGGGGATATATGTATACATATAGCTGATGCACTTCGTTGTACAACAGAAACTAACACAACATTGTAAAGCAACTATACCCCAATTTTAAAAAAATAAATAAAATGATCTGAACTACCAAAAGAACAACGTTGTTCAGGTAAAGAAGGGAGGTAGATGCACTTGTGTCTTCGGCAGGAGACTCAGCATGTGGGAAGTCCCAGAGATTAGTAAGAGTTTGTCACAACAGTGAAAGAAGTTGAGTGTGATTGGGTGATAAAGCGTGGAAAGGGTGGGGGAATGGAGAGAGCTGAGAATCGAGAGACAGGTAGGAGGCAGGTGTGGAGGGCTCTGAAGACCCAATGTGGAGTCTGGACTTCATCCTACCAACATAGGGATGCAAAATGGTACAGCCACTTTGGAAAACAGTTTTGCAGTTACTTATGAAGTTAAAAATACATTTACCATACAATCCAGAGACACCACTCCTAGGTATTTACCCAAGTGAAATGAAAACTTACTTTCACACAAAAGACGCTACGTGAGTTTTTATAACAGCTTTATTCTCAATTACCAGAAGGAGCTGTTCTGTGTTTTGAATGCTGTGACGGTTACACCACTGTGTGTTTGTGAAAATCTGCATAACCATATACTCGAAAGAGTGATTTTTACTGCATGGAAATTGCGCTTTGATTAAAAGAACTATGGGAGAGTTCTCAGCGGGAGAGTAACGCTGTCAGATTTGTGTTTCCAAAGGATTACTCTGCCTAGGGGACGGCAAGCATGGAAATGGGACCCCAATGAGGGGTCAGTAGCAGTGGACCAGTTAACAGATGACCGCAGCTTGGACAAAGTGGGAATGGAGAAACAGTAGAGGACTGAGACATATTTAGAAAGCAGAATCAACGAGACTTGCTAATTAGATTAGGGGAATGAGACAGAGGGAGAAGTCAAGAATGATGCTAAGGAATTTGGACTGGGGGCAGCCGGGTAGGTAGCGGTGCCACTTGCCATATACACACAGGACGTTCAGGAGAAGGGGCAGGCCTTGGGGAGCACATGGAATGAGGATAACCTGAGACAACAGTGGTACACATCAGGAGTGTGATTGAGGTTTTCATCCGTTTGATTGGTTCTGTTGTATTTTAGCAAGGTAGCACATACCTGAGTGCTTACTTCTAGGGGCCTCTGTACAGCCGTAATCAAAATTCCACCTGTCTTGTAAGTTACCATTGAGACTTTCTGTTCTGTAGCATCAGAACGCTTTCCTCTTTCAATCTCAGTGCTGCCATCGGGCTGATTAAGCCATGGAGAATACTCAATTTTTGTAGGTACAGCCGTATCCCTAAGAGAGTTATTAAGTCAGATGGTGGACCATTCCCCATGCTGACTACTATTTTCCATGCAATTTTGAGCTATAGCAACAAAATAAAAAGGTTTCAAAGAAAAGTCAATATAAATGCCCTGAAAAAGAGAGCTCTCTCCCTCCCAAAGCCTTTAGCACCTGCACGTGGATGTGCCTTGGATGGTTTTGACTGTACAGAGGAGCAGCGATCGTACGCATCCTCCTCTGCTTTGTCAGCTCCTTCTATTCTCGGGCCCAGATAAAGCTGGAGTGTGATCTCCAGCCAAGCCACCTTCTACTATTTTCATGTGACCCCAATTCTGTGTGGCCCGGCCTGGCAGGGAGAAACTCTAACTGAATGAGCGTGGCTCATGGCCTGGAGAGTGTAGGTTTCTTTCAGAACAGTCAGAATTCTCAACCAATGTTTTAAGATTGATCCTGAAAATATTCTTACGAAGTTAATCGGAAACTCTTCCCTCTCTCTATATAAATAGGGAGGCTGAAATGAAGAGATATTCATTCTAGACAAATCAGCCTCGATTGTAAATAAGGATAATGGCAAAGTATTCGTTTCTTCATTTTCCCTAAAACACCTTACTCTCGCCTTAGAGGCATGTTGCAAGTTTATGGGCTTTCTAAATGTCACACTCAATGAAATTGCTTTTTAGTGGTTACCTCTTGGTGGGTGGGATTATGGCGTGGGTTTGATGGTCTTTATAATTGTCTGTGATTTCTGGGTTTTTTTATAATCAGCATGTATTACCTTTATGACTGGGAAGAAAATGAAAGAAACTTCCTAAAAAACCAGTATGCACAGTATGAAACCATTTTTAAAAGAAAATGGACATATGAGATTGCACAACCAAATGTTAATCGCAGTCATCATGTCTGACTGGGAATATGGGTGATTTTCTTTGCTTCCTGGTGCTTCCTAGCGTTTTTCCAATTTTTTTTTGATGAATACAGATTACTTCTGGAATCAGAAAAAAAAAATCCTTTCAAAAATTCTGTGTAGCATTCCTCGCCTCAACTGAGGCAGTAGAATTCTGAGTGTGAGGAAACTGGCTTTCAGTCATGACCCTGAAAATAATCAGCTGTGTGACTGGAGGAAAGTCACATCCAGTGGAGGAGTGCATGGCTTAAAAGAGGGATCACAATATTAGTGCCATCTACCCCCTAGGGGTGTCAGGTCCCAACAAGGTAACGCATGTGAGATGCTTGGAAGGAAGATACTGAGCTGGATGCCACAGCTAGAGCTGCTGTTCCATAAATATTCTGTTCAATATTGTTCAGGGAACATGTTGTAATTTGAAGGCACATTATTTTTATTTTGAGAGAAGAGACTAAATCACAGTTATTAAGCCAATCTCCTGTACTTTGGCACTTCTTGTGCCAAATGATGTCATGTGAGAGCGGAAGTGGGGAAAGTTTGTCCCTATCTGCCTTGGCCTCCTGCCACCATCCAGGCTCAGGCCAAGGGATCTGGCCCCAGGAGACGGAGAGCCGGCTGGGGCACTGCCAGCTCTGGGAATGGGCTGCTCCCCTTGGTTTGGACAGGGATTCTGGGAAATCTGCCGCTGCTGCCCCTTGGAGTCTTGGTTACTGAGCCTGAATCTTCCACCAAGATAGACAATCAGACCCTCTGACCAGCGAAGCACGATTCTTGGCTGCATGTTGGCAGAAAATCTGTGGCTCCATAAGGGAACTAGAGCCATTGTTCTCTTCCAGTTAAAAGTCATGTAATTATCAGTGTTCAGTCATATAGTTTTATGGCTGTGATGATTCACACAGTCTCTGTAAGAAGGCAAAAAGATGACATGGAAAGAACAGCTTGTAGATCAACCTGTTCAAGTAGGAGAGATTATCTACCTATCTATCTGTCAGTCTCTCTGTAACGTGTGAGAGAGAGAGATTTATATTTCTTTGTATTTCTTTGAATTTGAAGTTTCACTAGGCGTTTCATAATATATTCCCGTGATACTTCTCTTCCTCTCCCTCCCCAGGCGTGGAAACAGAATTTATTTATTCTAGGAATTCATGTTAATTCAAGTTCTTCTGTTACTCGGCACTAGTGGAGGGGGTGGGGACTGCTTTCAAAAGATCATATTCCGATCAGACTTTTGCTAAGTCCTCTTTATCGTCACGATTGGTATATCGGTAGAACTAAGGATCCTTGAATTGCTTTTTCTCTATTATACCTGCTTTATTTTTCCATATGCCTAAAAGAAAGAGAAGTTTTTCCCCCACTTTTCAAGCAATGTTAGGAGTCATCCTGTGGTTAGAAAAAACAGCAAGCAAAGCTTAAGATTATAAATATTAAAACCGGGGGTTGGAAGACATCTTGAGGTAATTTGCTTACTCCCAGTGTGACTAAAGTGCCTTTAAGCTGCTTACAGAGGTGGTCAGCTCTCTTACTTCTGTAGCAGCATATGAAATAAGATGGGCCCTATTGCTCAAGCTCCAAAGCTGAGGGCAGTGGGTGCTAGACCATCAGCAGGACTTGCTGTGAGATTGGAACCAACTTTGCAACCCATAGTGCATCACTACCTTCCCCTGCCCATATATAAGGCAACAACAATGCTGAAAGAAGGTTAGTAAGAGAGGATTTCTCTGAGCCCAGAATATTTCCTCCCCTTCCCCTACTCAAATCAAATGTGTGATTGGGAGTGAGGAAGGATAGAGGATACTGGGGTTTGGGCCAAGAGGAGAGAATAAATCTTGCCCATTTACCCCTGAGCTAGTTGCTTGCATTACTATAGAAACCAAAGGCTGCCATGGATTTAAAAAGAAATTTTTAAAAATACCTATTTATTTATTTGGTTGCACCAGATCTTAGTTGCAGCAGGCGGGCTCCCTAGTTGCGGCCCCCGAGCTCCTTAGGTGCGGCTCACCAGCTCCTTAGGTGTGGCATGCAGGCTCCTTACTTGTGGCACGTGAACTCTTAGTTGCAGCAGGCATGTGGGATTTAGTTCCCTGACCAGGGATCGAACCCAGGCCCCCTTTATTGGGAGCACTGCACCACGAGGGAAGTCCCTAAAAAGAATTTTGAGAAAAGTTTGACAAGTATTCTCCAGAGTTGACAGGTCACAGGGCCTACAAAATTCCAAAGGGGAAAGATTGATGGAACTTTCCCCAGTGGTTGGGAGAAGAGAGAGGGCTGGTGGGACAGTAGGTAACACTGCCTTCTAGGGTGGGCAAGGGTAGGCATCATCCTGTCATCTGTGGGTCGGGGGGGCCACCTTAGGTGGAAGCCAGGCTCTGTTTGCCTTGAAAGCACCCCACCCAAAGGGTCTGTCCACAGGGACTAGACAACCCAGCAGAAAGAGACTGAAGGGTCCACTGTCATGTAGGAGCTGAGGGGGTCATGAGTGGTCAGCCAGGAGACATTAATCTCCTCAGGGAGATGTGCCCAGCAAGGAGGTCTCCAAAGAACAAGCAAAAAGGAAGGATGAAAGAAGAAGCCAAGATTTGCCATGTAGAGGGCACACAACTGTGGTGCTACAGCGCTGGTCAGTAAGGCTCTGCCCCTGTCCTTCTCCGCCCTCCCCTTACCCTGGCTCTGGAGGAGTTAGGAGAAGCAGAAGCTGGGGAGAGGGTGTTACAGGGTGAATAAGGAGCCAATCAGTACCCTCCTCCCTTCCTTAATTCAAGTATCTGAGCCCAGGGCAGGCCTGCAGTAGGGCAGGAGAGGAGCTTCGAAATGCATGAGATTGAAGTTTTGGGTTCGACAGACTAGACTGCTTACCTGAGAAGGAGGCATCCTTGAAACGTGACTGACTGGAAAAGACAAGGGGTCAGCTTGAGTTCCCACCAAGGTGTGAGGAAAAGAGACCCAACCGACAGAGAAGGTTAGCAGTCAGTGGGTGGGAGAAAAACGAATTTGTTCCATGAGGGTTCAGCCCCTTAATATTTCAGTTATCTGAGCAAGGATTCCACAAAGAGGCATCTTTGCATACCGTGGATTTGTGAACACTTTGGAGACATACAGTCTCGGTACTTGACTTTTATAAAAATATTGCTTTCCTTTCTTCAGCACACACCTTGGCAAACCTCTGTCTTTGATCAGCTGATCTAGTCTAGTTCTGGATATGAAGAGCTTCTCTCTCCCACTTACTCCAAAGAGACTTTCCTATTAAGAGCTGTGTAGATAGTCCAGAATGTAAAACTGAAACCTCAAAAGGCAAGTTTTCTGTTCAAGTATAATATCAAGTATTTTAAAAGCACAACTGGGAAGGCTTTCCCTGAAAGGAAGATTCCAGTTTTAATAGAATCCTAGTATTTGGTAAATGAGTGCACAGTGATTAAGACACCAAACTCAGAGACTGGTTGTGTCTCTTCCTAACTGTGTGACCTTGAGCAAACTACATAACCTCTCTATCCTTCAATTTTCTTCTTTTATAAATGGAGATGGTAATAGGTACCTATCTCATAGAGTTTTAAGGATTTAGTGGATTACAACATGTAAAGTGCTTAGAACAGGGTCTGGTACCAGGGTCTGGTACCATGGTCTTGGGTACAGGGTCTGGTACCCAAGCATTGGGTAAGCACTTCAGAGTGCTAATCATTGTTGGAGACTGTGTCAGAGCCCAAGTCATATCTTCTTTTTTTTTTAATTATTGAATTTTATTTTTTATATAACAGATTCTTATTAGTTATCTATTTTATACATATTAGTGTGTATATGTCAATCCCAATCTCCCCCGAGTCATATCTTCTTGGCACTCCAGAATTGCCTGTGCTAGTTCCCACACACACCCATAGCTTCCTGTTCCTTTCTTGTCTTCCTGAGAGAGTTCTTTGGCAGCACGGGTGAGCTCAGCCCAAGTGTACGGCAGGTCAGAAGTGCCAGGAGTTAACACCCCAGGAGGGAGCCCTCATCAATGAGTGCTGGGGTTGGAGGATCAATACCCCAGCTCCCTTGTGCCTCAGTGAGTGGTTTCTGAGGCATGTTCTACACAAGCTCTCAGAGGATCCCCAGTGGGATGGAGCCCCAGTCATCCACAGCAGTAACTCATCCATTAATGCGTCGTGTATTGGCTTGCCTCTCTTCTTCCTCACTTCCCCCCTCCTGTTTCGTGGTTCCTAATATCACCTCCCAAATAAATGACTTAAACACAAATCCTTTGCTTAGTGGGGAGCATTGGGGAAACCAAAACTAAGGCAGCTCTCTTATATGTAAGTCTTCTAGACGCTTAAAATTCTATCTTATATATTTTTCATATCACCCACAACCCGTGGGAATTGCAGAGCTCACAATAGGAGTTCCAGTACGTGTTGATTTTTAATTTTAGATCATCTCCATTATTCAGTATCTCTCCCTGAATCCCCATGAGCTTCAAATTAGAGCTGTACCCCCAGAATTTCAGATGGATGGATAGTTATCCTTTTCCTAAATGGCTTCACTCAGAGGGTTCCAGGGCTCTGGTTTTGCTCACTTCTGTGCTCTCAGAGCCAAACACAGTGTCTGGCGTTACAGTACTCAATAAAACTCTACTGCTCCACCAACCAAAACCCTATCTTTCATGTTAAATCCAACTTGCTGCAAGTTAAACCCCAAATAATAAGAAAGCTTCAAAACTGATTCTATATAGTAAGTATCAATAAAACAGCCTAATAATTGTGTGGCGATGGTCGAGACTTGCACTGTTTTGTACAGTAGCCACTGGCCATGTCTGGCTACTGAGCATGTGAAATGCAGCCAGTCTGAATTGAAATGTGCTGTCAGTGTAACGTGCGCACCAGAATTTGAAGATTTAGTACAAAAGAAGAAGAAAAAAGAAATGTGAGACATCTCATTACTAATTTTTTTATAAGTTACGTGTTGAAATATTTTGGATATATGACTAAAATGAATTGATAATATATGACTAAAATTAAATATATTACCAAAATAAATTTCACCTTTTTCTTTTTACTCTTTTTAACATAGCTGCTAGAAAATTTAAATCACGCATGTGGCTTATATTTTTATTGGGCAGTGCTGGTCTAGAGAGTTCTCACACCCATCCTTAGCTATGATGGCTCTTTGTCAGCTGTCTCTCATGGGTGGTAATTTTCCTATTCAACCTCTAACTGAACATTTTGGGGGTAATTGTCCTGTGCCAGTGCCAGAGACTGGATACATGAAGGCTCCACATCACTTGCTACTTGCGACTGGGGTGAGGTAACAGGGAAGGAGGAGGATCTGACCCAGCCAGAGTCTGGGTCCCGCCTGCTAACCTGACACATGCTCTTCTTGTTTCCCAGAGCGGGAGTGAAGTAGTTAACGCCGTAACATGTCGGTAACAAATCGTCAGAATCCGATGGCAGTGTTTTAACTAGTATGTCTCTGCTTTCATTTGGTTGGTTGGTTTCTCGGTCTACAATGAGCCTGAGTAGTGTAATTTCCTCCTGACTCAGTTGAATAACCTGAGAATTTAGAATCCAGAGATGTGTGCTTGAATGGAGGATATGCGTTTTCTAGTCATTGAGTGAGTCACTTAACCTTCTAAGTATCAGTTTCCAACCCTGTGAAATGAGCCCAGTGATACCTGACCATGTATCCCACAGAACTGCTATGAGGAGCGAATCAGAGAGTGGGCAGGTTGGATTTACGTGGACCGGACTCTGGGATGAGTTCCTGAAATGACCCCAATTTAGGGAGATGCAGAAGCTTTGACTTTGACTAAAATGTCCCAGAGGGCATCCAGTGGCGGATAAACTCTTCTTCTTCCCTTCATTGAATATCTCAATGTAAAGTCTGGGAGCATATAGATCAAAATACCTGTTGTGGTTAATTAACTTAAATAAGCATCTATATGACGTATTGGTTAGTATGATACATATCCTTATCCCTAGGGCTTTGTTTGTTTTTATAGCTATGCACAGAATTTCATTCTTGAGAACCCCAAGGAACTAAAGATTATTGGCCTCCTCTCCAGAAACAAAGAACAGCTGCATTTATTTGGGACATTTCCCGGGCTGCTCCTTGCTCCATGTGTGAAGGATGCTGTAGTCATACCAACATTGAAGAGGGAGCTTGAGCTCTCACCAGTGTCCTGCAGCAGCACTCACCCAGCTGCCGGGTGTGCCACACGGATACCCTGCTGTGTCTTATAACCCCATGGTGGTAGCCTTAGGCAAAGGGAGCTCTACCAACACCGGCCTTTCCCTTAAAGTACACAGTGGTGACCATGGGGCCCCAGTGGAGGAAAGTCCTGGAATGTCCCTGCTTCTACCGGGCTGATCTCATCCTGACGATTGCTGCCATATATAGAAGGATCAGACTGTCAAGGCTGGAAGAGTCTTGAGAGAGTTGAATGTGCCTCAACTCTGGCTGCCCATTAAAATCTTCTGAGATTTTGAAAATACTCAATGCCTAGTCATCCTTGATGCTGATATTCTGATTTCATTGAATTGCGACAGGGTCCCGGCATTTGGTGCTTTATAAAAACTCTTCAGGGTTGAGAACCACTGGACGGAAATCAGGACTAGAAGAACTGTCTCTCAATATCTCATCCAGACAATTGGAGAACACATGGCTTCAGACTCAGACATCTTTGAATTTTGGATTCTGCCTCACTTACTCATTAACTGAGGGCTTGGACAAACTATTCTCATTGTCTTGCTTATAAAACAGGAAAGATAGCACTAATGTCAGAGTATCTGGGGGAAAACTAAGTGTAAAGACTTATGTCTGTTTTCTCCACTCATTGTAAGCAACTTGAGAATAGGGACCATCTGGTAATTTAAAATAACATTGAACTGAGCAACTACTATGTGACAGACACAGCAGATACAACATTTGTTTTATCTCACTCAAGCCTCACAAAACAACTCCATGTGAGTCAAAGAATGATTTCATGCAATGAAGCATATAAGACACAGATAAGTTAACTGCATGCTCAGGACCTCACAGACCACGGCAGAGCCAGGAGTTGAACTCAGATCTTGCTGACTCCAGAGTTCATTATCTGAATCGATGCACTACAGCGTTTCCCTAGACCGTGCTAAATGTTGCATCCCTAGCCCCTAGCATGATGCCTGCCACTTGGAAGGTGTTCAATAAATATTCAATGAATGAATAAGCATGAAAAGATGTAAATGAATGAGTAAATGATGAATGAATGAAGTACCTGGCTCATAGTAAACAATCAATTAATATTAGGACTTTTCTCTGTTGATCAGACCTCTCTGCTATCTTCAACAGAAGCAACACGCAATAAACAAAATTAGAATGTGCCTTATATTATTGCCATAGGAAAATGAAAGGGGATTAACAACAGATCAACCCCGTTCTTTCATGTACTATTAGGCAGGATATGATTTTAACTCAGAGCATGTTGATAGTTCCAGATCAGAAAAACAAATATCAATTCATGCCAGTTTTAGACTCCTCTCATTCTTCCAAATTATTATTTGGACATTAGCTGTCAACATATTTTATATATTTCCTACATGTATTCTGAACACAGCTGTGCTAAAACTGAGGGCTTATTTCATCACCGGAGAGCAGCTTGGAATGGTCAGAAATGCACGATATGTGGGGTCAGCCAGCCTGAGTTCAGGCTTTGGCCATTTACTTACCAGCTGTGAAGCTTTAAGCCCAAGCATCTCAAGTAAAGTATTCATGCCCTAGAGGTTTGGGACATTATGCTGTTAAAGTCTCAGAGATGCAAGATAAACACAATGCATTCATTCATTCATTTAAGCAAATATTTGCTGAATGCCAGTCATTGAATTATAAGTAAAATGAACAAGATAGATAAAGTCAATGTTCTCATGGAGCCTGAGATTCTTCAAAGAGAGACATACAATAAATAAGACAATTTCACACACAGATTAATGCTTTCTTAAAAAAAAAAAGATAACATGAAGTTATTTTTAAAAGGCTTGGTAGCAAGTTTATTTTAAGAGGGCTGGTAATGGATTATTATTGGTTGTCTACCCAGAGTCCACTTTCCCCTTTCTAATGGTATGCTGTTTTCAATTTGATGTCTACTGTTGCCGCATACCACCCATGGGATGGGTACTGATTGACTTAGCCAAACATATTCAACTCCCCGTTGGTTTGGGGGAGCTACCTAAGCTAAACAGTCCAGCCGGGTAAATCCTGGGACTCTGGCGTGCAATCCTGAGCATTGTTTTTTGTGCTTTTCCTCTCAGAATCAGAGGATGAAGATATAAAGACAGAGACTGTTGGAGCCATTTTGCCACTAAAATGGAAGGAGCTTAAGAATGGAGCCGACAGGAAGAGAAGGGTGCAGTGAGTGGCTCCCACTGGGAGGTAAGCTGACTCTGAGGTTTGCCTTATCTCTGAACTTCAGGTGATAAAAGTGAATAAATTCTTTTACCGTATTGCTTAAGCTAATTTGAACCAACTTTTCTGTTTCTTGCACCAGAGAATTCATAAAGGATACAGAATTTGGTTCCAGGAGTAGGGTGCAGTAAACACAAACCTAAAACGTGGACTTGTCTGAGCAGAGGTGATGATGTGAAGAGTAGTGGCCTGCTGGGACTCAGGCCTGTGCCTATAAGGCACATCAGGGAAAATGGTAGGAAAAATCTAGGACCTGGGATTACAGTAAGGTCCTACAATAAAGCAACAATCTTTTTTTTTTTTTTTTAACATCTTTACTGGAGTATAATTGCTTTACAATGCTGTGTTAGTTTCTGCTGTATAATAAAGTGAATCAGCTATATGTGTACATATATTCCCATATCCCGTCCCTCTTGCGTCTCCCTCCCACCCTCCCTATCCCACCCCTCTAGGTGGTCACAGAGCACCAAGCTGATCTCCCTGTGCTATGCAGCTGCTTCCCACTAGCTATCTATTTTACATTTAGCAGTGTATATGTGTCAGTGCAACTCTCTCACTTCGTCCCATCTTACACTTCCCCCGCCCTGTGTCCTCAAGTCCATTTCCTACGTCTGCATCTTTATTCCTGTCCTGCCCCTAGGTTCATCAGAACTATTTTTTTTTTTAGATTCCATATATATGTGTTAGCATACGATATTTGTTTTTTTCTTTCTGACATACTTCACTTTGTATGACAGACTCAGGTCCATCTACCTCACTACAAAAAACTCAATTTCCTTTTTTTTTTTTAACATCTTTATTGGAGTATAATTGCTTTACAATGGTGTATTAGTTTCTGCTTTATAACAAAGTGAATCAGTTATACATATACATATGTCCCCATATCTCCTCCCTCTTGCATCTCCCTCCCACCCTCCCTATCCCAACCACCTAGATGGACACAAAGCACTGAGCTGATCTCCCCGTGCTATGCGCTGCTTCCCACTAGCTATCTATTTTACATTTGGTAGTGTATATATGTCCATGCCACTCTCTCACTTTGTCCTAGCTTACCCTTCCCCCTACCCATATCCTCAAGTCCATTCTCTAGTAGGTCTGTATCTTTATTCCCATCTTGCCCCTAGGTTCTTCTGACCATATTTTTTCTTTCTTTTTTTTTTTTGTTTTTTTAGATTCCATATATATGTGTTAGCATACGGTATTTCTTTTTGTCTTTCTGACTTACTTCACTCTGTATGACAGTCCATCCACTTCACTACAGATAACTCAGTTAAGTTCCTTTTTGTGGCTGGGTAATATTCCATTGCAAATATATGTGCCACATTTTCTTTATCCATTCATCTGTTGATGGACACTTAGGTTGCTTCCATGTCCTGGCTATTGTACGTAGTTAAAGCAACAATCTTAAGATGAAGTGACCTGTCTGAAAGCAGAAGAAAGAGAGTATGGTTTTGCTTAGAAGACCCTCTCTGGGTATGACTGGAAGAAAAATTACTGGAATCTAGCAGTGTTACAAAGACCAAATACTCGACTCTAAGTTAAGGTTCATACAGGTAAAGACAAGAGGTAAAGCTGGGGCAAGAGACAAGTCTGTCCGCTTAGGTCACTCTTAAATACTTCCTATGAAACAGTCCCCACCTGACAAAACAAACAAGTGCAGCTGTGATGGAATCAAGGACAGGCAACACATCATTCCACTCCAAGTTATTGTCAGAAACTGTCCAGAAGCAGAAGCCAGAATGAAAGTTGCAGCCATTACATTGAGGTCTAAGGGGATGGTAATACAACAGAGGCCTGCTGTTAGACAATAGAATTTCCTAAACTCAAATACAGCCAGAGACAAACATTCTGTCCATGGTTTCTAGCCTGCAAAAGTGACTAGTCAAATATCTTGATGATAACTAAACCTATAAAGGAGCTGTATTACCAAAGACATCTCAGTCCTGGACAACCACAGTCTATGACTGCTCAAACCCTATGGCAATCTCAGACTCTCTGAAGTCACACACACAGAAAAGGGGATGCTAAACTTATGCAGCCCCTGGAAAGGGAAACTTCTCTAGATATGTCAGTGAACAAAGGAAAGCCTCCAAAAGAAGAAAACCAGAGGCTGCCAGATTGATTGAATAACTACTCCTCCACTGACAAAGCATTATCAGACCATGATGCTAAGAAAAAGGAAGAAAATCCTTAGTACCAGCATTTCCAAGCCAGAGTCCTTAGACTCCCCCTGATTAGACTGTTTAAGTCATGTTCTCATCCCCAGGTCACATACCCATCCCAGGGGAATTATGTCTTTTATGTATTATTTGCCAGTGTGTGCTTGTGTTCATGCGAGTGTGTGTTTTGCCAATTCTCCTCTTTTATAATTGAGATTTCTTTAATTGAAGTTACCTACATTCTTTCTCTACTATTATATATTGAATGTGTTGGTGACTGATACATTTGTTTTAATAAAGCATGAAGAGCTACACCCAGACTGAAAGAAAAAGTTTTTATATCACCAGAAGTCTTGGACTTGGAACTAGATGTAGTAATTGGATGATACTTTAGTTGTCTCTTTTGGGGGACAGAATGAGTGTACTGTATGTAGGTATGAAGGAAGACTTTAAAAAATGCATGTGTGGGAAGATGGGTGTATGTAGGTATTGCATAGTCAAAGGGGTAGACTGTCTAAAGCCCCTTAATGTGTATCCTAGGATTGAGCAAATAAGTTACTATATTATGGAAAATGAGAACCAGGTTTCTCATGGTCAGGAAAATAAGTTATAAATAAGGAAAGGGGAAAGACTAGAGTGAATGTAGTGTCGGATTAGCACGGGAGGTTATCAACATAGACTCATGGCTTTTAATCTGTAGATGCATATAGAAATAGACATAAATATATGCCTGTGTGTTCACACATTTATTTCCTAGCTCAATCTGCAGAGAGAGCCTAGAAGCAACGCCAGTAATAATAAACACACTAATTGCTTAGATCTTGGTTTCTGAACACTATTCTCCAATAAAAGTTCCGTGGAGAAATGGCTGATTCTAGGCAGAGAAAGTATAAGATAGTCAGGAAATGTCTCATGATGCCAAAAATAAGGAAGTATTAAAAAAGAAATGATGGGAATATGTCAAAAAGGCACAGGAACCTACTTGAAGGAGCTCCCAACTATCAAATCTGAGACAATTTGAATAACAAAATAAATAATACTAGTAATGGATTATAAATCATAGAATAAAATAAGAATCCACAAACTATACTGATATAAACAAACAAACAGATAAATGGGAGAAAAGAAATAGTCCAACTAATAAATGTAGAAGGAATAATGTCAAACATTTGTTAAACCCCACAGTGATCATTGTTTCAAGCAAGATTTATCAATAAATGCTAAAACCAGTGGACAAAGTATAATGAGAAACAGGATAGTTACATAATCTCGAAGAAACTCCCCCAAAGTTTCTTATTAATTACAAAGGGGAAAATAATAACATTATTATACAGAAAGATGGCAGGCACCACCTTAATTTAGTGATCAAAGTTTTCGTCAGTATAATGGTCCAAGTCATCATCATTTGTCTTTGGTTATGATGCACTCAGGTGGATATAGCACCGCTCTGCATTATTTATTCCAAAAATATATAACCTGAGCTTAAGTTATGAGCAAACATCAGGCAAACCCAAATCGAGGGCCATTCTACAAAATAACTGACCAACATGCTTCAGAAATGTCAAGATAATGAAAGACAAAAAAAAAAAAACGACTCCAGATTAAATGAAACTAAGGAGACATAACAACCAAATACAAAGTGTGATCCTGGATTAGGTCTTGAACCAGAAAAAGGACATTAGTGGGACAATCGGTGGTATTTGTAAAAGACAACAGTATCGTATTAGAGAAAATTTCCTGATTTTAATCTTTGTGCAGAGGTTATGGTAGATGTTAACTTTTGGAGAATCTGGGTGAAGAGAACACAGGAAGTCTTTGTGGTATGTTTATAACATGCTTGCAAGTGAAATCATTTCAAGATGAAAAGTTTAACATTTTTTTTTTTCTCTTTTTTTTTTTTTTTTTTTAAGAGGATGTTGGGGGTAGGAGTTTATTAATTAATTTATTTTTGGCTGTGTTGGGTCTTCGTTTCTGTGCGAGGGCTTTCTCTAGTTGTGGCAAGCAGGGGCCACTCTTCACTGCGGTGCGCGGGCCTCCCACCATCACAGCCTCCCCTGTTGCGGAGCACAGGCTCCAGACGCGCAGGCTCAGCAGTTGTGTAACATTTTTTAAATTAACTTTTAAAAAATGAAAAAAATCCTCAGTCTTTAAAATGTTTCCATGGTCACCCCTTCTTTAAAACTTTTCCTGACCCCTTAATTATTATAATTCCATAATTATGTTTACTTCTGTATTATAACAGTTTCTGTTATGACTCAGAGGTTCATAGACTGACAGCCTGTAAGCTAAATTGACCTTCAATCGTTTTTATGTTTGGCTGGCACAAAGGTTTTCCCATCCCCACAAATTTGATTTGTCACAACTCCCAACTACTCTTTATTATCTTAAACATCAGGCTAATTTTACTCATTTATAATACCAAAATTTTTTTTAGTAGTTTAAACATTTCTACCAAAATCTTGAAATCTTGTGCAACAAATTAAGCAAAATATGTTTTCATAGATAACTTGATTTTAGACTCTGTTCAAATAATCACATTCACTGGTTCACTGGGTCTGAGTAAATGTCCACTTGACTTTTATTACATCATGAAAATAAGTGCTATTTCATGTTTGACTCAGAAATAGCCATTAGTCACCAAATTCCTAACACTGCTCTTTGAGTTTAATAGCAGTTTAGATCAATCACAAAATATATGAAAATGAGGAGATTCAGAGAAATTCTGAATTTATTACTCATTTCTCAGAAACTTCAGGGGCTGTTGGTTTAGGTATTATATCATCTCTTCCAGAGTCTTCCTCTACCCCATAATCTAATCACCTGTATGCTACTTCCAAAGATTCAGATTGGATTCCTGTGCCGCAGGGCCTAGGCATTCATCCATAAATATATATATATATTTATGTTTCCCAGATGATTCTAACGTGCGCCTACATTGGAGAATCACCGATCATCCTTGGTTATGTTTGGGGGAGTGGGAGTTTGCTAAGCTTGCAGATTCCACGATCACACCCTCAGAGATTCTGATTCAGTATTCCTATCGCACACTGTGCTAATTACCGGTTAGCTACTTCATAAAAAGAAGACCTACAGCTCACTCTTGTTCAAGGCTTTATTTCTGAATCACTTGTCCTGACCCACTCATTCCTCCCACCACTTTGCCTCTTCTTAATCCCACAAATGTCCAAATTTATTGCTCATGTTCTTTTCCATCCCCAACTTTCCCATTGGACTTAACTTCTGGCATTTTCTCCTTGGTTCCTCGTTCACCATAGTATGATCTCCCTCAGTGAACCCGCTTTAGCTTCTCTTGGCAAACTGCCCACACACTAGGCCCATTCTTCCCAGAGATTTCTCCTCTTCAGATTCACCTCCCGCATCTTCCATATGCTGGATTTACCCCAGCTTGAGCCTTCCTGTATTGGTTGATTAAAAAGCCACCTTAAAACTTTACGGCTTTAACACAACAAATATGATTCTATGGGATGAGTAAATGTTTCTTCTAGTCTGGACCAGCTGGGCTGGAGTGGGGCTCACTCACATCTTTGAGACCTCAGTTGGGACGGCTGGGACAGCTTGGGGCCTCTCTCCACGTGCTCTCTCATCCTCCAGTAGGTCAGCCTGGGCTTCTTCAAATGGTGGTGGAAGGGCTCTGTAGAATCAACAAGAGAGGGCAAGCCCCAACAAGCAAATCTTTCTTCAAATTGCTGCTTGCACTACATTTGCTGATGTCCCATTGACCAAAGCAAGTCACTGGCCAAACCTAAAGCCAATGTGGGAAGGGGCTATTTAATGGCGTAAGTCACTGGTGCCCATTACTACAAAAGTAGACTATAGCCTTCCCCCTAATTCCAATTATTTATGCTCCTTTCGTGTGCAAATTCTACTGTCTTCCTCTGAACCCCCGCCCCCCCTACCCAAGTCTCATTTAACTATAGTGTTAGGCTCAGAGTCTAGAGTCTTGTGATTTCTATCAAGTTCAAATGAGAATGAGGCAGTTCCCTGGCTGTGACTTTTTTGGATCCAGAAACCTGTAAATGAAAGAGACAAGTTATATGCTGTGCACACACTCAACAAGCAGTGCAAGCCAGAGACAGGACAATTGCAGTAAATGTTTCCATTCAAAAAGGGAATTAAAGGAAAACACATAGACACACTGACTCCTAAGAATTCTGGAACCGTGCCAGGCACATGTTGCCAAGTTTCCCTGTTCTGATAGCAGGACCCAGATCTGCTCCCCGGGAGTAGTTTCCCAATCCATTGTTCTCCATTGCTCTTGGCACCTCTGTCCAGCTCTTGGCTTTACCTTCTGAGACAACCTTCCTTTTCCAGAAGAAGCAGCCTGTGTTGGCCCCTGAGTAGCTTTCTGAGCCTACCTCTTACTCAAAAAAAGGAAGTTGGGGGCTCAAAGGCCATTTTGCAATTTGTGAAATCTCAGACCCTTTTACTCCAAGCTGGCTATGGTTTTGTTGTTTGTTTGTTTTTAATTAAGACTTTATTAAAGCAGTTTTCAGTTCATGGCAAAATTGAGGGGGAAGTGCAGAGATTTCCCATATATCCCTGCCCTCACACATGCATAGCCCCCCATCATCAACATTTCCCCCACAGATGGTACATTTGTTACAATCACTGAACCTACATTAACACATCTTCATCACCCAGAGTCCACAGTTACATAGGGTTCATTCATGGGTTTGGACAAATGTATAATGATACATATCCTTCACTATGGCATCATACAGAGTATTTTCAGTGCTCTAAAAATCCTCTGTGCTCTGCCTGTTCATCCCCAACAAGCCCTGGCAACCACTGATCTTTTTACTGTCTCCATAGTTTTGCCTTTTCCAGAATGTTACTATGGTTTTTGTTTTTGTTTTTTTGTTTTAGTACAACTCTCTTTAAAATGTCATAGGTGTATTATTGTAACTTATGTCCACTACATGTTCCAAGCCACATCGATAATTCTTTCTGAGACTGGAATCTCTCTACTTTGAGCATGTTTGGCTGCTATGGAACAATACCCTAAGATTCTTAGAAGATGTTCCACCTGAGATATTCCACTGGAAACCACCTTGTAAAACCCCAAACTCCAAATTAATGAACAAGTAAGTTTCAAAAAAAGAACGGGAAGGAATCGTTTCTGCAAGAACAGGAAGGGTAACAACACAGAGAGAGACTGGGAATTTGCACCGAATCCCATCTGGGATACTCCGTTCTCACTGGATGTTGTGTGCGTGGGTTCAACTTGATTGAAGGCACAAGACTGGGCAAGCAGCCATAATTTGACAGGTGCTGTCCCAAGGTATATTCAGTTTCCTGAAGTATTTTTTTTTAATTTAACATTATTTTACATGTATGTTTGCAAGTTATTTTATGGTGTTTGTCATATGTTGTTTTAAATGGTTGTCCATCAGATTAATATGTCATCATTTACCAGTCCCCTGTAGTACCTTATTTAGGCAGTTTTGGTTTTCTGCTATTAAGATAACTCTGCTATCGTCATCTCTATAAAGTTTTACTTTTGAGTTCATTGATTGATACATTTTCCAATCTTTTAAGAATTGGATCACTGGTTAATAGTATAGAAACATACTTGAGGCAAGTGAGCTAAGTGTCCAGTGTTTTCTAGAAGGGTTGTAGCAATTTATA
Source organism: Phocoena phocoena (assembly GCF_963924675.1). Lineage (NCBI taxonomy): Eukaryota > Metazoa > Chordata > Mammalia > Artiodactyla > Phocoenidae > Phocoena > Phocoena phocoena. The sequence continues at coordinate 32,151,451 of NC_089221.1, read as the reverse complement.
ACACTGTCATCAGCCTACCTATTTCCCTGAAGGCTTATCATCATTGAATTTTATCATTTTTCTTTTTTAGAATTTAGCAGACAAAATGGCCTCTCCAGGTTTTAATTTCCATTTCTGTAACTTCTAATTAGAGCAATAATTCTTCCTTCTGTTAAAACTACCCAGAGTCGTTTTTCTTGTGTGGAGTCTGCGCCAGTTGTAGAGTGTAAAATTAACATCACGTTCAGCTTCAAATGATAAAAACAAGAAAATTCAAAGGACAAAAAATTTCACGGTGTTTTTTTTCTTTCTCACATAAAAGAAGTCTGGGGACGGTCCAGTGCTGCCGGGCACTCCAAGTTGTCGGGGACCCCGGCTTGGTCAATGTTATTGCTCGGTAACCCTTACAACAGCATCTGCATTCCAGTTGGCGGGAAGGAGATGAGGGGATGTGGGCCAGGGTGGGATAAGCCACTTCCCTTTAAGGACATTTTCCAGAAGGTGCACAACACTTCTGTTTGTACCTCCTTGGTCAGCACTAAGTTTTATTTCCAGAAAAAAAGGGAGGACGGACACTGCGTTGACTAGCAGTCTCTGCCACACACAGCCAATCTCCATCTCCCATGAGGGCTGAGAAAGTAGCAACGGTGGGCGGAAGTGATGGTGCTGTTCAATGGGGAATAAGGGAGCAAAGGCGCCAAGACTCAGGCTGGCACAGAGAGAAGAGTGTGTAGAAAATCTCACCCAGGGGAATCAGGTTCTCTCTGATCCTGAACTCTTTCTGGTGTTTAACCCTTAGCCCTCTCGTATAGACCTTTCACCTCCTCCCGCAGATTCTCAACATTTTTCAAGACCCAGCTCAGATCTGAACTCCTTCTGCAGCCTTTCCTTCCCAGCCCAAGAGCTTACTACTTATTTGAACCTAGGCACCAAGATAGGTCTTGTTATCATTTCTCCATGTGTAGTTGACCCAAAGAAATTACAAATTTATGGAAAGCAGGCATAGTACCTTACATTTTTCAGTGGACATGACCCTTCCATGTTCTCTTATCTCAATTTAGGAATCCCTGCCTACTTGCAAACATCCTGTTTTGGGGAATCCAAGGTTGAAAAATCCAGTGAATGTAATTTGCTCAAGAAGACATCAAGTATTAATTTACACCATCAGTTCTAGTCAGTAAACAAAAGATATGGCAACAGGATAAGAACATTTGGGACTTAGTAATATGATGTTTTTGTTCTGCTATTTTGTTTTGAATTCCACAGCTCTGCTTTAGAGATAACTCAGAGATGTCAAAGAACTTACTTCTGAAAATTGTTACATGTGGCTTGAAACTGTATATCGGGGATACATTAAGTGTATGGCAAATTGGAGGATGCTGCCTGATAAGATGTAACACTCTGTTTCATAAAAAAGGAACATTTGCCCATTTATTCACAAATATGTAATATGTATCAAGTGCTACCGACCAGGTGGGATGGTGTGGGGTCAGATACTCTGGGGAATTCAAGGTGAATCAGACGGGGATGTGGCTGTCAAGCTTTAGCCTTGTAGGTGAGAAACACACACATAAATGTTAATAAGTTACCTTTTAACTGTCTCTTTAACTGTTGGAGAGTGGAAGAAACCCAATTAGCAGAAAGAGAACCTTGCTATGGACTGATCAAGCACAAGCAGGAAACCTAAGAGTGGCTCAAAGCAGCCCTTGACTTAAAAGTACATGGGGAGTGGGGTTGGGATGAATGTCAAGGTCAAGAGGACAGTATGAATCCAAGTAGGATGGCAGGCATCCTCAGGGTAGCGGGTGGAATTTGCGTGGGCACGCGCAGGGCTGAAATGTGGACCTTTCCAACTGTCTGTTGTTAGGTGGTGCCTGCTATGTTGATTATTATGTATTTTGCCTCTTACCCCGGGTATACCCTGGCTATAGGAAAAGAAGATGTGAAAGGCCGGAGAGAGCCAGGTTGTTGAGGGCACCGAATGTCAGGCTAGGAAGCTGAGAGCCAGTGGGGCGCCATGGACAAGTGTGGTCTTAGAAGCAGGTAAAAGAAATACCCAAGTTCACATTTCTTCTTTGTCAGATATTTACTGTGTGAATTTGGCCAACTAATTTCTCGTGTGTAAAATGAGGATAAGGCTACTGATACTGACATCTCACTCAATACATACAAATGTCTTGTTGCCCCACAGAAGTTGTTAAACATATGGTTCAGTATGGCCAATGGCCTTGCTAAGCGGTCTACAGACTACCACTTGCTAAAATTAGAAATGAATGAATCCTTTTATAGATAGAAAATTCTTCAACAGATCACTCATTCAGATCTAATGGCACTGCTTCCAGAAACTTCTTGATACTTCTTGAGCTGTCAGGCTGAGGATTGAAGAAGGAGGAACCCCTGGATTTCTGAGTAAAGGACACCCAGGGGATCCAAGTGCTTGGGTATTCCTCTTCTCTGCTCCCTCAGCAAGGGAGGCCCCTCAGCCTAGAAATACGTGCCCAGGAGGGAGCTGGGGCAGGGGAGGGAGGAAGCAGCGTGGAGATGTGATGGGAGGAGTTCGGGAGAGAAAGTGAGAGGATGCCAAGGAAACCTGGTTTTACTGAGTGGCATCCCCCTTCCAACGCCACCTCCTCCAGAAGCTAGGCTCTGGAGAGCCTTTTGAGCTAGGGACCCAGGGGTATCTCTGCCCAGCAAACAGGTGATATTCGGGAGAAATTTCTGGTTGGCACCTCTGGCATTTGCAGCTTATAGTGCCTAGAAACTCTGAGAGGCTGAAGAGGCCCCAGGAGATGGGAAAGAACTCAGAAAGAACGCAGGAGGTATGAAGATAGGAGTGTCCTCACCTACTTCATCAACCAGGGCAAGGCCTTTAGCAATGGCCTCCCTTTGGATTGCAAATGGTATATCTGGACCATCTCAAGTCATCAGCCTGCACGTCTTACCGTGCAACAATCAGAAAACAAGATCTGAGGTCCTTGGGAATGAGAACTGAGCCTGGAGATTGAGGATGGGGAGAGACGAAGAAAAAGAAGGAGAAATGAGCGACTGGAACTCAGAGGAAGATGGCTCTGGCTGGCCTGTTGAAATGGGGAGCTTGAGATCTTTGGCTTGAAGGAAATAGACATTGGGGTGGGTGCAGCCAAGGGACAGATGATGGACAGAGGGCACCCAGAACAACCCACCATTGGGGCATACAAAGTCCCATCAAAGAGTACACAGACATGGGTAATTTCAAGAGAATTTTCAGCTCCCTGTTTCCCTACATGTTATTTCCCAAAATGATCCCCCTGAGGGCAGATCCTAGGTATCCTGCTAGTTCTCATTCCCCACCTCACCTTTGACCATGGCCCTGCGGTACTTTTCAAAAGTAAGTTCTACCTGTCATGCAGGTAGCATCTTACTATGGTGCACTGCCTCGCAGAGAAAAATCCTCCAGGGCACCAAATAAAGGGTCAACGTGGTGCCAAATAAAGGCTCTGGGACTCAAGTACATACTTTGCATTGATTTCAAGTAGGAGGAGGTGAAAGATTGAGATTAGAGTTTCAAATTAAAGTAAGTTATGTGGGTTATCTTCTTAAATATTTACTCAAACTCATGGGGGAGCAAGTTCCTTTAGCTTTGCCTGAAGATTATTGAGTGTTATAAATCTGTATTTATTTTTTAATTTGGGTACAATTTTTCTGTTTGCTTCAACTTTTCTACACCTTTAGTGACCCAAAAGCTTCTCTTCTTTTTGCTGGTAATTTCCACAAAATATTGTCTTATTCTAGCAATGAGCAAAATTCATCTGTGATACATAAATTGATCTTTAAAAAAGGCTAGTTTCCTTTTGTGTGTTTAATGATTATTTAAAAATTTTATATTATAATTATTTATTTCACTCAATTATATACCAATATAAATTGTAATGATAAATCAACCTAGAATATTGATTAACATGTAGAGTCCTATGGTGACAGGGAATTTTAACTTTTCCAATGTTTTTTTTTGAATTTTATTTATTTTTTTATACAGCAGGTTCTTATTAGTTACACATTTTATACATATTAATGTATACATGTCAATCCCAATCTCCCAATTCAGCCCACCACCACACACCACCCCCACCACTTTACCCCCTTGGTGTCCATAGTTTATTGTCTACATCTGTGTCTCAATTTCTGCCCTGCAAACCAGTTCATCTGTACCATTTTTCTAGGTTCCACATATATGCGTTAATATATGATACTTGTTTTTCTCTTTCTGACTTACTTCTCTCTGTGTGGCAGTCTCCAGATCCATCCACATCTCTGCAAATGACCCAATTTCATTCCTTTTTATGGCCGAGTAATATTCCATTGTATATATGTACCACATCTTCTTCATTCATTCATCTGTCGATGGGTATTTAGGTTGCTTCCATGACCTGGCTATTGTAAATAGTGCTGCAGTGAACATTGGGGTGCACGTGTCTTTTTGAATTATGGTTTTCTCTGGGTATATGCCCAGTAGTGGGATTGCTGGATCATATGATAATTCTATTTTTAGTTTTTTAAGGAACCTCCATACTGTTCTGCATGGTGGCTGTACCAATTTACATTCCTACCAACAGTGCAAGAGGGTTCCCTTTTCTCCATACCCTCTCCAGCATTTGTTGTTTGTAGATATTCTGATGATGGCCATTCTAACTGGACTGAGGTGATACCTCATTGTAGTTTTTGTTTGCATTTCTCTAATAATTAGTGATGTTGAGCAGCTTTTCATATGCTTCTTGGCCATCTGTATGTCTTCTTTGGAGAAATGTCTATTTAGGTCTTCTGCCCATTTTTGGATTGGGTTGTATGTTTTTTTAATATTGAGCTGCATGAGCAGTTTATATATTTTGGAGATTAATCCTTTGTCTGTTGATTACTTTGCAAATATTTTCTCCTATTCTGAGGATTGTCTTTTTGTCTTGTTTGTAGTTTCCTTTGCTTTGCAAATGCTTTTAAGTGTCACTAGGTCCCATTTGTTTTTTCTTTTTTTTATTTCCATTACTCTAGGAGGTGGAACAAAAACGATCTTGCTGTGATTTATGTCAAAGAGTGTTTTTCCTATGTTTTCCTCTAAGAGTTTTATAGTGTCCGGTCTTACATTTAGGTCTGTAATCCATTCTGAGTTTATTTTTGTGTATGGTGTTAGGGAGTGTTCTAATTTCATTCTTTTACATGTAGCTGTCCAGTTTTCCCAGCACCACTTACTAAAGAGACTGTCTTTTCTCCATTGTATATACCTGTCTCCTTTGTCATAGATTAGTTGGTCCTAGGTGTGTGGGTTTATCTCTGGGCTTTCTATCCTGTTCCATTCATCTATATTTCTGTTTTTGTACCAGTCCCATACTCTCTTAATTTCTGTAGCTTTGTAGTATAGTCTAAAGTCAGGGAGTCTGATTCCTCCAGCTCTGTTTTTTTTCCCTCAGGACTGCTTTGACTATTCGGGGTCTTTTGTGTCTCCATACAAATTTTAAGATTATTTGTTCTAGTTCTGTGAAAAATGCCATTTCTAGTTTGATAGGGATGGCATGGAATCTGTAGATTGCTTTGGGTACTATAGTTATTTTCACAATGTTGATTCTTCCAATCCAAGAACATAGTATATCTCTCCATCTGTTGGTATAATATTTAACTTCCTTCATCAGTGTCTTATACTTTTCTGCATACAGGTCTTTTGTCTCCTTAGGTAGGTTTATTCCTAGGAATTTTATTCTTTCTTTTCCAATGGTAAATGGGAGTGTTTCCTTAATTTCTCTTTCATATTTTTCATCATTAGTGTATAGGAATGCAAGAGATTTCTGTGCATTAATACTGTACCCTGCAACGTTACAAAATTCATTCATTAGCTCTAGTAGTTTTCTGGTGGCATCTTTAGGATCCTCTATGTATACTATCATGTAATCTGCAAACAGTGACAGTTTTCCTTCTTCTTTACAATTTACATTCCTTTTATTTCTTTTTCTTCTCTGATTGCTGTGGCTAGGACTTCCAAAACTATGTTGAATAACAATGGTGAGAGTGGACATCCTTGTCTTGTTCCTGATCTTAGAGGAAATGCTTTCATTTTTTCACCATTGAGAATGATGTTTGCTGTGGGTTTGTCATATATGGCTTTTATTATGTTGAGGTCGGTTCCCTCTATGCCAACTTTCTGGAGAGTTTTTATCATAAATGAATGTTGAATTTTGTCAAAAGCTTTTTCTGCATCTATTGAGATGATCATATGGTTTTTATTCTGCAGTTTGTTAATATGGTATAGCACGTTGATTGAATTGTGTATATTGATGATGCCTTGCATCACAGGGATAAATCCCACTTGATCATGGTGTATGATCCTTATAACGTGTTGTTGGATTCTGTTTGCTAGTATTTTGTTGAGGATTTTTGCACCTATATTCATCAGTGATATTGGTCTGTAATTTTCTTTTTTTGCAGTATCTTTGGTTTTGGTATCAGGGTGATGGTGGCCTCATAGAATGAGTTTGGGAGTGTTCCTTCCTCTGCAATTTTTTGGAAGAGTTTGAGAAGGATGGGTGTTAGCTCTTCTCTAAATGTTTGATAGAATTCACCTGTGAAGCCATCTGGTCCTGGACTTTTGTTTGTTGGAAAATTTTAAATCACAGTTTCAATTTCATTACTTGTGATTGGTCTGTTCATATTTTCTATTTCTTCCTGGTTCAGTCTTGGAAGGTTATACCTTCTAAGAATTTGTCCATTTCTTCCAGGTGGTCCATTTTATTGGCATAGAGTTGCTTGTAGTAGTCTCTTAGGATGCTTTGTATTTCTGCGGTGTGCATTGTAACTTCTCCTTTTTCATTTCTAATTCCATTGATTTGAGTCCTCTCCCTCTTTTTCTTGATGAGTCTGGCTAATGGTTTATCAATTTTGTTTATCTTCTCAAAGAACCAGCTTTTAGTTTTATTGATCTCTGCTATTGTTTTCTTTATTTCTATTTCAATTAATTCTGCTCTGTTCTTTATGATTTCTTTCCTTCTACTAACTTTGGGTTCTGTTTGTTTTTCTTTGCCTAGTTCCTTTAGGTGTAAGGTTAGATTGTTTATTTGAGATTTTTCTTCTGTCTTGAGGTAGGCTTGTATAGCTATAAACTTCCCTCTTAGAACTGCTTTTGCTGCATCCCATAGGTTTTGGATTGTCGTGTTTTAATTGTCATTTGTCTCTAGGTATTTTTTTAATTTCCTCTTTGATTTCATCAGTGATCTCTTGGTTATTTAGTAACATATTGTTTAGCTTCCATGTGTTTGTGGTTTTTATGGTTTTTTCCCTGTAATTGATTTGTAATCTCATAGCATTGTGGTCCAAAAAGATGCTTGATATGATTTCAATTTCTTAAATTTACTGAGGTTTGATTTGTGACCCAAGATGTGATCTGTCCTGGAGAATGTTCCATGTGCACTTGAGAAGAAAGTGTAGTCTGCTGTTTTTGGATGGAATGTCCTATAAATATCAGTAAATCTATCTGGTCTATTGTGTCATTTAAAGCTTGTGTTTCCTTATTAATTTTCTGTTTGGATGATCTGTCCATTGGTGTAAGTGAGGTGTTAACATCCCCCACTATTATTGTGTTACTGTTGATTTCCTCTTTTAGAGCTGTTATCAGTTGCCTTATGTATTGAGGTGCTCCTATGTTGGGTGCATGTATTCTTAAAATTGTTATATCTTCTTCTTGAATTGATCCCTTGATAATTATGTAGTATTCTTCCTTGTCTCTTGTAACATTCTTTATTTGAAAGTCTATCTTATCTGATATGATTATTGCTATTCCAGCTTTCTTTTGATTTCCATTTGCATGGAATATCTTTTTCCATTCCGTCACTTTCAGTCTGTATGTGTCCCTAGGTCTGAAGTGGGTCTATTGTAGGCAGCACATATATGGGTATTGTTTTTGTATCCATTCAGGGACCCTGTGTCTTTTGGTTGGAGCATTTAACCCATTTATGTTTAAGGTAATTATTGATATGTATATTCCTGTTACCATTTTCTTAACTGTTATGGGTTTGTTTTTGTAGGTCATTTCCTTCTCTTGTGTTTCCCACTTAGCAAAATTCCTCTAGCATTTGTTGTCAAGCTGGTTTGGTGGTGCTGAGTTCTCTTAGCTTTTGCTTGTCTGGAAAGCTTTTGATTTCTCCGTCAGATCCAAATGAGATCCTTGCCAGGTACAGTAATCTTGGTTGTAGGTTCTTTCCTTTCATCAATTTACGTATATCATGCTACTCCATTCTGGCTTGTAGAGTTTCTGATGAGAAATCAGCTGTTAACCATATGGGAGTTCCCTTGTATGTTATTTGTCGTTTTCCCCTTGTTGCTTTCAGTAGTTTTTCTTTGTCTTTAATTTTTGTCAGTTTCTTTACTATGTGTCTCTGCTTTTTTCTCCTTAGATTTATCCTGCCTGGGACTCTCTGGGCTTCCTGGCCTTGGGTGGCTATTTCCTTTCCCACGTTAGGGAAGTTTTTGACTATAATCTCTTCAAATACTTTCTCTGGTCCTTTCTCTCTCTCTTCTCCTTCTGGGACCCCTATTATGCAAAGGTTGTTATGTTTAATGTTGTCCCAGAAGTCCCTTAGTCTGTCTTCATTTCTTTTCCTTCTTTTTTCTTTATTCTGTTCCATGGCAGTGAATTCCACCATTCTGTCTTCCAGGTCCCTTATCCGTTCTTCTGCCTCAGTTATTCTGCTGCTGATTCCTTCTAGTGTATTTTTCATTTCAGTTATTGTATTGTTCATCTCTGTTTACTCTTTAATTCTTCTAGGTGGTTGTTCTTTAATTCTTCTAGGTCTTTGTTAAACATTTCTTGCATCTTTTCGTTCTTTGCCTCCATTCTTTTTCTGAGGTTCTGGATCATCTTCACTATCATTATTCTGAATTTTTTTCTGGAAGGTTTCCTATCTCCACTTCATTTAGTTGTTTTCCTGGGGTTTTATTTTGTTTCTTCATCTGGTACATAGCCCTCTGCCTCTTCATCTTGTCTATCTTTCTGGGAATGTGGTTTTTGTTCCACAGGCCCCAGGATTGTAGTTCTTCTTGCTTCTGCTGTCAGCCCTCTGGTGGATGAGGCTATCTAAGAGGCTTGTGCAAGTTTCCTGATTGGAGGGACTGGTGGTGAGTAGAGCTGGGTGTTGCTCTGGTGGGCAGAACTCAGTAAAACTTTAATCCACTTGTCTGCTAACGGGTGTGGCTGGGTTCCCTCCCTGTTTGTTGTTTGGCCTGAGGCGCTCCAACACTGGAGCCTACCCGGCTCTTTGGTGGGGCTAATGGCGGACTCTGGGACAGCTTATGCCAAGGAGAAGCTCCCAGAACTTCTGCTGCCAGTGTGTCCATCCCCATGGTGAGCCACAGCCGCTCCCACCTCCACAGGAGTCCCTCCAAAACTAGCATGTATGTCTGGTTCAGTCTCCTATGGGGTCACTGCTCCTTCCCCTGGTTCCCGATGCACAGAGTACTTTGTGTGTGCCCTCCAGAGTGGAATCTGTTTCCCCCAGTTCTGTTGAAGTCCTGTGATCAAATCCCACTAGCCTTCAAAGTCTGATTCTCTAGGAATTCCTCCTCCCATTGCTGGACCCCCAAGTTGGGAAGCCTGATGTGGGGCTCAGAACCTACACTCCAGTGGGTGGATTTCTGTGGTATAAGTGGTCTCCAGTTTGTGAGTCACCCACCCAGCAGTTATGGGAATTTATTTTATTGTGCTTGTGCCTTTCCTACCATCTCATTGTGGCTTCTCCTTTTTCTTTGGATGTGGGGCATCTTTCTTGGTGAGTTCCACTGTCTTCCTGTTGATGATTGTTCAGCAGTTAGTTGTGATTCCCGTGCTCTCGCAAGAGGGAGTGAGCGAATGTCCTTCTACTCTGCCATCTTCAGGACTGCAGCCAACTTTTTCAATTTTAAAGTAGTAATAATCATAATATATATTCAATCTAGAAAAATTTAATATGTAAAACTTTAACTTATGTGCATATTTATTGCCAAGAATGATGATATGGTGATCAATAGCGTATTTCTAAGCTTAAAAGTATATTTTACTAAAAGAAAATTCCGTGGGTAACATAGATGGAAATATGAGTGCAAGGAGGAACAATAAATGATGGATAATTTCTTGCTATTAAAAAAGAGCTTGTTCATGTGTTTTTCAAATAGATGAAGGTAGGTATTTCATACATTTGAGTGATTTAACAGTTCTAAAAGTCAGTGTACCAGAAGTTATGTATTTCTCAATTATTTAAACTTGCAATAAAAATTTTATGTTAACTTAAAAATGTGTGAAGATATATAATTTTTTGAAGAATATTAAGATTTTTCAGAACAAAATATTTTCCCAAAGATTTATTTGTAAGATCTCTGCCCTAAGATGTGGGAGACGAATGCAGAAAGGGAAGGGGGTAGCAGAGGATGTGCCAACCCATGCTACCATTTTGTCTGGATGTGTGGTTGTGCCCCATGTCATTTCTGAGCTGTCACCGCTTTGCTGTCAGGATGTCTTGTCTGGCTTTCTGAGAGGATATGAAGCAGACGGACTTGAGCTGGAATACTTCATTCTCCAGAGTGCTTGCTCAGATGTGAACAGGCGTGACAATGGACTCCGCTTGTGGATCATGACTGTAAGTGTGCCCTGCAGTCACCCTGTAGTGCTCACAATCCTACAAGAGAATGGGAGTGGGATATGGGAGTGGGGGAGCTAATTAGACTCCCTGGGTTGCGAACGTCTTGGTGAAGCTGCCATGTTTTTGTGTGTGTGTGTGTTGGTTTCTGCTTTATAACAAAGTGAATCAGCTATACTTGTACATATATCCCCATATCTCATCCCTCTTGCGTCTCCCTCATAAACTCCCAATCCCAACCCTCTAGGTGATAAGAAAGCACGGAGTTGACCTCCCTGTGCTATGTGGCTACTTCCCACTAGCCATCTATTTTACATTTGGTAGTGTATATATGTCCATGCCACTCTCTCACTTTGTCCCAGCTTACCCTTCCCCCTTCCTGTATCCTCAAGTCCATTCTCTACATCTGCGTCTTTATCCTGTCCTGCCCCTAGGTTCTTCAGAACCTTTTTTTATTTTAGATTCCATATATATGTGTTAGCATATGGTATTTGTTTTTCTCTTTCTGACTTACTTCACTCTGTATGACAGACTCTATGTCCATCCACTTCACTACAAATAACTCAATTTCATTTTTTTATGGCTGAGTAATATTCCACTGTGTATATGTGCCACATCTTCTTTATCCATTCATCTGTCGATGGACACTTAGGTTGCTTCCATATCCTGGCTATTGTAAATAGTGCTGCCATGAACACTGTGGTACATGACTCTTTTAGAATTATGGTTTTCTCAGGGTATATGCCCAGTAGTGGTTGGAAGAAGGTACACTGGGTTCTCTGAGCTAAGGAAAAGCCAGTCCCTTTAGAAGTCAGTTTCCCAGCGGCTCCAGAAGTTCGTTTCTTTGGGACGCCCAGTTGTCACAAGGACAGGCTGTGTCCAGGAGTGTTGACCCCGGGCCTGGCCTGGCAGGAACAGGGCAGGTGGGAGGGATGATCTGAGGCCAGCTGGGATGCCCTGCTGGCAACAACAAACAAGACATATGGAAACAAAGGGGGTTCTCAGGCAATCACAGCCATGGGGTCCTGACAGCTCTGAAGGCCACAGAGAAAGCAGGAGGGTGTGAAGTGGCATCTCCAGTTTTCACTTAAAATAGTAACTTTTCCAGTCTGCCCTTTCCTCAATGAAACCAAAAGTCACCTTTATGATGGGAGGGTCTCACTGCACCATGGCCTTTAGATCAATGGTCCTCAGGGTGGGATGTGAGGTCCATGAGGTCAAAACTATTCCCATAATGATATTAAGGTTCTGTTTTAATATTCATTCTCTCATTAGTGTATAGTGAAGGAAAATGTTTTCCTCAGCCTTCTTAGGGTCCCTGGCTTGGTCTAAAAAGTAAACTGACAAAAACAGATTAGCAGGAGAAAAGCATACCCAGTCTCTTGAATTTTTACATGTACATGGGAGCCTTCACAAGGGACTAAAGTCCTGAAGAAGCGCCCAGAGCAGGAGGCTTTTATACCTTTCAGACAAAGAAACAATAAATTGGTGACAAATTGACAAGGCAAAGAAGTTTGGGCTAGACATAGGAATGGTAAAAAAAAAAGTGACCAGAAAGATAAGGGTTAGTTTAATAAGGTTTATTTGCAGATTCCTCTAGTGCCATCACTGGGCTGAGAAGAGTCTATATCCAGTAAAAGAAGAAATTATTTCCTGCCTTTAGGCAGATAGGGGGGAGTTTTTTCTATGTTTACTGCTTCTTAATTGCTTTCAGCTCAAGATATGTCAAAGAGGCATATTTTAGAGTGACACACTCTGGTTTCTTTCAAGTGTACCCTGGAATTTTCCAGAGGCTCCATGACATCCGATGACATCTTTGCTCTGATGGCAAATAGAATGTGTGCTTCTGTGTTCTTATGTTTTAAAGGCTCCTCAGTTTTAATTTCTATTACAGTAAATATCAGTAGATATAATCCAGTAGGCATAACAGAAGCTTTGGCGTTTCCAATAATTTCTAAGAGTGCTAAGAAGTCCTGAGGCCAAAAGACTTGCCGTCTTAGAGCTTGTATTTCAGCACTTGTTTTGTAGATTTGGAGAACGAGGTCCCAAAGAGGGGAGATCATTTGCTTAAGATCACACAGAGCTTGAGGCAGAGTCGGGCAGAAAATTCTGTATGCACCACGGTGCCCAGGTCACTTTGCTGCTCAACTACTCGCCAGAGCAGTGATTCTCATATAATCCCTTACTTCCCTCCGAGTACATGGGGCAGGGCCTTATGTGCGCCTTTTGCCTCCGGCCTCCCCCCACCGCCCCCGGGGCAAGAGGGGGTCTTTCAGTGTAAGAGGATGCAACAGAACAATGCTACAGGAGGCCACTCACAGTAACAAGACTGGAAAAGTAAAGTTTATCACTGGTCCTTTCGGAAGGATGTTAGGTTTCCCTGGATGGAGCCGGGAGCAGGTCGGTCCAGGACGGAGCAGGTACGATGAAGCAGCAGAGCAAGGAGGATGGGTTTGCAGCAGACTCACTTTGGACTGAAAGGGGACCAGATGGAAACAGTCAAGGTCTATTTTGTTTCATATCTTGGATCCTAACCTTGTGATCCCAGCCTATTGTGACTACGTTTATCTTCTTTCTGTTAATGTACCGCTCTCAAGGCCCTTTCAGACCTTGTGGAGCATGGCAGTTAGAGCCTTAGAAGTATCTAGTGTATTTGCCCATTCATTCAGCGGTGTTTGTTGAGTACCTGCCATGTGTCTCACACAGGTATGGGCTCTGGGGGTACAGCAGTGGCAAGACGCACACAGGCTCTTCTCTCATGGAGAGCACCTTCTAGCAGGATGGTCCAGCTCCTCCTTTCCAGATGCCAGAGGCTCAGAAAGGTGAAGTGACTTGCTAAAGTCACAGAGCCAGGTGAGGAAAGAATTTGCTGGGAATCTACCCTGTGCCTCGTCCTCTGGGGAATACAGCAGAAACAGGTGATCTAGTCTACACCAAAGACGAGCTTGTTAGAGAGCTGAGACATATGCCCAAGTAGTATTGTAAGGATTTAGAAGGCAAAGGCTAGGTGAGTATAAAGTAATTGTTTAATTGCTTTAATTACTGGAGGGGAGTTTCTGTGAAAAAAAGAATCATTCAGGGGGTTATGTTTTTGTGTTTGTTATTTCTTTAAGATTTAATTTATCAAGCTACACATTTAAAACTCAAGTTCATTTCTCAAATCTGCTTATAAATAGATTAGGATTTGTAAATCTGGCAAATTTGAAAAATCACTTTTGAAGGCCTTAGATTAAATGTATCACTTACAAATTCAGTTGAACTACTTTAAACACGTTAAAAATGCATGTATGAATTTGGTACATTTGATTTCCCTTTTAAGTTACTCAACTGCCTACTTTGACAAAGCATGCTGAGTACCCAAATAACCTCTGAAAGAATTAACAAGTCACAACCTTATATGTGTGATGAGGCTTAAGTTTTCCTGGCTGTTTCAATACTATATAAAACAATGAGATTTCTACTTAAAATCAGAAGTCTAAATTAGTTACGCAGTTAAGATTTTAAATTGAGATTTCAACACTGACCTATTTATAACTCAAATAGGCCAAATTATCCTAAATGTTCACATATCTAAAATACCAAATATGTACAGATTCCTAACACAAACTATGAATACTGTTGTTTGATACTTTTTAATATTCTTATAGCAATCTTAACTTTTTCTGAAATAAAACAAATTAGGGAATAATTTAGATCATCCTGCCGTATTCTGGGAGTTCCCTTCCTATAGAATTTTTAGGGTTGCTTTCTCAGTTTGCTGGAGGTTGCACAGTAATCAGTGATTTTGGCCCAGATACCTACTAGACCCTTATCTGTTGTCCTGATGTCAGGAACACTCAAAGTGGTGTCCCCAGGCATGGCTTTTACATTCAAGTTAGATAATAACTAATTCTGCTGCTACTCAAGGAAAATTGTAACTTCCACTCAAACATGTCATTTGAATGGATTTTGTTTTGGGGGGCGTCTTAAAAAAGTATTTTAAAGTATTAAAAAGTATATGTAAAAAGTATTTTGTGTCAAACATAAAACACCCTGAAATTGAGAGAATCCTGCAGTGTTTTATCTCTTCTATTTTTAGAACCTCACAATTCTTAGGAATATGAAGAAGCTGATGTGTATTCTACTGGGGACAGTGAATCATTTCCACATGTGACATATGAACAGTCCTCCTTCTACTTTAAAATCACATTTTAGGAGGAGGCCCTGGACTTCAAGGTGTTTAGAGTTGTGCCTTCTTTTCTCCAACTCTATCATGAGCCTCTAAAGGGGTTAGATTTTGTCAAATATACCTCTTGAAATCCCTCCCTGCACTTAGCACAGGATGAGATTAACAAATGTTAAATTAAATAAGAAATGTGATGAAAAGGTAGAGTCAAGTGGAAAACTGATGTAGATGTAAATCTGATTGAGTGGAAACATAGAGTAAAGGTTAGTTTCTGAAGAAGTTTAGCAACAAAGGGTATGAATGGATGGAAAGGTAAGGTGTAAGGAAAAGTACTGTAGCTTGATGGAAATAAGTGAGTTTCAAGAAGTGCAATAATAACAAACAAATTTTATTGAGTCCTTACTATGTTCCAGGCTCTATCTTAAGTGTTTTCTGTGTATTAACTAACTCATTTCATCCTCCCAATATCCCTGTGAGGTTTTTATCACAATTGTTGCCATTTTCCAGAATAAGGAAATGGAGGCACAGGGAGGTGAAGTCATTTACCATTATACTCAATGTGTGACCATTTACTTTAAGATATTTCAGGATAAAATTCAGTAAGATGTTTGTATGTGTAATTTAACCTTAGCCTCAGGGTAAGTAGTTAGCAGTTGACTTCCGCTAATCAGGAATTCATGCTCCAGAGGTAGTCGTGTCCCCAAAACCCCGTCCCAATCTTTGTCGTGCTGTCCGAGTATTGTTCCATCTAACTTGAAGTGACTCTTTTTAAAATTGAAGTATAGTTGAATTACAATGTTTTGTTTCTGGTGTATAGCAGAGTGATTCAGATATGTGTGTGTGTGTGTGTGTGTGTGTGTGTGTGTGTGTGTGTATAATTCTTTTTCATATTCTTTTCCATTATGGCTTATTATAAGATATTGAGCATAGTTCCCTGTGCTATACAATAGGTCCTTATTTTTTATTTATTTTATATATAGATATAGTGTGTATCTGTTAGTCCCAAACTCCTAATTTATCCCTCCACCCCCTTTCCCCTTTGAAAACCATGAGTTTGTTTTCTATGTCTGTGAGTCTGTTTCTGCTTCATAAATAAGTTTATTTGTATCATATTTTAGATTCCACAGATAAATGATACATATGGTATTTGTCTTCCTCTGTCTGACTTACCTCACGTAGTATGATAATCTCTAGGTCCATCCATGTTGCTGCAAATGGCATTATTTCACTCTTTTTTGTGGTGGAGTAATATTCCATTGTGTATGTGTACCACATCTTTTTTTTTTTCTAATGTTCAAATCTTTTGCCCATTTTAAAAAATATGTATTTATTTGGCTACGCTGGGTCTTTAGCTGTGGTATGCAGGATCTTCATTGCAACATGTGGTATCTTTAGTTGTGGCATGCAAGATATAGTTCCCTGACCAGGAATCGAACCCGGGTCCCCTCCATTGGAAGTGCAGTCTTAACTGCTGGACCACCAGGGAAGTCCCTGTGCCACATCTTCTTTATCCATTCATCTGTCAATGGACATTTAGGTTGCTTCCATGTCTTGGCTATTGTAAATAGTGCTGCAATGAACATTGAGGTTCATGTATCTTTTCGAATTATACTTTTGTCCGGATATATGCCCAGGAGTGGGATTGCTGGGTCATATGGCAATTCTATTTTTAGTTTTTTGAGAAACCTCCATACGGTTCTCCATAGCAGCTATACCGATTTATATTCCCACAGCAGTGTAGGAGGATTCTCTTTTCTCCACACCCTGAAGTGACTCTTTTCCACAAGGTGCTTTTTGGAGTGTTTGAGGATGGAGCAGGGCCAAGTCAAGCTTGCAAAAGCAGATCTGGGGTGACAGTTTTGTGCCTGCTTGCCAATAAATGTTTGCACTTGTTTCAGAATTTGATCTCAGATTGGCCGCCATGGTGACACGCGCCTGTTAGTGAGGTTGTTGGGGACTGCCCTACCTCTGATCTCCAGAGGGTACTGCTGCCAGAAACCCTGACAATTGCTGAACTACCCCATTTCTGGGGGCAACTGCCCCAGGTCACTCAGCTGGTAGTGGGAAGCACGGGTGCTCAGCCCAAGCCTCCAGCTCTCTAATCCACAGGCCACACTGCCACCCTGAACATAAGCGAGTGGGGTATTAACAGAAGGGCCAGGTTTTTAAGCAAAGAGCATAGCTAGAGACAATAGTGTTTAAGAGGTAAGATTCCTTGGAGTCAGGAAGGGAAGACACAGTGGTGTGAAGACAGTGGGTGCCTCTCTGAGTAAGTTCAGAGGCAGAAGAAGGTAAGCAGGTTCTGCCCGGTGGACTGTATTTCCTTGGTGAACTAGGAATCATGGACTTGGGTTGAAAGTAAAGGGGGTGAGGTCCCTGGTGAGGGGACAAAGGCTCTTTTGTTTCTCCCATTTGTGTCCTTATGTGAATCAGGGCTGTCCAGGACAAGGAACAGGAGGGAAGGGAAGCCTAAGGAGACAGAGCGTGGCCCTAGGGTCGAGCCAGGGCATCTGTCCCAACCCCTGGGGCCTAACAAGATGTCAGGGTCATCCAGTGGGATGCCTGGGATACGTGCCCATCCTAATGACCAGTGAGCAGAGGAACAAAGTGCGGCGCGAAGGACCAAGTAGCCAGAGACAGCCGCTCAGCAGGGCTCAGCCAGGCAGGAGGGGAGGGGCAGGCGGCGGGGGGACGATGGGGCACTTTGCTGTCCCTTCCCGAAGTGCGTGGGAGAGTTCAGGATGCTCGTGGTGAATTTTAAGTTGCTTTGAGGACAGTCAGTTCTGGAGAGATGAAATGACTCTGCCTTTTGTTCCTCTGCAAAAGCTTATGAATAATTCAAGGCAATGGTAGGGAAGTGGGCTCGGAGCAGGGACATCCTGGTGGCTTGCCATGGAACTCAGTTTTCAAAGGAAGGGACCCTGTCCGTCTTGTATACTCCTTGGCGTCCCTGGCCCGGATCCCACGCAGCTCCCATGGAGCCATGCTCTTTTTCAGCCTAGGGGATGAATGTCTGCCACGGAGAGGACCTAGAGGAGCTTCGGAACCCAGTGGAGACAAGCAGACGTGAAGAGGCCAGCCAACTCCCTCTCAGGCTTCTGCATTGGACTGAGAGAAAGAGCGGCACTGCCAAGGGAAAAGGGCGAGGCCGGGAGTCCCGTGGACCCACTGGGCCTCACCCTGCCTGCCGGTGGCATGGCTGTGGGCTTCCTTTCCCACCAGCTGGAGACAGTCTCTTTCCTCAGGATGAAACCACTTTGTAAGCGGGCCCTCCCCAAGGACTCACCTTCGATCTAGACTTGCTGGTTCTCATTCAAAGGAATGAGCTGTCGGTCAAGAGCCCTCAAATGCAGCAGATGCCCACCTCCAGCTGGAACTAAATTTATATACTGGCAAATAAGACACCTCAGTCAGAGAGATCATAATCAACTGGACTTTGCCTCCAAATTCAGCTGTCAGTGTATTATTGCTTTATCCTCTAACACTAAGAAAATATCTTTGAGGCACTTTTTTTTTAAGAAATTTTTTTTATTTTTTGCTGTGTTGGGTCTTTGTTTCTGCACGCGGGCTTTCTCCGGTTGCAGCGAGCTAGGGCTACTCTTAGTTGTGGTGCGCGGGCTTTTCATTGTGGTGGCTTCTCTTGTTGCGGAGCACGGGCTCTAGGCAGGTGGGCTTCAGTAGTTGTAGCACGTGGGCTCAGGAGTTGTGTCTCACTGGCTCTAGAGAGCAGGCTCAGTAGTTGTGGTGCACGGGCTTAGTTGCTCTGCGGCATGTGGGATCTTCCCAGAGCAGGGCTCGAACCCGTGACCCCTGCACTGGATTCTTAACTACTGCGCCACCTGGGAAGCCCCTTTGAGGCACTTTAAATGCACAAAACACCACGTTGCTTGTCTTGTAAGAGTAACTGTGCAAAGGTCCTGGAACCAAACTCAACAGAAGGGCTGGATCCTGCCCTCTGAAGGCCTTTCTCTGCTCTGCTCACCGTGTGGAAGACTGTCTTAGGTAGCCACACGTGAAGTTAGAGGAAAGGCTCTCTGTCCAATATAACTGTACTTTATTCAGAGTATAAAGTGTTCATACCGTTTTCAGTATACAGAACTTACAGCAAGTCACCTTAGAAAAGTATGTTATAGCAACTCCGTCGTAAACTAATTTGAGAGATATTGGCAGCCACATCAAGGTTTTGTGTGGGACACGGGAGGTGATGTTGATCTCAAACAACCTGTCATTCATCTTCAGCAATATTGCCCCAAAGACAGAGTAAGGCAACAGCTGTGTGGGTGCAAGTCTTACTCAGCAAGTCAGCTCCCCAGCGACTTAGACCCCCCGGAGTCAAGGCAGCCTGATAACGTTTCATTACCCAGGGAGAACTAAGCATCTTATTTCATTAAAGTAGATGTCCTCACTTTTGTGTATAGCAGTGCTCTCTTTTATTTTCCCACAACATGTATCTGGGACCTAGGGGTAGGATGAATGATGTGAGGGAAGGCTTGGGGAGGGGGCGGATTGGGAAGTAGGGGAGGGGGTGTTGGGAGGAAAAGTTACTATTTATAAAGACAGAGCATTAAGAATCCACTCATTAAAAAGCCAAGATAGAGCACCTATAGAACCACTAGGATTTAGGAATGAGATAAATCAAGACAGTAATAACTATGATAATAGAGCGCTTTCTGTGACTAAGCTCTATCCCAAGCTGCTCTGGTCTGAGTGTTTGTGTCCCTCCCGAATTCACGTGTTAAAACTTAATTCACAAGGTGATGGGATTGGTAGGGGGTGGCTATTGGGAGATGATTAGGTCATGAGGGCAGAGCTCTCATAACTGGAATTAGTGCCCATATAAAAGAGACCCCAGGGAGCTCCCTCATTCCTTCCTGTATGCAAGGACACAGACAGGAGACAGCCATCAAGGTGGGAGCCAACTCTCACCAGACACCAAATCTGCCAGTGCCATGATCCTGGGCTCTCTAGCCTCCAGAACTGTGAGAAATTAATTTCTGTTTTCTATAAGCCACCCGATTTATGGTATTTTTGTTATAGCAGTCTGAACAGATTAAGACACAAGCTTTTATATTTTGGGGGAAATCTGTAATCTGGTGAGGAAGAACCACATATACCCAATTAACAATAAAACATGGGAGAATGTAGCAATATTATAATAAAGAGCTATAGAATTGCACAGGACGAAGACATAAATTTGAACTTGGAGATGGGTGGCAGGAAAGTCTTCCTAGCAAACACATGAGTTGGCAGCCCCTGGCACACTCAACCTCCACTCAAAGTGACAGTAACGTGGCCATGGCTCTCCTGCCTTAGCTGACCACTTGGGATGCTGTGGGACATATTTGGATGAGTGCTCTCAACCCCCATTTGACCCTCTTTCTATTTGGAGAGGTTGGAAAGCTGAAAATGACCCTTTCAAGGCTTCCTTGCAGCTACAGCTCTACTTGAGAATTGGACTCCACCTGACAGCTGCCCTTCCATGAGATTTGGAAGGCAAACATGAGGCAGTGGCTGTGGTGATGCCTACGAGTCAACTCCAAGAGATCTGAGTATTGCAACCTGGCCTCCAGGGTCTAGCTTCATGGGCTGAGGCAGTTGGGGCCACAGCAGTGGTCATCTCAGTAACAGCAGGAGCAGTAGCCTGTTCCCTGGATGCTACCAGTGATTTGATCTTGAAACCAAAATCCACTGGCAGCCCCCTGACTTCTCCTGTAGCAATTTCATTATGAAATACCTAGAGTGGTTTCTGTGTCTTGCACTGAACCCTGAGAAATAGAGATACTTTGAATGACCAGTGAACCAGTCCTGCAGATAAAGAGTAATGCAGAGAAAGTTACAGCTGATTTGGGCATGGCCACATTCACTGCATCCCTTTGTTAGCCACCTACAAGTTGGCCTCTGTTCTACCACCCAACGTCCTTTAGTTGATATCCAGTGACGCCATCCTTGCAGAGATTCACCGTAGTGGAAACTCTGCTGATTTGTTGCCTCTCTTCCCTTCCTTGACCCTGTTTCCTTCTGTTATCTGCTCTTTCCACAGGCGCTCCTTCTCTGTCTTTTCCTCTGACTTCTCTTTTCTGCTCCCCCTATCAGTGCATATGCCCTTGACCCTTTGCACTTCTCTCTGAGTGCTCTCTCCCTTGGGAAAATGTATTCATTCTTTCTTTTGTCACTTCCTGGGTATCAAGTATGTGCTGAGTTTTCTGGCCAATGTAAAGATGAGTGGCAAGACTCAGGCTCAAGGAATTTTCAGTTTAGTAGGAGAGGAGAGTCAGGTATATGAAAAGCATATTTTAGTGTAATGAGTATTACAGGAAAAGTATCAAAAAGGGCCTTGAAAATTGAAGATAAAAAAATCAAGGAGGCTTCATGAAGAAGGCAGCTGGGGAAATGAACCAGAGAGGGCTTTGATAGGTGAAAATAGACCTCAAGAAAAGGAAAATATTTTAACAAGAGGAAAGGACATGAGAAAAATTGAATAGAAGTGAGAAAGTACAAAGTATACTGGGAGGTTTTATGCCCATATCCATAAAGCAATCTAGTAGATAGATTATAAACTTTGTGAGGTCAAGAACCTTGTTCACTAGCTTGTCTCTATTCCTAGGATTCAGTGTTGTGCCTGGTACACAGTCGGCCTGCAATAAGTATTTACTGAATGTAAGTCTAGAGCGATGAGCATTCTCTTCCGTTGTGCCAGTCGATGAGTCTAGTCCAGAGCCCAGATGCTTCCTCGATCCACCCTGCTGCAGCTCCGCCACTGAGTCAACATAGGACAATAAGCCCCTGAACATCTGCATTTTCCATATACCCCAGACAAGGAGCTTCTTCCTGACTTTATCTTATATTCTTCTATCGTAAACCAATCCACTGGGCTGAAGGTATCACCACCATCCACTAATCTTGATGATTCTACCTTCAAAATATATCCAGAATATGACCACTTCTCACCACCTCCCCTGCTACTGCCCAGTCCATTGCTCACTTTCCCCAACAAATACAACAGCAAGAGGGATCCCTTAAAGAATATAAATCACAGCATGTCACACCTATGCTCTTCCTATTTCCCATGTTCTATAAGGCCTTACATGAGGAGCAATCTTTATGAGGAGAACATACACAGTAGAAGAATAATACACTCTTCTACTTCCATTAATTCCATGCCAGGGAATTTCTTTCTCACACACGGTGAGACATGCACTTTAATCTTCTTCCCACTTTCTTTCAACTCTTGCCTATTACCCTGAAATGTGTTCTTTCTTCTTCTTTATTGGTCCCATTTGTGAGCCAAAAGGCAAGCTGTAATAAGTCTAATAAACCTGAGAAGAATTGTAGAGATATAAGTACCCTGGTGTTTGTAATGAAATTAGATTGAACTAAGACCCAACGTTGGCATCTTCTGGTTTGCCAGAACTTCATGTCTGCAGAGTCCTTTAAGCATCCCCACAGATGTTTCAATTGCCTCCTTCTCCCCAAAGCAACCTGATATTCCTTGAGTTCCAGCCTCCTTCAAGTTATAGACTCTTTCCAAAATAATTTCTTACTTGGAATTATTGTTTTTATGGGTTTTTTAAGTAGCAGTATAGAAAAAAAAAGGGTTTTCCTATTTCTTTCATTTCCAATAAAAATTCCCAACAATATTATTGATTAAATAGGCATCTGTGATGTTACCCTTAAGATATAATCACCACTTATTACATTGTTTCTGTGGAAAAACCAACTAATTTATGATGAAAAGAAGAAAGGAACAAAGGAAGATTATTGTATAAAAATAGAAGTTATATTGAAAAAGCTTTCATTAACTGCCCTTGTTTATTCTTTTTTTTCTTCAACATCTTTATTGGAGTATAATTACTTTACAATGGCGTGTTAGTTCCTGGTGTATAACAGAGTGAATCAGCTATACATATACATCTATCCCATATCCCCTCCCTCTTACATCTCCCTCCCACCCTCCCTATCCCACACCTCTAGGTGGACACAAAGCACCAAGCTGATCTCCCTGTGCTATGCGACTGCTTCCCACTAGCTATCTATTTTACATTTGGTAGTGTATATACGTCCATGCCACTCTCTCACTTCATCCCATCTTACCCTTCCCCCTCCCCATGTCCTCAAGTCCATTCTCTACGTCTGTGTCTTTATCCTGTCCTGCCCCTAGGTTCTTCAGAACTTTTTTTTTTTAGGTTCCATATATATGTGTTAGCGTATGGTATTTGTTTTTCTCTTTCTGACTTACTTCACTCTGTATGACAGTCTCTAGGTCCATCCACCTCACTACAAATAACTCAATTTTGTTTCTTTTTATGGCTGAGTAATATTCCATTGTATATATGTGCCACATCTTCTTTATCCATTCATCTGTCGATGGACACTTAGGTTACTTCCATGTTCTGGCTATTGTAAATAGAGCTGCAGTGAACATTTATGGTACATGACTCTTTTTGAATTATGGTTTTCTCAGGGTATATGCCCAGTAGTGGGATTGCTGGGTCGTATGGTAGTTCTGTTTTTAGTTTTTTAAGGAACCTCCATACTGTTCTCCACAGTGGCTGTATCAATTACATTCCCACCAACAGTGCAAGAGGTTTGCCTTTTCTCCAAACCCTCTCCAGCATTTATTGTTTGTAGATTTTTTGATGATAGCCATTCGGACTGGTGTGAGGTGATACCTCATTGCAGTTTTGATTTGCATTTCTCTAATGATTAGTGATGTTGAGCATCCATCCATGTGTTTGTTGACAATCTGTGTATCTTCTTTGGAGAAATGTCTATTAAAGTCTTCTGCACATTTTTGGATTGGGTTGTTTGTTTTTTTGATATTGTGCTGTATGAGCTGCTTGTATATTTTGGAGATTAATCCTTTGTCAGTTGCTTCATTTGCAAATATTTTCTCCCATTCTGAGGGTTGTCTTTTCGTCTTGTTTATGGTTTCGTTTGCTGTGCAAAAGCTTTTACGTTTCATTAGGTCCCATTTGTTTATGTTTGCTTTTATTTCCATTTCTCTAGGAGGTGGGTCAAAAAAGATCTTGCTGTGATTTATGTCATAGAGTGTTCTGCCTATGTTTTCTTCTAAGAGTTTTATAGTGTCGGGCCTTACATTTAGGTCTTTAATCCACTTAGAGCTTATTTTTGTGTATGGTGTTAGAGAGTGTTCTAATTTCATTTTTTTTACATGTAGCTATCCAGTTTTCCCACTACCAATTATTGAAGAGGCTGTCTTTTCTCCATTGTACACTCTTGCCTCCTTTATCAACAATAAGGTGACCATATGTGCATGGGCTTATCTCTGGGCTTTCTATCCTGTTCCATTGATCTATATTTCTGTTTTTGTACCAGTACCATACTGTCTTGATTACTGAAGCTTTGTAGTATAGTCTGAAGTCAGGGAGCCTGATTCCTCCAGCTCCTTTTTTCTTTCTCAATATTGCTTTGGCTATTCGGGATCTTTTGTGTCTCCATACAAATTGTGAAATTTTTTGTTCTAGTTCTGTGAGAAATGCCATTGGTAGTTTGATAGGGATTGCACTGTATCTGTAGATTGTGTTAGGTAGTATAGCCATTTTCACAATGTTGATTCTTCCAATCCAAGAACATGGTATATCTCTCCATCTGTCTGTATCATCTTTAATTTCTTTCATAAGTGTCTTATAGTTTTCTGCATACAGGTCTTTTGTCTCCTTAGGTAGGTTTATTCCTAGGTATTTTATTCTTTTTGTTGTAATGGTAAATGGGAGTGCTTCCTTTATTTCTCTTTCAGATTTTTCATCATTATTCTATACGAATGCAAGAGATTTCTGTGCATTAGTTTTGTATACTGCTACTTTTCCAGGTTCGTTGATTAGCTCTAGTAGTTTTCTGGTAGCATCTTTAGGATTCTCTATGTATAGTATCATGTCATCTGCAAACAGTGACAGCTTTACTTCTTCTTTTCCAATTCAGATTCCTTTTATTTCTTTTTCTTCTCTGATTGCTGTGGCTAAAACTTCCACAACTATGTTGAATAATAGTGATGAGAGTTGCCCTTGTTTATTCTTAAAGATATTTTTTCTTGAGGCATTGTTGGGGGGAAGGCAGAGATGAGTCTTGGTCTCCATTGTCAGTCAATTCACAATATAAAAGAAGAAGCAAAACAACCACACACACACACACACACGCACACACACGCTGACGTAGCCACAGATTTCAAACTAGTGCAGGACACAAGGAGTCCATATTAATTAAGATAAATGGCTATGCCAATGAAAAATCCTTGCCTCTCAGTCCAGCACCCCATTCTCAGAAGCTAAAGAAAGAGAAGTGCTTCAGAGAGCTTAAGTTAGATCAGTTCAGAGGAGGAAGCACTCCCAGGAAATTCAGTTTCTTTTCACAGCACACCTCTCTGTGTTGGTGCCATGGGACCCTGGAAATCTATAAAAAGGGAGATAGAAGGAACTTTCATTTTGAATGTTTGTGTCCTATACAGAGAATTTAGCCAGGCTAGGTAAGATGGAAATAAAGGGATGGGCTAGGGTCAGGATTTTAGAACTTGAAAATATTTTGCTGCTTGAGAAATTGTCTGAAAGCTGACCATGATGATAGTTGGCTGCAGGCCTGAGCAGATGCATTTCCCAAGCATTTTCAGATTTAATGAGTCTGGAGAGCATCCCTTGAGGCAGCTCAGTCACTTATTACCAGATTACAGAAAGGAAATGGGGGAATCTAGGGGTTTAAGTGAGTGATGGGGACACCAGGAGTGAGTATCACAGCCCGAGTTCTCATAAACACTTTTCGCTTCCAGGAGAGGCAGGGAAAAAGGGTGGCTTCAAGTGTGAGTGTAACTTCAGGGAAGAGGGAGGTGATTTTCCATGTGAACTTTTAGTCCCTTGCCCCATGTTTGTACATATGCCCATGAGTGCTGCCCGAGCCTGCAAAAACCACTTTATTGCAGTGGACACGCATCATGCCATCTGGCTGCCCAGCACTTACCCAGTACCCTTCCTTAGTTTGAAATTTTCCACATTTATGAGCCCTTTTCCCCAGGAAGGAGCCAGAAACTCATTTTCCCATATTCCTTTGCAGCTAGATAGAGGCATGGGCCGATTCTTCTCAAATGTACCCATGCAAAACTTTGATTTGGAGGACAGCTTGCAGAGTCAGGAGTGCTGAGTGGAAGACTTCTGTTGTGGGTGACAGGGAGACATTTGGTACGCAGAGGCAGAGGTTGCGATGGTCCTGGTGGCAATTCCCTGCAGCGCTGTAACAGTAGTGTCTTTCCTGGGGTAATAATTAGAGTGTTGGTCATAGCTGAGTAGTCTCCAAACCTAATTATCTAGCCCTCAGTGATATTTGGTGAAATAACCAATATAGTCCAGTGACTACAGTTGAGGCAACTGCAGTGATTTCTGTTGTTTGCAACCAAGAACTCTTACTAATACTCCTTGCACATATAGGGGATGCCAAAAAACTCAGTGATCAAAATGAATATTTCAACATAATATTTTAAAGCATTTAGGTATTCGAGCCTACACCAAAAATGCATGTATTGCTTGTACTTATTTTAAAGTCAAAGAAACAGAATTTCAGAGAAGTCTAGTATTGTACTCAAGCAATTTAGTACACCCAGATTAAAGCTAGAACCAGCCTTTCTGACTCCAGTTTAGTGATTTCTCCACGAAAACCTGACTCATTATGTGAAGATATTGAATCATATTCTTTTTTTTTTTTTTGCGGAACGCGGGCCTCTCACTGCTGTGGCCTCTCCCGTTGCGGAGCACAGGCTCCGGACGCGCAGGCTCAGTGGCCATGGCTCACGGGCCCAGCCGCTCCGCGGCATGTGGGATCTTCCCGGACTGGGGCACGAACCCGCGTCCCCTGCATCGGCAGGCGGACTCTCAGCCACTGTGCCACCAGGGAAGCCCTTGAATCATATTCTTGATTGAATTCAACTAGAAGTGATCAGTACATTAAAAAAAAAAAATCTCCCACTAAGCGCCTGTTCGCTTAGGGCACTATCAGGACTGTGAGTAAGGCTAAGACTAGGGTGAGGCAAGTGGGGCACTGTTGCCTCAAGTGCAAAATTTAAAGGGGTGCCAAAAAATTCAGTGATCAAGATACGTAAGATTTTAATGCAAAATTTAAAAATCAAAATTAATTAAAAAGCCCTTGAAGAACAAAATATCAAATTTTCAAATTAAAACAGAATTGGTATGACCTATTTTTTCCCCTTTATCTCAAGCTCTGATATAGTTACTGATCGTGTCTAGAGAATTTATACATATTATCTGAAAATAAATTAAGAGCACACATTAAGCTACCTAATTGCCTTCTCAGATATTCAAAGTTTGAATCTTTTGCCTCCTGCCATGTGAATTTTCTCCAGCAGAATACATAGCAGCATCTCTCTGTGAGCATTCCTGAGTCTGCAGTCTGGGATTAGATTAGAATATCCGTGTCTAGACCTGTCTGGATCTTGCAGAAATATTAGCTCTGGCTGACTCTCTAACATAACAGAGTAAAGGAGACCAAATGAAACACAAGGAGACACAAGTTTAAATTTTAATGAGGATCTGAGCCGTTGGCTGTTCAGCACCTCTAAAGAGATGCCTTGATAAATCGTAACAATAATCATGGTGATTAACATTTAGTTGACACCCTGTTTCAGAGACTCTGTGCTATAGACACTTTAAACGGCTGATGCTTTTTGTCACAATCCTTGTGAGGCAGGAACTCAGGGGAGGAAACTGAGGTTGACATCCATAGTTATCACGGGGCAGAGCCACAGTACAAGCCCAGGTGAAGTCTCCCTGCTCTACTTTGTTTCCTTTCAAGAAAGTGGATCTGTTCTCCCCCAGAAATCAAGAAGTTCAAGGACTATGGAGCATCAGGACTGGACTTCCCCAGCAGGCCAATGGATGTTGTTAGGCTGATGGCTTGGGGAAGCCTCACCCTCCCATTGATAAGTGACAGGAGTGGAAGGAGGGAAAGCGGCAACCTTCAAACCTGGAATGTCTGTCAATGGCCCAGCACCACTAAGTTGTCCCTGCCATGTTGTGAAGTTTGTCCAGTCCCAAAAGACAGCTTCACATGGTTTGATGCTCATTACATAAACCTAGAAGTTCTGATATGAGAAGAGTGTCTTCAGAAGGCATCCTAATACAGATGGGGAAACTGAGGCCCTGGTAAACAAAGCAATTTCAATTCTAAAACTGGGACCAGGACCTAATTTTCCAAACCCCAGTTGCTCAATTACTTGTGCCTTTTTGTTTTTTTTTTTTTGGATTACCAGTTTACTACCACAACACTGGCTGGAACTGAAGAGAACCCACCCTGTTCAGAAAATCACAGTCCCACTGGACCATTTTCACTTGTCCATGTTACCTTCCCAGCTAGGGAAGGAACTGGAATTGGCATCTCCTACAATAGACTGTAGACGTAGACAGTGATCTTCCTAAAACAAGATTGTACATTGTTGAGTTAAGAGTTGGTCATCACAATTTCTTGATCTTAAGCTCTTTGAAAACCATGTTTATTCACATATAGCACAAATGTGCAAGGATTTATCATAAAGTGAGCACCGCATAACAATACCCAGTTCAAGAAAGAGAAAGTTGACAATGTACCCAGAAGTCCCCCCATAACCTCTTCCAATGACTGCCCCCTTCCTCCTTACTAAAGGTAATCACTCTCCTCACTTCTAATACCATGATTTCCTTTTGCCTGCTTTTGAACTTTGTATAAATGGAATCTAGAGCATATATTCTTTTCTAGCTAGCTTTTTGATTTGACGTGATATTTGTGCGTTCCATTCATTTTGGGGGGAATGGAATTCAACAATTCTTCCTATGAATATTCCACAATTTATTTATTCATTCTACTACTGGGTAGTTTCCAAATTGAGCTATCTTAGCCGTGGGTTCCCCTAAAAGGAGACCCCAAGACAGAGGTTTGCCTGTGGACACTTCATTTGGGAACATTTTCCCTGTGAACAGGCACGCAGGTGAGGGAGTGTGAAATCGGAAAAGAGGGGAGGCCAATATATGGATATTTTGTTACGTTAACTACTCCTACAGTTAGCTGCTGTTCAATCCTATCAGTGTCTTCTAAGGGGCTGTCTGAAATGCGTTTCAGAACTGTTTACCGGGGAGAACAGAAGTAGAAATATTTATCCATTGCTTATTGGCTCCTGTCTCCCATCGACCAAGAATGGTCCCACCAGCATAAATTCTCCTGTTCTCCCAGGTCATACATGCATGAGTTTTCCAAGGGAATCCCAAGTCAGAGAGACTGCATTGCAGGAAGTCAGGTGTACATGGTGCAGGCCCTAGGTAAGGTGTTATACTGATTGTACCTGCAGTAGCCAAAGCCTGCATGAAATCAGTTGCAACAGCAAAGGTAGGGCTAGGGAGGTCTTGATGTCGTGCAAAAGAGGTGTCCCTATACTGGCTTTTTTGAATAGTGTGGAAACGAGAAAATGTGTCTTGGTGCACACGTGTATATACTTCTGTTAGGTATG
This sequence comes from Phocoena phocoena, assembly GCF_963924675.1. Lineage (NCBI taxonomy): Eukaryota > Metazoa > Chordata > Mammalia > Artiodactyla > Phocoenidae > Phocoena > Phocoena phocoena. Next base: position 32,122,194 of record NC_089221.1, on the reverse strand, counting down.
TTCATAGGAGTGGAATTGTTGGAGCATAACGTTTCTATGTGCTCAGCCCAGTTATCTAAGGTGTTTGTTTACCTTTCCACCAGCAACATATGAGTTAAACTTGGTTCAACATTTTGTGCTGTCATATCTCTTTTTAAAATGGCACTACCATATATATATATGGCTTTCTAATGGCTACAGATTGTGCCAGATTGTATCCTCTCAATTGTTTGGGTCACTTAGCACCACATTTTACTTCTGGTCACTTGAGTACTGTTTCTTGGGCTGCAGATGTGCTCACGTATTCTGGGCTGTTGGGATGAGATCAACAACTGCACTTGACCTCACTGGCAATCCAAAGTAAACAAAGAGAAAGGAACAAGACATGTAATATCCCCCAAAGAAGTCACTAAAATTGACTACATTTCATTTATCAAGAAACCATTCCAAGTCTTTGACTAATTCGAGACTCCCTGTTGTGGTAGAGAATGTCTTCCTCAATGGGATGTTATAATTCTTGCCAGTAATATCCAAGGGCCTGCTTTTCTCTGCTCAGAGATTAGGTTGCCCATAACATTATGATAGAGAAATGGGAAGGAAGGTGAGCCCACCCTTCAAGGTCTGCCCCAAAGTTTTTCCCCTTAGTTCCAATCCAAGATCAACCTCCACCTGACTCCTCTGTAATGTAGTGAAACAGCCAATGCCCTCATTCTGAAATGCTCCCTTGGCTTCCACTGGCCACAATAAAATTTCCTTCCCTGTGGTCCTCTTGGCCTGAGCTTCAGAGGAACACCTCCTAGGAGACGCACCAAATCTAGGAAAACCACATTTAAATATCTCTGGCTTCTAAGCATCCCACCCAAAGACAGGGAAGTGGGGTTGGATGAGTTGTAAATAGAAGTTTCTACTCGAGAAGCTTCCAGAAGCTCCTTATGTTCCTCCTCCTCTGTGGCCTGCTGTGGACATGCTGCTCCTTGACCACTATGAGCAGAAATTCTCCAATCCTGCTTCAACCCTTTGTGCTGTCCCAGCCCACCCAGCCGATGCCTGATACAGACAGTTCCTGGGTACACTTCTGGCCCAGCCCACTATGCCAGTCCATTGAGGCTGGGCCCACAGTGTGATGTCTTAGGGGTCCAGGGTGGCGGTCCTCTTCCCTAGAGAGGTGCTTCACCACTCAAGGCAAAGGACTCTTTCTTTACTATGGACAAAGGGAAGTCAAACTAACCCTGACTTCTTGTACTGATGAGCAAAGGACTCTTTCTTTACTATGGGCAAAGGGAAGTCAAACTAACCCTGACTTCTTGTACTGATGAGCATCCAGGAGATGTCCTCAAGGGTCTCAACAGCCTCTCATCTCCTGAGGAAGAAGATCCAAGGTTACAGCATTTTTCTTTTGCATATCTTTCCTCTGACTCAGGGAAAAGCTGGCTTGCTCAGGAGTACTTCTATTTACATTTCATCAACTCTCAATGTGCTGATTCACCTGTGGGTGGCAGCCTTTAGAGCTGTATCCTACATCTCCTCTACTGTCATAACAGCCAATATCTACTGCTGGACTCACTATGTGTACTTAATAGGCACTTTCCATGCATCTCATTTAATTCTACAACTCTTTGAGGCAACTACTGGAATTAACCTGTTTTATAGATGGGGAAACTGTGACTTTGGATACAGTTAGGAAGTAGTCAAGCTGGGACTCAAACCCCGACAGCTGGCTCACAGAGCCCACACCCTCAGTAGCTACCTTATACTAGGTTTCTTGCCCAGTCACCCAAACGCAGATTCTCAACTCCCAGAGCTACCTGTGTAAATGTACTTTCTTTGTGGTCCCAGCTCCCAGGCTATCTTGAAAATAATGGAAGGGAATTTGACCGGGACCCATTCCCACCCCTTGTCTTCTCCCCAAGGCTCTTACAGCCCCGTGAGATGGGAGGGCTTGGGATTTCAGGCACGTAGTGGTGTAGAGTGAGCCACACAGGTAGGCTTAGACTCTTCAGCTTCAAGCCCAGCTTCATCACTTAGCAAATGAGAAAACTCAACTAGTTATCAAACTTTTCCAGGCTTGGTTTCTACATCTTCCATGGGATAATAGTAATGCCTGCCTAACAGGACTTTTCATAGGATTAGAGGAGCTGATACATGTAGAACATTTAAGACAGTAACGGGCATTCTGGAAGATGTAGTGAATATCAGCTTTTATTGTGCACAAAATTCCTGTTCGGTTTTGGAAGTCTCGAGGTTGGAAAGAGCAAACAGATTCCCTTTTGATTCCTGATTTCTCCAAGTCCTCTTTCCCTTTTCCCCATTTCAGTGCCGCTCCCTTACCCTCAGCCATTTCACATGGCTTGTGAGTGCTCACACTTTTCTATCACCACTTTCTTTGTCCCACAGCGACTTGGCTCTTCTGTCCATTTGGGGCTGAGTCTGCAGTCTTCCCTGCAGCCCCTGGTCAAAGCCTGTGCCATTGATGTATCCCTAGCGGATTCAAAGTGCCTCCACTTAAATTCAGCAACTCAGAGGCTCGGTCCATGTGAAGAGTTTGGAACATTTGCCCCTGGGTAACAGTGGATTATCACGTTAAATGGAGGTCTTTTTTTTCCCCTTCTTGATGACAGAGCTGAGTTTTATTAACAGTCTGAGCCAGTGCGACCCTACAGAAGTATAACAAGAGTCACAAACACAAGCCTCACATATGTCATTTTGTTTTCTAGTGCTCGTGCATTTAAACAAAGTAAAAAAGAAAGACGTGAATTAATTTTAAGAATACATTTTATTTAACCCAATATTCCAAACATTAACAGATCAACATGTATTCAGTATAAAATTATTAATGAGATAATTTATGTTCTTTTTATTTGAACCAAGTCTTTAAGATCTCTTACGTAGTTTACACTTACAGCACAGCTTAATTTGCACTGGGCACACTTCAGGTGTTCAATAGCTACACATGGCTACTGGCTACCGTATGAGAGCAGATGTGAGCCATTGGTCCCCGGGATCCACCATCCTTAGACATTTCCTATTACACGTCTCCATTCTAACAATGGGAACACATAACACAGTGCCTGGCACGTAACAGGAAGGCAATGCACGCGTTACTCTTTCCTTCTAGCTTTGGCTTCTATTAAATCATCTTCACACCGACTCATCATTTCCCTCTTACTGTATCTTTTCTCCTTTTTCCGGGTGCTTAGAAGGGAACTGAGAGTTAGACGCAATGTTTAAAGTAGAGTTAGGCATCATCCCCAAGGCCAAAATAGCTCATCTGTCCAAAACGAAAGTTAGATCCCTACTCTGTAAACTCTTCACCCCAAAGACTTTAACTCTTTTAGCCAGAGTGTGACATTGAATTAGCTTGACCCTAGACAATGGCTCACTCTTACTGATGGACAGTATTAATGTCCAGAAAATGAACTGAGCGTTTTACCAAAAGAACATTAGCTGTCCATGGGAGTTGGCTTCTTATCCCAGAAGTGCTATAGTGCTCATGTCAAGAATGGATTTTCTTGTCAGTACATATGATTGAGGTTAAATCTCATAGTAACGCAGTGGTTCTTAGGAAGCATATCAGAATTATATATGAGGAGATTTCTCAAAAGATTTTTCTGCCCCAAGAGTCTAGCATAAATTAAAATCATAGAAGCAGGGACAGGTATATTTGATTCTGACACTGTCTCCCTTTCCAGACCCTGTTACCACCTTCCCAATCAAGAACCACCATCGTGGTGGCTTTTCAGATAGATAGTACCCAAATGAGCAGCTCTGAAATGCAAGTTTAGAAAATCAAAAGAGTCAAATTTCTAGCAAAGACCATACTATCTGCTCCTGGACTCTCTGTCCTTTCAAAACAGCCTCTTTTTCCAGTTAACACATAAAAGCTCAAACTCAACTCTTTCTAAGTAGTCACCATGGCGTTTTCCAACATCTGTCCCTTTCCACCTGTATTTCAGAGGTGGCATCTGAGACACAGCAATGACTAAGTACATACAGCAAATCAAAGGATGGTGCCCACCTTGAATGGAGATCTCCCATATCTTATCAATTTGCCCAATAACATTGTCTTTCTCTGTGCAAGTTACTCTTTTATGCACATAAATGAGAATTAGAACATCTCTGCTCTGCTCCTTTCAGCAGAATAGCTCTGCAATGGTGCATGCTGCCATCCATTTCACTGGAACATTTGCCATAAATTTGCTTTTAAAAGACATTGTCTTACAATACTGTCAATGTCACTTGCATTAAAAATGAGAAAAATATGGAAACATGCATTAAAATATTCAGGAACAAATGGCTTCTTTATTACATGAAAGCTCTCATGTGTCTCAAAGGTACTGAGAATAGAATAATTTATCGTAAATGAGATGATTATTGCCGGGAAAAGGTCTATTTTAATGCCAGTTTTCTTGGAGATTAAACCAAACCCTAGCAGTCCACTGGGGGTGTTCGTCAACGTATAAGTCAAATACTTAAAAGCTTTAAGTGGAAAATATATGCTGGGGCAGCAGTCTTGGGGAAGACGCAACACATTCTCTTTGTTCTTATCTCTAGGGGGTCAGCTCTAGTGTCCAAAAAAAAAAAAAATTGAAGATAATGACTTTTCTGAAACCAAGATGAAGATCCACTGTGCTTTGGGGTTTGAATTGCAATGTCGGAACCTCAGACTCTCGACCTCCAGGGTCTCCAACAGCTGGGTGGTGTCCAGTATCAGGGATACACTCTGCAAAACAAATATTGTCTTGAGAAAATGTTATCCTCTTGTTCTTTTGGGCACATGTTTCGCAAGAAGATAAATAGGGACTCAAAAGGAAAACTGCAGATCTAGAGTTAAGAAAGAGAGTGGATTGTCCTTTCTGATACAGCCAGAAAATAGGGTGTTCTGGTTAATATGCATGAAAGATGAAAGGCCAGCTTTCAGAGACTCAGAACATGAGTAAATGTATTTCTCATGAAAACTATACTGAATATTATTTGATCTTTCTTTGTTGAATCAGGATCTTTATAAAATACCAATTATCATTGTATAATGACTGAGCAGTCCGTGATTAGAATGTTATTTAGGTAGTTGTAGAAAAAAAAAAAAAAAAAAAGAATGTTATTTAAACCAGCTTTCACGGGACATGGTTTTAATGGTCCTGGGGGAGGGGAAAGCCAAGCTTTTGCACTAACTTAAGGTATTTAGTAACTTAGGCAAAGCAAGACAGAAGTGATGGGCATTCATTTTGCTACCATGTAACTTCCATGGAGGACTGACATGCTGGTGATCGTACCTCACGTTCCCCATTCTTGTAAAGATTTTCTTACATCATCCAGCACTGGTATGACAGATGAAAGGAACCCGCTAATAGCTCTCCTTTTCTTCCCATTCTCTTTTCCTTACCAGTACCCTTTAACCCGTGTCCTTTTGCAACTTCATTTCTAGTCAGTGCCCTGCCACCCTCTGGAGAGATCCGTAGAGCTGAGTACTAAACTTGTCATGATTGTCTTAATTGTTGAGGGAGGTAGAGGAGCGGGTTTGGGCAGCTAGGGTCCTGGGCCGGAAGAGAGGAGCTGGCAGGGAGGAAATCTGGCTTAAGGACAGGCCCCCCCCGGACTGATGCCTTGGCAGTCTATTCAGATCCTTGGATGGCTGCACCGAGGTTATAACGAGAGCCAGCATTTCACGTGTGCCGGGATCTATGCATTATCTCCTTTAATCCTTGTACAACCCGGGCACATAGGCACTATGATCTCTGTTTTAAAGATGAGGGCTAAGCCTCAGCAAGGTTAGGTCAGATTCCAAGTCCACACATCAACTAAGCAGCTGGTCCGTGTTGTGTGTCATCTCAGAGCTCAGGCTCGGACCACTCTGCCCCCCGCCCCACTATTAGACGTAAGCTTCCTTCTTTACCTTTGTCCATTTGTCTCTCTCCTTTTTAAAATGATGATTTCAGAAAGTATATTCATATTTTTTCTATACTTTGTAAACTCTTAAAGAGCAGCAAGGCAGTTCCTGGACCAAGACTCATGGGGCCCAAATTCTTACCTTTGTGTAGCCACCAACTCAGTGTATCACAGTGACACTGGGCCATTGGGCCTCAACTTGCCCATCTGTAAAATGAGGCAGTTGGACTAGATGGTACCTGAGGATGATTCAGCCACTAATATTGGGTGACTCCCCAGGGTCTAAGAGGGGCTCTGGGGCATGACTCACCTGGACTGTCCCCACCTGGGATCTGAGGACTGGGAGGACAGCGCTTACAAATGCAATGACAGGATTTCCAAGTCCCAAATCAAAACACCCATTAAGCGAACTACTGGGTGACAATAAGTTGCAATAGTAACATTAAACCTGCTCTAGAAATTCAAGTATATGGAAAATATGGTGGGTAAACCCACACCTACCCTCTTAGGGAGGGTGAGGCACATCAGGAACTTCTTTATTTCTATCACCCCACCTCTCCTTCCACACCCACACCCTGAACTGCTTGCTCCCCTGCCCCAAACACCAGCAGGCAAAATTAAGCTGGGGGCAGTGTTTCCGGCCTGTTATAAAAACATGCCCAGAATCCTGGGCGGTTTGCCTGTTATTCACATATATTTGCATGTTATTCACATATATTTGCATAGTGCCTTCTGTGAAGTGGTTCCAAGTCCGGTTTGTAAAATAAGAGATCGCATCAAATCAAGGCAGATAGGGTAACTGCATTTCCATTCGGAGCAAAGGTGGCTGCCCATAGGACGCATGTTTTTAAAGCCAGCCATGGAAACCCTTCCCGCCTTAGAAGAGAGAAAACATAATTAGGCAAATTCTCCATGGTGAGAAGCCCGCCTTTCCTCCCCTTTAATGAGGACAGAGCACTTGGAGGGAAAAAGTGCCAGACTGTGTGTGATTCTGTAAATCTTGTAAATGTTTAATAATTAATACTTGTTTTCCTTTCATTCTTCTCCACTCCATCATCTCCTTCCCTACTCAAGTACTGATCTCTGGTATCCTCCCAGGAATTAGGATATCTTCAGCTGTTTATATAACCAGAGATTAAGTCCAATTTAAGAAGAAATTTGGGCAAAAAAAAAGCAGTCATCATGATAAGAAAACAGAAATGGTGTTCGCCTTGGGGCTACGTTCTGAGGTTCAGGCTTAGCCTCAGAGGAGCATCTGGTAAAAGCTTCTTGTGGACACCTGGGTCGGGGGTGGGGCAGTTGACTAGCCTCTGCAAAGCTGGAACAAATGAGAGCAAATAGTCATTGACACCCGGCCTCCTCTCTGGAAAAGGTCTGCTTCACTTGTGAGATAAGATAAAACTCTAATACAAATACTGATTTAGTTTCTCCCCTTCTGCGCTTGCTTACTCTGCTGTGTTATCTCATTTTTTGTAGGCTTGACCCTGGTACAGTTTGTGATTTTCTAGGTGGGTAGTTGTTACATCTTTGTGCATGGTGGGTGTCTTGTGCAGAGAATGTATGCAGCTTGACCCCTGCTTCTCCTCCCCGCTCTCTACCCGCTACCCACTCTGATGAGCCTGCCTGACTCTGAGGCAAAATAAGGCATTACTTCAATAAGCCGTTACTCAAAGTGGATTGGAATGACCAGTCATTACAGAGTGAGCTGCATCAACCTTGTATCTCTAATTGCCCATCATGAAAGAGCAGGTGGGGGGTGTGCAGGGGAGGGAGGGTCCACAGCAGCATAGCTTTGGAGCACTTCCTGGGTGAAGGGGGAGGTGGGGCGGTCTGGGCAGTGACCGCTGCTGCGGTGGTCCCTCTGAGTCAGCGGCTCTTGACCTCCGTCAAGGTGCCGAAGAGTCACCTGCGCTTCTTGTGGAAAATGCAGATTCCCGGGGTTCAACTCCAGAAATTCTGGCTCTGTCCATATGGGGAAGGTCTCAGATCATTCCGATGCAGGCAGCCCGGGATCCAAAACACTTGGAAGGATAATAGGCTGCTTGCCGAGGAGGAAGAGGCCAGGAGGAGAAGAAGAGCAGAGCGTGAGGAAGCAGAGGGTAGCAGGAGGCAGTAAAAACAATAAGGTGTTTGGAGTCAAACTAGATTCCAATCTCAGCAACGTTCCCACTTAAACTTTTCTAGCGTTCTTTCTTCATGTATAAAAAGAAGGGAAATAACGATGGTAGTAATAGGTAATATGCGATGAGTCCTTAGCACAGAGCTCTGTGTTTTAGCGGGTTGCTTCATTTAACCCTCACAGTAACGCTGAAAGGAAGGCGTAACGTCATCTCGCTTTTACACGTGAGGAGACTGAGGCACAGACTGAGCATACAGTTTGCCTAAAGAGCCCCACTTCTGACAATTGTTGCAGATGGGATTTGAACCCAAGAAGCCTGAGTCGGGGGAATTCAGTGAGAAAATGTAGAGAAAATACCTAGCTCCTGCCTGTCACTGAGGGTTCGTTTCCTGCCTTCACAGTGTTGCTGAGAGATGGCCCATCAGCTGACCTTCTGAATCAGCATTTATCAGCCGCCTGCCCTACCGGGATTGCTGAAGGGCTGGGGGCTGCGTAGTGGGATGAAGAGCCCTGGGTCTGAAGACCCTCTGAGCTTTGATTTCCTCATCTCTAAGTGAGGGCAGCAATCCCCTTATGTCTCAGGGTGCCACGATCAAATGAGACCATGCCTGTGCAAAGAATTCTGTATACTCTAGTGTGCTTTACAAATATGCAATCCTATTAAAACATATAATGGCTTCAGTCGTTAAACAGAGGAGCCCAAACTATCTCCTTCAGGTGTCACTCTCCTCTCTTCTAGTGGCTTCCGATGATCTCTTGGGTGAAATTAAAATGTTTGCTAACATGTTTTCAGATCATGGCTTAGTCTTCCTTTCCTGATGGGCCTCGTTCTCTAGCGGGTGGAGAAGGTGAGAGGTTAGGTGAAAGTGTTGACGAAGACTTCATCCCAAGGAATCCAGGAGGGATTCCTGCCAGCATGGAGGGCATCCCACAACATTCCAGAATATTCCATGTATTCCAAAAGGTGGAGGAGTTCACCCACAGGCCAAGACTTGAGATCTTCAAAGAGAGACCACCCTCTTCTACTTGCCCCTTGCTGTGATAAACACAGTCTAACTCCAATAGCTGATAGACCTCGTGGCACTTATACATTTTGTAACATCATTGACTCAGGCATAATCAGTGTCTGGTACCTCCTGTTGGAGGTTTTGCTGAGCTAAGTTTGCACTGAGATGCTGTTTAAGTGAGGACCTCCTTTTGGGCAAAGTCAACTGGACCCACAGATAGGTATGTGGTGAGAGCCACAGTTTCTAGACTGGACCATAAAAGCAAACCAGAAAAATGAGTTTGCTTGAGTTACTGTCTTCCTTTTCTAGGAGTCTCCTCATTATGGTTCTTAGAAAAACCTCAGAGCCACAAAAGAGAAATAATAATAATTTTGCCCATAACGAGAGTTCGCAAATAAAATTTTGTGGCAAATCAGCACCATCTTCCCACATAGAAAACCTATACGCTTCCTCCTGGAAGAAAGAGGATCATTTTCTACTGGGAAAAGTAGATAGTAGACCTGGGAAAAGTGCAGTTTTTTTAAAAAAAGAAAAAAATCTTTCTCACTTTCTGGTAATAGGTAGAACTCACCTGTTAAAAAACCTGTATCTCACCAGATAAGACCTTCTTAATTAGGTCTTCTCTGTAAGGGAGACTGGAATTTGGGGAGGGATGGGCTTGAGTTCATTTTTACAAAATTCAATTCCATTCTTTTCCGTTCTATTCTATTTCCTTTGGTACAAGTTAATAAACACCGAGGAACTGTTGTGGGTCAGGGAACTGTGTAGTCCTGGGAGACAGAAATGGAAGACATTGGCTTGTACTTCTGCTCTGCTAGTTCCAGACTGGAAATGGGCATCTCTGGGCCCAGGGCTGCTCCTTTTTGGGCAGGGCGAGATCAGAGAAGGCAAAAAAGCCACAAAGAACCAGGATCAAAAATTGGATTTAGTGGTTAGGCAAAAGGAGTTGAAGTAAGGGGACACGGAGACTTAACTCTAAGCAGACCATCTGGGTACAACTGTGGGCGTTGCTGGGACAATAGAATTGGAGAGTTTGTAATGTACTTCACACACTTGGCTTCACTTCATCAATCATACAGCCCTGATTTTACAGATGAAGACACTAACCCTCAGTCATGACTTGTTCAGGGTCTTGAGGTTTCTACTTGGCCAAGACGGGACACAGAGCCCATGTCTTCTGCCTCCTGGTCTGTTGTTCTTTCTGCACTGCTACAGCCTCAGTGAACACCCTGCATCCACAGACCATCCTGCCCCCCTAGAAGTACTTCCTGTTATCTTCATTTATGTTTTGCTGAAACCCCCCACCTGGAATAAAGTAGCCTTTGGGAACTGTGGGTTTAATTGTTGTTTTGGTATTTAGGAATATAGGGCAAAGCCTTAGTTTCCTCAACTCTAAAAGCTGGGTCTGGATGAGGTACTATCTAGCATTGTTTCAGTGTCAGCAATCTGTGATTCTGAAATCTGTTATTACATGAGTTCACACATCACTTTTTGGGTCTTCCAAAACTCACACTGACTTTGAGAACAGTGTTTATGCCAAATTCATTACAGTTTGAAAACAGAGCTGTATTTCAGCTCTTTGGAGGCCAAAAATGAACTCTGATATTTTTGCAAGTGTGAAAATTCTTTCAGTCATGCCAAATTAACTCAAAACATCTGAATGGTCTGCTTCCAGGTATCATAACATTTTCTCTTTTAGGCTTGGAATTTGATTTTAGAGAATTTCGATTCTCATAGATGTTGTAGTAAGAGACGGAGTCGAGGAGAACCCTGATGGAATGATATTTGCTGGGTGGGCTGAGGGCCAGCTATTGTTCTTGCTGATTGTCAGTAGAGAAGAGAGAATTATTTGCTAACTATCCCCGGAATCTCTGTCAATTAGCTTGGAATTTGAGGGATTTTCCTGTTGTGTTTTATGGAGGTCATTTATCTGGGGGGTAGCAAGGGTGCAGGTGAAAAGTTTTAACCCTGCAGTGGAAGACAGGCTGGCTCAGCAAACCGGCTTAGATGGGAATCTCACCTCATTTAAATCAACCATCTGGTGACCCCGTGGGGCAGCCATCTTCACCAGGCTCAGTTCTGTCCCATACCATGGACAACATAGAAACAATTTAAGACCTGATCTACAGAGAGTAGCTTTAGAATAACTTTCTCAAAATCCAACCTAGGTTCCTAGGCCTGACTCTAAGCCTATGATCTCTTAAAATCTCTGTGGCAGGGGGCTGGACTCTATGTTTTAATAAGTGTCCAAGTGATACTTATACATGCTATAGACAAACAGCCACTGCCATACAGTCTTCTAAAGGAAACAAAATTTATACAGAAAACAGAAAGCAGTTATCACAACAAAATCCCATGCTTTATAGAGTTGCAAATAATAAAGCACCATCTAGGTGACCAGGTTTTGTGAAGTCCATGGGTTGCTGGAAAGGTGGAGAGAAGACCCTGTAGACCCCTTACACCTGCTAGAACCTATGAAACAAGATGCATCAAAGAGGCAAAGAATAAGGTAGACAGGAAAGTGAGAGATGGGTGCTGGTTGGATTGTGGCAGGGAAACGCATGGATGCAACAGAACCCAAGCTTGACCTTGAGAGAGGGAGAAACTATGGATAGCTAACATTTGGTTGAAGAGGTATTCAACCTTTAAAAGATTTTGGTATCTTATAGGCTGTGTAGTTTCATGGACTTTAAACACTTACAGTGTGTGGGGTGGGGTGGGGAAGGAGGGCAAAGCGTGATAAGCACAGGAAGATGGAAGTAACAGAGGAGACAGCAGAGAAGCCAAGAGATGATCCATACAGCTCAAGCAAGAGCCACATCACCCAGAGTTCTAAGTTCAGAAGTGAGCAAGGACACGGGGCCTCGCAGGAATGGTGAGAAAGTGGGTGAAGGCTGGGGAAGCTGAGCTAAACTGTGGGGGTTAGGAGGAAGGTGCGTAAAATAAATAGGAGAATGGAGTGAGAGGGCTCCCTTTGGGGGAGCGAAGGCTAGGAGAAAAACAAAGGTCTGGAACGGGCATTCACTGATTCCATGGTTTGGCTGTGGATTAGAATTCTGAGTTTCTACCATCTTACTGAAACCATCTTCCAAGAACTGCAGCCCTTGCTTGGAGCTCAGGTGGGCAGAGTGATGCTGTGTTCTCCCAAGAGCAGAGCCTTGCAGCCTTGGAAGGGATCTCAGCCAGCCTCAGTTTGCACAGATCCAGTATCGGGGGTGGGTAGGACACAGAGCAGCCCGTTGCCTGCATGCAAGCTTCCTTCACGAGTTCCAGTGACCAATTTATTTCTCCTTTATCTCTGGCTCTTAGTTTGCGAGAGGGAGCCAAAATTTTAATTATGCCAAGAGGTTAAGCAGTTGTTTGACCTGCTGGCTCTGCAGAGAGGGGCGGAGGTGGAGGCCCGGGAACAGGAGGAGGCAAGGAGGTCTCTCTCTGCTAGCCTTTGTTTATAGGAAGCGCCTTCTACTCGCTGAGTTCCAGCCCAGCTGCAGAAGACACGAAGGGTGATTATCAGGCTGGCTGCAAATGGGAACACACTGAAGCTTTGTTTGGGCTTGTGGGGAGTTTTGGTAAATTTTTTTGCTTTCAACCCCCCGTAAAAATATTTGGGGATTCAGTGGTGCGGATTCTGCCTTTCTCACATCAAGCCCACACTTTCTCTTCCTAGAATATATGTGGGGCAGTGTTGATTTCCCTCCTGGGCACAGCAGTTTCTCAGTAGCCCTGGCTGCCCCAGTGCTCCCACTTCTCCGGTACACAGAGCAGATGGTGTCTAACAAGTCTCCACTCTGCCCGCAGGCTGTGCTTCCCCCATGAAAATGAGCCGGTGGTGGGAATGTCGTTTCCTGGAAGCTCACAGAGATTCCTCTAATCCAGCAGGTCCTGTTTATTTGATTACTTTTTTAGAACAACTGTTTTTTTCATTGAAAAGGGGACAATGCTGACATTCAGAGGCTCCCTAATTCCTCCAAGTCAGTAGAGCTGAGCGGAGCTTGAACTGAGAGCCACCTGAAGCCTGAGGCGCCCCACCAGTGCCCGTGGTGGCTGGGGCGTTTGCCATTGTCATCAGTGGGGGCTAGCTGGACCCGTCTCAGACTCAGGGTGGAATCAGGGGCTGTTGATTTCAAGTTTCTATTTTCAGGGGTCGGGAAGGTAGGTATTTTAAGTCTCTTATTTAGATTTAGCTAAAACTTGTCTCTGGCTGGCACCCATTTTGGTCCTTGTCATCAAGCTTACAGGACACCCTGAGCAGATGACTGACCTCAGTAGACACAGACCTAAGTTCCCCAGGCCGCTTCCTTTACCACCCATCCCCCCGAACCCAGGCCTGTGGTTTGGCCCAACTCATCCCTGGTTCCACAGGACACACACGTGTGTTCCAGAACCTCTGGCTTCTGAGCTTTGAGGAAAATGTGCCTGTTTAGAGCAGATCATTTTAGATATACGAGGGCTTAGGGAAATAATGATTTGATGGTTTCCTCTATTGCAAGCCTAGCTAGGGCTTAGACATGTTCCTGAATCAGTATGCTCTCCTAAATTTTGTGTTGCTTCTTGCCTACGATCAATTCAACAATGTGTAATACATGACTATCACCTGCGAGGTGCCAGATGCTGACATTATCCCTTAATTTATATGTCACTTTGTAACTTTCAAGGTACTTTTCCAGGTGTGGGCTCAGTGGATTTCCCCTCTGTTGCTGAGCAGGTACTAATAGCCTCATTTTAAAATGAGGCTAGTAGGGGCAGGTGATGGGTGTCTGAAGTCACAGAACCAGTAAAAGGTGAGATGGGGATGTGACACATGTGTTTTGACTGGGAGAACAGAGCATCTTCCACTACATCACAGTCACGTAGAGATCGAAGCCTGAAGATCTGCTAAGAGATTCACTGAGACGAGCCCTTGGAAATTGGAGACAGTAAAGTAAGGAAGGAACACAGACCATGAGCCAGGGCAGAGGGTCCAGCAACACTAACTGCTCCACCCAAGTGCCTGAAGCTGACAGTAGCAGGTTAGAGTAGGGTTAAGAGCTGGCTAGGCTACTCACTGGCTGTGTGACTTGGGCCACTTTGTTAAGCTCTCTTTGCCTCTGTTTCCCATATGTAAATGGGAATACTAAAAATTCTCAATTCATATGGTATGAACATTAAATGAATTAATGTTTGCATAGTCTTAGAGCAGTGCTTGGCATACTGTAAGTGCCAGATAAGTGCTGGTTAAATTTGAAAAAAGCTTTGCTCCCAAGCTGGGCTTAGCCAGCTTCTGGGGATGAGGGTATAAGTGGGGTCACACATTCTATCAAGCCCTGGCCTCTATCAAGAGGGCTGCGACTGAACACATGCAAGGAAATAAGCCGGCGTTATTGTCAATGAGCAGGAGCTACTCTCAAATTCACAATATTTTCTAAAGTAAATAATGTGCACTTGCTTTGACAATTAGAGAAAATATTTGAAGTCATTGCTGTACTGGATAATCCAGGATGGGTATGGGTACCTATGTACCTGGGCACATTACTGGCCTGGCTGAGGAAGAGCTGCCTTATAGAATTATGAATGCTCACGATGAAAGAGATCTTAATGATCAACTAATTCCGACTCTTCATAGATCCAGCCCTCTCCTCCGGAGATCAGGAAACCAAGGTCCAGAGAGGGCAATCGACTTGCCTAGAGTCACACGGTTAATATGCCCGGGTCACCCAACCTTTTGAATTTTTTTTTTTTTCCTGTCCGAATTGAAGACCTGGTGTCCTGGTCCTTGGGAAATTGGCTGAGGGTGCTTGTTGTCCCAGCTTGGTGCTTGTTCTGGACCCAGCTCTGAAGACTTTAATGGATGATGGGATTCCCCTGGAAGTTAGAGCTCTGTTTTTTTTTTTTTTCCTGGAGGACTGGTGACACCTCACAGAGGGAGAAAATTTGTGGATCTTTCCACCCCTAGTCCTGCTGCTCCTGGCTACTACGGTGGCCTACCATATACTCTCAGGGGATCTTAGCAAACCAGGAACAAATTCCAAAGGCATCCCGGGTGGCTATAAAGCTTATGGGTAGGTTCAGAAACCTAACAGACCCCCAAGTCCTTGGGTCAGATCATTTAAGACAGAGATGATGTACAACTTACCAGTTTTTTCTTTGCCAGAGACATCCCCAACACACACTTGTTTTAAAAATGGTGGTGGGGACTCTTGGAGGGCACACAAAAGGAGTGTGCACATTGGGACCCAGGGGAAGGAGCAGTGACCCCATAGGAGACTGAACCAGACCTACCTGCTGGTGTTGGTGGGTCTCCTGCAGAGGAGGGGGTGGCTGTGGCTCACCATGAGGACAAGGACATTGGCAGCAGAAGTTCTGGGAAGTAATCCCTGGCATGAGCCCTCCCAGAGTCTGCCATTAGCCCCACCAAAGAACCCAGGTAGGCCCTGGTGTTGGGTTGCCTCAGGCCAAACAACCAACAGAGAGGGTACCCAGCCCCACCCATCAGCAGTCAAACGGATTAAAGTTTTACTGAGCTCTGCCACCAGAGCAACAGTCAGCTCTACCCACCACCCGTCCCTCCCATCAGGAAACTTGCACAAGCCTCTTAGATAGCCTCATCCACCAGAGGGCTGACAGCAGAAGCAAGAAGAACTACAATCCTGCAGCCTGTGGGGAAAAAAACACATTCACAGAAACATAGACAAGATGAAAAGTCAGAGGGCTATGTACCAGATGAAGGAACAAGATAAAACCCCAGAAAAACAACTAAATGAAGTGGAGATAGGCAACCTTCCAGAAAAAGAATTCAGAATAATGATAGTGAAGATGATCCAGGACCTCAGAAAAAGAATGGAGGCAAAGATCGAGAAGATGAAAGAAATGTTTAACAAAGACCTAGAAGAATTAAAGAACAAACACCTAGAAGAATTAAAGAACAAACAAACAGAGATGAACAATACAATAACTGAAATGAAAAACACACTAGAAGGAATCAATAGCAGAATAACTGAGGCAGAAGAACGGATAAGTGACCTGGAAGACAGAATGGTGGAATTCCTTCTGTGGAACAGAATAAAGAAAAAAGAATGAAAAGAAACAAAAACAGCATAAGAGACCTCTGGGACAACATTAAACACAACAACATTTGCATTATAGGGGTCCCAGAAGGAGAAGAGAGAGAGAAAGGACCCGAGAAAATATTTGAAAAGATTATAGTCGAAACCTTCCCTAACATGGGAAAGGAAATAACCACCCAAGTCCAGGAAGATCACAGAGTCCCAGGCAGGATAAACCCAAGGAGAAACACGCCCAGACACATAGTAATCAAATTGGCCAAAGTTAAAGACAAAGAAAAATTATTGAAAGCAACAAGGGAAGAACAACAAATAACATACAAGGGAACTCCCATAAGGTTAACAGCTGATTTCTCAGCAGAAACTCTAAAAGCCAGAAGGAAGTGGCATGATATATTTAAAGTGATGAAAGGCAAGAACCTACAGCCAGCATTACTCTACCCGGCAAGAATCTCATTCAGATTCGACTGAGAAATCAAAAGCTTTACAGAAAAGCAAAAGCCAAGGGAACTCAGCACCACGAAACCAGCTCTACAACAAACACTAAAGGAACTTCTCTAAGTGGGAAACACAAGGGAAGAAAAGGACCTACAAAAACAAACCCATAACAATTAAGAAAATGGTAATAGGAACATGCATATTGATAATTACCTTAAACGTGAATGGATTAAATGCTCCAACCAAAAGACACAGGCTCGCTGAATGGATACAAAAACAATACCCATATATGTGCTGCCTACAAGAGACCCACTTCCGACCTAGGAACACATACAGACTGAAAGTGAGGGGATGGAAAAAGATATTCCATGCAAATGGAAGTCAAAAGAAAGCTGGAGTAGCAATACTCATATCACATAAAATAGACTTTAAAATAAAGGATGTTACAAGAGACAAGAAAGGACACTACATAATGATCAAGGGATCAATTCAAGAAGAAGATATAACAATTAAAAGTATATATGCACCCAACATAGGAGCACCTCAATACATAAGGCAACTGCTAACAGCTCTAAAAGAGGAAATCAACAGTAACACAATAATAATGAGGGACGTTAACACCTCACTTACAGCAATGGCCAGCTCATCCAAACAGATAGTTAATAAGGAAACACAAGCTTTAAATGACACAATAGACCAGATAGATTTAACTGATATTTATAGGACATTCCATCCAAAAACAGCATATTACACTTTCTTCTCAAGTGCACACAGAACATTCTCCAGGCTAGATTACATCTTGGGTCCCAAATCAAACCTCAGTAAATTAAAGAAACTTGAAATCATATCAAGCATCTTTTTGGACCACAATGCTATGAGATTAGAAATCAATTACAGGGGAAAAAATGGAAAAAAACACAAACACATGGAGGGTAAACAATACAGTACTAAATAACCAAGAGATCACTGAAGAAATCAGAGAGGAAATTTTAAAAAAACCTAGAAACAAATTACAACAAAACATGATGATCCGAAACCTCTGGGATGCAACAAAAGCAGTTCTAAGAGGGAAGTTTATAGCAATACAAGCCTACCTCAAGAAACAGAAAAATCTCAAATAAATAATCTAACCTTACACCTAAAGGAACTAGAGAAAGAAGAACAAACAAAACCCAAAGTTAGTAGAAGGAAAGAAGTCATAAAGATCAGAGCAGAAATAAATGAAATAGAAACAAAACAATAGCAGAGATCAATAAAACTAAAAGCTGGTTCTTTGAGAAGGTAAACAAAATTGATAAACGTTTAGCCAGACTCATCAAGAAAAAGAGGGAGAGGACTCAAATCAATAAAATTACAAATGAAAAAGGAGAAGTTACAATGGACATCTCAGAAATACAAAGCATCATTAGAGACTACTACAAGCAACTCTATGCCAATAAAATGGACAACCTGGAAGAAATGGACAAATTCTTAGAAAGGTATAACCTTCCAGTACTGAACCAGGAAGAAATAGAAACTATGAACAGACCAATCACAAGGAATGAAATTGAAACTGTGATTAAAAATCTTTCAACCAACAAAACTCCAGGACCAGATGGCTTCACAGGTGAATTTTATCAAACATTTAGAGAAGAGCTAACACCCATCCTTCTCAAACTCTTCCAAAAAATTGCAGAGGAAGGAACACTCCCAAACTCATTCTACGAGGCCACCATCACCCTGATACCAAAACCAAACAAAGATACTACAAAAAAGAAAATTACAGAACAATATCATTGATGAATATAGTGGCAAAATCCTCAACAAAATACTAGTAAACAGAATCCAGCAACACATTAAAAGGATGCAAGGATTCTTCAATATACACAACTCAATCAATGTGATACATCATATTAAAAAATTGAAAAACCATATGATCATCTCAATAGATGCAGAAAAAGCTTTTGACAAGATTCAACACCCATTTATGATAAAAAACTCTCCAGAAAGTGAGCATAGAAGGAACCTACCTCAACAAAATAAAGGCCATATACGACAAACCCACAGTAAACGTCATTCTCAATGGTGAAAAACTGAAAGCATTTCCTCTAAGATCAAGAACAAGACAAGGATATCCACTCTCGCCACTATTATTCAACATAGTTTTGGAAGTCCTAGCCCCGGCAATCAGAGAAGAAAAAGAAAAAAAGGAATACAAATTGGAAAAGAAGAAGTAAGACTGTCACTGTTTGCAGATGCCATGATACTATACATAGAGAATCCTAAAGATGCTACCAGAAAACTACTAGAGCTAATCAATGAATTTGTTAAGGTAGCAGTATACACAATTAATGCCCAGAAATCTCTTGCATTCCTATACAGTAATGATGAAAAATCTGGAAGAGAAGTTAAGGAAACACTCCCATTTACCATTGCAACAAAACGGATATAATATCCAGAAATAAACCTACCTAGGGAGACAAAAGACCTGTATGCAGAAAACTATAAGACACTGATGAAAAAAATTAAAGATGATACCACCAGATAGAGATATGCCATGTTCTTGGATTGGAAGAATCAATATTGTGAAAATGACTATACTACCCAAAGCAATCTACAGATTCAATGCAATCCCTGTCAAATTACCAATGGCATTTTTTACAGAACTAGAACAAAAAATTCTTAAAATTTGTATGGAGACACAAAAGATCATGGATAGCCAAAGCAGTCTTGAGGGAAAAAAACAGAGTTGGAGGAATCGGACTCCCTGACCTCAGACTATACTACAAAGCTACAGTAATCAAGACAATATGGTACTGGCACAAAAACAGAAATATAGATGAATGGAACAGGATAGAAAGCCCAGAGATAAACCCACACATCTAGGATCAACTAATCTATGACAAAGGAAGCAAGTATATACAATGGAGAAAAGACAGTCTCTTCAGTAAGTGGTGCTGGGAAAACTGGACAGCTACCTGTAAAAAATGAAAGTAGAACACTCCCTAACACCATACACAAAAATAAACTCAAAATGGAATAGAGACCTAAATGTAAGACTGGACACTATAAAACTTTTAGAGGAAAACATAAGAAGAACACTCTTTGACATAAATCACAGCAAGATCTTTTTTGATCCACCTCCTAGAGTAATGGAAATGAAAACGAAATAAATGGGACCTAGTGACACTTAAAAGCTTTTGCACAGCAAAGGAAACCATAAACAAGACAAAAAGACAACCCTCAGAATGGGAGAAAATATTTGCAAATGAATCAATGGACAAAGGATTAATCTCTGAAACATATAAACAGCTCATGCAGCTCAATAGTAGAAAAACAAACAACCCAATCCAAAAATGGGCAGAAGGCCTAAATAGACATTTCTCCAAAGAAGATATACAGATGGCCAAGAAGCACATGAAAAGCTGCTCAACATCACTAATTACTAGAGAAATGCAAATCAAAACTACAGTGAGGTATCACCTCACACCAGTTAGAATGGGCATCATCAGAAAATCTACAAACAGCAAATGCTGGAGAGGGTGTGGAGAACAGGGAACCCTCTTGCACTGTTGGTGGGAATGTAAATTGAGTACAGCCACTATGGAGAACAGCATGGAGGTTCTTTAAAAAAGTAAAAATAGATTTACCATATGACCCAGCAATCCCACCACTGGGCATATACCCAGAGAATACCATAATTCAAAAAAACACGTGCACCCCAATGTTCACTGCAGCACTGTTTACAATAGCCAGGACATGGAAGCAACCTAAATGCCCATCAACAGTTAAATGGATAAAGAAGATGTGGTACATATACACAATGGAATATTACTCAGCCATAAAAAGGGACGAAATTGGGTCATTTGTAGAGACGTGGATGGATCTGGAGACTGTCATGCAGAGTGAAGTAAGTCAGAGAGAGAAAAACAAATATTGTGTATTAACACATATATGTAGAACCTAGAAAAATGGTACAGATGAACTGGTTTGCAGGGCATTAATCGAGACACAGATGTAGAGAACAAACGTATGCACACCAAGGGGGGACAGTGGTGGGGGTTGTAGTTGTGGAATGAATTGGGAGATTGGTATTGACATGTATACACTAATATCTATAAAGTAGATAACTAATAAGAGACTGCTGTATAAAAAGATAAATAAAATAAAGTTTAAAAATTAAAAAAAAAATGATAGTGGGGGTGATGAATCGAGCTATATGGTTATGCAAATCTGGGTGAAAGGCCCATGTTCCTTAATCCAGTTTGAGCCAAAGAGTGATGGTAATGAGAGCTAATGTTAATCTTCATCATGAACTAAGTACTCCTGTTACGTCTGCTTTACTGATGAGGAAATTGGAGCCCAGAGATGTTAAACAACCTGCCCATGATTAGACAACTAGAAAGAGGCTGAGCAGAGCATCCAAATGCAACCTGATGCCCCAGCCAGGACACTGATCTCCATGAGGTACTCCCTCTGCAAACATGTGGCAGTAAACAGACCACACAAAATGTACAGTGAATGTGCAGAGAAGGAGATGATAAGATAATTCACGTCAGTACAGACTGAGGTGTTCAAAGGCAGAAGCTATTTAAAGAGAATGAAAGGGAAAGGAAGGTCCAATTAGAATCCAAATAGAGAGGAAGCAGGATGCAAAAGCAAATTGGGAAAAGGGGAGACAACAGAGGGACTCTTAGGAAGAAGGTGAGAGGAAAAGAAAAGCACAGGAGGAATGTCCTCTTCCACCCAAACCCACCTCATGAAATAGCTTGGGCCAAGTTTTTCTCTTCCTAAGTTATAGCTGGCTGCAGCCGACTGTTTGCATAGTGTGTGGATTGAAATATTTTATTGCTTTATGGAGGCTATAAAATCAATGTGATTAAAGGCAACAACGACACTTCAGTTCTAGTGGATGAAGTTGGGATGCTGAAGCCTGGGCTTTATCTGAGCAAGGTTTTTTCAATCAGGGAAGAGGGTTCCATTTCTCATTTTTGTGTTGGGAAGACAGCATAAGAATGGATGGAGAGTAAGAGTTTTTAAAGAGTCAAGATTTTAAAAAGAGATTCTGATGGTGTTCCACTGGAGGTGGGAAGCAGAAATGGAGAGACATAAAGGCTTAGTATATGAAAGCAGGGTATGCAGGGAATGATTGGTCTCTTAAAGGAAACAGATGTGGGGTCTGAAGTATGAATAGAGGGGAATGAGATGAAAGAAATCTTGAGCTTGCTAAAATGATAGTATTTCTTAAAGGGATTAGGGTAGAATGTTTTTTCCCCAGGAAAGTTCTGACAGAAGGAAATATGAAGAATTTAAGGATTCAAGGTGAGGTAAGGCCAAAGGTCCACTATGAGAAGCAAAAGAGCAAGAGACTTTAGGAATTAGTGTCCACAAATGGAGGGAATGGTGAGTTCCAGTAACTGGGCTGTAGGAGAAGAACCACTTTTTCTAAGAAAAATGCAAATCAGATCTGCAAATATTGACAGTTGAGAACTGTGTTAGGTGCTCGGGGCTAGAGGAGGGCGTAGGCAGGTATGATGCTACAAAATAAGTACAATAAACACCTTCCATCTTCATTAAGGATTTTATACCCTACTGAGGGACGGTGATATCAGCACCTCCCTCCATTACATGTTACAGAGTGGAGTAAAGATAAAATGCAGTCACTGAAATAGGAATTTGGACCTTAAGTGGAAGAGTGATGAGATTCATAACATGCTGGAGGACACAGAGTCAAGGAAAGTTTCACAGAGGAGGTGGCATTTCTAATGGATCTTGAAGGATGAAGATTTTGTGAAAGAAAGAAATTCAAGCCTTCATATTATGCAAAAACCAATGCAGGAGAGCCCAGGGCATTCTGGTTTGGGTGAAAGAGTGAAGGTCTAGAATAGCTGGGTCCAAGGCAGTTTGGAGGTTAGAAGAGAAACCAAATCACATGACCTTTTGGAACCATGCTGATAATCCTGGATTTAATTTTATAGGCTAGTGTTTCTCAACCAGTTTTCTGCCTTCACACCTTTTATATGCACAGTACAACAATCCCAGCTTTCAATAGGACCCCTGCTCTACTGAGGGGCCATATCAGAATTAGAGAGTGGTGGACTTTTAAGGAGGAAAATGGTACGATCAGAGCTGAAAGATGCATTCACTGGGATGGAGACTGAAATCAGGAAAAGCAACTTGTAAGTAATTATGGTTATCCAAGTAGAGACGATGAGGGCCTGAACACACTATGAGTGTATAGAGGTAGAAATGACTGGGCTTCATTTTTTAAACTGAAGTATAGTTGATTTACAACGTTGTGTTAGTTTCAGTTGTACAGTGAAGTGATTCAGATATACATTTATATATACATATTCTTTTCCATTGTAGGCTAAGATATCAAATAGAATTACCTGTCCTATACAGTAGGTCCTTGTTATCTGTTTTATCTATAGTCGTGTGTATCTCTTAATACCAAATTCCTAAGTTATCCCTTCCCTGCCTTCCCCCTTTGGAAACCATAAATTTCTTTCCTATGTCTGTGAGGCTGTTTCTGTTTTGTAAATAAGCTCATTTGTATCATTTTCTTAGATTCCACATATAAGTGATATGGTATTTGTCTTTCTCTGGGCTTCATTCATTTTTTCCTTGACTGAACACCCACAATGGGCCAGGCACTGAGTCTATTACTGGGGATATAAATATTAAACCTCAAGAACTACTACACATTGCTTACAGTCTATGAGGCAAGTAAATCAATACTGAACTATGTAGAGGCCATGACAGAAGTAATGGAGGAATTTTTAGGAACACAGAGAAGAGGTGTTTAATTACATATGGTTTCAAAAAAGCCTTCCTGAAGTGAATAGAGTTGAACTGAGGGTTAAAAGATAAGTAAGTACCACCCAGGTGGAAAAAGGGAAGACAGGACAGGAGGGGTTGGGGAGGATGAGAGAGCATGTACAAATACACAATGGCGTGGAATGGCATATGACACAAGAAGAAGAGCAAATATTTAGGCCAAAAATGGAAACTAGTTGCTGTATATCGAGCCAGGCAATGTATTAGTAAACGGTCATGTGTTACTGCATATAACCTTCGGAATGTACATCGTATGGGCTGCAGAAACCATGGCCAAAGGTTGAATGAAGACTGCCGTATCAAGGAGTTTGGAATTTAAGTGTAAAGTACCATTAACTCAGATTTGTGTTTTAGAAAGATTATTCTGGCAGCAGTGTGAAGGATGAATGGAAGGGGCAGAATTTGGGAAGCAGGCAAACAAGTTAGGCAATAAGGGGTCATGGTAATGGCAAAGGGGATGAGTATAAGAAAGCATGAATAGGAGCAGTTAGCATGAATGGTGATGGATCAGACGTGATGGAAGAGAAAGGAGCCTAGGAGGAGCCCAGGTTTCTGAGCTGATGACTGTGGTTGACAGTAGTGTGATTCACAGAGCTAGAGAATGAAGTAAGGAGGTTGGGGTGGGAGGGTGGGGGGCAAGGCAAGCTGGAAATGAGAGGTAATGTGCTCTGTTCCATTCCTACTGAGGCAGAATTATCTGGGAGCGATTTCTAGTAAACAGCTAGATGTGCAATCCTACAGCTAAGAAGAGAAGCCTTGGCAGAAGATCTAGAACTGGGAGTCATGCTCCTATGTTGGTTGTTGATGCCAAGAGGATGAATCAGTTCACTCAGCATCATGTGAAAGGAGAAGAGGACCAAAGACAAAATCCTGGGCAAAACTCACATTTCAGGAATGGACAGAGGAAGAGATGACTTTGAAGGAGGACAAGAAAAAGTAATATGAGAGGTAGGAGGAAAACCAGAGAGAGTGATCCTAGAAAAGGAAGGGCATTTCAGTAAGTAAGAGTGGGCCACATTGCCTGGATTAGGCAAGAGGCTGAAGACACACAAAAGAGAAGGTTGAGCCAAGACCTCCAACTTATGGGACTTTAGGTTATCAGCAGCAGAGAGAGAAAACGTTCATGTATTGTGAGTACCGTGCATGAGCAGAAGTCAGAATGAGAAAGAAAAGGAAGATGGGATTTATAGTAAAAAATATATATTTGGTCTTCATCTCCGTTTCTGGCATAGAGCTACTAAAACCCTTGGAATTTCCTAAGTGATAAGAACATAAAAGTCGTCTTGATAGTCATAACAAATCCCTGTTAACCACAGCTGAGTTTATATAAAAGTGACTTTTGGAGAGAATCTACAGATGGATGCTAGTTGCCAGGGGAACCAACCGCATGACTGAAGGTTGGAACTTTCAGTCCCATCCCCCCGGACCTCTAGGCAGAGGAGAGAGGCTAGCGGTTGAATCATTCGGCGATGGCCGATGATATAATCGATCATGTCTATGTAATGAAGCTTCCATAAAAATCCAAAGGACAGGGTTTGAGGAATATTCTCAAACCAGAATACTTCCATGTATCTCTGTGCCAGGCCCCAAACCACAAAGACAGAAGCTCCTTTGTTTGGGACCTTGCCTATATATCTCTTCATCTAGCTATAGATTAGTATCCTTTAATATCCTTTATAATAAACCGATAATGTAGTGAGTACACTGGTTTCCTGAGCTCTGTGAGCTGGCCTAGCATATTAATCAAACCCAAGGAGGGGTTCTGGGAACCTCTGATTCATTACCAGTCAGTCCAAATCACAGGTAAAAAACTAGACTTGTAGTTGACATCTGAAGTGGTAGGGCAATCTTACGGGACAGAGCCCTTAATTTCTAGAATCTGATGCTATCTCCAGGCAGATAGTTCAGGAATTGAGTTGAATTGTAAGTCATCTGACTGGTGTCAGAGAATTGTTCGGTGGTGTGTGGGAAAAAGCCCACACATTGAAACTGGTAATCAGAATCTTAGAGGCAAGTTTAATAGTTTAAGAAAACAGTCACTATGGGACAGGCAGAGGAAAAATACTGTAAAAACAAGACAGTACTCTAAAGGTATTGCTATAAAATACGAAATGTACCATCAAGATATTCATATATTCCCTTCCTGGGGGATATCAGGGGTGGGAAGGAGGTGGAGGAAGAATCAGGGCAAATGTAATCATCTCACTTCAGAAGAAATGACATACGGGCGTGACTGATGGAAATTTTGGAAGCTGATGCTTAAAAGAATGTTATTTAGCTAATGGAAATGAAAATGGGCTAAGACTGCAATAAAACTTGAAGGTGTTTCTAATGAACAGTTTAAAGTATGTATAATATCACCTCAGAAGAAAATTTGGGTTTAAGCAGTTTTTAATAAATAATGGCTGCTAATATCACAAAAAGAGAGACAATAATAACATACCTCCTGAAGATGGTACACAACACCATCTGTGAAGTATTCACACACACACACACACACACACACACACACACACACACAAACAAATGGAACCTGAATCAGGTGACACTCTAGATCTAATTTTTAGTTCACAGGAAATAAGGGGGTCGAGGAGCATCTTACACAACAGTTTGGAAATAAAATTAGCAAAATCTAGACAGTGGGAATCTATGCAGGGTAAATAACCTAGTGGCTTTAACAAATAAATTGCAAAGATGAAAGAAAAGAGGGAAGGAGCTGTATTTTTTGAGACTTGAGACACATCAACCAAATGCAATGGGTGGAACTTTTTGGATCCTGATTTCAAAAAAGCAGCTATTAGAAACAATTTTATAAAATAACAGGGGAAATTTTAATACTAATTGGATCTATTATGACATTTAAGGAATTATTTCAAATGTTTTAGGTATAAATTTTAATGAATCCTTATCATTTAGAGATATATACTGAAATACGTATGGATGAAATGGTATAAAATGTGGAATTTGTTTCAGAATAATCTAGTAGCCCCAGGACCTGGTCCCACCCACCAATGGGCTGGCAGCCACTGCACAAGGCAGGGCCTGGCAGCCAGCTGGGCTGGGAGCAAGTTCTGCCTACCAGCTTGCCCACAGTAGTCAGTCCTGCCACAACAGAAGGGCCCATGAAGCCCATATAGGGGGTGCCTCTAAAGCATATAGATCTGGTGGCCAGAGGGAAGGTGCTGCTGGACCCCAAAGACTTCTCTATAAGGCCACTTCTCTAAGGCTGGGAAATGTAACCAACTTACCTAATACATAGAAATAAACACAGAGAATTAGATAAAATGAGGAGACAGAGGAATACGTTCAAAGCAAAGGAACAGGTCAAAACCCCAGAAGAAGAACTAAGCAAAGTGGAACTAAGCAATCTACCCAGTAAAGAAGTTGAGGTAACGATCATAAAGACGTTCAGTGAGTTTCAGAGAAAAATGGATGAATACAGTGAGAAGTTTAACAAATGGTTAGAAAATATAAAAAATAACCAAATAGAGCTGAAAATACAATTACTGAAGTAAAAAATACACTAGAAGGAATCAGTCGTAGATTAGATGATACAGAGGAGTAAATTAGTGAACTGGAAGACAAAGTAGTGAAAATCACCCAAGCTGAACAGAGAAAAGAAAAAACAATTTAAAAAAATCAGGATCGTTTAAGAGACCTCTGGGACAACATCAGCTTAATAATATTCACATCTTAGGCATCTCAGAAGGAGAAGAGAGAGAGAAAGGAGCAAAGAACTTATTTGAAGAAATAATAGCTGAAAACTTCCCTAACATGGGGAAGGAAACAGACATTCAAATCTAGGAATCACAGGGAGCCCCAATCAAGATAAACCCAAAGAGGTTCACACCAAGACATGTTACAATTAAAATTTAGGCAAAAATTAAAGATCCAGAAAAAATCTTAAAAGCAGCAAGAGATAAGCAACTAGTTATGTACAAGGGAGATCCCATAAGACTACCAGCTGACTTTTCAGAAGAAAGTTTTCAGGCCTGAGGGATTGGCACGGTATATATTCAAAGTGATGAAAGGAAAAAACCCAAGACTACTCTACCTGTCAAGGCTATCATTCAGATTTGATGAGAGAATAAATAGTTTTACAGATAAGCAAAAGCTAAAAGAGTTCAGCACCACTAAAGGAGCTTTATAAGAAATGTTAAAAGGACTTCTCTAAGTGGAAAAGAAAGGACTACAATTAGAAATATGAAAATTATGAAATGAAAAATCTCACTGGGAAAGGCAAACATACAGTAAAGGTAGTAGATCAATCACTTATAAAACTAGTAGGAAGGGCTTCCCTGGTGGCGCAGTGCTTGAGAATCTGCCTGCCAATGCAGGGGACACGGGTTCGAGCCCTGGTCTGGGAAGATCCCACATGCCACGGAGCAACTAGGCCTGTGAGCCACAACTACTGAGCCTGCGCATCTGGAGCCTGTGCTCCGCAACGAGAGGCCACGATAGTGAGAGGCCCGCGCACCACGATGAAGAGTGGCCCCCGTTTGCCGCAACTAGAGAAAGCCCTTGCACAGAAATGAAGACCCAACACAGCAAAAATAAATAAATTAATTAATTAAAAGAAAAAAACTAGTAGGAAGGTTAAAAGACAAAAGTAGTAAATTGTCTATATCCACAATAAATAGTTGAAGGATACAGAAAACAAAAAGATGTAAAATATGATATCAAAAGCATTAAACATGGAAGGGAGGAGAGGAGTAAAATGGCAGGATTGTTAGAATGCGTTAGAACTTAAAAGATCATCAACTTAAAATAACCATATACACATACGTTGTTATATACGAACCTCATGGTAACCACAACCATAATTCTATAATAGATACACACACAGAGAAAGAGAAAGGGATCCAAACATAACACTAAAAGTAGTCACCAAATCACAAGGAAAGAGAGCAAAAGAGGAAAGGAACAAAAAAGAATTGAAACAACAACGAGAAAACAATTAGCAAAATGGCAATAAGTACATACCTACCAATAATTACTTGAAATGTAAATGAACTAAATGCTCCAATCAAAAGACATAGAGTGGCTGAATGAATGACAAAACAAGACCCATGTATATGCTACCTACAAGAAACTCACTTCAGAACTAAAGATGCACATAGACTGGAAGTGAGGGGTTAGAAAAAAGTATTCCCTGCAACGAAAATGAAAAGAAATCTGAGGTAGCAAAACTTATATCAGGCAAGATAGAGTTTAAAACAAAAACTGTAACAGACAAAGCAGGACATTACATAATGATAAAGGGATCAATCCAACAAGAAGATATATTCCAGTTATAAAATAAATAATGTACAGCATAGTGAATATAGAAATAATATTGTAACAACTTTGTATGGTGACAAATAGTAACTAGACTTATTGTGGTGATCATTTTGTAACGTCTAAAAATATCAAATCACTATGTTGTACGCCTGAAACTACTATAATATTGTAAGTCAATTATGCTTTTTCTTTCTTTAACAAAAAAACTCATAAAATTATGAGGTTTTGCAGAGATTATGAGGTTTTGTAAGATTTTAACTCGGCGCTCATTTTTGTGCCATTAATTTGAATAGTACACTTTGGTACTATGAAATAAATCCAATTGAATGAAAAAAAAGTAATCCAGGGAGCGTGGAAGAGGAATGTGTGTGTATTTTATAGATGAAATAGGACTGAGTCTGGTTGATAACTGTTGCATCTGCATGTTGGGTTCACAAGGATTCGGTATACTACTTTCTCAATTTTGTTTATGTGTGGAAAGCACCATAGCTTTAGAAAGGTTAAAATAAATCAAAGAATAAATGTGAACATATGGGGCATTTCCCTGGCATTCCAGTGGTTAAGACTCGGCGCTTTCATTGCAGTGGCCCTAGTTCAATCCCTGGTCAGGGAACTAAGATCCTGCAAGCCACACGGCATGGCCAAAAAAAAAAACAAGTGAACATACCCATGATGTCCTTTCAGAGCTATGGGAGGACTCTAATAAGCTCAAAGTGTTAATATTTCAAAATTGTCATTATTTCCTTTTGATGTTGAGTCTTTTCTAGTTTTTGGGGTTTTTTTTTGCGTTATGCGGGCCTCTCACTGCTGTGGCTTCTCCCGTTGCAGAGCACAGGTTCCGGATATGCAGGATCAGCGACCATGGCTCACGGGCCCAGCCGCTCTGCAGCATGTGGGATCTTCCCGGACCGGGGCACGAACCCGTGTCCCCTGCATCGGCAGGCGGACTTTCAACCACTGCGCCACCAGGGAAGCCCTCTTCTAGTTTTAAATGTTACTAATTAAAGAGATTCCACCGGGCTTCCCTGGTAACATGCTAGGCCCGTGAGCCATGGCCGCTGACCCTGTGTGTCCAGAGCCTCTGCTCCGCAATGGGAGAGGCCACAACAGTGAGAGGCCCGCGTAACGCAAAAAAAAAAAAACCAAAAAATAGAGATTCCACCAATTCTTAAATGTTAAAGACTGCTGTTGGCCACTACAACACAATGGAATGCATGAGGGGTGTGTGTGTGTGTGTGTGTGTGTGTGTGTGTGTGTGTGTGTGTGTGTGTGTAGATACACACACACACACTTTAATGTGGTTGTTTTGTGGTGGTTTGTTTTTTTTTCCAGTATATCAACACCCAGGTTTCGGGGTGGCAGCATAGGAGAAGCCAGGGATGTAGGTCAAATTGACCCATTTGGGGAAGGCAGATTTTAGCTGTCTGCATTTCAACAGGATCTCAATCAAGAAGACAGCCACTAAGAAGAGGGGCCTACTCTTGACTCCATGAATTTGGAATCTGAGAGTTTCTTGAGGACAGGAAGCATTTTCTATGGAAGCAGATTGGAGTCACCAGCTAGATTCTCAAAAAATACTGAAAGCAATATGATTTCAGAAGGGAAGGTCAAGAGGAGAGACCCACATTACAACAAAGAAGAATGGCTCCAGGATGAGAGGGCAGGTTCCCACAAGTGACACAATAGGTCTGTCACCAATAGTTCAAGAATAGAGACTTGCCAGTTGCTCTCAATCCTACCTCCTACAATATGAGGTCCCCAGGTATGGCTGGTGGCCAGAAGGAAGCTAGGTTGTCTACTAAAGGAAGCTGGTAGTCATGGCAGGGGGCTGGGCATGCTTTATAACTTGTCTTCCACTTTGGGTTACAAAAGTTTTGCTGTTAGAGTTTAAGAGCCCTGGGAGAAAGTGAGGAATTAATCTACACACCCATTTTAGAAAACATCATGGCTCACAATATGCTTCTGAGTGTCCCATTTGCTTGAGAACCTTATAGATCCCTGGGAGAAACACTAATGGAGTAAAGGAGACTTAAGGAGAAAGGGCTGGATGCTTGTACTGATAGTTGAAGATACTGGGGCATATAGGGAATGGATGTAGTAGCATATTGGACAGGAGTGACAACTCCTCCTGAGCAGGAGAGAGAAAAGGTCCCAAGGCATCTGGCTGATTGTGGGAAGTTTAGTTTATCTATTTATTTATTTTTTAATATTTATTTATTTATTTGGCTGTGCTGGGTCTTAGTTGTGGCACATGGGATTTTAGTTGGGACATGCGGGATCATTTTTAGTTGGGGCATGTGGGATCATTTTTAGTTGGGGTGTGTGGGATCATTTTTAGTTGGGACATGCGGGATCATTTTTAGTTGCGGCATGAGGGATCTAGTGTCCTGATCAGGGATCGAACCCGGCCCCCCCCACCCCCCACGTTGGGAGCGCAGAGTCTTAACCGCTGGACCACCAGGGAAGTCCCGGGAGTTTAGTTTAAAAGCTTAGGAATCTGACATTATGTAGAGAGTCCCAAATGTCCAAGGGAACTTTTTCCAAGTCCCTCTTGGAAATAGTGATTTGTGAAAGAATGGACACCCTAGTGGTCCGTTTTAGACACAGTGAGAAATCAGGAGAGTAAAAGTAGCTTTGAGGAGCTTAGTGAGAGCCGTAACACTGAAGAGTAAAATCCTGACACCTCAATCTTCCGTCCTCTCATCCCCTTCCTCCTTTCTCCATCTCAGCAAAACAGCAGCGGTTATGGCAAAGAAAAAGCCATCCTGAGCCCTCCATGAGGGAGGGAGTGGAAAAGAAAGCCACAGAAATGGGAAGAATGAGGTGATACAGAAATGGCCAGTAAGCCTAACTCCACCATCACGTAGAAGTAAGAGCAGCTATAGCAACTAAGTGAAGTCACCAGGAGGTGTAGGGGGAGAGCAGGGGAACTTAAACGCCACCCAAATCACCTTGCTGTCCTCCAGGAAGGGAAACACCTAGGGGAGCCTGGTTCTTAGAACCCCTCATGGAAGAGCCAACAAGGGCTACTGATTGTTGTTGACTGTTACCTATTTTCTTTGAATGCCCTCTCATAGGCTGGGTGATCAAGGGAGTCTTGGGGTACATTTTAGTGACTAATGCTTTGACACAGGATTGTGACGTTGATCCCATTTTTATAGCAGAAGTTAGAAAGCTCACAGTTCCTTCTAGGTACTTTGTGTGTTATCAGGTGAGCAGTGGTGATTTGGACCAGAGCCTCTGAGTTAGAATCGCTAGACTTCTCGAGGGAACAGTTGGCTTTTGGCTTTTTAAAAGAATTCAGTAAAAAAAAAAAAAAAAAAAAAAACTAGAGTAAGGAAGTTTTTAAAAATAGCTCAATAACCTTTAAGGAACACCCTGAAGTGATGCACAGTTGCAAGAGAGAATTTAAGAAATTATGACCCTCATTACAAGCTTAGCTTTTCTAAAGAGGTACTGTCTGAAGAAACACAGGCAGGCCTTCTATTCCTTTCCCCTCTCCGTATGGAACTCGTTTATCTGCAGCTCTGTACATCCAACTGTTCTGTGACGTTTCTTCCTTGCCATACAGAGCCACCCGCCTCGTGTGAGTCCTGGAATTCCTAATTTCTCTCCACTCCTCCATAGGTAGTCAACTGGAGCTTCCTTGCCCGACCCTTCAAAATGTGGGCGTTTTCCCCATTGTGAGAGCTTTCTCTTTAGTGTCTGTTGAGGATAGAGTAATGGGCTGGAATTACAGAGGGTGTCTGGTTTAGACTTTATCCTAAGGTGTGTGAACTGAGATGCATTGCTAAAGAGTTTTGTTTTTGTTTTTTACTTTCTCTCTTTGGTTTAAAACGCTAAGCGGTTTAAAAAAATAGATTTATAAGGTGTTTTCATCATAGCCTGCTGAAAGGTTAAAGACAGGGGATGCATCTGGAAAAAAAACATCTCTGGCTCCCTAGACCATCTGTTCTTTGACATCTACCATCTATCGGAATATGATGCTAAATGCACGGGAGAGCTGAGAGCTGTATATATAGCACACGAAGCTATCAGTCAGCAGAATGATAGCTGGGAGGACAGATTTTGACACTTCCCTTATCATCTCTTCTTGAACTCAGATGCGAGATCATTCCAGTCACTTTAAAAAATGTGGGCCAAGATTATGGCAGCCTTGGAAGGCTTCTTTCTTGGACTTTCAGCCACTTGACCTTGGCTCACTTTGTTCATTCAGACCAGTCCTAAGGATTTTGTGGGCACCTTAGGCAACTTCAGGACTTCACTGCACAGTTCCGTAGGGACCCTTGGTCCACTCAATGTAAGTTGGTATAAAACAGCTCCTATAGCTGCTTCATAGTCGTCCAAAGGTCTAGGCCAGATCTCAGATGAATATGGACCACAAAGCCATGACCACATCTCAGAGCTGCCCATCCCAACAGGCCTATAGGTCATGTAAGCTTTTAGCTTTGCTGTACAGCATTATTTGGTCTCATCATCTGACCAAAATGTAAGCATGTACTGAAGGCTAATATGAATGCTTCACCACCACTGAGGTAACAACTGCAGAGAGGGAAAGGAAAGAATGTACTAGAGAGACGCAGTTCAAAATCTGTTTCTGTTCTCTCTCAGGTCTGTGATCCTGAGAAGGTTACTCTGAGCGAGAAACCTACCTGCCATGAGGAATACATGAGATAGTGCAGGTAACAGACCTGGTACATAGTAGGCAGGCTCATCTACTTGAACTGTTGTTGACACGATTATGTCAAATGAGCCTTACCTGGTTTTATAGTACATGCAAACAAGCGTCCTGGGAGTATGTTTTTCTAAGCTAATTTCTATTTTTTTCCTTTCACCGCCCAACTCTCTACCCTTTTCTGTCCTGTGCTCATTATTACCAATGAGACACAGTTTTCACCAACAATTTTTTAGCACGTGCTTCCTCCTTTGACTACAATTACAAATTAAGGCCTACCTAAGGTGTCTGTTTCACGCTTTCAAGATTGCTTTCAAACAGCTCTAAGCTAGACCCTTAGTGTAGGCAGCCACCCCAAGAAAGAGCAGATACCAGCTTAGCTGTAGATTTCCCCAGGAATGCTGGGGGAGTAGTAAAATAGTGGAAGAGAGTAAATTGGCGATGAGGAATACTGCGGGGCTCAGAGTTCTAAATCTACCACTTATTAGCTGTGTGACCCTGTGTCCATCCCCCTCAGTTAACTCACTGGTAAATGAGCTAACAGTGCCTACTCTGCTTTGCTCACGAGACCTCTCCTACAGGGTTATTGTAAGGATCCAGTATAACAGTGTCGGCCCAAATGTGGTAGGCATAGCACCTTGTACCATGTGAGGTGATTTCTGGTGGTACATGCCCAAAGTTTTGATTCCTTTTTAAATTTAAAGCTTAGTATTTATTTTTATGTGTATTAGAAAACAATTTATTATATAACTAGCACACCAAACTCATGATTTCTTAGATGTAATTAATTGTTCAGGAGAAAGGTTAAGTAAAAAACAAGAAACAATAGCAAATATATATGTATTAGTGTATGTGTGTATAGTAATTATGACAAAAAAGGAAGGTAGTGCCCTCGTAGAATATGGGAGTCTGCAAAAACAGGATAAATAGAACAGCTGTCTGAAGATTTCAGGGAGCTTAACAAATATGTCATTATTACTCTCTGGAAGTCCCTGAGTTTCCTCACCCATAAAAGTCAACAAAAGGTTGCTGATGCCTTCCACGTACCTGGCACTCTTCTGGGTTCTGAGGATATAACAGTAGATCAGAGAGACAAAATTCCTCCCTCCTGGAGCTTACATTCAAGTGGAAGAAACAAATCTAAGCCACAAAATGGTTGTGTGGATCTGAGCCAATCATGTAGGCGGAAAGCATTTGACAACTGCAAACACACTCTCAATGTCTGCTATTGCTGCAGTGAGGTGCCAGAGGTGGGAATGAGGAATTGATCTGAGAATATCTAAAAAGTACCTGGCAGAATCCAGAGTAATGCTGTAGTGTGGACAAATGTAAATTGTTTTTGTTTCCTTTGGGTTTTCCTCTGGGTGAAGTTCCTGGAAGAAGTTTCCTAAAACTACTGCACAGTGAAAGGACTCACCTTCATGGTCTGTGTTTGGCACCCCCATGCTCTCTCTAGAGGCGTTGAGATCTGTGAGTCTAACCAGTACCATATTAGAATTATGCATCTTTCTCTTCAAATAGTCAACCCAGCTTGAATTAATCTAACCGTAAGATTCCTCTTCTGAATCAAATGCTCTTCTGATATCCAAACATGTAAAGTCTAATTTGTTTTCCTTCCTTCCCTAATTTTACAGTTCTCTCCAAAAGAATTAGCACATCTCCCTGGACTCACTTTCTCTTTTTAAATCCCCAAAGTCATATTTCTTAACTGGTTTGGGTTGCATTATATCTGCATTTATTGGATCTTCCTATCAACTCACAAGTTGGCCATTTGACAATATTTAAAGGGTCAGCTACTCCTACTTGGGAAATTACTGCCTCAGTGAACTTACTAAAAGATACCCTAGTGGCTTGAAAGAATAAAAATAAGTTTCTAAAAATGTGTAATTTCCAAACAGGGAATAGGTTATGTGCTGGGAGATTGTGTTGAAAAATGAATACTAATAAATTTATAACAAAATAACTGCCCAGTAAAGATAAAACCAGAATATGATATATGAAGAGAATGTAACATGTTGGAACCAAAATGTAGGAGGAAAGATATTAATATTATTAACCAGGGCTGCAAATGAGACAAGTCCGTATGACTTTAACTTTCAGACCCTCTATTAATGAATAACTGAAGATGATCTATACTGCATCATCCTTGCCTGTAGTTCCATGTTTAGCATTGTTACTTGAGATGATGCTTTCACTGTTTTGCTAAAGAATCCAAGTTTGCACATTCATTTTACTTCACTGATTCTTGCTAAAGTACATAGCAGGTTTGTAAATTGTGCTTCGGTTTATAAGGTTCATCCCTAAAAAAAAAAAAAAAAAAAAAAGCCTAAGGCTTTCTATTTTGATTAAACAGTAAGCAGATACAAGTATTTGCTATACCTGACAACCTGGTATGAAATGCAAGGCTTGCACATTTCAAACATGAGGTAAGAATATAAAGTGATTTTTAAAAACAAATCTCCCTGTACTTAAACTCAAAGGAATGTTGTCTCTTTTCAGCTCATTCTCATTGGGAGGTCATATACTTACTCTAACTGTGTTGTTTTTCCTCTAAACATTTGGAACTCCTCTCGTGGAACTGTCTTCGGAGTTTGCAAAGCATTTTTCTGAGCGTCCCACTCTGTGCCAAGTCTTCATCCTTTGGGCTGGGGTTGGGGGATGGGAGCCAGTGGAAGGGAGTGGATTTAATGATTTCTGGAAAGAGCTGAAAGTCATCCAGAGGCCAATCTGGCAAATGGCGTGAGTGTAACCATTTGGGGTTAAAAACTAGAATAACAGGGCTGCCTATAAAGGGCAGAGCCTGGCTCTGTCACTTGGCCTATGAACTGACTCTTGGAAGGCAATCCTCAAAACAGCTTCCGCAGCAGCCTTGGCCCGTGACTGGCATTCTTTGGATAGATGTATAGAGTCTCCTAAAGTGGCTACTTTTGAAGTAATACTTCAAACACTCATTTCCTTGTGTAGGACCCAGAGTGCTTTTTTCACAAACTACCATGGTCATGTGTAGAAAAGAGCCAACATTTACTAAGGATCTGGAATCAAGATAAGGACTGTTAGGCAAACATACTTTCACAATAACACTGAGGAAAGAAAAGAACTCTCTGTGAAGTGTT
This sequence comes from Phocoena phocoena, assembly GCF_963924675.1. Lineage (NCBI taxonomy): Eukaryota > Metazoa > Chordata > Mammalia > Artiodactyla > Phocoenidae > Phocoena > Phocoena phocoena. The sequence goes on along the minus strand of NC_089221.1, from coordinate 32,085,841 downwards.
GGTAGTTCTTCCCCAGGAACCATAGTTAGTATTCAGCCACTGTCTGTATATCTACTGTACACTTCCTAGTAGAAGGCAATGCCAAACATGAGACCCTCTGCCATCCTCTGAATAAGTCCCCCCATCCCCCCTCACCAAAAATTTTAGAGATGTACCTAAAAAGCACCAATCACCTACGTATAAATACTTAAGTTATTAACTTAGTTACATATATTTAATCATTTTGTACACTTAGAAAATTGATATTTTAATATCACTTTATATATTATTTCATATTTTACATAATGTTACTATAGTCATATTTTCTCCACTATCGTATTTCAGTTTTATTCCAAGCCACAGCATAGTACTATGACAGTTGTTTTCTTTCATCCTGCAGTTACATATTTTCAACATCCACTATGTAACCACTTACTGTAATATTTTAAAAAATGATATTTAGAAGGCTTGTTCCCATCAACATCCACTCTTGCAAATATGAGGCCATTCATACAAGGGAAAGAAAAAATAAATATGTATTAAAGTTCACCGATTCCACTTATAAACATCAGAATCTTGCATTGATTATGAGTGTTTCAGGATAGTGTGTCTTCCCTGAAAAGAATGGTGTTATTAGAAATAAAATAAGGATGAGAACATCCTCTAGTAAGAAACTCAGAATAGAAAGCAATTCCCTCTTTTTTCCAAGGAGTGATTTTGGGGAAAACCTTGCTTGGCATTGGAGTGTACTCAGAGTTAATGATTTGCTCTCTGTTATCCCACAAAGATTGAACATCACTCTGAGTTTTCATTGCTGCTGAAAGGGTGAAAATAGATTACCAGCAGAAGTCAGAGTTCACAGGAAGAAATCTAATAGAAAGACAGCGTAAAGGACAGTGAACAGAAGACATTTGACTTTCTTTTGGCATGTGGTAGGGGAAAATTTACAAACAGTGCAATTGTTTGCCCCCAGAGATAGGGACGTATGCACTGGATTACAGAGCCAATACCAAAAAGCTCTACATTTGGGGGCATGAAAAAGCAGTAGGACATAGCTGAGGAAGAGAGAGAGAAGGAAAGTAAGCAAGAAGGGCAGGGGTCTATTTAGTTGAATAACAATGCTGCTTACACCAGGGCATCCTCAAGATTCTGTCTTTGGGCTTTCAAGCATTGGGTTCTTGGAGACCATCCTGTTTTGACTCCCACCCCCATATGCACTCTCATTGTATTTAACATTGTGGCTGAGGCTGGTGTTCTAATCCTGGCTGGGCCCCCAGATTTTTGTATGGCCTTGGTGGCTCTTCTCATGTGTTCAGAATTGTTCATGATATTGATGCCTTCACAGGGATAGCAGCATTCCATCAGAATGGCAGGCTTCCAGCTGTTGGCAGCAGCTTGCTAGCCTCCACGTTTGCTATTAGAGACAAAGAAAGTAAAGCATTCTTCTGGAGGGTGGGTGGAGAGCCCTGGTTTTAAATTTCCCTTCCTTATCTACTTTGCAGGGTCTCAAAATGATGGCCCTCAAGGTACTGTCCACAGTCTGCTTACCTGGCTTAGTACACGCTGATACCTAAAACCCTGCTTTGTAATTTCCTCTTCCTAACTCTGTAGGCACTTTTCCCTCTAATTTTGGACAATCATTGGCATGATTTGGAAATTGCATTACTGTATATCTTTTAAAAAGAGTCAGTGTGGATAAATGACCTTTTCTATTATCTGTATTTTTCATTCCTTTCACAGTGCTCCATTGGCCAGAAATACTGACAGCCACATGGATTTAAACATGCCATGTATGGAGGGTCCTTAAAAGACTGAAAATAGAACTACCATATGACCCAGCAATCCCACTACTGGGCATATACCCTGAGAAAACCATAATTCAAAAAGAGTCATGTACCACAATGTTCATTGCAGCACTATTTACAATAGCCAGGACATGGAAGCAACCTAAGTGTCCATCAACAGATGAATGCATAAAGAAAATGTGGCACATATATACAATGGGATGTTACTCAGCCATATAAAGAAACGAAATTGAGTTATTTGTAGTGAGGTGGGTGGACTAGAGTCTGTCATACAGAGTGAAGTAGAAAAAAACAAATATCATATGCTAACACTTATATATGGAATCTAAAAAAAAAAATGATTCTGATGAACCTAGGGGCAGGACAGGAATAAAGATTCAGACATGGAGAATGGACTTGAGGACCCTGAATTACAAAAGTTTCTTCATGTATTTTAAAATTTAATTATTTGTGGGTTTTAGCTGTTGTCATTATTTTCTCCCAGTCTGCCACTTTATTGATAAAGCTAACAGTCTGCCACTTCTGTTAGCTTTATCAATAAAGGTTTCCTTCATTTGTAATGTGTTCCGATATCTGATATATCTTCTTTTTTGATTTTGCCTTAACTCTTTGAAAATTCTTATTTTTCTACATAAATTTTGGAATTGTTTTTCATGTTAAAAATTTCACTCTGGGATTTTGATTGTAATTGCATTGAATTTAGAAACTAATCAAGGAAAACTTAATTCGATGATGTCAGAGCAAGGTGTTAATCTATATGTTGTTTAATGTTTCATTTGTTTAGGTTTTCTGATTTGTGCTTTAATAGTTTAAAATTTATTCTCTATAAAGATGTTCTTTCTTTGGTTGATATCTACATGCTTTATAGTTTTTGTTGCTACCATTAATAGTATCTTACATTCTATTACGTTGCCTATCGAGTTATTGCCTATTCATAGGAACACTATTAAATTTTACACATTGTTTTTATACCTAACAAACTTGCTGAACTCCCTTTTAATTTTAGCAGTTTACTGATTTCTTAGATTTTCTGTGCATTTGATCATGATGTTTTAACTGGAAATAATAACAATTTGGTCTCCTTCCTTCATGTTCTTAATACAGTGACCAGGACTTCCTGTACTCTGTTAAAGAGTGGCAATGATACCAAGTCATTCATGTCTTGTTCTTGACCTTAAGGAAATTGCAGCTAAACTTTTAAATTAAACTTGATGATTGCAGTAGATGGTTGGTAGAAAGCCCTTATCAGGTTAAAGAAGCTTCCCTCTATTCTTAGTTTTCTAAGAATTTATTAAAAAAACATAGATATTGAATTTTATCCAGTGCTTTTTCTACTTTTGTTGAGATACTCATGTAATTTTGCTTCTTTAGTTCATTAATGTGATGGATTATTTTAATAGTTTTATATTTTCATTTCTTAAACCATTTTTCTTAAATGGGCCCTATTTGATCATGCTTTATGTTTTAATTTCATCATTGAATTCTTAGTATTTATTTATTATTATTTTTGTTTGTTTTTGTTGTTTTTTTTTTTACCAAGTACAATTTTTTAATAAAGATAATTACAAAAGATGGAAAAATCAGCTCAGAACGGCCAATTACTTCTTGAATAGAGCAGTTTTTTGACATAATAACACATCAGTTTTAAATACTATCACATAAAGCATGGTGGAGAAAAGAAATTTTGCTTCATAATTAGAAAACTCACAATAAAACTTGCCAAGAAAAACAAAACCAACAAAAGCCATTTTGAAAATAAATACAGTCCATGCCAAAGTAGTATAAAATGAAGCCAGAAGTCTTCAAAAAGAAAACATTTTTCTTCCCAATATTTTCTCACTGAAAGTGATGAGACTCTCAAATTCAAGAGTTGCTGAGCTCTTCTGATTTGGCTCCTTTGGTATCTGTTTTTTTCACCACTATTGTCCTTGGACTTATCGTCTTCTTTAACATCTGTTTTTTTGTCCTCTGTTTCCTTCTTGTCTTCTTCAATTCTAGCTTTCTTTGCTCCTTTCTTATGATCAGCCACATTTCTGCGACCTCCCTCTCCTTCGTCCTCAGAATCTGAGAATTCTTCATCACAAGCTATCCGTTTGTCTGATGCTCGAATAGAAATTCTCTTGTCTGGATCTTCTCCATCTTCATCTCCACTGTCTTCATGAACTGCCTCTTCTGGAATAGCTTGCATTTGGACGCCAGCTGCATGTGGCAACATGCGTAAATTTTCAAATAAACGCTGTTTTATCTTTTCCATATATTCTGGAGTGTTCTGGTTTGTCATGTTTGAAGGACTAGTATGCAGTTTGAAGTCTGGTCCAAAATACTCAAAGTAATCATTATATGGCAATTCACTGGGAATCTCACAACCAAGGGCAACAGCAGTCTCATATGTCCAACATCGAGCAACATTGCGGATTGTGTGTCCACCTCCCCCAAGCATCAGTAATGGTAAATTGAAAGTTTTTACAACTTCTACACATTTAGCATGACCTTTGACTGTCAAATTGAAGCAACCAAGTCTGTCACCGGATAGTGAGTCTGCACCACACTGTAGCACCATAGCACTAGGTTGATACATCTCCATCACTTTTGAGATAATAGGCTTAAATATCTGCCCGTATGATTCATCATCTATACCATCTCTCATTGGAAAATTGACAGCATAGTATTTGCCTTTTCCTGCACCAATATCCCTCAAGTCTCCCGTTCCAGGAAAGTATTCCCCATATTTATGGAATGATACAGTCATTACACTGTTGTATAAAAAGCTTCTTCAACACCATCACCATGATGGATATCAATATCAATATATAAGACTCTCTGATGATACTTTAGTAATTCAAGGATGGCAAGCACAATATCATTAACATAACAGAATCCTGATGCTTCTGATTTCTTAGCATGATGTAATCCTCCAGCCCAGTTAACAGCCATATCAGTTTGTTGTCGGTTTAACTTCACAGCCCCAGCAACTGAACCACCAGATGAAAGCTGACAGAACTCAAAGAGCCCAGCAAACACTGGACAATCCTCTCCACCATTAAATCTCTGCATCTGCTTACTATACTCGAACGTGTTATCTGGTCTTATTGAACGTAGAAATTTGATGTACTCATTGCTGTGGTATTTTGTCATTTCTTCAGCAGTGGCTTTATGGGGACTATATATTTCCATTTTTCTATACAAGCCATAATTTAGCAGCAAGTTATGGGTCATGCGGATCCTATGAGGTTTCATGGGATGACCCTGTCCGTAATAATAATTTCCAATATCACCATCGTAGTAGTAGTAGCAGACTTTCTTCTTGCTGCCTCCCTGACTCTACGCCATGGGCTACCCGGCCACCACCGCCTCCGGCTCCTCTTCTGGCTGCTGCTGCTGCTGCCGCCGCCGCGGCTCGCTCGGCGGGAAGAGAAGAGGGCTGGGGCGAAGGTGGGGGGGTGGCAGTGCCGCAGGGAAAGGCAGGCCGGAGGGAGGAGAGGAGGGGAGTGCTGGGAGGGCTCGGTACCGCCCGGCCTAGAGCGACTATTATTATTTTTTTAACATCTTTATTGGAGTATAATTGCTTTACAATGGTGTGTTAGTTTCTGCTATATAACAAAGTGAATCAGCTATACATATACATGTGTTCCCATATCTCTTCCCTCTTGCATCTCCCTCCCTCCCAAACTCCCTATCACACCCCTCTAGGTGGTCACAAAGCACAGAGCTGATCTCCCTGTGCTATGCGGTTGCTTCCCACTAGCTATTTATTTTACGTTTGGTAGTGTATATATGTACATGCCACTCTCTCACTTTCGCACAGCTTACCCATCCCCCTCCCCGTAGCCTCAAGTCCATTCTCTAGTAGGTCTGTGTCTTTATTCCCGTCTTGCCCCTAGGTTCTTCATGACCATTTTTTTTTCCTTAGATTCCATATATATGTGTTAGCAAATGGTATTTGTTTTTCTCCTTCTGACATACTTCACTCTGTATGACAGATTCTAGGTCCATCCACCTCACTACAAATAACTCAATTTTGTTCCTTTTTGTGGCTGAGTAATATTCCATTGTATATATGTGCCACATCTTCTTTATGCATTCATCTGTTGATGGACATTTAGGTTGCTTCCATGTCCTGGCTATTGTAAATAGAGCTGCAGTGAACATTTATGGTACATGACTCTTTTTGAATTATGGTTTTCTCAGGGTATATGCCCAGTAGTGGGATTGCTGGGTCATATGGTAGTTCTATTTTTAGTTTTTTAAGGAACCTCCATACTGTTCTCCACAGTGGCTGTATCAATTACATTCCAACCAACATGGCAAGAGGGTTCCCTTTTCTCCCCACCCTCGCCAGCATTTATTGTTTGTAGATTTTTGGGTGATGGCTATTCTAACTGGTGTGAGGTGATACCTCATTGCAGTTTTGATTTGCATTTCTCTAATGATTAGTGATGTTGAACATCCATCCATGTGTTTGTTGACAGTCTGTGTATCTTTTTTGGAAAAATGTCTATTAAAGTCTTCTGCCCATTTTTGGATTGGGTTGTTTGTTTTTTTGATATTGTGCTGTATGAGTTGCTTGTATATTTTGGAGATTAACCTTTTGTCAGTTGCTTCATCTGCAAATATTTTCTCCCATTCTGAGGGTTGCCTTTTCGTCTTGTTTATGGTTTTCTTTGCTGTGCAAAAGCTTTCAAGTTTCATTAGGTCCCATTTGTTTATTTATGTTTTTATTTCCATTTCTCTAGGAGGTGGGTCAAAAAGGATCTAGCTGTGATTTATGTCATAGAGTGTTCTGCCTATGTTTTCCTCTAAGAGTTTGATAGTATCTGGTCTTACATTTAGGTCTTTAATCCATTTTGAGTTTATTTTTGTGTATGGTGTTAGGGAGTGTTCTAATTTCATACTTTTACATGTAGCTGTCCAGTTTTCCCAGCACCACTTATTGAAGAGGCTGTCTCTTCTCCACTGTATATTCTTGCCTCCTTTATCAAAGATAAGGTGACCATATGTGCGTGGCTTTATCTCTGGACTTTCTATCTTGTTCCATTGATCTATATTTCAGTTTTTGTGCCAGTACCATGCTTTATTGATTACTGTAGCATTGTAGTTTAGTCTGAAGTCAGGGAGCCTGATTCCTCCAGCTCCGTTTTTCTTTCTCAAGATTGCTTTGGCTATTCAGGGTCTTTTGTGTTTCCATACAAATTGTGAAATATTTTGTTCTAGTTCTGTGAAAAATGCCATTGGTAATTTGATAGGGATTGCATTGAATCTGTAGATTGCTTTGGGTAGTACAGTCATTTTCACAATATTGATTCTTCCAATCCAAGAAAATAGTATATCTCTCCATCTATTTGTATCATCTTTCTTTCATCAGTGTCTTATAGTTTTCTGCATGCAGGTCTTTTTTCTCCTTTTGTAGGTTTATTCCTAGATATTATATTCTTTTTATTGCAATGGTAAATGGGAGTGTTTTCTTAATTTCTCTTTCAGATTTTTCATCATTATTGTATAGGAATGCAAGAGATTTCTGTCCATTAATTTTCTATCCTGCTATTTTTCCAGGTTCATTGATTAGCTCTAGTAGTTTTCTGGTAGCATCTTTAGGATTTTGTATGTATAGTATCATGTCATCTGCAAACAGTGACAGCTTTACTTCTTCTTTTCCGATTTGGATTCCTTTTATTTCTTTTTCTTCTCTGATTTCTGTGGCTAAAACTTCCAAAACTATGTTGAATAATAGTGGTGAGTGTGGGCAACCTTGTCTTGTTCCTGATCTTAGTGGAAATGTTTTCATTTTTTCACCATTGAGGATGATGTTGGCTGTGGGTTTGTCATATATGGCCTTTATTATGTTGAGTAAAGTTTCCTCTATGCCTGCTTTCTGGAGGGTTTTTATCATAAATTGGTGTTGAATTTTGTCAGAAGCCTTCTCTGCATCGATTGAGATGATCATATGGTTTTTCTCCTGCAATTTGTTAATATGGTTTATCACACTGATTGATTTGCGTATACTGAAGAATCCTTGCATTCCTGGGATAAACACCATTTGATCATAGTGTGTGATCCTTTTAATGTGCTGTTGAATTCTGTTTGCTAGTATTTTGTTGAGGATTTTTGCATCTATGCTCATCAGCGATATTGGCCTGTAGTTTTCTTTCTTTGTAACATCTTTGTCTGGTTTTGGTATCAGGGTGATGGTGGCCTCGTAGAATGAGTTTGGGAGTGTTCCTCCCTCTGCTATATTTTGGAAGAGTTTGAGAAGCATAGGTGTTAGCTCTTCTCTAAATGTTTGATAGAATTTGCCTGTGAAGCCATCTGGTCCTGGGCTTTTGTTTGTTGGAAGATATTTAATCACAGTTTCAATTTCAGTGCTTGTGATTGGGCTGTTCATATTCTCTATTTCTTCCTGGTTCAGTCTCAGAAGGTTGTGCATTTCTACGAATTTGTCCATTTCTTCTAGGTTGTCCATCTTATTGGCATATAGTTGCTTGTAGTAATCTCTCATGATCCTTTGTATTTCTGCAGTTACTTCTTTTTCATTTCTAATTCTATTGATTTGAGTTTTCTCCGTTTTTTTCTTGATGAGTCTGACTAGTGGTTTATCAATTTTGTTTATCTTCTCAAAGAACCACCTTTTACTTTTATTGACCTTCGCTGTTGTTTCCTTCATTTCTTTTTTATTTATTTCTGATCTGATCTTTATGATTTCTTTCCTTCTAACTTCGGGGTTTTTTTGTTCTTCTTTCTCTAATTGCTTTAGGTGTAAGGTTAGGTTGTTTATTTGAGATGTTTCTTATTTTTTAAGGTAGGATTGTATTGCTATAAGCTTCCCTCCTAGAACTACTTTTGCTGCATCCCATAGGTTTTGGATCGTTGTGTTTTCACTGTCATTTGTTTCTGGGTATTTTTTAATTTCCTCTCTTTGATTTCTTCAGTGATCTCTTGGTTATTAAGCAGTGTGTTGTTTAGCCACCATGTGTTTGTACTTTTTACAGATCTTTTCCTGTAATTGATATCTAGTCTCATAGTATTGTGGTTGGAAAAGATACTTCATATGATTTCAATTTTCTTAAATTTACCCAGGTTTGATTTGTGACCCAAGATATGACCTATCCTGCAGAATGTTCCATGAGCACTTGAGAAGAATGTGTATTCTGTTGTGTTTGGATGGAATGTCCTATAAATATTAATTAAGTCCATCTTGTTTAATGTATCATTTAAAGCTTGTGTTTCCTTATTTATTTTCATTTTGCATGATCTGTCCATTGGTGAAAGTGGGGTGTTAAAGTCCCCTACTTATGATTGTGTTACTGTCGATTTCCCATTTTATGGCTGCTTGCATTTGCCTTATGTATTGAGGTGCTCCTATGTTGGGTGCGCAAATATTTACAATTGTTATATCTTCTTCTTGGATCGTTCCTTTGATCATTATGTAGTTTCCTTCTTTGTCTCTTGTAATAGTCTTTATTTTAAAGTCATTTTGTCTGATATGAGAATTGCTACTCCAGCTTTCTTTTGATTTCCATTTGCATGGAATACCTTTTTCCATCCCCTCACTTTCAGTCTGTATGTGTCCGTAGGTCTGAAGTGGGTCTATTGTAGACAACATTTATACAGGTCTTGTTTTTGTATCCATTCAGCCAGTCTATGTCTTTTGGTTGGAGCATTTAATTCATTTACATTTAAGGTAATTATTGATATGTATGTTCCTATTACCATTTTCTTAATTGTTTGGGGTTTGTTATTGTAGGTCTTTTCCTTCTCTTGTGTTTCCTGGCTATATAAGTTCCTTTAGCATTTGTTGTAAAGCTGGTTTGGTGGTGCTGAATTCTCTTAGCTTTTGCTTGTCTGTAAAAGTTTTAATTTCTCCATCAAATCTGAATGAGATCCTTGCTGGGTAGAATAGTCTTGGTTGCAGGTTTTTCTCCTTCATCACTTTCAGTATGTCCTGCCACTCCCTCCTGGCTTGTAGGGTTTCTGCTGAAAGATCAGCTGTTAACCTTATGGGGATTCCCTTGTGTATTATTTGTTGTTTTTCCCTTGCTGCTTTCAATATTTTTTCTTTGTATTTAATTTTTGATAGTTTGATTAATATATATCTTGGTGTGTTTCTCCTTGGATTTATCCTGTATGGGACTCTCTGTGCTTCCTGGACTTGATTAACTATTTCCTTTCACAAATAAGGGAAATTCTCAACTATAATCTCTTCAAATATTTTCTCAGTCCCTTTCGTTTTCTCTTCTTCTTCTGGGACTCCTATAATTCGAATGTTGATGCATTAATGTTGTCCCAGAGGTCCCTGAGACTGTCCTCCATTCTTTTCATTCTTTTTCCTTTATTCTGCTCTGCAGTAGTTATTTCCACTATTTTATCTTCCAGGTCATTTATCCGTTCTTCTGCGTCAGTTATTTTGCTATTGATCCCTTCTAGAGAATTTTAAATTTCATTTATTGTGTTGTTCATCACTGTTTGTTTGCTCTTTAGTTCTTCTAGGTCCTTGTTAAACATGTCTTGTATTTTCTCTATTCTATTTCCAAGATTTTGGATCATCTTTACTATCATTATTCTGAATTCTTTTTCAGGTCGACTGCCTATTTCTTCTTCATTTATTAGGTCTGGTAGATTTTTACCTTGCTCCTTCATCTGCTCTGTGTCTCTGTCCTCATTTTGCTTCACTTGCTGTGTTTGGGGTCTCCTTTTCGCAGGCTGCAGGTTCACAGTTGTTTTCGGTGTCTGTCCCCAGTGGCTAAGGTAGGTTCAGTGGGTTTTGTAGGCTTCCTGGTGGAGGAAACTAGTGCCTGTGTTCTGGTGGATAAGGCTGGATCTTGTCTTTCTGGTGGTCAGGTCCCCGTCTGGTGGTGTGTTTTGGTATATCTGTGGCCTTATTATGATTTTAGCCAGCCTCTCTGCTAATGGGTGGGGTAGTGTTCCTGTCTTGCTAGTTGTTTGGCATAGGATGTCCAGCACTGTAGCTTGCTGGTTGTTGAGTGAAGCTGGGTCTTGGCATTGAGATGGAGATCTCTGGGAGATTTTCACCATTTCATATTACATGGAGCTGGGAGGTCTCTTGTGGACCAGTGTCCTGAACTTGGCTCTCCCACCTCAGAGGCACAGCCCTGATGCCTGGCTGGAGCACCAAGGGCCTTTCATCCACACAGCTCAGAATAAAAGGTAGAAAAGAAAGAAAGAGAGAAAGAAGATAAAATAAAATAAAGTAAAATAAATAAAATAAAGTTATTAAAATAAAAAATAATTATTAAAAAAAATTTTTTAAGTAAAAAGAAAAAAAAAACGGATAGACAGAACCTTAGGACACTGGTAAAAGCAAAGCTATAAAGACAAAATCACACAGAGAAGCATACACATACACACTCACAAAAAGAGAAAAAGGGAAAAAGAATATATATATCATTGCTCCCAAAGTCCACCTCCTCAATTTGGGATGATTCATTTTCTATTCAGGTATTCCACAGATGCAGGTACATCAAGTTGATTGTGGAGATTTAATCCTCTGCTTCTGAGGCTGCTGGGAGAGACTTCCCTTTCTCTTCTTTGTTCGAACAGCTCCCGGGGTTCAGCTTCGGATTTGGCCCCGCCTCTGCGTGTAGGTCGCCGGAGGGCATCTGTTCTTTGCTCAGACAGGGCGAGGTTAAAGGAGCAGCTGCTTCGTGAGCTCTGGCTCACTCAGGCCATGGGGAGGGAAGGGTACGGATGTGGGGCAAGCCTGCGGCAGCAGAGGCCAGAGTGACGTTGCACCAGCCTGAGGCGCACCGTGCATTCTCCCGGGGAAGTTGTCCCTGCATGACGGGACCCTGGCAGTGGCGGGCTGCACAGGCTCCCGCGAGGGGAGGTGTGGTAGTGACCTGTGGTTGTTCACAGGCTTCTTGGTGGCGGCAGCATCAGTGTTAGTGTCTCATGCCCATCTCTGGGGTCTGCGCTGTTAGACGCAGCTCGCGCCTGTCTCTGGAGCTCCTTTAAGCAGTGCTCTTAATCCCCTCTCCTCTTGCACCAGGAAACAAAGAGGGAAGAAAAAGTTTCTTGCCTCTTCGGCAGGTCCAGACTTTTCCCTGGACTCCCTCCTGGCTAGCCATGGTGCACCAACCCCCTGCAGGCTGTGTTCACGCCGCCAGTCCTCTCCCGGCAGCCGAAGCCCGAGCCTCAACTCCCAGCCCTGCCCGCCCCGGCGGGTGAGCAGACAAGCCTCTCAGGCTGGTGAGTGCTAGTCGGCCCTGATCCTCTGTGCGGGAATCTCTCCGCTTTGCCCTCCGCACCCCTGTTGCTGCGCTCTCCTCCGTGGCTCTGAAGCTTTCCCCCTTCGCCACCCGCAGTCTCCACCCGCGAAGGGGCTTCCTCGTGTGTGGAAACCTTTCCTCCTTCACAGCTCCCTCCCACTGGTGCAGGTCCCGTCCCTATCCTTTTGTCTCTGTTTATTCTTTTTTCTTTTGCCCTACCGAGGTACGTGGGGAATTTCTTGCCTTTTGGGAGGTCTGAGGCCTCTGCCAGCATTCAGTAGGTGTTCTGTAGGAATTGTTCCACATGTGGATGTATTTCGGATGTATCTCTGGGGAGGAAGGTGATCTCCGCGTCTTGCTCTTCCGCCATCTTGAAGCTCCTCGTCATCATTGAATTCTAATTGCTGATATTTTAATTAGGGTTTTCATGTGCATGTTCATAAGTGAACCTATATCTATAGACAATTTTGTCTTCTTGCCCTGGATATGGTATTAAAACCAAATGAGTTAGACTCTTTCCCTTTTTTTCTGATTTGTGTGACAACTTGTATAAGACAGGGAGTTTCACTGTACAACAGCCCTTCTCCCAGTTTTCTAGCATGAAAAAATGGCAACCAGTTATCGGAACAAAAGTAGTGACGTTTTCTTTCACACCCACATTTGATCTCAGATCCAGGCCCATCTCTCCACCGCTTCCTCCACTGTCCTCTATGTGAGATGATGGTCATGTCTGGATCAGGCCCCCACCCCATATCTGGTAGTTATGTTTTTGTTTTCACCTCCTCGTAGCTCATTCTCAACAGAAGCCAGTATCCATTTAAAGCATAAGTCAAATCATGTGACTCTGTTACCATTGTTTCCTATTCACCCCATTGGCGAGGGGGGGATTCTGTGTCTGGGATCAAGCACAGACCATTGTAGCCATCTCCTCGGCACTGGACAGATGAGACTGATGACAGCACATTCACATACACTCACAGTCTAGGGGAGGAGTCCACTGCGCACCACACATGGCTGCATGGGAGTTGCACTCAGGAACGGAATGAAGTGCCAGGAGTGGTAACAGGGAGGCTTTGTAGTATTAAGAGGGAATGGTGCCCACTGGTTCCCACAGGAGGATGTGATTGGTTGAATAATTCTGGGGTAAACGGGAACTCTAACTGGCCCAGTTGTTAAGAGGGGTGTTTGGCAAGGGAATATTTTCTGCAGAAGCAGAATGGGGGACAGCCCTTCTGGTGTGACATTGGAGGCCTTCTTACTCCCCCCCCGACCCATGTCAGTGCAGGACATAATATTGGGCCTTAATTTTAGGCCTCATACCACAGGTTTCTGGGCCAAAACTTTCCAATGGCAACTGCAAGGCCGTCGTTCATGTTCTGACAATTGGCTACCTCTCTGACCTTATTTCCTATACTCTCCCTTCCCTGACACGTTCTGCTCCAGCCACATCCACCTGCTTGCTCTTACTGAAACTCATTAAATACGTTTTCACCTCAGGCCTTAGGCCCTTGCTTTTTTCTCTACTTTGAATCCTCTTTCCCCAAATATTGCCATGATTTTTTTCTCACTTTCTTCAGGTTCCTTCCCACTCCCTCCATGTATAGTAAAAAGCATAATTGTACATGCTTTCAAACTTTATATAAAAAGTATCCTTCTGTATATAGTTTTTCTTCCTCATTATTATATTTCTGAAATTCATCCTGGTTGCTACATTTAGCTCCGTTTTGTTCATTTTATCTACTCTATTTAATGTAAACTCTACGAATGCAGCAACGTGTATTTATCTCATATCCAGTGGATGAATGTTTAAGTAGTTTCCAAGATTTTTCCATCACAAAGAATGCTTCAGTGAATCACTTTGCAGGTCTCCTTGCGAACAAATATGAGACTTTTTTCTAAGGTGTATATGAAAATGTGAAATTGTTGACCAAAGGGTACCAGGAACTTGCTGGGAGTTGGCCTCTAGAGGTAGGGCTGAGAGAGCTGTATGCAGTCTTCCTCCTGTTGAAAAGCACAGAAGCTGCTAGATGAGTTGAGAGATGCTGAGGCTTAAAAAAGGCACTGACATAAGTAAATGCCGACAGTTATCTCCATGGTTCATCACAGGAGCTTCTGTTGTTTGTGAGCAGAGTCAGTGCTCCTTGTTACTGTCGCCAAGGGCTGCACTGTGAAGCATCTGCTGTTACTGAGGCAACTGGCAAGATGTTCCCACTGGCAGGAGTGGCGGCTGTGACAACTTTTTAAGCTGGGGGGTCTTAACTCTTAGAGATGTTAGACTTTCTCCCTCAGCCTCATAGAAGTCACTCTTTTTTTTTTTTTTTTTTTTTAGAAGTCACTCTTTACCTCCAAGGAAGAACCAGTCTTTGTCAGTAGCCCTCACTGAGCTGAGAGAATAACCATTTCCCCACAGGGATCCTGGTGAAAAACAGTCGCCTAGAAACTATGGAAAGAAACTCAAAACAGCTTCAGAGATCCTGAAAAAGAGCCCAGCTTTCAGATTTCTGATGGAGGGTGTGGCCCAGGAAAAAATGGCTTCATTGGCATATGCATCTATTTACTGTCTCCCTGTCCTAGCTCTTATTCTGCTCTCTCACTTTCCCTCTCTGTCTCTCTTTCTGTCTGTCTCTCTCCCTCTCTCTCTCTCCTCTTTTATCTCTTCATTTTTTTCCTTCTTACTTTCTTGGTCCCTTGTATATGTGTCAGATTTGTTAGTAGTATTTCAAGACCCCACTTTGCCTCTGTAGTGTTCATGTTTTGACACCAGAGGAAGCCAGAGGAGATGTTTAGTACTTTCAGTAAAAACTGAGGGTTCAGAAGAAATCCATGCATACTGAGCCAGCCCCTACCCCATAACTTGTCCTTTGGCTTGGCTCTACAAGCCATGTTCTTGGTATGACTCTCTTGAGTGCATTGTAGAAATGGTGCTTCCACTCCTGGATGTCACCATGGAGACCTGTGGGTCACAAGAACCTAATAGAGGCCCAGGAAGATGGCTATAATTATCTGTTTTTGATCCTAAACATTGCTCATAGGCAATACCATGATGTATGTACACCCAATTCCCTCAGACACAAGAGCCAAAGGCAACATGGAGTAAGATAAAACGTTCAATTGAAAGTCAGGAGACTTGAGTTTTAGACCTGGTTCTATCTAGTTGGTGACCTTGGTCCAGTTACTTAACACTTCAGTTTTTGGCTACTTCATTTTAAAAATGAAGACTTTTATTGGCATATAATTGGTCATAGTAGTCTCTTATAATCCTTTGTATTTCTGTGGTATGAGCTGTAGTCTCCTCTTTCATTTCTAATTTTATTTACTTGAGTCTTCTCTTTTTTTTTCTTGGTGAGTCTAGCTAAAGGCTTATCTATCTTGTTTATCTTTTCAAAACACCAACTCTTAGTTTCATTGATCTTTTCTATTGTATTTTTAGTCTATTTATTTATTTCTGCTGTGGTCTTTGTTATTTCCTTCTTTCTACTAACTTTGGGCTTTGTTTGTTCTTAGTTGTTCTTCTTTTTCTAGTTCCTTGAGATGTAAAGTTAAGTTAAAGACTTCTATTTTGGCTAAACATATAATTTATCCTGGAGAATATTCTGTGTGTACTTGAGAAAAATGTGTATTCTGTTGCTTTTGAATGGGATGTTCTATAATGTCTGTTAAGCTCATCTGATCTAACATGTATCTTAAGTCCAGTGTTTCTTTATTGATTTTCTGTCTGGATAATCTACCCATTGTTGAAAGTAGGGTATTAAATTCTCTTACATTATTGTATTGCTGTATATTTCTCCCTTCAGGTGTGTCAAATATTTGCTTTATATATTTAGGTGCTCCTATGTTGGGTGCAAAAATATATATAAATGTTATAGCCTCTTGTTGGATTGATCCCTTTAGCATTATATAATGACCTTCTTTGTCTTATTAAACTCTTTGTGTTAAAGACTATTTTGTCTGATATAAGTATAGCTACCTGGGCTTCCCTGGTGGTGCAGTGGTTGAGAATCTGCCTGCCAATGCAGGGGACACGGGTTCGAGCCCTGGTCTGGGAAGATCCCACATGCCGTGGAGCAGCCTGCCCCGTGAGCCACAATTGCTGAGCCTGCGTGTCTGGAGCCTGTGCTCCACAACAGGAGAGGCCTCAATAGTGAGAGGCCTGCACACCGTGATGGAGGGTGGCCCCCACTCGCCGCAACTAGAGAGCGCCCTCGCACAGAAACAAAGAGCCAACACAGCCATAAATAAATAAATAAAAATTTTTAAAAAAGCAAAATCCCTTAAAAAGTAAATAAATAAATAAAATAAATCACTCTGTGTATCTACAACCTCTGAGTGAGGGATGAGAAAATATTAAAAAAAAAAAAAAGTATAGCTACCTTAGCTTTCTTTTGGTTTCATTTGCATGGAATGTCTTTTTCCATTTCTTTACTTTGAGTCGGTGTGTGTCCTTAAAGCTGAAGTGATTCTTTTGTAGACAGCATATAGTTGAGTCTTGTTTTTTTATCCATTTGGTCATTCTGTGTCTTTTGATTGGAGAATTTAGTACCTTTACACTTAAAGTAATTATTGATAGGTATGGACTTACTATTGCCATTTTGTTAATTATTTTCTGGTTGTTTTGTAATCCTTTTGTTCTCTTTCTTCTTCTATTGGACAACATAGTATAAATTTCTGGAAACATGATCTACAAACATGAAGAAATAGAAAATCTGAACAGACAAATTACTAGTAAGGAGAATGAATCAGTAATCAAAAATCTCTCAACAAACAAAAGTTCAGGACCACATGGCTTCACTGGTTAATTCTACCAAACATTTAAAGAGGAATTAATACTGGTCCTTCTCAAACTATTCCAAAAAAACGGAAGAGAAGGGAATACTCCCAAACTTATTTTATGGAGCCAGCATTACTGTGACATCAAAACCAGACAAGGACACTACAAGAAAAAAAAGTTTATAGTCCAGTATACCTGATGAATATAATACAAAAATTCTCAACAAAATATTAGCAAACTGAATTCAACAATTCATTACAAAGATTATACAGTATGATCCAATGGGACTTTTTGAGGGATGCAAGCATGATTCAACACCTGCAAGTCAATCAATGTGATATATCGCATCAACAAAATGAGGATAAAAATCATATGATCATCTCAATAGGTGCAGAGAAAGCATTCAACAGAATTCAACATCCATTCATGATAACAACTCTCAACAAAATGGGCAAAGAAGGAACATACCTCAACATAATAAGGCCATATGTAACAAGTGCACAGCTAATATCATACTCAATGGTGAAAAGTTGAAAGCATTTCCTCTAAGATAAGTAATAAGACAAAGATACTATCACCACTTTTATTCAACATAGTACTGGAAGTCCAAACCAGAGCAATTAAGCAAGAAAAAGAAATAAAGGGCATCTAAATTGGAAAAGAAGCAGTAAAACTGTCTCTATTTACAGATTACATGATATTATATATAGAAAACCCTAAAGACTACCAAAAAACTGTGAGAACTAATGAACAAATTCAGTAAAGTTGCAGGATACAAAATTAATATACAAAAATCAGTTGCATTTCTATACACTAATACAAACTATCAGAAAGACAAATTTTTTAAAAAATCTCATTTACAATTGCAGCAAAAATAATAAAACTGGGCTTCCCTGGTGGCGCAGTGGTTGAGAATCTGCCTGCTAATGCAGGGGACACGGGTTCGAGCCCTAGTCTGGGAAGATCCCACATGCCGCCGAGCAACTAGGCCCATGAGCCACAACTACTGAGGCTGCGCGCCTGGAGCCTGTGCTCCGCAACAAGAGAGGCCGCGATAGTGAAAGGCCCGCGCACCACGATGAAGAGTGGCCCCCGCTTGCCACAACTAGAGAAAGCCCTCGCACAGAAATGAAGACCCAACACAGCCCAAAATAAATAAATAAATCTAAAATAATAATAATAAAACTCCTACGAATAAATTTGACCAAGGAGGTGAAAGATCTGTACACTAAAAACTATGAGAAACTGATGAAAGAACTTGAAGATGACACAAATAAATAGAAAGATACTATGTGCTCATGGACTGGAGGAATTGACATTTTTTAAATGTTTTACTACCTAAAGTGACCTACAGGTTCAATGCAATCCCTATCAAAAATTTCAATGGCATTTTTCACAAAAATAGAAAAAATAATCCTAGAATTTGTAAGGAACCACAAAAAACCCTAAATAGCCAAAGCAATCTTGAGAAAGAAGAACAAAGGTGAAAGCATCATGCTTCCTGATTTCAAACTATATCACAAATATATAGTAATCAAAACATTACAGTATTGGCATAAAAACAGACACATAAATCAATGGTATATAATAGAGAGCCCAGAAACAAACCCATTCCTATATGGTCAATTAATTTACAACAAAGGAGCCAAGAATATACAATGAGGAAATGATAGTCTCATCAATAAATGGTGTTGGGAAAACTGGACAGCTGTATTCAAAGAATGAAACTGGACCCCAGTCTTACACTGTACACAAAAATCTGGATTAAACTCAAACTGGATTAAAGATTAACCTCAAACTGGATTAAGACTTGAATGTAAGACTTCTGATCATAAAGCTCACAGAAGAAAACATAGGTGGTAAGCTCCTTGACATCAGTCTTGGCAACGTTTTTATGGATTTAACACCAAAAGCAAAAGCAACAAGAGCAAGAATAAACAAACGGAAGTATACCAAACTGAAGAGCCTCTGCATAACAAAAGAAGCAACAAAATGAAAAAGCACCTACGAAATGGGGAGATTTGCAAATCACATGTCTGATAGAGGTTTCATATCCAAAATATATAAAGAACATACACAACTCAATAGCAAAAAAAAAAAAAAAAACTAATCTGAGTAAAAATGGGCAGAGGAAATAAATAGACATTTTCCCAAAGAAGACATACAAATGGCCAACAGGTACATGAAAAGGTGCTCAACATCACTAATCACCAGGGAAATGCAAATCAACACAATGAGATATCACCTTACCCCTGTTAAATGGCTCTTACCAAAAAGACAAGAGATAACAAGTGCTGGTGAAGATGTGGAGAAAAACGAACCCCTGTGCACTGTTGGTATGAATGTCAATTGGTGCAGCCGATATGGAAAACAGTGGAGATTCCTCAAAACATTAAAAATAGAACTTCCATAGGATCCAGCAATTCCACTTCTGGGTATATATCATCCCAAGGAGATGAAATCACTATCTTGAAAAGATATATGCATCCCCATGTTTGTTGCAGCATTATTTATAATAGCCAAGACATGGAAACAACCTAAGCGTCCATCAACGGATGAATGGATAAGGAAAATGCAGTATACATGTTATTCAGCCATAAAAAGGGAGGAAATCCTGCCATTTACAATAACATGGATGGACCTTGAGGGCATTACGCTAATGAAGTAGGTCAGGCAGAGAAAGACAAATACTGTATGACTTCATTTACATGTGAAATCTATAAAAACCAAACTCACAGAAATAGAGAACAGATTGGTGGTTGCCAGAGGCAGGGAATGGGGCAGGGAGCGGGGTGGTAAAAGTGGTCAAAAGGTACAAACTTCCAGTTATAAGATAAATAAGTCCTGGGGAAGTAATGCACAACACAGTTACTAGAGTCAACAATACCCTATCACACATTTGAAAGTTGCTAAGAAAGTAGACCTTTAAAGTTCTAATCACAAGAAAAAAAAATTGCAACTATGTGAGGTGACCGATGTTAACTAAACCTATTGTGGTGATCATTTAGCAATGCATACACGTATCAAATCATTATGTTTAGTACACCTTGGACTAATACAATGTTGTATGGCAATTTTATCTCAATAGAACTGAAAAAAATCATGAGAGATTTTTGGTAGATAATTTGTTCACTCCAAATTTATTAAGCACCTACCAGATGTGTATTTAAGCAACTACTAGATACACTCCAAGGTAGATTTTTTTTTTTTTTTTTTTTTTTTTTTTTTATGCGTTACGCGGGCCTCTCACTGTCGTGGCCTCTCCCGTTGCGGAGGACAGGCTCCGGACGCGCAGGCTCAGCGGCCATGGCTCACGGGCCCAGCCGCTCCGCGGCATGTGGGATCTTCCCAGACCGGGGCACGAACCCGTATCCCCTGCATCGGCAGGCGGACTCTCAACCACTGCGCCACCAGGGAAGCCCTCCAAGGTAGATTTTATTTGTAAAATTTCTTGACATTGGAAGGAACTACAAACTTTTTTCTACGTCTAAGGTCACTCAAGTTGTAATCATTTGAGATCCTAAGTGATTTTACAGATCCCATGTTACTAAGAGGTTGAAAACTCATGCCTGGGCCGATTGGAGGATCTCTGCTGTTTTCTTATCTGTGTGATTCCCACATAGTTGTGGGACGGGGTATACTTTAGCTTTCCTGGTTGATGTAACTTCTTGTTCCGTGGCTTCCCAGTTGTGTACCTTTTGAGGGACACTATCTTACTGGAGTTAGGTCTTCTTACCATGACCACTCTATTTCTCAGCCCTCTGTCTAGGACTCAGGGAGCCTATGTCCCAGGCCCACAGTACCACACCTATTGGAAGGATACAATATTCTTCTATGCTTAACAAAGAGAGGCATTGTTTCAATTAAATATTTCCTACTAAACAAGGATTATAGTCTATGCTGTGGCTTCCCAAGGGACATTTTCCATGAAATTGGAAGGAACATTCTTTTAAAGAGACTGACAAAGGAATGCATCTCTTATTAACCATTGAGAGAATAACTTAGTTCTTGAATATGGTTGTCATATTTATCTTGCCAAAGCACCAAATTTCTCATCATTTTTCTATCTAAAAACTGCCATCAGCCCCTATTGCCTATATAATTCAAGCTTGTTTACCTACCTTTTTTTTTAGGAAAACCTGTTCTCTGGCCCCATCTTACCTCTTTATCATTATTTCCCATTGTTCCAGCTTGCACATGTTTCCTTCTATTTCCAGATAAGCATATTTCTACCTCAGGAGGAGGGAAGAGGGCACAAGGGCACAACTTAATTGACTACCTACTATGTGCTAGATATTTTCACATTTGTCATCTGATTTTATAGGGCTCAGAAAGGCTATCTACATTGACACACTCATAAGTGGGAAAGCTGGAGGTGTTACCAAGGGCTATTTGATGTCAAGCCCATAATCGTTTTGCTTTATCACCTGCCTCTAGCCCAGGGGTCCCGCATCTCAGCAGGATTGTTCTGGGCATCATTCCTGACAGATCACCCCAGTTCCTGCTCCTCTCTTCCTTCCAATTGCCTTTGTAAGCACCTAACTTTCTGTATTGAATTTCTTTCTGTTTAAATAGCTAGAGTGACTTCTGAATCCTGACTGAAACAACCCATTATGGGGTAATACGTTTACATACACATTAGTATCCAGCAATTTTGGAGCTTAAATTTCTTTAGCTCTGCCTCTTCATTTCACAGATAAGGAAACTGAAGCCCAGAGAGGAAAACAGAATTGTCCAACATCACAAAGCTCGTTAATGACAAAGTTCAAACCGTATGTCTGCCCAGAAACAAGGGACCAAAATGGCAGATGAAATAAGTCTTTTAGAAGTTTTTAACCCATGTCCAAATCCTGATCAATACTAGCTCTTTCTCGTTAGGAAAATCAGTTCCCCTCTCTGGGCTTCAGTTTCCTCATTTGTAAAATGAAGTGATAATAACTTTTTGCACCATTGTTGTGGATATTGGGAGCTTTTACATGTAAAATGCCTAGTATAGCATCTACCTCACAATATATGCTGGATAAATGTTAGTTAAGTGCATTATTCTCTGTTATCCAGAATCAGTAAAGCCAAACTCCTCAACTTTGGGGACCAGCAGGAAAATGTCCAATAAAGAAAATCATCCTTAAGTCTTTGCACCTGCCTAACTCTAGGGTATTCACCAGATGCTATGAAAGCAAATTGGATGTCCCATGGATTAAGACTAATGAATACCATATCTGATCCCAATAATTTATTTAGTTTTGGACACAGCAAAGAGTAAAAGAGTTTCTAATCAAATAAGGCATTGTGAAGTTTATAATCACATTAATAACTTTTCTCCATCTCTAAATTTAATGGGGTGGGGCAGATTTGAGGCTTTCTAGAGGGGCAAAGGTTCTAAGTCACATGGAGCTTCAGGTGTTTCTAATGCAGATACCCACAATGCTTAAATGCTCTCCCTGCTGGTAGCCTGACTGGAGACAGCTTGGGAACTGTGTCTGTGCAGGGAGATAGGCATGCGAGCGGCAGAGTGTCCCAAAGAGACATCTCCCTAGTTGGTAACTGGTTGCATACACGGCAGCGAATGTGTGAACACGGCAAAGAATCTGGACTGAAATTCAGATGTCTTTTGATCCACTCTTGGTAACGTACTGTAGTGCTCGGGTCTCAACAGAAAACAGTGTATTCAAGGTGGTAATCTAAGAGTATTAAAAAGGGGCCTAGGGCTACCCCGGTGGCACAGTGGTTGGGGGTCCGCCTGCCGATGCAGGGGGTGCGGGTTTGTGCCCGGGTCCGGGAAGATCCCACGTGCCATGGAGCGGCTGGGCCCGTGAGCCATGGCCACTGAGCCTGCGCGTCCGGAGCCTGTGCTCCGCAACGGGAGAGGCCACAGCGGTGAGAGGCCCGCGTACCGCAAAAAAACACAAAAAAGGGGGGGGGGTGCTATTTGTAGAGGCATGGCCAGGGGTATGGAGTCAGAAGGGATGGTGAAGCACCAAGGGGGCCGATGATGGGGAGTGGCCATTACTGCCCTGAAGCTTGAAGGGGCCAAAGAAAAGGTGGAGTTATTGGAATTTAGTCAGAGCTGTAATGTGGGAGAGGAGCCGTCTGATAGGAGTTTGACCCTCAGGAGAAGAACAGGACCACAACAGCAGAGACTAAGGTCAAAAATACCCTGACCTCTCTGTCAACCTCTCTCCTCCTTCCGGTGCCTTTTATTGGCTGACCCATTGATGCTGTTCTTCCCGGCCAGCCTCCTGGGGCGTATGGCAGAGTGGAGAAGGGTGGAAATGGACCTGAAGGAGCAAATGGAAACATATTCTCCCTGGCCAGTCTGTGAGTGCGGGAAGGACACAAAAAGAGTTTGCTTGAGTTTTCCCTGCATTATAATCGCTGTATGACCACTTCACACTTATTGATGGAAAAAAGTATCCATTCTATACTTGTACCAGATCATATTCGATATAGCAGTTGGCAGGTTAAGCTCAATTCTCTCAATGGGGTAAATTCTCTCACCTGGAAGGATGCTTCACTTTTAAGCTGTAGAAAGCTCGCCTAGGGTTGATGTTCTCCATACTCTTCTGTATATGTTGGAGTTTTAAAAGGCCCAACAGTGACAGTCCTGTTTTCTGCTCAACATAGACATGAAAAGTGGGCAGATGGAGATGTTTTTAAAGTCACATTTAGTATTGCTAAAGCTGATATTAGAAAGCAGAGTTTAATAGGAAGGCCAGACGGGTTTCCTAGGAGGATACTGCAGAATACAACTAACCCACCCCATCAGAGGCGAGGAGGGAAAACTGCAAGTCTTGCCCACAGGGGCAGGGTCTTTACTGCTAAACTCTCTAACACATGAAAATACATGTTTCATGCAAATAGACCCTAAAAGAGGAGAAGCAGGAACTGAGACACCATCCTTCATTCCTTCTCCCAAATTCAGGGGATTAAGTCTGTCCCCGTGCCCGGGTGGAAAGAGTTTCAACATCTAAGGAAATATAAAAACAGATCAATCAGACAGACCCAGGGTTCAGCCACCCATTATTCCCTATCTGATAGTAGCACCCAGGGGTGTTCCATGGGAGGAGGGGGTCCAGTTGCCCCCCGGGCTCTCAAGCAATGCATTGGTGCCCGTACCCAACTTCCTGGAACCCTTTTGGAGCTGTTGGTACTCATTTGTACAACTTCATGGGGAAACCAGTTCTCTGTTTCTCCTCATGGAGCATCTGTACCCCACACTCTGGGGGAGGGAAGCAGGAGGACCAGGCTATGTCCCCGCTTCTGTCCTCCAAGTGGTAGCAGCACCACCTGCACTGTTCTGCACCTGGGGTAGCCTCAGGCCAAGCCAAAGATAACACTGTGTCCACGTACAGGAACATGCTGTGCTTTTCTGGGCTCCCAGGAAACCAAATCACAGCAAAGGTCAACAGTGCTGTTAGACTATGAGTGGCTCACATTAGGGGTATGAAGGACAAATACGAGGCCCCAGAACTTCCCCCTGTCAAGGACTCAAGAGCCCCCTCCTAGGTCTCCTCTGATCCTTTGCTAACCGGGTTCTTTCAAGCGCTGTTTACCCAGTGTCAGAAATTCTTGAGCAGCCTAACTCGACAGCGCACCCAGGATAGACAGCAGTTCCAACTGCCCTGGAGAGAGAGGCACGGAGGTGCAAACACCCACATGCCCAGGCCCACTGGCTCTCTTTGCCAGTGTATCCCTTCTCCCCCATGCATCCATCCTAAGGAGAGTGCAACAGAATGCAACAGAAGCTACCTTCCCACCCTGACTGTCAGAAACTAGAGCCATGAATGCAATTGCCTACTTGATATTTCTTCCTGGGTGTCTCAGAGGAACATTTCCCATCTCCATCCCAAGCCTGGTCCTTCTGCTGTGTTCCCCCTCTCAGTGAAGGCATCCCCACAAGCCAGAAACCTCAGCAGGACTCCGGCTCTCTCAGCGCATGTCTAAGTCATTGCCAACTCATTTCGATTTGGTCCCCTAATCATCCCTTGAATCCCCTTCACTTCCATCCTGCTCAAGTCCACCAGCCCTCTTGCGCTAACTATTCTGCCTGCATTCTCTCTCACCTTCTCCAAGTCAGCTCCACACTGCAGCTAGAATGATTTTTTTTCTCCTCAGAATGCCAATCTCATCATATCCCTTCTCCACTTTCAAACCTTTCCATAGCCTCCGCCTGCTCCTGGGACAAAAATGAAGACACTAACGTGGCCCACTAGACCTTAATCTTGCCCCTGCCGCACCTCCAGCATCTTGTCTGGAGGCTCCCCCGGCCTCTGTCTCTATTCCAGTATCCCACGCACCATTTCTGCTCCCACCGCAGGGCTGGGGCGTACGTGCTTTCTCTGCTCGCAGCACTCTGCCCTCTCCTGTGTTCAAGTTTAAGGCTGTCTGACACTTCAGATCTCAGCTGACAGTCACTTCCTCAAGGGACCTTTTCTGACTTTCTGGAATAAACCAAGTCTCCCCGTTATATCTTTTCATGGCACCAGTGCGTATCCCCCTTCAGAGCACTTACCATAGTCACAGTCTGACACTTATTTGCAGGTTATTTTATTAATACTATCTCCCCAAATAAAACGTAGCCCCATGTGGGCAAGGACGACCTCTATTTTTTCTCACAATGAATTGCATCCCCCGTACCGGGCATAAAGATTGGCAGGTCGTCCATACTGTTTGTTGAGTGAATTGCAAGGCTCTCCTCAAACATCGACTAGCAGGGCATTGCCTGGGTATGGTTGCTCCCACTCTGGGCTCTTCCCCTCCAGCTCGGCCTGGCTTCTCAGTTTATCCAGTTTCTACCCCGTGGAAGGCCTGTCCTCCACTCGGCTCTGTGCCTCCCAGGGAGGGTGGGTTCCAGTGCTAACAGGTCATCACTGACACTGCTCTGCTCAGACCCCACCGACCTCGCCAGAGGCATTTCGTTGACTGACTTGACCCACTGCAGAAGGTTTCCTGCCCCCAGCTGCCAATGTCCCCTCCCTCTGGGGGAATTTGACTGAGCTCACTGGGCTCTCCTGGCCTTTTCTCTGTTACACGCAAAGCACAGAACGGAGGCCTGAATGTGAATCGGAAGCTCTTGGCTTTCTCTCACCCTCTCTCTCTGCTCTTCTCTCCTTTTCTTCTTTCTTCTTTCTCCTTCTCATCTCTTCAGCTAACTGCCCCTCTAAGACATGTTTCCTGTCCAGAAGAAAGACACATTGTCCCCTCTGCTTCGGAGCCGGCTGTAAGTAACCATGGTCAACGTGATAGTGGTCCCCTTGCCAGCACCCCAAGCCCGCAGAGCTGCGGGGACTTTCTCTGATACACACTATTTTGCAGAAAGAGGCGTATTTGTGCCTTTAAGAATATGTAGGTCTCCCGCACTGTATATGTGTTCACAGTGTGTGTGCGTGTGTCTGTGTGTGTGTGCGTGTGTGTGCGTCCTGGGGTGGGAAGGGGTCAGCCCCTATTTTCCGCAGGCAGCCTCTCTCCCTTCTCCAGCTGCCTGAGTTCTCTGTAAGAGATCCTGCAGCAGTTGGTGCTTGTTTCTCCTGGGGCAGCCATGAGAATGTGTCTCAGAAACCTCCAGCTGCAGGGAGCAGAACTGACTCCAGCTGCTGTGATCTGAGATCCAGCTCCTGTTTGCACCAAGGTCACACTGTCTTCAGGCTGGGCCTAGCCCGTGACTGTACACAGCAGTGATTCCAAGGCAGGCCTGTTCCTGGGTGACTCAGGACTCCTCTGACAGCTGACTTTCACTCCTGGACTCCCTGGCGACCCGGATAAACTTCTGTAGCCGGCAGGGCCATCTAGGATGCATCCGCCCACACTTCTTTCCTCCTCTCTGTTTGGAATCGGTCTCACGTGGACACTCCCAGCCACATCAGCTGCCTACATGTGGTCTGTCACAGAAATTTCCCCTATTAAATCCTAGCATGTTTAATCCCATCTTGGCATCTGCTTCTCAGGGGACCCAGATGACACATCTTTTTACCCGTCTCTTCTGGAAGAGCAGCTCGCTTAGTAGAAACAAAGCCTTCCCACCATGCTTTTCTAGGACATATAGACCTTGAGATAAGAAAGAACGAAAAACAATATTAAAACCTACACATGGGTAGCACATATGCATATCGGGGGACCACACACAGTATGTATTTCTTACATAAATTAAACAATGGCATGTTTCTAAAAATGCCCCTCAAAAGGAATGAAACAGCTCAACATGCTGGGGTCCATAGTCGGTCTTTAGTCCTGTTGATTTTCTTTTTGACCTTGAGAAACATTTCCTAGAGTGACAAGTCCTTCAGGGTCTGCAGCAAGGTTGCAGTTTCACATATAAAGGCAGGGCCACCTCAGGATTTAATCCCAGGCTCTGAATACTCTTGGTCTGGTAGCTCTTCTCCTTCATAGGGTCAGAAACCAAAAAAAGAATATTTCAGATTCCAAACAGAAGGGAGGAAACTAGTGAAAGAATGAACAAAGCATCTATTTTGAAGCAGGGTTGCCAAGGCTGGGCTGTAGAGGAGAAGATGGAAGTTCCTGGCTTCACCAGCATTTTTGGATCAAACCGTCCCTTGGAAAAATGGTGTCATTTACATGTATATCGCATTTATTGTCATTTTATATTCATATATGTACATATAAATGAAGTCCTTTTAATCTAGGAAATGATGGATCTGTAATTCTAATCAGAAGGTATTTATTAACAATAACTACATCGTTTACTGAATACTTGTATTGCCACACATGTTGAGCACTTCACATACGCTGTTTCATTTAATTTTCAATTTACAGAAGAGAAAATTAGTGGTGTGGTAGTATTCTGCACACGGAAGACATAGTTTTATCCCCTCAGACTTTTCCCCTAAATAGACGTATTTTCAATCATTGAATCAGTAGCCAGATCAACTAATCACAAGGTTCTAAGAAGCAAACCACATGGGACACTTCTGGAATAACCAAAGCAGGTTGAGTTTAAGAACTTACCCCGGCTTACACAGCTAGTAATGGCAGAAGCAAGATTCCAACTCAAAATAATTCAACTCCAAAGATTTCTGGTCCTTAGAACTACAATAGTGACCGCTTAACAATAGAGTTAAATGCTTGCAAAACAAATACAACAGATTGCATGATTAATGAGAGAGCTGCTCAGTTCAGTATTATTTGAACCTTGGTTCTGGTTTAGTAGTTAAATGACCTTGACAAACTAAGGTTTCTCTGGGAAGAAAACAGCTTATTTTCTTAAAAGTACAAAAGGGCTAATAATGGTATTTAAAAAATTGCTTTCTCTCAGAAGCTGTAGGAGAAATGACACACTGACTGAAACACTCTATCAATATCGTATGCAATGTGATTGCTTCCATCAAGCTGACAGCATTCTAACATCCTATGGGTGTAGGAAACATATTACCATGGCTGAGTTATGTTTTCCTCCCTTCCTTATGGCCACAGAAATTCCAAGTTGCAAAATGAACTAACTGAAAAAAATCCTTCTTTGAAAATTATTCACTCTTTTCCGCCTGTTTTCTCCCTGAGAAATATTTTTGAACAGCGTTTGCCCTATTTATAGCTTTCCAGTTTTGGCAGGTATGAGAACGTTTATAAGTGGTTTGTTTTCTTTGCTATATCCAGTGTTGATTTAGGTTGTTTTAGCCACTGAAACAATTGGAAGCACTTTCAAGGAAGGTTGAAATCTGTTGATGACTGATAACATTGTAGAATCTACATAGTCTGAATGAAGATTTCTTTGGGGGGCTCGGGGCAGTGAGAACATTTAGCAGTGCTGTGGTTTGAATAATTACCTTTACTTCTTTTTTGGTGACTGTTCTGGAGGAAGTTTCCCCTTGACATAGGTAGGAAGAGCATCTCTTGAATGTTTTTCCAGTTGTTGGTAACTCTGTGTTGAACTCTGACAGCTAGATAAGAATGTGCATGGCAGGCCCTCCATATCTGAGGCCTGGCTGTAAGGGACCTTCCTTAGGAACCTATGTCTAACATTTGGGTTCTAACCAAGTTTTACGTGCTGACCAGAAACAAACATTAGTGGTTCTTTTGTTTAGGAGAGATGCCTGGAATTTCTGGGTTTTGTTTCATAAATGACTGAACTAAATAAATACATTTGAAACCCAGTAGAATTATAGTCATCTTCCCCTCCCATCTGGCATGTTTTTATGGGTGGTATGGTTGGGTGTTTTTTTCTTGGATTTTTCCACCCTTTCTCTCCCTATAATTTGTGGGCCTTGAGAAGTCATGGTTTGCCCTGTAAACGTAGAGGGAGAGCTTGTTTGGGGTCATCTCACTTTTTCTTGTCGCCTGGTCCTTGTCTGTGGTGCCACTGGGAGGGGGACCGCAAGGGATAAAGAGCCCCAAGGCAGAGAGATGGATTTCCAACTTCAAATGCATCAGAGAAAATGGTAGTGTTTCTGAGATTACGTGGCTCCTGGAAAATCAACGTCACTGGGGACAGGAGCAGAACGTGCGGGCTGGCCTCCTGTCATCTGATCCAGGAGCAGTTTGGAGAGGACAGAGCCATCATAGCTCAGAAGGGCAGTTGGGAGAATAAGAGGCCCTTGAATGAATAACTCAATGCATCCACTGGGGCTGCAGACAAGGCCATTACTCCTCACATACACCTGGGAGGTCAAGCAGTTTCTCCAGTTTTTCCAATGTCACTCAGGCAGGCTGTATTTCTAGTCTAGAAATAGACTTGAGGCAGTTCCGTACCCACCACCCAACAGCCCACCCACCGCAACTCCCACTCTCTCAATCCCTGTGCTCATTCGCAGGTCAATTCTTTCCTTTCTTCTTTGGTCACCTCTTGAATTCATGCCCCTCTCCTCTTTCTAAATGTAACAAGTCCTTTAACAAATTCTTGAAAAATGTTTCATTTTGAAACATTCAAATATATACAAAAGTAAAAAGAATAGTTTACTGAATCCCCCAATGCCATCACCCAGATTCAACAGTTATTAAGAGTTTGGCCACAGTTGCTCCATGCCTTCCCCACTTTTCTCAGCTAAAGAATTTTAAGGCAAATCCCAGGCCTCAGTCATATCTCCCCCTGGTACTTCTGTACGCAGCTCTAAGCACTGTAGATATTTTCATGTGCAGCCATGCCATTTTCCCGCTCATGAAGCTCTTTAATATCATTTCCCACTCACTATACCTAAAAGCTCCCAGTTGTTACAAAGAAGTCTATTTACAATTGATTTGATTCAACAGTCATCCCATCAAGGGCCTCTCATTGCATTTGCTTATTACATATCTTCCATCTGTGTTTATCTTTTTCTTCCCTGCCACAGATTTTTTTTTTTTGGAGGAACCGAGTCAATCATCCAGTGCCCATCTATTTTCCCACAATTACATGTATTATTTAAGGACTGAGCGTTGTAAAACCTTTCCCATCAAAACTCTTACGGCAACCAATAAGGAGTATTAAGTATTTCTGGTGGCGCAGTGGTTAAGAATCCACCTGCCAAGGCAGGGGACACGGGTTCGAGCCCTGGTCCGGGAGGATCCCACATGCCGCGGAGCGGCTGGGCCCGTGAGCCATGGCCGCTGAGCCTGCGCGTCCGGAGCCTGTCCTCCGCAACGGGAGAGGCCACAACAGTGAGAGGCCCGCGTAACGCATAAAAAAAAAAAAAAAAAAAAAAAAAGAATCCACCTGCCAAGGCAGGGGACATGGGTTCGAGCCCTGGTCCGGGAAGATCCCACATGCCGCGGAGCAACGAAGCCCCTGAGCCATAACTACTGAGCCTGCGCTCTAGAGCCCGCAAGCCACAACTGCCGAGCCCGCGTGCCACAACTACTGAAGCCCGTGCGCCTAGACCCCGTGCTTCGCAACAAGAGAAGCCACGACAATGAGAAGCCCACGCACAGCAACAAAGAGTAGCCCCCGCTCACCGACGAAGAGTAGCCCCCACTCACCGCAACTAGAGAAAGTTCACGCACAGCAACGAAGACCCAACACAGCCATATATAAATAAATAAATTTATATATATATAAAAAAGGAGTATTAAGTATCCAGAAGAAAGATATTATTAATGTATATACAGTGTGTAGGTGATAAGATATATCCAAAAAGTAAGAGAGGATTTCTTTAGATGTTGAAATAAATGTATTAGTTACAAGTGGTTATCTTGTAATCCATTTGCTGTGGTTTAGGTAAGGTTCTTTTCTAGAGATATAAAGTATCAGGACAAGAATTCATTTTTGAGACACTAGGTTGAAACTGGAAGGAACTGCACCCCAATAAAAGTGTCTGGGCTGCAGTAGGAGAAATAGTCCCTCACTCTTTTTTCTCTCATCATTCCCTCATCCCCTGTTGTCTATTTGTTCCATCACTGCATTTCAAAAACAGCTTTACTGAGGTACCAAACAGTAAAGTGCACCCATTTAAAGTGTATAATTTGATACATTTTGAGGTATGAATACACCTGTAAAAACATCACCACAACTTGTTCACTGAAAAAAAAAAAAAAGCACGTGAGAGTCGTGAGTTAAGTTTTATTTGGGGCAAAATGAGGACTATAGCCTGGGAGACAGCATTTCAGAGAGCTCTGAGGAGCCGCTCCAAAGAGGTAGGGGGAAGGTCAGTGCTGTATATGATTTTGGTGAAGGGGGATATGCAGTCAAGCACACCGTTTGGCAGAGACTTGCTGCTGGTCACGAGGAGCAGGCGTCACCATTCATGATTTTTAGTGCTTTTCTAGATAAGAGGAGATGCAAGAATTGGGCTCATCAAATCTGCTTCTGAAAATATCTAAGTATCTGAAGACCTGTTCTGCCAGTTTTTCCCAGAGCACAGAGTGCCTCATTCCTGACCTCCACCCTGAACTCCTTTCAGGGGGTGTTGAAGGTCAGCGGCTGTAGCAGCTCATGATTTAATTCTCGTAGAGGTAGATGGCAAGTGCCAGTTTTTTAGTTGGCAATTAATATAATGATTGTATGATTCAACTTGAAAAGTTTTCTTGTGCCCCTACTTGCATTTCCTCCCTACCCCAGACAACCACTGATCTGCTTTCTGGCGCTGTGGAGTAGTTTACATTTTCTGAGAATTTGTATAAATGGGATCTGACTACTTTCATTGAGCATAATTATTCTGATCTTCATCAACGTTGTACTGAGTGTCAATAGTTCATTCCTTTTTACTGCTGACTAGTAGTAATGGGTCTTTAATGTCTTTAGTACTTTTGAAGAGGTACTGGCCTCTCAACCGCCTGGGGCAAATGACACTTTCTTGATAAACCTACTCCCACGAGAATAAATGCTTGTGCTATCATTACGTTCTCGAGCATCTCCGACCCCAGTCCAGTCATACAGGGCTCTGATATCACTGTCCTCTTCTAATTCTATAATTATATGAATATGTAGGGGGCGGGGGCCACCATGGGTGGGATGGTGGGAAGAGTAACATCCATTTAATAAATGGTAGTGATGCCAATTTTCACTTAAAGATAACACCAAAATCCCTTTGTCAAAGCTCTGAATGCTGCCTTGAGCTCAGGAATATTTGAAGGATCCTATTTCTTTAGTTACTATAATATAAATTCCTTCACATTTTCTAAAGATTTAAGAACAACCATCGTAGTGATTTTCTTTAAATCTTATGCAGAGGGCGTTGTTGTTGCTTATGACTCATTATTATTTAAGATGCATTAAGCATCTTCCAAAGGTTGTTTTTAAGCACAAGCTCAGAATGTTGATCTGATGATTGTGGGACGTATCCACAGAGAACAGTTCCAGAAAGGGAAGGCAAACACAGTCATGGTGAGAAGACAAAGAACGAGAGACACTGTTTTTCATCTTGTTCCTAATCCAGTTAAGAGAATGAAAATGATGTCCCGCCACGATCTCCCATCCTCCACTCCATGGTGATTCAGTACGGACAGGATGTCTTTTTACTAGAAAAGCTTATCTTCTCGAAGAAAGCGCTTCTGGTTTACTTGGCACATACTAGCCATGAGCATTCAGCCTCTTCCTCAAAGAGTCAAAGGGAGAGTGTGAGGAGGGCGCATGGGGGACCCAGGGTCACGATGCCATGTTATTTCTTCCTAGAATAACAGACTCTTTGCTGGTTGCTGGCATGCTTATTTTTATGTAGATTTGACCTTGGTTGCAGCCTTGAACAACTAAAATAGAATAAAATAACTATAAGCTACTTCAAAAAGCTTGACCTTAAAAGTATATAAAAATATAAGACAAAGGCAGGAAGATGAACCAGGCCACAGCTTCGAGCAAAGAGTCAGTGAGTTTCTTGAGTCTAGTTAAAACATCAGCTCTGTGCATATTAGATCCCATCCTGTGTTTGATTATTTCTGCAGGGAGTGCTGCCTTTATCGATCGTTACAGTGGAATGCTCGAGAGCATTATATTACAATCTGTCTCCAAATGGCTTTTCAGAAAGAAATTTCCTGTAACTCAGAGGCAGAAATTATGCAGGGAACTGAAAGGGAAGAGCCTAGACAGCTGAATTTCACCTAGACTTTCGCACATGGGAAAGTGGTGGTGTGCGCCCAGAGAGAGCTTATATTGGTTTTCTTAGTAAAGGGTCAGTTTCAGCTTATTATTATCGCATCACCAGAAACCATGCTGAATAGTATACAAAGCAAACTGATGGAGCTTGGGGCTTTGGGGGTCACAATCCTTTAAAGGTGCCTTAGAGCTCAGGGTCTCTTGGCTCACATTCCTCACCTTATTTTTCTCTTCTTCATCCAGCTGTCTCCCACATGTGCTTGCCTAAATCTCACCTCCTCCGTGAAGCCTCTCATCCTCTTTCATTGACCTTCCCCCCTCTCCGGGAGCACTACTTTTTGTACCACTGCATGCCATTTGCATATTAGTTTCTAATACTGAACATGTGCATTGATTTTATTTTACAGTTAGACTACCAAGTTAAGGGTGTGTCTTACACAGTGTGTATTCCCCAAAGAATTCTATTGCATTGTGCAGAGACCAAGTGCTCTCTCTCTCTCTTTCTCTCTCTCTTTCTGTGTGTGTGTGTGTGTGTGTGTGTGTGTGTGTGTGTGTGTGTGTGTGTACCATCCTGCCCCACATTGTTTCCTTTAGTCAAAGATGTGGATTTTCTAAATTAAAAGTATTTGGGTTGTGTATACAGGAAACTTCAACTCACCTCAGCTTAAACAGTAAAAGGGATTTATTGGCTGAACATAACCGAAAAATCTAGCTGTAGGTTTGGTTTCAAGTACAGTTCAATCCAGTGGCTCAACAAAGTCAAAATGGACCTGATTTCTTTCTGCCTGCTTTGCCTCCCATGAAATTGGCTTTATCCTGTGATACTTTCTGTCGCGGGATGGCTGCAAGCAGCTTCTGTTATATAACATGTGAATCCTTGTTCATGTCCAGAGGAGAGAGCATCTTTGTCCCAGCATTCCCAACAGAAGTCCTTAGAAGCTGTTGGACTAGCTTTAGTTGCACGTTCACCCCAGTGATCCCCGTAGAAAGGAGTATGGATACATGGATTCGTTTAGACTAGCTTCCCTGGGATGATATGGATTCTCAGATCGAAATTGGGAAGGTTAGATTAGTATATGGGAGCTTGGGAGGCTACTAACAAATGCTATTAAACTTCAGCTAACTTTGTTTACCAACCTCCCACAATCTACTAATATTGTATCTCGTATAAAAGGGATCTGCTCTCTGCCTTCTAAGTACTTTTATTCTAGAGAAAATAAAAGGAATCAATCCATAACTTTGGCTTCAGCTGGTCACCGTAGAGTTTGACAAATTCTCTTGTTACCACACCACTAACAAGGTTTTCCAAAGGCTGGAGTTCCCTTCTGGTCACTGTCCATCACCACAATTTTCTCTTCCAAAAAAGTGCAAAGAAGGAAAGGAGAGAGAGAGAGAAGGAAGGAAGGAAGGAAGGAAGGAAGGAAGGAAGGAAGGAGGGAAGGAAGGAAGGAAGGAAGGAGGGAAGGAAGGAGGGAAGGGGGAAGGAGGGAAGGTAGGAAGGAAGGAAGGAAATTGGGAAGGAAGGAAAGAAGGAAGGAAGGGGGAAAGGAAGGGGGAAGGAGGGAAGGAAGGGGGTAAGGAAGGAAAGAAGGAAAGAAGAAAGGAAGGAAGGAAGGAGGGAAGGAAGGAGGGAAGAGGGAAAATGCACTTCAGCTTATAGGCAAGCACAGAAATCCCCATGAATCTGATTCAGTCAAGCTGGGGAGACTTCCTGGACCAGGTCTGTCAGAATATAGTGTCGCTATTAAGAATGTAAAATGAAGAGCCATCAGCATTTGCTGGACTTAATTGCAATTGCTAGTTTATTGCCCGATAAATACCAGATATTTTTGAGTGAGAGATTGGGCTCCTGGAGGTGAAACGCCCCTCAAGGATGAAGCCTGTTCCTTCCTGGCCCCATTTAAAACCTCTACAGAGGGAGTCCACATGATTTCAATTTCTGTGTTTCTATTTCTGACAAGATCTGGGGTCATTCTTGCTGTCAGGAATAAGCTATCGGTCAATGACAGGACAAAAATGTACTTT
This sequence comes from Phocoena phocoena, assembly GCF_963924675.1. NCBI lineage: Eukaryota > Metazoa > Chordata > Mammalia > Artiodactyla > Phocoenidae > Phocoena > Phocoena phocoena. The sequence goes on along the minus strand of NC_089221.1, from coordinate 32,050,594 downwards.
CAGTTTGTGTGACTGACCAAGCAAGCCCAGTTTTCAGATATCTGCCCACAGAAGCTAAGAATGATAGGGAAGGCATACAATGAAAATGATTGTTACTACAATTATTGGCTTTGAATTGAGCGTGGGAAGGGTGGCGCACAGGGACGGATATAACCCTCTTCAGAAGGAGAGCCCATGTGGAAGGGAAACATACCTCCACATCCTTTGGTCTAATACCAATTATTTTTAGTATAAACTCCAGACTTTGAAAGTACAAACAGTCTTCACTTTGCCCAGCCACAATCTCTGAAAATATAATTTACAAAACATCAAAGAAAGAAAGAAAAGAGGATGGAATGAGGAATTCTTTCTTTTACAGGAAGGTTTCTGCAGGGATCCTTTAAATAACAAACTCCCCTCAGTCTTGTGAGATAGCTCAACTCTCCCCAAACTTTTCCAGGTGGAGGTAAGAGTCAATGTTTTGCAGCTTGTTGAAGCTTGAATAGAAATGAGGAGTGCTCGATTTATCTCCCCCATAGAAGATTTCAGTGTAAAGAGATGTTAAACTCATTTTTCTTTTGTTCCTTATTAAAGCAACTGTGTTGAAAGAGATCCGGAAGTTAGGAACAGCTCTTGCTTTTTGGAAGAAATCATATCAGATGAAAGAGGCACGGACTTTACTAAAACCCCAAATGATGTTTAGAGACACATTGTTCCATCCTCTCTAAGGCCTGTCTTGACAGGAAAAGCCTGCCGTCCAGTCTTGTCATTCATAAGGTGAGGGGGGTGCATTTGCCCACCTGGAGGGGCCCTTTAGGCCCTGTCAGTCTTGGAGTCTGCGTGTCTGGGTCGGCCAAGCAAGAATCAGGGATGACACAATGCGTGCATTCAACCATCGTGTTCCTCTTGCCAGGCGGGCCTCCTGGGCGCTGACTGTCCCAGCAGCATGAGACAGTTCCCACATTCTCAACATTGTTTGTGGCATTCAAGTACCTGCTCACTTTTTCCTGTGCAAAATGCCTGTGAAAGGAGTCCTCTCCAATGGCAAAATTAACAAAGTCGTTCACATCTCATGTTTAGACAAGATAAGCTTAGAGGTCTTTGTGGTAACTCGTTACTGAAAGATTAGTCCAGAACAAGCTGTTGCTGTCTGGGAGATGACAGTGTGGTCAGGGCCTAACGGGTAGCACTGGTAGGCTTTAAATCCTTAAAGGAATGTTCAGAGATGAATGTTGACCTGTAACAGAGGCTGAGAACCAGGGCTGCCTTCCCTTGCGAGATCGTTTTCGCAGCTATGGTACAGTTGTAAATCAAGTCGGCCAGATCCTTCCTGCAATACTGGGCTTGATTCTGGGTATCAAATGGTAGGGGCACCCAAAGAGAACCTTGGAAAAGGCACAGAGGAGACCAGGAAATCTGATAAAGTGACTGGAAAATAACATAAGAAGGAAACTGATATAAAGGCCTTGGAATTATTTGGCTCAAGGGGGAAAAAAAAAGGTTGTTCCTAATTGCTCATAGCTGGCGTTTCTGTCTTCACAACAAGTATGCACGATTTATGTGGATAGAAAGTGTGAGTATCAAGGAACTTGTTGAGATGGGAGAGGTTCCCACCAGTGATTGAGGATTGGTCTTTCCTACTTGGGATAATTTGTGAAAAACTGTGCCCAGTAGCAGAAGAAAGACTTCTTAAAGGCTTCGTCACTCCACTTTGATATGTTTTGCTCTCCATGGACCTCATGTTTCTAAAAGTCTTATAAATAAATTCCAATTACTAAGTAATCATATATTCAACCTAGTTTTTCTAGGCAAGTCCCAATTTATGTCTTTTGTCCAGTGTAATTAATAGCTCCCCCTTTCAATCTCTAAGTATCCCATTTGAAAAATAATGTGTATGGTTATCCCAATAAGAGCCAACATAGTTTGATTTTAGAAATATATAAGGATTCCATAGGCTAAACTCTCTTAGAAAGTGGCTCAAAATGTATGACTCTGTAATGCTGCTGGCATTACCCAAAACACCAGTTATTCATCCCATGAGAGTGACATGCACAGCCACCCACAGGTCTCTTCAGCCTCGTTTGGAAGAGGCAGGAGTTATAACAATCCTCATACTTCCAGCCATGAGTTTCAAGGGAGAGAAAACTTTATTCCACCATTTAAGCTGGGAACTTCATAGTTTACAGATGCTCAGGAATCAAAGTCAAAGTCCTCACCATTCTTACCTCCTTCCCACCTCTGGGAATATATGATTGTGGAAAGAGAATCAACATGAGTTCTTTCAGTTTAATTCTCATTTAATTAACTCAAATACTTATTGAGCAAATACTTACTGCGCACCTACTTGTTCCAGGTACTGGGGAAATAGGAGTAAAGAAAAGAGGCCTAATACCATCTTCTTGGTTGTACAGTTTCACAGGAAGACAGAGAGTAAACTCAACAAGTGACTAGATAAATGATATGGAGTATGGCTGCTAATGTAAAATGTTTTGAAAGGATGTGGTCCTTGAACAATAGAACCCAGGTCATCAGAAGGAGAAAAGCAGAAGAGCCCATTCTCCAATCCTGCCCTTGGGTTGAAGGCAGCACCATGGCTGCCCTTGGACTGAAGGCAGCAAGCTGTATGCTTCTCCCTGTAGTATAATTAAAATGATAAAGTGCTGGCTGCACAAGCCAAGTGATTGTCCCACCTTCCCACCATGATGAGGTGTCAGGCTCTCCAAATGAAAGAGTAATAGCTCTGGGGGGAGGAGAACCAGTTCCCTGAGCTCTCAGTGGGAATGGCCCAAACACCAAGTCAAAGGAAAGGCCACCCCTGCCCAGGGCTTCTGCGTTTCCCAAAATAAAAGCAAGGCCAAAGAGACACAAGTTTTGTTTCTGAGAAATAATTGGTTGAGGGATTTGAGTTTATTATTTTCTCCTCCATTCTCATAAACTGATCTCATCTTCAAGCCTTTCCCCCCATTTCAGTGCTTGGGCTGTCAGAGTGAGCAGTAATTAGCTAGAGGAGGGCTTGAATTTTGTTTGTGTGTGTGTTCTTGTTTTGTTTTTAAATCATGGAAGAATTTTGGAAGAAAGAATTGTCAAAAATAAACTTCTAAGAGTTATACCATTACTGTGGTTATAGAATTTTCCATAAATGAGATACACAATGACATAGAGTTGTTATTTGTGCCCCAAACAAAACAGGAGAATTTTATCTAGATTTGACGAGATAGTTGCAGGTACACAGATGTTGCTTCCTAAATGCTTATTGAATTGAGTGCAACCATCTAACATGTTCAGAAAACAAGCGTTGTCGTAGATTGAGAGCCTTGCCAGGGCTTTGCTCTGGATGTGTTCCAGGAGTTGCTGTCACTAAAGGTTTAAATATATAAAGATGGTACAATAGATTCTATTTTCATGGAAGTTAACTGGACTCTAATTAATACACCAGAAGCTGAATCACTTTGTTATTTCAGGCACATAGAGAGGAAGTGCCATCTCCCCTCAGTTATGACACACTGCCAGTTTGTTGATATATAGTTACTTTTTTTTTAAAGGAGTAAGAAAAGAAACAGAACTGAGAGCTAACATGGGAGAAACCTCAGAGAGAATTCACACAAGGAAGAAGGAAGTCTGGGAAGTTACCTGAATTCCCCGACATCACAGAATCTCACAGCACCAGACTTTCTCTTTCCTCCCATATCAGCGGAGAGAAGCCCTCCTCTTAACACAAGACCTCTTCCAAGTTCACCTAGACAGGCTCTCTCCCCCACTCTCCACAGTGCCTATTTCCAACTGTTCTAGCTGTCCCAAGTCTTCAAGCCCACCAACACCTGCCCCTACACTCCCAGCAGAGACCTTACTCTCTACTTCACAGACAGCAGCAGAAGTGTCAGAGGGAGACCCCTCCACTTCAGCACTGCCATCTTTCCCCCGCACTCTCATTAGACCATGGAAGAGGTGTCTTTAGTCTCAGGCAAAGCCCTGCGACCATGCCCTAGATCCTGTTCCTTCCCACATCTTCAGGAATTTGCCCCTTTAATTACCTGCGCTCTTTCCTGTATCTTTCACTCACATGGGAATATGCTCAAATCTCCCTGATCTTCAAAAAAAAAAAAAATAGAATAAAATCCTTACATTACATGTTTCCTCTAATGAGGGACTTTCATCCCTTCAGAGCCAGGATGTTTAAAAAGGTGGTCCTCTCTGTCTCTTCTTCCTGGCTCCCGTTTTCCCCTTACCCACAGTCTACCTCTCCCACTTCACAAAATTCCTCTCACTAACGTCTCTAATGCCTTCCTGGTTGCTACTCTAATGGGCATATTTCAATCCTTGCCTTCTTTATTCTCTGTATGGCATTGGATGCTCTTGTCTCTCCCTACTTGAAATACTCTCCTTCTAGTCCACAAAACCACTCTCACTTGGATTTCCTCTTAATCCTTTGACTACTCCATCTCGGTTTTCCTCTTGGCTCTGTTTTCCCTCGTAAATGTGGGAATTCCCTGGGGCTCCATTCTGATCCATTCTTATCCTTCTTCTTTACTGTTCCCAGAGTGATTTTTTTTTTAGCAAATATAATCATTGCACTCCACTTAACATCTTTCAGAAGCTCTAAACTACCTTCAGAATAAACCCTAACTCTTAGACAAGGCTCGCCAAATCTGTCCAGATCAGACTTTTGTCAGCTTCATCTCTTACCTGTTCCCCACAAATTCCCCAAAGTCCAGCTAGAGTTAGCAATTAACTGAACAAATCATGTTCTTTCTGGTTTCTGTGTCTTAGAAAATGTTGTTTCTTTTGCTTAGAGCACATTTTCTTCCCTATCTTTACCTAACAAATTCTAAGATTTTTCTCCCAACGCTCATCGCACATTTCTATCACAGGGTTTATGAATTAATATCATATTTGTCTATTTTCCCTTTAAACTTGAGGATCTTAAAACAGGGACTCTTTTATTTATTTATTCTTTTAAGGTCTATGTTCTCCTTGCCTAACACAGTACCTGCATAAGCAATAAATGTGTTGAATGGGTGAGTAAATAAATGAAAGATCTCAGTCCACTTGATTCCAAGCCCAGCATGTCAGCTAAGCTCAGGTCACATAGACTTTTCCTATCAGACCTGAGTACAATGCTTTTAAACCAATTGTACACGTCTCCACAAAATAAAGGATGTTGATTTTCTACCTACAAAATAAATGTAGTTCCTGTTGGGAGGAATGTGTTGTTCTGGCCTTCCTGGTAGTCATGGAAATGAATTACAACCTTGGGCAAAAGGGCATCCCTCAGTCAAGGGGATGTGGAGTGATCTGGTGGGTAGAGAGGGCATCTTGGAGGCAACGTTCCATTTATAGCCGGGGTTGACTCCTCTGGGCCACTAAGGTGACGGGCAGTAAGGACTACAGACCCCTCCTCGCCTCTCCCATTTCATCCCTGACATAAAGCTAGCAGGAGGGATTTGCTCTTCAATTTTCAAGTTGGGCTTGTTTCTAGGTTAGAAAAGTGTTTGATGATCAATGGAGGCCAGAGAGAACTTTGCTAAGATTTTGTTTCCTTGGAAGTTTCCAGTTTGGTTTCTACATCGGTTTAGTTCTTATGAGATCATTATGGGTTTGTGCTATCTCCCTCACATGATACCAATGTCTTTAAGAGCAGGAACCATGTATTTTTCTTTCTTTCTAGTGTCCCTCAAGCCAAGTTTAGGTCTTCACCTTTGGAGCACTAGCTAACAGGCCTTAATAATTGTTTATGCGCGTAGTCACCAATCATTAACTTAGATACTTTGTCTTGAATAAAAGTGTAAAATAATCATAAGACCACTATTTAGTGGTTGGATTTCCAAGATGATGATATATAAGCTTTTCTACAGAATCCTGGAAAATGTGAGAAGACCCCAATCAGAAGCAATGCGATTTTTTTGGCACAAGCTCTTTGAGCACAATAATATGACTTTTCAATCTATTTCTAGGGCAATAAATAATATATTTTAAATGTTGGTATAATCTACAGCCCAAGAATATTATTACGGTGATGGATTGCTTTCTGGAAACATAGCTGCATGTACTTTATTAAACAATGTAGCAGGGAGGGAAGTGATGGATTCCAACCACCTTCAAGTCCTGGCTATTCATAGCTCTTTAGCCCCCACCCCTCTTAGACACTGAGTTAATATTAAAATGACATGAGCATTTGACAGAAGGACCTTTGGTTCAAGACTTCTAGATTTGTGAAGTAGAGGTAGACTAGCTACCTCTTGGTTGTAGCTAGTCTCCAAAATGACCCCAATGGTCTTTGCCTTCCGGTATTCATGCCCTTGTATAGCATCTTTCCACAATGAATAGGGACAATGTGATTACCAAAAGGATTTATAGATGTGACAGTATATAACTTTTGAGATTGGGTCATAAAAGACATTGCGGCTTCTGCATTGCTCTCTCTTGGATCACGTGCCTGGGGATCAGTCAGCCGCTCTGTTATGAGGACTCTCGTAGCAGCATTATGGAAAGGTTCATGTGGCCAGGAATTGAGGCTTCTTGCCAACAGCCATCACCAATGTGCAAGCAGTATTTGTGAGTCATTGTGAAAGTGGATTCTCCAGCCTCAGTCAAGCCTTCAGAGGACTGCAGGCTCAGCCAACATCTTCTCTACAACCTGTGAGAGACCCTGATCCAGGACCAAACAGTTAAGCTGCTCCTAAATCCCTGATCCACAGAAACTGTGTGATAATAAATGTTCATATTGTTTTAAGCCACTAAGTTTGGGGTAATTTCTTACACAGAAATAGAGGAAACTTGAACCTAAATTAGAACAAACTGATGGTCTAACACTGTAGTGGCTACTGTGATTCACTGCCTAAGTTTCTTCTTCAGGACTGACATAACCATCTCCAAGCTACTGGAAATATTTTCTCTTGACAACACATAGTTTTATCCCTTACTAAGAATTGCCCTCTGCTGAAGATATATCTCATCTAAGATTATGACCTCCTCACTGGGGCACCCTGTGGCCAACGACTGATGTGAGAATAAAAAAAGTCGGCACTCCTTGCTTCAATTTGCCCCTCTCCCCAGTTCTGCTTGCTCAGTTTCTTAAAAAAGTGTCTCCTGAGTGCACTCCAAAATAAACCTTCTGCACTCTATCGCAGAGTCTGGTTTCCAGGGCACCCCACCTAGAACAGGTGGTATCTGGAGTGGTCCTCGGAAGCAGAGCGTGTGGCAGAAGGCCTGGCTAGCGTGCCAGGGTTTTTAAGAGAATAATTGAAAGATGGGGGACAAAGACGTCTGGGAAGGAGGCACTTGGCTGGGCCTGTGGTGGTGGCACTACCAGATAGCATACACTGCAGAAGAGGTACTAAATAACCAAGTGGCTCTGTTAGTAGATGTCATCCAGCCTCTGTTCTCTTCAGCCCAATGCTTGTACAATGGACTCACGAATAGAGCTGCCATGATGGCAGAGATGAAGGCTTATGTATCGGCCCGACAGCATACTCACTTACAAGGGCTGGTTTAGCTAATGTTGCTGTTAGTGTCCATCCGGCCTGCCTGTAACAAAGAGTAATGGCGGGTCTCCAACATGGCACTCAAGTAGACCAGTCAGTAGTTTGGTATCAAATCAATTCTTTTGAATCTTTTCCACTCTAGGTGGAGGAGTAGTTTATCTTGACTAGGACTGACACACGTTCCAGGTATGGGTTTGCCTTTTTTGCTTGTAGGGCCTCGGATGGGTGTCTTTTGGTGCTCCCACGCCTGGGTTTAGTGGTTTATGCACAGGCACCAGCCACAGCCTGAGAAGGACTTGGTAACTCAGCAAAGAGGGTCTAGGACCCCCACTACGTGATCGACCTGGACAAGTAGGTGTGTTGGCTGAATGTGAGCAAAACCTAGGGTGAGTGGTAGAGGATAAGGACCATGAGTATCAGTTATGAATGAAAGGTCAACTGCAGCTGTTGGGCTATTGTTCAGCCCATTAGTGCTTCTAAATTATAGCAAGAAACAAGACTAACCAGAACCCTGGAGATGCTGTTTCCAGATGGGGCAAAATTACTATGAGATGCAAGTGGATCTGAGTGGCCTAGAATGGATGCTGTGGGACTCTGTCAAGGTCCTCTCTTCAGGAACAGCGTGCCCTGGGTCTTAGGACTATCAGCTGCTGACAGGTCATAGCTACATGGCTCACTAAGAATTGTCCTTGGCTACAGAGAACCACTTCGCCTAAGGTTCTCCTCTTTCCCAGGGACAGCTAGTGGCCAATGACTGGCTGATGTGAAGCTGCAAACGTTGTTACATTTGCCTCAATTAGGACACCTCTGAAGGTCCATCCCAGCTCCAGAGCTTCCCTAGGAATGGCTGACGCTTCTGTGGCTCAGCTTCTGCCTTCCCCAGTCCTACCTTCCCCAGGTTCTTATGGGTACATCCATCTCCCAAGACGCTTCCCCAATAAATTTTCGGCCTGCAACTCTCTGCCTCGGAATCTGTTTCCAGGGAACCCAACCTGAGGAAAACTTCCACATAAGGATTTTAATCTTCAGTCAACACGGTGAAAAAAGGAGGCCAGAGAGAAGTTCTGCTCTTCACTGTTAACCCCAGAGACAGGACAGCTAAAAATAACAAGCTCTGAGGTGGAAAGATACGAAAGAAGTTTGAATAAAGAAGATACTACAGAAAGTACTGTTGGACCTAAAATCTTGTTCACAAGTTATTTTAGTAGTTTTCTGGAAGAATATGGTCTCTAAGGCATGGGACACAGGACAAATGTTTTCATGAAGGCAAGGAGGAGAAAAGTGCTGACATCAGTGAGTCTGATTGACTTGATGGTGGCCACAAAGAAAAAGTAACTGAGCATGTTCTGAAAGCACTAAGGGGCTGGAAGCATTGTGTCTCCTTCCTTGATGGATGGGCACTGAGAGGAGAAAGGTGGTGGGCGTAGGTGTACTTCACATGCCTCAGCTTTCCGGAGGGAGATGAGCGATATGGAAAAACATTCTAGTAAGGCTCTTTCTTACTGCAAGTCTTACTGATATTATTACCATACAGTGTTTTGTTTTGCTGTGATTACTCTAGTTTAATTATTCATTATTTGTAAATTTCATAATATATTACTAAACAACTTGTAGCCTGTTTAAAAGAAGAAATAGTTCCATGGAAATTGGATATTTTACTAGAGAGAGAGAGAGAGAGAGACAGGGAGAGAAATTAGCAGGAATCAGTAGGTTGTAGGTTGAGAGGGTGAGGGCTCACTGACAAGGGTATCCAGATTTTATACTTACTGAGATCAGTGCAGGTCTTCTGTGTATTACTGATTCCCACTCCCCGCACCCCTGCTCCAACACACAAGGCTTCTTGTCTTCTGTTTCCCTAACGTGCTCTTCTCTACCCTGCTCTCTGCCCACGGCTGGGAAGGCTGCAGTAGGGATTCCCACATGGGTCTCATCCCTTCCAGCTCCTGAGCAGATTCAGCCAGAGGGGAGCTCTGCATGGGCAGGAGATACGGAGGAGGGAGGAGAGTGAGGCTGGGGGCACTATTCCCCCTGCTCCTATCTCGTGGGGCTGCCAAGCCTGGATCCCTCAGCTGAGGGTCACAGCTTCTGTCAAACAGCCCCTTCCTCACCGCTCTGTGAATCCACTTCTGGTAACAGCCCCCTCTCCCGGCCCCTTCTGGTTTAGCGGTGCTAACCATCCCCATTGTTACTTGCTCTGGGGTACTGCATTATCCCTTGTGGTTCCCCTACACCCTGCCCACATCTTTGTCAATAGTCCTTGCATCAAGCCCTCACATTATCCAGTTTGAGCGCGCCACTGTTTACCGTCAGGGACCTGATAGAATTATCTTCCCTTTATCTCTGTCATGCTTAGAAGACTAAATTCCAGACCTGGCTTTTACAGACAAGCTAAGCATCCATGTGCAAATTGCCTCACTGGTCTAGCCGAGGAAACCCCTGGGATCAAATGCAAAGATTTAAAACCTAACCCTGAATCGAGTGAGGAAACTCTTCTGCCTCATTTCTGGGCTGCGGTACATGATGTTATTTTCTTGAGGAAAGTGACAGGGCAGGAGAAGAGAAGGATTAAAATACTAAGCTGCCCATGAAGACAGAGTGGTGAACTCTAAGATTTGGCATAAGAATAGCAGCAAGTAGTAGCAGTCCCAGGCTGATGGGAGACTGAAACCAGAGGCTTCAGCAGAGCTAAGGCAGGAAAGAGATTTCAAGTAAACTCAGGGTCCTGGGAAGCCGCGGACAGACAGTGAAAGGCCATTCCTAACTCCCCATCACCCCGGTATCTGGTGCTCTGGTGATAGCCTTCACTGACTAAGCACGTCCCATGTCCCGGGCATGAGACTTTGTGTTCCTTGGCTCATTTCAACTTCACAGGGCAGAGAAAGCCAATGTGGGGAAAGAGGCCAAGTCACGTGTCCAAGAACCCAGGGCTCATAAATGACAAAGCCAGGATTCCAAGCCTGGGATTTAATCACCCATTCAGTCACCCTCTTCTAGAACAGATTTAGCCTGGCCCTAAAGATGTACATCCACGCCAGCATGGACACTGGGAAAGTTCAGTGTCCTCCCCTTATCGCTCAGAGATCATTGAAGCCGACCCAAATCCATGGCTAGTCCAATACCAACCCTCTCTGTGTGAGCCAAGCATTGTACAGAACCCGATGAGGCCCCCAACAGACTGGCCAGTCCTGGATCAGGGAGTCTGTTTCCTTCACTGCCTCCCTTCCACCTTGCCCTTCCTGCCCAGGGGTGGATCCTCACGTTGACGTGGCCAGGTCCACAATGGAGCAAGGTCTGGGAAGCAGAGAAATGGGATGTGAAAAGGTCTTTGTCTTCGTGGACTCTCCTCTGTGTGTGGGATTGCACTGGGAGAGAAGGGTGGAGGGAAGGCATTCCTCAGGCAGTAAACAACCCAGACCAATTTGCACCCCGGCCACGGAGCCGTAATCTTTTCATTATGCTTCGCGTATTTATAACCAAGAGCTCTATTGCTCTGGTACCAACAAAACTGCAGTCGGCCCGCCAGAGGATTTTCTTTAAACATCAGTCTTTACGGAAGAAAAAAACGATCGTCCACGTTGCAGGCCTGTGGATAAGTGAGCCCCGCTCCTGTTTTCTTTAGCGGGAGGACAGTGTGCAAAGCTCACTTCTAAGGAGAGAGGACTTGCTTCCTCTCGACTGCCACCCCTACTCCCACCCCAAGGTGTTCCTCAGTTTGGCCAAGCATCCTCAACTTCTTTGAAATGCTTTGCTTGGTGGGTGCCAGCCTGCTTGAGCTGCTCCCGAAGATGCCAATTTTAGCTGCCACATTTAATTTGCATGTCCTGAGGGCCTCCTGTGCTTTTTCTGATTCTCTTAAGTGAATAAAAATAAATAAGGAGCATAGAGCACATGACCCTGTCCCAGGCTGCAAGCTTCTGCTACAAATATGTTTGTCCACATCCAGGCTCATGTGTTTTAAAGAACAAGATGAAACAGAAAGGGGGTGAAAGAGAAAGAGTGAACTTCCTATCTGTTTCCCAGCTCTTTAGGGCCCACGTAAGGCGGTGAGTTAAGGACAGAAGAAGTTTAGTTATGCAGAGGCCAGACACAGGTACCATGAGAGAAGCCTGCCCTACTTCTGTTCCACTGTGAAAAGGAGCAATTGAAAGAAAAAGTCCAACTAATATGGGTAGATTCCTTACTCAACTCGGTGACGCAGGTCCTAGGGTCTCCACAGCACAAGCTGATGTGACTAGAGCTCAGAAGTAATGGGAACAGTGTCTCCAGTGGAAGAGGCATCTGGGATTTTCAACTGGACTGGAAAATCCCGGGCTCCAGGGGGCTCTTTCTTAGGGTCAAAGAATGCTACTCCCATGTCATGGGAAGGACCTTGAGAATCGCTGCTACCCTCAAGAATACCCCAAAGGGGAGCCCTGCTGAGCCAGCACTGGCATTCACAGTGGCGCCGGAGCCGCCACTGCCCAGCCCCGCCATGAACATTGGGATCCTTTCTCTGGTTCTTGCAGAGGCTGTTTCGGGGAGAAGCAGAGTCAAAGAGTGCATTTCTGCTGCTATTCTCGCTCCTTTACCCAGCCAACCCTCAGTCGCCAGCATTTCTCAGACCATAGTTTAGCTGTGAATACCCGAGATTTTCTTCCTGTGCTGACCACAGTCACCCTGGTGGTCATGCCACTTTCTGGCATAGCCAGGCAGACGGCCAGCTGCCTCAGAGCCTCTGAGAGGAGAGGAGAGGAAGGATGCCTTTCCCTTCTTGTCCCAAAGGGGCTGAGGGTCCCAACCGCCTGGACACTCAGGGCAGCGTCAAGCTGAACAAATTATAGGGAGTAATTTAGGGATGGAGTGAGGGGGGGGAAGGGCATTGTGTCTGGATCCAGACCAATGTTTTCAAAGGCCTCTGTTTTGTGAAGGTGTTGTACCCAAAACTCGGCTTTCTCTTTGTGAATGAACCCACTTGTGGAAAATTCTGGGAAAAAAAATTTAAATAAATAAAGAGAAGGCAGGAAAGAAAAACAAACAGAGAGACAGACAAACTGAGTGCTTTCAATGCTAGCTATCAAATGACCCTACAATTTCAGAGCTCTTGTCTCCCCTAAGGATTCTTTTGCAGTTTTTAGCAAAATTCGGTCCCCCACGTCTCTCCAGAATGCCAGGACAGCAGCCATGGAACTCTTTGGTCCTCTCAGGGGCTTGCTGTGGAGGGAAATAAATTCAATTTCAGCCCCTGGGTAGTATTCACTGAGCACGCGTTCTGCCTTGTGCTGGGAACTCACAAGGGTCTTTACTTTTGTTTGGAAGCTAAGAATTCCATACACAAGACATTAGAAGTGATTTTAAGTCCATTTACGAGCAACGGTGGTGGATACAGATATTGAAGAGAGGGAATTTAAGGTTAACAAAAGAAAAGTGTGAGGTGAGGCTTGAGAGAGGAGGGAAACTGAGGAGAGGATTGAGTGAAATATAGTGTGAGGGTGAGGATGTTGAGTGGGTAGCATGTACTTTACTTATCAGCACCTGCTTGCCTCTGAATCTCCCTCCCCAGTCCCACCCCAAACACATCAGAACTTTCCAACATCCTCCCTCCATTCCTTCTTTACTGAAATCTTACTCACCCTTCATAGCCTCGCTTAACCTCTATCCTCTTCACGTACACCTTTTCAGCATCAGCAGCCCGCATCGATTCTCCTATCTGGAAACACTTCTTCCACTTATGAGTCAATATCACCCATTAAGTGCTTAGTTGACTTCTATTTCTTTCAAGTGTGTGTTTTGCTGATCTTGATAAATGATAAGGTTCTCGAGGACCCGGATCATATCCTCCAGTGGGATCAGACATAAGAGGATACAACAGAGCCACTCTGCAAACGCTGGTTTGATGGATGAAAGGTTCAGGACCTTGTTTCTCTGGGAACATTATCATGCCAATGTCTGGACAAGCTTTCCATTTCTTGGCCATTTCACTGGACGTGCAGCCTGCCCCATACTTCTTAATGGCTCTTAGGTGTCCCCTTTCCAGCCCAGTGGGTGAGAGTGGGTTAGTTCCTTGCAAAATGTTTGGGAAGAAGAGTTGTATTGTTCTTAGATGACAGAGAAGAGTGATTGGCCTGCTTTTTGTACTTTACGCCTAAATATTTGTTAAGCTGTGATAAAAAGCAAAACTTGGAGACTGCTGCTACACACTCAGCATGGAAAGGAGGGCAGGTGATCCTTTCAGTTAATACACAATAGCGTCAGCTGCCATTTCAGGAACAGCCAACTTTAGTTAATGAGTATGTGGGTAATCCAACACCTTTGTTCTGGCTCAGATCCCTCTTGTCCTCTTTTTAGCATTTTGAGTTTCTAAGATTTCTTCCCCAGGGGGCATGGAGGTGGGGGAGAAGGACAAGGAAAAGAAGACAATTAACAAAAGCCATGGTAGTGATCCCACTGTGCTGCCTGGAGACTTGCTGGAGAGAAAGCTGAAGGTTGATGCTCACAAGAGTTTGGGGCTTAGGTTCACCTTATGATTTAGGTGATATATGCCAGCCATGTCCACCTTGCCCTGGAAATCTGAAAAATGGTAGTCTGAATGGAAAGTGGGTCATGTGCAGCATTTGAGTTTTGCCTTCTATTTTAATTTTATTCCAAGATGTAATCAAAAATATCATTTAATGAGTTTTAAGTGTCAGACTCTATATACAAGCTGATCTCATGTGCAAAACATCTCTTCATAGTGAAAATCATTGCCTCGTTTATTCAGATCAGGAAACTGAGGCTCGGAGGAGTTACGTAAACTGCATCTGTTCAACAGATATTCACCGTGAGTCTTTCATGTGCCAGGAGTTAGAACCAGAAAGGAGCAAAACTAGGATCTAAGGGCAGATGTGTCTGGACTCCAAGCCTCCGTTATTTCCATGGAACTGCATTGGGGGAATGTCTCCCCCAAACCTTCTCTTTCGTCCTCATTTTTAAAATATTCCCTTTGCATTCCAGAAGCTCTTTGAGTACAAAATGAGGGCTGTTAACTATGTTCACCAAGTGGTAGTGACGAGATTGCAAGATTTCTGGATTGTTTGTTGTTGTTTTTAAGGAGAGGTAGAGAGAGATCGTTTCAGGACTTAATTTTGTGCTTCTTAACTTAGGAGCATATTTGGGAAAGTATAGGAAAGCTAGTAGTTCCTAAAAGCAATATTTTGGCTGTGGGAGCCAGTGCAATTTGATTAAATGAGCTGAAGGAATCAGGGGTGGCACTTAGTCTGACACGTAAATTAAGTTCCATTCGTCATCCTCTAGGCTTCGTCCCAGAGAATCTATCCAGGTCCCCAGTCCTCATAGCCTAGAGTCAACCTGGACACTGCTCATTCAGTCTTACTGGGGAAATCTACCTCAGTATGCAATCATCTACAATATGCCTGCTTCCTCTATCCACACCGCCATACACTATTCACACCACGATTTTCTCTTGCCTACATTTCTTCAGCTGAATGATCTCCATAGCTCTGGTCTTATTTCCTTCAAATCCATTTCCTTAAAATTGCTGCCAGGGTAAATTTTCTGATAGGTAAATATGGAATATGTAAATTCGATCCTGTTTCTTCCCATGGCTTTCAGGATAAAGCCCAAACATTTAAGCAGAGCAAATAAGCTCCTTCATACTCTAGCCCTGCCCTGTTCAATATGATATGAGCCACGTACATAATTTTAAATGTTCTAGTAGCCATATTTAAAAAGTAAAAAGAGAAAGGGGAAAATAATTCTAATATATTTTATTTCACTCAATATCCCAAATATTATCATTTTAACATGCACTCAATATTTTTAAAATATCAATATTTTGCCATCTTTTTTTCTTATACTTTATCTACAAAATCTGGACACCAAATTTTTATCAGAAATACTTGATCCGTATTTAGATTTAATAAAATTTATACTTTAAAGAATAAATTTGTATATCCAAATTGTTCCAAACATACTTAAAATTATTCCATAACTGAATCAAGTATTAGTTTAAAATCAATTAAAAATAGGGTTTCCCTGGTGGCACCGTGGTTGAGAGTCCGCCTGCCGATGCAGGGGACACGGGTTCGTGCCCCGGTTCGGGAAGATC
Source organism: Phocoena phocoena (assembly GCF_963924675.1). Taxonomy (NCBI): domain Eukaryota; kingdom Metazoa; phylum Chordata; class Mammalia; order Artiodactyla; family Phocoenidae; genus Phocoena; species Phocoena phocoena. The sequence goes on along the minus strand of NC_089221.1, from coordinate 32,035,051 downwards.
CCACATGCCGCGGAGCGGCTGGGCCCGTGAGCCATGGCCACTGAGCCTGCGCGTCCGGAGCCTGTGCTCCGCAACGGGAGAGGCCACAACAGTGAGAGGCCCGTGTACCGCAAAAAAAAAAAAGAAAAATAACAACATTAAGAAAGGGCGTGCTTTTATGCAACTGCCATTCCCATTAGTCTGGCCCTGCTCCCCTGCTTGAGTCCTCTTCTGACCTCTAGGGTCAAATAGCCCCTGTTATCTGCCCCAAATGGTTCTTTTCACATGTACTCATGTGCGTGCAGGCACTTACACACACTCACACCCACGTCTCCCTTTCTCTCTGAAACTGGTGAGCAAGTTGAGAGCCAGCTCTGCTGGGTCATCACAGAACCCCCTGTTGTGCTAGTATTCATGGTGGTCATGCAGGTCACCTTGGCAATGTGTACATTGCTACTTTAGGCTTTTATTTGACAGTCAGTACTATAAATTTTCTGCTTTGAGTTTTGCAGCTTTGTAGCATTTTAGATAATGTTGTGTTTGTATTTTGTTGTGTAGACTAAAAGAATTGTGTTGAATAAACCTAGGATTAGAGTGCAAAAAAACAAATAAACAAAAAATAAACAAAGTTTCCCAAAATATACAAATAGCTCATATAGCTCAATATCAAAAAACAAAAACAAATAACTCAATCAAAAAATGGGTATGAGGGGCTTCCCTGGTGGCGCAGTGGTTGGGAATCTGCCTGCCGATGCAGGGGACACGGGTTCGGGCCCTGGTCTGGAAAGATCCCACGTGCCGCGGAGCAGCTGGGCCCGTGGGCCACAATTGCTGAGCCTGCACGTCTGGAGCCTGTGCTCCGCAACGGGAGAGGCCGCAATGGTGAGAGGCCCGCGCACCGCGATGAAGAGTGGCCCCCGCTTGCCACCACTAGAGAAAGCCCTCGCACAGAAACGAAGACCCAACACAGCCATAAATTAATTAATTAATTAATTTTTTAAAAATGGGTATAAGACCTAAATAGACATTTCTCCAAAGAAGACATAGAGATGGCCAACAGGCTCATGAAAAGATGCTCAACATCGCTAATTATTAGAGAAATGCAAATCAAAACTACAATGAGATATCACCTCACAATGGTCAGAATAGTCATCATCAAAAAGTCTACAAGTAGTAAGTGCTGGCAAGGGTGTGGAGAAAAGGGAACCCTCCTACATTGTTGGTGGGAATGTAAATCGGTGCAGGCACTATGGAAAACAGTATGAAGTTTCCTTAGAAAACTAAAAATAGAGTTACCATGTGATCCAACAATCCCAGTCCTGAGCATATGTCTGGAAAAGATGAAAACTCTAGTTCAAAAAGATACATGCACCCCAATGTTCACAGCAGCATTATTTACAATAACCTAGACATGGAAAAAACCTAAAAGCCCACTGAGAGATGAATGGATAAAGAAGATGTGGTACATATATACCATGGAATACTGCTTAGCCATAAAAAAAGAATGAAATAATGTAACTTGCAGCAACATGGATGGGCCTAGAGATTATCATACTTAGTGAATTGTCAGACAAAGACAAATATCATATGATATCCCTTACATGTGGAATGTAAAAAAATGACATAAATGAACTTATTTATAAGACAGAAACAGACTCATAAACATAGAAAACAAACCTATGGTTACTACAGGGGAAAGGTGGGGGAGGAATAAATTAGGAGCTTGGGATTAACAGTTACACACCACTATATATAAAATAGATAAACAACAAGGACCTACTGTATAGCACACAGAACTATACTAAATATCTTGTAGTAACCTATAATGGAAAACGTACATGTATGTATAACTGAGTCACTTTGCTGTACAGCTGGAACTAATACAATATTGTAAATCAACCTTACTTCAATTTAAAAAAACCCAAAATTTAAATTCAATTATTCTGTCACCTTAGACTCACTTGAATCACTTAATAGTTACATGTTACTGGATACCATATTGAACCACTCAGACCTAACCCCTGGTTAAATCTTTCGGCAAGACTTTGAGAGGAGCTTCAAGATGGCGGAAGAGTAAGATGCGGAGATCGCCTTCCTCCCCACAAATACATCAGAAATACATCTACATGTGGAACAACTCCTACAGACCACCTACTGAACGCTGGCAGAAGACCTCAGACCTCCCAAAAGGCAAGAAACTCCCCACGTACCTGGGTAGAGCAAAAGAAAAAAAGAATAAACAGAGACAAAAGAATAGGGACAGGACCTGCACCAGTGGGAGGGAGCTGTGAAGGAGGAAAGGTTTCCACACACTAGGAAGCCCCTTCGCAGGCGGAGACTGCGGGTGGCGGAGGGGGAAAGCTTTGGAGTCGCGGAGGAGAGCACAGCAAAAGGGGTGCGGAGGGCAAAGCGAGGAGATTCCCGCACAGAGGATCGGTGCTGACCGGCACTCACCAGCCTGAGAGGCTTGTCTGCTCACCCGCCGGGGCGGGCAGGGCTGGGAGCTGAGGCTCGGGCTTCAGTTGGATCCCAGGGAGAGGACTGGGGTTGGCGGCGTGAACACAGCCTGAAGGGGTTAGTGCACCACGGCTAGCCGGGAGGGAGTCCGGGAGAAAGTCTGGACATGCCGAAGAGGCAAGAGACTTTTTCTTGTCTCTTTGTTTCCTGGTGCACGAGGAGAGGGGATTAAGAGCACTGCTTAAAGGAGCTCCAGAGATGGGCGTGAGCCATGGCTATCAGCACGGACCCCAGAGACGGGCATGAGACGCTAAGGCTGCTGCTGCCACCACCAAGAAGCCTGTGTGTGAGCACAGGTCACTATCCACACCTCCCCTCCCAGAAGCCTGTGCAGCCCGCCACTGCCAGGGTCCCGTGATCCAGGGACAGCTTCCCCGGGAGAACGCACGACGCATCTCAGGCTGTTGCAACATCACGCTGGCCTCTGCCCCGGAGGCTCGCCCCGCATTCTGCATTCCGTACCCCTCCCTCCCCCCGGCTTGAGTGAGCCAGAGCCCCGGAATCAGCTACTCCTTTAACGGCGTCCTGTCTGAGCTAAGAACAGACACCCTCAGGCGACCTACACGCAGAGGCGGGGCCAAATCCAAAGCTGAACCCCGGGAGCTGTGCAAACAAAGAAGACAAAGGGAAATCTCTCCCAGCAGCTCAGGAGCAGCGGATTAAATCTCCGCAATCAATTTGATGTACCCTGCATCTGCGGAATACCTGAATAGAAAATGAATCATCGCCACCTGAGGAGGTGGACATTAGGAGCAATGATATATATATTTTTTCCCTTTTTCTCCTTTTCTGAGTGTGTGTATGCTTCTGTGTGTGATTTTGTCTGTATAGCTTTGCTTTTACCATTTGTCCTAGGGTTCTAGCTATCCGTTTTTTTGTTGTTTATTTTTATTACTTACAAAAAATTTTTTTCTTAAAAATTATTTTTTATTTTAATAATTTTATTTTATCTTCTTTCTTTCTTTCCTTTCTTTCTCCCTTTTATTCTGAGCCATGTGGAGGACAGGCTCTTGGTGTGCCAGCCAGGTGTCAGGGCTGTGCCACTGAGGTGGGACAGCCAAGTTCAGGACACTGGTCCACAAGAGACCTCCCAGCTCCACGTAATATGAAACGGCGAAAATCTCCCAGAGATCTCCATCTCAATGCCAAGACCCAGCTCCACTCAACGACAAGCAAGCTACAGTGCTGAACACCCTATGCTAAAAAACTTGCAAGACAGGAACTTAACCCTGCGCATTAGCAGAGAGGCTGCCAAAAATTGGACCTGCCCACCAGAAAGACAAATCCAGGCTCGTCCGCCAGAACACAGGCACTAGTCCCCTCCACCAGGAAGCCTACACAACCCACTGAACCAACCTTAGCCACTGTGGACAGACACCAAAAACAATGGGAACTATGAACCTGCAGCCTGCAAAAAGGAGACCCCAAACGCAGTAAGTTAAGCAAAATGAGAAGACAGAGAAACACACAGCAGATGAAGGAGCAAGGTAAAAACTCACCAGACCTAACAAATGAAGAGGAAATAGGCAGTCTACCTGAAAAAGGATTCAGAATAATTATAGTAAAGATGAAGCAAAATCTTGGAAATAGAATGGAGAAAATGCAAGAAACATTTAACAAGGACCTAGAAGAACTAAAGAGCAAACGAACAGTGATGAACAACACGATAAATGAAACTAAAACTTCTGTAGAAGCGATCAATAGTAGAATAACTGAGGCAGAAGAACGGATAAATGACCTGGAAGATAAAATAGGGGAAATAACTACTGCAGAGCAGAATAAAGTAAAAAGAATGAAAAGAATGGAGGACACTCTCAGAGACAACTGGAAAAACATTAAAGGCACCAACATTCGAATTATGGGGGTCCCAGAAGAAGAAGAGAAAAAGAAAGGGACTGAGAAAATATTGGAAGAGATTATAGGTGAAAACTTCCCTAATATGGGAAAGGAAATAGTTAATCAAGTCCAGGAAGCACAGAGAGTCCCATACAGGATAAATCCAAGAAAAACCACGCCAAGACTCATTAATCAGACTATCAAAAATTAAATATAAAGAACAAATATTAAAAGCAGCAAAGAAAAATAACACATAAGGGAAACCCCATAAGGATAACAGCTGATCTTTCAGCAGAAACTCTGCAAGCCAGAAGGGAGTGGCAGGACATATTTAAAGTGATGAAAGAGAACAAACTACAACCAAGATTACTCTACCCAGCAAGGATCTCATTCAGATTTGGTGGAGAAATTAAAAGTTTTACAGGCAAGCAAGAGCTAAGAGAATTCAGCACTACCAAACCAGGTTTACAACAAATTCTAAAGGAACTTCTCTAGGCAGGAAACACAAGGGAAGGAAAAGACCTACAATAACAAACCCAAAACAATTAAGAAAATGATAATAGGAACACACATATCGATAATTACCTTAAATGTAAATGGGATAAATGCTCCAACCAAAAGACATAGACTGGCTGAATGGATACAAAAACAAGACCCGTATATATGCTGTCTACAATAGACCCACTTCAGACCCAGGGACACATACAGTCTGAAAGAGAGGTGGTGGAAAAAGATATTCCATGCAAATGGAAATCAAAAGAAAGATGGAGTAGCAATTCTCATGTCAGACAAAATAGACTTTAAAACAACGACTATTACAAGAGAAAAAGAAGGACACTACATAATGATCGAGGGATCAATCCAAGAGGAAGATGTAACAATTGTAAATATTTATGCACCCAACATAGGAGCATCTCAATACATAAGGCAAATGCAAACAGCCATAAAAGGGGAAATCAACAATAACACAATCATAGTAGGGGACTTTAACAGCCCACTTTCACCAATGGACAGATCATCCAAAATGAAAATGAATAAGGAATGCAAGCTTTAAATGATACATTAAACAAGATGGACTTAATTGATATTTATAGGACATTCCATCCAAAAACAGCACAATACACATTCTTCTCAAGTGCTCATGGAACATTCTCCAAGATAGGTCATATCTTGGGTCACAAATCAAGCCTTGGTAAATTTACAAAAATTGAAATCATATCAAGTATCTTTTCCGACCACAACAGTATGAGACTAGATATTAATTACAGGAAAAAATCTGTAAGAAATACAAATATATGGAGACTAAACAACACACTACTTAATAATGCAGACATCACTGAAGAAAGTGGAAAGAGGAAATAAAAAAATACCTAGAAACAAATGACAGTGAAAACACGACAACCCAAACCTATGGGGTGCAGCAAAAACAGTTATAAGAGGGAAGTTTATAGCAATACAATCCTACCTTAAGAAAAAATAAGCATCTCAAATAAACAAAATAACCTTACACCTAAAGCAATTAGAGAAAGAAGAACAAAAAAACCCCCAAAGTTAGCAGAAGGAAAGAACTCATAAAGATCAGATCAGAAATAAATGAAAAAGAAATGAAGGAAACAATAGCGAAGATCAATAAAATTAAAAGCTGGTTCTTTGGGAAGATAAACAAAATTGATAAGCCATTTGCCAGACTTATGAAAAAAAAGAGGGAGAAGACTCAAATCAATACAATTAGAAATGAAAAAGGAGAAGTAACAACTGGCACTGCAGAAATACAAAGGATTATGAGAGATTACTACAAGCAACTATATGCCAATAAAATGGACAACCTGGAAGAAATGGACAAATTCGTAGAAATGCACAACCTTCCAAGACTGAACCAGGAAGAAATAGAAAATATGAACAGACCAATCACAAGCACTGAAATTGAAACTGTGATTAAAAATCTTCCAACAAACAAAAGCCCAGGACCAGATGGCTTCACAGCCGAATTCTATCAAACATTTAGAGAAGAGCTAACACCTATCCTTGTCAAACTCTTCCAAAATACAGCAGAGGGAGAAACACTCCCAAACTCATTCTATGAGGCCACCATCACTCTGTTACCAAAATCAGACAAAAATGTCACAAAGAAAGAAAACTATAGGCCAATATAACTGAGGAACATAGATGCAAAAATCCTCAACAAAATACTAGCAAACAGAATCCAACAGCACGTTAACAGGATCATACACTATAATCAAGTGGGGTTTATCCCAGGAATGCACGGATTCTTCAATATATGCAAATCAATCAATGTGATACACCATATTAACAAATTGAAGGAGAGAAACCATATGATCATCTCAATAGATGCACAAAAAGCTTTTGACAAAATTCAACACCGATTTATGATAGAACACCCTCAAGAAAGTAGGAATAGAGGGAACTTACCTCAACATAATAAAGGCCATATATGACAAACCCACAGCCAACATCGTCCTCAATGGTGAAAAACTGAAACCATTTCCACTATGATGAGGAACAAGACAAGGTTGCCCACTCTCACCACTGTTATTCAACAAAGTTTTGGAAGTTTTAGCCACAGAAATCAGAGAAGAAAGAGAAATAAAAGGAATACAAATCGGAAAAGAAGTAAAGCTGTCACTGTTTGCAGATGACATGATACTATACATACAAAATCCTAAAGATGCTACCAGAAAACTACTAGAGCTAATCAATGAATTTGGTAAAGTAGCAGGATACAAAATTAATGGACAGAAATCCCTTGCATTCCTATACACTAATGATGAAAAATCTGAAGGAGAAATTATGGAAACACTCCCATTTACCATTGCAGCAAAAAGAATAAAGTAACTAGGAATAACCTACCTAAGGAGACAAAAGACCTGTATGCAGAAAGCTATAAGACACTGATGAAAGAATTTAAAGATGATACAAATAGACGGAGAGGTATCTTGGATTGGAAGAAACAATATTATGAAAATGGCTCTACTACCCAAAGCAATCTACAGATTCAATGCAATCCCTATCAAACTACCAGTGGCACTTTTCACAGAACTAGAACAAAAAATTTCACAATTTGTATGGAAACACAAAAGACCCCGAATAGCCAAAGGAGTCTTGAGAAAGAAAAACGGAGCTAGAGGAATCAGGCTCCCTGACTTCAGACTAAACTACAAAGCTACAGTAATCAAGACAGTATGGTACTGGCACAGAAATAGAAATATAGATCAATGGAACAGGATAGAAAGCCCAGAGATAAACCCACGCACATATGGTCACCTCATCTTTGATAAAGGAGGCAAGAATATACAATGGAAAAAAGAGAGCCTTTTCAATAAGTGCTGCTGGGAAAACTGGAGAGCTACATGTAAAAGAATGAAATTAGAACACTCCATAACACCATACACAAAAATAAACTCAAAATGGATTAAAGACCTAAATGTAAGGCCAGACACTATAAAACTCTTAGAGGAAAACATAGGCAGAACACTCTATGACATAAATCACAGCAAGATTCATTTTGACACACCTCCTAGAGAAATGGAAATAAAAATAAACAAATGGTACCTAATGAAACTTAAAAGCTTCTGCACAGCAAAGGAAACCATAAAAAAGACAAAAAGAGAACCCTCAGAATGGGAGAGAATATTTGCAAATGAAGCAACTGACAAAGGATTAATCTCCAAAATTTACAAGCAGCTCATGTGGCTCAATATCAAAAAAATAAACAACCCAATCCAAAAATGGGCAGAAGGCCTACATAGACATTTCTCCAAAGATGATATACAGATTACCAACAGACACATGAAAGAATGCTCAACATCATTAATCATTAGAGAAATGCAAATCAAAACTACAATGAGATATCATCTCACCCCAGTCAGAATGGCCATCATCAAAAAATCTACAAGCAATAAATGCTGGAGAGGGTGTGGAGAAAAGGGAGCCCTCCTGCAGTGTTGCTGGGAATGTAAATTGATAGAGCCACTATGGAGAACAGTATGGAGGTTCCTTAAAAAACTAAACATAGAACTATCATACAACCCAGCAATCCCACTACTGGGCATATACCCTGAGAAAACCATAATTCAAAACAAGACATGTACCAAAATGTTCATTGCAGCTCTATTTACAATAGCCATGAAATGGTAGCAACCTAAATATCTATCAACAGATGAATGGATAAAGAAGATGTGGCACATATATACAATGGAATATTACTCTGCCATAAAAAGGAACAAAACTGAGTTATTTTTAGTGAGGTGGATGGACCTAGAGACTGTCATACAGAGTGAGGTAAGTCAGAAAGTGAAAAAACAAATACCATATGCTAACACATATATATGGTATCTAAAAAAAAAAAAAAGGCTCATGAAGAACCTAGGGGCAAGATGGGAATAAAGATGCCGACCTACTAGGGAATGGACTTGAGGATACGGGGAGGGGGAAGGGTAAGCTGGGACAAAGTGAGAGAGTGGCATGGACATATATACACTGCCAAACGTAAAATAAATAGCTAGTGGGAAGCAGCGCATAGCACAGGGAGATCAGCTCTGTGCTTTGTGACCACCTAGAGGGGTGAGATAGGGAGGGTGGGAGGGAGAGAGACGCAAGAGGGAAGAGATATGGGGACATATGTATATGTATAACTAATTCACTTTGTTATAAAGCAGAAACTAACACACCATGTTAAAGCAATTATACTCCTATAAAGATGTTCTTTTTAAAAAAGGGCATTAAACCCTTAACGAAAATTAATTAATTAATTAAATCTTTGCCCTTTAAAAAAAAAAAAAAGCAAGACCTTGAGGACATTATGTTAAGTGAGGTAAGTCAGACTAAGAAAGACAAATACTGTATGGTATCATTTATATTTGAAATCTAAAAAGGTCAAACTTAGGTAAAATAAAATAGTGGTAAAATAGTGGTTACTGGAGACAGGGTATGGTGAGGAAATAGGAGAGATGTTTTAGGGTACAGATTTACAACTAGCAGAAAAATAAGTCCTGGAGATCTGTTGCAAAGTATAGTGAATATAGACAACGATATTGCATTATAGTCATCAAACTTGCTAAGAGTAGATCTTAACAATTTCCACCACAAACAAGAAAGGATACTAATGGAATGAGTTAGGGGTTCCATTATCCCTGCAATGGCAATCATGTTACAGGAATATCTCATTTTATTGTGCTTCACTTTATTGCACTTCAAAGATATTACATTTTTTTACAAACTGAAGTTTTTTGGTAAACCTGTATCCAGCAAGTCTGTCAGCAGCATTTTTCAAACAGCATCTGTTCACTTCCTGTCTCTGTGTTATATTTTGGTAATTCTCACAATATTTCAAACTTTTTCATTATTATTATTATATTTGTTATGGTGATCTGTGATCAGTGATCTTTGATGTTACTATTGTAATTGGGAGGGGGCACAAACTGCGCCCATATAAGATGGCAGTCTTAATCAATAAATGTGTGTGTTCTGACAGTTCCACCAATGGGCCATTCCCCCATCTCTCTCACTCCCTATTCCCTGAGATACAACAATATTGAAATTAGGCAAGTTAATAACCCTACAATGGCCTCTAAGTGTTGAAGTGAAGGGAAAAGCCACACATCTCTCATTTTAAATCAAAAGCAAAAACTGATCAAGCTTAGTGAGGAAAGCCTGTCTAAAGCTGAGATAAGCCGAAAGCTAGTCCTCTTGTGTCAAACAGGGAGCCGAGTTCTGAATGCAAAGGAAAAGTTATTGAAGAAAATTAAAAATGCTACTCCAGTGAACAGAAGAATGATAACAAAGTGAAACAGCCTTATTGCTGATGTGGAGAAAGTTTTAGTGGTCTGGATAGAAGATCAAACTAGGCACAACATTCCCTTAAGCCAAAACCTAATCCAGAGCAAGACCCTAACTCTCTTCAATTCTGTGAAGGCTGAGAGAGGTGAGGAAGCTGCAGAACAAAAGTTTGAAGCTAGCAGAGGTTGGTTCACGAGGTTGAAGGAAAGGAACCATCTCCATAACATAAAAGTACAAGGCGACGCAGCAAGTGCTGATGTAGAAGCTACAGCAACTTATCCAGAAGATCTAGCTCAGATCATCAAAGAAGGTGACTACACTAAACAACAGATGCTCAATGTGGATGAAACAGCCTTATATTGGAAGAAGATGACATCTAGGAGCTTCATAGCTAGAGAGGAGCAGTCAAAGCCTGGCTTCAAAGCTTCAAAGCACAGGCTGACTCTTTTGTTAGGGGCTAATGTAGCTGGTGACTTGAAGGTGAAGCCAATGCTCATTTACCATTTTGGAAATCCTAGGGTCTAAAGAATTATGCTAAATCTACTCTGCCTGTGCTCTACTAATGGAACAACAAAGCCTAGATGACAGCACATCTGTTGACAACATGGTTTACTGAATATTTTAAGCCCACTGTTGAGACCTATTGCTCAGAAGAAAAGATTCCTATCAAAATATTACTGCTCACTAGATTACATTTACTTCTCAAGTGTACACGGACCATTCTCCAGGATAGATCACATCTTGGGTCACAAATCAAGCCTCAGTAAATTTAAGAAAATTGAAATCATATCAAGATCTTTTCTGACCACAATGCTATGAGATTAGAATTCAATTACAGGGGAAAAAATGTAAAAAACGCAAACACATGGAGGCCAAACAATATGTTACTAAATAAACAAGAGATCACTGAGGAAATCAAAAAATACCTAGAGACAAGTGACAATGACAACACAACGATGCAAAACCTATGGGATGCAGCAAAAGCAGTTCTAAGAAGCAAGTTTATAGCAATACAAGCCTACCTCAAGACACAAGAAAAATCTCAAATAAACAATCTAACCTTACACCTAAAGGAACTAGAGAAAGAAGAACAAACAAAACCCAAAGTTAGCAGAAGGAAAGAAATCATAAAGATCAGAGCAGAAATAAATGAAATAGAAACAAAGAAAACAGTAGCAAGGATCAATAAAACTAAAAGCTGGTTCTTTGAGAAGATAAACAAAATTGATAAACCATTAGCCAGATTCATCAAGAAAAAGAGGGAGAGGACTCAAACCAATAAAATTAGAAATGAAACAGGAGAAGTTACAACAGACACTGCAGAAATATAAAGCATCCTAAGAGACTACTACAAACGATTCTATGCCAATAAAATGGACAACCTGTAAGAAATGGACAAATTCTTAGAAAGGTATAACCTTCCAAGACTGAACCAGGAAGAAACAGAAAATGTGAATAGACAAATCACAAATAATGATATTGAAACTGTGATTTAAAGTCTTCCAACAAACAAAAGTCCAGGACCAGATGGCTTCACAGGTGAATTCTATCAAACATTTAGAGAAGAGCTGACACCCATCCTTCTCAAACTCTTCCAAAAAATTTCAGAGGAAGGAACACTCCCAAACTCATTCTATGAGGCCACCATCACCCTGATACCAAAACCAGAGAAAGATACTACAAAAAAAGAAAATTACAGACCAATATCACTGATGAATATCAATGCAAAAATCCTCAACAAAATACTAGCAAACAGAATCCAACAACACATTAAAAGGATCATACACCATGGTCAACTGGGATTTCTCCCAGGCCTGCAAGGATTCTTCAATAGACACAACTCAATCAATGTGATACACCATATTAACAAATTGAAGAAGAAGAACCATATGATCATCTCAGTAGATGCAGAAAAATCTTTTAACAAAATTCAACACGCATTTATGATAAAAACTCTCCAGAAAGTGGGCATAGAGGGAACCTACCTCAACATACTAAGGGCCATATATGACAAACCCACAGCAAACATCATTCTCAATGGTGAAAAACTGAAAGCATTTCCTCTAAGATCAGGAATAAGACAAGGATGTCCACTCTCACCACTATTATTTTTTTTTTTTTTTTTTTTTTTTTTTTTTTATGCGTTACGCGGGCCTCTCACCGTTGCGGCCTCTCCCGCTGCGGAGGACAGGCTCCGGACGCGCAGGCCCAGCGGCCATGGCTCACGGGCCCAGCCGCTCCGCGGCACGTGGGATCCTCCCAGACCGGGGCACGAACCCGTGTCCCCCGCATCGGCAGGCGGACTCTCAACCACTGCGCCACCAGGGAAGCCCTCACCACTATTATTGAACATAGTATTGGAAGTCCTAGCCACAGCAATCAGAGAAGAAAAAGAAATAAAAGGAATACAAATTGGAAAAGAAGAAGTAAAACTGTCACTGTTTGCAGATGCCATGATACTATACATAGAGAATCCTAAAGATGCCACCAGAGAACTACTAGAGCTAATCAATGAATTTGGTAAAGTTGCAGGATACAAAATTAATGCACAGGAATCTCTTGCATTCATATACAATAATGATGAAAAATCTGAAAGATAAATTAAGGGAACACTCCCATTTACCATTGCAACAAAAAGAATAAAATACCTAGGAATAAACCTACCTAGGGAGACAAAAGACCTGTATGCAGAAAGCTATAAGACACTGATGAAAGAAATTAAAGGTGATACCAACAGATGGAGGGATATACCATGTTGTTGGATTGGAAGAATCAACATTATGAAAATGACTATACTACCCAAAGCAATCTACAGATTCAATGTAATCCCTATCAAAGTACCAATGGCATTTTTCACAGAACTAGAACAAAAAATTTCACAATTTGTATGAAGACACAAAAGACCCCAAATAGCCAAAGTAGTCTTGAGGGAAAAAAATCTGAGCTGGAGGAATCAGACTCCCTTACTTCAGACTATACTACAAAGCTACAGTAATCAAGATACTATGGTACTGGCACAAAAACAGAAATATAGATGAATGGAACAAGATAGAAAGCCAGAGATAAACCCACATGCCTATGGTCAGCTAATCTATGACAAAAGAGGTAAGGATATACAGTGGAGAAAAGACAGTTTCTTCAATAAGTGCTGCTGGGAAAACTGGACAGCTACATGTAAAATAATGAAATTAGAACACTCCCCAGCACCATAAAAAAAAATAAAGTCAAAATGGGTTAAAGACCTAAATGTAAGGCCAGACACTATAAAACTCTTAGAGGAAAACATAGAACATAGAGAACACTCTATGACATAAATCATAGCAAGATCCTTTTTGACCCACCTCCTAGAGAAATGGAAATAAAAACAAAAATAAACAAATGGGACCTAATGAAACTTGAAAGCTTTTGCACAGCAAAGGAAGCTACAAACAAGATTAAAATACAACCCTGTGAATGGAAGAAAATATTTGCAAATGAAGCAACAGACAAAGGATTAATCTCCAAAATTTACAAGCAGCTCATGCAGTTCAATATCAAAAAAACAAACAACCCAATCCAAAACTGGGCAGAAGACCTAAACAGACATTTCCCCAAAGAAGATATACAGATTGCCAACAAACACATGAAAGGATGCTCAACATCACTAATCATTAGAGAAATGCGAATCAAAATTACAATGAGGTATCACCTCACACCAGTTAGAATGGGCATCATCAGAAAATCTACAAACAACTAATGCTGGAGAGGGTGTGGAGAAAAGGGAACCCTCTTGCAGTGTTGGTAGGAATGTAAATTGATACAGACACTATGGAGAACAGTACGGAGGTTTCTTAAAAAGCTAAAAATAGAATTACCATATGGCCCAGCAATCCCACTACTGGGCATATACCCTGAGAAAACCATAATTCAAAAAGACACATGCACCCCAATGTTCACTGCAGCACTATTTACAATAGCCAGGTCATGGAAGCACCCTAAGTGTCCATTGACAGACGAATGGATAAAGAAAACGTGACACATATATACAACGGAATATTACTCAGCCATAAAAAAGGAGCAAAATTTAGTCATTTGTAGAAACATGGATGGATCTAGAGACTGTCATACAGAGTGAAGTAAATCAGAAAGAGAAAAACAGATATCGTATATTAACACATATATGTGGAACCTAGAAAAATGGTACAGATGAACCGGTTTGCAGGGCAGAAATGGAGACACAGATGTAGAGAACAAACGTATGGACACCAAGGGGGGAAAGCGACAGGGGTGTGGGTGTGTGATGATTTGGTAGATGAGGATTGACATGTATACACTGATGTGTATAAAATGGATGACTAATAGGAACCTGCTGTATAAAAACATAAATATAATGAAATTCAAAAATTCAAAAAAAAAATATTACTGCTCACTGACAATGCACCTGGTCACCCAAGAGCTCTAATGAAGTTGTACAGTGAGATTAATGTTTCATGTCTGCTAACACAACATCCATTCTGCAGTCCAAGGATCAAGGAATAATTTGACTTTCAACTTTATTACTTAAGAAATACAGTTTATAAGTCTATAGCTGCCATAGATAGTGAATCTTTAGATGGATCTGGGCAAAGTAAGTTAAAAACCTTCTGGAAAGGTTTCACCATTCTAGATGCCATTAAGAACATTTATGGGGGCTTCCCTGGTGGCGCAGCGGTTGAGAGTCCGCCTGCCGATGCAGGGGACACGGGTTTGTGCCCCGGTCCGGGAAGATCCCACATGCCACGGAGCAGCTGGGCCCGTGAGCCATGGCCGCTGAGCCTGCGCGTCTGGAGCCTGTGCTCCGCAACGGGAGAGGCCACAACAGTGAGAGGCCCGCGTACGGCAAAAAAAAAAAAAAAAAAAAAAAAAAATAACATTTATGATTCGTGGGAAGAGGTCAAAATATCCACATTCACAGGAGTTTGCAAGAAGTTGATTCCAACCTTCATGGATGACTTTGAGGCATTCAAGACTTCGGTGGAGGAAATAAGTACAGATGTGGTGGAAATAGCAAGAGAAATAGAATTAGACGTGGAGCCTGAAGATGTGGCTGAATTGCTGCAATCTGATGATAAAACTTCGGTGGATGAGGAATTGTTTCTCATGTACAAACAAATTGGGTTTTTGAGATGGAACCTACTCCTGCTGAAGATGTTGTGGAGGTTGTTGAAATGACAGCAAAGGATTTAGCATATCCAGCAGAAGCAGGGTTTGAAAGGATTGACTCCAATTTGGAAAGAAGTTCTACTGTGGGTAAAATGCTATCAGCAGCATTGCATGCCACAGGGAAATGGCTTGTGAAAGTAGGTGTCAATCAATGCTGCAAACTTCATTGTGTCTTATGTTAAGAAATTGTCACGGCCACCTCAGCCTTCAGCCACCACCAGCCTGATCGGTCAGCACCCATCAACATGGAGGCAAGACCCTCCACCAGCAAAAAGATTACAACTCTTGGAAGGCTCAGATGATTGTTAGCATTTTTTAGCAACAAAGTATTTTTTTAATTAAGGTATGCGGTTGTATTTTTAGACATAATGCTATTGCACACTTAATAGACTACAGTATAGTGTAAAGATAACTTTTATATGCACTGAGAAACCACAAGATTCTTGCGACTCGCTTTATCATGATACTGGCTTTATTGCTGTGGTCTGGAACTAAATCATCAATATCTCAAGGTCTGACTGTACAATATATAACACATTGTACACTTTAAATTTACACAATGTTATATTCAAAAATATTTCAATTAATCAAAAAAGGAAACATAGCAGCTAACACTGTTATGTGACAGGCACTGGTCTAAAAGTTTCCATTTATTAGCTTATTTTAATCCAGTTGTCACAGGACAACAATTCTATGAAGTAGATACTATTATGTCTCCATCTTACAGAAGGCAAAATCGAGGCACAGAGATGTTGAGTAATTTTCCCAAGTTCACAGAGCTAGAAAGTAGTAGAACTGAGGTTTGAACCCGGAGAGTCATGCCCTAGAACTTGTGCCCTTACCCACAACAATCTTGATTGCCTCAAATTCTTAGAGCTCCAAGAAGCTTCCTCTCACCTCAAGGCTGTCACATCTGTTTCTCCTATGTGCTTTAGTGATTCTCCAGTAAGGGCTTAGGAATGCACATTGACTCCTTCAGATTGGGAGGGTGCCATTTCCCACACTGCAGCATTATTTTTCTGGTAATTATTTGGTACTTATCTATGTAGATTGTGGAAGTCAGTGTATTACTAAGAAAAATGTCAGGTTCATAACAAATTCCAGGGCAGAAAAAAATATTTAATCAGATGTGCTTATCAAGGCTCTTTTCCTCCTTTCAGAAATGTCCAAGCTGCTTTTAAGCTGATACTGTCCCCCTCCCCTGACTAAAGCATTTGACAAACCCTCTGGGTTACATAACTTGGTGTGAACTCGCTTCCTCTGGTCGTAGGAGACTGTGGTTCTCAGAGTGTTGACATGAACATTTCCTGTCCTTCCCAGCTAATGCAGAACAGCCTTTCCAGGAAACATGTGCTTTGTGGAGTCTGCCATTAAGAGCGCACTAAGTCAGCCTCAGAATGGGGTGTAGTTAAGTATGATTAAAAGTAGAAGATTACAAATATTACAAAAATATTGTAACAGGAAATGGAAAAGAACGAGAATTATGAGCAAGGCAGCTCTTGTTGGACTTTGACCTCAAAAAGGAGGTACCTAGTTACATGAGAAGCTAAAGGGATGCGGTGACCATAAATCACTATTAAAATTCACATTAACAAAATTATGTTTAAAAAAATTAGATGAGAAGAGGGAATGCTAATTGGATTCTGGTATAGTCAAACTAATTAGTATTCTTTTCACAGGCAGAGGATGGGATTTGTACAGAGATGCTGCTGACATATTAATGGCCGTTGGTGAACAGCACCAAATGGTTTGGTGTAACTACTAGAGATGAATCAGCTTCTTAATTGGCCACATAGACATGAACCAAGAAAGGTTATCTTCTAAGACACTTGTAGCCAGAATCTGGCCTTAACTTAGTGCCAGGTTGTAAGAAAAAGATTTGAACATTTGTGAGCCTCAAAACCATGGGTGGATAGCCTATGACAAAAATCCAATGACAGGGGCTTCCCTGGTGGCACAGTGATTGAGAATCTGCCTGCTAATGCAGGGGACATGGGTTCGAGCCCTGGTCTGGGAGGATCCCATATGCTGCGGAGCAACTAGGCCCGTGAGCCACAACTACTGAGCCTGCGTGTCTGGAGCCTGTGTTCTGCCACAAGAGAGGCCGCGATAGTGAGAGGCCTGCGCACTGCGTTGAAGAGTGGCCCCCGCTTGCCACAACTAGAGAAAGCCCTCGCACAGAAACAAAGACCCAACACAGCAAAAATAAATTAATTAATTTAAAAACAATCCAATGACAGCATGAGAGATGAGTTTTAGTGAAATAATATGTGGGTAGGGTTGTAAAAAGCAGCTTCTAAACGTGGAGAAAAAATTAACCCTTCCTTTCCTTCTCCCCTAACCTGTGTCCATACACACCAGGGTTTCTCCTTTATCCCTATCCACTTAAAGAAAGGAAAGAATAAACATCAGCATGTTACTTCTGCAAGGTTGCTGATGTCCACTCAAAATGTTTTGCCTGGGGCTTCCCTGGTGGCGCAGTGGTTGAGAGTCCACCTGCCGATGCAGGGGACACGGGTTCGTGCCCCGGTCCAGGAAGATCCCACATGCCGTGGAGCGGCTGGGCCCATGAGCCATGGCCACTGAGCCTGCGCGTCCAGAGCCTGTGCTCCGCAACCGGAGAGGCCACAACAGTGAGAGGCCCGTGTGCCGCAAAAAAAAAATGTTTTGCCTGGAGACCAGAATTCTGCTTCCAACCAAGATGGAGTAACAAGGACCAGAATGACTCTCTCTCTCTCTCTCTCTCTCTCTCTCTCGAAACAACCCAAACCTATAAAAGTATGTGAAACAATGGTGTTCAAGATACTGAATATCAGGCAACAAAGGATAGTGATCTATGTGAGACAGGAATAAAACCAAGTGAGACCTGTCATTGTCCCAACTCACTGCTTTGAGATAATTTACAGGACATAGTGCAGGGAAGGGAAACCCAGAGGACACCCTGGGTTGAGGAGATACATCTAAGATATGGAGGAGAGCAAAGCAGCCGGAGTTCTCAGGGCAGAACACTAGAGAGGAGAGACAGATCCACAGAGAGGAAACTCCAGAAAGATGCTCCTTTGAGTGTATTTAACTGATAAGTTCAGGTATGTGATAAACTATTGGAAGCCACAGGCAGAACCATCCAAAAGGGCAAGAGGTGACAATGTTCAGCTCCCATATGAGGCCAGAAATAATGCCTGTTCTTACATTATAGACTGAACACCATCCTGATTCATGCGGAATGGGGTGGGGTACACAGATGGGTCTTGCCTCAGTAGTGAGGACTAATTCGCTTTAACCATTGAACCCTGAACACTGTTCCACTCCCACCTAACAAATCTTAAAAAGCATATCCACAAGGCTCAAACTCTTTCCAAGTAGCTCTGTTGGAGTTTAACTCTGTCCCAAAACAAGTGAAAAATGTTTATAGGAATACAAAAATATCCAGCGTCCAACAGGGTAAAATTCACAATGTGTAGCATCTAATAAAAAAGTACCAAGAAGCAGGAAACTTGGAGGAGAAAAAGCAACCAGTTGGAACTGACCCAGAATTGACAATGACCATGAGTCTATTTCATATGTTTGAAGAGTTAAGTAGAGATGTAGAAGATATAGTAAGGACCCAAATTGAACTTTTAAAGATGAAAAGTACAATGAATGAGATGAAAAATGCACTGGATTGGATTGATAGCTAACTGGACATTTTAGTGGAAAAGATTAACAAATGTGAAGACAGAACAAGAGAAATGATCCAAAATGAAGTACAGAGAGAAAACTGAATTAAAAGACAAAGAAACAAAACAGAGCATCACTGAGCTGTGACAACTTCAAGTGGCCTAATAAATGTGTAATTGTAGTTCCCGAAGGAGAAGTGGGAGTAGTAGGCACCTTCTAGGATGGCTCCCCCAGTGACCCTTGCCTCCTGGCATTCATGACCTTCTTTAATCCCCACCTATCAAGTGTGGGATTCACTTATTACCTCACTTCTAATAAAGGAAATATGGCAGAAGTGATGGGCTATAAATCCCAAAATTAGATTACAAAAATATTCTGGATTCTATCTTGGGAGGTCTCTCTCTCTCTCTCTCTCTCACCCTCTGGGATGTCTTTTCTCTGGAGAAGCCAGATACCACATCGTGAGGCATTCTTGTAGAGAGGTCTACCTGGCAAGGAATGTAGACTTCCAACAAGCATGTGAGTGAGCTTGGAATCAGGTCTTCTGACATCTGCCAGTAGCTCCTTGGTTGTAACTGCATGAGAGCTTCAGAGCTAGAGGCACCCAGCTAAGCTGTACCTAGATTCCTGACCCGCAGGGAGTGTGAGATAATAAGTGTGCATTGTTTTCAGCTGCTAAGTTTTGGAGTTATTTGTCACACAGCATTAAATAACTCATATAGAAAAAATATTGGTAGAAATGATGACCAAAACGTTTCCAGATTTGGTGAAAACTAGAAACCCACAGATCCAAGAAACTCAATTAACTCCAAGCACAAAAACAATGAGGAAAATCACGATAAGACACATCGTAATCAAATTACTCTAAACCAGAGACGATGAGAACATCTTAAAAGCAGTCAGTAAAAAAGACACATTAACAAAGATAAGGATGGCAGCAAATTTCTTGTTAGAAAAAATGTAAGCAAGATGCCAGTGGAGCAATACCTTAAAGTCCTGAAGCTGTCATTAGCAACGTTGTCTTTCTAAAACAAAGGTGCAATAAAGACTCTCAGACATAGAAAAATTGACAGAATACATCACCAGCAGACCAGAACTTCATCACAAGAAGTGTTAACAGAAGTCCTTCAGGCAGACAGAAAATGATACCAGATGGAAGTACAAATTTATGCGAACAAACCAAGAAAACTGGGACTCTCATCCACTGCTCCTGGGAGTGCAAAACAGAACAACCACTTTGGAAAATAGTTTGGCAGTTTTCTTCTTCTTCTGTTTTTTCTTTTCTTTTATGTGATTGTTTTTCACTTTATTGAGATATAATTGACATATAACATTGTGTAAGTTTAAGGTGTTGATTTGATACACTTAACAAGTTAATTTGATACGCTTGTATGTTGCAAAATGATTACCACCATAGTGTTAGCTAATGCGTAATAGTTAATTCTTTTTTTGTGGTGAGAACGTTAAAGATTTACTCTTTTCACAACTTTTCGAGTATATAATAATTATTAACCAGAATCACTCTGCTGTTCATTAGATTCCCAGAACTTATTCATCTTATAACTGAAAGTTTGTGCCTTTGACAAACAGCTCCCTTTGTAATGAACCAAACTAACATTACATCTGAATGGCAATACAAGCTTACTTCGTGTTGTAAATGCTTCTTTTGTCATCTTGAAACTGTGATGAAACCAGCAAGGGCGAGGTCATCCCATGTTCATCACATATGTTACACGTGTGGGGTCTTTGAGGTGCTACCATCACAGTTTTGGTACTGCTAGTGTTAGAAGACTCTCTCCATTCCTGGGAAGACCGCCTTTCTTGACTCTTTGGGTGTGGAAGTTATTAGGAGAAACAGTCATTAAATTAGATTTTCAGACAAATTCCTGTGCCAGGTACCACATCTGGTTCTTTTAAGAGTTTAATTAGCATTCCCTATGAAGTGCAATTAAAAGAAAACAGACAAGAATTTTAATGGGATTCAACATCATACTGGGTCCACCGGTCTTGAAATGACATTGGACATGGTACCACTTCTAGAGGCAATTAGGGGGCAAGAGAAATGACAGGGGCTGTGCAGCTGCCAGGGAAGCAGCACTCCACAGGCTTCCCCCGTGCCATGGGAGGAACGATGCAGCCAGAAGGCAAGTCACCTGGTTCAGGCGGAGGTAGTTACCTGCCTTAGCAGGGAATTATTCCTCTACGGCTGGGGATGGCCCTCATGTTACTCTGCTAATAGTTTCTTCCTATAAGTAACTCAGTATACATCACTATTCCTAAAGTCCTTGTTCCAGGCTCTGTGCTAAGAATGCCACTCATGTAAATTCTTCACACCAACCTTGATAGGTAAAAAATATCAGCCATGGTTGCATTTGGCTACATGTGGCTTGTCTTAGCAGGCGGCAGCGTCCTCCTCTTCTCCTTCCTTCCCTTCCTCTCCTCTCTCCCTTCTCCATCTCCTCCCCCTCCTCCCACCCCCTCCCCTCCCCCTCCTCCCACCCTTTCCCCCTCCCCCTCCTCCCACCCTTTCCCCCTCCTCCTTCTCCTCCCACCCTATCCCCCCCTCCTCCCACCCTTTCCCCCTCCCCCTCCTCCTTCTCCTCCTCTTCCTTCTTCTTCTCTCAATATAACAAGGACCTCAGGAATAGGCAATCCAGGATATGTGCAACTGCTCAAGGAGCAAGGCTTCTTAAGCCTCCTTGTTCCTTCGCTCTTAGGGTGTGACTTCATTTCTCAGTGGCTGCTCCATCTCTGAGTGCCATAGCACGTTCCAGGCAGGGAGAGGGGGGATGTGAAGAGCAAAAGCGTTTGCCAGTTGAATCTGTCTCCATCGGGAGAGTCCCACTCAATGACATCTGCGTGTGTTCATTTACCAGAACTGAGTCACATGGCCACCCTAACTTTATCAAGGTCTGGGAAACAAAGTTCTAACAAAATATCACAAAACTGAAGAAACTCATGCTTCTGAAAAGGAAGAAAGGGGGCATGGATTATAAGTAGGAAATAGCAGCACCTTCAGGGGATGATATTAATATCCCTGTTTCACAGATGATGAAACTGATGCTGAGAGGTTAGCAAAGTCAGAAACTAGCGGAGATGCGATTTGAACCAGCTGCCGAACTCTGGCCTCTGTGCACTTTATCGCCACAGCGGAGACCACCTGCTCTGAGCGCTGGGCCCCTGCACGTCATTGGTAGTGACATTCCATAAAAACAGATACGGGGATATTCTGGCCTCCCTTTTTTGCAAGATCAATAAAGATTGTTCTTCCAGTGACTTCCTTCCTGTAGGTAAGTCAGCTAATTTTATACCACATATATGCTAATAAATTGATTCAAGCTTTACTGGAATAAGTATTGGGCTTTGTTTCATGTTGTGCTATTTGCTTAAGAAATGCAGGGTTTCCCCTACCTCTGGAATTAGGAACAAGATCTCAACTGTGTCTTATTCGTGGAGTAGGCCAAAACATATCTCAGTTAGTGACCAGGCTGTGAGAATAACCTAAATTCCTCGTTTAAGACCAGACCTGTGAGTTCACCAAACATGTTATACCTGCTGTTTTCATACCAATGGGGGACTGTTTCCTCACATGGAGAGATTGAATTTGTAGGCCTCCCTGTTACTTTTATGTAAGGTGATGGGTGAAAGAAAAGATGCCAGTTTCCATTTCCTCCCTTCTCAGAAAAGGTACCAGACCCACGATCCCATAGACTCACCTCTCAGTGGAATCCCTGAGTTTCACGGGTAGAGAACAAAGTAAGTGCCAAACCCGTTTCACCAGTTTCAAGGGCCACAGAGTTGGCACAGGCAAATTCCAGGCTCAACTCCAGCTCTTTGTACCGATACCAGGTCGTGTCTCCTTGGTGATAATTATGTCGGATCCCCATGTACTTTACAAGCCGCACATCTGTCATCTCTGGGATTCAGGAGTATGCAGGTCCTACTATTACCCTCCTTGCTAAAGCATCATAAAGGCTAAGAACACCTATGTTTGAAGCATATAAGCATGTGTGTGTATGTTTATACTCAAGTAAACAATTTTCTTTGTATAAAAGGAATCTTAATGATGCTTTATAGGTGTGTGTAAATGGACAAGCATGAGTGACAATAGGAAAGTGTTCAAGCCAGTAAAGACTGTTGGCAAAACACTAAAAATTCCAATTCCTTATTAGATTTTTTTTCCCCTCAGTTTGTAATGTGGGTGTCCACAGTGCTCACATTAATTGGATAAGTAGCAACTCCCCTTTAACTTGGTGTCCACTAAGGGACAACCTTAAATTAGCATTTGATTAAGTTTGGTCCTGAGTTTCGGGATTTTCTTTCCTCTGTTGAAGAGGCCATGTGGAAGGACTGTACCGTTTGAGCTGAGGAGATATTTCTTGTCTCTGGTTTGGTTTGATTGGATATTTTTGGCAGCGAACACTTGTGTTTGTTTGCCTGTTTATAAAGTGGCCTTTATTTCACCCTGTGTGAACTTGACATTTCACTTTTAATATAAATAAATTGCAAATAAAGCAGTAGTCATTTAACCCTGTGCCAACCAGAGTAGCTAAATACAAAAGCCGAAAGTCTAGAAGCTTCCAAACACGTCTGCTTTTGTTGGAATGACAACCTCCCTGCAGTAGCACAAAGCTAAATGGTTCAAGGAAATGGTAAAGGACAACCGTGTTTTCAGTTTCCTATTCACTGCCTCAATTGTGGTTCGCAAGAAGAGGAATCAAGCCGTTTTGACATCTTGGCTTTGTTAAATGAGCTTAATAATAGAAGCCCATATGTTCCTGGTTCTGAAGTCATTGGGCAATGACTTCTCGTCTCTTTTCTCCCTCCCCTTAAACTCACGCAAACATACTACCTGTGTGTGTTTGTGCAAAAAACTAACTTTTTGAGACGTTGTCTCACCTGTGGAATGTTGGTAGTATTTCTCTTATAGCGTGGTTATGAAGATAAAATGAATTATGAATGTCTTGCCCTGTGTCTGTAATATAGTACCTTCCCAATAGATGTGATATCCCTAAGTTTTCTCCTGTCCCCAGGTCTGACTTCATGGGCACGTGACCTGTAGAGCCATATAGGGCCCCTGCTTAGAACCACCCCTGCACTTGGCTCTATGCTCTGCTGTCATTATCTTGAAATTCTTAATACTTTTTGAACAAGAAGCCCGTCCACATTTCCATTTTGCACTGGGCCCTGCAAATTAGGTAGCTAGTCTGCCTATCATTTTTATTCTTCCTCCTCTTTTTCAAACTTTTTGGGTTTGCATAATTAGAAGTTCTCTTTGTTGGCGGGATGGGTATGTTCTGTTAGTTGCACACAAGGTGTTCTGGTGGCCACCTTGCTGCCCGGGGCTGAACTCCGTTTCCCCAACCTTGACCTAGGCTTTTCCCTTCTTTTGCACAATGTGGTCACCACTTCTGGCTGAGGTGCATGTGAATAGGTCGGGAAGTAGCTTTCAACAATAAAGCTTTTCTTAAAGACTCTGCCACAACTTCTAGCTGATTCAGCACTCAGTTGCATCAAAAGGCCCCATCAGGAGTCAAATTGTCGGGTCACTGGGGGCTTTGATTTCATGCTCTGTTCCTTAATTTTCTCCATCAGAGGTAGAGCTAGATTCTGTGAGGCTTGAGCTTACATAATTTGGGGATCCTCTCAAGAAAAGGTACCAAATTTCCAGATACAAAATTATATCCAGGGCCTTGTAAGGGGTCCATTGGTACTAGTGCAGGAGCTGGAAGATGTGCTTCCTTAGCTTCCCAGGAATCTGCCCCACTTCCTCTCTTATGGATCAAGGAGCTTTCTGTTTTCTACTCTTTCTGCTTATGGAAACAGACAACAGTCAATGCCGTATCCTGATCAATCCATTCCCACCGCGTTGCTTCCTATACGTGGTGACATGAAACCGTCAGGGACCTCGAGCAGAGCACATCAATGTTGGGATCACTCGGGACAGGGCTCCCTCTCAATCCAATTCTGTAACTGACTTTACCTCTTTCTATTCTTTGACACCAGGCCATTGCCAGAGGCTTGTTCATTTTTGTCCCCAGCTCTGAGCCCTTTCCCGAGCTTCAGGCATGTGTGTGCACTGACCTCCTTGACACCTTCACGGGAACCTTCTCTTTCCCTTGCTCTCCCCCCATCCATCACAGTCCTACTGCTTCTTTCTTCAAAATAAACCTCAACTCCAGGGTTTTTTTTTTTTTCTTGGATTCCCACTGCCACCAGCCCAGTCCGGGTCACTCAACCTCCCCTATGGCCTTCCCAGAAACACAAATGTCCCACTTGAATACAGTCTCCATTTAGCACCCAGAGTTATTTGCTAAAACCTAAATGGATCCTCACCATCCCTGATTGAACAGCCTCTAACGGCTTTTCCTTGGGCTTTATATTACATTCTATTCCATGGTGCACAGAGCCCTGTGTGCTCTGCCTTCAACCTCATCTCCACCCCACTCCTCTCTAACCATGCACCTGATTGAGGCCCCCGACACACCACACTCCCTCCTGTCTCTGAGGCCTAGCCCGTGCTGTGCCCCCTGACCTGGGGGCATCTCACCTCTGCTCTTGGCATGATGGGCTCGTCTGAGAAAACTTTCTAGGGACCACTTCAAGAGTGTAGGTCCAGGGCTTCCCTGGTGGCGCAGTGGTTAAGAATCCGCCTGCCAAGGCAGGGGACGCGGGTTCGAGCCCTGGTCCAGGAAGATCCCACATGCCATGGAGCAATGAAACCCGTGAGCTGCAACTACTGAGCCCGTGTGCCACAACTACTGATGCCCATGCGCCTAGAGCCCGTGCTTCACAACAAGAGAAGCCACTGCAATGAGAAGCCCGCGCAACACAACGAAGAGTAGCCCCAGCTTGCCAAAACTAGAGAAAGCCCGCGCACAGCAATGAAAACCCAACGTAGCGAAAAATAAATAAATAAATTTTTTAAAAAAAAGTGTAGGTCCACCTCTTCCATTGACACTGCAACCTGTTTGTTTCCTTTATAGAACTTACTATTTTTAGAAATTACATACTGTTCTTGTTTGTCCATTCACTTGTTTATTGTCTATTCTTCCATTAAGCTGCAAGCTCTTTAAGGCTAAGGATGGTGTCTGTTTCTTTCCCCAATGTATGCTACATGCCTGGGATACTGACCAGAGGAAATAGGCACTAAATACATATTTGTTAAATGAATGAATGAATGAGCTACCTCTGAACACTGAACAGACCTTATTGTACATTTATCACAGTGTACCGCGATTTAATTACTTCCATGCACTTTTCCTTGCTTGACTATGAGCTACATAGGCAAGTTATAAATAATAGGTACTCTCTGTATTGCCAGCATTCAACACAATGCTTGGGATGCGCGTATCCTACTAAGTACACAGTTCATGCATATTTAATTAAATTAGCTGCCAAATTATTGATCATTATTCTCAACTTAGAAACATTCACTGGAACATTCACAGGAGAGGTGATCACCTCAGCCGGAGCAGGTGACAGGGAGAGAATTTCTAGAATTACCCAGAAATAGGAGAAACAGATGTTATTTCCACAGCAGTAAGTTAGGTACTTGAAAGATACTTGAGACAGTAGATAACACCAGGCCACAAACTGCAGTGTTAATGGAGTTTGTTACTGAAGTTTATGTAAAGGAAAAGTTTCCACTGCTTCTTAAACCTAGCAGCACTGTTACCTGTGATATTCATTAGGTTAGGATCTAATTCATGCAATAAGTTTCCAATAAATGTTCACTGATTTAATGAAATACCAACTGGCATTTCTAAATGTTTTTATCTGATGTGACTGTATCTCTCCAACCAAGTTACAATCTTATTTATAGTAAAACCTGGGAGATATAATAGCTATTTCTTTGAATTCTCTATAGCAATGCCCCATATTTTTCATAGCAAGAGGACCCAGTAACTGTTTGTTGATTGATACATACCATGTTTCCACACTCTATGCCAAGGCAGAAAACCAGGCACCTCATTGTTATTTAAAGTTGCCTTCTCGCTAATTCCTTAACTTGAAAAGGATTTTACCTATCACCTGGTGGCACCGTCACTATACTGACTCAGAAACAGTCTAGAGAAAGTGACTTGCTAAAGTGATACCATGGTGTGAACTAGGCTTCAGGCTTCTCAACTTGGGGTCCAATGTTTATTCTACTCTAGAATGCTGTGTGGCTGCAGAAGAATAAGGAAGAAACTGAAATCAGATATGATTTACTTAAGTTACAGATTATTTAATGAGATTCTTAAGCGTTGAAAAGTATTTTTATTTTATCAATTTCATCAGTGAGAGCACAGTAATGATTCCAAAGTTAATGCTAGATGAGTTTGCCTTGTAAAGACTCCATTGTTTTGAAACAGGGAGGAAATGTCCAGAATTAGACTGGCTATATTTCATAGAGACAATGTTTGTGACATGATACTATCCCATTATTTGTCATAAGCCATAATTCATCTTAAAGCTTTAATTTAGGATTATTTTATCTTTCTGCAAGAGGAAAACAGCATTTTTTTCCCCAAGACAAATAAATAGCTATCAGGAAGTGCTTAATTATGAAGATAGCTTTTAACCTTTGATTTACTGTCTTTTCCTGATTTCGATAAATATTAAAAATTAGCGTAAGCCCCAGTGTGAGATATAGAAGGACTTTGAGTAAAGACCCTCAGACAATCTGCATTGGCCCAGATGACCAAGGCTGACCACGCTGTTGAAAGATTTCACTCCTGCTGGGAGGCTGGATGCTCTATAATGCTAAAAGGCCCCAGAAGAATAATTTCCCGCAGCTCTTTGGGAAGGTTTGCTCTCCCCGCCATGATCAGGCTGCCAGCCCAGGGGGTTATTAGCCCTGGTTGCACGTTGGTATTATCTGGGGGGTTTTAAAAAATATATCACCCGGACTCCATCCCTGACAAATTCAGTTTGAGTTCTGAGTATCTGCATTCTAAATATTTAAAATATTTGAAATGACATGATTGTGTGATGTAGTCTGGTTTGAAAACCATTGGTCTGAATGGGTTCTTCTGCCCAGATGGAGCCCCTCTTTCCCAATTCCTGCCCAGGAGAGAGAAGAACCCACATGAGGAATAAAGATGCTGGTTCTACAAGATCCTGCTTGTTTTCTCTAGTCTTGAGCTGAGGAGTGGGGGAAAGAACAGTGGGTTCCACTGTGTGTGCCAGGAGGATAGATTTTTGTTTTGTCTTGTTTCGTTTTGTTTTGTTTTTCTGCCAAAGGTACCAAAAGAGAATAGAGGCCTCCACTATTTCCCAGAGCAGGGTTTTTCAACCTCGGCGCTGTTGATATTTGAGGCTGGATACTTCTTTGTTGCAAGGAACTGTCCTGTGCATTGTGAGGAAGTTTAGCAGCACCCCTTTACCCACTAAATGCCAATAGCACTCCCCTCCCCAAGTTGTGACAACCAAAAACTGTCTCCAGACGTTGTCAAATGACCCCCAGTGGGGTGGCGGGTAGGGCGTGCAAAATCACTGTTGGTTGACATTATTTTAGAGATACAGCAGCAGAAGCTCTGATGGAGAATTTGGTGGTGACTGGGAGGCCATGGCTTTTGTACGTATTGGCAAAGGAAGGCAAGTATGGCTGTGTCAGTGCGAAGACATTGGTGGTGATGGGGATTTTGGCCAAGGCAGCAAGAAGAACCCTGAAGGTGGTCATAGTGGTGCTAGAGGATGGTGGGAGAGACCTCAGCTGGTCATACTAAGGATCTGGATTAAGGGAGCGATGCCACGCAGCCAGGAGGTGGTAGCAGTAACAGACTTCAGGAGGAGGGAAGATGTCGGTTCAACCTTGGGGCTAATGGAGTGAAACATGGGAGGCTTGTAGAAGGGTTGGGAGGGGACTCGAATGCCACTTTTAAAGGACGAAACAGTTGTATTTGGGTTGGACTACTGAGGACAGCCAATGAGAAGGAGTGATCTTTGATAAGGTGGGGACCCCTGGATGGTAAGTTAATGGAATGGAAAGAAGAGCAACTTTGTTTTGAAACCTCCTGAGGATTTAGTTAGCACCATAATGAATGTTTCATTAGTCATAGGTATTAAAGGAGGACCTTAAAGTTACACTGCATTTCCTTGCACTCATAAATTTAGTCATATTTACCTACCTCACTCTCCTTAGATAAAAGAGGAGAAAGAGGTTAGAGAAGGGAAGAGGGAGCAATTGCCAAAGCCTACGAGATTAGTCCTGACGCCACAGTTTGAATCATAGAATTCTACCATTTAGACTTGGAAGGGACCGTCACTTTATCTGTGCTTCTCTATGCCATTCTCATACAGAAAGATCCCTCATTATGCCTATACTGACAAAGGGGATTATGGCTTTTGGCAAAACAATGGATAGTACTATATATACACACATTTATTTACATATGTACAGTAAACTCTTTGAAACAAACAAAAACAACTCAGTAACACTTTTCAGAGTTGGTTCACATGTTCACCAGGTTTCCCAGGTTTAGGGAGCAAATGACTTTATTTTTATACAGAATCATGCATTTTAAAGCAGAAAGTGATGTCCGAGCGTTAGAGGTAATCTGGTCCATCAAATATCAATCTTGGGCTTCCCTGGTGGCGCAGTGGTTGAGAGTCCGTCTGCCGATGCGGGGGACACGGGTTCGTGCCCCGGTCCGGGAAGATCCCACATGCCGCAGAGCAGCTGGGCCTGTGAGCCATGGCCGCTGAGCCTGCGCGTCTGGAGCCTGTGCTCCGCAACGGGAGAGGCCGCAACAGTGAGAGGCCCGTGTACCGCCAAAAAAAAAAAAAAAAATCAATCTTAATAAAAACTATGGACTATGATAATGTTGCATTAACAATTCTAACCTTAACAATGCATTTGGCTAAATACAAGGACTGTTAAAATGTGCCTATTCTTCAAAGTAAAAAAAAAAAATTTCCATTAGCTATTTTCCCTTCTGATATACCATTGCTCCTTCAGTGGAGTAGGAAATGTACTGGAGATTCATCATCTTCAAGTGTCTCGATGGAAATAAACCAATGGCCACTTGGAAAAATGGTTGAAATGTGTTTAGAGAACCCTACACCAGGGTTTAGCTGCTCAGGTCTAGGTCCCATATCATGTTGCAAACAGGCTGCTTTTAGACCAGTTCAGCTTGTGCTTCCTTTTTTTTTTTTAAGGTCATGGAAGCTGAAGGTTGAAAAGGCAAACAGGAAAAAAAAAAGAAAAGAAAAGAACACACACTCATTTTCTTCAGCTTAGAGATAAGCAGGAAACCCAAAGAACGTGTTCTTAACAATAAGACCTCGGTAATAATACGGAATAGAAATTCACCCAAGTGCATCTGACAGAAGCCCAGGCAGGCATCCAGGAGATTCTAGTGGTGAGCTGCTGAGTCACTCACTGTACGTCTTTTTCCTCATCTGTGCATTGGGGATGAAGCCTGTATCACTATGAAACTATGATCTCATTTGTCTAGTTAAAAAAAATGTTTATAAGTGCATAGATTATGTCTGAAAGAAACATCCTTTCTAGAGACAGAGGTAGGGTTGATGCACAGTCCCATATTCTGATTGGCAAGTTGAAAGATATTGTTGATACCATCATGATCACCTCTAAGTCAATTCCAAGTTTGTGACTCTTGTTACCTATACTACTGCATATAACCCCATGCACCGGACTTTACCAGTCTTCCAACAATCCTGGTTCTACCACTGGCTTGCTGTGGGATTTGGGGAAAGTTACTTACCTTCTCTGGGCATTGTTTTCCTTGTATGTCAAATGGAGAGGAGGAGATTTAGTCTTCATAAGAATCCTAGGAGGTAGCTACTAGGATTATCATCCCCATTTTACAGATGAGAAAACACACAGAGAGGTCAAGTAATTTCTCCAGAGTCACAGAGTAGCAAGTGGTAAAGCCAGGATTGCAGTCCATGCACTGAGCACAGCCCTTGCCCTAAACCCCTATGTGGTGCTTCCTCTGTGCAAAGCTGTAAATACAGCTTGATGTCTTTAAAACGATTGGCCTTCTTTGGGGGAATGTGCTGGATATCCAGGTCACAGATGCTCCTCTGCCCCTTTCTCCCATCCATGGGTCTGCGAGTTAAAAAATTGGAACTAGTGAATTCACTTTCTTCTGGGTAGAAGCAGTGAAAAAGTGTCTGTCCCATCCCCCAGGGCCCCAAGTATCCAAGCTCAGGTTCTGTGTTATCACATTTGCCTTTTTGCTACCTCAAATATTAAATTATGCTTGTGTTTACTACATTCAGTAAACATGCACTGAGTACCCACTGTGTGCTTGGGACTTTCAGAGTCTGCAGGAGAACAGTGTAAATAACCAATGCCTGCCCTCAGGAAGCCTAGAGTATTGAGATTAAAGACCACTAGGTCATACACAAGAAAATATAAACAACCGTAGGGTAATAGCTGGACGGTGTGAAGTGAGTTGAGTTTGGGGATGGGGTTCAGCCTGGGGAAGGCCAGTTCCAAGTTGATTCTGACCACAGCATTGAAGGGGGGGGGGGCCATCCTGGAGGACTTGACTTGCTTTGCATAATGAAATGCTTCTGATATTCACATTCGATTCTGAAGGTCATTCTCTGGAAGTATTAGAATACCAGAGAGTTTCCCTCCTGGGGGTTACATTGGTGACTATCCTGTTGTGAGAGATGGAGATTGCTTCCTCCAGATGTGCTCCTGAGCCCCTTGAGCCTGGTTCAGCCCCTTCTCTGTTCTCCCGTGTCACCCAAGGCACATCTCCACATTTGTCCCTTGCACATATGTTATAAGGATCTGTTTAAAGGTCTCCTCTTGCCCTGGAATTTGAAGGGACTGAGTTAAACCAGATCAAACAGGTTTCTGCTGAAAGCCTTCCCTGAGCTCTTGTGTATTGTCAATACGCAGCTTTCCCCAAACATATTTGACCCTACATCCACCTGTGAGTAATACCTTTCAATAACTCACGGGACTAGAATTCTGAAGAACACAGTTTTAGAAGCCCAGTGCTAGCTGCGGAATAGAGAGAAATCGCAAGACAGGGTCCCGTCCTCCAGGAGCTCAGATTTTAGTGGGGAAGATGAAAGCCTCAAGGAGAAATTACAATTCAGTCCACTAAGTGCTAGATTCCAGGTATGTACAAGAATGTGGTGGCGGAAGGGTGTAGAGAAATAAGAAGACGTCAGAGAAGGCTTCAGAGAGAAGCTGATACAAGAGCTGAGCATTCAAGGATGAGTTGGCATCCACCAGGATAAAGGAAAAGGGCATGCCGACTAATGGCACGCATGCACAAAGATATGGAATTAGGAAAGAGAAAGGCTCTTGGGGAGATTGCCACTAGATGTAGATGAAGCCTGAAGTGCTACTTGGAAAATGGCTGTAAATAAACCTAGAAGGAAGTGAGCAAATGAGGAAGGAGATTGTGGGCCAGGCACTGTGTTTATATTTTATCTGGCCGTGTGCAGTGAGAAGTTATTGAACCGTGGAGAGAGCTCATCAACTTCCCTCTTTGAAAAGGAAGTTACGGAGTGACCTGGAGGACAGACTGGGGGGTTGGGAAAAGACACAAGTGACTGGTTAGGAAACTGTTGGACCGTCCAGGTGAGAGATGATGGGGGATAACCAAGAAATTGGCAGTAGAGAAGGAAAAGTGTGAAAAATGAACAAATGATTAAGAGGCAGAGTTGACTTAGGAATGGAAGAAGGTAGATGAGTCAAAGATGACTCTGCAGTTTCTGGTTTGAATAACCAGGTGGCCGTTTGTATCATTATCAGGAGAGAGAGGACTGGTAGAGGAACCGAGTCAGCTTGGAGAAGACAACAGTTTCCATTTGGGCATGTTGATTTTTTTAGGTTTTTATGGAATCAATAGGTAGAATTAATGGTCTGGATTTTAGGCTGGAGATATATATTTGGGAGTTGTCAACCTAAAAATAATGTCTCAAGCCATGGGAGGGGGTGAGATCACCCAGCAAAGTGAAATTGGAAATAAAAAGAGGAGAGCCAAGTGCAGAACTCTGGAGAACAGATGCCAAGTGAGCCTGAAGGAAGAAGGAGGTCCCAGTGCAGTGGTGTGGTAGAGCCTCATGGAAGTGTGATCTGGAAATCAGCACCTAACTGTTGTTTCTGATCCTCTCGGGGGGCACTAACCCATGGAAGAGCCGTGCCATGGTCAGAACTCCAGGTCCATGAGAGAAAACTTGAGGTGACACCAGATCTGCCTGTACCTTTCACCTCTTCCTCCTCCCATCTTTACTCCAGTCCTTCAAGTTTGTGTCCTAGTTGACTGGTCCCTCCCTCTAAGGTCAACCTTCCTGCTGCATCCCCCCCACTCTGCCTCTGTCCTTGTCTAGTCCACCAGACCAGTGTTGTCTTTCAGCATTAACCCAGGGCTGCTGGCCACTTTGTGAAAGGGAGCCTGCACTCTGCTCCTTCACTCAAGTCCAGAGGACTAGGTCCAAAATGATCAGGAAAGACATCAGGGTTTGCGTCTTAGATTCAGAAGTCTTCTTCATAGAAGCTGTCCCTAAGACCATGAATGCCCTTGTCAAGGTAGAGTTTGGAAAAGGAGAGAGACAAAAAGGAATTTAAGTTAGCCTTTGCTTTCAGGGGACTAAGAGAGGAACAAGGGCAGCAAGGGAGGCTATACAGTAATAGTCAAGAAAATTGAAAAAGAACCAAGAGAACGTGGTGATATGGAAACCATGGGAGGTGAGAGTAAATGAAGGAGGGGTGGTCGCAGTGCTGAACACTCAGAGTTTGCAGAAAATAATGAAAGCGGCTCTTTTCTTGTTTGCCCATTTCTATTCTCCTCTAACCTGAAAAGAACCTATTATAGGAATGAGATCACTAGGCAATTTAACCTAACTCCTGACTTACGGGCTCCAGAAGGCACACCATGCCTTGCTTAACCTGTTGATTCTTCTCCTAGATAAAAAGAAGAATGAAGAACGAAACAGTTAAAAAATGACTACTAGCTCCTTACCCCCAACAGCCCCCTTAGCGATCCTGCAGGCAGATCACACAGGCAAGATCATATCTGAAGAAAGAGTCAGCCAGTCTGCATGCAATGGATAATGATGCAGTATCCAACCTCCTGCCTCAGTGACTCACTGGGATTCTTTCCCCTTTTTGCCCTTTAAAGACTGTCATAGCCGAGCAGAATCTTCGGAGTTAGTCTCAGGACACGTGTCCACCTTCTCCCCAGATTGCTGGCTTTTCTGATTAAAGCACCTTTCCTTTCTATTGACATTTGCCTCTTGAATTTTTGGCTTTTGAGTGGTGAGCAGCTGAACCTGAGTTTGGTAACTGTGACTCGAGAAGAGGTCAATGGATTTGGCAACACAGAAGTCATAGGCAACTTGCTAAAGAGACATGTCAGTCACAAGACGGTGGAGAACCCAAATTGTTGAAAGTAAGGGAAGTGGAGGCAAAAAGAAAGTTCTTTCCAGAAGTTTAATGATGGAGGAAACAGTTTTAATTCATTCATTTATTTAATTCTTAAGCATCTACTTGGTCCAAGACACTAAGATGACCCAAAACAAAAATGTTTTTAAGTGTCCAAAGCTCCCCACAACACCAAGGAGTCTGCGGTCTAATTGAGACAATAAGCCGCACCTAAAAAATTAACTGAAAATACGACATTGAGTTTGCCATCTTCCCCCCTCAACCCTGTTGTCGCTATAAACTTTCATCCCTCTGTGATTGCACCCACTCCCACAGTTTCAAGGACCACCTACGACTCAGCCTTCTCTCTACTAATGACAACACGGAGCCGCACCTTAGCTCGTGACCTGCCCTCCACTCCCCACGTGGGCACTTCTGCCTGCCCACCGAGTCCTTCCATCTTCGCTGTTACTACTCTGCCTGAAGGACTATGTACTTGGGCTGGTGACCCTCTTAGTACTGGTGCCAGAACACTGACAATCAAATTTCGGGGCACTTTACCAAAAATGCTTACCTTAGCTCTAGGACTTTAAGGCAATGATTTTCAAACTGTGTTAAGTGGAACCTCAGCATGGTCCCTGGTGTATCCTCTAGACTTTATTCACTATTTCCTTTCATGTTAGGGAAGTTTTCAACTATAATCATTTCAAATATTTTCTCAGGCCCTTTCCCTTTCTCTTCTTCTTCTGGGACCCCTATAATTCAAATGTTTTCCAGAGGTCTCTGAGACTATCCTCAATTCTTTTCATTCTTTTTTCTTTATTCTGCTCCTCGACAGTTATTTCCACCATTCTATCTTCCAGCTCACTTATTCATTCTTCTGCCTCAGTTATTCTGCTGTTGATTCCTTCTGGTGTATTTTTCATTTCAGTCATTGTGTTGTTCATCACTGATTGTTTGTTCCTTAGTTGTTCTAGGTCCTTGTTAAACATTTCTTGTATCTTCTCGATCCATGCCTCCATTCTATATCTGAGATCTTGGATCACCTTTACTATCTTTACTCTGAATTCTATTTCAGGTAGATTGCCTATTTCCTCTTCATTTATTTGGTCTTGTGGGTTTTTACCTTGCTCCTTCATCTGCAACATATTTCTCTGTCATCTCATTTTGTCTAACCTACTGTGTTTATGGTCTTCTTTCCACAGGCTGCAGGGTTGTAGTTCCTCTTGCTTCTGTCGTCTGCCCCCTGGTGAGTGAGGTTGGTTCAGGGGCTTGTGTAGGCTTCCTGGTGGGAGGGCCTGGTGCCTGTGCTGTGGTGGGTGGAGTTGAGTCCTTTCCCTCTGAAGGGCAGGGCTTTGTCAGGTGGTGTGTTTTGGGTGTGTCTGTGAGGTTAGTACTTTAGGCAGCCTGTCTACTGATGGGTGGGGTTGTGTTCCTGTCTTGCTGGTTGTTTGGCATGAGGTATCCAGCACTGGAGCCTGTAGGCAGTTGTGTGGGGCTGGGTCTTAGTGTTGATACAGATACCTCCCAGAGCATGCACGCCAATTAATATTCCCTGGGCCTGGGAATTCTCTGGCAGTCCAGCGTCCTGGACTCTATGTACCCACCTGGGAGACCCAGGCCCAACCCCTGGCCGGGTAACCAAGAGCCCGCAAGCCACACAGGGCAGCCCAAGCAAAAAGAAAGAAAAGAAAAGAAAAGGAAAAAAAAAATGAAAAGAGAAAAAGACAAACAAAACCCAAGACAAATAGCAAAAGCAACAGCAAACAGCAGCAACGCACACAGAAAAAAGAAAAAAAAAACAGAGAAAAAACCAACAGACCAAAACCACGAAGGGAACAGACAAACAAAAGAATTTTAATATGAGAACAGTCAATAAGGACTAAACTAAAAGAAGCAAAGAATGAAAAATAAAACAAAAAGCAAACAAACAAAAAAGCAAAGAAAACATAAAGTAGACAAACACAATGGAAAAAAGAAAAAACAAGAAGAAAACCACAAAGCAACAAAAATGTAAAATAAAAATAGAAACTTTAAATTATATAAATATTTTTAAATTTTCAAATAATAGAAATTTAAAATAACATAAAAAATAATAAAAGCAACAATACCAACAACTGAGCAAAAAGAAGCAAATAAAGAATAATAGTAATAAGACTATTTTCCTGGGGCCTCCTCCGTCAGTGTCCTTGCTCCCACAGTGAGCCAGAGCCTATCCCTGCCTCCCCAGGGGGCCCTCCAATACCTCTAGGTAGGTCTCTGCACCTGCTGTGAGCATTGTAGGGGCAGCTCAGACTCTGACCTGGCCCGATTCCGACGTGTACTTGCCCCCAAAGTCCACTGCTGCAAAGGCTAGACTGGTCTCAGAGGTGGGAACACTTGTTGTCTATTCAGGTATGCCACAGAGGCTGGATTTACCCAGCTGATCTCGGGGATTTAATCCATAGCTTGTGCAGCTACATGGAAGGATTTTCGTTCCTCTTCCTTAGTCGCACCGCCCTTGGGACTCAGCTTTGGTTTCGACCCCACCTCTGCATGTGTGCCGCCCTCAGGTGTCTGTTCCCAGCCCAGGTGAGAGGGAGAAAAAGCAGAGGCTGCTTGGGGCACACGTACTCACGCAGGCCGGGGCAGGGGTACCGTGGCCACAGTTGGAGTGTCTGCAAGTTGCCTGTGACAGTGGAGACCAGCAGGCAGTTGGAACAGACTGTGGCGTGCTCACTCTGGTGGGAGTCCCTTCCAGTGTCCACGGAGGCAGGAGCTGGTGTGTGGGAGCTGTGGCGGCCCCGACCCCCAACCTCTCAACAATGGCACCATGCTTCATCTAGGGGCATTCCTGGCTGCAGAGCCCCTCACTCCCATCCCCTCTGTTGTATCCATGCAGCCAACGGTGTTCCACTCCCCAGATCCGTTCTCCCAACCCCATGCTTTAGCACTCAGTCCCTGCCAGCATCAGTGGACCCTTGTCCCAGGAAGGGGCACCCAGGGCTGATCCCCAAGGAGGCTTTGGGATGGGCAGTGCTCAGGCCCCCGGAGCCCACGTAGGTGGAGGAGACCCTGGCCCAAGTGGGGAGCAGGTCTGCTCAGGTGGGAGCCCTCCCAGTGCCCGTGGAGGCTGAAGAAGTCAGCAGTTAGGGAAAGGGCTCCACCCTTTGCGTACCACTCAACAATGACACCTTGCTTTTATGGTATTTCAGTCTTTTTCCTCAGACTTTCCTGGTTGTGAAGCTCCTTACTCCTGTCCCTTCAGGCTGTCTTTTCACAGCCAACAGCTGTCCCCTCCCTGGGTTCGCGCTCCAAACCCCACTTTCCAGCAGCCAGCTCCCTTTCACAACAGACGACTCATGGTTCAGCCTGGAATGTGCAGAGCTGCAGTGTAGACCATGTGTGCAGTTCTTACTTTGTCCTACCTTCCGTGGACTGTCGGCTGTGCTCTCCTTTGATCCCCTGAAGGTCCTTTTCTGTCCCAGCTGATTTCCCCACCGTGAGGGAGCTTTTCTGAGTGTGGAGACCTCCCCTCACCTTTGGCTTCCTGCCAGGGTTGCTGGTCCTTTTTATGATTCCTCTTTTCTTTTTTCCTTCTTTCTTTCATTCTTTTAGGTGTCAAAAGTCTTCCACTAATGTTCAGCAGGTGCTCTGTGGGAACTGTTCCATTTGTAGATGAATTCTTGGTGCACTTGTGAGGAGCGACAGATTCCGCGTCCTCCTATTCCGCCGTCTTGACTCGTCCCCTGGAGTCAAGAGAAAGGAAAAGCCTTGAATTTTAAAACTCATATCTCTGACTCACTTTCTGTCCTTGCTCTTTGTTTTATCTGTGACCCATTTCTAAGTGATGCTCTTTCACTGGAAGCACAGCTCCTGGGAAGCCTGCTCTTCCTCTCTTTCTTGGCCAAGGTCTGGGTGAGGTTTAGGACCCAAAAAGGGGCATGGAAGGGCACACCCATTCCTCATCCAGGAAATCCAGGCATCTCTCTGTAGGATGGGGATGCTCATTGCTATCTCAAAGAGCGTAGTGAGTGCAAATTCTCTCATATTTTAACAAATAAGTATTGACGGTCTACTATGGGCCAGACATTGTGTGGGGTGCAGATGCCTGCCCTCGAGACAGTGAGTTATTACAATAAAGTGGAAATGATGCTACAATAAAAATAAACTACCTTTCTCCTCTAGGGAAGCACAGAGAAGGGGCAGGCAGCCAGGGGCTGAGGGAGTTAGAGCTGCTGTCAGTCCTTTGCCTTCGTGGAGGAGCTGCAGTTAGCCCCTGAAGGATGTTGGGGGAAGGAGAGGAAAGGGCCCCGTGAGGTGGGAGTAGCACAGGAGTGATTCACTGTGGCTGAGAATAAGAGTGCTGACTTTCACTGTGGTGGTGGCCACTGGGAAAGTGTGCCTTCAAACACAAGGCTATTTATATTTTATCCCTAAGGCAAAAAGGAACCAGTCTTAAGTCCCGGAGCCACGGCCACCCATTCGTCTCTTAGAAGGATCCCACCATGATTCCTGGATGCAGCTACAGGATGCATGTCCATCCAGATTCTAATATAGACCAGTGTTTCTTGACCTTTCTTTCATTATCATCTCCCTAAGGAGGCTTTTGAGACTTTTTTTCCCCTAATCACTTTGCTGCTTCCCATGAAATTTTAATATCACAAAAATGCTGCACAAGTGTTCAGGTTCTATAGACATACTGTGCTTTATACATAAATAATTATGTGTCTTCATTCCCCAAGAATTAGCTTTCACCTCCCGGGGAGCGATAACATCTCTCAAGATTCAGGTTCCATAAATACTTGCCCGCTCTTCCCAACGCCCCTCCCTTCCCTCACCCCTTCCCATGCTCAGGATCCAGCTTATCATTTATCAAAATCCTATCTGGATTCCCTCTTAATCACTCCAGCACAGGTGTTCTCAAGCATTTGGGGCTGGGTAATTCTTTGTTGGAAGGGGGAAGCTGTTCCCATGCCTTGTATGACTTTGAGCACCTTCCCTGGCCTCTGCCCTTAGATGCTAATAGCACCTCCCCACCGGTTGTGACAACCAAAAAATGTCTCCAGACATTGCCTGTGTCCTCTGATTGAGAACCACTTCTTTGTTTTTTTGTTTGTTTGGTTTTTGCGGTATGCGGGCCTCTCACTGTTGTGGCCTCTCCCGTTGCGGAGCACAGGCTCCGGACACGCAGGCTCAGTGGCCATGGCTCACGGGCCCAGCCGCTCCGCGGCATGTGGGATCTTCCCGGACCGGGGCACGAACCCGCGTCCCCTGCATCGGCAGGCGGACTCTCAACCACTCCGCCACCAGGGAAGCCCGAGAACCACTTCTTTAAGGCTTTTAGCTGCGGGTTCTTCTGCTCCTGCAAAGCAATATTTGCAAGCACACCATTGTTTCAGTCCACAAGAGATGGCATCCTTGGTCCAGAGGGGTCCAGGAAGGGAAAGCCCCTGCCCTTTGCTTTGTAATCCTCTCACCCTACAAGCTACTTCTGTGTCTTTTCCTTATGCAACACTGAACTCTCCAGCTCAGACCTCCAGGTCCTGAGTTGATAATCTCATTACAGCTAATCCTGTTTACGGCAGTTCTCTTGGCAGAACAATCTTGTCAGGACCGAGGCTCTTTCCTTGCCATCCACTGTGCTCGCTGCTCCATTGTTCCTGGGCATGGAGGCCTGGCTGCGTATAAGCTTTCATTGATAGGGCCTATCCTGTTTACGAGGAGTCTGCAGAAGGGCCTCATCAAATACTTCCATCCCTTCCTTCAATAAATGGCTCTCTTTGATCTGTGCAAGGCAAAATAGCGTTTGTCAGCATCTGGGCTTCCTCTAGCTGATGATGGGGACATCCTGTCCCAGAAGACTCCCCAAAATAACACTTTTTGAATTTCAGAATATTTTCAGGTTTCTCTTTTTTTGTAAGCAGTTTTCTTTTTTTACAGGGTATCTCTTTATGGCAAGTAAAGAAAGGGGCTGATCTTAGTTGTTGAAGGCCAGAGTAACACAAAGCTGAATGGTTTTCTGCAGGTCACCACCAAACAGGAGAAAAGGACAGGGCTGATAATAATATAAACATTTGGAAGCAGGACAAGAGGCAAGATTAGGGATGGCCAGGTGAGATTACTTTTCATGTTGTCAGTTTAAAGCTCCAAGTTATCTAACGAGGTGAGAAGGAGGTCATGGGTATTAGTCACCTGAATAACAAGGTGGTAGGAACTAGTTCAATTATGCGGATGAATGATAAGTGGAATTTTCTACTTTCGTAGCTTTTAAGAAATTACCAGGTGAAGAGAGATTCTCTATGTGCTGCTGTGGTTCTCCACGTGTAGGCCCTAAATCCAACAACATCGCCTGGGAACTTGTTAGAAATATAGATTCTCTGGCTCCACCCCAGATACTGAATCGGCAGCTCTGGAAGTGTGGCCAGCATCTGTGCTAACAATTATCTCCAGGTGATTTTTTGTTTGTTTGTTTGTTTTTGTTTTTTTGCGGTGCGCGGGCCTCTCACTGTCGTGGCCTCTCCCGTTGCGGAGCAACAGGCTCCTGACGCGCAGGCTCAGCGGCCATGGCTCACGGGCCCAGCCGCTCTGCGGCATGTGGGATCTTCCCGGACCGGGGCACGAACCCGTGCCCCCTGCATTGGCAGGCAGACTCTCAACCACTGCGCCACCAGGGAAGCCCTCTCCAGGTGATTTTAATGCACGCTAGAGTTTGAGGAGAACCAGTCTCTATCCATAACCTTCAAACTTCCGAGTACCTAACAATCACTGAGGGAGCTGATGAAAATGCAGGTTCCCAGACTCCATCCCTAAAGATACAGCTTCATTTGGTCCAGGTTGGGCCCTGGGGAGTCTGCCTTGATAATAAGTATCCCAGGGTGATTTGGATGCAGGATCCAAAGCCAGGCTTGAGGAAGATCTGACTTAGACACACAGGGGCAGGAGAAAATTTCCACAGCGCTCCACTTCTGTTCTGAAGAGACTCCCCTCATGGCTGAGACAATTCAGCTTCCCTTCCCAGTCATTCCGTGAAGCTGGCTGCTAGGGTTACCTATTGTGACAGGTGGTTCTTTTCAGGATTACTCAAATACTAGAAGGTCAGCCTGGCCCCATCAGTTCCTTTCACGCTGACATCTGAAGCACATTGCTAACTCCTCACCTGGGTTGGGCTCGCACAGATAGCTTAGAAGGAAAAGCTCTGTATCCCCTTACTAGTTCCTTGAACCACAATCCAAGACACAGCTTGGTTTTCCCAGGAGTTTTGTTTTGCCCAGCTGATGCATTCCAGGCATTGCTGGGATGCATTTTTCTTCTCCTCTTTCCCTCCAGCCCCCAGCCTATGCCATATGAGCATATATAGCCTCCTGGGGTGATCATCCTCAAATCCTAACCCTCTCTCCCAAAGCTGTCTCTCCCACCAGATACCCGGCCCTTCACCGTGCAGAACTGAGTTTGCCAAGACCACTATCAGCTCCGAATTCCAGCTCAGAGAGGGAACTGCTGCTGCTGCTGCATCTCAGATGTAGGCTTCAAGGTACAGTATTGGCTCCTGTCCTCCTGGCTTTGTTTTCTGTGTCCCTTTTGGCATTTTACCACTCAACTTTCCTAGCGCTTCTGAGTGTTGGGCTCTTTATTTCTTATATAGTTTACTGTGATCTATTCTCAATAGACTCTTCCTCCAGTCAGTCACTGGCACCCTAGAGAGAGGGTCCTTCTTTGTCCCCAGTCACTGTTTGGAGCCCCACAATAGCAATGGATGGGGTCCACTAGAGCCACTGTGTACAGCTGTGCAGTTCGTGCACTGCACAAAGACACCTCAGGAAGGCGGCGAGTGTGGACTGAAATCCAGCTTGTGTTCTGCTCACCAAGATGAGCGGGTGACATTGTGCTGTGGACAGCTGGAAGAAGGTACACTGTTTTGTTTTGTTTTCTTTTTACATGACAAGTCTATATATATATATCAACACAATCACATTAGGTTATCAGCTGACACTAGATTAATGTGTTTTATTGTCATCTCAGTGTTTATGTGCAAATGAAGACTTTTAGAGTGCTTGAAACTATTTTACGAGAAATAGTTAATTCTTAGGTTTTATTTCTTAGAGCATTTTAGGTTTACAGAAAAACTGAACAGAAATTACATTGCTCCCACATACTCTCACGCACTCCCTCCCACCCCACCTCCCATTTCCTCTATTATCAACACCTTTCATTAGTTGGGGTATATTTGTTACAATGGATGAACCAATATTAATCCATTATTATGAACTAAAGGGTTCCCTCTTTGTGTTGTACATTCTACAGGTTTTGGCAAATATATAATGCCTTGTGTTCACCATGTTTGTATCATACAGAAGAGTTTCACTGCTCTAAAAACTCCCTGTGTTTCACTTCCCCACACCTCCCTCCCTTGCTTCCCCTCCCCAGGCCCTGGAAACCACTGATCGTTTTACTGTTTTATAGTTTGGTGGAAGGTATACTTTTCTTTGTACGAAGGAATATCTACCAGCTAAAACCACAGGGTTTTTTTCTGCACAGAGACACACGATTTTTTTTTTTTTTAATTTAGCCAATGCCTTGAGTCTAAGAGCAAACCTAATTTAGGTTCCTTCTCTGGATGACTTCAGTGTATCCCATCTCCCTTGTTTCTCTTTAACTAGTACAACCTTATTTGTTGGTAAACATTACTTTATGGTCCCCTTTCTCCATTCATCCATTCCTCCCCTACTACGATACATCTTTTATGTCAATGCTGTCCCAAAGACCTTTCTGCAATGATGAAAATGTTCTATACCTGTGACACCCAATACAGTAGCCACTAGTTTCATGTGGTTACTGAGCACTTGAAATGTGGCTAGTGCAATGGAGGAACTGAATTGGTTTTTTTTTTTGCGGTACACGGGCCTCTCACTGTTGCGGCCTCTCCCGTTGCGGAGCACAGGCTCCAGACACGCAGGCTCAGCGGCCATGGCTCACAGGCCCAGCCGCTCCGGAGCACGTGGGATCTTCCCAGACCAGGGCGCGAACCCGTGTCCCCTGCATCGGCAGGCGGACTCTCAACCACTGCGCCACCAGGGAAGCCCTGAATTTTTAAATTCTATTTAATTTTAATAATTTCACCTTAGCCCCATGTGGCCAATAGCTACTATATTTTGGACAGCACAGGTTTAAGTTTTTGCCTATGCCAGATCACCCATCCTGATAGCATTCATAAATTTTCCCCTGCCTTTATACTTGAAATCCTCCCTTTCCTCTTGAATCTTCTCTGACAAATTAGAAAAGCAACTAAATTCTGCCTGACCCCGTTCATTGCTGAAATACACAGCTCCCACATCTGTCACGTTTATCACCATCCAATATATTCTTTTCTTACACAGAACATTAAGGTGTCTTATAAAATTTATTTATGAGGCTCTCCCATGTTCCTTGTCTATGCCTTTTTATGTCTCCATCTGTTAAGTGTTTTCTGTCTAATACCCCTGGAAAACAGAGTAGAATTACATAACTCATGCTTTAGTTGGCAGTTTCTACAAGCCATTGTAAGTGGGTTAATACACGCCATTTTAGATGATTGTGACACAACACTTAAGGGCTGAAAGAGTGGGAAGAGAAGAAACAATGACATCAAAGGAAATGAAGAGAATGAAGAGTTTCAGTCCAGCACTCAGCACGGCATGAGTAAGGAAATGTGGATGGTGGCTGTCAGGAGGCTGGCATTCTGAGCACATCTGTGTCACCAGCAGGCCCGTGACATTGGTCATATTAGGGACTCAGCTTTCTCCTTCATGGAATGAAGGGTTTGGACCAGAGGCTCCAGTTCGAGGTGTCTCCCAGCTTAGAATGCTCCTTGAGTCAAAAGTAGCCTGGGAATGACTGGGACATTGGAAACAGACTTGGTCACGTGGAATATTTCACAGAATCTCACCCCTACCACTGCTTCCCCAGCTAGCAATGTTTGTGATGAACACATTAACTTTGCTAAGGACAAGACTGAAACAATATTTTAAGAACCAACAAAACCTAGTTCAGAGTGAGTCATTGGTCCTGACTATAGTGGCTCAACTGACCACAAAAGTTTGTGAATAATCTATATGGTGTCCTTAAAACATCTGCACAAACCTTTTATTTCCAGTGCTTTGAACAGAAATAAACAGTCTTTAATCCAAAGTCTACATTCCACAAAACAGATGAAAATTTAAAGTATAAGCACGGACTCCCTGGCTGAGTGTTTCTTGCCTGTGTGCCCATTTGAGTGGTCAGTTAAATGCCGGGTCTCTGTTATATAAGTAGTAGGAAATCTTTGCATATAAAAATAGGGCAAGTTGTGCTAAAGTAAATCTCGTGTTCTGGAACTCTTAATGTGCACGTAATTGTAATTACCGCTTAGGCTTGCAAGCTAAATGATTTGCTAATGGCAACTAAAATGTGACATGCCCCCAGAAGAAATAATTGATTCGTAACTTGGGAGGGTCTGAGTCAATTGTCCTCAGCCAAACGCTTAAATATTTTTTCTTTCTCTCCCTAAACCTTGCTTCTGCAGTGAAGAATAGGAATAGTGTTGTGATGACTAAAGGAAACTAGGGCATAGCACTGTAAACCCTTCAGAGTTCCCGGCACCGTTGCAATTACGCATTTGTTTATATCATCACTTGCCTGCTCTCTCCCTGCTAGACTGTAAGTT
Source organism: Phocoena phocoena (assembly GCF_963924675.1). NCBI lineage: Eukaryota > Metazoa > Chordata > Mammalia > Artiodactyla > Phocoenidae > Phocoena > Phocoena phocoena. Next base: position 31,990,079 of record NC_089221.1, on the reverse strand, counting down.
CCAGGAGGGCAGGGTTTTTGTCACCTTTCGCTCAGAGCCTGGCATGTAGCAGGGAGTCAACACAAATCTTTTGAATAAAACATGTAAATCATTTAGAGTCACTGGAGTCAAATCCCCGGGCTTGGCTCCTGTGTTCTTGGACAAGTAGCTCTTCGGCCTGTGCCTCCGTTTCCTCATCTATAAAGGAGGATAGTGATGGTATCTACTTGACTGAATAACTGTGAGAGTCGAGTGGGATTATATATGCAAAGATCTTAGAACAGTGTCTGATACATAGAGAGAAATCATTAAATGTTAATGATTTTTAATCATTAAAGATCGATGATAGTTGATGTGTAATAAGCACCTCATAGATGACAGTTCTTATTATTTACTATCATTTTTGAAACAGTGTTTGCCCTTTGAAATAGCAGTTATATGGAGGTCCTCAGTTACGTATTCTACTATACTAGGACGGCTGCTTTCCCTTTGTATGCTATGCCAGACACAAGTGTGGACACAGCATGTCAAAGGAAACACCAAAATGATGTTCACAATGGTACATGGGTCTCTAGGGTCCAGGGAAAAGTGACAAAATGTTTTCCCACCTCCGTATGTTACAGGATCCCTCTCCCACCTCCTGGGACCCTCCCCTCATCTCTACTTGGCCAGTTGTCCCAGAAAGTCCCCAGCTTGCAAATCAACCTCCCCTATAGGATCTGTCTCTACCCATCACCGTTAAAGGATGCTTTTCAGCAATCTATTGTCTTGTGGAAATAATTTATTGCCAGAAAGTAAATGATAAAAGCCTATAAGTTTATATTCAGGGCAGGAAGGGAAAATAAGAAAAAAGACTTGAGTCTAATTCTAGATCTTGCCTTTACTAACTAAGTCGCTTCTGGTAAGTTACTTGATTGATTGTGTCTCAGAATAGTATAAGTTAGACGGGAATAATCAATATGTGATCTACCTCTGGGCTTATGACAATTAAATGAGATAAGCGTGCAAAGGCCTTAGTTCCAATTAAGAGAGGAGAGTTTCTAAATTGTGAAAAGAACAAATTTTGCCGCCCTTCCAACTCCAGTCATTCTGAGTGTCCAAATTGATCTGGGAGATTTAGCGAGGGTTTTTTTTCCTTTCCCTAGGGACTCCACTTTTAAATGGTGGGGCTACTTCCTATCTGAGGACAAAGGAGAGGTGGAGAAGGACACACACGCACTTTCTTTTCTTTTTTGCCCTCTGACCTTTTCTCTAATATGTAAGTAAAATTTGAATAATGCTATACTTCCATTCCAGTATTTTCTATATACTCTTCTTTAACTGAATAAGGTAATCAACTCTTATCCTTACCCTCTCCCCTAATTTTCTGAATTTAATGACTCTAGATTTGAATTTTACAGCATTTTAGGAACAAGTTTTTTCCCATATAATTTGAGGTTCAATTTCATTTATTTGAGAATTGATTTTTCTAAAAATCTAATTGTTTTTAATAAGCAAAATCACTTTGATCCATTTTATTCTTTTTTTTTTTTTTACAATTAAGGAGCATTCACTTTAGTATTCATAGTTCTTTGAAGTATAACACTACACGTTACTATTTCTTGTTTAAACATGGTCTAGCAAGATCAATAGTTACTTGTAAAAAAAAAAAAGGGAGAGGGATTAGCATGACATTTAAAGAAGGCAGTATTCCAGAGAACATAATTGTAAAACATGACAACAGTATCATAGATCTCCTCAATGTAAAAGCACAATTAATATTAAGAAATATATAATAATATATATCTGATCCATTATCAATAATAATCTGATCCATTTAATTCTGATAGGTAGATAGGTAGAGTATATAAAAACATTGCTAACCTATAGTAAATGGTTGAGATGATGGGGTAGATGATCTGAAAAATAAAGTGAAAAGCTCAGAGCATTTTATAAAACTTGCCAAAGCAAACCTAGTTCTAAAGAAAAACATTCAGGCAAATTCCCAAGTTCAGGTCTTAATATACCTTTTATCCTATTAGGAGCCATTCCTTTGCTGAGCATTGAAAAGACAAGATCTGAGAGGCGCTTGATTAATCCACAGGGATCTAAGGCCTTTTTAAAAAGGTACTCAAAGACCTAAGCAAATATTACCTCTGCATTTTGTAAATATTTTATGCCTTACTTATTTGTCTGAGCAAAATCATATGTCCTACTAACAACCCTAACTAGGTACAACTTTTAACCTAAAGGAAAAAAAATTGGAAAGTAAAAATGTGCTTTGGGATTTAGTTAGAATTGAAAATCCATTTCCTTTCTGTGTAGTAATGACTTTTATGGGGCTTTATAACAATAGGGTTGGTTAAAAATATTTAAAGCCATGGAGAATAATTGGACAGTCTCATACCACGCTTTATACAATATTCTTTGTGTTAAAATAATTTCCCTTAAGCCCCTTCCTCTTCCCATTGTCTCCCTACCTCCCTTGTCAGGAGTGAACTAATCAGAGAGAAACTGCTTGACTGTGTAGCCCTGAGAGTTTGATTCCGAGAGGACAGATGCTGGTCTCCCAGTTCTGGAACTTTCTACCTGTGTGACCTTGGGCTAGTGATTTAACCTTCTGAACCCCAGTCTACTCATCTGCATCAGGGTACCCACTTCCCAAGGTTGTTGTCAGAATTAAATCAGATGGTGGGGATTTTGCTAGCAGGAGAATGGTTTCCTTCACCACCCTCAGCTGCAGTTAACTTTCACTCTGACATGATGTTGCTATCGGTCAAAAATAAAATGGGCCTTGGTTGCAGCGTGAGGACTTCTTAGTCTCGGCATGCGAAGACACGACGCAGCCAAAATTAAAAAAAAAAAAAAAATCAGTGAATGTTAGTGTACATAAATTTTTTAAAAATAAAATGAGGGATCTCCCTGGTGGTGCAGTGGTTAAGAATCCACCTGCCAATGTAGGGGACACAGGTTCGAGCCCTGGTCTGGGAAGATCCCACGTGTCACGGAGCAACTAAGCCTGTGAGCCACAACTACTGAGCCCGCGTGCCACAACTACTGCAGCCCACGCGCCTAGAGCCCGTGCTCCATAACAAAAGCCACCGCAATGAGAAGCCCGTGCACTGCAACAAAGAGTAGCCCCTGCTCGCCGCAACTAGAGGAAGCCCACGCACAGCGATGAAGACCCAACACAGCCAAAAATTAATTAATTAAAAAATAAAATTAAAAAAATGAACCTTGGGACATGGATAAATGGATGGGGTCAGAATACAGATTCCAAATTCCACTGTCACCACGGAGAAGGAACAGAAGGCAGGGCCTTTGAATCCCTACACCTTACATACATAGTAAGCACTAGATGCATGTGTTTTTGAATGGTCTTCTGGTGGATTCGATAGAAATAATGTACCCTGACTAGGATGAAGCTGGTAAAGTTAAAAGATGGTAAAGAATGATGGGTTAAGAGCAAAGGATGGGGATCAAGCACGCTGGGATCAGATTCTAGCTTTGGAGTAACTTTGGACAAAGATGCTAATTTCTCTGAATCTGCATTTAAATCTGATCATTCTTCTCCCTCTCCATCCCCCTCCCCCTCCCCCCCCTCACATTCCCAGTCACACAAAACAGTGACAGCTACCACTCTAGAGCTTCACCTTGCCTTTAGGATAAAGTCCCAAGCACAGCCCACGAGATCTGGTCCCTCTCACCCTTCTATCCCTGCTTCTCTTAGCTCCAGCAATAGTGCTCTTTTTCAGTCCCCTCGGAAGTGCTGTCTGGCCCTGTCTTGCCCCTGTGTGATCCAACAACATCTTGTCTCATCTGCCTGGAATGATTTCATCCCCAGCACCAGTACCTCCTCCCCCATTAAGTGAATAACACTGAATGTCTAGGCTTAAACGTCATTTGCTGAGTGAGATTTTACCTCCCACCCCACCCTAGGTTAGGGCTCCTCCTGTGCTCTTTGTTTCCCTCTTTCTTCAGTCCTGCTGCACTGTGATATCTCTTCCCACTGCATTAGACTCCATGAGATATCCGTGTACATGTAGAGGGTGGATCCGGCGTAGAGCAGGGAGCATTGGGTTTACCTTGTTCTCTATTGCAGTCCCAGAGTCCAGCCCAGTGGCTGCTCGTAACACACACTGACTGGATGCGTGAAGGACTGAGTATCAGGAGACTGAGATCTCCTCCCAGACTTGTGAGGGCTAAAGGAGATGATGTTGTATCAAGTTCAGAACCACTCTTGGCACCTGGTAAATATCTCAGCCATTGGCTGAGCCATTGTTGGCTATTATCAGCCATTGTTGGCTATTATCATTAATAGAAATGTTCAAGTGATGAATTTGTCTCATTTCTAAGTTCTTTGGTGGGCACTTCTCCAAATGGGAGAGTTAAAGGAAGATAAGCAAGCTGCCCATTTGTACCCATTCTTCTAAATACAATTGGAGAGTTTTAGAGCAGAACAAGATGAAACAATGTGCCAAACCAAAATTGGAGCCAGGACAGAAAATGGCTTTGATGTGATGGATCGAGTGTAATTGTATGTTTGCATGCACCTCGGGTCTGGCTATGCTCCAGGTGCAAACATCCATAACCCAGTCCATCAACCAGATGTTACCAGTTCGGAGAGTTTTTTTTAAACAGAAATAGGATCTATGCCTATAGAAACCTACATGTTAGCACATGGAAAATGACTGTAGTCAATATCATATAAAAATACAATTTGCAAAAGATAATTATGGAATCCACATGAAAGTCTTATACCTGAGTCTTAAACTTGAGTAATAAAAGGTGAATACTGTACCTCTAGCTGGAATTTAAAGATAGGATTTTCATAATGGAGACCAGATTATATAAAATTTGATGTAATAAAGTTGTATCTTCTTTTATTAAAAATTATAAATAAGTGTGAGACTTCTTTTATTTTCAACTGACCAGGCCTCTTAAGTTACAAACTTTGCTGAAGTCTAACATGGGTAGGATAGATACTGATGATTCTTAGTATTGGAAGAAACTTCATGATTCAAAAAAATGAAGTCATAATGTTGGTATGTCATGTATCAGGACTGATGTTTTAAAATGGGAACTTTTAATTCCATCTTCTACGACTGGTCCAAAATTTCATGAGTATGTTGCAGGGGAAATGAAGGAACATTTGGAAAGGGGGAGAAAAATCTATCTGCTACCTCTTCTAAACTATTAGCTCTCTACTACTAGTAGCCTGAGACTGGCTTTTCTCTGAGCATCCCTAATTGAGCTTCCGTTAATAGACTTGGAATATAAGTTAGGGATATGTTTGGCTGCAAGTAATAGAACAATAGTAACTTCAACAAATAGGGGATTCTTTTTCACACATTACAAAAATCCAGAGTTAGGTGATTGCTGGCATTGTTTGCAGCTCACAATGCCATGAGGGACCCAAGTCATTCTATGTTTCTGCTCTGCTATCCTTATAGCCTCATGTTTCAAGATGTTCCAAGATGTTTGCCATAGTTCAGACGTCACATGTGCTTTGAAAGCAGGAAGAGAGTGTTATCTCTGTCTCCTTTTAACAGGAAATCAGAGGCTTTATCAGAACTCCCAGGCAAATATCTACTTGTGTTTTATGGGCTGGGAAAGAGAATATTTAGCTGGACGAGTGTTTAGCGAGGAAAAAGAGGGAAGTGGATATTGGATAAGAAACTGACAGTGATGCTACACTTGGTTTGGTCTTCACACTATCCTGGTTGCCGATGGGAGGTGGGGAAGGGCACTGACACTCCTGTGTGATCTGTCATGCTCTCTTAGTAGGGCTGGGTGAATAAGTGAAGATTTGACAGGCCATTTCAGGGAGCTTCCAAATCTGAGCTCAGCTAGCAAAGGAACTCACTAATAATATTTTGCTTGTCTAATATTTTAGACTTTCAAATTCATGACGTTGGGCTTCCCCGGTGGCACAGTCGTTAAGAATCCTGCCAATGCAGGCGACATGGCCCTGATCCGGGAAGATCCCACATGCCGCAGAGCAACTAAGCCCGTGTGCCACAACTACTGAGCCTTTGCTCTAGAGCCCACGAGCCACAGCTACTGAAGCCCCTGTGCCTAGAGCCCGTGCTCCACAACAAAGAGGAGCCACCACAAGGAGAAGCCCGCGCACCACAAGGAAGAGTAGCCCCTGCTCGCCGCAACTAGAGAAAACATGTGCGCGGCAACAAAGACCCAGCACAGCCAAAAATAAATAAAATATAAATAAATAAATTTAAATAAAAATGATGATGTTATTTAGATTAAGGTAGATAGCCATTCTGAGCTGAGCTAGATGTTTTCCTACACAGAAGACGAGTGACTAAGTAACCATTCACGATGGTTCCTAGGTGACTCTGTGTGACTGTGTGTCCCCGTACTCTAGAAATAGCTGGATCTTCCTGATGTCCAGCGTGACATCTCTTGCCAAGTCGGAAAGAGATCTGAAAATTCCCATTCCATTCCATTTGCGGAAGATACCACAGCATTTCTTCTTCCGACCCTAATGGGAAGCACATGGAGATCACTGAACATTGGGAGCTCTTCTTTGCTCAAATTATGTTTTTCAAGCAAGGGCTATGATAAAGTAACCTCTAAACATGACCCTGGCAAAAGTCAGTAGCCTTGCTTATTCTGGCCACGTTCCTGGTGCAATCCAGGGTTCTGGGAAGATTTACTTTAATTACAACCTCTTTCACCCTTTTTCTCTCCCTCTTATACTCATGATCTCTTACATAACATGTGTTAGAGTTACCAAAACTGAAAATTTCATTCTTGAGCTAAATTAGGTAAATGTAATTTGCACTTGGCTTCCTTTCTCTCAGAAGATCTGGTCAAATTAACATGTTGTACTGTTTTTCTAAGACACACATAGCTTAAATTCTCTTTCTGTAGTTTTTACGTCTCAGTAAAAATTTCATTTTTGTTTTTGGTGGCAAGGATAATAAAGAGACAGTGTATCTTCTAAATTTCTGTAGCCATACAGTGTCCTATGAAGAATATTTTTTAAAGACTTTTTTCTTAGGATACTAATAAATTCTCATAAGAATTGGTTCATTTCCAAAAAGTTTTCCACAGAGCTTATATATAAAAGTTAAAATTCATATTAATTAAATCAAAACATAAGAAACACTACATTCTTCATGAATCATGAAAATATTATCACACATTAAAACACCAGATCAAAAAAGTGTTTTCAATTGTACTGTATTACTTAGCACAAAATGTGTAAGCCATAATTTTTGCCTTCAGTTCAACAGCAACTCAGTGTAACAAACATTAATTGAGCACCTTATGTATGTGCAAGGGCACTCTGCTCTGATTAAGAACTGGACACCACAATACCTGCTGTCAAAAGACTCACTCCCTTAAGAGGAAACAGATGCATAAACAAATAATTACAATGCGATGTGATAAAACACAATGATAAAAAGATATACAGGGACAGGGTTTAACCCTGTTGGTGGATGCTAAAGAGAGGACATTGGAGAGAGTTCAGAAGGAAGATGATGCCTGATACAAAGGCATCTTTCATCAATCAAGGCATTCTTGATTGCAGGAGAGTATTCTGGGCAGAGGGAAACCAAGTAGGACTCTGTAGTAAAAGTGCAGGTGAGGAGAACCCAAACTAAGACAGTGCTGGAGGGGAGAGATGACGGGGGAAGATACTTGCAATACTTAGGAGGTTAAACTGAATATCTTAGCAATTTGATTTAGTATCTTCCCAGAAGGTTACCAAAGATGATACTTATTGATGGTTCATCAAGATGGTTTTTACTGGTATAGTCTTTTCAATAGATAACTGGATTTGAAACAAAGTTTTGACAAATACTATACAGGCATAATCTGTTTTCATTTGAATATTACATGTATATAAATTTCTAAGACTATATGCAGAAATAGTATCCTTCCAAGGCATTTTTTCTTGGTACATAGCAATGGACTAAGAGCAAAATAAGAAAATGACATAATATTTGGTGGGCATAGAGGAGAAAAAACACACTGGCTTCTCACTGGTCAAGTCTTGTTTCTGCGTGCATGAAGGAGTTCCTTAGTTACTTGGCCATTTACCACTGCATATTAGCAGAAAAGCTTAACCAAACTTGCCTATAAATGGCCAAGCAACAAACCGCCTCATTCATTCATTCCGTTGACATGTTCTGAGTCCTAGGAGGCTTAGAGGCAGGGATAGAGAAATCAAGAAGTTGTAGCCTTTGCCCATGAGAGAAAGGGGGATGTAAACCGATACTCTTAGTATAGTCTGACAAGCACTTTATTAAAAGTGGGAGTGGAGTCCTGAGAGGATGCTGGGAAGTGAACTAACTTCCTGGTGCAGGGACACGTGATGGCATTTCAAATATAGGGAACGACGGGAGACTATATTATTGTTTCTAATTATTTGTTTCATGTCTCTAGTATAGGGAAAGATATACAGGGACAGGAGACGTTTATACTTCCCCGCCCCATTAAGGTCACACTTGGCCAGGTGACTTACTTTGGCCAATAAAATTTGAGTAGAAGTGTGTTGTGCCACTTCTGAGCAAACCTTTAAAATCCATCATGACATTCCAAAGTCACTCTTTTCTCTTTGCCACACGATAAAACCATTTCCAGAAAGGGACTGCTCATTTAGCGTGGATCTCAGAGTAAAGAAGACTCCTGGAGTAGAGCTGAAGCTACCCTGCAGACAATATGTAATGTAAGTAAGAAATAAACCTGTGTCGTTGAAAAACCTCTGAGACCTGGGGATGGTTGTTATAGCATCATAACTTAGGAGAGCTGACTAACACAGAAGTAGAACATGCAAAGGTGCAGAATTATCCCTGGGTATGGAGTGTTTGAGGAATGGTGAGAAGTTTAGTGTAGACTCAGCGTTTAAAGCCTAGGTGGCCAGAAATAAACCCAAAATGGTAGTTAGGAAGAGATTTTTGAAGGGTCTTACAGGTCCTGCTAAGAAAGTTGAATGCTATTCTTTAAATGGTGGAAAGCCAGTAGAAGTTAAGGAGTGACATGATAAGATTTGCCTCTTAGGAAGATGAGTCTAATGAGAGTGGAAAAATACTGTTACCAGCGAAATTAGCTAAAAAGTTGTTATGATACTAGAAACTAACATTTATTGCGTATTTACTCTGTGCCAGGCATTTTGTATGTATTTACCAAAGCAATCTTCACAACAGCCCCACTTGGTAGGTACTGCAATGATCCTTCCCTGTAGAAGAGGAAATTGAAGCATGGAGAGGTTAAATAACTTGGCTTGGTCAGTCTACAAGAAGCAGTTAGAGTCAGAGTTCCATCCCAAGCTGTCCGGGTGCCAGAATCCATACTCTTCACCGTGATACCACACACTCAGAATCCAGGCAGATGGGGGCCAGCATCTGAACCAAGGAAGTACTTGGAGACAGAGAGGAGGTCTCAAGTCTCATACTTCTGAGATTGCACAGAATGTGGGCATGAGTTGGAGCTCTGGGTAGAAGAAATGGGGAGGCCAGAGATAACGTCCCATTTTATACTCAGGAGACTAAATAGGTAGTGAAACAATGAATGGAAACAGGGAATACAAGAACAAGTTTGGGAGGAAAATGAAAAGTTTTGTTTGGGATACATTCATTGTGAGGCCGATATGCAGCAACAGGTAGAGATGATTCGTCAGCACTTAGAATATGGTACCAAAGCAGAGGAGCAAGGTGGAGACAGATCCCGGTGGGGCAGAAGGCCAAGAGAGTGGGCTCATTCATCTTGGCAGGTGTAGAGTGAGTTGAGGGAAGGCCAAGGGAAGAATCAGAAGAACCCAATAATTTAAGGAGTAGATAGGAGGAAGAGCCAGGGGAAGACTGAGAGGCAGTGATACAGGAGAGAAAAGCATCAGAGAACAGAGGATGGGTTTTCATAAAGGTGTTCACCACCAGTGAACACCGTAAAAGTGTTAACACTGGAAAAATTGGGAGATGGCCACAACCACCTCTGCTTGTGACATATGCTCCAGCCACGCAATGACTAAGAAACAAGAACCTCCACTTACACAGCAGCAAAAACCTCATACATCACCAGCATCCCAGTGGAGGTGCAAGGATGCATTGGGTGGAGGTAGAGAAAAAGCAGGAAATGATCTCCCCCATCATGACACTCATAGAATTGAGTACTTTTATGCTTATTAATAACTGCAGAAATGCTTATGATCTTTTAAAATGACAGGTTCCCGCAAATGGAAAAAAAGTGCATTGCTTCAATTTACAGGAATTGCCTAATTCCAAACATGGTAATGAGAAAGATTTAAAAGTAAAATCTTTTCTGGAACACTCTCATCATACCTGGAAGAACCGGCTTATTAGATTCACTCCTTAAGTGCTCTCCAGTAACGCTACTAAATTTCAACAGCCTGTAACTAGTTGGAATAACATGAAGGATATTTGCATAGACTTAGTAAAATACCAAGGTTTTTTGATGACTTAGTAAAATACCAGAATTTTTTAAACGCATGAATAGCTTGAAGCTACACAGGAGTTATTACACAATATTTGGCTAGGAACATCCCACATGCATGCTTTGTAGTAGAGGACGAAGAAAATGTTATTTTTTCTACCACACAAATGATGTCTTTGTCCAGTGAACTTCAGATTGTTGAGGTGTGTTGAGATGGTGTTCAAAAAGGCATCCATGGAAACAAAGCTTGGAAACATGGGGTTAAATGATCTTAACTTTTTTTTTCCATTGCAGGACTTCTGAGAGTCTTTAGCAGCTCCAGGGAGGGCTAGAGTAAGCAGCAGTCCCCAGACTTACCTGACCATAGATCCCCCCATTAATTTTTTCAAGAACACATGAAATTCTTTATCAAATGTCCTATGTGGTGGATTATATTTCTGTTCAAAATGTTTGCTGTTCCTCCCTTTAGTATCCTCTTCTATAGGATTATCCTTCCCTACCCCACTGAACACAGGAATGGTGATGTGACCTGCTTTGGTCAATGGAATATGGCTGCAAGTAACGTGTGTCGCTTCCAAGCAGAGACTTTAAAAGCCAGCCTGCAGTCACCCTCTTCTCTTTACCTTCCGTTACAAGACCGACTCAACTATGTCCTAGAGAAAGGTTGTTCCAATAGCCCTGAGTTCTGGAATGTCCTGTGTTGGAAATGGAAATGCATAAGAAATAAACCCTACAAGTAGTAAGCCATTAATATTTTAGGTTATTTGTTACCACAGTGATGTTAGCCTGAGCTGACTACATCTGGCCTCTAAGCATTTATAAATTACCTGAACCTTACTGCTTTTTATAGGTGCGCCCATTCAGTTTCAGTCTTATCAATGATGAGATGTTCTTTGAATTATTCTTTAGATTCAGACAGTAACACTTGAAGGTTTATTAAATATTATATATATATATATATATATATATATATGCAATAAAACTTAAAGCAAATGGTGCTCAAACTCTTGTATGCCTAGAAAATTACCTGGAATTTCATCCAAAATGAACATTCTGAGACCTAATTCCCAGAGATTGTGATTCAGTGGCCCTGGAATGTGTCCAGGGAATCTGAATTTTAAACCAGTCTCCCAAGATATTACCAGTGCAGGTGGTCTGTCAGCCACAGTTGAGTGTGTTGCTCTAAAGCCACTCATTTAATTACCAGTTGTATGATAACATGTATTTAAAGAAATGCCATTTCAATTTAAAGAGGCACCATAGAGACTCCTCTTTTGTATTACTAGATGCATGTATAATTAGTTTCATCACATTTTAGTTTATATGCATTATATTTCATTATATTTTACTGAAAAATATTTTTTGCACAAAATGCTACTCTGTGCTTGAATGCCTGTATTATTCAAAAAGCCTGACTCTAGGTAACCCTTGACTCTTCCAAAGACATCAATCTGCTCGAAAAAATTAAGTTCTGTTACCTATGAAGATCAAGCACTTTCAAGTTGCAAGTGACACAAACCGAATTCAAACCGCCTGAAGCGAACCAAATTTATTGGTTACAGAACTAAAATGTTCATGGTTTTGAGGGAATGAAGTTTAGTTGCTGGTTGAGCATGGTGGACATGTTGGAACTGGAGACCAGACCTGCCTTTGGGAAGGTGTTGGGAGTGGGAGATGTTGCAGGTAAGAGGGCAAAATGAGGGTAGTGTGTAGGTCTTCATGGGAGGAAGACCCACCAGGCAGGGCACTACCTGGAGGGTCTGGGGACGGGGGCAGGGGGGAGTCTAGGCAGGTGATTTGCACCAGAGAAGTTTGGCAGGATGTGATCAGGTAGAAGTCCTGGAAGTTGGACAGGGAATGACCAGCAGGTAAGGAATAGGGAGGTAGACAGTGTAAAGAATGTCAGCCAGAATCAGGGTTTCACTTATAGTTCGATCTAGATGCTCAAAAGATAGCTTCAAGTACCTGGGGGTTTTTTTTGGGTTCTTCTTGTTTTTTTTCCATCTCTCAGCTCTGCTTTCCTCTGTGTTAGCTCCTCTCTCAGGCAGATTCTCTCATGAGGAACAGGATGGTGGCCACCAATTTAGTAATCCCCAAACTGGGTCTCATTGGTCTGGCTTGGGTCAAGGCCAATCTTTGACCCAGTCATTGTGGCCAGAAATGCCCTATTGGGCCATGTGTTCATCTCTGGAGACAGGAATGGGTTACAGCTATTGAATCACAAATGTTCCCCAAAAGAAAAAAGTTCCTGCTATTCCCAGCAGGAAGGGGATAATGAAAACCGGGCAGGGAAAATTCAACCTGTCTACCATAGACTTGATGATACTTCTCCTGCTCTGGATCAGCAGTCTGACAGGGAAGGGAACTCACACACTGGATTTTCCTTTCCCCCAAAGGGGATTATTTTTTTCTAAAATGAATAAAGCAAGCAATTTTATCCCAAAGTGTTTGAATTAAGCAACCTGTGCCTATTTCTTCTTGGGAAACTATCAGAAAGGAACCCGATGTTACAGACTGCAGTTAGGTCTAAGTGCAGTCATAGGAACCTGTGTTTTCTACTTCAAGGTTGCATGTTAATGAATTGTTTCCACTAGATATGTTGAGCCTACATACCTGATTAATTTTGCTTGAAATTCACAATTATTTAGTTTGATGGAGGCCAGATTTTCTATAGATGCATAAAGTTTAAGGGGAAAAAAATGCTGGCAACCTCTTGTCCCTTTAAGTCAATTACCAAAGGCTGAGATCAGAGCTGTTTGCTACAGAGTTCTCAAAATATCACAGAGAAAAGCAGTTCAGTCTTTATTATGACCTTTACTGACTCACTTATGAGTATTAACCAAGATGCTCTGCATCAAATCTCTTGACAAAAACAGGTTTTGGACTTTGCTGTGTCTTTCTATTTATAGCTTGTATTTTCACTTATTCGTTATTAGGGAACAACGCTAACGTAAGGAAGTTTATAAGTAAAGTCGTTTCTCCATTACCCAGGATCAACATGTTTTGCATTATGCCACCATTCACTGAAGCACTGTGGAGACATTGCTGAGGCAATTTGGAACTCTGCCAAGATCTAGATATTTGGGCACTTTACCAGAGACTTGGGAAATCCCAAACATGAGATTTTTAAAAAAAAATATCGCTTCCTTTTTTTAAGAAATCAAAACATAACACTTTTATTTGTTAATGCTCAAAACATAAAGGGAGCACAATTAATAAAATGAGATGTATTTAGGAAGACTATTAAACTCTATCTAGATGTTGACAACCTTAGCACTCAAGATTTCAACATCTGACTGCAGAGAAGTAGCTCCAATGTGTATAATCCATACATAACTTGTGTGATCACAGAGATTGAGCCGTTTCTGCCCTTTCTCACATCACATTTCCTCCTCTGCAGGCCTGATAAAGTAACAAGGGTATTTATCATTTTCAGATCAGTGTAGAAAACAGAGAACCAGCCAGAAAAGCAGACTCTTGTCCTGCCCCCACAGCCTCCTGGCCATTGCGAGGGGGATAGATGGCTGTCCTCCTGCATAGCACTCAAGCACTGAAAAGTTCAAGGGCATGGAGGGCTTATGTCTGTCAGCTCCTTCCTTTGGTAGCTTGTAGGAAAACTGTTAGAAGTCATCATGGGAAGAGAGAGGAGGGAGGAGGGAGAGTGGGTTGGCGGGATCTCATGGCCAGATGTCCAGAAACCAAATCATAATCATCTTTTCAACTAGTGTCCTTGAATTCCTTGAGCTATTCATGATTCTTATAACCTCGAGTATCTGTTTATGTCATCAGTGTCAGTTCAAATCATGGATTCCATGGACAGTTTGATAAATGATCTTCAATTTTATCACAGGCAAACGCATTATGGTTCCAGCAATGGTTTTGTTTGTGTGAGCACTTAGGGAATGTGTCCACAGATCTATTTCTAGGTAAAAATTTAGTTTTAAGAGTGTTGCCTTGCCAAGTTTTACAGGTTTCTACTTTGGGTATATCTGGATTTTTGCCCCAAATGCCTCCCCCCAACAGGCATGCAAGTGAACCTGAGGTAGAAATATTATGTGTCTGGTTACTTGATTCTTGCTTACCACAGGCAACTAACTACTAACTACTAACACCAATACCTAACTAGCACCCAGATCAAGAAACAGAACGTCATCGGTGTCATGAAAACCATCACCATTTCCTCCAATCTCCAATCATTACTCTTCCAAGAATAGCCACCATCCTGACTTGTAATACTATAAATTAGTTTGCCAGTTTTTGAACATTTTATAAATAGAATCATATAATACGTACTTGACTTTTTTCCTTCAACATTATGTTTGTAAGATTCACCCATACTGTCACGTAAAGTTGAAGTCCCTGCTAACATTATTGTGATGTCTGCCAAGGAAACTGTCTATTGTCACGTTAACGCAACAAAGATGATGACCAACCTTGACTCCAAGCTCTCCTTCACTTGAGGCATCTTGACTCTTGGCATTTACAGTTGTTTGATTACTGAACGGTATCAGATTTCTATGGCTCTGAGTGCTGGCCCGCATTACAGTTAAGTGGAAGCAAGAAAACTCCGGCAGCCTTTCATGGAAAGAAAGGCCTGCCACAATTTCAGGTTTTGTGGTAAACAAACAGAGAAACGAGAGATGCCATCTCTTGAGTTTTCCAAGATTTTGACAGAAGGAAGTTGTGGAGTTGGGGACATCGGTAGGTCATGTCAGAACTGGGGATCAGACCCATCTCTACCTCTGGGAAGGTGGTGGGTGAGGGTGTTGCTGAGAGAAGAGGAGGGATGAGGACAGTGTGCAGGTTCAGGGCAGGGAAGGAGAGGCAACAGAGGGTCCCAACACCCAGAGAATCCAGGGACAGGAAGGTGGTGATCCAGACAGGTAGCCTGCACTAGGAAGGTGGATGTGAGGGATGAGGAGGTGAATATCCTGGCAGGTGGGCTAAGCATGACCAGAGGTGGTGGGAAGGAAGGAAGTAGTCACAATCAAGAGTGCTAGTCAACCAAAGTCATGGTGCCATCTGGAGTTAAGGGGTAGACCCTAATCTTGGGGGATGGGGGTTACAAGAAGAATAGTAAGATAGAAGAAGCACAGTGATTAAATCCTAAAGCATTCTGGATGTCATTTGAATGTCAGACACTGAACTGGGCTCTAGATTGTATTCATTTATTTATTTATTCATTCACTTATTCAACAAGTTTTAATTGAGCATCTACTATGTGTCGGGCACTGTTCGAGGCATGGGATAGAGCAGTGAAGAAAACAAAATTCTTGCCCCTTTGGATCTTATATTTTCATAAGGGAGACAGGCATCAAACAAAATAAATAAACTTTTTGCTAGGTTATCAGGCAATAAGTGCTCTGGAGAAAGACAAACCCAGGTGGAGAGACAGGGAGTATGGAGGATTCAAATTTTAAATAAAGACGCCAGGGCAAGCCTCACTGAGAAGGTGACCTTTGGGCATATCCTTGAAGGAGGTGAGGGGGTGAGCCCACAGATACCTGGAGGGGACCATTACAGGCAGAGGAAACAGCTGGTGCAGAAGTGAGTGAGAGCGTGTCTGGTGCATTCAGAGGACAGCAAGGAGGCCAGATGGCTGGATTTGTACAAGTGAGGGGCAGAAAGGAAGTTGAGAGAGAAAGCCGGTGAGGGATGTAGGTGAGGAAATCATCTAAGCCATTTTAAGCCGGTCGTTCTCAACTGGGGTCAATTTGTTTCCCAGGGGCCATTTGGGAATGTCTGGAGACATTTTGGGTTGACACCACTGGGGGCTTTTTTTTTTTTTCCAAGTGAGACTTTAAACAATTCAAAGTGAGCTCTTTATATGCACAGGAAGCTCCCATCTGGGCAAATAGTGGCCAGCAGGTCGGACACTAGCATTAGATTTCAAAATAGTCTCTGTAAACTGAAGTAGTCAGAAACAAACAAATATGAAGTTGTTTCATAAAACCTGTTATTGAAGTCTATTATACATAAAGAACAGTGTACACATTATAAATGCACATACTGATGCATTTCCACAAGCAAAACACCAATACCTAACTAGCACCCAGATCAAGAAACAGAACGGCATTGGTGTCATGAAAACCTTCACCATTTCCTCCAATCTCCAATCATTACTCTTCCAAGAGTAGCCACCATCCTGATTTGTAATACTCTAAATTAGTTTGCCAGTTTTTGAACATTTTATAAATAGAATCATATAATACGTACTTGACTTTTTCCCCTCAACATTACGTTTGTAAGATTCACCCATACTGTCACGTAAAGTTGAAGATTGTTCATTCTCATTGTCATATAGTATGCCATTGTGTGAAGATAAAATAGTCTATTCTACTTGGATGGGCATTTGGATAGTTTCCAGTTTCAGGTTATTACGAGTAATGCTCTATGAAAATTCCAGTACATGCCTTTTAGTGAACACATGTACACACCTCTGGTGGGTATACATCTGGGAGTGGAATTGCAGGGTTGTAGGAGAGAAAAGATGTCTTAATAAGATGAAATGTGGCATATTATAGCTAGACCAGTAAACAAGTTGTATAAATATGATAGGGATTTGTTCAAGAATGAAAGAAAAAGCCCAGAGCCCAGGATAGAAAACACTGCGACAGCAAGGATGCAAAGTAGAGTGTAGTTGAAGCTACAGAGAACAATGTCTGTAGATAGGCATGTAACTTGCAGAAATCAAGTGGCAGCCATGTGGGGTAGTAAGGGGCTTGGGTAGGAGTCAGAAAGACTTGAGTGTGAACCTTGCTCTACCAAATATGACTGTGTGACTTGGGTGCATCACTTGACAGCTCGAAGCTTTGACTTTTCCATTGCAGGAAATACAGGCTGTTGAGAAGATTAAATTCACTCATTCAATACCTATTGAGTGAATACTTACCTATGTGCAGGGTACTGGGGACTCAGCAGTGAACAAAAAAGAAGGGTCCTTGTCCTCATCGATTTTACTGGGAATAATACACTGAACGATGATCAGTTAATTACAATTATGGTAAGTTCAATGAAGGGATCAAACCTAGTCTGGGGGTCAGGGAGGCTTCTCTGAGGCCAAGCAGACATGAGCCAGGACAAGGGTTGGGGTGAGAATTGCAGGCAGGTGAAACAGCACAAGGGAAATCTGAGGAGGGAAGAAGCTTGGCAGGTGTGAGGAAAAGAGCCAGTGAGTGTGCAGACAGAAGGCACACGGAGGAGCAGGGAGAGATGAGATGGGGGGCAGGCAGACTTTTTAAGTGATGAAATTTATAACAATTGATTTTTTTTTTTTTTTTTCGGTACGCGGGCCTCTCACTGCTGTGGCCTCTCCCGTTGCGGAGCACAGGCTCCTGACGCGCAGGCTCAGCGGCCATGGCTCACGGGCCCAGGCACTCCGCGGCACGTGGGATCTTCCCGGACGGAGGCACGAGCCCGTGTCGCCTGCATCGGCAGGCGGACTCTCAACCGCTGCGCCACCAGGGAAGCCCAAGAATTGATTTTTAAAGGTTTTAAACTGAAAGTAAGGAGAAGGCTGGGAAATTGACAAAATCGGATAAGTGCAAAGATACAGATTGATTTGTGCATTTCCATATTTATCCATGAATTCATTTACATTTATGGGATATGGGACTACAAAGTGAATCTCATAGTGTATGAAATTATTTGAGTATCCATAACTATTAAATGGATGAATACATAAATAGTAATTTATGAAGTTAACACAACTTGAAAAAAATCTGTTTAATATTGTTTAATTCTTTTTGTGCTGATATTAACTTAGTTTGAGTAGATCTCCACTCTAGTAACAGTAGCTAATATTTATTGCGTTACTGTGTACCAACTTTCATTCTAAGCAGGACGTAACAAGTATATATTCTCATTTAATCCTCATCCAACAATCCAGGGAGGTATGTTTTATTACTATCCGCGTTTTACTGATGGGGAAGTAGACACTGAAAGGAACACTGACCCACTTGCCTGAAATCACCCAGTTAGTAAGCACAGAGGCAGGATTCACACTCAGGCAGTCTGATTCCAGCCCAAAAGCTCTCAATGACTACTCTTTATAGCTTCCAGAAAGAGGTCACAAACATGCCAACACGAACATCTGGTCGGTTGGATTGCTCCACTTCTCATTGTAAATTAATAAATTAACATTGTGCAGTACACATTCATCTCTGGCGAGCTGATTAGCATGACTCGATTCCCTAGGGCTTCATCCCCTCATAGTGGACTGAGAAGGCTGAGCTTTCAGACTCGCCGATCCAGCTGTGGATCCATGACTGCACCTCAGGAGGGTGAGAGGTGTAGAGATTGGGGAGGGTCCAAATCCTGCTGGCCTTGGAGACCATGGAAGTGTTTCACATTGTTCTCTTAGTGCAGAAGGAAGCAATATGATTGGTTAGGAGGTGACTGAAATAGTCTGGGTGAGAGATGCTGGCCAGTGTGATGGCAGTCAAAATGGAGATGAAGTGAGGGATTCTAAGTAAAAGGACTCACAAAATGCTTGGCACGTAGTAGGCACAGTGTAAGGGGTGGATATTGTTAACAATGAAGGCAAGATCATTTCAATCTAGCAGGCCAAATTTCACGGATTGGAAATTGTTTTCTAAAGCCTGGCATTGAGAAAGATTTTGTACCTCTTTCAGATCTGCATGGAAAGAGTTCTTCGATGGATTGGAGATGTCTGCCATGAGAGCTGGATCAGCAGCTGGTAGCACATATGCAGAGGAGTGCTTTAATAACGATCTTCAAGTACAGATAAGATTCCTACACTGATGATTTTGAGTCATTTTTCTCTATAAAAATAATATTAAAATATAACATGAAATATTATATGATATGAAAGGTAGGCTTAAACTATAAAAGGATTTCTTTTTAATTAAAAAAAAGCAGTACCTAATGGACGGTGGATTATAGAGGCTTACAGAATTGACCTTGGGTTCAGAAATATTCACGGACAATGCACTGCAAACAGAGGGTTCCAGAGGCAAATTAATTTGACTTAGGTCGAATACTTTATCCCCTCGTAGAGATCCATGATGCATATCAGCAAGTTAAAGGTTCAGGAAATGAAGCACACTGCAAGGAACCTCTTTAATGCTCTTGCACCAGAATTTTCCAAATTGATGTGACCGTGGAAATTTTTTTTCATCTAACACTTATTAACATATCAGAGAAACATGATAACATCTGCACTGATATTGTGTTATAATAACATAATGCTGTGCTACAAAAAATTTGGAATGCCATCTTTTTTGGTCCTGGATTTTGTGGAGCTCAATCAGTGGGAGAAAGAGAGAGAGGGAGGAAGAGACCAGTCTGTAGCATTTGCTTGTTTTTAGAGAACCATTCTCACTTAATAAGAATTGGTTGTATATATGGTCGTATGTTGATTGTATATTGGTTGTATATGTATGGCTTTGCGACTGACAATATTTAACCTATGCTGATAAAGGTCAATTCCTAGCCTGAACCCATGTTCTGAAGTCCCTTGAATTTGAATGACCCAGCAGACACACAGATTCCACAGATGTGGGCCAGTCTCAGAACACTAGGGCTGATTCATTTTAAAAGTTTCCAACTTTCAGTTCACTGCTTGGTACATAAAAGGCACTCCACAAATATCTTTTGAGTAAATGAATGAATACGTAACTGAATAATAATGGACACTATTTGTTCTCACAAGAAAAGCTAAGTATGAAACTACTAGGTATTGTACTGAATCAAGGCGAAATTTTCAATTAAACAGTAAGTCTGAGAAATAAACAGCGTTTCTTTTTTTGTTCTATGGAGAATTAGCAAGTTAGATCTACTTTTGTTTGAGTTATACATACTGAAGAAACTAGTGTCTTTGGGTAAAAACTGGTTAATGTTATTGAGTAACTTTGTCCTTTAATAACTGGGATATGTTTATATTATCAATTAGACAAGTCACATAATCTCCTTGTTTTCTTGTCTCCTGGACTAGGTGATCTCTAAAGATCTTTCCAGTTCAAAAGTGTCTGTGAATCTGTTCACTTAAAAATGTTATGCTTTGCGCTTGCGACATTGGAAAAGTGCATAATATTCATTATAAAACCAGGTCTGAGTCCAGATTGAAAGAGCCCCAGGAAAGCAGAGAATTCCAGGACATTTTGCAAGAATATCCTCACTCATTAAAGGAATGTTCATAAGAGGAAAACAAGAGCTCTGTTAACAGATTGCCCTGCAGAAGAGCTGTGTGAAGGCCCCTTCACTAAATATATCATGCTTAGAGAGGGCAACGGTCTCCTCTGTGGCTGTCTTGATGAGCACGGGTAAGTACAGGTCAACAGGGCACTGGTGTGACACGGACCCTATTATGAGCCAACACTTACAGGTGCTTATTAAGTAGCAGCCCCTGTTCTAAATGCTCTAGTTATACTAATTCGTTTAATCCTGACAACAGCCCTATGAAGTAGGCGTAATGATTATGAAAATGAGGATTTTACAGATGGGTAAACTGGGGCATAAAAGGTTAAATTTGCCCAGGATTATGGACCTAGTAAGTGATGGAGCCATCTTTGAACCCAGGTAGTAGAGATCTAGAAGTCCTGCTTGACCGCTCTGTTCTACTGCCATCTCAGGATATTGTCTAGCCTTTGATGAAAGCTGAAATAGTCCAAGTCACCCCACATTTATGGAGAGCCCACTCTGCTAAATGCTGCTGGGGACTGAGGGGGGTGAAATGATGAGGACTTCATTACTGTGCTTACCCAGCTAAGAAATAAGCAACTCTGTCCCGGCTGAATGGAATGAATTACTAGAATAGAAATTCTGGGGAAAGAAGAAGGTAGAATTTGAGCGAGCCCTGAAGGATGTAATTTTGATAGATAAAGCGGGAGGAGAACATTTCAGGTTCAAGCAACAGCATGGATTATACCGTGTGCCAAATAGGCTTGTCTGCATAGATTGTGAGACGGGCAGTAGGGAGATGATGGGTGGCTTTTAGAAGGTTCTGAACACTGTGCTAAGGAGACAATATAATTCTATAGGCAACAAGGAGCAATTTGGCTTTTCCTTGGAGTATAATTCTGGAGATAACATGGTGGGCTACAGCCTAAGCAGGAGGAATGAGAAATTAAATCAGGGCAGTTTCAGTAACAAATGTAAAAAGGGATGGTGTAGTGGATATTGTGATATAGTGCCCAGACCCCTCTTCAGGAACAAAGGTCTTACTCTCTAAGTCACCGGGAATGCTGCCATCAGAGAGCCCTCAGCTGTCAAGACCCTTTATCCAAGGTCATGCCCTCTTGCCGGGATGACCGGCATCCAGTGACTGATTGCTGCAGGGGTATAAAGGCCCCTACCCCTCACTCCAGCTGGGGACAGCTCTGAAGGATCATCCCAGCTTCAGAACTCTTTGCATTGCAGTTGAACTTTTTTCTCTGCCCAATCCTACCTCCTTCCTTTTCTCTTCGAAAGGCTGTTATCCCAAGAGCACTCCCTAATCAACCTCCTCCTTCCTGCCTTAAGTCTTCATCCTGGGAAACTCAACCTGCTTCCAATGGCTGCATGGTGCTTTGCAGGAACAAAACCCACAGTTGGGCATCTCTGCGGGTATGAAGCAAGTGAAAGAGAAGGCAAGTCAAAGATGCCCAACCAAGGTAGCTAGAAGAATCACGGTCTAAGCTATCATGGTGTCTCTACTGGACAACTGTAAAAGGCCCATTAATGACCTCCCTGTTTCTCTTCTTGACCATCACAGGGATGATCCACTCTTCACACATATGCCAGAGGGATCACATACAGAAGAAAATAAAAAGTCCTTATCCTCCCTACAATGCACCCCCTAACCTGGCCCCCTGATGCCTCTCCAACCTCTCCATGCTTCCCACGCTACCCACGTTCCAGTCACCCTGGCCTCTTTGCATTTCTGGAACATTCCGCCATGCACATATTGGTCCCCAGATATTCCCTAGGTTCCATCTCTCATTTAATTTATACCTCTTTGTTCAAAAACTCCTTCTCTGGGAAGCCTCCCCAGTTACCCCATTTAGAATAGCAACCTCTGTCATTTTCTATCCCTCAAATCCACTTTATTTTTTTTTGCAAAGTACTTATTTCAAGTTGACACTGACATTGTATTATTTACCTATTTGATGGTGTGTTTTTCCCTCTAGAATGAGAGCTCCATGAGGACAAGAATTGTGTCCTTCTCTGTTATATCTCTGGCCAGGAACATAATTTGTGTATAAGTTAATGAAAACCAGGGACATAGGAGGAGTGTACTTTCAGTAGAAAGAAAAATGAGTTTCATTTTGAATATGTTGAATCTGAACAGTCTTTAGAATAGTCACATCAGAAGTTTAGAAGACAGTTACCAATTCAGGTTTCTAGGTAAAGACAGAGAAGTGGAAGTTCCTCAGAGTGTCCAGTACCCCGTAAAGTGAATGGGGGAGAATAAGCTAGAACAACAGTTCCCAAGTTGCTCTGGGGAATATTAGTCTCATGAGAGGCTCTTTGAAAAAAAAAATAGCATGGCCATATTCTTTCAATGGAACAGAACCCAATCCAAACAGATGTAATAAAAGAAAAATAAATAAATAAGCAAAGAAAGAGACAGAGACAGAGAGAGACAGAGAAAAGAAGGAAGGGGAAGGGGACTTAATGGTTCATGTAACTGCAGAGTCCAGAGGCTCAGGCTGGTCCAGATCCAGGGACTCAAAGAGCGATACCAGAACTTGGTCTCTCTTCACCTCTCAGCTCTGTCCTTCTCTTCTCTGAGTTACTGTACTCTCAGCCAGCCTCCTTTGAAATTGACCAAATGGCAAGTAGATCACCAGAATTGGTTCCAATTCCTTCAATCAGCAAACCCAGCTAAACACACTGCCTCTTCCACAACAGTTTCCCCCCACCAAAAAAAAAAATTCAGGGAATCAGACCTAAGGAGCTGGTCTGGCTTGAGTCATGCACCCAGAGGGATGTGTTCTGATTCTGAGTCTGGGATGTATCTGATATGGTGTGCTAGAGGCCCGTACAACTCAACTCTGCACATCTCTTCCCAACTCCACATTCAGTAATTTCACTTGGTAGCTTGAAACTGGCCACGGTGATATTTACACCATGGAAATTGGCAAATGCTATAAATCAAGGGCTTTTTTTCTGTGGAGAATTGGTTGTTAAATACTTACCAGCACATCACTCATCTTATGACCATTTCTAAAGCAAGGCAATGGGAAATGGACCCCCAGAACTGAAGAACTAAGAATGGGGCAGGGGTGGCTCTCTAATGGGAAATCAGGATATTGTTACAGAAAGATGGGAGAATGAATATTGGGCGGTGTCCTCTACACCATATATTATGTTATATTGTATTATCACATTGCATCACATCACATTATATTATAATTGGAGATCTGTAATGAACTAATGGCTCTACAATGGCCTATAATCTAAAAAGCTGTTTGACTTATTTAACCCATTGTCACCCAAACTTCTCTGATTAGGGAGTCCCTTTTTTCATAAAACTCAGATTAACTTCTTAACATCTTTGGAAACTAGTGAGCCAGAGTATAGAGACAGCAGATAAGGGAATTAAGAATAAAAATAATATTAATATGTAGATCTATTGCTGTGTTAGTGGCTGGGAAAAAAAAAACAATTCTTTTGTTTCCCTCTCCCTTGAATAGCAATTAGAAAATACCTAAAGTAAAGAAAGAGTTGATTTAAAGCCAACTAAGGTGTATGCATATTTTATTTTGACTTTTAGCCAATAAAAAAGGTTTAAAATCAAAGGAACAACAAATTTCCTATGTATTTTAGGCTGGATAGTACATGTTAATTTCTAATACTTTTGTGAGCTGTAATTAACCTTGGGTCTTTGAGAAATCAGATGTTAAGGTTTTAAGCATTTAAGCATGAAACTTAATCTAGTGATATGATAGGAACAAAAAATGAAAAACAGAGAGCAATAGAAAACTATTTTTACTTAACTAATAGGAAATTGATTACCCTCTGACTAGGTTCTGAAAGGGTCTTACAATGCAAACTTCATGAGGGTAAGGGCTCTGTTTGTTTTGCTCACTGTGTATCCTTAGCACTTGTATGTAGTAAGCGGCTCAATGAATAGGTATTGAATATTGAATTTAAAAATCTAAAATTGATGACAGGAATGTTTTTATCCCATCTTATGTTTCCTCATAAACCTGCCCATCACGCATCCCTTCATTTAGGATTGATCTTCCTTCCACAGACCCGATCACAAATCTCCACGGTCATCTAAAAGATTTTATGTTTTTTCATGCTCTCTCCCCAACCCCTTTTTTGCCCTGCATTGCAAACTTAGTAAGGGTTGCATTTCTACCATGTGCAGGAAAGGAATCGTCATTGATCAATCTTCACTCATGTTTATTATACTGAAAACTGTATTTGTGAATTATTGATATTCTTTGTTCTTTAACTGAAATTTCTTATTTCCTAAAGATGGACAACTGTATTGAAAATCCAGGGCTCAATAAATATAATTCTTGTGTAATTCTAAGAAGCTCCTAGGAAAACTGCTGTGTGTAAAAATGTTGTTGTACGGCAGAAGCAAAACCTACACTCTCTTTAAATCCGTTGGAAGCATCTGGGGATGCTCCTGGCTGTTGGGGTTTTGAATAGAGACACTTTCATTTGGAGGGAAGCAGTAACCCCACAGAGGTAAACGGTAGTGTGAAAATCTGATCGTGGGGTCTCAGTGCAGAGGGGAGAAGCTTGGGGACAGTGGGATGGGCCAGGCGCTGCAGACACAGTCCTGTACGAGATGGCAGAATGCAAATAATACCCAGAAGAAATAGCACATCATCTATCTCACTGAGTAATAAAATCCGAAACAGGGATGTAACGAGAGAAAGAGTTAGATTCATGCCGACAGAGGCAAAGGAGAGGAGCAAATTGCACTAAGGAGAGACTGGAGAACATTCAGACCATGCCTTCAGGTTGAGAAGGGCTCTGTATAGCACTCGGTCAAAGCTCAACTTTGTCAGAACCTCACCTACAGCAGCAACAAATTGTAGGTGAGATCCTAGTGAAGCTCCTGAAACTAGAAGCGGCAAAGGGTTAGCAGTCAGACTGGCACTGATAGTGGAACACAGCGTCCAGTAATCAGGAGTGCAGGTTTTGGAGGCAGACTGCGGGGGCTTGAATTACACAGTTGTCAACGTCCGTGTGGCCTCCTTTGTAAATGGGGGTGACAACCCTCCCTGCAACTCACAGGGTTGCAGAGAGGATGGAGTGAGTTGGTACACGGTACCTGGCACTCTGTAAGTGCTCAATAAATGTTCATTGCTGGTATCTAGCAAGTAAGTGTTCTGAACCTTACTTTTAGCCAGTGTCTTCTAAATCACTATAATGACTTTCGAATTAGACTGGAATTCAAATCTTTGTTATTTTACTTCTTTGAGCTTCGGTCTCTTCACCTGTAAGTGGCACTAATACCTAGAACACAAAGAAAGTGCCCAGAGCTGAGACTATTCATGTTAATCACCAATCAATACTCATCTCTCAACTTGAGGGTCACAGGTACACCTGTTTCTCTTTCCTAGCGTTAAGAAAAAAATCTAGCGAGCTTAGATTAATCGACGTAGTCCAGGTTAGGCCTATCTAGGTGGGTAGAATGAGATTCTATGAGCACTCGGGTTTGAATTGGATGGTATCTTAATTTAGGTAGCGTTAAGGTTTCTGGCAGCTCTTTCAGTGTAAGATTCTGTGATTAAACAACCAGAAAACCCAGATTTCTTGGGCAGGTCACAGAAAAGAATCTCAGAGCTGCAGACTTCTTTGAGAGTGGTATCCTCAGTTACCTTAAGTTCCAGCAGGGAAATCATAAATAGCAATGTCGCTGTTGGCCGGAGCTGCCACAGGGATGGCCACTTCTGTTTTCCAATATGAGACCCAGGCGGTATACCAGATTAGGTGCCCAAAGGAAACTCCAGGGACATTGCAGTTATTAAAATTAATTATTTAACTGACTTGTTATTTTTCAGCTACCCGATGTTAGAGACCTTCAGTTAATTCTGCTGGCAAATGTGTAACCATTGAAAAGTCTCCACAGTCAGAAACTGGAAGCAAAAACTCACTCTCTTTCGGTTTTAGATTTTTTGGTCTTGTACAGTACATTGAAGGCTGTGGATTAAGTGCACTAGTTAGAATAATACATTCAAGGATTTAAGGAATCTGGGTCTGATTTCGAACCACTCCACTACCTCTGGCTTGACCGCAGCTCAATTCCTTAATCTTTTGGCTTCTTTTTCCATCTGTGCAAGATGCCTCTGGCAACACACTGAGTGCAGTAGCTGTAGGAACAAATTAAATAATGGGCTTAATATCGCCACCGAGATTGGAGTAAATAGCTCTTTTGTGGGATCCATTAGCTCAACTGAGAATATGAGCACAGGATTCTGGGTCTATGATGGACTATAAGGAATAATGTAGCATCAATTTGAATGTCTTGTGTTGCCCCTCAGTGACTCTAGACAACACATAAAGAATATAGGGAAAGAAAGAGAAAAGCAAGGACAGAGGAGAGAGCTTGGTAAGTCAAAAGGAAGAGATAAAATTTGAAGCGCTGGAGGACCGAAAGATAAGACGTGTGATATGAGTGGACACATATGCAGAAAAGAGAAGATGGGAGAGGCAGGAAGAGAAACAGGAAAGTGACTGAGTGAGAGGACGGCAAGGATTTGAAATGAAGTTTCAATCAGACAGCAGTTCATTGGGACCTAAAGGGAGGGATGGAGAAGGGGGCAGAGCAGAGGGGACAGGCAGGGTTTATTCCAGAAAGAGAGGATTTGCTAGTGGTGTCCTCTCCTGCCTTCAGTGGCTCTCTCCACACTCTTGGTACTCCCTCCCCAACCCTAGGCTCTGGCTCTGGAAGTTAGCCTTAACAGCTTAAGACTTTTAACCTCTCAGAAGTATGAGAATTTTAACAGGATTCTTGAGGTGACAGGTCTTAGGACCCAGGGAGTTAACTAAATGTTAGTCTCTCTGGGGAAAGGACGCCCCCTTACTCAGTGCTTCTCAAATCAAACAATTTCTAATTCCTAAGCTTTACCCATTGAGGACAACAGGATTTATAACCACCTCCCTACTACATGTAGCCCCAAACAGGCTCATCTACCTGCTTTGGTAGATTTAGAAGTGGTAATAATGATACTATCTGTAGCTAATATTTACTGCTGACTTTTTGTCAGGCACATACACCATGCATTCTTCCAAGAGAGATTTGAGGTGGTATACCATGAAAGACATTATAAGAAGGGAGGAAAAACTATTATGTACACCCCTTGCCTGAGGAAAACTATAGAATATTCAATGCAGCACGGTAAGAGGTTTTATAGAAATTAACTCATTTGTCCTCTCTGCCACCCTCTGACAGGTACTTTTAATTAGTCCTTTTTATAAAGAAAGAAACTGGGAAAACCAAGATTTGATATTATGTCCTTGGCTTGCCTTCGTAGGGTAGAATAAAAAAAAAACTCTGTAGGAGTCTCACTACTTACTTTCAACAATAGCAATTTCAAAGTTATTCACCAGAAAAAATATATCAGCTCTGCCTGTCATCAAAAGATAGCCAAAACCAGTGATGCGTTGTCCAGTGTCCCTGTTAACTTAGACGTTTGAATATCCATCATATAAGGACCCTTATGACAAATTCCTCTCCAAGCTTGAGCTAGAAAAGACTTTCTCCTAAATAAATTCTGCTTTATGATTCCTTGCACTTGACAATGAGAGTTACAAAAACCTTCATTTCACCTATTTCATTTGGCTATGGGGAAACCTGGAGCTAAGTTTTGTGCTAAGTTTTAAGGTTTGTTTGTTTTTGTTTTTTTGTTTAATATTTGTCTTTCATTGTAAACCACCTTAAGTCTCTTTGAAAGAAGGCACAGTATAAATAAGCAAAAGACAAAATGCAATCCTGTTGTGGCCATGATGGGGATATAATAATTTACCAAAATAGTTTACATAACACCCCTGAAGTCTTTCTATTTGAAAGAGAATATTTTAAACAGAATCCGGGGAAGATAATACCTTTCATGGTGTTTATTGCATTTTTCATGCCCCTCAAATAACATTCCAAACCACTTTGGGTAAAGAATATAACATCTAGAGAAAATTAGATGATTATTCTCATGTGTCTTCCTGTCATATATCTAATTAAAGTTTTGTATCTCGTCCAAAACTGTGCTCTAAAATAAACCAATTTAAATCTACATTTATTAGTCAGGCTTAAAATGAAGCACAGCTTCACTCATTTCAACTATTTGCTGGCTAATAACTATGCTTAATTTGTAGATTTTTATTTGTTTCCAAAATTTCTTCCAGGAACAAAGCCATATCTTGTCCCACTGATTGGTAAACAGTATGCATGTTAGATCACACATCCCAAGAAGCCTGCGTATGGGCCAAGATATGAGTAATTTAATAACAAAACCCATCATCTTACATTTGCTGCTTTTGTGAGTGATCCTTTCAAAGAATAAAGCCTTTCATTTCCAAAATTTTCATTAGAGGTGTGATTATGATTTTTCTTTCACTTAAAGATTGTTTTTTATATTTAAACATTTCAAATGAAATCTTATTTACAAAAAAATTTTTTTTAATGAATAAAACAGAAATGCAGGGAGAAAAGAAAAGCCAATAGCTAGAAAGAAGAGCACAAATCTTGGGCATAAAATAATTAACAAAGAAATCAGCTCTGCTTTTCCAGCAAGTAGTTTAAGTTCAACATTTTTGCTGCTTCGTTCCCATTCAATTTTAGCTTATTATATAATCTACCTTCTTACTTCTAATTATGTAATCATTTCCATTTCATTCTTCATTTGTTCAACAAACATTGAATGAGAACTGTCAGACTCTTCATATTATACAACATAAACTTCAAACGAAACAACTTTATGTTCTGATACTTAGTTTGCAACATCTTAGGTTTTTTTGTAAAAAAAAAAGTAATTATTATATAAAATGGTATTTACAACATAGACTGGTCTATGACAAGGGAAATAAAAATGGTGTCAATCTGTGGCAGGCGAAATTGAGTTGAAATTCCTTTAAGAATCCACAGTGATTAATTCACCTTTTAAACAATAGTTAAGGAAATTTTACTACTATCAACTCAGATAGCAGGACCATATCAAGTACTGCACACTGAGTTTCTGGTCGTAATCCGAAAATTACTAACATTTTTAAAGCCCTGGTTTTGTTATGGAGATATAAAATCCATTATTTCTCATGAAAAGTGTGTTTAACACCGCTTTTCAAACCAGACCTCAGACCTCAGCATGGTGCGGGAACCGAGATGCTCCTTAGAAGCTGTGGCAAGTTCCTGAGTTTCCTAACCTATGAAATGAGGGTATACGTTGGAGGCAATTAGCTAATCAAAGCATAAGCTTTAAGGCATCTTTCCAGCCCCACATCCAAGACTCTGGCAGGAGACCTAGCAATACATTCAGGTGGTCATGTTTTTGTACAGCTGGCAAAAGTAAGATATTTTAACCACCATCAGCTGAGATTGAGGTCTCTTTCTATTTGGATTTTCCCTTTGTCACTTTCCCTTGGGTTGGGTAGTGCTGGAGCAGCTTGGGTGTGCTATATTGTTTTGTTTTTCTTTTTCCTTTGGGAGGACCACCCAAATTGTGTACATTTCTCATAAAACCTGCATCAACCCCTAGGTGTGATAACAGTACCTATCTTACAGGTGTGTTGTGCAGATCAAATGAGGTGACAGATGGTGCCAGACACAGTATGTATCCAATAGATGATAGGCATTATTATTCCCTCAAATGTTTCTATGTCTCTCTCTCTTTTTTTCTTTGTATCTTTTTCTCTTTATATATATATATATATATATATATATATATATATATATATAAAACAAAGTCACAGAAGTTAGCGTTCTATGTAATATGCTTAAAATTAACAACAACTTTTTCCTATGAAAGGAATTTCTCAACTCCATGTAGGGGCTGCATCACGATTTTCTTAGACCCTAGGCACTTGTGCCTTTGTTGAACCCCTTCGTCCATTAAAAAATTTAAAAATAAGATAAATTTCCCAAACCACCAAGGACTCAAGAACCAGGGTAACGGAAAAAGCAATGTTGTACATCTTAAACAGGGGTTCCAGTACACATAGTAGAAGACTGTTTTGCAAACTAGGTCTTAGGGATAATAGGAAGCATTTAGTTTTGGCATTCAAAATATGAACACAGATGAAGCTGGCCCTTAGAAGACTAGTGGGGACCATGTCTTACTGTGAAACACATATTTTCATTTAGGGAGCCTACTTTTCAATCAATGTACTTGCTGGTGTTTTGCGCCCATTTTAGTTACATTATCAACAGGGAAATGTTATCTCAGAAAATAAGCTTCGTTTTGCTAATTTAGAAATTGCTCTGGAATTTCATCCAAAGGTCTCTAAAAAACACGTTGGCCTTGGTGCTGGTGCATCAAATAAATCACAAATGAAACAAACAAGCTGGCTTCCTATTGAAGGTGTGTCTGCAGAGCCCTGTGACTCTGCGTGCCAGGGGCTCCATCTGGCACATTTCTGAACGTTGCAAAATTAATTGTGTCGAAGAGAACATCATCAAACGCGTCCGGCATAGAGCGTAAACATCTTCAAACCACGATTCTGCGCCATCAAACGCTCTCCAGCTAATTACATTTGGTGCATTACTCTGGAAGAAAATCGAGGCCAAGTGAAACTGCGGAAATGGGAACAATGCAAGGAGGAAAAATCTCACCCCATTAAGGGATCCGTTTTTTCTCCGCACAAATAAGCCCACCACGCCTTGGAGGCAAGACTAGATGGCTCCAGGATACTCTCAGAATGCTCCCGCGGGCCCTCTCGAGCTGAGGGAGCCCTGCATCGGGGAGGAGGAAAGTGGCCTGAGTGGCAGCGCCCCAGCCATGGGGGCATTTTAGGTAACTCATAAAATCTAAGCAATCGCTCCCCCCACCCCCGCCCAGGCGTAGAGGCTGGTTTTCGTGTGCCCTTACAAAGGAAGCTAAAACACGGCCCCGCGTCGTCCTCTCCTCTATGCAATGTCTGCAAAGCGCACTGACAGCGTTTGGGGAGCTGCTCTCCGCACAGCGCCGCCGCGCGCTAGGCAGGCCTTCCCTAAGCATTTGCACTAGCTGGGCCGCTCCTCTCCCCGACTCTTCCATGACCTCCCGAGATTGGCCTCGCGACTGGACTCTCCGCGGAAACACCTCCCTCGGTGCTCGGCCCCCGCGCGCGGCCGCTCCCCTCCTGCTCCCAGGGGCGGCCCCGCGGCGAGCGCCGGACGCGCGCGGCCCCGCCGCGGGGGGCGGTGGCGGGGGCGCGCGGAAGGCTTCCGGCGGGGGCGCGCGGACGGCGGGGCGGGGCCGGGGCCGGGGGCGGGGCCGGGGCAGCAGCGCCCCCCGCCGAGCGGCGTGCAGGCACCGCCCCCGCGCTCCGCAGTCCCCGCTGGAGCGTCTCGCCACTGGCCGTGGCCGTTACTGTTGCCTCCGCGCGGCTCTGGCGGCGGCGGCGGCTCCCGGGGCTCGCGGAGGGCAGCGGGCCGACCCTCGCCCG
This sequence comes from Phocoena phocoena, assembly GCF_963924675.1. Lineage (NCBI taxonomy): Eukaryota > Metazoa > Chordata > Mammalia > Artiodactyla > Phocoenidae > Phocoena > Phocoena phocoena. The sequence continues at coordinate 31,958,156 of NC_089221.1, read as the reverse complement.
TGGCCGCCTGGTGCAGCCCAGCGCTGGGACCAGGGAGGCAAGACGGCGGCGGCGGAGGCGGCGGGTTGTGCCCGGCCCCCCTCCTCTACGCCTCCAGACCCCGCGCGACTGCGGACTCCTGGCAGCCCCCGGGCGGCGGCCGAGGCGGCCAAGCTGACGGCCGGGGATGGCGAGATAGCGGCGCGGGAGCGGCTTGTGAGTACGGGGAGCGTGTGGGCGCGGCGCAAGGCGCGGGGAGTGGGAGCCGCGGAGCCTGGAGCCCAGTCCCGTGGGCGCGTTGCCGCGAGCGCCCGGCGGCCCGCGGGGGGCGGGGGGCAGCGCTCCGGCCGGCTTCGGCCCGGGTGTCGGGGAGCGTCCGAGAGGAGTGACCGGGAGCGGGGGGTGGGGCGCGCCAGGTCGCGCCGGTCTCCAAGCACCCTTGGGCCACCCTCGGCTCCCAGAGGACGCCGACTCCCCGGCTGCGAACTTCTACCCCATGTAGGGCAGCGAGTTCTGAGGCCACAGGCTACCTGGGGGATGGGAAGGAGCTTGAATTTTTATTTTTGTTAAGGGATGTAATCAACCAAGTGATTTCGTGACCCCGTGCCTCAACTTTTCATTAAACTAGTTCTCTGTCCCTTCCGTATTCATGGTGTATTTGATTCACCTGTATTTTATGTGCTTGTATCCGAAGGCGCTATACTGATGAAAACCAGTTAAAGAGTTGGCGATCAAAGTTAGGCTTCGTAAAGGATGACACTTTTAATGCGTCATTTCAAAAGACAGAGCTGGAATCCTGAGTTGTGTCTGACAGAAAACTCTGTGCTTCAAATGCTGTGAATTTACGCCTTGAATAGCATGATTCTGGCCTCCACCATCCGCGTCCCCACCTTTGGCTACCAGAAATATATGAGGTGTTTTATTTGCGGTTGGGTACCTGTGTGCTCCTTTTTGTATGGGTGTGTTATTGCAGTCAAATATTGATATAGCATATATACTGATACCGAATGGCGTTTGTATGGAAATGAATTTTTTGCCTTTTTTTAATGTGTTCTTTTAAGATACATTTTTCAACAGAAAGGTTTCAGTTTAAAGTTTGCCTTCTGATTTGTTCGTTTTCAGTTTCAGATTTGTCTTTAAAAAAAAATTTGCTTGGAGTAAAATTAAGTGACCTAGTAGTATCATTTAGTCAGGGGTCCCAAAATGATTCTTAAGTTTAATTTAAAGCAAATTCCCCTCCCCAGAAGAGAAAAATTAAAGCGTTCGTTTAGTGCAAATGATGCTTGCCCCTTCCCTTAAATGCTGATTTTGCCACAGATCTGAACTCACATTTCACTAGTATCGGAGGGTTTCTTGTCTAAGCCTGGCAGGGGAAAGGAAACCTAAGTATAGCATGTGTTTTTAAAAACACTGTGCTCTTACTTGTTTCTTACGTTGACTTTCTGTTTTAGAGCCAAGGGGAAACTGTTGATTTGGAGGCTTCATTAGGTAGGTACAAGCTCGATTTAGATTTCCCTTCCAAGGGTTGAACTGGGCTTATTTGCTTTATAACAGGTGAGATCACAAGTGCTCCTCTCTAGTTAGTGGAGACTGGGATTCTTTTCTGGGAAATAAGGATCAGGAACTTCGCTGTTGAAGAGAACAAACTTTTGTGATTTTTGAAAGCTTTTGCTTATTGATGGTCCTCACTGAATAATATGTTGGCAATAGTATAAATTATTATGACATCAAGATTTATCATATTAATTTGTGGGACAGGCAACCTGTGCACACTGTAGAAGATTCAGTATGTATAGAAAGCTATAGAGTGGAAAGTATACCTCTCTCCCCGCCGCCAGGCCTCATTGCACCCTGTTCTCCCCAGGACCCAGGGTTACTAACTCCTGTGTGTATCTTTCCAGATAAAGCCTATGCTAGTATAAACATTTTGTATGTGTTCTTTTTATTTGTGTTTCCACAAATGAGGATGCATTGTATACTCTGTTCTGCACCAGCTCCCTGCCCTCCCCTCCCCTCCCTGCAGAGTACTAAATCTTGGCAGTCTCTACATCAGTACCTAAGAGCTGTCTCATTCTCTGACAGCTGCTGAGTACTCCATTAAGGATGAAACGTAATTTATTTAACCTCTTCTTCATTGCGGTAGGTTGTTTCTACTATTTTGCTGTAGAATTATTGTAAAACAGTTTTTGAGGTTTTTAAGTGGATTTCAGTTATTCCCAAAGGCCCAAAGGCAGTAGTAACTTACTTCTTTGCATCATGTCCAGGAAATATATGCCCCTTCTCTCCAATGTACACCCTTTCCTTTTATATAATTTCAAAGCAATCCATAAGGATCTTTGGTGTCTTTGTGGTGAAGCATGAGACATCGAGGCCAGCTACTAAGGTCGTATTCCTTGATTAACACCTTAGCTCTTTGTTTCAACAAAAGAAATAAAAGAATAGATATAAGTTGTTAAGAATAATCTGTAAGAGGGCTTTCCTGGTGGCACAGTGGTTGAGAGTCCACCTGCCGATGCAGGGGACACGGGTTCGTGCCCCGGTCCAGGAAGATCCCACGTGCTGCGGAGTGACTGGGCCCGTGCACCATGGCCGCTGAGCCTGTGCGTCCAGAGCCTATGCTCCGCAACAGGAGAGGCCACAACAGTGAGAGGCCTGCGTACCGCAAAAAAAAAAAAAAGAATAATCTGTAAGAAAAATTCTTAAGAGTTTGAATATTTTGAACATGGAGAAAACGCTTATACCTTTGATTAAGTTGAAGTTAAAGGCAGTTTATCAGTTGTAAAACTTGTTTGCCATTAGGCACTAACATCCCTGCCTTCTGTAGATTATCACCAGTATCTCATATTTTAATGTTGCTATAGTATGGTTATAAATTGTACACTTTGGGAGAAGGTTTTTCATAACTTTTAAGAGGGAGTATGCTTTTAGAAAATATTTGGCCCTTTTAAATTAAAATTTGAGGTCTCTTAGAGTGCTTTTAAAGCAGAGTAAATTGTAGAAGTAAGACTAATGCTAGCTAGCACTTGAGCCAAATACAGTATATAATTTGAATATTAGCCAATGTTAAGCTTTATATTTCCATTATGCTTATTTCTGAGAATGATTTTAGGACTAATGTAAGAAACTGTAATAATCCTTTTTTTTTTTTAACTGACCAAACAAATCTTTTCACATTTAAGGTGTTTTCTTTTTCCTTTGTTATTCAGTACCTGTCGTTGTGCTACAGAACTGCTAATATTGCATCTGTTATATTCCAGGCAACTTTCTAGCAACTAAGAATATAGCAGTGCACAGGACAGACAGATCCCCTTCTAATGAGTTCACATCTTAGTGAGGGAGGTGGATAAAAAGCAGAGAAGCAATAAAGGCAATAATATTAGAGAGTGATAAGTGCTGGAAAAGTGATAAAATAGGTCTGCTGTGGTAAACAGGGGCAGGGTAGGGGGCTGCTGTTTTAGACTGAGTGGCCCTGGAAGCCTCTCTGAGGTGGAGAGATTTGAACTGAGAGTTGAGTGTGTTTTTGGAGAATGGTGACTCAGGCAGAGGGAATAGCACATGCAAAGGCCCTGCAGTGGGGCTGAGCCTTGCACGCCAGAGGAACAGAGGGCTGCCTGTGTGGCTGGAATTTATGATGAAAAAGTGGCTGGCAGGAGAGAGAAGGCACTGGGATTAGTGTCCTGGGTATTTGCATATGTCAAGGAACATTTATAGAAGTGGGAAGGAGACCTTGGGTGGTGGAGTTCCTCCACCTGCTGGAAGCTCCAGGAGGGCAGGCACTGATCTGCTTGTTCCTCATTGCTTCCCCCGTGCCAGGAACAGCCTTGGTCAGAATGGGCTGTGAATATTTATAGAATTAATGAATAATTAGAGAGTTTAAGAAATAATCTTGCCTGGTTTTGGTCAAAATACCTAGACTTGGGAGTCTTTTAGTTGAGTTTTCCATCTTGGCTCTGGCCCTTGACATTACCAAATCTGGTCTACTGTTAACATCCTCTCAAATTGTTGCTTTAAGTCAGTTGCATTTGATTTCTATTCCCTGAAATTAGAATATGAAGCCTTAAAAGCACGCCTAATTTTCCAGGACATTATAGTGATTTCTGAGTAATTTAGTTAGAAGTTCCATCTTTGATTTTAGTGGATTAGCCATTTGCCTAAGGGTAAAAATTTCAGAGATGCCTTTTTTGGTATAGTGAATGTTTGAATCCTGTTGGGCAGATGACAGACTAATGAGCACATAAAATGTATCTATTTTATGCAGGTACTTTTATTCTCACAGGAAGAATGTGTGTGTGTTCTATTTTAGGGAGTATCAGGAACTGTGGTATTTCCTCTTCCCAACTTCTAATCTGTTTGTCATTCTGAATATATGTTCCTTTATATTAACTGAAAGCTTGGGAAATGAGTTTTGTGCCAAGCAATTGTTGTAAGGTGCCTAATTAGAATCTGTTGTTTTTTTCTTAACTGTGACTTTCGAGGTCCTGTTCCATATCAGGAGTTGTGATCTTGCAGAATGAGGGGGGTTGATTTTTTATTTCCTATCCTAATTGGTTGATACCTGAACCCAATAAGTTGTTCCCATATAAGATAATTTTATCTTCCAGCATTCTCTCTTAAGCTCTGTGCACATGCTATGTAAAGGATGGATTCTGTGACTTTAAAATCTTAAATCAAGTTACCTTTGTTTTTCGTCACTCTCCTTGCAGTGAAAGGTCTTCAGGCACATTGCGGAAGCCCACAAGCATCTGTTTTATAGGTCACTGGTACATTGAGGCTTAGATGCTTGAGTTAAAGTACTTTTACTACTACCTTTACCTTTCCTTTGTGAACTACAGAGACGCAGCAGGTCCAGATTTGTCTTACACTGCCTGAAGCTTACGACGCATATGCATTCCTCACCAGTCCTTGCTGCTGCTGCTGCTCGTGTGAGCAGAGGTTGTGCTTATCAAATACTGTTATATGCGTTTATGTTGGAAGTTGAAGAAAACCTTCTGCTGGGTGAATTTTTCACGTACTTTTGCAGAGAGGTGAGAAAATCTTGCCTCTACCCATTCTTCTGGTTTGTAGGGCAGGTACAGAGGAAGACTTGGAATCAGTACGTGCCCGTAGCTGAGAATCTGTATCTGTATTATTAAGTGGCAGTATCCTGGAAGACCACAAGAAGGCGCTAATACTCCCATAAAGTGTGTGGCTCTTCCCTAAGGGTGACTTGGGATACTGAGGCCCCTTGCCGCCTTCTCACTGCTTGCAGGAGCAGCCTTCTCCAAGGAAACCCTGGATGGGAGGACAGTTGAAACAGCGGTGGTGGCAGCATGCGGTGGAAAATAACAAGTGGTGGCGGAGGTGATGCTTCCCATTTCTCATACTGAAAATGCTGGTGGGGCAGTGAATTGTAGACATTCTGTAGACAGAATGTGCCTTTGAATTGGGGATGAGGGCAAGCTGGAGAGAGGTGAGACTCCACCATCACGACTTAGTGCTGCAGCTGCCGGCGTGCCACCTTAAAGCTGGCTGCCAGCCTTCCCAGTCCCAGGCTTGGAGACCTGCCGCCACACCAGTGGGTCCTGTTTCATGTTTCATGCTGTAGTATTTATAGTGCAGTTCAAAAGGCAAGGAGGCAAGAACATCTTAGGATCCTTTTCAAACACACAGTTAAAATTGGGAGCATAAGTCTTCATCTAACACGAACCTTATTCTGTATCATTCCTTGAAGTTACCTGGATCACCAGAGTTTTACTGTAGATGTAAAATTTGGGAGGAGGGGGCTGAGAGCTTCGTTCTGATTTCTAAGGAAGGACTATATATAGTCCTGTATATAACTTAAAATGCAAAACATTTACGAGTAATAGGAGCTTAAGCATTCTGACAAAACCAAAGAAGGTATAGAATTTAAGGGGCAGAAGGGGCCTCGGATCATCTGGTCAACTTTTTTAAGTTTACTGATAAACCAAGCCCCACAGGTGTTCTAATTTGCCTAAGAATCCAGTAGTTCCAGACTGGTGTTTGTAACCACGATTTGCTGATTCCTAACTGCAGGATTCTGAGCTCCCCTCTGGAACAGCAGGAAGTTTGTGGGGTTCACTGCTGTGTCTCCATAGAACAGTGCCCAGCCCAGATGTTTGTTGAATAAATGAATACATAAGAGAATTTTGAGAACTTAAGATTGCACATTAGCTGTGAGATAATACTTATAAAATTTGAAAGAATACATGATTTCATGAGTTTCTTTTCTTGTTAAACAATAGAGCATGTTGCTATTAAAGCCCAAACTATTAAGCCTAGTTATTAGCCAGATGGGCAAATGAAGATGTGTTTTACTGACTAACTTGGCAATTTTCAGAGCCTGGTGTCACTAGATCTTGTAATATTCATTCTGTTCAGTCTGCTGGAATCGGGTGTCATTTAAGTTTTATATTTTGTATTTGAAAACATATGTACTTCAAAATTTAGCATTTGTTGTCTGAATTGTTTGCTATTTTTCTAGATATGTTTTATCAATAGTTTCACTATTTTTAAAACTTAGAGCCATATAGGGATTTGGTTGGTTACAAACAAATCTAGCTAACCATTAGGTTTTTGGGGATTGTCACTTTCAAATGCTGCTGGTGGGTGTTTCAATTGTTATAACTTTCCAGGAGGGCAATTTTGTTTATTACTCACTGAAAGCCTCAAAAATGTGCCATGTCCCTTAGTCAGGCATTTCCACCACTAGGAATTTAAACTAAGGAAAAAAAAATAAAGTGTGTGCACAGAGACCAGTCTATAGCAGTGGTTCTCGCCTACGCGGTGCCTGTGGGCACCGTATTCCTGTCAGTAGCTTTCTCCCCGCACAGTGATTCTTCACTTGGTGGGAAGTCCACGTAGTGGGGTGTCTCAGATTCCGAGGGGTGGGGTGCTCCCCCAAGCTTGGAAACTCGTCTCCAGATTCTGGTGACCTCCACAAAAAGTACACCAAAAACCCAACCTTTAGTTTGCAAAAACGATTTTTGTAGCTTTCTTTATGATAGTTATAAGCTAGAAACAACTTAAATGCTCAATAATAGGGAGATGGATTACATAAATTGTGGTATATATCAATACTTGTAATGAAAAACCCTTTCTTCATTGACAGTGAGGTAAGAAGTATTTATTGATTTGGAAAGATACTCAAAATTTGTAAAGTGAAAAAGCAGATTGCAAAACAGCACGTGTAAGTGGATCTAAGGTTTTTTTGTTTGTTTTTGGAGAAAGAGGTAGAGCGAGCGAGCGAGCAGGAGTGTGCCGTTTTCTACCTGTTGCGTAGGAAAATGCCGGGAAGACTGTACACCAGATGTTAGGTGAGAATATCTCCTTGTGCTGAAATTACAGGTGACTACTAGTTTTATTTTCCTGAATTTCCTACATAAGGAGCATATTATGTAGTAAAGAGAATGAGAGCAGCTTCCTTTTTTCATTTACTGGTTAGGCAACCCACAGAACTTGGACAGGTTCTGTGTCTGATTTCTTACCTGTAAAAGGGACTAATTCCACCTCATCGTGCCTGCGAGTGGTATGTGTTAGATAAATGTTACCTTTCCCTCACTATTCTATTATGATTAAGGCCAATATTCCTACTAATACAGGATTTCTAAGCAGAATAACATATCAACTGTTGTAAGAAGCACTTTATGACATTCTGACAAAATATTTCATTGCTTCTGGTCACTGAGAAATATTTTGTTGAGTTATTATTTACTTTAAAACTGAAATGCTTTCCAGTGCCAAGAAATTTTATTTTGCATCAAAAGCTTTTTTTCTTCTTCTGTTTCCTTCTGTTATCGGTTTCCGTAGTTCTGTATGATAAGTTCTCAAAAGTCAGGGTCCGATCTCTTTTCCTTTTATAGAGTTGTTAAAATGAAATGTGATTCATTCATTCAGCAACTATTGAGGGCCTTTTTTTCCCCAGGCAGCAGGTAGGCATCAGATATGCAGCAGTGGGCAGGGCAGACACGCCCCCACTACTTGCATGACAAGGAACATGATCAGAGCACTTCAGGGCCAGGAGGCACACCCGCTCAGTAAAAGGTGTGTTACAGCAGCTGACAGTCAAGTGGGCCTCATTTCCTCTCCTGCGATTTTAAAAGAAACCGTGTTGTGATGTTCCTTTTCAATGAACACAAACATTGCCTCTTGCTTGTTCTACCAAGTACAGGAGGAGCAGACTAGGTTATTTCACTTTGACATTTACTGATGATTTATTGATGACTTGCATTATATATCTGTGAGACTATCCTGGGCTAATAGTATTAAAATTGCTACTCTATATCCTCTGTGAAGGATATGCCTTTTTGAGATTATCTAGTGTAAAATTACTGCTGTGGGTTCCTACTAATAAATTTAGGGTGGATAGAATTTATCGATACCCCATTTGAGAAATTCCAGCACGTGGTCTCACTGAGGAGGAGGGCAGAAAGCCTGCAGTTTAAGGTTTCCATTTGACGGTATATAAGAATACATTAATTTTGTAATGTGTTCCTTGTGTAGGGACAGTTTTGGCAGCAGCTGTAAATGTTTTGATATAAAGTACACCCTCAGTGTTCATGAGAAGAGTCTCGGGACCTTTATGACAAATACTGACCTTGCATTTTATTTCCCTGATACAGCCTAATAAAAGAAGACAGTTTCATAAATCATTTTTTCTTGTTCCTGTGTAGAAAGAATGTAGAAGTCATGTCACAGGTTGGAGCCACTAGCAAAGCCAACATTTTTTTAATCTCACGTTTTTTCCATCTACACCATTGCTTTCCATGGCTTATTCCACTCCATTGGCCTCCGCTGGAGCCAGCAATTAGCTTTCTTTTTCTTAATGGTGGTGGGGGGATCTCTTTTCACAAAGAAATACCCTTTATCTCTCTTGAGATGTACTGAGTATGTTAATAGTAAAGGGAGAGCAACCAAACTGTGTTGACCTGCAGACCTCAGGCTGTTGTCTAGACGTAGAATTTAGCCAACTTACTCTTTCTCAAATGCAAGCTTCAATAAAAGTACAGGTGACTCTGTTTTGGAACTTTTCAGCTCACTTACAAATAGTCAAAGTTGTGATTGCTGTACTCACGCATTCTATGGGCTGTATTGCTGGGATCAAAAACTCAAAATGCTTACAGGGACAGAAGAGGTCACAGACATTGCTGAGTGGGTCTGATTTGCCTTTTGTCTTTATGCTTCTGATAAAAACATAAGGAATATTTTACTTCTTAATTCTACTACAAGGTAGACAACACTGATAGTCTAGATGAATGGCAACTGAAATTTGTCTCAGTTTTGGGGACCAATAAGGAAAGACACAGAGGAAGGTTGGATCTGGAACAGCCTTGAGCTGATGTGAGCTGAGTTTTGAAGGGCGAGTTGGTGTTTGTTAAATGGACAGGGAAGAGTGGGGTGGGAAGGACATTGTGGGTAGAGGATAAGGTGTGCAGTGACACAGAGGACAGCAGAGCCTGCCGTGTTTGTTGGGACTCGAGCACAGGGCCAGTGTGGGTCAGAGGGCAAAGGTAGGTGGGACTGAAGTTAGGCGGCTTGGAACAGCAGAGAGCCTCATGCCATGCTGACAGCTGGCACCTTCTCTGTAGGCCAGGGAGAACCATGGAAAATTTCAGGCATGTGAGACCAACGATTCAGAAGGGGGCCTCCAGCTTGTGTCACGGAGGCTTGGGAATCCAGAGACCAGGGAGCAACCTGGCAGGAGTGCAGACCAAGGGGAAGAAGCCCCAAGAAGGCCCTAGCCAGGCCCGGCCCTGGAAGTTTGTCTTTACTTTCCTAATAATGTTGAGGCATTATTTCCTAATAGTGACACGTGCAGCAGTAATGACTCTGCTCTTCCCATGCTCAATTCATCATGCCCTTTTCTTAAAGCTTTTGATCAAACTCAAATGGTGAGAAAGCATTTAATGTGTTTAAAGCTATCAAACACAGATCTACTGATGCCTTACCCTTACATTGCTAAAAGTTTGAGAGATCCTAAGTGTGGGTGGTTATAAAATAGTGAGTAGGTGAAGTGGGAGTGATGAAGTAGCCGCTTTAGCTAAAGATGTTGGTCAGAGGGCACAAACTTTGAGCTATAAGATGAATAAATTCTGGGGATCTATAGTTAATAATACGGTATTGTATACCTGAAATTTGTTATGAGAGTAAATCTTAAGCATTTTTACCACGCATGGAAAAGAAAGCTGTGAGGTGACAGATGTCTTATTAACTCGGTTGTGGTGATCACTTCACAGCGTACATATACACACGTCAAATCATCATGCTGTATACTTCAAATCCATACAATTTTATTTGTCAGTTGTACCTCAGTAAAGCTGGGGAAAAACAATAGGGAGCAGGTTGCACCTATGGAGAGAAGGGATAAGAGTACTTTGAGTAAGGTTTATATTGAAGCAAGAATTTATAATAATTTGGACAGTAATAAAGACAACAATAATAGATTATGTTTCATATTAATAATACTTTAATGTTAGATTACCTACTTACTCATTCTTTAGACTAAAAATGAATCCCTCAATTTTAATACCACCAGAGGACAGGATTTTAGATATTATCATAAAATGAGGAGACAAGAGAGTTGTCCCTCTTCTTGTTATTTTGGCAGTTACATTACATTATTGGTCCATTTCACTAACCGGTCTTTTGTGTTTTTCCCACATGCTGCTGTTAAGTCACATCTCCTCCAAACTGTATTTGTTTATTTTTCTGTGTGTTATTGTCATCATCATAACCATTTTATTTGAGACCCTGAAATTATCAATGTTAAATTTATCTTATTGGATTAGTTTGTTAGATTAATTTGTTAGCATCCTCATTATTATGTACAATATATTTGCTACTTTGCCCATTTTTTGGTCCACAAATTTGAGAAATGTGATTCCTGTATCTTCCTCCATTTCATTAATGAAAATGTTAAGAAAAACAGAACTCTGTCACATCTGTCCATAATCTTCGTCCAGGTTGGCATCATCGATTAATTAGCACCCTTTGAGTATCATTGATCACGTGGTGAAAGAGCCCCCTTCACTCTTTTTTATACAACCTCCATCTTGCTCATAAACATCTCTCAGACGTCAGGAAAGGTCTTCTTCAAAGCCAGACACTTCATGTCTGATTCTGATGCTGGCTTTCCCAGTTCATTGGCCTTGTCAAGTTGGGGGTGATGTGGGGCTGGGGTGTATTGGATTAGGGTCCCTTTCCTAATGTGTTCTGTAATCTTATCCAGGATCAACATCAGGCTCACATGTTTCTAGTCTGTAGAATCTGCTATCTTGATAAGATGCCCATTTCCAAGATAGTTTTGACAAATGACAGTTATTTCAGGTTCTGTTGTATTTTTCATTCTCTGTTCCATCTTATGTAGAAGACTCAAGTAAACGTTAGGTGAATGCTGTGCTTCCACATACTTAGAAGACCTTGTAACCCTGGTCAAATGCTAAAGATTTTATTTTAGTTTTTGGTTTTTTTGAGAAGCATTTGTATTCTAAAATGATGCTTAGGATTTTGAGAGCTGGGATTGAATAATATGACCAATCAAGAAAAGACCATTCACTGGGGCTTCCCTGGTGGCGCAGTGGTTAAGAATCTGCCTGCCAATGCAGGGGACACGGGTTCAAGCCCTGTCCCGGGAAGATCCCACAAGCCGCAGAGCAGCTAAGCCCGTGTGCCACAACTACTGAGCCTGCGCTCTAGAGCCCGCAAGCCACAACTATTGAGCCCGTGTGCCACAACTACTGAAGCCCGCGTGCCTAGAACCCGTGCTCCACAACAGGAAAAGCCACCGCAGTGAGAAGCCCGCACACCTCAACGAAGAGTAGCCCCCCTTGCTGCAACTAGAGAAAGCCCACACGCAGAAATAAAGACCCATTGTGGCCAAAAATAAATAAATAAATTTATTTAAAAAAAAAAGAAAGAAAAAGCCATTCGAATTCTTTTGGAGAACAGAACTTTCAGATTCCAGCCCTAAAGAATGTTAAAACATTCAGGCACATTTTGGTCAATATCTGTGCCCTGAAATATATGTCTTCAAACCGTTTATATTTTGAGATTATTTCAACAGCAAGACAAGAATTTTTTCACGCCCATACATTTTGAAACAGGTTGTTAACTGGCGCCCCAAGAATTCTATTGGGCCTGCAAATGTGTTTTGTTTGGCCCACATACTGTTTTTTTGAAAAATTGGAATTAGTTGCCAGCATTTAAAAATAAGGTGATTTCACATTAAAGAAGAAAAACCCCTGCATTTCTGGCTGTTTTTGAAAACCTTGAAAGTCTGTGATTACACTGGGCGCGTGTTCCTAACCGGTGGTAATACAAGAGTTAGGCGCTAGCTGGAGGCCGCCCACCACAGCCCTCCCGTCCTCCTCACTGTGTTTCCTGCGGCCAGCGTCATCCCCTTCATTGGCCTGGCCCTGGGGGGATGTCTGGGCTTACACATGCTGAGTCAAGAGCTAACCAATCGGAAGTGTACTTTGAGTTTGAAGGAGAACAGTAAGATGGTAGCTGTTGGCTCTTTTGTTTCCTGACATCGACTGCCTGACCTTTGTCCTACTGTAATGGTTGGAAGGGCTTGGTAAAGCAAGTGGTATTTCTGCCAGGAATGGCACTCAGCTTGGCAGGGTAGGGGGAGCAGCATTCCTGCTCACATTCTAGATATCCGAGTTCATAGATGTGACAAGCAAGGTGTCCTGAGAAGAAAACAGCTATAAATTTCTTACGACATTTGAAGTGGGGCAAGTAGGCCCTGGGTCATACCTGTGTGGTTTTAGAGATGTGAGGGATTTGCCCGAGGTCTCATGCCTGCCACCCAGTCAGTGGTGGAGTGGGGACTGGAGCCCTGGATTCCTGACTCCGCTTCAGTGAGTTTTCTGCTCCATGTTTTTCAGTTTAGTGTGATAGTCTAGAGATGAGATTTATAGCCAGATCTGGATTTAAATACAAGTTCGGCCCCTGTCTAGCTGCCGGACCTCAAGCAAGCATCAAAAACCTCTCTGTGCCTCGTGTTCTGTGTTATAAAAAGGGGGACAATGATGATATGGACCGCCATAAGGTCGTTATAGGGATTAAAATCCAATATTGCATTTGAAGAACTTAAAACAGTGCCTTGCCTGTAATAAACAATACGTAAACAGTGCATGGTATCTCAAAAGTGGTATTTATGAATTCTGTATTATGGTAAACTTAGCTAAAACCAGCATTTCAATCACTCAAAACGATTACATAATTATCCATTTTTTTCCTCTTAGAGTTTAGAAAGGGCAGTAAGGATAGTTTTACTCCATCTATTTTGTGAAAAGCCTCCAGCAATTTGATCCAATATTGGTTTTTTGTTCATAAATTTATCTGTAGCAGACAGGTGCATTCAAAAGCATAGCATTCAACTTTCTCTTCAGAATGTAAAGAAATAACTGGGTGTTATCAAAATATTTTAAGTCCTTACCAAAGATGTCATTTGGATGGATTTGTTTAATTCACTAAATGAATCTGGAATATGTAGTGCATGTAAAGCCCTCTTAGATGTAGGAATGTTGGAAAGACAAATCTCTGCTGTTAGGGAACTTATAATTAATGGGAAATGAGAGTGGGAGGGAGGGAAAGGATAGTCTTTGTAATACTTGGTGTGCTATGATAAATGACCAAAGTGGAGATTCACCGCAGTGCAGCAGAAACATGAAGAGACCACCAGTATCTGGACGTGATGGTCTTTGAGAGCGCCAAGAGGCAGAGCTGCCCCAAGGACAGGAGTAGAGGGGCAGTTGGTGTGACAGCCTCCAGACATTTGGCCAGGAGTTTGGATGAATGATGAGACTTAGATGGAGATGCTGCTCAGAGCCAGGTGAGTCATGTGAGAGATGGACTGTGGGAGGCCCCTGCCAGAGGCCATGGGATGAATTAAGTACTGATGTGAACGACCTATGCCAGAGATGCTGATGAGGGCCTGCCAGAGCAGTGGGAATGGAAGTAGGGGTAGGTTCTAGGGCAGAGAGTCAAGGTGTGTTTTGGACGTAGAACTGGTGAGTAGGTGGGAAGGGTGAGAAGGAGGAGGAGTTGAGTGTGACCCAGGAGAGACTGGTGCCATGAATGGAGATGGGCTTGTCAAGGGGCAGGTTTGGAAGAGAAGGTGAGTTTATTTTGCACAAGTGGAGTTTTTTGAGAAATCTGTGAAATATCTCTGGATATGTAGCATCAAAATATTTTGTCAGAGCAGAAGCAAGAAGAACTACAGTCCTGCAGCCCTGTGAAACTAAAACCACATTCACAGAAAGATAGATGAGATGAAAAGGCAGAGGGCTATGTACCAGATGAAGGAACAAGATAAAACCCCAGAAAAACAACTAAATGAAGTAGAGATAGGCAACCTTCCAGAAAAAGAATTCAGAATAACGATAGTGAAGATGATCCAGGACCTCGGAAAAAGAATGGAGGCAAAGATCGAGAAGATGCAAGAAATGTTTAACAAAGACCTAGAAGAATTAAAGAACAAACAGATGAACAATACAATAACTGAAAGGAAAAATACACCAGAAGAAATCAATAGCAGAATAAATGAGGCAGAAGAACAGATAAGTGACCTGGAAGACAGAACGGTGGACTTCACTCCTGCAGAACAGAATAAAGGAACAAGAATGAAAAGAAATGAAGACAGCCTAAGAGACCTCTGCGACAACATTAAACACAACAACATTCGAATTATAGAGGTCCCAGAAGGAGAAGGGAGAGAGAAAAGACCGGAGAAAATATTGGAAGAGATTATAGTCGAAAACTTCCCTAACATAGGAAAGGAAACAGCCACACAAATCCAGGAAAGGCAGAGAGTCCCATACAGGATAAACCCAAGGAGCAGTAGGCCGAGACACATAGTAATCAAATTGGCAAAAATTAAAGACAAAGAAAAATTATTGAAAGCAGCAAGGGAAGGGAAACAATAAATAACATACTAGGGAACTCCCATAGGGTTAACAGCTGATTTCTCAGCAGAAACTCTACAGGACAGAAGGAAGTGGCATGACATATTTAAAGTGATGAAAGGGAAGAACTTACAACCAAGGTTATCCTACCTGGAAAGTTTCTCATTCAGATTCGATGGAGAAATCAGAAGTGTTACAGACAAGCAAAAGCTAAGAGAATTCAGCACCACCAAACCAGCTCTACAGCAAATGCTAAAGGAACTTCTCTAAGTGGGAAACACAAGAGAAAAAAAGGACCTACAAAAACAAACCCAGGGCTTCCCTGGTGGTGCAGTGGTTGAGAGTCCGCCTGCTGATGCAGGGGACACGGCTTAGTGCCCTGGTCCGGGAAGATCCCACATGCCGCGGAGGGGCTGGGCCCATCAGCCATGGCCGCTGACCCTGCGCGTCCAGAGCCTGTGCTCCGCAATGGGAGAGGCCACAACAGTGAGAGGCCCGCATACCGGAAAAAAAAAAAAAAAAAAAAGAAAATGGCAATAGGAACATACATATGGATAATTACCTTAAACGTGAATGGATTAAATGCTCCAACCAAAAGCCACAGTCTTGCTGAATGGATACAAAAACAGGACTCATATATATGCTGTCTACAAGGCACCCACGTCAGACCTGGGGACGCATACAGACAGAGAGTGAGGGGATGGAAAAAGATATTCCATGCAAATGGAAATCAGAAGAAAGCTGGAGTAGCAATACTCATATCAGATAAAATAAACTTTAAAATAAAGAATGTTGCAAGAGACAAGGAAGGATACTACATAATGATCAGGGGATCAACCCAAGAAAAAGATATAACAATTATAAATATATATGCACCCAACATATGAGGACCTCAATAAATAAGGCAACTGCTAATAGCAACAAAAGAGGAAATTGACAGTAACACAGTAATAGTGGGGGACTTCAACACCTCACTAACACCAATGGACAGATCATCCAAACAGAAAATTAATAAGGGAAGAGACGCTTTAAATGAAACGATAGACCAGTTAGATTTAATTGATATTTATAGAATATTCCATCCAAAAACAGCATATTACACTTTCTTCTCAAGTGCACATGGAACATTCTCCAGGATAGATCACATCTTTGGTCACAACTCAAGCCTCAGTAAATTTAAGAAAATTGAAATTATATCAAGCATCTTTTCTGAGCGCAATGCTATGAGATCCGAAATCAATTACAGGGAAAAAAACATAAAAAACACAAAAACATGGAGGCTACACAATACATCACTGAATAACCAAGAGATCACTGAAGAAATCAAAGAGGAAATCAGAAAATACCTAGAGACAAATGACAATGAAAACACGATGATCCAAAACCTATCGGATGCAGCAAAAGCAGTTCTAAGAGGGAAGTTTATAGCAATATAATCCTACTTCAAGAAACAACAAACATCTCAGGTAAACAATCTAACCTTACACCTAAAGGAACTACAGAAAGAAGAACAAACAAAACCCAAAGTTAGCAGAAGGAAAGAGCTCATAAAGATCAGAGCAGAAATAAATGAAATAGAAACAAAGAAAACAGCAGCAAAGATCAATAAAACTAAAAGCTGGTTCTTTGAGAAGATAAACAAAATTGATAAACCATTAGCCAGATTCATCAACAAAAAGAGGGAGAGGACTCAAATCAATAAAATTAGAAATGAAAAAGGAGAAGTTACAACAGACACCACAGAAATACAAAACATCCTAAGAGACTACTACAGGCAACTCTATGCCAATACAATGGACAACCTGGAAGAAATGGACAAATTCTTAGAAAGGTATAACCTTCCAAGACTGAAGCAGGAAGAAATAGAAAATATGAACAGACCAATCACAAGTAATGAAATTGAAACTGTGATTAAAAATCTTCCAACAAACAAAAGCCCAGGACCAGATGGCTTCACAGGTGAATTCTGTCAAACATTTAGAGAAGAGCTAACACCCATCCTTCTCAAACTCTTCCAAAAAACTGCAGAGGAAGGAACACTCCTAAACTCATTCTATGAGGCCACCATCACCCTGATAGCAAAACCAGAGAAAGATACTACAAAAAAAGAAAATTACAGACCAATATCACTGATGAATATAGATGCAAAAATCCTCAGCAAAATACAAGCAAACAGAATCCAACAACATATTAAAAGGATCACATACCATGATCAAGTGGGATTTCTCCCAGGGATGCAAGGATTCTTCAGTATACACAAATCAATCAATGTGATACACCATATTAACAAATTGAAGAATAAAAACCGTACGATCATCTCAATAGATGCAGAAAAAGCTTTTGACAAAATTCAACACCCATTTATGATAAACACTTTCCAGAAAGTGGGCATAGAGGGAACCTACCTCAATATAATGAAGACCATATACGATAAACCCACTGCAGACATCATTCTCAGTGGTGAAACACTGAATGTATTTCTTCTAGGATCAGGAACAAGACAAGGATGTCCACTCTCACCACTATTATTCAACATAGTTTTGGAAGTCCTAGCCACGGCAATCAGAGGAAAAAAAAGAAAGAAAAGGAATACATATTGGAAAAGAAGAAGTAAAACTATCACTGTTTGCAGATGACATGATACTATACATCGAAAACCCTAAAGATGTCACCAGAACACTACTAGGGCTAATCAATGAATTTGGTAAACTTGCAGGATACAAAATTAATGCACAGAAATCTCTTGCATTCGTATACAATAATGATGAAAAATCTGAAAGATAAATTAAGGAAACACTCCCATTTACCACTGCAACAGAAAGAATAAAATACCCAGGAAAAAACCTACCTAGGGAGACAAAAGACCTGTATGCAGAAAACTGTAAGACAATGATGAAAGAAATTAAAGATGATACCAACAGATGGAGAGATATACCATGTTCTTGGATTGGAAGAATCAATATTGTGAAAGTATTGACTATATTACCCAAAGCAATCTACAGATTCAGTGCAATCCCTATCAAATTACCAATGGCAGTTTTTACAGAACTAAAACGAAAAATCTTAAAATTTGTATGGAGACACAAAAGACACTGAATAGCTAAAGCAGTCTGGAGGGAAAAAAACAGAGCTGGAGGAATCAGACTCCCTGACTTCAGACCATACTACAAAGCTACAGTAATCAAGACAGTATGGTACTGGCAGAAAAACAGAAACATAGATCAATGGAACAGGATAGAGAGCCCAGAGATAAACCCACACATATGGTCAACTAATCTATGACAAAGGAGGCAAGGATATACAATGGAGAAAAGACAGTCTCTTCAATAAGTGGTGCTGGGAAAACTGGAGAGCTACATGTAAAAGAATGAAATTAGAACACTCACTAACACCATACACAAAAATAAACTCAAAATGGAATCAAGACCTAAATGTAAGACCAGACGCTATAAAACTCTTAGAGGAAAACATAGGAAGAACACTGACATAAATCACAGCAAGATCTTTTTTTGATCCACCTTCTAGAGTAATGGAACTAAAATCAAAAGCAAACAAATGGGACCTAATGACACTTCAAAGCTTTTCCACAGCAAAGAAAAGCCTAAACAAGGCAAAAAGACAACCCTCAGAATGGGAGAAAATATTTGCAAACGAATCAATGGACAATGGATTAATCTCCAAAATATATAAACAGCTCATGCAGCTCAATAGTAGAAAAACAAACAACCCAATCCAAAAATGGTCAGAAGACCTAAATAGACATTTCTCCAAAGAGGACATACAGATGGCCAAGAAGCACATGGAAAGCTGCTCAACATCACTAATTATTAGAGAAATGCAAATCAAAACTACAATGAGGTTTCACCTCACACCAGTCAGAATGGGTATCATCAGAAATTCTACAAACAGCAAAAGCTGGAGAGGGCGTGGAGAACAGGGAACCCTCTTGTACTGTTGGTGGGAATGTAAATTGATACAGCCACTGTGGAGAAGAGTATGTAGGTTCCTTAAAAAACTAAAAATAGAATTACCATATGATCCAGCATTCCCACTACTGGGCATGTACCCAGAGAAAACCATAATTCAAAAGGACACATGCACCCCAGTGTTCACTGCAGCACTATTTACAATAGCCAGGACATGGAAACAACCTAAATGCCCATCGAAGGACGAATGGATAAAGAAGATGTGCTACATATATACAATGGAATATTACTCAGCCATAAAAAGGAACGAAATTGGGTCATTTGTAGAGATGTGGCTGGATGTAGAGACTGTCATACTGAGTGAAGTAAGTCAGAAAGAGGAAAATAAATATCGTATATTAACGCATATATGTGGAAGCTAGAAAAATGGCACAGGTGAACCGGTTTGCAGGGCAGAAATTGAGACACAGATGCAGAGAACAAACATATGGACACCAAGGGGGAAAGCGGCAGGGGGTCTGGATGGTGGTGTGATTGATGAATTGGGGGATTGGGATTGACATGTATACACTGATGTGTATCAAATGGATAACTAATGAGAACCTGCTGTATTATAAAAAAAAACAAAAACCAAAAAAAAAAAAAACCCATTAATGAAACACTAAGGACACTATGAACCAGGAACTTTGGGATATAAATTAGAGGACAGATCAAGTGCTTAGGGATTCCAGTATCATATTTTAGTCTGCCTTGTGCATGCAGGAGAATAACACTGAAATTCAACCTTTGCTATGTTATAAGAATCTAGCTTATGTTTTTCTGAATGTCCTAGGAATTTTTTGTACATTGTCATCCAGATTTTTTGTTTCTTGGGATCCTGACATTCCTCTCTGTCAGTTTTGGTCATCATTCCGGCGAGGACTTTCCTGTTCATTCAAGAACCTTTTCGTTATCAACTTCAGCATGTCATAACAAATTGGAGCACATCACTCAGGTGCTTAAAACCCTTCGAAGGCCCCTGCTGCTCCAGCATCAAGTCCCTGCTCTGCCTGGTAGACCAGGCCCTTCCAGTGGCCACCAGCGGGCTACCTCCATGCACCCCACAGTACAGCTGAAGACCGGTGACTCCCCAAACTTCCTCACTCCCACAGGCCTCAGGCCTCTCTCCTCAAACCACAGCTCCAGGGAATGGCTCTTTCCACCCACCAACATTCTCCACTTGCCAACGCTTCCCATCTTTCAGAGGCCCCTGGAAGCCCCACCCCACCAAAGAGGGACATCTATCCACTCATGTCTCACCTCAGCTCTGCTATAATAGGAGTGACTTCAACAGCCTTCAAGAAATGTCAACAAGCGTCTATCAGACAAATGAACTTGTTTCTTCCTTCTATCACAAAGGTGAAATTGTAGTAAAGAAATGACCTGAAGAACATTCCTTCTTATTCAGAAACATGTCAAGAGATTTTAAACATGAAAAAAAGCATGATAAAAGCTCACCTTCAGAAAGAATGAGGAACAGCTCCATTCCCCAGTCCACACTTCCTCACACTCTCTACTATCAAGGGTTATCTTTTTTTTTTTAATTTTAATCTCTTCCAACTGCTAGCCATAAATCTCATTTCCTTGCTTATGTAATCAAAATACATTTTCATGTTTATTGGTGAGTTACAATGCCTTATTTGTACACTGCTTATTCTATCTTTTGTCTACCTTTTTAATTAGGCATTAATCTGTTCCTTACTGCTCAATTAGAAAGAAATATCACAATGTGCATATTAACTGTGTTATATACATTGCAAATATATTTCCCAGTTTGTTCTCTTACTTTCTAGCGAGGTTTCTGTTTGACTTTCATTAAGTCATATTTCTCAATTTTGTCCTTTATGGTTTCTGACCATAAACCTCTTTCTCATGTGAATATTTTATAAATTGTCACCTATATTGTCTTCAAGTACAATTAAGCCTTTTAACATTTTAAGGTTTAATCCATATAAAATTAATTCTGGTGAGTCAGGGGCCCAGCTTTCCCCTCTTCCCACCAAATGCTACCACTTGTCCCAACACTTTTTATTAAATAACACAATCCTTCCTCCACTGACTTGAGATGCCATTAGGACCCCATTCCTTCTCAACGTCCTTGGTGGAACTCCTTTAACCCACTGCTTCTTCACCCCACATTCCTTCACTGAACAGCATCCTCTACTCTTGTGGCTTTAACCATCACTTATAACTGATGACTTCTAAATATGTATTTCCAGGTATCTTCCCAGTTACTGTTTAACCATCTACTGGACAATTGCTTGCTTATATGCACAAATCCACTCAAATGAGGTCCTTCAGGAATGACAATATATACATTTAAAAAATTTATTTATTTTATCCAGCAGGTTCTCATTAGTTACCCATTTTATACATATTCGTGTATACATGTCAATCCCAGTCTCCCAATTCATCACACCCCCAAACCCCCACCCCTGCCATTTCTCCCCCCGGTGTCCATATGTTTGTTCTCTACATCTGTGTCTCAACTTCTGCCCTGCAAACCGGTTCATCTGTGCCACTTTTCTAGGTTCCACATATATGCGTTAATATACGATATTTATTTTCCTCTTTCTGACTTACTTCACTCAGTATGACAGTCTCTACATCCAGCCACGTCTCTACAAATGACCCAATTTCGTTCCTTTTTATGGCTGAGTAATATTCCATTGTATATATGTAGCACATCTTCTTTATCCATTCGTCCTTCGATGGGCATTTAGGTTGCTTCCATGTCCTGGCTATTGTAAATAGTGCTGCAATGAACATTGGGTCCATGTGTCATTTTGAATTATGGTTTTCTCTGGGTATGTCCAGGAGTGGGATTGCTGGATCATATGGTAATTCTATTTTTAGTTTTTTAAGGAACCTCCATACCGTTCTCCATAGTATCTGTATCAATTTACATTCCCACCAAGTGCAAGAGGGTTCCCTCTTCTTCACTCCCTCTCCAGCATTTGTTGTTTGTAGACTTTCCGATGATGCCCATTCTTCCTGGTGTGAAGTGATATCTAATGTAATTTTGGTTTGCATTTCTCTACTAATTAGTGATGTTGAGCAGCTTTCCATGTGCTTCTTGGCCATCTGTATGTCTTCTTTGGAGGAATGTCTATTTAGGTCTTCTGACCATTTTTGGATTGGGTTGTTTGTTTTTCTACTATTGAGCTTCATGAGCTGTTTATACATTTTGGAGATTAATCCTTTGTCCATTGATTCATTTGCAAATATTTTCTCCCATTCTGAGGGTTGTCTTTTCATCTTGTTTATGCTTTCCTTTGCTGTGGAAAAGCTTTGAAGTGTCATTAGGTCCCGTTTGTTTACTTTTGTTTTTCTTTCCATTACTCTAGGAGGTGGATCAAAAAAGATCTCACTGTGATTTATGTCAAAGAGTGTTCTTCCCGTGTTTTCCTCTAAGAGTTTTATAGTGTCCAGTCTTACATTTAGGTCTGTAATCCATTTTGAGTATATTTTTATGTATGGTGTTAGGGAATGTTCTAATTTCGTTCTTTTACACGTAGCTCTCCAGTTTTCCCAGCACCACTTATTGAAGAGACTGTCTTTTCTCCATTGTATATCCTTGCCTCCTTTGTCATAGATTAGTTGACCATATGTGTGGGTTTATCTCTGGGCTCTCTATCCTGTTCCACTGATCTATGTTTCTGTTTTTCGGCCAGTACCATATTATCTTGACTACTGTAGCTTTGTAGTATGGTCTGAAGTCAGGGAGTCTGATTCCTCCAGCTCTGTTTTTTTCCCTCCAGATTGCTTTAGCTATTCAGTGTCTTTTGTGTCTCCATACAAATTTTAAGATTTTTCGTTTTAGTTCTGTAGAAAATGTCATGGGTAATTTGATAGAGATTGCACTGAATCTGTAGATTGCTTTGGGTAATATAGTCATTTTCACAATATTGATTCTTCCAATCCAAGAACATGGTATATCTCTCCATCTGTTAGTATCATCTTTAATTTCTTTCATCAGTGTCTTATAGTTTTCTGCATACAGGTCTTTTGTCTCCCTAGGTAGGTTTTTTCCTAGGTATTTTATTCTTTCTGTTGCAGTGGTAAATGGGAGTGTTTCCTTAGTATCTCTTTCATATTTCTTCAGCCCTAGTAGTGTTCTGGTGACATCTTTAGGGTTTTCGATGTATAGTATCATGTCATCTGCAAACAGTGATAGTTTTACTTCTTCTTTTCCAATATGTATTCCTTTTATTTCTTTTTTTTCTCTGATTGCCGTGGCTAGGACTTCCAAAACTATGTTGAATAATAGTGGTGAGAGTGGACATCCTTGTCTTGTTCCTGATCCTAGAAGAAATGCATTCAGTGTTTCACCATTGAGAATGATATCTGCAGTGGGTTTATCGTATATGGCCTTCATTATATTGAGGTAGGTTCCCTCTATGC
Source organism: Phocoena phocoena (assembly GCF_963924675.1). Lineage (NCBI taxonomy): Eukaryota > Metazoa > Chordata > Mammalia > Artiodactyla > Phocoenidae > Phocoena > Phocoena phocoena. The sequence continues at coordinate 31,934,902 of NC_089221.1, read as the reverse complement.
CCACTTTCTGGAGAGTATTTATCATAAATGGGTGTTGAATTTTGTCAAAAGCTTTTTCTGCATCTGTTGAGATGATCGTACGGTTTTTATTCTTCAATTTGTTAATATGGTGTATCACATTGATTGATTTGCGTATAGTGGAGAATCCTTGCATCCCTGGGAGAAATCCCACTTGATCATGGTATATGATCCTTTTAATATGTTGTTGGATTCTGTTTGCTTGTATTTTGTTGAGGATTTTTGCATCTATATTCATCAGTGATATTGGTCTGTAATTTTCTTTTTTTGTAGTATCTTTCTCTGGTTTTGCTATCAGGGTGATGGTGGCCTCATAGAATGAGTTTGGGAGTGTTTCTTCCTCTGCAATTTTTTGGAAGAGTTTGAGAAGGATGGGTGTCAGCTCTTCTCTAAATGTTTGGTAGAATTCACCTGTGAAGCCATCTGGTCCTGGACTTATGTTTTTTGGAAGATTTTTAATCACAGTTTCAATTTCACTACTTGTGATTGATCTGTTCATATTTTCTATTTCTTCCTGCTTCAGTCTTGGAAGGTTATACCTTTCTAAGAATTTGTCCATTTCTTCCAGGTTGTCCGTTGTATTGGCATAGAGTTGCCTGTAGTAGTCTCTTAGGATGTTTTGTATTTCTGTGGTGTCTGTTGTAACTTCTCCTTTTTCATTTCTAATTTTATTGATTTGAGTCCTCTCCCTCTTTTTGTTGATGAATCTGGCTAATGGTTTATCAATTTTGTTTATCTTCTCAAAGAACCAGCTTTTAAGTTTTATTGATCTTTGCTGCTGTTTTCTTTGTTTCTATTTCATTTATTTCTGCTCTGATCTTTATGAGTTCTTTCCTTCTGCTAACTTTGGGTTTTGTTTGTTCTTCTTTCTGTAGTTCCTTTAGGTGTAAGGTTAGATTGTTTATTTGAGATGCTTGTTGTGTCTTGAGGTAGGCTTGTATTGCTGTAAACTTCCCTCTTAGAACTGCTTTTGCTGCATCCGATAGGTTTTGGATCATCGTGTTTTCATTGTCATTTGTCTCTAGGTATTTTTTGATTTCCTCTCTGATTTCTTCAGTGATCTGTTGGTTATTTAGTAATGTATTGTTTAGCCTCCATGTGTTTCTGTTTTTTACGTCTTTTTCCCTGTAATTGATTTCTAATGTCATAGTGTTGTGGTCAGGAAAGATGCTTGATATGATTTCAGTTTTCTCAAATGTACTGAGGCTTGATATGTGACACATGATGTGATCTCTCTTGGAGAATGTTTTGTGTGCACTTGAGAAGAAACTGTAATCTGCCGTTTCTAGATGGAATGTCCTATAAGTATCAATTAAATCTGTGTGGGTTGTTGTGTCATTTAAAGCTTCTGTTTCCTTATTAATTTTCATTTGGGGTCATCTGTCCATTGTTGTAAGTGAGGTGTTAAAGTCCCCCACTATTATTGTGTTACTGTCAATTTCTGCTTTTATAGCTCTTATCAGTTGCTTTATGTATTGTGGTGCTCCTATGTTGGGAGCATATATGTTTATAATTGTTATATCTTCTTCTTGGATTGATCCCTTGATCATTATGTAGTGTCCTTCCTTGTCTCTTGTAACATTTTTTATTTTAAAGTCTATTTTATCTGATATGAGTATTACTTCTCCAGCTTTCTTTTGATTTCCATTTTCATGGAATACCTTTTTCCACCCTCTCACTTTCACTCTGTATGTTTCCCTAGGTCTGAAGTGGGTGTCTTGTAGACAGCATATATATGGGTTTTGTTTTTGTATCCATTCAGCAAGCCTGTGTCTTTTGGTTGGAGCATCTAATCCATTCATGTTTAAGGTTATTATCGATATATATGTTCCTATTACCCTTTTGTTAATTGTTTTGGGTTTGTTTTTGTAGGTCCTTTTCCTCTCTTGTTTTTCCCACTTAGAGAAGTTCCTTTAGCATTTGCTGTAGAGCTGGTTTCGTGGTGCTGCATTCTCTTAGCTTTTGTTTGTCTGTAACACTTTTGATTTCTCCATCCATTCTGAATTAGATCCTTGCTGGGTAGAGTAGTCTTGGTTTTAGGTTCTTCCCTTTCATCACTGTAAGTACATCATGCTACTCCCTTCTGGCTTGTAGAGTTTCTGCTGAGAAATCAGGTGCTAACCTTATGGGAGTTCCCTTGTTTGTTATTTGTCATTTTTCCCTTCCTGTTTTCAGTAATTTTTCTTTGTCTTTAATTTTTACCAATTTGATTGGAGTGTTTCTCCTTGGGTTTATCCTGTGTGGGACTCTCTGGCCTTCCTGCACTTGGGTGGCTATTTGCTTTCCCATGTTAGGGAAGTTTTCGACTATAATCTCTTCAAATATTTTCTCTGGTCCCTTCTCGCTTTCTTCTTCTGGGACCCCTATAATGCGAATGTTCTTGTGTTTAATGTTGTCCCAGAGGTCTCTTAGACTGTCTTCATTTCTTTTTCCTTTATTCTGTTCCGCATCAGTGAATTCCAGCACTCTGTCTTCCAGGTCACTTATCCATTCTTCTGCCTCAGTTATTCTGCTGTTGTTTCCTTTTAGTGTAATTTTCATTTCATTTATTGTATTGTTCATCTCTCTTTGCTTGTTCTTTAATTTTTCTAGGTCTTTGTTAAACATTTCTTGCATCTTCTCAATCTTTTCCTGCATTTTTTTCCGAGGTCCAGGATCATTTTCACTATCATTATTCTGAATTCTTTTTCTGGAAGGTTGCCTATCTCCACTTCATTTAGTTGTTTTTCTGGGGTTTCATCTTGTTCCTTAATCTGTTACATAGCCCTCTGCCTTCTCATCTCATCCGTCTTTCTGTGAATGTGGTTTTAGTTCCACAGGCTGCAGGATTGTAGTTCTTCTTGTTTCTGCTGTCTGCCCTCTCTCATTAATGTTCTTATAGTACCCCCAGGTCAAAAGAAGTAACCTAACAGTTCTTTTTATGAAGTGGTAGGTCCAGTCAAATTAATGAGTATTTATGACCTGACACTTTAGTAGCAGTGTCAGAGAATAATGCATATCAACGTAAAGGAAATAATATCTTTATTTTATTCTTAAAAAGCCACGTATATGTACCTGTTTGGGTACTGCACAGCTTCTCAAACCTTAGAAACAGATTGGGCACTGCCACTCTTGTTTCCACCTCTACGTTGATTTTTGGTTGGTACTTGTGTTTTATCACAGCATCCAACAAGCCTTCCCTCCCACTTCACAAAGATATGACGTCATTGAGAGGAATGTGGCATGACCTAGTGTTGAAACCAAACTACCTTTAGCTATAGGTTCGCATAGTGTTGGATAGATGTCACTGTGTTTCCTCTGAAATTTTAAAATATGCTGTGGTACCCCAGTTCATTTGCTTCTGTGCCTTGGGGCACCTTAGTGCATGGTTTGGGAACTACAGCCCGAACTTAGCTTCCCAGTGTTGGCAGTACTTGGGTTAGTGGTGAAGCCTGGCAATCAGAGCATAGTGTGCAGACATATACATACTCATTTACATCTTGGTGTTCACTCACCGGTCAGCCAGCTTGAGCTTCGAGTGCTGAGGACCAGGAGCTGTGCTTGGACACTGATGGGGTGGGGGGAAGGGGGAAGTGCCTTACAGTGAACAGGGAGACAGCATTTCCTCTCAAGGAGCTTATTGGAGGAATTACAGAATTGGGAAGAGATCAGCAAACTTTCTAGTAGGGGCCAGGTCGTCAGTATTTTAGGTTTGCTGACCTTGCAGTCTCTGGGGAATCTGTTCAGTCCCAACATGAGGATGTGAAAGCAGCCTTGGGCAGTATGTAAACAAATGGGTGTGGCTCTGTTCTAGTAAAACTTTATTTACAAAAGCAGAGGTGGGTCGAATCTGGCCCACAGGTCACAGTTTGTGCAACCTCTGTAATAGAGATGTAATTAAAGTGTCCTGGAAGCAGAAGAAGGAGCATCAGACCTTTGGGGAACAGGAAGGTATCACAAAGGTGATAATGAGCTCTTCCTGACTCCCACCAGCAGTCTCCCAGGTGAATTGAGGAGAGGGTGGCAGAAAGGAGTACAGAGGGAACTCCAGGCAGAAGGGAAAACGTGCAAATGTAAAGAGTCATGAAGGGGTCCGGCAGCTTGGAGAATGGAATCAATTTTAGTGTAACCTGGAATGAGATTGGAGGGGAGGCACAGGGCTTCTTTCCTGGGTTAAAAGAGTTTCATGGATCATCTTTCTCATTTTTGGTTTTCTGCCTCATTTTTTTGGTGAATCATGTCCTGTAGTAGTCTCCAGAGAATGGCTGCAAGGAAGAAATATCTTTTGAGATCTGGCATGTCTTTATAAAATGTATTTTATTCTTTCAATTAATAGTTTGAGTATAGAAGTCAAGCGTGAAAGTAATTTTCACTCGGCTTTTGGAAGACGTTCTCTTTAGCTTTCAGTGCTAAGAAGTCTGTGTTTTCCTCTCCTCCCTGCCTCCCCTCTCCTCCCCCAGAGTGTTTACTGACCACACACCCAGTGTCTCCTGTACACCCGTGGCCCGCTCTGGAGATAGCGCCGTCACCTTCCCCGTGTGACAGTAGAGGGTTCGTGGGGCTCACGGGGCAGTCGCAGAGTCCTGGCTCAGGGAGCTGCTCCCATGTTGCGCTCATTCCTGGGCCCTGGGTGGGACCTCCCCCTCCCCCTCCCTGGAAGCTTTTCAGAGCTTCTTTTACGCAGTTATTATGGGTGCTGTACCGTGGAAGGAGTCTTTTTAATTCATTGTGCTGGGTACTTGGTGGCATCTTTGAGGACTAGATTTTTTTAGTTGAATATGGATTCTGTGTATGTTCTTGTTATTGCAGTTTTCTCTTAATCGGTCTCCTTTAAACACCACTTCCTTCAAGCTTCCCTCTTCTTTCAAACCTTTACGTCTCCCTACACAGTCTGGTCTCCATCTGCCTTCCCAAACTGAGCTTTCCAGTCCGGCCAGGTTGGGGTTTTCCATAGGTACATCTCTCATTTTACTTAAATCCCCACACTTCACTTTAATAGTACAATAGAGTCTACCTACCTGCAAAGTTTCTGTTCCTGGAGAGCATTCCTCAGAGGGCAGTGCTTGAGGAACTTAAGCTCTTGTGAGTAGGCGGATAGGAGTGGGGAGTGGAATTAGGAGAGTGGTTGCTGGTTAGAGCTTTTTAATGATTTTTATGTTCCCTAACAGGAAACAGTGAGAAAAAAAAAAAAAAAAGGGACACTAAGGAGGATGGGACTTGGCAGTAGGACACTATCTGCTTTCCCACCTGGTTGCTCGGGGTGACCACCCAGGCACCTCCTCTCCGGTAGGCTCAGCGAACTACTTGCACATTTATTTTGCTGTGCTGTGATTAAGCAGCTTTTCTCCTTCCAGTGTTTCATTCCTTCGTGTGTTAATGACAAGGGAGTTATCTCACTGTGGCTACAAGAATAGAGGCTCGGAATAAAGACGCTTTGGGTCGTCTTTGCTCACCGATCTGTGCCTGAGCAGGTGTTTCTCAAGCCCCCTTCCAGGCCGGAGTAGATTCTCACCAGCAGAACGCGCTCACTCACTCTCTGTCATGTTCCTGCTCCCTCTCTGCCCACCTGTCTCCCCTCCACGCCCCCCCCCCCCCCGCCCCGAAAAGAGAAAACAAGCGTAACAACTAAACAGAATACATCAGGACTGCAGCTTCTGGTGCTCCTCTGCCTTCAGCTTCACTTTTCTCCACTCTTTTTTCTAACTACTGTATCCTCAGCAGAAAAGTCCAGAACCTCACGTAGCCTAGAGGCAGAACTGTCAAAGCCGATGAGAAAGCAAACAGAGCACCTGTGTGCCCACGTTCAAGGGAGGGACCACGCTTATGTGGTTGGTGGCCGAGCCCCGGCCGCTCAGACGCCTAAGACAGAGGGCAGGATACACGCAAAGACACAAGAACTAACAAGCAGAAGACAGATTTTTTTCTTTGTGTTCAATTTTATACATTGATTCTGCATGATCAGTTTTCCTAAACTGAAGGATTTATTGACATTTTTGAATCCTTTAAAATAATTACATTGAGCAGGATACGAACCTGGTAGCCCTTGGGCAGGATGCAGCCTGAAGGTGTATTTTGTTTGGCCTTTAGAATGTATAAAAATATGAGTTAGTTGCTTATGTTTACAAATTTGAGTATTTCATGTAAAATCCCAGACTTCTACCTAGTCTTGAAAAAGGAAAATCTGGCAAAGCAAGGCCCATTGCTGCCACCTTTAGAGCAGGGGGCTGTCCCCACGAAGGACACAGAGCTCTGCTTCGCACCTGCCTGAGTAGTTTCTTCCCTGTCTCACCCCTTTAGAAATTTACATTTGCATTCTTCTGACGTCAAAAGACAGCTACTCTAATTTTGAAAATTAGCTCCTGAAATTTGATAAAAATGTGCTTTCCTCTAAAGAATAAGCCATTGGTGGAAAAAAAGTAAGTTCTGGCAATGCATCTATCAGGAGGGAGCAGGGACAAGTTTTATGGGTCCCTGTTTTCCTGGAGGTGCACTGGAGGGCTCTGTTCATGTATTGTTCCGGCCTCAAATAAGTCCATTTGATAGAGGAGTCAGATCTATTACAAGCATAATATAATATGGCCTAATGACTTGCTCAAAGTTTTCTGTGTAAATGTTATAACAAGAAAGTCCTCTTTATCATTTTGCCTGTTTTCAGGTAAGCTGGCCTTGGCAACAGTGCCATTGATTGTTCTATTCCCAAGCACCTCACCCTGACCCTCGCAGACCTGCTCAGTCATGTCCCTCATGGGTGGAGCTGGCACTGTTGGCACAGTGCTGCTGGCACTGCTGACCTTGTGCTTGTGCCTGCCAACAGGAATGGAATATCCCAACTTGGGGAGGTCTCTCCTAGGTACTCTGGGCAGAGCTTGCCTCCGTGCCACTCCGGTTGAGGCTGAAGCCGGGGAGGTTGGCGGGGGGGTGGATTAAGTGATCTGCACTCAGTCACACCGCTAATTAGTAACGGAGCCAGGATGAGAGCCTTGGTCCACAGTACCCAGTCCCAAGCTCATCCTCAGCCACCTCCATCCCCCGCCTGCCACTTCATGGGACACACTCCTCTTTTCTAGACAACTGTAAACTTATAGTGAGGGATTGTCTCATTTCAAGATAATGTTTAGACAGTCAGTGAATATGGTTTGTGATTACTTTGGTCATGGTTTGGTCTCCTTTATTAAGTTATTCCTGTACACGCCACGTAATTCTATAACTTTAGCAATTGGCATTTTAGACATTCCATGAATACATTTTCATTTTAATAAGTAAGCTCTGCGAAACTGCGATTGAGTAGGAAGTTATTCATCCAGAAAATAATTGTGAACACTTTTGAAATGTATGCTTGTGCCTCGTGTATGTTTGGTCACGATCATTTGTGCTATTGGGATTCGCTTCCCGGGTTTGTGACAGTGCTCAGCAGTAGCCAGGCAGCCATCTTGCTGTTTGCTTTCACTAAGAAGCATGTTTCTTGAATCCTCTTGTTGGGTTCCAGTTATTTAGATGTTCGATCACCTTTCCTTTTTCAAGTTCCTGTTTCTCATATCTCTTCTCACATTTTCTATTTCTGTCTTTTGTGTATTCTGAAAGATTACTCAATGTTTTATCTGTCATTAGAAATCTTTTACTATCAGTCAATGTATGTAATGTGTAAGAGTTATTTTTATTTCTGATTATTCCTTTTTCATTGCATCGTCTTCTTGTTTTTATGACTGTGCCATGCCTGCTCAGGGAGTACTATTTAGAGGTGATTTTCTTTTTGTTTTTTTTTTGTTTTTTTACTTTTCCTATTTCTCACATTATCCCTATTTCCTCTGGGAGTAATCTTTATTTTCCTTTTGGTGATCCTGTTTATCCTGAATTTCTCTTCAGTGATTTAGGCTTTCTTATATGTTTTATGATCCTTAGTTGTCTATCCCAATATAAAAATGAGGCAATATTAGGTCTGACAAGGAGTTTTCAGCACATTCGGAGGGCTTGTTGTCTGGCAAGCTTCATTCAACAGCAGTGGATGCGAACATCATTACTCGGAGGAATCCCTCGGGTTCAGGTGTGGAAGGCTTTCCTCTTTGACACCCATGTCTTTGCTAGCTGCTCTGTGTCCTCAACAATTCTTTTATGTTCTGTAGGAGAACATTTCTGTTGGGAGTGGGGTGTAGGAGCATGTCAGAGTTGACTTCTATAAACAAATCTTGGAATCCTTGAGCTTCAGCCCCATGAATCACTGCATCCTCCTTCACGCACGCACAGAAGATTTAAGTGGCACCATATCCATCCAGTATTGTTTTTCCACCAAATCTAGTAGTCATGTTTGCCTTCTCTCTTCTCCCTATACCTCATATAATACACAAAGTACACTTATAGCACGTATATGTTGTTGGCACTATTCCAAGTGCTTTGCATGTATTTACTCATTTAATCTTGACAGCAAACTTATGAGAAAAATACAGTTATCATCCCTGCTTTACAGATGGGGAAACCGAGGCACAGAGTGGTTAAGGTTACACAGTAGGTGCAAAAGCTGGGATTCAGAGCCTGTGTTTTTAACCACCACTCTTTCCTGCCTATAGTGGATTGATAAGACCCTCCATCTCTTGTACAGATCCTGAATCTGACCACCTGTCACCACCTCCACTCTTGAAAACCTTAGCAGAGGGTCCTCACCACTGATTATTTCATTTGGACTCGGGTTCTTCTGCCTCTCTTCTCCCCTAGAGTCCGTTCTCTATGTAGCAGCTAGAGAAATCTTCCCAAAGTACAGATCGGTTCATGGATCTCCCCTGATTAAAACACTCCAGTGGCTGCTGCTCATCTCGACCTGTTAAAGCCCTTATCCTTTTGATGACCAAAGGCCCTCTGTGGCCTGGCCAGCCTACCTCCTGTCAGCCCCTCTTCCTGACCTTTGAACCTGGTAAGCTGTCCTTGTCTTAGGTCCTTGTATTTGCTCTTGCTACTCTTTCCCTGATCTTACCATGTCAGTCTTCTCGTCAGTCAGATCCCAGCTCAGATGCTAGACCTTCACTCACACACTGTCATGCACATTGACTTACTCGAGTTTTTAAAGATCGTATCAGGACCTTACTTGTTTATGTATGTGTCTCTAGAACTAGCATCTAAGCTCCTTGAGGGCAGGGACTTCGTCTAGCTCGGTGTTGCACCTTTGGTGCCTGGAGCAGGGCCTGGCACTCGCTAGGCTGATGGGTATGTTGGGCTGAACAATGCCTCCCTCCGCTGAAGCCCCTCCCTACCACCCGCCAGATGCAGTCACCGCTCGCCTGCGCGCTCTCAGTTTTCAACAGAAATGTGTTGAAATCTCTCATCTACTGATAGTCCCTTCCCCGTTATATTTGTTGAAGTGTTTGTTACACTTTAGTCATTTGTATGTCATTGTCAATATTTTTGTCACATCTGCAATCCCCCATATGTGATTAATGACCCTAATTTTTTCTTTAAACTATTTAAATTTATGTAAAATAGAAAATATCACAGTGTACATGGAAAAGAAAACCAACATTACTTGTCATGAAGAAGTGACTATAAAAGTTAATATATACTAATTAAAATTAAAAATGCCATCTCACATATCACTTAAAATTGTCAAAACCTCAGTTTTATGCACTGCTTTTCTATACTCTAGCAGTACTGGAGTGTTGATAAATATGTGCTCAGTTATAATCTTGAATTTGAAGCCTATCCTGACCCTATAATGGATCCCGGAGCAACAGCTGTGTCCGATTGTCACATCTCCTAAAGCCAGGGTAGCTGAGTCTGGTGTCTCCGTGGCTTTAACGTGCAGCATGTTTTGGTATTTGTCAGTATCCATTTCCAGTGTTGATGTGCACAGGGTAAGGAGTGTCCTTGGACCAGTTTGAACACCATTTGAAATTCTTCTCCTCATGCAGAGCTGACTACATTGCACAGATGATGGACATTTCCTTATGTTTGAAACGACCATCCCGGATGGGGGACAGTAAAAGAATGAGGATGACTTCAAATTTCCAGTGGCTCTTATTAACAGTTCTTCTTCTATATCTAATGAATCAAGTAAACAGCCAGAAAAGAAGTAAGTGCATCAGAGTCAGAGAAAATGAACTGATTGCAATGTCATTACTGTTTTACTTAAGAAGCGATCTTGAGACTTTATTGAACGCTTCAGGTTGTGGTTAAAATCCATTTCTATGTCATTTTTTTTTTCATGTACTTCTAGTTTCTTTTAAAAAGGCCCATAAAGATAGATCTAAGTATTCTTTCCCCATTAAAAAATTAAGGTATAACTTATATACAGTAAAATTCACCCTTTTAGGATAAAGTTCTGTGAGTTTTGACAGATGCATACAGACATGTATCCACCTGCACAGTCAAGATACAGACCAGTCCGTCATTCCAGAAAATGCCCCTGCTCCTCTGCTGACAGCCCGCCATCCCCACCTCCAGCCAGCACTCGTCTATTTTCTGTCTGTAATTTTGCCTTTCAGAATGTCACATAAATTACATCCAGATATCTGCTTTAAGAAATATATGATTTGTTTTCATTTTATTTAAAAACGTTAAGAATGTTTGTAGGTGTTATCTAGCTTACTCTATAAAGAGCATTTTCATCCTTCTGCCTCTGAGTTTAGTTTTTATATTATTTCCATAATTAAAGAGGTCTTCTCTTTTCCCCCCAAATTACTACTAAATAACTTTATTATGATTACTAATGATTTCTAATGTGTTTCTAATGTTTTTGTTTTCTGTCTTACATAAAGAGCTTTATAATTCATTGCTGTAGTGAATATGATACCAATCACATGTAAAAATTAAAGAAAAAACCTTTTTAATAGAGAATTTGAGATAGAATACCTTTTTCACACTCCTAATTGCTTTTCCCCTCCCTCCCTCTTTTCCTTCCTTCCTTTTGTTCTCTCTCTTTCCCTCCCTCAAGTCCTCTCCTTTCTTTCTTTCCACTGTCTTTTTAGAATGACAGTTTTTCATTGTATAGTGCTTATGTATTCCATGATCTAATGTTATTTTATAGATGTGAGTAAATACTATTAGGACTGTAATCTTCTGAATTATTTGTTACTTTTCAGTTGTTTAGGCCTACACAAAATATATATTTTTCAGAGACTCGTGAGTTTATTACTGTTTATGTGATGTGCTTCATAAAAATCTAAAGATTGGCTATGATTTCTGTGTAGGTGGCAGTCTGATAACAAGCTGTGAAGCACTAGTAGTTAGGAGTACTTAGGAGCTGTGTTTGTGGCATAGGAGGTACATAGTTTTTACTTAAAGTCTTAGAGTTTTGTTTTTTTTTTTAATTTTACTTTTTTGCAAATGGGGTCACTGGAGACTAAAATTCTCCCAGGCGCTCTCTTGGTCCCTTCATTGAATCCATATAGCCACTCCCTCTATTTATCTTAGTTGTCTGGAAGTGGAATTTTTGAGAGAGGCCTAACCCCTAAGTGGTCTAGTGGTTGACCCACTTTCATCAGTTTACTCACTAGCTTTTTTAAACCAAAGCTACAAAAAGAAATATAAAACCAGTCACCTCCTGTGACTGCAGGTTCATCTCTGCATAAAGAACATGGGCCTTCTGCAGACACATATGCTTGTACTTATGGCTGGGGACGGTTTCACTTGTTGACTTTTACAGTGCAGTTAAATTAATAAGCATTTTGTGTGCATGTGCGTGTGTGTGTGCGTGTGCGTATGTGTGTGTTTTGTTTCTCCTTCTCCAGGGACTCCTCGTGATTTGAAGTGTATAACTAACAATTTACAAGTGTGGGACTGCTCTTGGAGAGCACCCTCTGGAGCAGGCCATGGTGCTGCTTATGAAGTTTGCTTTGAAAACGGGTAATGGAAATACTTTGGTTAATTTATAGTTATAATCTGAAGGTTCTTTGTCTTTAAATTTAGAATATAAAGATTTTATTCTGGAAATTTTTAAAAGAAATTTTCAATCTTAGCTCTCTATTTTCTAAAAATCTGGATCTTTCTTCAGTCAGGATGGAAACAAACTCTTCTCCTGGCCACAGCTTTGATTCTTTTATCGTGTGAATGTTGAGTATGGGAAACACTTCTCATGGGCTGTGGATTCTGATCGTCTGTGGGGAAGTTTTACTGGTCTGTCCTAAACCAGTGCCTACCTGTATCAATGAAGTTCAAGTTTGACTCTGCCTAACAGAAAATGTCAGTAATAGACAGGCACTTACTGTCATGTGAAAGGTCTGGAGTAGGCGGTTCAAGGCCAACGTGGGTGCACATGGCCATGAGAGGCCCAGGTTCCTCTTTTTCATGCTACTCAGCCATCTTGAGGGTGTGATCTCTTGGTTCAAGATGATGCTTCAGGAGTGGCTGTCATATCTGCCTTCCAGAAAGCAGGAAGGAAATGGTTTGCTTTAGGAAGACTTCTAAGAAGTCCTGTACAACACCTCTGCTTACATCTCATTGGCGGAACTTAGTGCAGTGGCTAAACTTATTTGCATAAGAGGCTAGGTGATGTGTTCTCATAGCTGATGGCAATGTACTCGGATAAACCTGGGGCAGTGTCACTAAGGAAAGGGGGGAAGTGGACATTAGGAGGCAAGTGGTAGGTTCCGTCACACTGCCTTACCCTCTTAGGTAATCTCGGAGTGGCTGCAAGTCCCGGAGCTTGGAGTGGAAGCCTTCGGGCTGTCTGGAAGTCAGAACACTCTCCTTGCTCCTTCTAATCCCGGCAGGGCTCTGAGTTGTTTAGCAATGCCAGAGAAGTTCAGTGCAGAGCTCCAAGCACGAGTGTGCTGATAAGTGGTCCTAATGTAAATTGACATAAATCTGGATTTAAATACACTCAGATTTTTTTCCCAGTTGGTGTACATTTGTTGAACATTAGTCTAAGTGTGATGGTAATTTATCAGCCAGGACGAGCTTGGTTTTATTGCAGAAACAACCCTCGAATCTTATGTCCTTATTTTCTGCAGTGAAAATAAAGGATTACTCCTGCTTGTGTTTTGTGTCTGTCTTGAGGTCAGCTGGCATCTCTGCCCCTTTTCCCTCCCTCAGGGCCACAGGCCAGGGGGCCCTCATCTCCCAGTGCACCAGGATGGGAGGGGAGCAGAGCCTGCCTGGCTTTTAGAGCCTGCCTGGCTTTTAGAAACTGTGACTTTCACTCACTTTCTCTACAACTAATATCACATGGCCGTGCCTTGTTTCAGAGGAGCAGGGAAGTGCAATCCTCCTGTGAATCCAGAAGGGGAGAATCCGAAAAATCTGGTAAATAGCACTACTGACCGCTGCAGAATCCACAGAGAAGAAGTTATCCTGGCCCCAGGAGTTCACGAGAAGCAGAGCATAATGAGGCTGTGGATTAAGCGCTGATGCTAATTGTCTGTGATGGTCTGAGGGAGCGTTGACTGAGGAGTGTGAGGTCCAGAGAGGCTGTCAGAAGCATGGTGGTGGAGTAGGAATACTCAGTTTTCTCAGCAGAAACTGGACAGAAAGCCATTCCAGTCTGAGAGAATATTGGGTACAATGGTATCAATGTATGAAAAAGCATGATTTAGAGAATTCGGGTGGTTTTGTGTTGCTGGCACGTAAAGAAACCCACACACGTGAGGTTAGCTGACCCTTTCAAGTCCTCAGTCCTCAATTCACTTAGGAATGTGAAAAGGCCTGTGCGGGGCAGGGCGGTGATGCAGGAGACACCCAAAGTCCTTTTGCTTGAATTAAAATTTTATGGGAAATTAGAAATGTATGTGAATAACAAAACGTGTAAACATGCCCTATAAAGATACAGAGGGCCATGGAACCACAGAAGAAAAATTCACTTTTGTCTGAGAGGTAATGGGTGGGAACTAGAAGCACTTTGAAAGCGGAGCTGATGAGAACATGAGAACGTTTTGTACGAGTGAACCGTGAGGCAAAACAGGAGCAGACAAGCTGTTTGAAGTCTCAGTGATGGGGACCCTGTAGTGGTCGGTCCAGAAGGGGGGTGTGGGGGGCAGGGTGTGTGCAAAGGCAGGGTTGGGCGGGGTTTGAAGGCCATGCTAAAGCCCTAAGTTTCTTGATAGAATCGTCTCTGCTTACTCTTGACTTTCTGATACAGTCTGGTTATTTTTCCTACCACCACATTGATGGACTTACCATTTACCTCGCTTTTTTGCAGTCTTAAAATGTGATGTAACCTGTCATATTTTTGTATACAAAAGAACAAAGTATTTTCCACTGAATTTTGTGTTAATCAAGTTTTTATGAAAATTGCGCTCCATTTTATCTGCTAATTAAAATTTGATTTCTTATATTGCAGGTCCCATTCTTGTTATCGATTGGAGAAAAATATTAAAATCCCAGCTCTTTTACCTGGTGATCATGAAATAACAATAAACCCTTTACATGATTTTGGAAGTTTTATAAGTAAATTCACACTAAATGAAAAAAACGTTTGTAAGTATTTGAAAAGAAGATTGATTTGAAAATAGCTCAGAATGGTGCCTTTGCTAGTATTGTGCTGCTTTATAATTGACAGGAATTTACCATTCTTTTATATATTTTGTTAAACTAATATTCTCATTTACCCTGCGACCATACTTCCAATTGTGGAGCATAGCCAAGATCAAGATGGAAGCAAACTCTTCCTCTGGTCAGTCAAATAGACGTCACACAAGTTAAGTTCCTTCCCACGGTTGGATTCTCTTCTCCTACCCCTCTACTTCGTTGATTCCTGCATGCCTTTCAGAATTCCTCAGCCATCCTTAGGAAATAGTCTTTGACCATCCCCTCCCAGAGGAGACCCCATTCCTTTCTTAACGTTCCTTTAGGCAGTCTGTATTTCTCTTTTGTGGTATTTCTCACAGTTGCATAAATAATTTATTATATAATTAGGTGCTTCCTGTGTATTTCCTCTACAAGAAAATGGGTTCCCTGAGGACAGAGACTTTGTCTTCTACACCTAGTGTCTAGTCCAGTGCCTTGCACATAGCAGGCATTTTTTATAGATGTGTTGACCGAATGCCTAGGACGTATGCTACAAGCTGGGTGGAAGCATGAAATAAATCCAGGCTCTTGGAGATGGAAATTTTGCCATGCAATGAGACCTTAAAAACTCCAGTGGTCTTGACTCTCTTAATGGTGGGGTAGGCAGGTTTGTTGCCTTCTGACAACTATTATGGGATGGCATCATAATGATATTACAGTGAGTCTTATAAGGATGACTTATTTTGAAGCAAGGGAAAGAAAATATAAGCAACTTGGTGATCTCTCCAATTTTACAGGCAAGGTGCATGTTTGGAGTGGTCTGTGTCTGACATAGCACAGATTTTGAAAGGATAATAGCAAAGCATGCTGTCCAGGAGCTTAGAACCGGTCTCATTTTCTAGCTGAAGTATTGTCTGGGTAAAGTGCTACTTAGGGCTGTTTTCAAGATAGAGAAGAGCCATGTTTGTTATTTTCTTTCTGTAGTTGTATGTGAGATACATGTGAGATGGTTTTGTGCAGATCAGCCATGATCCCAATACCCAAGAAGAAATATTGTTAATACTTACATGTGTTCTCTATGTGTGTGTGTGTGTGTGTGTGTGTGTGTGTGTGTATAAACTAAAGTTTATATTACTTTATTATAGGCTTATCAGAAGATATAGGTTTTCAAGTTATTATGTAAATAAATCTACATTATAGCTGCCTAGTATTCCATTGAATGGAGGTACCTAATTACTTTGTCATTGATTTTTTTTTTAGCAAATTGTATTTTATTTTTAGCAAATTACATATTTTATTAAAAATTTTTTTTACTTATACTATTTTATTATAATCAATTACCACATCATTTTAAATAGAGGCCTTGTTAAAATTGAACTAGATTGATGTCTTTTTTTTTTCAGTTATACATATACATGTATCTGTTCTTTTAAAAATTCTTTTCCCATTTAGGTTGTTACATAATATTGAGCAGAATTCCCTGTGCTATGCAGTAGGTCATCCTACTGTTGGTTATCCATTTAAAATACAGCAGTGTGCACATGTCAATTTCAAACCGGGGCGGGGCGGGGCGGGGGGCGGGAAGTGTGTGGGGGAGGGATAGCTAGGGAGTTTGGGATTGTCATTGATTATTAACATTGAGATTTTTATTTCTAGTCTTTCAGCATTATTACCAATGCTTTAATGAACATTTTTTGCACATAAATGTTGCTGAATTTGTGTGATGATTTTCTTAGGCTAAATTACTAGAATTGGGAATGCTACATTAAAGACATCCGCTTTTTATGACTCTTGATGTCCGCTACCAGTTGTTCCCCCCACATTTTGAATCTTTTTGCATTCCCACAGACATCATATTAGAGCATGCCTGCTTGTCTGCATCCTTGCCAGGACTGGGTATTGTCTCTCTCTCTTAGTTTTGCGATTTCAATCTGATGGCCCCCAAATTATAGCGCTGTTGTTTTTATATTTCTGTGATTACTCTTTTAAATTATCATTTTTAGTCTTTTCTGAACTATTTATATCCTTCGTAAATTTTCTCTCATGTTGAAATTCATCTTTTTCCTCATTAGTTCACAAGAGCTTTCTGTATAGTATGGTTATCACTTCTGTCCTATTTGCTACAAATACTTTTCCAAGTTTAAAATTTAAACTTTGTGGTGTTTTTTTATACCACCGATTTTCATTTTTATATAATAGAATCTCTTGATATTTTTCTTCATAAGTTTTTGGTTTTGTTATCATGCTTAAATCTTTCATCCATCTGGAATTATTTTGTACTAAGGTATGAGGGAATCTAACTTAATTTTATTCCAGATTTTTAAAAATTTCCCCAGGACTCTGTCAGAGAGCCAGTTTGTGCTGTCTGCTTTTTCAGTAGGGATTGCGAAGGTTCTGTCTGGGAAGCTACTTGAAGATAAGTGTTAGAATTCGAAAGGCGAATCAGGACAGACTCTAGGTGACTTACTTGATGAATAGTTCACTGTTTTTGCATAGCATGTAATTTGTTGACAGCATTTTTAATAATAATGGGCCTCATTGTGATTTGAATATTAGATTAACAGTATCCTAACACTAAGATATTACTACTGCTACTCAAATAAGAAAAATACTGATAGGAAAATGAAAAGCAAATTAGATGAATATAAGAGAGGGAGGTGGGTCCATCAGCAAACCTTTGAACACCTGTCATATGCAAGAGACGCTGTGAAATGATAGTGGAGCTGTGCATTAGAAGATTTGGGTTCTTTGGCAGTTTGCTACTAAATAAAAGTATGAGAAATTAAGTTTTCTCCAAATCTTAAGATGCTTTCAAAAGTATACATATAAAGCAAAGAAGATGTTTAACACATATACATATATCTAATAAGCTTCTTTTTTTAAATTTTTGGCTGTGTTGGGTCTTTGTTGCTGCACGTGGGCTTTCTCTAGTTGTGGCAAGCGGGGGCTACTCTTTGTTGCGGTGCGCGGGCTTCTCTTGTTGTGGAGCACGGGCTCTAGGTGTGCAGGCTTCAGGAGTTGCAGCATGCGGGCTCAGTAGTTGTGGCACGCAGGCTTCCAGAGCACGTGGACTTCAGTAGTTGTGACACACGGTCTCAGTAGTTGTGGCTCACGGGCTCTAGAGTGCAGGCTCAGTAGTTGTGGTGCACGGGCTTAGTTGCTCCGCAGCATGTGGGATCTTCCCGGACCAGGGATTGAACCTATGTCCCCTGCATTGGCAGGCGGATTCTTAACCACTGTGCCACTGGGAAAGTCCCCTCTAATAAGCTTCTAATTGACAAGGGAAAGCACAAAAATAAGTCTTTGTAAGATTTTTAATCTCTAAGTTTCTTAAAATAACCTAAAAATTTGCATCTGTATGAGGCAGAATAAATAACGTGGATCCTATAAAAGAGCTGGGAAAGCTCCCATCTTCTGATGTTCTAAGGCAGAAGGGGCATGGAGGTTATGGGTAAAGATAAACCAGCTTTATTTAAAAAATAAACAAGACTGATGAAATTTTTTCTAGCTGCAGAGTTTGTAGTTTCTAGAAGGCAAGCTAACATTGTCCTCAAGTGTATTTTAGCTGGAGAAAAATGCAGATGACAGTTCGTGGGAGCTTAGGGGAACTTCCCTGGCATACAATGAAGAAGTATACTATGAAGTCGTGAAAAAACTATGTTTAATCTTTTCATTTGTAATTATGGCTGTTACTGTCTTTAGCTGGAAATACTAGATACGACTTGGGTTTTGAAGAATAGCCCACTGCTATTTAGATAAAATGTTAATTATGTGTACTTTTCAGGGAGGGAAGCATTTTAATAGATGAGTGTTGCCTTAATAAAGTACTCTCATGTTTAATAATTTCAAGTTACTACGTTGTGACATCTTGGAACATTTGAAGGATCCGTGTTCTTGGCAGCCTCTGCTCTGTGTGGTTGCCTTGCCACCTTGAACTTGTCCCTCCTGGCACTGAATCAGCTTGTTACTCCTCATTTGCTCCTTCTTTTGTAAAAGCAGTTTCCCGCTTAAACTTCTCGTGTAAAGCATCCTCCACTGTCCTTACGTAGCTGTGTAGCTGTTGACTGCTGCATATTTTAGGCTTTAATCCACATGTTCTGTTTCCTGTGCAACCCTAAACATTTTACGTAAATCCAGTGTAGAGCCCTGTGATCAGTACATTTTAAGTAAGTTTAGTAAAAACTTATTTTTAAGTTCCAAGACTAAGTTATATTACATATAATTTATATTAGTCTGCTTTGCCATTTTTGTTCTTCAGCACGTTCAGCCACCCTCTCTCTGTCAGTTCTCGCAGTTGTGCTGGAAGTGACTTGACTTAATGGTCCTTGAACTTCGTGGGGCAGCACTAGGATAGATATGGGGCCTGAGAGCCTGTGACTCTGGATTTCTTTCAACTTACCTTCACCTTACTGTCATTTGAGGAGAGCACAGGGAAGAAAGAGCCCTTCATACCAGAAAGCCTGAATTTCATAGAACAGAACAGGCTCATACCTTGTGTGTTTTCCACTGATCCCCACATTTTTCATTAATATACTCATTCCTTATAGGTAGGAAGACTTGAAGATGTTGAAGAATACCTTACTCTTTCGGCTACCTTTCTGTTTTGTTTTTTTTAAGTTTACCAGTTTCTCCCTGTGAGAGGCTGTATCCTTGAACGTGGTTTTTCTCTTAACCTTTTGTACTACAGCTTCAGAGCCTACTGCCCTGCCAGCCTTCTTTCTCAGGAATTGACGGTACCCTCACCAGCATCAAAAGACCACCAGTGGTCTTTTCTCAGCCTTCCTCTCTGAACTCTGTTTTCTTGGGCCTGGACGGCAACCCATTTCTTTTTATCTCAGCGATCCCAGATTTCCTCTGGTTTCCTTCTGCTTCTGCGTCATTCCCTCTCGGGATTCTTGCTGGGGTCTCTGGCTCCTTGAAGGTGTGACTGTGTCACTAGCTCTCAGACAAGCTTCGGCTGTTTTGCGTCTGTGTTATGTTCATTTCTGAGCCGCACTCAGCGAGTTCCTCTTGAGTCTGTGTGCACTCTCTGATTGGTCCCCATTCTCACTTACTGTCTGCACCTTCCCCCTCCGTTGATGGCCTTTTTTTCCCCAACACTTAGTCATCCATGGCCAGACCCCCACATCTCTTCACAATTGTCCCTGGTTCCTTTTGCCTTTCTTCCTGCTTTCTGGGCTAGTGACTTGAAGAAATCTTAGATGTTTTCATGTCTTGTGATTACTAATCCTTCATTTCTTTGATCCAGTCATTTCTTTGAAATGCCCATTAGATTTTGTCCTTTCTTTTCCATATATGGCGTCCTGAGCCACATCCTTATTACTATAGCCAGGCTTTCTCCAGCTGTCTCCTGCTGGATCACCTTATCTCTTTCTCAGTCACCTGCAGACCTGTTGCACACCACTGCAAACTAGCATTTCTGAAGGACTTCCCAGATCCTGCCAAGTACTTCTTAGAACCTTGTTGGCTCCCTCAACTCAATGCTTTGGTCACTACCACGGTCTTGCTGCTGTTTGCTGCTGCCTATGCCAGTAGTAGCTCATTGCATCCTCCAGTGGGTAACTTTCCCTAGCATGCAGGCTGTGACTGGAGATGAGTGGGGAAGGGTGCAGAGAAAACAGATGGAAAGGTTTACCAAGGCCAGCTCTCCATAATCTATACAAAGGGAGCTTTTTTACTTCTCTCCAATGTTGTCTGCTTGGAGATTTCAGACCCAGTGACACTGGAGTGTTGTGGGAACTCACTTGCTGTTTGTATTAGAAGATGTATTATGGATCTGAAACAGCGGGCTGGTAAATAATTTTCTCAGATTTGGCTGATGAACAGCTGGGAGCTGCTTATACAAATAAATACATATATTTATTCTCTTTTTTCAGTAGGAGGTGCAAGAATTTACTTTAATCCTTAATTGTTTTTTGATCAAGAAGTAGAGTTTAACGTTAGTTGATTAATGGGATTATAATATGAAAAATAGTTACTTACTTGACTAAGTTTTATCTTTTGTTTCCTTTTTTTAAGCCTTCATTCCAGATGTTCCAGAGATCTTGGATTTGTCTGCTGATTTCTCAACTTCTACATTACACCTAAAGTGGAATGACAAGGGTTCTGTTTTTCCACATCACTCAGATGTCATCTGGGAAATCAAAGTTCTACGTAAAAAGAATATGGAAATCGTAAAATTAGTAAGTTTGAGCAAAAATAGTTTTTTTCCTGTGACATTAAAGAAACTGAATACTTTTTTATAATTTTAAAGTGGCAACAGTGAACCTTTAGATTATTAAAGAAGTAAATCAGATATCCTTTGGGGGTTCATTAAAAACTGTATGCTATGCCTAAAAAACTCACTAAATTAATGAAATAATGTGTAACCATTATAGGAAGGTTAGGAAATTAAGGGAGGATTAATCCATGATTCTGCCACTTGAGCATAGTAAACAATATCTTTGTATATTCCTGTCAAACCTTTTTTATATGCATGTTTTTACATAAATGAAATTAAAAATATACATATAATTTAATTTATATATTACTATAAATTATCTAACACAGACATAAAAATAAATGTTTTGCAACATATTTAGCCATAGTAATTGTTGAGAAATCTATAAGTATAAATCTATAAGTTTGTATAAATCTGTAAGTTGGAATAAATCTATAAGTTTGAATTTATCTGAATCCAAAATAACATTCTTATATTTAATAGTACATGGTTTTTTTAATCTAATTTTAAAATCTTGTTTATGAATAGTTTCCTAATGATCCATCTTTAGTTTGTTATTAATCTAAGGAATAGTGAGATATAGCAGTGAGAAGTATTGACAGCTAGTACATGGGAATTCCCTCTTTCATCCTTTTACTCTTTAATGCACTTGAAATATGCCTAGTTATAGACTTAAGAATTAGAAGACCATGATTTTACAGTTTATTTGCCTAAGTACATAGATAAAATAGTAAAGATAATAAATAGGATTATTCTTTATTTCATAGTCACTGTATTATTTTTCCTTTTTGACAACCTATGTATTACATCCTGAAACAATAGCAGCCATAATTGTAGTTATCTTGTTTCCAATGCTTCTGGCATTCCCCTTCCTGGCACTATTGTGAAAGCTCTCTATATGTTAATAGTTTGCATCTTCACAACAGACCCCTGGGGGAGGCTCTATTAGCATCATTCCCATTTTACAGATGAAGATACAGAGTCACAGGAAGACATTAAGTGGAGGAGCCAGGAATCAAACCCAGAGAGTTGATTCCAGAGTCTGTGCTCTTCCTTAACCAGTACCATCTGTATTGTATTACATAATCAGTATACTTATTTTCATCTAAGATGCCCTCCCTTTCCTTTTCACCTATACAAATTGAATACACATTTCAAGACCCAGGTCAAATCCTATCCCTTATTTTAAAGCCCATTCTAATTACCTCAATGTAAAAATGCTCTCTCTTTTCTTGAGTTTTAATGGCAATTCTTGTGTGTCAGTCTGATTTGCAGCTAACTGTGATATAGCTCTACCATTGTTGTCTCAAAACTATTACTTATTTAAAATTGTATTGTGTAGCTTTTTTTATGGCCTAACATTTTATATTCTGCGTTACTACTTACTGGCTTAGGATGACTTCTCAAAACCTCCTTTTTCTTATTTGTAAAATGGTGCTAATATTTGCTGTAGTAAATGATAGGATATTTATAAAGCTACTAAACAGCTATTAGTTGTTATTACTTCCTTTGGGAGCTAGATGGTTGGTTTGTTTTTTTAACTGAGGGATGCTGGAGTAAGAGGGATACTCTTTGACATGTAAGTGAAATCAAACATAAATGAATAGAAATATTATTCTAAGGTCCTGTAACTCATTGCCACAAGGTGTGTAACAAGACAGCAATGGCAAGATAGTAATTCCCTACTTTTTGGAATATGATCTTTGGAGAAAAATCTTTCTATGTGGAAAAATAGCAAGAGGCAAGAAAAATAGAGCTAGAACAAATTAATTTTAAAAAGTTACTCCTGTCCATAGTAAAATATGACATTTTTATTCATAATTATATTATTAGTATTAGTATTTAAGGTAGAATTGCTTATAATCAGTCATTTTATGACAGGTTATAATGCTATTATTTTGTAATAGCTTAAAGATCATGAAACACTATAAATGTGAGTTTCATTTATAAGTTTAATTTATAGTGTTTCATTTATAACTTGACATTTTCTGCCCGCAGCCTCACAAACAGCTGTGGAAGCTTTGCACTGCGCAAGCCAGGATGTGAATGATGCCTGGGAGTAATGCAGCCCTCTCTCCTTCTCTCATTTTTCTCTCTTGTAAACAAGGAATTCTTTTAGCTGATTCTTTTATTATTTGTCTCCATTTTTCCAGATAGCCTGCTTATGTTGCTGTTATTATTATTTCAGGTTTTTGAGCAATGTTTTATTAACTTCCCACAATGGAAAATGAGAATTTAGTCCTGTCTCACTTCCCAGCCCAGGGACACACACTCGCACGTATGTGCACGCACACGCATGCGCTCTCTCTCTCTCTCTCTCTCTCCACTTATTTTTTTCCAATATCATTATGTTATAATTTTTGGTAGACCAGTATTCATTATTTGGATTACAGTAATGTAAACACTATTTATAACTGAACCAAATAGTGTTTACTATTCTTTTCCTTTTTCTTGTACATCTTCTCGTATTGTCTTGTACTTATAGTTTTTATTTGTCTGCTTCATTAATTCAATCCTAAATTCTTTCTGTGTTGGGTAAATCTGTCAAAATGTTCAAACAAACATCAGTTTTGTCTTTCTGAATACATCTCTCTGAGGGCCTTTTGACTTACTTCCTGACCCTTTTCATGTAAGAGCTCATGTGGATGCTGCCAAATATTTGTATAGCACAAAGTGTGGCAAATAGCTGAGTATTCTGAGGTTTCTCAGGAGCTCCAGCAGCCTCCACTCCCAGTAGCCAACCCTTGGTTTGAAGAGATTAATACCTGGGTATACCTATAACCCATTCAAGACAAACCTCTTTGTTTTTCAACACATTTGTTAGGAAGCTATGGTTCATCCTCATTCAGAGGATTCCTTTTATAGTTGTCTTATGATGGATCCTCTTTTTCCTGAATTCCTTGTTTCCTCATTTTGGTGGAAGCATAAATTCTAGTAGTTATTTGCTATTTTTTGTAGATACTCTCTGCTAACTGCAGTGGTAGCTTACAGATATATTTTATTTAAAAAAATTTAAATTAGTTGCCAGGAAAATTTAAAAGACTGTCAATTCCAAATATTGAGAAGATGCAGAAGGATTGGAACTTTCATACCCTTCTGGTGGGAATGTAAAATGCTACTTGATGAATACATTGAGATACTACATTTCTGAAGATGTCTATTCTGCATTCACTCATGATTGCTAGTTTAGCTGGGTAAAAGATCCTAGGCTGGAAAATTTTCTCAAGATTTTGAAGGCATTGTTCCATTTGCTTCTCATTGTAGATCTATCTTCATCTCTTGTGCTGGACACTCTTTAGGCCCCTTTCAGTCTGAAAACACATGCCTGTCAGCTTGGGAAATTCTTATTTTATGTCTTTGATTTCCTCATCTCTTTTTTCTCCTTTTTTTCTTAGAACTTCTGTTCTTTAGAAATTGTACCTTTCTGACCTTTCCTCTAATTATCTTATCATTCTTACATTCCATCAGTATTTTGCTCTATTTTTCTGAGCAATTTTTCGTAAAGTTTATCTTGCACTTTTGAATTTCTATTAATATACTTTTTAATATACAAGCGATCCCTTTTCTTAGTCCTTTTTTTAAAAAAATTTATCATGTTCTTGTTTCATGGATGCAATATCTCTTCTTATCTTTGAGGATATCAGTGATTTAAAATTTTTTTTCTTTCTGTGCATTCTGTTTTTTCACATTGCTTTTTTGTTGTTGTTGTTTTGATCTTTGACTTTCACATTAGAACTTTTTCTCCACTTTCTGGTCATCCTGGTTGCTGCTCATATTTAAGTGAGTGGTTCTTGAAAAAATAAAACAAGTCTAATTGGAACTTTTGTTTGCCTGGGCGGGACTTGTTGGCTGGGGCATCACTGTATGTGATTAGGATGGGCTGTCAAACTGGAAAAATCTTAATATTATTTTAGGTTTTTATCTTGACCTGTTCATATGCTCCTTAGAAAAGTTTGCTTAGACTCTTACCTGGTGAGTATGTACCTGGCCATCAGTATCCTGGGGGCTGAGTAGGGAAGAGGGCAGGAGTGCCCCAGCCTTTAGAATGCGTAGTTAGTTACCATTGCCCATCTGCTTTCCAGTGTCCAGAATCTTACCAGTATTGTTTCTTCAATTTTTTGCCCTTGTGCATCTGTGCCTTTAAAAAAAAAAAAAAATCTTGTACTTTTGTTCTAGAGGAATTTCATGAAGTAAAGAGAAGGAAGTACATTTATTTAATCTGTTGTCTTTAACCAGAAGTCCTAAGGTCTCTTTTAGTATATCCTCATATATTTGGTTGAAATCTTGCCCATTTTCCACAATTGAAATTAAGCTTTCTATGTTGTTATAAGTTGCATATTTAAAAATAAAATTTGAAATATATGACACTTATATAAAAAAAAAAATCCATTCTAAAATAATAGTTTATTTTGTCGAAATGCTCTCCTCTCTTTGACTTTAACCCTTGGAGATAAAGAAAGCATTAACTGTTTTTTCTCCATGGAAAATGGGACCATTTTAGGCAATGGTGTATTTTCTCATGAACTGTATTGAATGTTTTGGAATATTAACAACTTGTGTAATAATGAAGTAGGCCCTAAAGTTGAAGAAGTAAACATAAATGAATCATAATTATCATTACTACAACTCTCCTTTTATGCCTTATAGAAAACAGATAGTTTTACAAAAGAACAAAGCTTTGATTTACTTAGCTGGTAATTGTATACAGTCTGTTGTGTTTTTTTTAACCCTAAGAGAAAGCAGGACATAGTACTTGGAAATAGAATTTTGTGTTTGTGTTCATTTTGTAGGTGACCCACAATACAACTCTGAATGGCAGAGATACAGTTCATCACTGGAGCTGGACCTCAGACATGCCCTTGGAGTGCGCCACTCACTATGTGGGAATTAGATGCTACATTGATGAGCCTCAGTTCTCTGGTCGCAAAGAGTGGAGCGACTGGAGCCCACTGAAGAACATCTCTTGTAAGTGCATATTTAAAGGATTTTCATTTCAGATGAATTAGATTAGTCTTGCTTAAGGGTAGGGTTTAGCTCACGGTTTTAGTTCTCTGAACCCCATTTGGATGCATGAGGGTCACCTGGGGATCTTCCAAGTCTTCTGCCCCAGAACATTTTGATTCAAAAACTCTGAGATAGGCTTCAGAAATCTGTATTTTTAAAGAACATACTGAGTGATTAGATAAGCATCCAGGTTTAAAAAATCACTTCGAATAGACATTGGGAGAACATTTAAAAATTTTATGTAGGCGGTAATGAGATCAAGTCCATATTTTTAAAATAGAGCTCCCAATTTCTTGCCCATAGAGCAGACTGCTGTGAGCTGCAGTTACTGCAGAGAACATGGGAATCCGCAAGTATAGGACTTGCTTGGCAGTCCAGTGGTTAAGACTCCGAGCTTGCAATGAAGGGGGCGCGAGTTTGACCCCTGGTCGGGGAGCTAAGATCCCGCATGCCAAAAAAATAAAATTAAATTAACAGTGTGAATCTGCAGGTATATCAAAAATCATCTGTACGTTGACTAAAACTCATGCAGGTATAATGTTGGCAGTGTGAGAGAGGGCCTAGAAAATTGTTGACAATAAAATAAAGTGCTTTGAAAGGCTGGTAATCATTGTAGATTATTTACTCTAGTGACAATACGGAGAAATGGATCAGAGGGAGGAAGGACTGGAAGCAGGCAGATTAATAAGGAAATCTTGTAGTTCAGCAAAAGACAGTGAAGGTATAAAATAGGACACCTGGGTTTAGAAATGAAAAGAGGGAAGAAGTATGAAAACACTGAAGAGACCGAATTAGAATTAGTGACTGGTAGGGGAGAAATAGAGCCGAAGATGACTATTAGTTTGGGCAGCTGGGTAGCTGGTGATGCTGTCCAATGAGACAGAAACTATATGAACAAACTAGGTGGGAAAGATAAATTTCAATTTTAATGTGTTGAGCTTGAGGTAGCTGTGAAGTGCGTGGGAGCAATTTCTCATTGTCAGTTGGGAATACAAATTCAGCATCCAGGTGATTAGTTCGAACTGGAGATACACAGTTGACCCTTGAACAACTGGGTAACCCCCAGGGGCTCCGACCCTCCATGTAGTGGAAAATCCACACATAATTTATAGTTAGCCCTCCATACCCGTGGAACCTCCGTATGTGTGCTTCCACATCCGAGGATTCAACCAACCGCAAATCCTGTAGTACTGTAGTATTTACTATTGAAAAAAATCCACACGTAAGTGAACCCATGCAGTTCAAACCCGTGTTGTTCAAGGGTCAACTGTGTATTTGAGAATCGTTAACATATGTGATGTGAAAATTTTTAAATCTTGGAGGTTAACATAACTCAAGGAAAGGGGCATGAAGACCAAGGACACATCTCTTAGAAGCTTGTATGAGGAGGGGAGGATGGAAGAAAATGAGGCCAGCAAAACAAACAGCAGCCAGAGGGTTAAGAGTAGCAAAAGTAAGTAGTCTACACCCCAAGAGAGAAGGGAGTTTTGAGAAGGAAGACTTTAGGCAACATACCAGATGCTGTGGAAGTTGAAGGAAAGATTACTAAGACGTGGCCACTGGATTGAGCAGTTAGGCCGTGGAGCCATTTAGTAAAGTGGCCAGAGTAGAAGCCAGATTGCGGTAGATTAAAGAGTGAGTAGGTAGAAAGGAGACTAGAGATAATATTTTTAAATTGGCTATTTAGGAAAATAAAAACAAAAGGGTGACTTTAACCTACAGAGTTGGGATTTTTTTTAGAAAGTGCTTTTTAGGATGTGGAGTATTTAACCA
Organism: Phocoena phocoena; assembly: GCF_963924675.1. Classification (NCBI taxonomy): domain Eukaryota; kingdom Metazoa; phylum Chordata; class Mammalia; order Artiodactyla; family Phocoenidae; genus Phocoena; species Phocoena phocoena. Next base: position 31,907,484 of record NC_089221.1, on the reverse strand, counting down.
TGCATGTAAGCTGATGGAAATGAGGACATCTGATCTAAATACATAGAATAATTTCAAAGGAATGGAATTATTTAATGTGTACCTTTTTCTTGGTGTGGATTTTTCACATGTGGATAAACCCACTTACTTTGAACGTTTAGACTTCTTAGATATTAACCTGTGACCTTACACGGTGACCTGCAGTCCCCTCTACTCCCCGCCCCCATCACCCCATCATAAGTAAATAAAACCACACACATTTTTATTTCTTGTGTATGTCTTGCTCCTTTGAAACCTGGGGGGCATACCTTATCTTTGGGCCACCATAATTACAAAGTACCTAACAGTGTGTTTTATGTACACTGGGCTAATTTATGTAAAAGACTTCTAAAGTATTTATAATTCCTTTTGCTCTTTCTAGGGTCTCCTGATTCTCAGACTAAGGTTTTTCCTCAAGACAGAGTGCTACTTGTAGGCTCAGATATAACAGTATGTTGTGTGACTCAAGAAGAAGTGTTATCAGCACAGATTGGCAGTACATATTGTCCCCTTATCCATCTTGATGGGAGAAATGTTGCAATCAAGATCCGTAATATTTCTGCTTCCGAAAGTAGTGGAACAAATGTGGTTTTCTCTGTAGAAGATAACATGTTTGGAACAGTTATTTTTGCAGGATGTAAGTATATAATTTTTTTTTTTTTTTAAGAAAAGAGTTCCTATTAATCTGTTTTGGTCCTCTTTGAAAGCCTTAATGCTTTTTCCGGGGGATGATTTTGTTTCTTTCTTATTTTTTTATTCTTTGATACAAATGACATATGAGGGTACCAGCATTTTTGCTTGTTTTAAGGTGAGTTCTAAGCTTGTTTTCTACATACCTGTATCTATATAATTTGTAGCTTTTGTAATAAAGATTTGAAACATTCATCTGCTAATTTTTAGTTTAAATTCTTAGTTAACAGCTTTGTTGAGTCAAGGGCAGGTAGTATATAATATTTCTTACTCCTACATCATTTAGGAGTTTCTTCATATAAATTAATTTCCCACCTAATTAAAGCATACCTTTTTTTAAAGTACCTGAATTAAAGAAATTGTAATGATTTTACACAAAATCTTTCAAAAGCATAACCTACACTTCTCTGATGAGAGGAGGGTGGCTGCAGGACATGGGGGGAGGAAGAGTCCCCCTCTCACTGTGTTCTGTGTCTGATGTACTCTCCATAACGCAGGGGCATCTTTTAACCTGGTCACTTCTACATTCCGTGACGTTTCCAAAAGTTGTTGTGGGTGGACTGCCCTACCTATATGGCTTGTGTTGTGCATCCACAGATACTTTTTTTTTTTTTTTTTTTTTTGTGGTACGCGGGCCTCTCACCGTTGTGGCCTCTCCCGTTGCGGAGCACAGGCTCCGGACGTGCAGGTTCAGTGGCCGTGGCTCACGGGCCCAGCCGCTCCGCGGCATGTGGGAATCTTCCCGGACCGGAGCACGAACCCATGTCCCCTGCATTGGCAGGCGGACTCTCAACCACTGCGCCACCAGGGAAGCCCCACAGATACTTTGGTATTTAGAGTTTTTCTGTCCCCTCCCCTGTGGTAACTGTAATGTCATAATGCACTGATGGCTTTGCCTCCAGCAGTGCTTCCCTTCCTGCTCACATTCGGAACTTAAAGTTTCTAGTGGTCCAAGGGTCTCATGAATAAAGTGTGTGAAATGTAGTGAATGGATTTTGTCATTTTCTTTTGCTCACTCAGTGATTTTTCTTTCCTTTTCCTTTTCCTTTTCCTATGCTTTTTTTTTCCTTATGATTGTCGGTTATGCTGTGGATCAGCCGCTTTCAGTCACTTTTTTACTTCCATAGAAATTTATGATAAATTACATTCAGTTGCTGATAGATTCCCAAGGGAAGGGGATTAGGTGCCCTTCTCAGCTTGATGGCTGTAACCTTACTCTATTTTTGCCTTCCAGTAAGGCATTTTGGAATTCAAGTGAGAGTGAGGATATATTCAAATTTAAATTTTAGAAATTTAAATAATTAAATTTTCTTTCCTAAATGGAATTTTAGGAAGTGATGTGCAGCATTCCTCACAAATGATCATGGAGTCTAAGTAAAGAACCAGTGTAGTGAAACTGCTTGATAAGTGATACCAAAAAGTGAGATACTCACTTAAAAGAATGAAATAAAAAATTAAAACTTAAAAGATGAGAATATTCACTGTTTTTATTGTTTCTAACAATGTTCTAGTCTTTTATCATAGTGCTATTTAGTTCATAATTTAGCTTTCATTTATAACATTTGGAGGTTGAAATATTGATCAATATTTGTCATTTCAGGAACAACAGTAACATTTCACTTCAGAGGGAGCTCTTTAGAAACTTGCAGCAAGGGCAGACTGTGGTGTGAGTTAGGGATCAAGATTTTCTTTCCTTTCCCTTATGGGTAGCCTGTTATCCCATCCTTTACTGAAAAGGCTGAAAAGAATGTTAGAATCAGCTTGTCAGTTTTCCCCTACATACACACATACACATTCAAACATGCCAGGATTTTGATTGATATTACATTAAATCTATCAATTTAGGAGGATTTTTATTCTTACAATATTGAGTCTTCCAAGCCATGAACATGGTATAGCCTTCCATTTATTTAGATTTTCTTTGATTTATTTTAGTGATATGAGGTCTTTTATATCTTTTGGTAAATTTATTCCTAGTTTGATGTTTTCTCGTGCTATTAAAAATTGATGTTTTTAAATTGCATTTTCTATAGACTGCTATATAGAAAGACAACTGATTTATACTGAGCTTTTACTTGGCTTCACTTGATTCTTTTGTAAGTGAATTTCTTTGAAAAGAAAATCAGTATATTTCAAGTACTGCCCTCTCATATTTATTTCTCCTTCAATTTTTCCTTCTACTTCTGTCTAGTTTGCTCCTGTTATTTGGATTTTAAGTATTTCAACTTAATATATCTGCCAGATCCTAAAATAATCAGCATTTTAAATATCCTCAAAATTTGGGGTATGTGAATTTAATAAAACGACCAAAAGTTTGTCCTTAAGTTTAAAACAGTTTTCAAAATAAATATGTCAGTGTTAGTTTTATTATCCAGTTGGTAAACTTTCATATAAATACTCATTACTTCTCTTAATGTTACCTAAGATACTTGAAGGATGTAATGCTTATCTCTGGGGAAAGTATGTGAAATTTTCTAGGTCTTGTTTGATAAACTAAGGACTATTTTAAAAATTCAGGTTTTTAAAAATAAAGTTATCTTTTAGACTTTTTCAATGAGTAGATAGTCGTTTAACAAAACTTACCTCCATGGAAGATAGTTTGGATAAATATGACAGTAGGAAATATCAGTTTCTGTATATGCTTGGTTAAGTAAGATTACAGAAATATCACTTTCTATAATCAGTGTCAGACTGTAGAATTTTTATTTATCACTCTGTCTCACAAAACAAAAACAAAACAACTTTTTTTCTTTTTCTAGTCTTGCCCCTACAAAAACAGAACAGTCTCATTAAAGAAGAAAAACAACAAAAGATCAGTAGTCCCTTGGAATATAGGGATATGTAGAATTTTACCAAGAGTGACTTTGTAAATAATAGTCCTTATAACTTATTTAAGAACTCTGAAACTTGTACCATGGCTTATACTGACTTATGATTTGGTACTTCTTTTCAAATCACAGTAAAAAAGGATAGGTAATAATACTATTAACCCGTAGATTTTTCTGATTTAACTAGTTGGACAAAGGTTCCTTTGAGAGATTTGATGGACTCTGAAATGGGATTTAAGGGGAAAACATGATAGTTGATCTCTTCAGGTTGCTATTGGGGAGTTTCCAAATGAGCTAATGGTCACTCTTAAGTATATGTTAATCCATCACTCCTAATGTAATATGAACTCTGAAACAACATGCTATACAAAGAATGGTAATTCCGGCACCATTCAAAATGTAAGCAAATGATTTTTTAAGGAAATTGTCCAAAATGTAATTAACATTTATGAAACATAACGTTTTCAGAGAAAATATACATAATCAAAGTAACTACTTTTTTTTCTTTTTTTTTTTAATTAGATCCACCTGATATTCCTCAAAAACTGAACTGTGAGACATATGACTTAAAAGAGATTATATGCACTTGGAATCCAGGAAGACCGACGTTCTTGGTGGGCCCACGCAATACAAGTTACACTTTATTTGAAAGGTAAAGGTCTCTGGGAAAGGTTGTCAGAACAGTGAGGAGTACCTTGGAAGGATATTAAATGGTATAAGAAGATGCTCTGTTTCATTTATGAGAACAAATATAAAACAAAATATGCTGTAGAAAATTGGGTATACTATAAATACTGCATTTTAAACACATGCAGACTCGATATCTTGTTGTCTTTTTTAAAAAGCCTCTAGAAGGAAGAATCCTCATATATGAACAGAGACTGTCTCTGGGTAGTGGGCTTAATGGCTGATTTTTTTCTTCTGTTTTCTGCCTTGTATATATTTTCTTCCCTGAGTATGTAGTATATCTATAATTAGAAATACAGACTTTTAAAAAAAAACATTTATTAGAAATTTACCCGTTCATCTTTTCCTGCAATAAATCTCTTGCCATTTTGAAATTATTTTAATATTCTTTAATGTTCTCTTAATTCAGTTTTTCAGGAAAATATGTTAGATTTAAAAGAGTTGAGTTGCCCACAAATGAAAGCTATCAGTTATTCTTTCAAATGCTTCCAAATCAAGAAATATACAATTTTACGTTGAATGCTCGAAATCCTCTGGGTCAATCAGAATCAACACTTTTAGTTAACATAACTGAAAAAGGTAAGCTGCTGCATAAACCAGTGTCTTAAAAATAACTTTAGAAGTGGTAAAATGTCTCGAGATTAATGAAAAGTGCTTCTAGGGATTTCTTTTTACTGATTATTTCCTTTATATTTACTTAATACTAATGTTGTAAATTTCATTTAAAAATCTTTATAATTTCAAGTTTCACTGTTTTATTAAATTCAAATAAAAATTTGAATTAATCGTTTCATAGAAATTGTAAGTGGCTTTATCTGATAGTTTTTGATTTCTGAAAATAGTTTTCTGCCCAATTTTTTTTTTCTTTTTTTTTTTTTGCGGTACGCGGGCCTCTCACTGTTGTGGCCTCTCCCGCGGCGGAGTGCAGGCTCAGCGGCCATGGCTCACGGGCCCAGCTGCTCCGCGCCATGTGGGATCTTCCCGGACCGGGGCACGAACCTGTGTCCCCTGTGTTGGCAGGTGGACTCTCAACCACTACGCCACCAGGGAAGCCCTGCCCAATTTTTAAAACCTTTTTATTTTGCAATAGTTGTAGACTGACAGGTGGTTGTAAAAATAATTACAGTCCTTCATCTGACTTTCTCAGTGGTAGCATGTTATGTAACTGTAGTACCATGTCCAAATTAGGCAGTTGACCCTGGTTCAACACTGAACCAGACTACTGACCTTGCTCAGTTTTCACCAGTTTTTATATGCATTTAATTGTGTGTGTGTGTGTGTGTGTGTAGTTCTGTGCAGTCGGATCCACTTACAGATTCATGCAACCCACCAATACAGTTCAGATACAGAATTCTTCTGTCGCCCACAGGAACCGCCTCCCGCTGTCACTGTAGCAACACCACCCACACCCCCATCAACACACACGGGCGCGTGCTAGAATCTTTGTTCCTGGAAAACAGCTAGTCTCTTCCTCATCGCTATTGTTTTGTTATTTTGGGAATGGTGTGTAAATGGAGTTGTACACTATTTAACCTTTAGAGATTGGCATTTTTTACTAAGGATGATGTCCTTGAGATCCATCCAAGTGTGTATCAGTAAATAGTTTGTTCCTTTTTACTGCTGATGATTTCTGGATTTTTACCAACCCTATTAAGGTACAGCTCAAAATAGAAATAAAAGAGGCCTGTCTTTTTGGCACTCATTCCTGTGTTCATTCCACGTGTATCAACCCTGTGCCAGGCTCTGCAACACACAGAGCAGTGGCGTAGAGGCCTTCTCTTAGAGACAGTCAGGGGCGTAAGGTTGCCTTACTTGTGAATATGTCACTTTTATCAATTATTCCTTCTCATCTTTTTTGTTATGTCTTGATTTTTTCCATAAGGTCACAAAAGCTACATCTTATACTTGCATGGCAGTTTTATATTTTTTTTTTCTGCCCTCTGCCATTTCAGCCATATCTTCCACATGATTCTTTCCTATCACTCAATTTGGTATATGCACTATCACCAGTGTAATGTGCGGTTTGCTTCACTGTACCTTTGTTCTTGCCAAGACCCCAGCCTGAAATGATTTTCTGCAACTGTTTTGCCAGTTTCATTCTGATTCATCCTTCAAAGCTCATCTTAAGTCCTATCTTCACTGTACATCTGCACTTACATCTAAATTCCTGTAGCAGTGAATATCTGTACCACGCATTTAGGACTTAATGTATATACTCTTGTTGATTTTCCTTCTTTCTGTTTGTCAGTCCCCAAGTAAATGAGGGGTTCCTTAAAGGTGGAGACTGACTTACTACCTTTTAGTATTTCTGATGCCAACTGAGGAACCTTGAGCGTGAATGGTTCTTAAACAATGCTGGCCTGGTGTCAGCAGTAAAGGTGAGATTTGTATTCCACACAACAGTGGGTGGAACATTGTTGATCAGCACTGATGACATCTCTTCTGTTTTTTGTTTTCTTTGACTCTCACTTGTCATATTAGAAAAGAGCTTTCAAAGTAATCTTTGAAAATTGTATTTACAGTTCATCCCCATATTCCTACTTCAATCAAAGTGAAGGATATCAGTTCAACAGCTGTTACACTTTCCTGGCATTTACCGGGCAGCTTTGCAAAGATTAAACTGTTATGTCAAATTGAAATTAATAAAACTAACTCAGTACATGAATTGGTGAGTAAGATTCTTCTATAAACTTCCTTTGAGATTATTTTGGATAACATACTTAGTTTTCAAAAAGAATTAAGTAAATTGGTATGCACAAGCGCTCAGATGACTTATTATAGAGATTTACTAAGTGTGAAGACATTATATATCAATATCATAACAGCATTATATTTAGCACTTAAAAACAGTTATAATACCAGATATTATAGAACGTAAGTTTGACTTCTACTACTCAGAATATTTCCAGGTCTAGTATAGTACCTGGCATGTAACTGGTGCTCAATAAATTTGTGAATGAATTAGTAGTTTTTGCTGTAACTGTTGGTGTTAGTTAATGGACTAATCGGCACCAAAGAGAAGATGTGATTTTTAAAGGTGCTAAGTGCAGCAATAGGAGCAAGTTATAATTGGGCGTTATAAGTGAAAACACGGCTTTTTAGTACATTTTACATCCGTAGGTTGACTTTTATGCTGTACCATCTTGTAATTTGGGGTAGGTCCAAAATAAATGATGTACTTAAATAGTCACTTGGAAGCTTATTGATAATTTCTAGAAAATCAGTCAAACTGCAAAACGTAACCCAGAAAGCCTCTTTGCAATAAGTAATTGGGAACTCAGAGACTTTCCTGAGACATGCAAATCCTCAAATTTGTTTAGAATTGCTTCATCTTAATTTATTTAGTTTAAATATTGAATAGTCTACATGTTTAGCACCACACTAGAGGTTCTAAGTGCCATATAAAAAAAGATGCATAAGATGATGCCTGCCTCCAGTCAGTTTCCAGATATCATCTGAATAATGTATTTAATCCTCAAGGTCATCTTAGATTACTAAGTTATATTAAGGTATATTGCATTACCATTAACCATTGACTGAATATCATCTTCTCTGCATAATTAATTGACCATTATTACTTAGATCCAACATTTGGACTAAAAAGATACTTCAATTTTATTTATTGTTGTTGCAGAACATAATTTCACTGATTTAGCATTTATATAAGAATTAAAATATAGTGGATGAACTGTCTTTGGTTTTATAGAGGTAAACTCTTATGACATTCAGTCAATTTATGTTACAAATTTGGGAGGCTTTCTTGTAAAAAAAGTATATGAGTGTATGTATGTATTTATATACATGTGATATTGTATATGTAATATATATATTTGTTTCTAATAGCGGAATGTCACAATGAAAGGAATAGAAAATTCAAGTTATCTTGCTGCTGTGGATAAATTAAATCCATATACTATATATACTTTTCGGATTCGTTGTTGTACCGACCCCTTCTGGAAATGGAGCAAGTGGAGCAATGAAAAACAGTATTTAACCACAGAAGCCAGTAAGTTAACTGAATGACTTACGGCTAATTATTACTATGGATCCTGAAATTTTGTTTTTAAAAGAAAATGTCACCAAAGTGACTAAAAGCAGGAGAATGTTTAGATAAATTGTGTAACTATATAATGCCTGCTAGTAAAATATCATACAGACATTTTAAATGATGGTTTTTCAAGTTTTGTGATAATATGGAAAAATGCTTGGCATGTGTTATGTGAAAAGACTAGGCTACCCTATCCACAATATGATTGCAACTGTATTAAAATGATACATAGGAAACCAAACTTGAAACCATAGTAAGATTATGGAGTGATTTTTCTCACACTCTTTCCTCCTATTCCTGGAGTTTTCATAACCTATTTAGAGTATCCCTTTATTGAAAAGAATTTTTAATAAAGCTAATTTGGTGGAATTTTTATTTGTGACCTAGGCCTGAGAAATGGATGGGACTACAAGTTCTTGAACTTTAGTTTCTGTGGTACGCCCAGGTCAATATATCTGTTATAATCAGGTAACTGGTTATCTAAGTATGATAATTTCTAAAGACAGAATGAGATACTATTCTTGATTAAGCAGATGTCAGCTTTAAAACAAAGCAAAAAATTTAGAAATAGGTATAATTTTCAGAAATCATTCAACAAAAGGTAGCAAAAGCTTTATTTGAACTATATAATATAGGGAATATAAAACTTCTTCCAAAAAATTTAACAAACAGTAAGACAGAAAAGGACAGGTATTAACCCAGATTTTGTCTCTTTACATGAAGACTAGAAAGATGAGAGAGGATCCTTACAGTACATGTAAGAATTGTTTGGATCATGCTTGAGTCCAGGGAGAGAGTGTATTAGTTATCTATTGCTATGACAAATTACCTCAGAACTCAGTGGCTTAGAACAGCAAACGTTTGTTATCTCACAGTGTCTGTGGATCAGAAATTTAGACAGCTTAGCTGAGGCTACAGTCAGGATGTGGGTAGGGGCTGCAGGCTTGATTGGGGCTAGAAGATTGCCTTTCAGGATGGTTCAGTCACATGCCTGTTGGCAGGAGGCCTCGGTTCCTCACCACGTGGGCCTCTGCATAGGGCTGCTGGAGTGTCCTCAACATGGCAACCAGCAAGTCCCAGACTTACTGATCAAAGAGAGAACAAGGCAGCCTCCACAATGTCTTTTATGTCCTAGCCTCAGAAGGGACATACATCACATCTGCCGTACCCTACTTGTCACACAGGCCAACGCTGATACAGTGTGAGAGGGACCACACAAGGGCATGAATGTCAGGAAGCGAGACCAATATCATTGGTCATTTTGGAGACTGGCTGCTTTTGCTTTCAGTTGATGAGCTGTTGTTGCCAAGAGGAAACATTTTATTTATGCCTCATTAAGATGAAGGCATTAATTCATTTAACAAATACTTGTTGAGTATCCACCATGTGTCAGGAATTGTTCTAGTTACTAGGAATATAGCAGGGAATAAAACAGCAATCTCTGTCCATGGAGTTTATAGGATAAAGGATTAGAAATGAGTTTTAAAAATATGTATACAGTAGCATATTGGGAGGCAGTGAGTGCCACAGAAAAAAATAAAACCTAGAGAGAGGGCTAGGGAATGAAGGCCAGGTGGTTGAGGAGGGAGGTTGCAATTTTAAATAGAGTAGCTGGAAGAGACTTCACTAATAGGTAACACTTGATCTGAGATGCAAAGGAGGTGGTGAAGGAAGCTACGTGGTTAATTCAGAGAAGAAAAGTTCTAGGCAGAGGAAGAGAGGGCATAGGAAGTGCAGAAAGCCTGGGGCAGGTGTCCTTGGCATGTTTGAGGAGCAGCCAGGAAACCAGTGTGTAGCCAGAGCCAGCTTGAGTAAGGGGGGAGAGACGGATGTGAGATGGAGAGGCAGCCTTGGACCCATTTCTGAGGGACTTGAGGGTGATTTTAACCCATTGTAAGGGGCCTTGTGTTTTGTAGACATTTGGAGCTCAGCTTTTCCATTGCTCCATTTTCTAAGTGGAAGCCACTGACTTCTTCACATTTTTATTGAGAATTTCAAAAACCTAGACAAAAATTTCAAATACCATCATCCCACTTATTGATCTTATCAACGTACATAGTATGCATCTTCAAATACCAACTTTTAAATCTCTTTTCTAGTTCCTTCAAAGGGACCAGATACTTGGAGAGAGTGGAGTTCTGACGGAAAAAATTTAATAATATATTGGAAGGTAAATATCTAATTCTTCCTTGAATATTTAAATAACTTTATTATGCTGAACTACTTAACTTACATATGGTACCTGGGTTATCAGGCAGCCAGGATTTCCCAGACTGGCTTAGCATACAGTATTGCTGAGAATGTGACCTGGCTTCTAAAAGCCCCAGATTCCACATCACTGCAGATGCACCAGTCACTGTAGTGAGGATGTCTGTGTCAAGAGCTGAGCATTCTTTAGTTTGATTTTATGAGGCCTGTAAAGATTTCATGAATTCCATCTCTCTCACTTTAGTCAGAAATGCAGCCAGAAACCACAAGTTAGAATCTCAAGTGTTTATGTTACATTTTCAATTCAATGACTAGGAAACCAACTTTATATATATATATCATGTGTAATTTGTTGTCCCCTAAGTAAATTGCATTATCATATGACAATTATAAAGTTTTACATAGTTTTCTAAAATTCTAGATAAAACATGAATTGCATTATGTTTTACTAGCTTTTCCTTACCAGAGCAGATGTTTTTGTTGCTATATTTTTTTATCTGATTTATGAACATCAAAACCATGAACAATTGTCTTCTACACCAGATTTCATAGGAACAGTTATAACCCGATTCTTTTAAGCAGTGAATTTTGTTATTTAAATTTAAACTATTATTTTTATAAAAATTTGATATCTTTACAGCTTTAAGTAAAGTAAATCTTTGAAGTCTGTGAGCAAGTTGTTTACAAATTCCATTGCTTCGAGGTTGTCTGTATATGACTGTGCATCCCCTCTTACTCTTGATTAGCAAATCCCCTGGCTACTCTCAGTTGTCTGTCAGATTTCACAATAATATAGTAACAATTATATAAATTACTTCAATGTGAGAAAGTTTAGAATATTGTTCAAACGAGATAAATGTTTAACCAAGGATTAAAAATACTGAAGCAATTTGGATTCTAACTTCAGTGACTAGTTGATGGTTCTGCCATATTTGGTTGGAAAATTAAGTTGTTTTGGACATGTTAAGTTTTTTAAACATGTGCCACAAGGAGATCTGAGTACAGTTCAGTAGGAGGTAGTTTGATGTAAGGCTCTGGAGCTCGGGAGAGGTCTGAGCTAAAGACATAGCTGTGAGTAAGCAAATAACTGGGATCACTCAGGGAGAGCATGCAGGGTAGAAAGAGGCCAAGAGTGGAACTGTAGGTGATGGCAGGATATAAAGGACCAGCAAAGGAGGAGGATCCAGCAGGGGAGATTGGGAAGGCCAGAGAGGCAGGAAGACCAGAAGAAAATAGCTTTTGCAGAAACCAGGGGAGGGGGTGTGTGTGAAGGAATGAATAGTATCAAATGAAACCCACAAGTCTTAGGATGGTAACATGTCCACTTTACCAGGCCATTGGAGAGCCATCGGGGAACTCTGCTGGAGCAGTGTCTTCAGCAGAGTATTAATGTCAGTGTCAGTCTGGATCAGAGGGTCCCATGCACTGTTATATGAATTGGAGCAATTATTTTAAAAAGCAGTTTAGCTATATAAATAAAGAAGTTTGAATGTGAGGGAGACCTTCAAGATGGTGGAGGAGTAAGACATGGAGATCACCTTCCTCCCCACAAATACATCAGAAATACATCTACACATGGAACAATTCCTACAGGACACCTACTGAACACTGGCAGAAGACCTCAGACTTCCCAAAAGGCAAGAAACTCCCCACATACCTGGGAAGGGCAAAAGAAAAAAAGAAAAAACAGAGACAAAAGAATAGGGACGGGACCTGCACCTCTAGGAGGGAGCTGTGAGGGAGGAAAAGTTTCCACACACTAGGAAGCCCCTTCACTGGCGGAGACAGGGGGTGGCGGGGGGGAAGCTTCGGAGCCACAGAGGAGAGCGCGGCAACGGGGGTGCAGAGGACAAAGAGGTGAGATTCCCACACAGAGGATCGGTGCCGAACAGCCTGAGAGGCTTGTCTGCTCACCCGCCGGGGTGGGCAGGGCTGGGAACTGAGGCTCGGGCTTCGGAGGTCAGACCCCAGGGATAGGACTGGGGTTGGCTGCGTGAACACAGCCTGAAGGGGGCTAGTATACCACAGCTAGCCAGGAGGAAGTATGGGATAAAGTCTGGAAATGCCTAAGAGACAAGAGACCATTGTTTTGGGGTGGACAAGGAGAGGGGATTCAGAGCACCGCCTAAACGAGCTCCAGAGACGGGCATGAGCCGCGGCTATCAACGTGGACAACAGAGACGGGCATGAGACGCTAAGGCTGCTGCTGCTGCCACCAAGAAGCATGTGAGTGGTGAGCACAGGTCACTCTCCACACCTCCCTTCCGGGGAGCCTGTGCAGCCCGCCACTGCCAGGGTCCCATGATCCAGGGACAACTTCCCCGGGAGAATACACAGTGCGCCTCAGACTGGTGCAACATCAGGCAGGCCTCTGCCGCTGCAGGCTCGCCCCGCATTCCGTACCCCTCCCTCCCTTAAGCCTGAGTGAGCCAGAGCCCCGTAATCAGCTGCTACTTTAACCTCGACCTGTCTGAGCTAAGAACAGATGCCCTCAGGTGACCTACACGCAGAGGCGGGGCCAAGTCTAAAGCTGAACCCCAGGAGCTGTGTGAAAAAAGAAGACGAAGGGAAATCTCTCCCAGTAGTCTCAGGAGCAGCGGAGTAAATCTCCACAATCAACTTGATGTACCATGCGTCTGTGGGATACCTGAATAGTCAACGAATCATCGCAAAGTTGAGGCAGTGGCCTTCGGGAGAAATTGTAGACTTGGGGTTTGCTTTCTGCATCTAATTTGTTTCTGGTTTTATGTTTATCTTAGTTTAGTATTTAGAGTTTATTATCATTGGTAGATTTGTTTATTGATTTGGTTGCTCTCTTCCTTTTTTTTTTATATAGATACATATATTTTTTTCCCTTTTTTCTTTTTGTGAGTGTGTATGTGTATGCTTCTTTGTGTGAATTTGCCTGTATAGCTTTGCTTTTACCATTTGTCCTAGGGGTGTGTCTGTCCGTTTTTTTTGTTTTCTTTGTTTTTGTATAGTTTCTAGCACTTATTATCATTGATGGATTTGTTTTTGGGTTTGGTTGCTCCCTTCTTCCTTTCTTTTTTTTTCTTTATTACTTTTAATTATTTGATTAATTAATTAATTTATTTATACATTTATTTATTTATTTTTGGCTGCACTGGGTCTTTCTTTCTGTGCGTGGGCTTATCCCTAGTTGTGGCGAGGGGGGGCTACTCTTTGTTGCTGTGCGCAGGCTTCTCATTGCAGTGGCTTCTCTTCTTGTGGAGCACGGGCTCTAGGCATGCAGGCTTCAGTAGCTGTGGCTCTCAGGCTCTGGAGTGCAGGTTCAGAAGTTGTGGCGCACGGGCTTAGGTGCTCCACGGCACGTGGGATCTTCCTGGACCAGGGCTCGACCCTGTGTCCCCTGCATTGGCATGTGGATTATCAACCACTGCGCTACCAGGGAAGCCCAATTTTGGTTATTTTTAATAATTTTTTTTATTTTGTATTTTAATAACTTTATTTTATTTTTTTCTGTCTTTTTCTTCTCCCTTTTCTTCTGAGCTATGTGGCTGACAGAGTCTTGGTGCTCAGGCCGGATGTCAGGCCTGAGCCTCTGAGGTGGGAGAGCCGAGTTCAGGACATAGGTCCACCAAGACCTCCCAGCTCCACGTAATACCAAACGGTGAAAGCTCTCCCAGAGATCTCCATCTCAACACTAAGACCCAGCTCCACTCAACGACCAGCAAGCTACAGTGCTGGACACCCTGTGCCAAACAACTAGCAAGACAGGAACACAACCCCACCCATTAGAAGAGAGGCTGCCTAAAATCATAATAAGGTCACAGACACCCCAGAACACACCACTGGACGTGGTCCTGCACACCAGAAAGACAAGATCCAGCCTCATCCCCCAGAACACTGGCACTAGTCCCCTCCACCAGGAAGCCTACACAACCTACTGAACCAACCTTATCCAATGGAGGCAGACACCGAAAACAACGGGAACTGCGAACCTGCAGCCTGCGAAAAGGAGACCCCAAACACAGTAAGTTAAGCAAAATGAGAAGACAGAGAAATACACAGCAGATGAAGGAGCAAGGTAAATACCCACCAGACCAAACAAATGAAGGGAAATAGGCAGTCTACCTGAAAAAGATTTCAGAGTAATGATAGTAAAGGTGATCCAAAATCGTGGAAATAGAATGGAGAAAACACAAGAAACGTTTCACAAGGACCTAGAAGAAGTAAAGAGCAAACAAACAATGATGAACAACACAATAACCAAAGTTAAAAGTTCTCTAGAAGGAATCAATAGCAGAGTAACTGAGGCAGAACAAGGGATAAGTGACTGGAAGATAAAATAGTGGAAATAACTACCACAGAGCAGAATAAAGAAAAAAAGAACGAAAAGAATTGAGGACGGTCTCTGAGACCTCTGGGACAACATTAAATGCACCAACATTCGAACTGTAGGGGTCCCAGAAGAAGAAGAGAAAAAGGGACTGAGGAAATATTTGAAGAGATTATAGCTGAAAACTTCCCTAATATGGGAAGGGAAATAGTCATCAAGTCCAGGAAGTGCAGAGAGTCCCATACAGGATAAATCCAAGGAGAAACATGCCAAGACACATATTAATCAAACTATCAAAAGTTAAATACAAAGAAAAAATATTAAAAGCATCAAGGGAAAAGCAACAAATAACATACAAGGGAATCCGCATAAGGTTAACAGCTGATCTTTCAGCAGAAACTCTCCAAACCAGAAGGCATTGGCAGGACATATTTAAAGTGATAAAAGGGAAAAACCTACAACCAAGATTACTCTACCCAGCAAGGATCTCATTCAGATTTGACGGAGAAATTAAGAGCTTTAGAGATAAGCAAAAGCTAAGAGAATTCAGCACCACCAAACCAGCTTTAAAACAAATGCTAAAAGAAATTCTCAAGTCAGGAAACACAAGAGAAGGAAATAACTTAAAATTACAAACCTAAAACAATTAACAGAATGGTAATAGGAACATACATATCGATAACTACCTTAAATGTAAATGGATTAAATGCTGCAACCAAAAGACATAGCCTGGCTGAATGGATACAAAAAAAAGACCCGTATATGTGCTGTCCACAAGAGACCCACTTCAGACCTAGGGACACGTACAGACTGAAAGTGAGGAGATGGAAAAAGATATTCCATGCAAACGGAAATCAAAGGAAAGCTGGAGTAGCAATTCTCATATCAGACAAAATAGACTTTAAAATAAAGACTATTAGAAGAGACAAAGAAGGACATTACATAATGATCAAGGGATCCATCCAAGAAAAAGATATAACATAATTGTAAATATTTATGCACCCATCCTAGGAGCACCTCAATACAAAAGGCAAATCCTAACAGCCATAAAAGGGGAAATGGACAGTAACAAAATCATAGTAGGGGACTTTAACACCCCACTTTCACCAATGGACAGATCATCCAAAATGAAAACAAAAAAGGAAACACAAGCTTTAAGTGATACATTAAAAAAGATGGGCTTAATTGACATTTATAGGACATTCCATCCAAAAACAACAGAATACACTTTCTTCTCAAGTGCTTATGGAACATTCTCCAGGATAGATCATATCTTGGGTCACAAATGAAGCCTTGGTAAATTTCAGAAAATTGAAATCTTATCAAGTATCTTTTCCAGCCACAACGGTATAAGACTACATGTCAATTACAGGAAAGAATCTGTAAAAAATACAAATACATGGAGGCTAAACAATACACTACTAAATAACCAAGGATCACTGAAGAAACCAGAGGAACTCAAAAAATACCTAGAAACAAATGACAATGAAAACATGACAACCCAAGACCTATGGGGTGCAGCAAAAGCAGTTCTGAGAGGGAAGTTTATAGCAATACAATCCTGCCTCAAGAAACAAGAAACATCGCAAATAAACAACCTAACCTGACACCTAAAGCAATTCGAGACAGAAGAACAAAGAAACCTCAAAGTTAGCAGAAGGAAAGAAATCATAAAGATCATATCAGAAATAAATGAAAAAGAAATGAAGAAAACAGTAGCAAAGATCAATAAAATTAAAAGCTGGCTCTTTGAGAAGATAAACAAAATTGGTAAACCATTAGCCAGACTCATCAAGCAAAAAAGGGAGAAGACTCAAATCAACAAAATTAGAAATGAAAAAGGAGAAGTAACAACTGACACTGCAGAAATACAAAGGATCATGAGAGATTACTACAGGCAACTCTATGCCAGTAAAATGGACAACCTGGAAGAAATGGACAAATTCTTTGGAAAGCACAACCTTCTGAGACTAAACCAGGAAGAAATAGAAAATATGGGGGCTTCCCTGGTGGCGCAGTGGTTGAGAATCTGCCTGCCAATGCAGGGGACACAGGTTCAAGCCCTGGTCTGGGAAGATCCCACATGCTGCAGAGCAACTAGGCCTGTGAGCCACAACTACTGAGCCTGTGCATCTGGAGCCTGTGCCCTGCAACAAGAGAGGCCGCAAAAAAAAAAAAAAAAAAAAAAGGCTGCAACAGTGAAAGGCCTGTGCACCACCACTGCCGCTGCTAGCCACAACTAGAGAAAGCCCTTGCACAGAAACGAAGACCCAACACAGCCAAAAATAAATAAATAAATAAAAACAGTTTCTTTAAAAAAAGAAAATATGAACACAACAAACACAAGCACTGAAATTGAAAATGTGATCAAAAATCTTCCAGCAGACAAAAGCCCAGGACCAGATGGCTTCAGGGGCGAATTCTATCACACATTTAGAGAAGAGCTAACACCTGTCCTTCTCAAACTCTTCCAAAATATTGCAGAGGGAGGAACACTCCCAAACTCATTCTACAAGGCCACCATCATCCTGATACCAAAACCAGACAAAGATGTCGCAAAGAAAGAAAATGACAGGCCAATATAACTGATGAACATAGATGCAAAAATCCTCAACAAAATACTAGCAAACAGAATCCAACAGCACATTAAAAGGATCATACACCATGATCAAGTGGGTTTCATCCCAGGAGTGCAAGGATTCTTCAATAACGCAAATCAATCAATGTGATAAACCATATTAACAAATTGAAGGAGAAAAACCATATGATCATCTCAATAGATGCAGAGAAAGCTTTTGACAAAATTCAACACCCATTTATGATAAAAAACCCTCCAGAAAGTAGGCATAGAGGGAACTTTCCTCAACATAATAAAGGCCAAATATGACAGACCCACAGCCAACATCGTTCTCAATGGTGAAAAACTGAAACCGTTTCCTCTAAGATCAGGAAAAAGACAAGGTTGTCCACTCTCACCACTATTATTCAACATAGTTTTGGAAGTTTTAGCCACAGAAATCAGAGAAGAAAGAAAAATAAAAGGAATACAAATCAGAAAAGAAGTAAAGCTGTCACTGTTTGCAGATGACATGATACTATACATAGAGAATCCTAAAGATGCTACCAGAAAACTACTAGAGCTAATCAATGAATTTGGTAAAGTAGCAGGATACAAAATTAATGGACAGAAATTTCTTGCATACCTATACACTAATGATGAAAAATCTGAAAGATAAATTAAGGAAACACTCCCATTTACCATTGCAACAAAAAGAATAAAATACCTAGGAATAAACTTGCCTAAGGAGACAAAATACCTGTATGCAGAAAACTATAAGACACTGATGAAAGAAGTTAAAGATGATACAAACAGATAGAGAGATATACCATGTTCTTGGATTGGAAGAATCAACATTGTGAAAATGACTCTACTACCCAAAGCAGTCTACAGATTCATTGCAATCCCTATCAAACTACCTAGGGCATTTTCCACAGAACCAGAACAAAAAACTTCACAATTTGTGTGGAAACACAAATGACCCCGAATAGCCAAAGCAATGTTGAGAAAGAAAAAACGGAGCTGGAGGAATCAGGCTCCCTGACTTCAGGCTATACTACAAAGGTACAGTAATCAAGAGAGTGTGGCATTGGCACAAAAACAGAAATATAGATCAATGGAACAGGATAGAAAGCCCAGAGATAAACCCAAACACATGTGGTCACTTTATTTTTGATAAAGGAGGCAAGAACATACAATGGAGAAAAGACAGCCTCTTCAATAAGTGGTGCTGGGAAAAGTTGACCAGCTACATGTAAAAGAATGAAATTAGAACACTCCCTAACGCCATACACAAAAATAAACTCAAAATGGATTAAAGACCTAAATGTAAGTCCAGAGACTATAAAACTCTTAGAAGAAAACATAGGCAGAACACTCTATGACATAATCACAGCAAGATCCTTTTTGACCCACCTCCTAGAGACATGGAAATTAAAACAAAAATGAACAAATGGGACCTAATGAAACTTAAAAGCTTTTGCACAGCAAAGGAAACCATAAACAAGATGTAAAGACAACCCTCAGAATGGGAGAAAATATTTGCAAATGAAGCAACTGACAAAAGATTAATCTCCAAAATTTACAGGCAGCTCATGCAGCTCAATATCAAAAAAACAACCCAATCCAAAACTGGGCAGAAGACCTAAATAGACATTTCTCCAAAGAAGATATACAGATTGCCAACAAACACATGAAAGGATGCTCCACATCAATAATTATTAGAGAAATGCAAATCAAAACTACAATGAGGTGTTACCTCACACCAGTCAGAATGGCCATCATCAGAAAATCTACAAACAATAAATGCTGGAGAGGGTGTGGCGAAAAGGGAACCCTCTTGCACTGTTGGTAGGAATGTAAATTGATACAGCCACTATGGAGAACAGTATGGAGGTTCCTTAAAAAACTAAAAATAGAACTACCATATTACCCAGCAATCCCATTGCTGGGCATGTACCCTGAGAAAACCATAATTGAAAGAGTCATGTACCACAATGTTCATTGTAGCTCTATTTACCATAGCCAGGACATGGAAGCAACCTAAGTGTCCATTGACAGATGAATAGATAAAGAAGATGTGGCACATATATACAACGGAGTATTACTAAGCCATAAAAAGAAATGAAATTGAGTTATTTGTAGTGAGGTGGTTGGACCTAGAGTCTGTTATCCAGAGTGAAGTAAGTCAGAAAGAGAAGAACAAATACCATATGCAAACACATCTGTATGGAATCTTAGAAAAAAAATAATGTTTCTGAACAACCTAGGGGCAGAAGAGGAATAAAGACACAGACGTTGAGAATGGACTTGAGGACATGGGGAAGGGTAAGCTGGGACGAAGTGAGAGTGGCATGGACATATATACACTACCAAACGTAAAATAGATAGCTAGTGGGAAGCAGCTGCATAGCACAGGGAGACCAGCTCGGTGCTTTGTGACCACCTGGAGGGGTGGGATTGGGAGGGTGGGAGGGAGAAGCAAGAGGGAGGAGATATGGGGATATATGTATATGTATAGGTGATTCATTTTGTTATAAAGCAGAAACTAACAGCATTGTAAAGTAATTATACTCCAATAAAGATGTTAAACATTCAAATTTCTTTTTTTTTTTTTTCCTTTTATCGAGTAAGTCCAATTTTGGGAACTCACATTAAAATATTAATCCTAGTCATGAAAAAAATATGTTGCACCAAAAGATTCATCTTAGTATTGTGAAAAATTGGGAACAACTTAAATTTCACTTATTTAAGGAATATTCAAGTAAAGTGATAAAAATGATACATGAAATATAAAGCTATTAAAATGTATATAACTGTATTATGGACAAATTTTTATTATAGAAGAGCAAAAAATGTAAATTGTATAGTATGATTGAAACAATTTTAATAAAAATCTCCATCTAGGAAAACAACTTGAAGGAAATATCACAAGGTAAGTGTATTTAAGAGATGGGAATATGGGAGATTTTTCTTGCTTTCTTCCAACTTTTTAGTATTTTCCACGTTTTCTGTAATGAGCAAGTACTCCTTTAAAATGAGAAAGCAAAAACTGTTTAAAAAAGCATGGTGCCATACTTTTTAATATTTTATTTTTTAAGTAGAGGAATGTTGCTCATCACTCCTTTTGGTTTAGTTCTGAAAAATATGAGGCTAAATATTTTGTTACTTAATTTTTATATTTCTGTGTGCTCTTCCTGCTTACAGCAAGTGTAGTGTTTCTTCAGAATCACTTTCCTGATTTATCTCAGTGGATTTTAAATCTGTGTTGTGCACTGTTAACGACTTCATCTTTTCTAACATTACTTTGTTAAGATTAGCAGAGTGTCCAGTTTGGACTCGATGGCCTCGCCTTGTCACATAATCACTCCTCGCAGGTTTTTATAACAGAATTTATTTTTCTGTTTCTGTAGCCTTTACCCATTAATGAAGCTAATGGAAAAATACTCTCCTATAATGTATCATGTTCGTCCGACGAGGAAACACAATCCCTTTCTGAAATTCCTGATCCTCAACATAAGGCAGAAATACAACTTGATAAAAGTGACTACATCATCAGTGTGGTGGCAAAAAATTCTGTGGGCTCATCGCCACCTTCTAAAATAGCTAGTATGGAAATTCCAAATGGTGAGTACTTAAGATAAAAGTAGTATATAAGAACAAGAAATTAAGGTGCAACGTTTGGAAGGTGTTACTTGCTCTCATAAATGTCAGCTTTCTTCTCATATACCCTGCTGCTGCTGATGTGTAAGGAGGAACAGGCAGATTAATGTCACGTATTGACGTTGAGAGGCAGCATTCGTTAATATTGACTTGAAGCGTCTACACGGATGGATAAAGTATTACTAAACCCAGTTACTTTAACACGTAATGTTGTAGAGTTATGGTAGTGGACATTACTCTTAGAAATATCTTAACAGTTTATTCAGACACCATTTTCACATATCTCCCCAAGACCATGACAGTTGATACTTAGCCAGCTGAGCTATTTTCAAACTGTGAGGCAGGAACAAATATTTTAAATGGCAGCTCTGTTGATAAGGCATTCTTTATTAATAGGAATCCTTTACTGATAAGAAATTCTTCTTAAAGTCTAAATTAGATCTTCAGTGTAAGCTTTAAGAAAACAACTGCAGTGTGATTTTAAAATTCCTTAGTGCCCCCCTGTAAATTTGATGGATTACCAGTGACTAGTCCATTCCTCCTTAGCTGCCTTGACAGCTTTTTGAGTCACAAGTTTTCAGCGGCCACTCCTGCCTCTTCTAGTTAACTCCTCTTCTGAGTCATTCCCTGGTCCCCCTTGCTATCCCACACTAATATGGGAGCACCTTTCTATGACTACCCACTCGGAGAGGCAGAGAAATTGGTCCAGTTTGGGTCCTAAGTACCTTTCCAGTTCTTGCCTGAGGCAGTGTCTTACTGCTTGTTATGTAACTGGTTCTTCATTTCAGTCAGTTGTGGGCACATCAGAAGGAAGGAGTTGGGGACACACCGTACATTCTGAGACACACAATATCGTCCAGAGCCCAGATAGCAGTGCATACCATAGAAGAGAGGTCTGCAGGTAGTGGTATGGAGTCAAAAGAAAGAAAAGGGAGAGAGATGTGAACGCCCATAGCAAGATAACCTGCTGATTTAAATTAGGTATTTAATGGCTCTCACTGTGTTATCTTTTAATTCAAGAGCTATATTCCTACCTTTTCTGTGTGTCCATCAGGACACAGTAATTTACAGAACTAACAATGGTCTGGCTATCAGCTTCCAGACAGTTACTGCAGCTTGGAACAAATCATTGTGCCTTGAGGATTTCCCGACTCAGAGGCCTTGCAGCCTCAGCGCAGGTTACCTTGTGGATTTTTAGTCACATTGAGTCAAGAAGCTGTCATATCCGAAGTCTTCTGTATTCCCAGCCAAGTTGTGGTCTTGTGTCTAGTAGTAGTTGCTTATGAATGCAAATTTTGTTCAAAAAACCTTTCCATGGCTTTTTACTGAACCCTTAAATATACATCAGTTAGAGAAATTACTTCTTTCCCCTATTTCTTGGAAAATTTCCCTCTCCCGTTGGCCACGCTGTCCTAACCCATGCTAATTCCTCACCCCCAACCTTGGGCCTCCCTTATCGCCTAGGCTGAGATCTGGCAGGATGAGGAAACCAAACCTCAGCATGGCCCCCTTCTGCCAGCCTCTGCACCTCACCCATCCGTGCTCGCGGATGCTTTCCCCTCTCTGCCCACACCGACCATCCCATCCCACCTCACCCCACAGCATTTCATCACTGTCGTGTCTCCACAATGCCTTCAGCCCACCCATGGGGTAGCAGTCTCCCTTGAAAGGAAGAGAGGGGCTGGCCCACCCACTCATTCACTGCATAGCATCGTGCTCCTGCTTTGCATGGCCTGTGCTCAGAGCTGGAGTTGCAGGCACAAGCCCCCGTCTGCTCTCGTGGAGCTCACACCCACAGTGGATGAGGAGACGGGGGATTCTGACACCCACACGTGTTCTTCACCAGCCTCCCGCCTGCTTCTACCCCCGCCCCCGAGCTGCCATGCTGTATTCCCTCTGCCCCATCCTTCATGGCTCTTGATCCTCGTGTCCCGGCCCAGTTATGTCACTGCCTGATCCTAAGTGCTTTTTCATTGTTTTTTTTCCAGCTGCTGAGTTAATATATATGCACAAGTAATTGCCCTAGTTAAAACGAAAACAACAGAGCAGCACTTCTAAACTTTGCTAAAGGTTTATCTAGTTTAGCACTATTTTGCAATGTCTGCACGGTAAAGTGATTTTTATAACTCTTGCCCATTTTCATGAGATTTACCTTAAAACATTATTTTTAACACGTAAAATATCCTTCTTTCTTGAAGATGATCTCAAAATAGAGCAGGCTGTTGGAACGGGAAATGGGATTCTGCTCACTTGGAATTATGACCCCAACGTGACTTGTGACTATGTAATTAAATGGTGTAACTCATCTCGGTCTGAACCCTGCCTCATGGACTGGAAAAAAGTCCCTTCAAACAGCACTGAAACTGTAATAGAATCTGGTGAGTGTCTCGCAATTAAAGTTCTTTAAAGATATTTTTAAAATTTACTTTTTATTGGAGTAACGTTGGTTTATAACATTTTGTAAGTTTTATGTGTACACCATTATGTTTCTACTTCCGTATACACTACAGCGTGCTCCCTACCAAAAAAAAAATTTTTAAAAAGAGCAACATATGGAGTGACTGGTTGCAATGCAGTGACTGTTCCCCTTACCACTGGGCTGGGTGTGGATTGGTTTAACTTTTCTGGAAGGCAGTCTGTGGCAGTATGTGTGTGAAACGACTCGTAGGCTTTGATCTAGTCATTACTTGTCTAGGAGTTTATTCTAAGAAATAATCTGAGAGCAGCACAGATTTACAACTGAGTGTTCAACACAGCATTATTTATAATTGTAATGATGTCACTCACCATCCTTTTGCCCTTGTTTGCCCAGGGCCCAGGTTACTGAGCAAAAAGGACTTGAGAATAATCAGAATGGACTGGGGCAGGGTGGAGTGATGTGAAGAGGTGTCTCTTTAGATGGAATATCTGGGATGTGAGTTTAAGCTGAGACCTGTAGGATGAAAAGGAAGACTTTTGATGCTGAGGCAGGTGAACAAAGGCCCTGTAGTGGCTCAGAAGACAAAGGCTCCGAGAAGTTGGGTAACTTGCCCAAGGTCACAAAACTAGTATGTGATCACACCAGGATTTAACTTTAAAGCAATTCAGAGCTTTAAGTGGCTGCTAGGACAGGGTGTGGACAAAACCTGGACGTTTCCTGTTCCTTTCTTATTCAGCCACCCACTCTTTCAACTGTCCTCTCTCTTATGATCTCAAAACACATTCCTGATGCTCTAACCCCTCAGGCTCTTTTTCTTTTTCAGGTGGAAGAACCCTATAGAATTTTGGTATGCATAATCATAATATAAAACTAGGTGCAGGTTTACTAACATACATGTGGTGTAAAATCAGAACCTCAAGTATACTTGTCCCTCCCAGCAGAAGTTGCAGAGTGATTTTAGAGGTAACCATCTCCCTTTCGAGCCTGAAGACCACTGGTGTTCTGAATCCAGGACCAAGGGCTTTAGCCACACTAGAATAATTGTATTCCACAAATTAAATGCAGTCCCATAGGCTGCCATCCCCCCGGCAGTGTCTTTCTCCTTGATCACTGCAGGTGAGCTACTAAGTACCCTTCAAGGCTCTGTTCAAACATCACTTCCTGGTGGCTTTTTCTGATCTTCTTAGGCTCACTTGGTCCCTCATTGGAGGGGCCACAGGCTCTGTGATAGATCCCTCTAGTCTAACAGAGTCTTACGGTTACCCCTCCTCATCTGTCCTGCCACCTCTCTGCCAACTGCTCCAGGCCAGGGGCCTTGTTATACATCCACCTCTGTGGTCCTAACACTTTACATGTTGCATTGTGTCGAGGAGGCATTTAAAAGTGATTAACTTGGATCGAAGTTAAGGTGCTTCTCTTCTATGTCTTGTGGAGTTAAGTCAAGGGCACTAAATGCTGATGCTGTAAAGAGGAATAGACTCTATGGCCCATTTCCTTGAACACTGAAGTGTCCAACTAGAGTGGACATTTTAGTATCTGCTTCTTGGAACAAGGGAAGAGCAGTGGGTTCTTTCCAACCCACAGATAACACTAGTTAGGGAAGGGCTTTTTCAGAGGCATGACATGGGCCTGGGATTGGTTAGAAAACTGACCCTAGACCAAATCTGGGAAGAAGTTGTCATTGCTTAATTTGAAGGAACAAAACGAAAACCTTGATTACCATTTTTGCCCTTCAAGGTGATGTCATAATACTAAACTTTTCATTACAACAGAAGTGAGTTTAATTTTTATTGAGTCAGTTTTCACTCTGAATATTTACCAATTTTGAAAATGTGGATTTTCTGTAACCTTTTTAAAATTAGTTTTGGAAATTTCAAAGTGAGTTATTATAAATTTGATATTTCTGAAATAGGTATTCATAGTAATATGTACTTAGGAACGTTTACTGGTTGTGTTCATCTTATAGATCAGTTTCGACCAGGTGTAAGATACAATTTTTTCGTGTACGGGTGCAGAAATCAAGGATATCAATTACTACGTTCTATAATTGGATATGTAGAAGAATTGGGTAAGTTAAATGGGTAAGTTTTCTTAGAGTTCAAGGTAATATGAGAAATTATAAAACAACATCAGTTTTCAGATTGAATTCTAAAAATAGGTTGAATTGAGATGTTTATTAGTACAAGGAAGAAAAATAATTTGTATGATAACTGTAAAATTATAATTACTTATTTTTCATTTGTTTAATGTTTATGTTTCATAATTTTACTGTTGTCATTAAGAAAATTAAATCTTAATTTGGACGTCAAAAATATTTAATTTACACTTACACAAAGTTTTAAGACTATTAACTTATTCAAGACTATCAGTAAGGAGGGGAAGTGTGAGTAAAGCCTATTCTAGTAGCCATTTAAGATTTTGCATAGGTTACCTCCCTAGATATGTTTTATGTGTGAAAGTTGTAAGTTCTGCCTTTGTATCTTCACAGCAAAAGTGCTTGTGATAATATCTGTGAAAGTTTATGATTAAATAAAGTTCTGATTACAAGTTTAGCTATTTTTGAGGCTAGAAATCTCATTAAACCTTAATGTCTTGCTCTGTATTAGTAAACCCTCCTTTAGCTATTGACTTTTTTCCTTTTACAGCTCCAGTTGTTGCACCAAATTTTACTGTTGAGGATACGTCTGCAGATTCGATATTAGTGAAATGGGAAGAAATTCCTGTGGAAGAGCTTAGAGGCTTTTTAAGAGGGTACTTATTTTACTTTGAAAAAGGAGAGAGAGACACATCTAAGATGAGGGTTTTGGAATCGGGTAAGTAAATTACTAGAATAAGTATACTGTTTCTTAGAAGTTCTTTATTAACTACAAAAAAAAAAAAGAGGAGGAAAGAAAAAAAAGAAGTAAAGAAGCTACTGAGTAGTTTATTCAGACTTCCAGAATGTTCTGAAAAATAAGGAAGAGAAAATGCAGTCATTTGATGAATATGAGATTTTTTTTTTTTATAAATTTATTTATTCATTTATTGATTTTTGGCTGTGTTGGGTCTTCGTTTCTGTGCGAGGGCTTTCTCTAGTTGTGGCAAGCGGGGGCCACTCTTCATCGCGGTGCGCGGGCCTCTCACTGTCGCGGCCTCTCTTGCTGCGGAGCACAGGCTCCAGACGCGCAGGCCTCTCACTGTCGCGGCCTCTCTTGCTGCGGAGCACAGGCTCCAGACGCGCAGAGCTCAGTATTTGTAGCTCACGGGCCCAGCTGCTCCGTGGCACGTGGGATCTTCCCAGACCAGGGCTTGAACCCGTGTCCCCTGCATTGGCAGGCAGACTCTCAACCACTGCGCCACCAGGGAAGCCCGAGATTTTTAAGATTTTATTATGTGATCAGTGGCATGTAGTCTTTCAGAAATCATTTAAATCATTTATTCTGAGGCCTTTGATTGTGAGCCCCACAGGACAGAGAGCATCTCTCTAATCTTGCATGATCTATAACATAGCATCTTATGAAGGTTACTTTAAAAAAAAAAAAAAAAGAGGTCTGGGCTTCCCTGGTGGCGCAGTGGTTGAGAGTCCACCTGCCGATGCAGGGGACACGGGTTCATACCCCGGTCCGGGAAGATCCCACATGTCGCGGAGTGGCTGGGCCCATGAGCCATGGCCGCTGAGCCTGCGCGTCCAGAACCTGTGCTCCGCAACGGGAGAGGCCACAACAGTGAGAAGCCCGCGTACCGCCAAAAAAAAAAAAAAAAAAGGTCTTCTTGTACTTACACTAATGGGGGAGAAAACTCAGGAACCTAAAGAATGGCTTCAGAGTCTCCTTTTATCTGACAAAGAGCCATCCACACAGTTAGCCACGACCTTAATGAGCTACGAAACTTAATTGATTTGATTGGGGATGTGTGTATCTATTAAATCTTAAAAAGTACAGTTAGTCCTTGACAAGTGGTAAGTGTATGTCCACAGACCTTTGAGAATCCTCAAATTTACAAATACAGAAATGTTTGTGCAGACTTTGGGCTTTAAACCCTAAATTACATTTCTGTTGGAAGCCAGATGATTTTTATTCATGGCTGAACAACACAAGCATATCATCTCTTCAATTTGAAAGCTTTTATTTTCCTTAATGACCTTTCCTTGGAAAGAAACCATTTTAATTATAATATTTAATGCCTGACAAGTAGAGAACAACGCCACAGGGAGATGCTGACCAACTGGGCATTAGCTTAGTCACGTCCCGAGAGCAGCTGCGTAAACATGAGCCTCCCACAGACCACTAAGTTCTGCATTCCCTGAACCTTCAAAGTTGAGGGAAACCCTAAATATCAGATTCTGCAAACATCCAGACTCTAGTGTCATTTCCCTCAGGTGCTCAGAAATTTTACACTTGAACCAGTTCAAATTCTAACATGTAGACTTCTAGTTAGGGTGGATTGGTCACTAAAAATTAGAGCAAAATAGAGAAAAAAGAACAACAATGCATAAAGCCACAGAGAACTGGAGAGGCACAAAAGAGGATTTGGAAACGCCGGGTGTGGAAGTGGGCCGAGTGACCTAGAGGAGTGGAGGGCGGGGCAGTCTAGGTGAGCCGTTGGGCATCAGTGAGAAGTAATTTGGTTCATTCTGCAGCACCAGAAGTGGAGGCCAATGGTTAGGATGAATCTGGGCTGAACAGCGGGAGTTGATTGTAAGTCTGTAAGGAGCAGTTAGAACCCCCAAGTCCTACACCAGCTTCATGTAGCTCATGTGAGTGCTCTCTCCCCTGCATGAGAACAAGAGGTTTATTCTGGACCAGAGAGCTTCCAGACAAGGGACACTGTAGCAAACCCTGTGACTCTCCCTCTTCCTCCTTCCCACCTGCTTCATAGGACATCTTCAGCTAGGCCTGTTTTCTGGGCAGGAGATGAGAGGATTAGAGTAAGTGGTTCCTGAGGAAAGACATAAAAGGTGCTGATATTTGGGGGATTATCCCAGTGAAAAGCCAGAAACCCACCTGGTCATTCCTCATCCATGATATAAGTGAAGCCCACCCCCCAGTAAGCCCCACCTATGTACAGCAGGCTTCCAGTGAGCCTTTTAGTGGCTCACTCTCGAACATGACGAACAACCAGGGATAACCAGATGATTGACAAAGCTTCTAACCTGAAAGACAGACACCAGGAGAAACCAGAGGAAATGGATGCAATGTGGGAAAACAGAGAAATTTAAAACAAAACTATCCTTGGATAGTTGACGTATACTGTATTTATTGAAAAGACATGATGTTATAAAAAGGAACAAACAGAAGACAGTTAAGAATTCCTCAGAATTAAAAATGTGATCAAAGAAATTTTTAAGGAATTAAATGCAAGTGGAGAAATTAAATGAAAAATGGGGAAATTCTTCTGAAAATGAGACAAAGGCAAAGGAGAAGACTTGGAGGTAAAAGATTAGAAAGTTGGAGTTTGAGTCAAAGACCTGCACTGTCCTCCTTTATAAGAGTTCTGTTAAGAGAGAAGAGTGGAATGGAGAGAGGGAAATTATCAAAGTAATAGCACAAGAAAAAAATGTCCCAAAACGGAAAGACCTCAGTATATACAGTAAAAGGTGCCATTAAACACACAGTAAAATAAATAGAGAAAAAGATCTATTCCGAAGTATGTCACCATGAATTTTCAGAGCCCCTGATATATAGAGAAAAAATCCTAGAAACAATCAGAAGAGCATCTCTTGTGCAAGGATCAAGAATAAGAATGGTAGCAGGCCTCTCAACAGTGTACCAGATACTAGAAGATATCACAGCTACATCTTCAAAGTACTGAGTGAAAATTATTTTCAACCTTAAATTCTGTACTCAGCCAATCTATCTACAGATACAGTAGTATCCGTACTACTATCTATGAGTGTAGAATGAAGACATCTTTAGACATGGAAGGCTGCACATATTACTTCCCCCGTGTATCCCTTCTCCAGAAGCTCCTAGAAGAGTGTGTGTCAATACGAGGAAATAGTGGGGCAGGGAGTTCTAGGATGAGAGCACCTAGAAGACTTCCAGTCCAGAGCAGACGCCCCAGGAAGCAGCCTGGGGGGAGTGGGCAGCAGCTGGGGGAAGCAGCAGCCCTGGGATGTTGTTGTTTTGGACCACGTGGAAACTTGTATGGAATATTCATTGGAGGGTGTTGGACGAATCAGTAATTGGTACATTAAGCAAATAAGGAAGAAAAGCAGTTATAACAACAGAAACATAAGAAAGGAAACATGATCGTACCAAGCAGTTTGTCTTAGTAGTAATTTGTATTTATATGACCATTACAGTGTGAACACTGAAGTTACCAAATTTTTTGATGTTTCTCTATGAATGATGTGGGCTCGAGGGGAGAAGGGGTAGTGGTTGTGTATTAGAGCTAATGTCTAATATTTAAAAATCAAGCACTGCCAATTTAAGTTTATTTCAAAATACGGAGGTCAGTACCCAAAGAGACCGGTAACTTGATTTTGAAGTGATTGTTCGTGGTGGGGAAAGATGCTGGCAGGAAACTGCTACTTTTTGTTTTTAGCCATATAGTACGATTTAGTTTTAAACTATTAAACTGCATTTTTTTGGTTAAAATTTATAAAATAATTTAACAATTTAAACAATTCTCCACATTTCCTTTCAAAATGGTTCAAGGGCGTCCTCTCTAATCTCTCATTTGAGAACTCAGATGCACTGCCTCGTTTCCTGCGTGGTTTGAAGCAATCTCTGTTGATTTATGATCTTGCTTCCTTGAGTTTCTCGCTTGACTCACAGGCATGAGCAGCCCGAGTGACAGTGTCCCTGCCCCAGTGAGTTTTGGTTGTGGTGGGTTTTCATGCTCTTAGTAAAAGAAAGAGAAGAGACTTTTATTGATTGCCTGCTATAGGCCAGGTATTATTCTAGAGAATGTGCACGAAAACTTCACAGAGCCCTGAGAACTAAGTCATGATATTCTATTTCATAGTTAGAGAAACTCAGGTTCAGAGGCGTTTAAATAATAGGTACAGATAACATAGCTACTACCTGGCAGAGGTAGAACTTGAACATGGCTCTGGCTGGCTCCACGGGCCTTGGCCCTGGAGGCGACGAGCATTCAGACTCATTTAAAAAGGATGTGAATGTGACAGCTTTGAGTAACCATGTGATTAAGATGGTATAGAGATCAGTAATAATCTTCTTCACTTTAAAAATAGGTCGTTCTGACATAAAGGTTAAGAATATTACCGACATATCCCAGAAGACACTGAGAATTGCTGATCTTCAAGGTAAAACAAGTTACCATCTGGTCTTGCGAGCCTATACAGATGGAGGAATGGGGCCAGAGAAGAGCATGTTTGTGGTGACAAAGGAAAATTGTGAGTTAAATGTTGTCATCGAGTTGCTTTCCAAACTTAAGTGCATTGTGTTTCCAGTGATTTTTGTTTATATAGGAATGCCCCTTTTTAAAATTTCATATTTTGTTACACTTTTATAGTGGGTGGAGGGCAGTACTGAAAGGCCATGAGATATTCACATTTATTCTTACCAGTTACTGCCTAACGCGTAGTTAAGAAATTAATGAATTAAGGGTACCTCTGAAGTCTAGAGTTCTAAATTCATGTTGAACTTATATAACGGTCAACTGGTTTAAAATTTTTTTTACCCAAAATATTCTGTGATTTTTGGCATATCCAGGGAAGAGTGTAAGAAATAGCCTTAAAAAAAAGCATAGGGCTTCCCTGGTGGCGCAGTGGTTGAGAGTCCGCCTGCCGATGCAGGGGACACGGGTTCGTGCTCCGGTCCGGGAAGATCCCACATGCCGCGGAGCAGCTGGGCCCGTGAGCCATGGCTGCTGGGCTTGCACGTCCAGAGCCTGCGCTCCACAACAGGAGAGGTCACAACAGTGAGAGGCCCGCGTACCGTCAAAAAAAAAACCAAAACCAAAACAAAAAAAAAAAAAGCATAAAGCACAACACTCATAAATTTGAGATGGAAAGTAGAGAATAGTGATGGACTTGACTAGCTTGTCAACAGCAAAGAACTTTCATTTGATCACGGGCTTATTCTCTAGCCCTGGGCTGGAGTTCATACATGCCCTTAAATAAAGGACCATGTAGAGATGGTTCTCAGCTGGGGGTGATTTTGCCTCCTAGGGGACAGTTGGCAGTGTCTGGTGACAGTTTTGGTTGGTGCTACTGGTATCTGGTCATTAGAAGCCCAAGGATGCTGTTCAACTTCCTACAATGCATGTGACAGCCTCCTCCCTGCAAAGCACACAAGAAAGAAGTATCTGCCCTAAGATGTCAGTAGTGCCAAGGTAGAGAAACCCGGCTCTGAAGAATTTAAGTGTTAGTATAAAAATTATTACAATAATTTTTAAGGTTATATTTTAATAGTTTTTCAGTTTCCCTGGAGCAGTTTGGATTTTTTCTTCAAATAATCTGCTGACTTAAATATCTTATAATGCGAATTTATTCTCTGGTTCATACTAAAAATGTTGATTTTAATATCTACAACATTCTCTTTTCAGCTGTGGCATTGATTATTGCCATTCTCATCCCAGTGGCAGTGGCTGTCATTGTCGGAGTGGTAACGAGTATCCTTTGCTATCGGAAACGAGAATGGTAATGATTTACCCTTGCTGTTTTGTTCTTAAGGGCATGATTATTTAGTTTATGTGTTAAAAAATAAGTACAACTTTTTGGTGGAAACAAGGTAGTAAAAAATATTTGTATTGGTCAGAATTAATATTGGAATTAACATTAGGCAAGAACGTGGCACATTATTTAAAGGTTTTAAAATTTACGAAGTAAAAGTATAAATTTTTCCCTACCATATTTACTAATTAAAGTAATAGCAGTTGTGCTAAAAAAATATTTATAGGGATAAATAGGTCAATAGCTATATGCAAGATTAAATGTAGTCTAATGATTGAGGTATCACTTGTCCTGGTGACCTATTTAGAAAATCTGGTCATTTATTCAACAAATAAGAATGACCCCTCCCATGTGAAGGGGGACATAGTGGTGAACTAAAATAAGAATGGTCATTAGAATTATAGGATAGTGGGGAGGATGGACGTGAAACCCATAGCATTTAATAAATACATGGGTACAGATTGTGAGTGGGTGCTAGGAAGGACACGGGCGGCATGAGGAGAATAGCGGGGAATCACGTCACAGGAGGTGGTCAGGCTTCCCTGTGGACGTTCCACTGCAGCAGGGTCCCAGAGGGGAAGGAGAGGGAGAGAATGTACCAGGCAGAGAGAATTAGAATAGATTCTAGTTAGAATAGAATTAGAATAGATTTCTGTGAGGGCCCAGAAACTGGAAAGAGCTTGATCTTCTGGAGAAAGTGAGAAGTGTGTGTCCGGGAGCAGCGGAGGGAGTGGTGTGAGCTGAGTGAAGTGAGGTAGGGTAAGCGCGGGGCTCGGGAGAGTGCCTCGTGGTCAGCCAGCAGGAGGTGTCCTGGGCTGGGCTTGTGGCACCTGGCCATGTTCATGCACAGACTGTCCTCACTGGCCTTCAAAAGGCCGTCATTCATGATAAAGAAGAGAATGTACTCTAGCAATCCTGGCTTATAAATCAAAATAGTAACAGTTTAGAACCGTAGAATACCCTGTTTGGTAACCATATTCTCATTACCCAAAATCACCTTTTAAAAATGATTTCAATACAAAAAAAAAGATAAAGTTAGGAGGTAGTTTAGAAGTTAGAGCATTTCGGACTTACATTAACAACATTTCTTTTTCCTGCAGGAATTTCAAATAATAAAGGTTTTTTAAGAGCTATAAATATGGTAGGGCACTAAGCAGATTTCCTTTTTGTTTGTGTTTAGTTTTTGCTCAAGATTAATAGCCTTCCTTTTTCTGATAATCCAGAGCCTGTTTTGAGCAGTAGAGAACTACATAATGCAGACATGTTCCCAAGTAGTTGACTGTGCTGAATCCAGTCTGCAGTATGAATATTTTGGCCACGAGTAATGCCCGTATTTGACTTTTGACTTGATAGCACAATCACCATTTTAATTCTTTGCTTTCCATTTCCATAAGATACATAAGACACTGTAGTTCTAGGAATAGAAGTACCATTTCTGCTTTTCAGATAGAAACCTCTCAGTGCATTATATTGAAAGTTCTAGTGACTGATCACGCTGAAAATGATCTTCCATTTTTATCTCAGATATTCATTAGAGTATTCATATGAAACGTCAAAATAAGCCTGATAACTTATTAACTTATTTATTGTCTAATTGATAATCTTATTATTAAATGTACTTAATCATCTTTATTTAAAGGATTAAAGAAACCTTCTACCCTGATATTCCAAATCCAGAAAATTGTAAAGCTTTACAGTTTCAAAAGAGTGTCTGTGAGGTAATCCTTTATTTTCTTACGTTTACCTTTGAAGTACTGACTTCCCTTTTTTAGTTTTTTTGTGAAGAGTTTTTAACATGGCAGTGTCATCCAGAGTAAAATGTATTGAGAAAATAGCAGTGCTTGAACTGCTGAACTTCTAAAATTATTAGTTTTAAATTGTTTGTACATGGTCTTTTTTTTCACTACTCTTAAGACCAAGGAAAATACTGATATGTAGAAAAGAAAGTAGCTTTGCTCTGGTATGCACTACAGAATAGTAGAGACACATTTTTATGAGCAACTGTGAAAAACAATATAAAATAATGCTGCTTTTTGTAGGAGAGGCATTGCAGCAGCGTTTCGTGGCATCCTAATCCCTGTTTTAAAACTTATTTCTAGGGAAACAGCGCTCTTAAAACACTGGAAATGAATCCTTGTACCCCAAATAATGTCGAGGTTCTGGAAACTCGATCAACAGTTCCTAAAATAGAAGATACAGAAATAATTTCTCCAGTAGCTGAGCGTCCAGAAGATAACACTGATGTGCAACCGGAAAACCATGCGGTTGTATCTTACTGTCCACCGGTCATTGAGGAAGAGATGGTGAACCCAGGAGCGGATGAAGCCGGAGGGGCCTCACAAGTCATTTACATTGACATTCAGTCCATGTACCAGCCTCAGGCAAAACCAGAGGAGGGACCCAGAAACGACCCTGGAGGGGGGACAGGCTATAAGCCACAAATGCACCTCCCCGTTACTTCTACTGTAGAAGATCTGGCTGCAGACGATTTAGACAAAACTGCAGGTTACAGACCTCAGGCAAATGTTAAGACTTGGAACTTAGTATCTCCAGACTCACCTAGGTCCACAGACAGCAACAGTGAAATTGTCTCTTTTGGAAGTCCATGCTCCATTAACTCCCGACAATTTTTGATTCCTCCTAAAGATGAAGATTCTCCTAAATCTAATGGAGGAGGCTGGTCCTTCACAAACTTTTTTCAGAACAAACCAAACGATTAACAGTGTCTCCCTGTCACTTCAGTCTACCATCTCAATGAGCTCCTGTTGCCGGGTCAGCACTGGGCGCCTTGGAGGGATCCTGTGAAGTGTTGCTAAGCGAGGTGGACTTCACTCATGCAAGTTACACTGAAAGTGTTAGCGTGCTTCCGATGTGGTCTCAAAGCCAAAACACGGTAACTCAGAAATTCAGTCCACGCAGCTCACAGTTTGGAGCTATTTGTGATTCGAGCCAAAGAATTCTCACATTGCTTTACCTTTAGGAAGCATTTCAATAACGGATACTGCCTGGTCCATACGTGCAAAACAAACCCCACAGCAACTGTATTCTGTTCTGTTGTTCATCAGGTTTTCTCATGCATATACCTTAAGGAATTGTAAGCAGATTTGCAGGCAAGGGAGAAAAATGTCAGAGTAACAGATGAAGTTTATTTGCCTGACATTTGCTCCATTCTAGATGAAAAACAAGCACAGATTTTAAAACTTTTAACATTATTCTCTATCCACAGCATTGAAGAAAACTCATATAATTTTTAATGTATCAACAGCAACACCTGTTTAGTGTTTTGTTTGATAAAGTATGTTGATTTCTGTGCCTACTGTATAGTGGTTACCAAACAGTTTTCTCAGGGGTACAAACTTGGAAAACAAGCGTGACACTGACCAGCTCAAATCAGAATCACGTTTTTCACACCGTTCCATTATTTTTTAGCTTTTATGCTAGCTTCCTTTATTAGGTTGCCCTAATATTTAAAACTAAGTTTCTAGGACTGTAGATCTTAAGATTTTTAAAAAATTCATTGTTTTGTTTTTTGGTGACAGTGTCAGCTTTATAAATACATGAGCAAATTCAGTACTCCTCCTAAGCATGTAATTCCAGTGACTTACTATTTGAGACGACTACTAAGCAATACCTGGCGGCATTAGCCGTCTGTATAGTTCGGATTGGCCTCAGTCCCTCCTGAGAAGACCACGCTTTGAGCCCCGGTTGCCCAGGCAGTGACGACCTCTGACACCTTCTAGCAGGTGTTCCTCCTCACTGTGCATCTTAGCAGTTCCTCCCTCTTAAAGGGTCATCAGTCCAGACTATCTGATTCAGTCCTCAGATTTTTACGTGTAAAACTAAAAAGATAATGCTTTTTATAGGGACAGTTACTCAAGGGCTATTTTATGTGGAATGTCATAAGATGGCTTTGAATTCGTGGGCATACCCGTATTAAAGGTGCAGCAGTTGCTCTGGGAGTCGTCCAGAGTTGTGTCCTCACAGCATCCTCTGTTTTCATATGTCTAGAATGAACGTGGTTCTTGGAAAAGCAAACTGAAAATCTAAAAAGTGTATATTTTCCCTGCCCTCAGGCTGTCTATGTATTTTGAGTTAAGGCCAAAGTACTTGAGAATTTGGAAGATGTAAAGAAGTCAAGATATGCCTTTCTTTTTTTTTTTTTTTATCATCTGAGGCTCTGTAATGTGTTTGCACATAGTGGATCAGTTATTTTTTTTCTAGCCCATAATGTATCGTTGTAAAAACCATGTTGTGGAAAAAAGCCACAATGAGGGTGACAAGGGAGAAAGTCTGTTTAGGTACTCTGTTTATGAATCCTGATTTTAATTGCTAGGATTCAATTAAATTCCTGAGCTTCTTGATATATGAACATGTGGAGTGAAATACAATTAATTATGTATACAAATAGTGTAGTAAAACTACATAAGAGCTCACAGAAATTTTCAACAATGAAAATTATATCAAACCAGAGCCACCTCCTGTAAACAGTTCGCTCTGTCTTCTCATTTCTCCTGTTGGGCTCCTTCCCTTTGCTTCCACACTCAGACCTGGGCCTGCCTTCTCTTCCTGCAGAAGTTTGTCATTACCACACCCCTCTTGCCCCCAGCTCATGCCTTTTTCCCCATCAAAACTCACCAATCGTGTACCTCCTCTCTTTAGGATAAGTGTTGGCCAAGGTAGAAGTTTACTGATCTAAACCCCACTAACCTGAGGTAACGGGAAAAGGCCAGAAGAGACTGTTTGATCTCTGCCATTAATGCATATGCGTTCCAACTGTGACCATCTGTATCCAGAGCCCTATGTAACCTACATTATGACTCATTTGTTTGGCTAATGGTGAATATCACCGGGGCTCTTGAGTCCTATCACTCCACCCAAGACTTCACAGCTTTTTCTGCAGGAAAAGGATTCAGAGTGCAGCTTGCCTCTCCCCTGCCTCTGGAGATCCGTACGCCAGATCACTGGGTTAATGAGAAGCAGAGTATCACTCTGTTAGTCTGGGCAGGCTCCTTATAACCTGTGATATGCTTAGAAGAGCGTGGTTTAGGTCTGAGGTCAAAACAGTTTTCCTTATCTTTTCCTGGTGAATTGAGCATTGCTAGACCTGCTCTACAGATGGGAAGGGATTACTTCCCAACCCCTGCCCCACCTGGGCACATGGGGACAGGGCGAGAGGAGGGAGCTGGGGAGAGAGAAAACACCCTCTGTCACATATCTCTGGTTGCTTGTGGCACTGGAGACCCTGGCAAACGTGTACTGTTTGTCAGTGCCAGGACCATGCACACGGGTGACAGGTGGTCTAATAGGGCCTTTCTCTGTCCAGTCACATTAGCTCCTCTCTCTGGGGGAGGGCTAACTAAAGGCTGCTTAGAAGGGGAGGCTAGATGTGTTCCCTCCAGCGCTTCCTGACTGGGAGAATAATTGGGAAACCCCTCTTTCCTGCTAGTTTCCAACTAGAGCCCAGTCATTGGTTAGAAAATTCTAAATGTCTGAAGCAGAAGTATATCCCATTATGTCTTGATCAGTGCTGTGTAAAGGGTACATTTTCACATCTCCTACAAGCCAGTTAACTTATCAGCCAGTTTCAGATCAAGCTTCCCTTGTGAGGAATGGAGATTCTGGTGGTCATTTTGACTGCCTTTCTCTTGTGAGTGGCCATCTTAAATAAACACTATTTAACATAAAAGTATTCTTGGAGGACTTAGCTAGGCTTTTGACATTAGAGAGACCTTGTAAATTATGTATTGCATGGATTAGCATCCGTATACGATTGAAGTCTTCAGTGTGCTGAACCTGTAGAAGCCTGGATTTGACATTATGGCCCGAGGATCTGGATAGTGGAATTGGGTGTTTATGTGCTTAGGTGATAGAGGTGCTTTGTTCCTGCAGCTTAGACATAGAGGCAGCCATTCACGGAAAAGTTTCAGCCTCATTTTCCATACCAGCATTGCTTTCATGGTTCATGGATCTGAAGGATCGCATTTAGAACATCTACTCCTCTTGCCCTCTCGGAAACTGTGGCAAAAGTCACATTCTTAAACCTTCATGCAACTTGTATTCTTGTTGGAAATTAGTCCTGTAATTTCTTAATTGTCTTCATACCGTCCATATTTAAAGAACATTACAGGCTTTTCTGTATTTGAATAATTAGATGTAGTTTAGTGAAGGAGACTAGGGAACATTTTCTTCCAAAAGGAATTTGGAATCAATTTTAGGATAGCTTGAAATGAAAGTACTCCCTAACCTGGTCAATACGCAGAAATGTCATCTCAAAGTTTTCTACTGCTCAGGCATATAACCAGATAAAACTTTTTTTTCTATTTAATTTTTACTGTTTTCTGTTTTGAACCATGTTAAAATTTGTATATCTTTTATAAAATGCCTTTTTATCCTTATTTTGAAAGTATAAAATTGGGCATCTCAGAAGTCAAATGTAGGATCATTAGCTAATCAATGGAAGTTCAGTCCGTTTCTTTATTGACTGAGTTCCATCCCAGAATGTGCAGATTCAACAGAGTTTTCCTGAAAGGTGGTATGTGTCAAGATCTAGCTTGTGTAGATCTGAGACCACTGGCTTGAAGATTCAAATCTACTCTAGAAGTGACTCCACAGTTTGAGTGAAAACTTGAGAAAGACTCATGCAAAAGCATCACTAGATATCTTTCTTATTCCAGCCTAATTCTAAGTGTTCACAGTATCTTTTTATTTGATGGGTATACAACGTGGGACATGTTTGTACCAACCAGGTGTTTCTAGTAAATCAACAACACATGGATGTGTGAGCTTAACTGACTAGGATAAGCACTCATTCTCCTGATAAACGCTTTCTTCAAAGCATTGTTTTAAACTGGTATTTCCTGCTGAAACAACGTTTCATGGTACCATGCCCATCGTTATTTTTTATATCCAGAAGAAAATCTTTCACAAAAGAAAATGAGTTGTGACTAAACCTACTGGAAATGCAGCTTTTAGACATGACCTTAGAATATCATTGTTAATGGCTTGTTTTGAATTTGGTCTATTTATACCTCTGTGGATTATGTACCAGGGCTATTAATATTTAAACCTCTTATTTCAATAGGGTGGTGAGATTTTTATTCCTTTTCAGTTAGTACTTTTGTCTTAACTATTACATGATCATATTCGTGTTAATTATAATACAAAGGAACTGTTTTTAATGCTGATAATGGATTAAAGAACATTCTGTTCATTGAAATGTCAGGCTTTATTGTATATGGTAAGATTTCAGGGGATGTGATTTGAATATATCCAAACCCTTATAATTATGATACTGAGTTATGACAGGATTCTATTAATTTTAACCATGGGTAGCATTTGTTTCTTCCTCTATTAAGAATGTTAATATTTTGGATTATACGTGTCCATGTTATCAAGAGAATTTACCCGTGCAAGACAAATTCTAACTGTGCAACATTTTTATGAAAATGAAAAGTGATGTTTTTAAGAGGGAAACTCTCTGAATTTTTTTTTCCTATGTGCAAGTGCCTAGTTGAAGAAACGTAGAAACAATAAATTCAAAAGCTCTTAAATACTAACCAAATACAAAACAGTAATAACTTATATTACTTTTTGGTTGCTATAACTGAATACCCTAAAAACTGAGAGATGTGAATGGGGGGAAAAATGACTGTTTAATTGATAAGGAATTGGTTTTTATTACATTTACATATATCTTCTGAGATTGCCTTTGCAGCAGCCAATCAGAACTTTAAAACAAACAAAAACACTAACAATATAGACCTTATGCTGCAGTTAAGCCAAAAATACTTTGTATACCTGACTGAATGGCTCACTTAAATGTACTGAATTTCCTTATACATTTAAAATGTACTTCCCTTAAGAATTACTCCATTTTAAATGGGTAACTTTCAATTTCTGAACTTACTATTTTTCCTCAGCATTCCGGTGGTATATTATAAAAGATCGGAAGATTTCTAGGTGGTAATGCAATTTTCATTAAAAAAACATGGACAAGTTAACTGTTAGGTTTAACCTTAACATTAATTAGTATTTTTGTAGTTGATCATAGAAAACAGTACTGAATAATGATTTTCATAATTTTTTTTCAAATACTCTGTCCCCAGTTTGATTTTCAATACTTTTTCCCATTATTTGTGACATATCCTTCAATTTAATTTTTTCCTTCCAACATAATGTTTCAGAAAAATGTGAATACGTTATGAATACAACACACAAAAACAAACCCTATTCCATTCACTGTTGTGGAAGGGTAGGTATTACATGATGCCCTGGGATTGGGATTTGTT
Source organism: Phocoena phocoena (assembly GCF_963924675.1). Classification (NCBI taxonomy): domain Eukaryota; kingdom Metazoa; phylum Chordata; class Mammalia; order Artiodactyla; family Phocoenidae; genus Phocoena; species Phocoena phocoena. The sequence continues at coordinate 31,867,158 of NC_089221.1, read as the reverse complement.
TTATCCAATTATTTTCTCCAAAAGGAGCAAGGCATTTTCTTACATTTCAATTCAGAATTGCTTGAAAAAGATAGGCTTGGATAGAGAGACATCCTAAATTTGAGATGGTGCCACCTTAAGGTATGTCCAAAGGTAAAGTCATTTTAGAACACTCAGTTTTCCTAATAGGAGTATGTTACCTTTCTTTCTCTTTCATTAGCTGGCCACAAGTCAGAGGTCCTTATAATGCTAGGAAGTTACCATTTTTTACTTTCAAAATTGCATTATAGTGAATTACTGTTTACAAAATACACATACTGTGAACAGATATAAGTTTTTGTCTTTTATAAGGTCGTTTGTAGAATGAGTGTTTTTTTTAAAGGGGATGTTATATGTTAAATATTTTCAGTTTTTTATAAATACTAGTAACTGTTTACTAATTTTTGTTTGGTCAGGTGTGTGCAAATGTAGCTGAAAGATAGGGAGAAACTGCAAATCCAGAACTGTTTCATTTTTCATTTCTTGAAGTGTTACCACTACAGACTTTTCTTTTTTTATCTGAATGATCAGTTGTGATGTTCTGTACCTAAAATCGTGCTTAATCATATCAGGAGACATTTACATATGCACATGCAGGAAGCAGACTACAGACTGCAGTATATTTGTGTGATATTCAGTCTGATTCACGAAAGTCCCAGTTTAATATGGAATAAAACAACTCCGCTTACAGAGACGACAACTGAAGTGTTTTCTACCTTATGCAAATTTGGAGATTATGTTGCTGTTAGAAGGGAAAATTTGGACATTTTATATTGTAGAATTTCAGAATTTAGTTTCCATATCTTTTGGGAGACATGGTTAATAGCAAGAACATAGAATATAAGTAACCTATTACTAAGACACCTTAAATGTTAAACTAGTATGCTTGGCTGTTAACTCTAGAGATGTTACCTATGTTTGTTTTTAAAACATGCATGTATTTAACAATTTTATCATAGTATTGTCATGGAAAAAATAAATATATTTTCTTACAACTTACACTGACAGATTTGGGCATTATTTTGGGTTTTTTTTTTTTTCCTCCTGTTTTAGGCACTTAGGAGAAGTGGCTCCTGCTTTGTTGTTGTTAATACTTTTGGTTCTATCTCATAAGAATTATAGTGGTTATGAAGCAATCACATAGGGCTCTGACTAAATTTTTAATATTTTAATATATTGCTATGCCATTGATATAATCTCCCATAAGTTTTCTTAAATCTATATTCTATTTACCAGACAGGTTACCATAAAATAATCAGATAGCGGGGAGCCAACATTACAAAACACATACTAAATAAATACTGGCCCTTAAAGTATGGTTTTCAATTGTTCTTCTCTGAGGATAACCTAAACATTTCTTGAAATTCTAGAAATATATCAAAATTTTATTATCAAGTTTTTGAATTTGGAAATATAGTCATCGATTCAGCAAAACCTCAGTAATTTTGAAGGATGAAGTGATCTTAAATAGAATTTCATAAGGGGAGAAACTAAGTCTTCAGTCTTACGTAGCCTACGCTCACCCAGAGTAACAACTGATGTATTATGAAGAAACTGTAGACCAATTTTAAATTAACTGTGAAACACATGTTACTATTTAAGTACCATTTAAGAGCTCATACATGTGGTCTGCCCTTTATGGAGACCTCAGTGCGTATCTAGTTTCCCAGATGGTGAGTTCTTGAGCCAAGATGTATAGCACCATCAACCCCAGGAAGTTTGAAAGGATCGAAAGGAGAGGAATGATGTAGTTATTAGGGGAAAGCAAACTAGAGGTGTGTGAGTAAGTAATGTTTTTCACGTATGGTATTCAACATCACACTAAAATGGTAGCGTACAAACAAGTTCATTACAAAAGGCCTGTGTAAGAACTGGTTTTCAGTGGCCTATACATTTGATCCATTACCCTTCCCCCGGAGTGACTAATAATAGAATTGAATTAAAAGTACTTATTCAGTCTGCAAGAACCAATGAAGTTGAAGTAACAGATGTCTTAAACTGATTTGGGATTAAACCTGAGATGATTTTTATCCCAGAGTAATTACTTTCAGATTAAAGAAACAAGAAAAGCTTTTAAGGATGATTTTGATAAAAACTGTTAAGTGGGAATCATGTTAAAATGAGTACAACTGCCGTGCATGGAGCTCGTAATTATCCATCCCCACAAGTTTGCAAGATGAGAAAGAATTTCAAGTCTCTGCTGACATTGAAACCTTTTCCCCCTGCTGTCCCCAGCCAACTTGATCTCGGCCGCAGAGCTGGGTCTTCACTCTGGACTCAGCCTTCAGAAGCAGGGCGGGTCTGGTTCTCTTCCTGGCGCTAGAGGCCTTGCACACACACCCCACCCACATTTTCCTCGAGTTGATGGAGAGGCGGGAAGCCTTGAGGAAGCAGAGCATTAACACGTGACCCTTCCTGGTCCCAAATTGCCCAAGGACCAGTGCAGACGACGCACCGTCTTCAGAGATGTACCTGGAGTCTGACTTTCTCAGTCACCTTTTGTGGCTCCTTTCCTGTGGCTTCTGCAGGTGTCACGCCCCGGGCAGCGGCTGCCTCGTGTGAGCGGCGCAGCCCTGGCTCCCGGCCAGTTTCACCACCACTGACTACCTGGGCAACCCCAGAGAAATTCCTCCACCACTCACCTCATTGACCTCAGCTCCGAGCTGTGGGTCTTGATCACCTACCTTTGCGCAGTTGCGGAGATGCCAGGTAGCGGACACAACGCTCCCGCAGAACAGATGTCGGGTTGTTACACGCTCCTGTATCCCTTGAGAAACCTCAGGAGCACCTCGGACTTTCTGACCAGCACCTTAAAGATGTAAATGCCTTAAAACTGGCTCAGATGCGCCTTAGGTTAGTGACATCTCTCAGGTACCCAGAGGGGAGTTAGCCAGCAGGAGGCCTGCTAATTAAAGCACGGGATCTCTTCCCATGGGACCGGATGCTGTAGGCTTCACCTTTCTTCACTTGGGTAACTTCCGGTCTCCGTCTAAGCGGCGCTGCCAGAGTACGTCTTTCCAGGCTCCTGGGAGCCCCGTCGTCTGCCTTCCCAGCGCGCCCACCCCTCCGCGGTCTGAGCACACTCCTAAGGCTTCGGTTGATAGCAGGAGTCGAACGGCTGCATCCACAGAGCTTAGCGTAGTGTCCGCCGCATCACAAGTGCTTGATGAATATTCTTTAAACAATTGCGCCTTGAAAGAAAAAGCAGTTTAATATGTTTCCCTAGATATTAGAAATGTTATCTTACAGAGCGGTGACACGCCTGTGGAAGAGTCTCCAAGGATGGAAAGACAGGGCAGTCCTCGTGGAGCTGGCATGCCTCGGAAGAGGAAGGAGTCTTCCCAGGTCATCTGGGAGAAGATCCTGCTGTTCATGGTAGATGCTCCAGTATTTGTTGCATGCAGCTACCCTTTGTTCTCCTCAAAGGAGGTTCGCCCTCATCCTGTTCTCTCTTTGACAGGAGCAGATAGGGGATAAATGGGCTTTATTGGAAGTGACCACAGGTTAGGGCCCTTCTCCCACCCACTGCCCATTCCCCACCTCTTCCCGCTTTAAAATGTATTTCACCCTCTCTGTCGGGTTCTCTCCATCCTTCCTGCAAAGTGACTATTTGCATCATCAAGCGATTCGTTCCTGCCCCCCATCTCTCTCTCCCCAATCGCATATCTGCTTCTCTAGGAGACAATCCTTGCCCCATCTCCCAGGCATTTACTTGATGGGCAGGTGCCCTGGTACTTGCTGCAGGCTGCACTGGGCTATAGTCTCATACTCCACCCAGAACTGACACATAGCTCTCCTCTACACCGAAACTCTCAGGCCAGACGTCCCCAAAGAGCTGGACCCATGGTTCCAGGCTCCTCCAAGCCTACAGCCTTACATTCAGAGAGAAGAGGGTGCCCTTCCTCCCGGCTCCCAGGGAGGACTCTGGTTGGCCTGGCCTCTGTCACGTGTCCATCGCTGGTGCAGTCGTGTGGCCCAACAGAAGTTCTATTCAAGGGCCACTTCCACAAGTACCACATCGTTAGAGTTGGAAGAGGACCAGGCCCCCAAACGAAGGAAGGTGATATTCTGAGTGGACAGAACAATAAATTGGCACTATAGACTCCCTGAAGAAAAGCTAGAGAATAGATAAAAGGAAAAAGAAAAAAAATCCCTCAACCTTCTCATGCAGCATTAGCTATTTTTAACGGTTTACTTTTTGTCCTTTCAGACATTTTTCTATGTGAATGTGTATGTATATATATATTTACACATATTTTCATATGTTTGTACCTGTATGCATACATATATAATTATATTGTATATTCTATTTTGGAACTTGATTCTTCTTTTTCTTTCTTTTTTTTTTTTTTTTTTTTGCGGTACGCGGGCCTCCCACTGCTGTGGCTTCTCCCATTGCAGAGCACAGGCTCCGGACGCACAGGCTCAGTGGCCATGGCTCACGGTCCCAGCCGCTCCGCGGCATGTGGGATCTTCCCGGACCGGGGCACGAACCCGTGTCCCCCGCATCGGCAGGCGGACTCTCAACCACTGCACCACCGGGGAAGCCCAAACTTGATTCTTATATATAACATTTTGAAAATCTTTGAATATCGATAGGATATTTTATGACATTATTCTTTCATGGATATATAAGATTCCAAAGTACAGGTGAATTCTTTAAATTCAGCATTCTGGACGTTTGTACTGTTCACACTTTTCATTAAATAATGGATGACTCTAAAACTCAGGTGAAGCTGTTTGGCACTGATTTTTTTCAGCATTAAGAAGCCACACTTGAATTCACACTAGGTGCCACTGGCCCGTGATGCTCAAGAACTCCCAAACCAGCTTTCCTATGCTGTCATATGTGGTTTTCACCACTGAGCGACTAGTGAAGATTTTGACCTAATGCAGAGTTCTACTTGCTTACGTGCCGTTTCCTCTAGGATGATGGGGCGGCCAGCAGGAGCTTGGAACAGGGGCTCCTCAGGGCTCATCCACTGAATTCCAAGCTGGGCCCCTAGTCATTGGTGACGGTTCCAGGACCCAGGGGAAACAAGATACTGCAATATTTATTGATATAAGGAGAAATTGTAAAAGACTGCCATGCTCTCTGGGAATAGAAGTTCTCTTATCCTGGGAGTCTTGGTTTGACTCATGGTTTGGGGAAGTAGCAGACTGTGGCACGTTCTTCTGATGGGATAGCACAGGACATAAAGCGCACTTGAAGGAGACAAAGCAGGTCTCTGGGGAAGTACGGTCTGGAGGTGGGAGGGACTGGGGTCAGAGGTGAAGAGGGTTGGCGGAGGCAGGTTCTAAGATGGCCCCTGGGGCTCCTGGGCCCGGCTCTACACACCTGGTACAATCCCACCCCCTGGAGTGTGGCCCGGCCTGTGCCTATGACGGGAAGGCACTCCCACAATCAGGTTACTCATCAGTGGACCCTGTGTTAATGAAAAGGGAGGCCGCACAGGGCGGGCCTAACCTAATCAGGAGACCTCTTACAAGAGAGACCAGGCCTCTCAGAAAGACGGTCTCCTGCTGCCTTGGAAGAAGCAGGTGCCCGGTGGGCTTGGAAGAGGGCCCGAGTCTCCAAGGACCCCACAGGCCTGGCCGATGCTGGTTTGAGGAACAGAGACTTCACTGGCCTTTATGTCTCCCCGGTGCCTCGTCCAGGCTGGTTCGCATACAGTGAGTTTCCACGGAGGGGCCGCTCCAGCAGTGCTTGTGAGGATCCAGGAAAGCATTTCGCATCCCCACCTCATCCTAACAACCCCACAGCCTCCGAACGAACTCCGAGGACCTCAGGCTTCCAGGCCAGAGGTAGTCATGTGACCGTGAATCAGGGCCCAACCCTGGGCAAATCCTCTGAGGCGCTGGACCAGGAGATCACACAGCTTATTCTTATTTCTGAGGCGAATATGTGGCCTGGACAACTGGTGGGCACGTTTTCTACTCTACTGGACAGTGCCCCCCCCGTTTCATACCCACCCTGCCCACAGTTGCCCCGTGAACCCTAAGGTCTGTGAGAGCAAGGAATGCCTGCCGCCAGGGCTGGGAGTCACCATGCAGCAGGCCTTGTACCCTCACCCTCTCTCCTCCATAGTCCTCTTGACTGAGAGTCCCTTTACTCTGCCTCTACTTTCCTTCAGCCAGGTTCCTAACAGGGATTTCCATAGCTAATCCTCTGGCCTGGTGTCAGTTCTTTTTTCTAAGTGAGCATAGATGAGCAGATTTCTTGTGCTTCCCTGGCCTTCCTTCTCACAGATATTCCCATCCAAGTCCTCCTTTAGCCAAGCTGGAGGTGCAGCCCCTTAGCACCAGGCTGTCCGAGGCGGCCAGAGCCCCAGGCCGGGCCCTTGCTTGAAGGTGGGCAGCTGGGACATGGGGGGAGGCCTTACCACGTGTTCAAAGATCTCTGTGCCTTGGTAAACCTTTTGGACCTTGATCAAGTCAGAGAGACAAAGAGAGGCAACGAGAAAGGCAGCAAACGCAGCCCAAGCGCTGAGACACATAGCTCCTCGCACGTCCTTCCAGGAAAAGGCGGGTGCTCCTGGGAGCCGTGCACTTTCTAGGATAAAGAGGTCTTAGCAAGGGCCGGAGGAGAGGCAGGGAGTTTGTTTCTGCTGCCTGCCCTGCTCCTGCTGCCCTCAGCTTGGCCAGGGCTGGGCAGGGGCCCAGGGGGGCACACCACTGCTTGGAAGTAGCTTGCAGCAACTCCCCTGAGTGCTGGAGGTCATTTGTGGAGGAGAAGCCAGAGGAGAGAAGGAAAAGACTTCAAGCCCAGACCTCATTGCCCGTCGGGGGCCCTGAATCCCTCTCCGATGGAGTGGCTCTGGTCTCTGCTTTCAGATTTGTTCAACCCACAGTCCTTGCGATGGGAGAGCTTTGGAAGAAAGCAGACTTGGAGCTGTGATGAGAGCCCAGCAGGCAGACACTAGGGGACTGGCCTCTGCCCAAATGCCCCTCACCCACAAGACTCTCCTGCCAATGACAGCTAACCGGAGGGACGCCCAGAGCGCCCCTGAACAAGCCACGGGCCGCTGCATCTGACTGAAGGTTGGGTAAGGGGTAGCGAAGTTCCACAGTGAAGCACCGTGGTTGTGTCCTGTGGTAGGACCAGCAGCAAGTCACTCGGTCTTTCTGGCCAGCGTTCGTCTTTGTGAGTCAAACTGGCCTTGCCCATGTGCTCTGGCTGTCATCAAAGGAGGGCTGTTGCTGAGATCAAATATGTGAACATTCTTTGAACATGAGGTTGAAGTGCAGTTACTCACAGGGCCTGTCTCAGCAGCGAGACCATGCTGTAGAACTGGATTAGTCATTTTGCTGCCTGAATGCAGCCACCTGTAAACTGGAACTTCCTAATGACAGCCTGTCACTTCCACCAGGACGCACCGGCTTAAATGCCCTCAGACCTCGTACTCCAGGGCCTCCCCGAGGCTGAGGCGGGGCCACTAATATTTCCCTTGTTTGTTCAGTGCGAGCTGTAGAATACCCAGTGCTGATGCACTTGAATGACCCCCCTTTTCCATCTTGGCAAGTAACGATGCAGACTGGGCTGAAAGCAGCACAAATCCCTTACTTCGGATTCTCATCTTGGACTCCGTGCTGGCAGCCCTCGTCCCTCTGGGCTCCTTCTGGATGGTAGTCTTAGAGCTCTTCTTTCCTGCCTTTGACAAGCTAAACACACACCCTTCTCAGCTAAGGGACTGGCTGCCTCAGGGCACACACCTTACCCGCCCGCCCCACCCCCCCCCCCCCACCTGCAAGGGCAGCGACTGGAAGAAGAGACCAGGAAGGGACGGGGAAGCAAGCAGTAAATGCTCCGTCCAAGCCCCTCTCCTCAAGGATGAATCGTCTTTCCATGTGGAGCTGGAATTCTCTGCCTTTATTCTCCCCCTCAGCCAGCCCCCCCCCACCCACAGGCTGCCCCTTGGTGCTTCCCTCCCCAGGGAGAGCAGCCTTGGCGGCAGGGGGCCGGCTGTCAGAGCTCTGCGAGGGGCTGCGAGCCCCTCCTACCCGCTCTTCTCTTTCCTTTGGGAGCTCTCTGAGCTAAAAACAAGCTTGCTGAGAATCCTATTTTTCTGGGTGAAAGGTGAAAAATGCAGCACTTCCTCCAAGTGGAAAGCACTGGGCCCGCCAGCTCCGGGCACATTTCCGAGATCCCTCCGCCCACTCGGGGAGGAGACGGCTCCTTGCAAGGGGGGAGAGGAGAAGAGGTGGGCGGTGGAGGGAGGGAGGGAGGCGAGGGGACCGGAAGGGAAGCACCGGTTCCTCTGAAGCCCGGGCTGTGGGCATGTGGAAAGCAGAGGGCCTGTTTGTGTTGGAGGGGCCTGGGGGCTGGACAGGCCCGGGCCCAGAAATGGAAGGCAAAGAAGAGGGCGGGAGACCAGCAGCCGCTCAGAGGTGCCTGAGTGGCAGGGTCACCAAGCTGCCGCGCCTCGGGCTCTGGGGCAGCACGGGGACAAAGATGACCCCGCAGACCTTTCTGAGAAAGAGCCCCCAGGCGAGCTTAGAGGGAGCACATGCCGGTGCGCAAGTCAGTTTTTGTAGGAAACGCAAGAACAGTCCCCCTTTTTTTTTTTAACATCTTTACTGGAGTATAATTGCTTTACAATGGTGTGTTAGTTTCTGCTGTATAACGAAGTGAATCAGCTATACATATACACATATCCCCATATCCCCTCCCTCTTGCGTCTCCCTCCCACCCCTCTAGGTGGTCACAAAGCACCGAGCTGATCTCCCTGTGCTATGCGCTGCTTCCCACTAGCTAGCTATTTTACGTTTGGTAGTGTATATATGTCCATGCCACTCTCTCACTTTGTCACAGCTTACCCTTCCCTTTCTTGACAGCACCCCAGCCGTCCTTGCTTAGAACACATGGGAAGTTCTGGAGAATTTTCTCAGATGCTGATTGTGGGACAAAAGCTTTTCAGTAACCCAGGCTTCATAATATCCTTCCTGGGCGGGACAGGGATGGCGTTAACCTTCGAGCTCCCTGGCTTCTCCTCAAAGCTCTTCCTTCAGCCAAGCGCGCAGCCAGCCTTCCCCGACATGCCCCTGCACAGAGCCGCTGCCCAAAAGCCGTGGCGCAGATCCCATCCCCTGCCAGGCCCTCCTCCTCAGCATGACAATACAGCTGCCAGGTACCAGGCGGCAGGTGGACGAAGGGGGCACAGGAGGGGCACAGCAGGCGGGGCTGGAAGAGGCAGGCACTGCTCCCCTCGCTGGGCCCGTGACCACCACCTCCCAGGCCTCCGCCCAGCCCCAGGGACCACGGATGAACTCCTGCCAGGGGTCACCTCATCCCTGTTGCACCATTTCCCCAACAGCACAGGACTTGCGGTGGGGGATTGGTTGCACTAACGGCCCTGATTTTCCACCCTCCCTGAATCCATGCCCGGTGCTGCGTGACTCTGTAGTTGCTCTCGCAATGGAGACAGTCTATTTCTTCATCTCTTGGGTGTACGGACTTTGACTAGCACAAGGTGGCAAAGGCGACATGAGGCAGTTCCAATCCCCGGCTGTAAAACGCCTTAGACCTCAGTTCCGGTGCTCTCACCCTCCTCCATCACCGTGTGAAGGGCACGTCAGCCTAGCTCACGGGTCCAGCAGGAGGGTGGAGCAGACCCAAGTCACCTCCCCATCCCAGCCAAGGCGATGATAAGCGAGCCACCCTACATGTGTGAACGAGACCCACTGAGACCAGAAGGACCGCCTAGTCAAGCCGAGCCAGGATCAGCAGAAATGCCAAGCTGACCCCTGGAGGCATGGAAGCAGTCGGCACACCTTGCGGTATGCCACTGAGGTTCTGTGGTTGTTTGTCGTGCAGCATTATTGTGGCGACAGATAGCAGATACACTTAGAGAGGAAACCGGGGGACCCACAAAACCAGGCTGAGTTCTCCTCGGCTGTCCTGCCCATCTGAACCCGGGTCTAATCCCTCAGCTTCAGGACAAAGTTTATATTCCCCCAACCACCTCTGCTGTAAACTCATCCCATGTTTCCCGAATTTTGCCCACTGAGAGGGTGAAAGAGCTTGGGATATACTGTCTCTTACCCTGTTCTCCCACGCTGAGCCCTCCCACGTGATCAGCTCCTCTTGGGTCCCCCTATTCTGCTGCCTTCTCACCCGCAGCCTCTCTACGGCTCTGATTTCATCACGTGTCACCCCTCTTTTTCTAGCCCACCTAGGGAAAGGCAATTCATCCTGTCCATCACTCCCGGGCCCCCAGCCCCGGGCTACCGTGCTTTTTCTCAGGATCACACTTGCAGGGCACAACAGCCCATCCGCAGCACAACTCTTCTGGCTTCAGCTCAACTGGACATTTTTCCAAAATCACCGTGACTTTTTTATCGATTCAAAATGTGAATCAATTGGAGTTGTGAAAGCAACTCCATTGTATCTTGGGAAGCACTGACCCCGGATGTCTCCAAGGAAACGGTGTTGAGGTGAGGGTGACGGGGAGGTCACCTGGGGGTGACACCCACTCTCTACCACGTGGCTTTCTCCACTCTGCACTCACAGGTGATGTACGCAGGAGAGGAGAGATCGCTGTTGTTGTGAGCAAGAGGAAGGATCCTGGTCATCGAAGGTTCCCAAAGACAGGAGGCGGAAGGGTGACGCTCAAGGTGAACGTCTCTAGTTTATTCATTTTTTTAGAACCCTTAATGTGCCTTAAACTGTGCCTGGCACAAAGCTCGAAGCCTTCACCAACCGCCTGCTACGCACGCAAGAGCAGAGTCACGATGGGACTAATTATGGGCGCTTGTGTGAGGTGGATCACATTTCCCACCTCTTTGGTGGTAGCATTCATCTCACCTGCCCTTAGCAAGTCCTGCCATGGGGATCTGCCAGTGAGCCAGCTGTTTCCGGGGTCACCACGTGGCACTTTGATGGCCCAGAAGGAAGCAGCCCCGCTTCTCTGGTTCTTGCCCAGATGCTCAGACCAGGCTGAGGGCACCCCCAGCCCAGCCTGAGAAGCACTGACTGTATTCGTGTCCATTTCTAGACACCGCCTCGGGAGGGATCCATAACCCCTCCACAGGTGAACGAATGACTAAATGAATGTGCTGTAGCCTTGTTCATCTTCTTTATTCAAGTTTACTACAGACACCCCCCCACTTCAAACCAGAATGACAGTGACCCACCTCAGTAATACATGTGCCTTTCCATCTGCTTCTTCTGGAAGCTTCACAGTCACCTCCTTGAGTCATCAGTTACCGAGAGAGAACAGTCAGCTCCCCGAAGTGCCCACCCCAAGTTACCTACCCCGCTCTGCTAATGCCACAAAGGGCCCAGACAAGTCTCCTTTGGGAGAAAATTCTTAGGAAGTGTGCAAAGAATTCAGGGTTGTCCACCCAAACTTGCAGAAGTATACTGTGTGGACAATCTGTAGCTATAAAAAATATACACATACAAAAGGACAGCTACAAAGTCATGGTGCCCATTTTCTTAGATTTGCATTATAAAAAGTAAGGATTTCTCATTAAAGGTAAACTTCCAGGGGGCAGCTTTATAATTATGATTCTATCTCTAGTCTCCCTTAATCCTTATTTTCATAGTCAGAGCATATTGAACCAGCCAGTGAGGAGGGGAAGGGGTTAATCCTAGTAATTTGTGGGCCAAAGTAGAGAAATTTGAGGTTCAAGGTCTTACGGTCATTCTGCTATCAGTAAGAGTGTCAAGAGTCAGGGGAGGAGAGAAGTATTTTAATACTGCCCTTTGGGTCTCTCTCTCTCTTTTTTCCTTTCTTTTTTTTTTTTTTTTCTTACAAACTATGAATCACAGCACAGTCATTGAGCTACAGCAGACAGCCTCGGAAATTCGCTGTGATGTGTGATCTCTGGCGGCCACTACACATTCAATGGACGAAGTCCGATGCTTCCTACACAGAGCATTCCGTTGGGTTTGGCCCACAGAATGTCAGCAGGAAAGGCCACCCAGGGACTCCTGTCTTGGTCCTAGTTTCCCATCAGGGTGTACTTGCTCCTTGATGAAAGGAAACACACCTGGTCCCTGTGCCTCTGTGTGTGGTGTCAGGCAAGGTCTTGGAGCCCCCGGGTTTCTCAGGATAGAAGGTTCTGTCCCTTGGGCAGAGCCAACTGGTGTTACTGGGCTCCACAAGTGTTGATGTTTTTCCCATCCACGGCGTCTTCCACGAGGGAAATGTGGTAATCGGTGGACAGGGTGAAATGAGAAATGCAGCCCACGAGGCCCCGCGTGTACAGCCTGTTAGCGTGCAGAGCAGTTTCTTCCATTCCACCTGCCAGGAGGCCAAAGGACGATGACGTGAGTCAAAGGGAAGGATGTCTCTTCAGTATGCCTGAGTGTCTGCTGACCAAGGCGTCCCTCAGCCGACAGGATAGGTGAGGCTGCGGTACCTAGAACTCGGGACATCGCAGCTGTCTGATTTATAATTATCCTTGAAGGAACAAGCTGACTTGGATCAATTTGATACACAATCAGAGCCTAGAAGTATCCACCTCATAAGTGATTTCTGACCTACTTGACCACTTAAAAACCAAACAGTACCTGGTAAATTTTGAAATGTTGTATAATGTCAACAAAATGTAGTATGTGTGGTAAGAGGTGATGTTATCTTAAACCAAGAGAAATACACTGATGTTGAATGCTTTTGATTGTTCACTTGTAGGAAATATCATACAGATAGAGGTATCTTTTCATGTTGATGTGTCAGCGTTAGTGGGTTCTTAGCTATGTACAAAAATACCACTCATTCTAACTCTGAGGGGGCCGGGAAGGCAGATCCTCCTGCCTCAGGGAGAATTCAAGGAGCTATATTTAGCAGGCTCCTGTTCTATAACAAGAAAAGCAGGGTTTTCCTGGTGGATCGGTCCACAGCACAAAATCATCTAAGTGCTTCCTGACCCCTCAGCCATGAGTCAGAAGTTCAGAAAATGGAAGAATGGAATATCTGGAGAGCTTCCTGATTTCCAAGTATCTGACCGACCCAGTGAGGTACACAGCTTTGGGAAGCCCCAGCATGACAAACGGAAGGCTAAGAAGAAAACGCACTGGCCTAATTTAGGTTTCGTCAAAGGTCAAGGTCACTTACCCACATACAGAGCTCCATTGATGTTGAGCTGCTTCATCATGCCAGGTGACTTGCCTGTTCTGGCCCCATAGTCATCCACAGTTATCTTTCCTGATTGGCCATCCCTGTAAAAACCGCCACCATTTTTGGAGCTTCATTCAATAATTCAATCATGCATTCATTTTAATACAAATGTATTACTGAAGTCCTTACTAAGCACCAGGCACTATACTAAATTACGGAGCTGCCAAAATGAAACAAACAAGAACAAACAAACAAAAAACCACCGACATTCTTAAGACAAACAAAAAATCAAATTGCCGGCGATCACACAGTGTCACCACTCTATGGTTGAAGAATGGCCGCCGGGAGCTGTGGAATTCTACGGGAAGGGAACAGAAGCCCAGGGAAAGCTTCTGAAGAAAGACTCTGAGGTGCGTTTTGAAGGCTGGGTGGGTCAGGTGAAGGAGAAGGCTAATGCAGACAGGAAGTGACAACGGCAATGAGAGAAAAGACATGGGGGTTGGTACAGACTGAGCATAGAGAATTCTAGAGGTGGGAACAGAGTAGTAAAAGATGAAGCCAGAAGCAGATGGTGAAGGGCATAAGGAGCTTAGTTAGAATTTATCCTGAAGGTGGGAGGGAACCAGAGAACTTTAACAGGAGGAGTGGTGGTGACATGGTGACACATGGTGAGTGTGGATGTGATTCTAAACACAATGGGAAGCCAATGCAGTAGTCTTTGTTTGTAGAAGATTACTCTCAGGGAGGACGAAGAATGGCTTTGAGGTTTCTAAAGGACCCAGAGAGTCACCCAAAAGTGAGGACAGTGGAATGGAGGTGCTCATCTGTGGCAAGGGCTTTGCAGTTTTTTAAGGTGGTTTCCAAAAACCAGCCACACTTCTTCTCCTTCTCCCTCTTTTCTTCCTCTTTTTTTAACGAGTTCTTTATTGGTCTTTTTATGTTTCTTTTTTATAGCAGTCACTTCTTGTTTCTTGGGTTAATAGCCTCTCCTACCTCACCGATGATATTCATGTTTTCATCATTTTTTTCATTCATAGTCTCTGTTTCCTCCAAGTTGCTTCGTTATATCTATTTGTTCTGATATCCATCTTTCATACTGGAAACTTTTTTCAAATGCCTAGTGATCCCCAACTGCCACACAGATAAGTGTTGAGCACCAGGAAGCAGACTGGAAGCCCTGTGTGCTGGATGGCTTTTGTTGACTGTGCTGTGACCTGGCTCAGTCATTTCCTTGGGGGAATACCTGGATTTCCTATTCTTCTTACTGTGGGGTATAGACCTGGCTTCCAGCATTCTGGAATCTCCTCAAAGTCCACCTGCCCTGAAATCTTATCTCACTAGAGATATCTAGATCTCCGTGGAAGGTGAGGGCTTCTTCAAGTTTAGCCATCAAAGTTCTTTCTCTAGAAGATCTCTGCTGAGTGAAGATTTGGGAGTTCAGCCTCTCTGGCCTGCTAGTGTTAGTAAAGGGCACAGGTGGGAGTTGGTACCGAGATGACCTAATGACCCGGATCAAGGATACTTGGATGCCAGGCCAGGATGGGGAACAGGAAATGGGACTAAAGGGATTGGAGAGTACATCCCGTCAGCTCTGTCTCACACTGTGGCAGGTACTCACCGAACAGCCTTGACTCGGTGCCACCGACCGTCACTGAATGAACCGTTCACCATGATGGATGCTACACCACTGCCCAGGTTATAGCTAAAGGCGTCGGAGAAGAACAAGACAGAGAACAGAATAAAACACTGATGTACGCACCGATGGTCGTTCACAAATGATTCTCACTGCGAAAGTTCTTTGGAGCTCAGGATGTAGTTTCTTTAACACAAAACAAAACAATGTTATAAAGACACTAGGTCCCCAGATTAGGCCGAGTGACCAAAGCTGGTTTTTTATTTTTAACTGTGGTAAAGTTTACAGTCTTAACCATTTTTAAGTGTACAGTCCAGTGTTAAGTATATTCACATTGCTATGCAACCAATTCCAGAACTTTTTCATCTTGTAAAACTGAAACCCTCTACCCATTAAACAACTTGCCATTTCGCCCTCCCCCAGCCCTCGGCAACAACCATTCTTTCTGTTTCTATGAGTTTGACTGCCCTAGGTACCTTGTATAAGCAGGGTCATACAGTGTTTGTCTCTTTGTAACTGGCTTTTTTCACTTAATATAATGTCCTCAAGGTTGATTTATTTTAGGCTCTATGTACAGTATTAGAGTATAAGGAACAAAAGGGCTTTATCGTTTGTAATGTGTTGTATCAATACTAGGTTGAATAGTATCCCCCCAAAATTAATGTCCACCCAGAATCTCAAAATGTGACCTTATTTGGAAACAAGGTCTTTGCATATGTAATTAGTTAAGAGGGGTTATACGGGGGTTATATGGGGTTAGGGAGGCCCTAAATCCAATATGACCGGTGTCCTTACAAAAAGTGGAGATTTTGACACAGAGACAGAGACATACGGAGAAGAACGCCACATGAAGATGGGACTGGAACGTTGCATCTCTAAGCCAAGGAGCACCAAGGATTGCCAGCAACCATCAGAACCCAGGGGAGAGTCATAGAACAGACTCCCTCAGAGCTCCCAGGAAGAAGACACCCTGCCAACAGCTCCAGGTTGAAATTCTAGCCTCCAGAACTGGGAGAGAATACATTTCTATTGCTTTAAGTCACCCAATTTGTGGTGAGTTATTATGGCAGGCCTCAGAAACGAATACATGTGTTTTTACTTTTCAAAAGACAAAACAGAGCGAAACACTGCAGAGCAAGCTGAGCCCCAAAGAATTTACGGGAAGTTGCCTAAAATCTCAGAGCTAACATATAGGACTTGAACTTGGTGTCTTCCCTGCCCCCGACCCTGCCACATTTTACTCGGTAGCTTTCTATTTCCTATTTCAGTTGCCAGATACCGTGATATGCTAAGGGGATCAGAAGACATGCATATGTTGTTTACCAGAGAGAAATAACCCTCTTATTTCAGTGTTCATTCAATTATTCTAATTTAATTCAATACAACAAATATTTGGTGAGTGGCGATTCTAGGCCGGGCACTGGGCCAGCTGCCTAGACCTCCCCTTGATAAAATAATAAAGCCTATGTAATCATGCTTTTGAAGGAAAATGTATTCCACCTAGACGACCCTCTCCTCATCTTGTAAGGGGACATGTCTCTCCTTTAGCTCATTGGCCAAGAAACAGGAATATTGAGAGGAAACCCGCATTAGTCACTGAGCTCTTGCATGCACTCAGTATAAGAGAGGAGCAAAAATAGAAAGCTTTGGCTTTCCCCAGGGAAGCACTATGGGTCCTTTCTTTAATACTGGAGCCTCAAAGAAGTCACACAGCCCATCGACATTTAACCAAGAATAGAACTCGGGTGACTTGACAAACTCTGAGACAAAGCTGTTGCTCTGACCTAGAAAACTCCACCGTTTTCTAATGAATTTTCCCACATCAAGTGTCTCCTTGTACGAAGCAGCCTGGAGGTGGAATTTTCAGATTTCATTATTTAGTGGCCAAATGCTTGTTGAAGAAATGAATGAGTATAAGGAAGGGCTGAGAGCTGGTTGGCAGAAATGTAGCTGAATTACTATGTGGGCTTTTATGAGAGGCAGAACGGGGTGATAGAAGGAGCCTAGACACTTGGATTAGATGAATCTGCCTCGCCAATTACTAGTTCTGCCATCTTGGGCAATTTGCTTCGTTTCTCTGAGCCTAAATTTTCTAATCTGTGAAATGGGGTAATAATACCTTCCCTGAAGGGTCTTAGGGAAGATTCAGTAAGATAACATATGTAAAGAGCACAGCACAGAGTAGGAGCCAAATAAATAATCCCACTGCCCCCAATATACGCAGTACTTAATGCAGCTTGGATATAGCATCAAACAATACAACCTGGGGGGGAGCTAGCAATAGGAGAAAGTTGCCGCCAAGAGATAAACTTCTCAAGCCTCTCCTGGAAGAGTAGTCATGTGTGAGAGTAAACCAACAGGCTGTAAATATGTAACCAGACGTCCAGAAACACCCAGGTGTCAGAATCAAGGTGACTTGGGTATAGCTGCGGTGGCACCAGACTGGAATGTGATTGTAATCAAGTGAATGGAAACCTTTTCAGTTGTGTTCGGACGAAGGCCGGGCCTTCTTCTTCTGTTCTCCAGCCTGATGACACGCCTGTTCATGCAATGAGCCAGACTGCATTCGAGGGAGCAAATGCTGAACTCAGCAGACAGGAATCCAGCCATCACTGCAGGTGGTGGTGTGGCCCAGTTGGCACATCTCTGGCCTGACTCTCCAACCGCCCCCCCGCACCGACTCTCTCTGATTTCAGACCCTCCGAATAACCTCCTGCTCCCCCAGACACCTGATACATCACCCTGGAACTTCTCTTTCTTTTAAATAATAAATGACCAAGATTAGTGGTTGCCTTCGTTGGGAGGGGGCATGAGGGAGCCTTCCTGGGTGTGGGTGGGGGAATGTTCTATACCTTGTTCTGGGTGGTGGTTACACAGCTGTTTACATGTTTAAAAATGTATTGAGCTGTACACGTAGTATTTTGCACTTTATGTAAATTATACCTCAATTTTTAAAAATTGAAGTATAGTTGAATTACAACGTTGCATTAGTTTCTGGTGTACAGTGAAGTATACACCAGTCTATGTATATGCTTTTTCAGATTCTTTTCCATTATAGGCTATTGAATATAGTTCCCTGTGCTATACAGTAGGACCTTGTTGTTCATTTTATATATAGAACTGTGTATCTGTTAATCCCAAACTCCTAATTTATCCCTCCCAACCCCCTTCCCCTTCGGTAACCATAAGTTTGTTTTCTATGTCTGTGAGTGTGCTTCTGTTTTGTAGGTAAGTTCATTTGCATCACGTTTTTTTTAGATTCTACATACGAGTGATATCGTATAATATTTGTCTTTCTCTGACTCACCTCACTTAGTTATACCTCAATTTTTTAAAAAAGGTAAAAACATGTGAATGAACGAATAAACGAACCAATAAATGCACACCTGGTTTCTCTATCAACGTCCTGTGTATCCGGTTAGAGTGAATCGGTTAACCTGATCCAAGAGTACCTACTCAATTTGGTGCTCACGGAAGGCTAGGAGGCTGAGCGCCATGGTGGGCCACCAGGAAATGCCATCAGGTGGGGTCCTTATGGTGGCACTTATACTTAGGCCGCCTTTAAAGTATAGCACAGGGTACTCTGCTAATGTCAGACTGCTTTCCTTTCTCTGCTGCATGAAAATGTTATCGAGGTCACATGGAAAATTAGTGGGAAAGATCGCCCGTAAAGTGATATTCACACACCTGGCTTCATGCCCTAAACATAATCATAAAACAAAATGAAACGAAACAAACAGCAAAAACCACACTCATCGCTGAGCACGCCGATTCCCTTTCTTTTACGTCACCTTGCACCAAAACCGTACATAATTTTTTTTTTAGAATTCCACTGTTCTTCCTTATTCTCTGGTTGAAGTGCTCTGAGCTCTAAATTAGCAAAAGGACAAGCACTTAGGTGAAGAAAGCTGAGATTATATTGTATTATCTTAGGTTTCCTACTGTTTGCTTTGGACCTGGATCGAACACCAAAACCTCAAAAATGGTTCATCTACCCAATCAACCAGTTCATTCTCTAGGTTCCACTGATGTAAGCTGCTTGAGGGCAGGGCCTTATTCAGAATAATAACAACCATAACAATAATAATAGTTGAATTTTATTTAGTAGATATATCGTGCCAACTTCCGGACATATGTTAGCGATCGGAGTTTTTAGAACACAGAAAACACCCGATCAAGGATAATCATTATCACTAATAACTAGATATGCCAGGCCCTGCACTAAGGCCTTTCTATGAATTAACTCATTCAGTCCTCATGACTAACCGTTTCCTTTTACGGAGGTCGGTAACTTGCAGGAGATCACGTGGCCGTGGGAATCCGGCACGTCTGACTCTGAAGCCCATGCTTGTGACCACTTCAGACCCTGTTTCTCAGGGCGTGGTGGTTCCTGATGGCTTCCAATGAGATTCTTGCGCACAGCGGGACTTCCTCCACCAGCATCTCTGGGTGTGGGCCCAGGAATCCAGTAACCTCTAACACGAGCCCCGCAGATGACTCTCTGTATGCTGACAGTTTCAAACCAGTGGCCACACTCTGATTCCTCTCTGTGCCCAGCCTCCCGCAGGGCTTCCATACTTCTGTGTTGGGTGAGTAATGTTGGGGGGAGTGGCTGCCCAGAGGCAGGAAATGCAGCAAAGCAGCCACGCTGGGCCTGGGGCCCAGGGAAGAGTTCAGATGTCTGCCTGCCTCCGGTGGAGACTGAGTGCTGTGCCCTTTACGCAGAGCACAGCCAGAACTCCAGGCTTAAGAGGAAAACACGGGGCCTATTTCCAGAAACCTGAGAAAGAGATGGTAAGAAAAGAAATACATCGGGATGGCGTGGAGTTGTAAGAAGGGTGCCCGGGGGCCTGGGGGTCTGCCCAGGGCCGGGTGTGAGAGCCAGCGGGGGCTGTGAGGGGCCCCGAGCAGATCGAGCTTCCCTGTCCAGCTGGGTTTTCACTGGCGGTTTAGGGGGAAGTTGGGCCTCCCACCCACGGCTGAGCTACTGTTTCAGTTCCTTTTTCTGGGCACAATCAAGTACTTGAGGCCTTGGCGAGGTTAACCACAGGAAAACCACAAGAAAATGGCTTTGCGGCAGCCAGCCTGAAACTGGGGTGTGAAGAGCTCAGCATTTGACCTCAGGGCCCGGGGGAGGGGACGGAGGTGGTGAGAACTGCTCTCTCCAGCTTTCAACCACACGCGGTACCCCAAAGTCCTCAACAACCATAGGGTTACATCGCTGAGCACGCTCTGCTGGGTAGGAGGGCCAAGCGTGCTGTTGGACAAGTGACATTTCCTTTCGAAGTGCCTTTTATTCGAATTGCAAAGACATGGCATTCTACCCTGGCTGTCAGCAATCCCAGCGCGTGACCCACTGAAGCCCCACAATTAAGCCTTCATCTTCTCTGAAGTTCCGCTCTCACTTTCGTCTATTTCAATTCCAATTAATTCCATATCATTTAATGAACACTCGTGCTAGTCACCAGAGGGGGGATTAAAGAAGGAAAAGCCAGAGAAGTTCCTGTCCCCGTGGAACAGATGGTGAGTAGGGGTTTCAAACCTTAGCAGGCCTCAGAATCACGTGGAGAAACAGTTAACAGATTGCTGGGTCCCACCTCTAGAATTTTCCTGGTTCGGTAGGTCGGGGTGGAGCCTGAAAATTTGTATTTTTAATAAGTTCCCAGGAGATGCTGATGCTGTGGGTCCGGAGACCACAATCTGAGGATCACTGGTCTAAACAAGAGATTTCTAACCTCAAGTGAGGCTGTGCTATCACAATCTGTAGAGAAGCTTTTTCATAGTACACAGCTGGTACCTGCCCCTTGGGAATCCCGCTAGCACCCAGCTGCCATCCAGCTTCTGGTGGTGAGGAGTCATCCAGGTAATCCTTTAGCTACTTCATAGGAACCCATCTGACCAATCTGAGAGCAGTCCAAACCGACGTAAAAGATGTTAGAACTTCTGGAACTGGCTTATCCGTTATCACCCAAGAAGCACTTTTAAAAATCCAAATGTTGGGTTGCCCTATTGAGATATGAATCTGTGCTTTGTTCTTTGCAGTGGGAGATTGGACAAAGCAGGCATTCTCCTTCCCAAGGCTCCAGAGTGAGTAGGGAGCAGAGTCAGAATATAAAGAAAGGTCTCTAGACTAAATCTTCAGATCTTCCTGAGCTGGAGAGCACTGGGCCAAATACCCGAGTCCATGCTTGGCAGGATCAAAGTCCTCTTTCGACTACTTCCTAATTTGTAAGTGGGGAGTATATGGCAGTAACATACTAGAACAGGAGTCACAAAATTTTCCTCTAGAGGGCCAGATAATAAATATTTCAGGCTTTGCCATACAGTCCCTATTGAAACTACTCAAGCGTATCACTGTCTCATGAAAGCAGTCGCTGACAATACATAGATGAATGAGGGTGGCAGTATTCCGATAAAACTTCATTTACAAAAATGGGTGGCGTGCCAGATTTGGCCGTCAGGCTATAGCTGACCAACTGCTGCTCTAGGGATGGATATTGGAAAGAAGGACCAGGAGCCTCAAATTAACTCAGAGCTGCAGGCAGCTGCTAATTCTAGCAGACTGTGCTCTGGCTCCCCCTGCAACCCTCTGTTTGGCGTGATCTGTACCGTCTGAGAAAAATCGCAAGGTGATGTAGAAAGCACCTGGAGTAGGGGTTACCTGAACACCAGGGCTCCATCCCGAAGGCCCAAGGAAATGAAGTCACTGTTGGGTCTCATGGGGCTGTCTCCCCTCCACATCAACAGGCCGTCTTTGGCAGTTGTCTTAAACCTCATGAACGCATTTGATCTGGATCCTGACACCCTGGAGGAAACACACAAATAATTACATCAGATCAACCAGTCTCCACCAACATTCATTTCTCAGGAATCCCAGATTCCTCTGCCAATTACGAGGATAATCTGACACTTCTGACTCTTACTACCAGGAGATTAGAAAAGGCATCACCACCACAGCTCATGCCATGGGTCTAAAGGTCTGACCTCCTCATTCTGCACTTTGGAGTCTGTCTCTCTCCCCACGTGTGGTCAAATGCCACAAGAGAGCATTTGATGAGTCACAGATCAGCCAGACTGTGGCCAATGCCACGGTCCCAGCCTGCACCCCCAATACACACCTCAAGTCTTCCCTCTTTCCTGTCCTACCACTCACGGGTCCTTGGGAAAGTGTCCCCTGTTCCTCAAAAGGAAGTGGTTTCCTTAATTACCAAGAGGTTCAAGTTGGCAGCTGCTCTGGGCTATGATCGTGGCTGTGGGTGGCTATCTCTGGAGGTGACATCCTTGAGGGCAGAGGAAGAATGACTGGACAAGGGGCAGAGTGTCAGACAAGGAAGGTGCCTTGACGGGATAATGGTCTCGTGGGGTGTTGGGGCAAAAGCAGGGTGGAGAGGAACAGGAAGATGAGAGGAAGGAAGGGGTGGTCAGGAAGGTCAGGTCCCGGCCCTACAGCTTTGGCTGGGAATAGGCTCACGTGATTCTGTGTCCCTATCAGTTCTGGGATGTTCTTAACAATTCTTGGGAAGAGACTAGTTCACAGATCCAGTTTCCCTAGAAAGTGACCAGTGTTTCATCTGCAATAGGAAGAAAAGCAACCATGAGGTCCTTAAATAAAAGGTGAGATGAGAGTAAACATAATTTAATATTGCTCCTAAGATGGCACTACTGGAAAAAGCTCTTTATCCATTCTCCTGTCACGTGCACCTTCCCTCTGTCTCACGAGCATGGCCTGGAGCTGCAGAGTGCATTCAGTAGTGAACAGTGGAGGGGACTTTTGTCTAAGGCTTCCCAGAGCCTGAGCCAGACAGGAGGAGATCAAGTTTGCCCTCCCCAGGCAGGGTCCCGGAGTGGTGGGCGAGGAGCAGGGTCCATGATACTGACTGCCTCACCGGGCCAGGTGCAGTGCAATCCAGCCCCGGCCTGTTCCCTAGAAAGCTGCTTTCCCAGTCTTTTGTCCAAGTTTCCTTCTTTCCCTCACTTGCCTTGGATACACTGATTGGTACAAGCCAATCACGAGGGTTCCATTTCTCTTGCAGTGACTGGTTTAGGGGTGGGCATGTGACCCACTGTTGTCCAATGAGACAGAGGAAATTTATCAGGAGGATTCTAGAAAAGACTCCTTTCCTTTTTAAAAGAGTCACATGAAAAAAAATTTTTTTTACTTGCATGGGATGTTGCCATGATTTATAGCCATTTAATGAGTATTTATGATCAACTATCTTATAACCACAAAGGGTATAACCATTGGAAAATATGCTGAGGATAACAAGGCAGGAAAATGGGTCTTTGAATAATACCGTTGATTATCTGAATTAATCAACTCAGGATCCAGTCTAAGTCTGGACAGCTTGTTATGTGAAATAATAAATACCCTCCATGCTTAAGACACGTTGAGCTGAGTTTCCTGTTACTTGCAGCCAAAGGCATCTAACTGAAACAGACCCCGAACTTGACTTTTCCCTGCAGCTTCACACACATGCTCACGTACATGCACCTACATATATGCGCACAGGCGCCGCTGGGCTTTCTGCTTTGGGGCACTGCACCTCCTACTTTCACCAAACCCCTCTGCTCCCAACCACCCAGGGCCTCTCATTAAGCACCAGGGGGCTAGAAACTTGGGCCCTGTTCACACCCTTCCAGTTTCTGGGGACTGAACACCCTTCCATCTCTGGGGAAAAAGGGCTTAAGAAAGAAGAGGGTTTCTTGGCTGGGACTCCATTTTGCCTAAGGCCCATGAAAGACAACCTTGATAAACAGAACATGGGATTAGAGAAACAAAGCCCTGTCTGTCTGGCGTGTGTTCAGAGTCACCAGGGACATCCAATGCCCTAGGAAAATGTCTCTCAACCTCTTTCGTTCCTCGAAAAGCCACCACATTCCACCCTAAGAACTGGATGCCTTTGGCTTAAAGCATCGCCTTAGTCTGTGAAGATGTGATCAACCTGAAGAGGATGGAAACATTCTAGAATGATTGTGCCGGTGGTAGGGTGAGGGATGGCACACTCTAGACTACAAAGAGCTAGGGGGGAAGGAAAAGAAAGAGAAAAGGGTAAACTGAAAGCGCTGTTGTCTGGTGGAGGGTGCCCCAGAACCCTTCCTCGGCGGGCTTCTTCAGACCATGGCCACAGAGCAGCGTGACGCCGACTGCCCTGCTGGGGAATCGGACTCATATAACCCTGGCTTCGGGAGCATCAAGTTCTCACTGCCTCTCAAAGCCTGAATATTAGAAATCCCGGGGCTGGGCACGTCCCTTTCTCTGGGAACGTCCCTTGGACCAGAAAGGCTTTGGGTTGTTTGTCATGGGCTTGTTTCAAAGGTTGCATTTTTGAGTTTGTTTTTTGTGTTGTTTTTGTTCTAGTTTCTATGTTTATTTTGTATGTTTTTTCCCCTCTGGGACTATGGCTAAATTCTCGTGCCTTTTTGGAGAACTATCTTCTGGCACGGAAGATAAGGAAAAGCTCTGGGAAAGATATTGAGAAACTGACCTACCAGGAGATAAGGAAGGTGCCTGTGGAAGCTTCTTACCTCTTGAGGATATCCGGATGGTCATATGTCAGGTAACTGCGGCCGATAAACTGAGGGATCTCAATGGCTTCTGTGACGGCTGAGACGGAACAGAAAATGGAGGTTACGTGCTACATGGCTCTCTTGACCCCTACACTCCACCACGTGGCAGGAAAATACAAAGAAAGCCAGTTCCTGGAAGTAGGACATTTATCCACTTGGCGGCACAGGCACTTGGCCTGGTTTGGGACTGCCCGGACTGATGGCCTGTAATCGGCATCTCCCTGCCGTCCCCTCTCTGGGGCCGGCCGTCACTCCTATCGGTCTCAGCACTGCCGAGAAGGCCTTGCAATATGCCAAAACTTGAACTGTGCCCAATTATTCTTGGAAGCCAAAGGGCAGGTCTTGGGCCATGCGAGGAGCAGCTGGGGATAACCCTGTTCTCCAAGGGAGGCAGAGAAAACAATCCCCCCAACAAAACCCACCAGGATTTCTCTAGCTGAAGCCAATCTGGTCCAGAGCCCTTTCAGCCATGACCTCAGACACTGGTGACGCAGAGGGGATGAGGCTTTGACAATTGTTTGCAAATCACCTTCCGGTGTTGTATTTCACAAGATTTTCACCACAATCACAGGAAGGAGCAGGGAGTGCGGGGTGAAGGGGAGGGTTTGATTGTTCCCATTTTTATTTTATTATTATTATTTTTTGCGGTACGCGGGCCTCTCACTGCTGGGGCCTCTCCTGTTGCGGAGCACGGGCTCCGGATATGCAGGCTCAGTGGCCATGGCTCACGGGCCCAGCCGCTCCGCGGCACGTGGGATCTTCCCGGACCGGGGCACGAACCCGTGTCCCCTGCATCGGCAGACGGACTCTCAACCACTGTGCCACCAGGGAAACCCCCCATTTTTATAGACTAGGAAATTGAGGCATAAAATCATCAAGGATTTGCCCAAGATCATACAGCTAAGAAAACAAAAGACCATGAGCCAGACCGACTCTCCCCAGTTCTGGCCCTGAGCCCACTTTTTACTTTTCAATATTTTAGAGGTGTGTTTCCTTCCTCCCAACTTCTCATCTTTGTTTTCTTGAGGAATCTCCTTCTTCCATACAGTCAGTAAAAGAATAGGCTAAGGAGTTGTGTTTGGTGTCACAAATTAGGGATAATTTAGGGGATTTCTTCTAAAGAGATTATAGCAATATCTCTTTTCTCTTTAGAAAGACACAAATGGCAGTTTAAATAAATTAAGGTAGAGTGAATCTCATGTTTAAAGAAATGTGCAAAACGAGAGAGAATAAGCCAGCTTATAAAACGAGTTCTAGTTTCACAAAAATATGCTGTTGGTACAAAGACACTGAACTAAGGACTCTATACCCAGGGGAGAAAACGTATAATTATTGACACTACAAACGACAGGAGGGTTTAAACTCCACTTCTAAACATTAAAAGAAAGAAAGAAGGAGGGAAGGAAGGAAGGAAGGAAAGCAAAACACAAAACCCAATGACACTGGGCCCCCAAATATAGGTTCCCATGTTAGCAGGTCGCCCACAGCATGCTCGCGTTCTCTTCATAAAAAAATAAAGGAAGGAAGGAAAGGAGGAAGGGAGAGAGAAAGAAAACAAGAAATGCAGAACAGAAGTAAAAAATGTTAAAGACAGTTTCTGAGGTAACTAAGAAATTGCTTCACTGTCCTGAGGCAGCACAGCCCAAGACAAGGGCCTGCTGACCGGAGGGCCTTTAGAGACTGAAGTGAACAGCTCTTGCATCTTAAATTCTGGGCTGTACCACAGGCCTGTCTTCCTCTGCTTAAAGCGAATAGGAGGAAGAAGGAAGAAAAGGAAGTCGAGAGAAAGGAAAAAGATGCAAAATGGCACGAGCAGAAAGATGGTGGGAAGAGGGAAGAAGAAGGGGAAAGTAGACGCCAGAAGAGGAGAAAAGAAAACCGTGGAGAAGGTGTAAAAATGGATGGCAGCCCCGGGCAGGGGAAGGAGAGGGGGATGGGAAAGGTGAGGCTGGAAGAGACACCCAGAGGAGCAGAAATAGAAAGGAGAGGGCCAGAAGGGGGGATGAGAAGTAAAAGTGCGGAAATGCAGGAGGGCAGGAGAGCTCTTAGCTGGGCTGGTGGGCCCCGGACTGCAGGGTGCTAGTGCCGAGACAGGAGGAGAGACTATCCCACCCAGAGCTAAACATCACTCCGGCGCCCCTGCTGGGTTAGGCTGAACCTCAGGCAGGGCCTGTCCCCGCTGTTGGGTCTGTGGCCAATAGTCCTCATTCCCCTGGACTCCTTGAAATGGTCAGGGCTCGCTCTGCACCTGGACCCTCAAAGGGGTGTGTAGGAGCCCCGTCCAGGTGCCTGCTAAGCCCCCCCAGCTCAGGAGCTCAGGGCTTCCCGAGGTCCAGCTGGGGGACAAGTGTGTTCCCAGGGCCGGCGATTTTGGAGGGAGGATGCCCACCACCCTGAGAGGTGTGTCCCCCTCATTACCTGTGCAGGTGGTTGGCCTGCACTGTGCCCGCAGCCTGCCTTGGCATGAGCCCAGGGCACTGTCACAGCTTCTCAGAGGACTCGCTGTACTTACTATTGAGGCAGTAGTTCCCACACTCTGCCAGATGCCAGCATGAAACAGAACAGGGAAGGTCAGAATCTCACAGTCATTGTAAAGTCCCAATTACTTTGGTTGCAGATTTCTGGGAACCAGCCTTGCTGCCCTCGTGAAGCCCTGCAGGAATTCACATTCCTCTTACGGAATGTGAATCTGATTCCCAACGGGAACCACTGGAAATCTGCGTGGTTAGCACCAAGTCACCCAACACACCTCCCCAGTCCCAGCTCACGAGTGGAGGCACAGGTGGTGGTGGACCAAGAAGATGTATGCAATAAATTGTCTGACACCTCTGAGGCTCCCCTGAGCTTGTGCTGACGATCCCCATTTAATCTAAACCTGGAGAAATAATTCCTTGCTAAAGTTACTTACCCTGTCAATGACCATTTATTTTCTTGTTTCCAGGCTACATGTGAAAAAGGCATGATAAGCCAGCCAGCTGCCTCTTTTTTCTCTCCGTAGTGGAAAATATCACCCTAATTCCCACCCCACCCCCTTTTGCAATATTTCAGAGCCCTGGTGATGTGGTGATTAACAAAGAGCAGGGGAACGTTCTAGAAATGACACCACTGAATACAAAAATGGTGAAAATACACTCAGTGTCGTCAGCATATGTGGATAAATATTAATTCCGTCCTACAACATAGCAGCTAGAAGTGACCATCTAGCCCTTTCTGGCCCTTTGTGGTTTGTTTAAATATTGCAAGCACAACTATATTTGATCCTAACCCTTTATATCTACTTTCTTCTACACATTGTCTTTTTTTCTGTGGCAAAGGCACTAGTCGAAAAGTGTTTTTGGTGCTTCCTCACATTTAGACCTAAAAGCTCGTGCCATCTGGTGACACAAATAATACCCGCAATGAATAGCAGCCTGTAAGCTAGGCAAAGCATTTTCCACTGCAGGGACTTGAAATTTCCAATGGACCATATGACGAGTTAAAGGGAGCTTGCTGGCTCCTTCATAGTCCCAGGACCAGTGAAGGAAGGACCTGGGGTGTTGTAACCTAGCTTTCCCAGCAGCCAGGACTCCTCTCAACAACCCCCTGAGAGATGGCCATCCAGCCCCAGGGAACACTTTCCACGATGGGTAGCTCTCTCGCCCATAGGGCAGCACCCTCCCCTGCTGGACAGCTCTACTTGGAGCAGATGTCTTGGTTCCATGAAACTGACTCTGCAGCCATAAAGTAAAGAACAGCAAAAAAATGTTTTTCAACACTACCGGTCTTCAGCTATCTAAACATGAACATCTAGGTTGAACACCCCCCCAAATTTTCCATTGTTTATGATACACCATCAAAAGAAAACAAATTCCCTGTAGTATGCACAATTCCTATGTCTTATTCACTTGTGTTTTTTCATACTGAGTTTTCTTAAATTATAGCCCATACCTAATGATGCTATGTGTTTTATGCACTGGGACCCCTCTCCCCGGCCAAAAAAATCACCCAAATCACACCCAGCAATACGATGTGAATTTACTAGACACAACATAAAATGTCCAGAATGTGGGAGATCAGTATGGACCAGGCAGGTTCCCATCTCTGAGGACTGCCCATCCCTGACAAATGTGTGACCTAAGCCATTAGCTTTTGGTGTCGGTAGTGAGTGTAGAGCAGCTTCAGCTGCTACAGAGAAACAACCCCATCTAGTGGCCTGCAGGGTCCTGCATGGTATGAGCCCAAACTCTAATGCAGGGAAGGGAAAGGAGGACCCGGCTCAGAGGTCTTTCCCAAGTGGCCTGTCTGCTACGGGCTGGGGGAACCCCAGGATGAAACAGCTGCATCCTGCACCCCTGTCTTGGACATGCAGAACATAGCAAATGCTCTGAAAAGTCCCACAGAAGAGACAGTGGTTTGTTTACCCAGGATTACCCAGATTTATTTGACCCCAGAAGCCCCCTCCCATTTTGTGCCTATGAATGTATGCTGTCTGTCTCTCTGTGTGAGAGCAAAACAGCCATCAGTATTCCTTGGAACTTAAATTTTTACACATCCTTCGTGGAACTCTGCTTTAACTCGTTAGTAACTTAAATACAAGAGCCCTGAGGGACTGGGACACAGGTGGGTAAATGTGGATGAGAGCAGAGAGAAAGAAGACAGAAATCTCTAATGATGGCGAGTATCTTTTTGAGGAGGGCAGCTTTTTCTTTTTTTTTTTTGCGTTACGCAGGCCTCTCACTGTTGCAGCCTCTCCCGTTGCAGAGCACAGGCTCCAGACGCGCAGGCTCAGCGGCCATGGCTCACGGGCCCAGCCGCTCCGCGGCATGTGGGATCTTCCCGAACCGGGGCATGAACCCGTGTCCCCTGCATCGGCAGGCAGACTCTCAACCACTGCGCCACCAGGGAAGCCCAGAGGGCGGCTTTTTGACACCCCTCTGGTGAGGTGAGAAAAGGGCCTCGGTACTGGGGTACAGCATGGGGTGCTGAGGTTTGAGGTGGAAGAAGGCACCTAAGAGTGACAGCCCCCAAATGGAAGGTGAGGGGACGACCAAGCTCTGTGGGTTTTGCTGGCACCTGGAGTCGCGGCGGCTGGGAGTTGAAAGACCCTCTGGCTCCTCCTGCCCCGGTTGGGGACAGAGAGGCTCACTTTTCTGCATTTCAGTGGGAGCCCGGTGCCCACCTCCATCTGGGCTCAGGCTCTGCTCCTGCCTCTGATTTTTCCAGAGACAAAGGGCAGGATGGGGGCCCCAAAACACCCTCAATGTTCTGATGGTCTGGGAGCCTGGACCGCTCCAGGATTTGTCTGAGTTTCTGGCCCCAGCCTGTCTGCACCACCAAGAGGTGAGAACAAGTTTCCAATCTCCCGACTAGGGTCCCAGTGGAATTCGCCTCTGAGGAGGGTAGAAAGAACCAGACTCACTGAGGATCCCAGAAGCTAATTTCCTGACGGAGAAGGTACGCCTTGGTATGGACGGAGCGAGGCCTGGTGCTGGGGATTTCTACAACATGCTGCTCACTATAAAGGGCTGGTTTAACTTCTGTGGGGAGTGCTAGGAGAGGTTCGTGCTTTTGAAACATGATCTGTTAATCAGGGAGGGAAACAACCCTTAAATATATGAGGCTAAGAATCACCTTGCTAGGGCTTCCCTGCTGGCGCAGTGGTTGAGAGTCTGCCTGCCGATGCAGGGGACATGGGTTCGAGCCCCGGTCCGGGAAGATCCCACATGCCGCGGAGCGGCTGGGCCCATGAGCCATGGTCGCTGAGCCTGCATGTCCGGAGCCTGTGCTCCGCAATGGGAGAGGCCACAACAGTGAGAGGCCCATGTACCGCAAAAAAAAAAAAAATCACCTTGCTGGATCAGACAGGATCCTCTTTGACAACCAAGGCTGGCTTCTAACCATTCTTTGTCTCTCTCACGAAGAATATACCCCAACTTTTAGACTGTTCTCCCGCATCTCTGTGGAACCAGCTCTCCTCCCTTTATTTCCGATCCTCACTCAGGACTAGAGGCTCACCTCAAAAGTCTGTTTGGTAACTGTGCACCTCTGAGAGCCTGCTGGGGCCTGGAAAAATTGTCCTTAACGGTCCTAACCTGCACCCAGAGTCCCACTAATCCTCTCAAGCCATATAACAGGAGAAGTTACGTGATACAGGCCACACATCCTATATACGAATCTTCTTAGGATTGGTAACAGTTGCCATTTTGCCAGAAACACCATCGTTACTTCAAAGCACAAGGAAATACTGACATAACACAAGGACAGCTGATGTTCTGCCTGGATTTTAATCTTGGCTCTAGCCTAGGATGTTGAAGAAAAAGAGCCCTGAAAGCCCCCCAGAGCCCCCCCGCCACTGTGCATCCCCTTGGATCTCGTCAGGAGGCCCAGGCCCTCATCAGCGATCTGACTCTTTACTCGGGGGAGATTTATTTCTCATTGAACCCGAGCCTATACTTACAAAGCTATGCACGTGAGTACTTTATATCTGTTATGGCTCATGTTCTGTAACAGGAAAGGAGGGTTAACACGATCACAAATTATCCTCTCCTTCCTCCTTTAATTCCCAAAGCTAAATGTTCACTTAAGCTTGGACTTTATATATTGACCATTAGTGTCAGCATTTAAGGCAGGAGCAAGCTTGAATGTGCCTGCAGTGAAACTGAAGACCTGAGAGATTCAAATGCTGATGTGTGAAATCCAGATCCGGTTTTCGGAGTGAACGGGCCACTCGAGCGGAACCTCTTCAAGTACCTGCTATTAGCTCAACAGTGATTTGCTTGTTAGAATTACAGTCAGGCTCATTCACAAATGTTCTTCTTCTTTGGGGGTTCGTCACCAAGGTGAGCTATGTTAATAAATATATTTCATATGATTTGCCATGCAGGTTTCAAAATTCATTTCACTATACTACTACCTAGTCTTGCAGCTGGAAAACGGGCACCTTTCATATTTTCCAAGACTGCTGCAAAACAACCTCTCCTAGCACTCCATGTCCCGAAATAGCTACCTGTTTTCCTCTAAGCCCCACTTCTAACAAAAATCAGGAACCTGGAAAAAAATAGGAAGGAGATAGAGCACGTTCCTTCGCTTAGGATGGCAGCCTTCTTTCCTTCAGGCCTGTCTACCTTTTCTAATTAGTTCCCAGACAGGTGAAGTCACCTGGCATTCTAAAAAGAAGGGCCACGTGGCCCGACATGACACAGCTGCACAACGCAGGCCTCCTCTGGACCCGCCGTGGCCTCCGCCTCCTTGAGCAGGTGTGGAAAGCTCAGGCCAGCAGGGCCTGTGGTCTGGGACCTGCTCTGATTTCACACAAGGGCAGGTTGAAAGCTGAGCGGCTCACAGCACTTGCTGGTGCATTTTATTTTTCTCACCAAGAATAATAACGTTTAATATCGGTTGAGTTCTTACCAGGCGTTCTTCTAAGGAATGTGCGCTGCCTCATTTAACCTATGCTACAATTCTCTGTGTTAGACAACATTGCTCTATTATTCCCATTTTACAAATGAGGAAACGGAGGTACAGAGGAAACATATACAGCATGGAAAATAGTCTACAGAAGGTTATTCATATTTTTGTTTGGAGCAACTAACGTATAATTCAGATTTTGCCGTACTTGGCAAGATGTCTCAGATTTCTCTTCGCAGCATTCACAGGTAGGAGTCAAAAATATTTAGTCAAGATATTTATCGGTCTATAAAGCCCAGGCATCCACCTGTCAGGATAGGCTCTGGGAGTGGCTCAGAGGTAGGAGTCCTGGAAACCTCCCTTACCCATATTATGAGTTAAACTTTTTCTTTTTAATTTGGCTGCCTGACCAGGGATCGAACCCGGGCCCCGGAGGTGACAGCGCTGAGTCCTAACCACTGGACCAACAGGGAATTCCCTATGAGTTAACCTTTTGATAGCTAGACCATGAGGAGATTCTCAGGAAAGGAGCCATAGTAGGTTGGGGGAAGCAGGGGGGGGGGGGGGGGACTATTTACTTATTGTTTACAGAACTGTTTCAGCATTTTAATTCTTATTAAATAATTACAGTAGTTTATATATAATTCATCATCTAATATGCTATTGACATCACTGATAAAAATAATTGGTATGGCTGTCCCAGGGTTATCAACTGGTCCCCCAAACGGTCTGTCCATTCCCTCCGCTCCCAGAAGCAGCACCTGAGTCCCCTCTCCCCCTTCCCTCCCTATGGTGTACCTTTCTGACAGTGCAGCCCCTCAAAGCCCAAGGGGCAGTCACACTCATAGCCCTCCTTCCTGGGTCGGCAGCTGCCCCCGTGGGCGCAGGGGGCTCCCACGCAGGGGTGAGCTGCATTCTCCACGTTCACGCCCCATGTGATGTCATGCTTCACGTGGATGGTCCGGTCATTCAGGATGATCTTAGGAAAGAAAATGTAAAGAAATTCAGGAATTCAGAAAACGTCTTTTCGGCCTTCTACAGCTTTCCTCAGCTAATGTGAACTATGCCTAGCTTTAAACAAAAGAGAGAAGGTCCGGTTGCTGCTTTTATAGTCTTGTAAGCGACACAGGCACTGAAGTGATTACATCTGGTGTTTGGGACACTCTGCATCGCTTCTAAGACTATACACGCAGCTTCCTCTGTCTCTGGAAGACCTGGCTACTCAGTGAGGTCGTAAAGAAGTCCCAATAACCACAAAATTAGGGTTCTAATTCTACATATTAGAATCACCCGAGGTGGAGGTGGGAGGGTTCAGAAATATACTCATGCCCAAGCCCCACCCAGACCAAGTGAACTAGAATCTCTGAGGGTGAGGTGGAGTCATCGGTAACTTTCAAAAGCTTCCCAGGTGATTCTAAGGTGCGGCCAAGGTTGAGAGATGCTGGTAGTAAAGCGGAGCAAGGAAGAACACAACACAAAATGCTGCACAGGCAGGAATCCAAGGGCGGGTGATCGCGTCTGGAGGTGGTGGAATTGTACTGCTGTGTCGTCCTGGCCAGAGTTCTCTGCCGCTTCTTCCGGCTCCACCATCTCGGCCCCGCAGTTGCCCCCCTCCCTCCTGCTTCCTCCCTCCCCTGACACTCTGGAATCCCCTTCCTGTTCACATCCTCTTCCCTGGAGTGAAACAGGTCACATTCTTAGCACCGCTGTACATATTCACCAGACGAGAGAGCTCTTTGCTCTCACCCTTTTTCCCTGCAATGGGGCTTTAGTGAAACTGATGAATTATAGGGTGAGGTTACTGGTCTCCCCAGACACAAATAAACAAACGGAGTGTGCCTTGGCCCTGAGCTGTTGGTACTTCAAAGTCTCACAGGCTTTGCTGAACTCAGAGACAGAGAGAACACATCCCAGGGGAAGGTCCACCACGCAGGGGGTCCTAAGAGATTAGCAATGGCACTTCCAGCCACTAACCCATGTTTCCACAGGTTTGCCTAGTTGTTAGAGAGTGTCAGGAGAGCTGGGAGAAAACTTTTCCCTAGCCCTGAATCTCAGAAGCTGCCGGACAAGAGCCAGAATCTTTCCGCAGTCTCCTCTTCTTGCTGAGAATGCAGGACTTGAACAAGCCACGAATGGCGCGGCCCACTGCAGGGTAAGGCAGAGCCGATGACTGGGTCACTGGGAGGGGAGGAGGACCTTTCCAGGAAGTAAGGAGGAAAGGCTTGTGTGTGCTGCGTGAAGAAGGGGCAAAACCTGACACAGTAGGAAGGAAGGTGAAGCCTCTTAGCACCTCAGCCCGCTTCCTAATTTCAAACCCGTGA
The DNA here is from genome assembly GCF_963924675.1 of Phocoena phocoena. Taxonomy (NCBI): domain Eukaryota; kingdom Metazoa; phylum Chordata; class Mammalia; order Artiodactyla; family Phocoenidae; genus Phocoena; species Phocoena phocoena. Next base: position 31,833,169 of record NC_089221.1, on the reverse strand, counting down.
TTACACACGTGGCCGATGGGGGCCATGTCCCCACCCCCATTCCTGGAGGGACAACGGTCCGAACTGAGGTGTCACTGATATCACAGTTCAGCAACAAAGGGAAGCACACCAGAGAGAGGAAATATTGCCTGGGCCCCTTTTCTGGGCCCTACACTGGGACACAGAGCCCCAGGGGCCCTTCCCAGAGTCCAGATGTGCAAATCGTGAGAGGACCCTCCTCTCTCACTGTCCCTCCATCATCCTAGCCTCTCCTGGCTTTGCTGCAGGTCTGAAGGGATCAGTGGCCCCCATTCCTCCAGTGGTTGCTAAAGGCAAACAGGATACTGCTAACATCCAGGAAACGGATGTGCTTTTCTTCAAAGTCTTTTCCCCCAGTGTTTAGTGGTCCTGGAAATCTGGGTTGGTGGGTCAACCTGCATATCTGTTGCAGACAGAACATAATCTCATGACTGGAGGGATCATGGACAGCCCCAAGAGAAGGAATAAGAGACAGATATGAATGGGGTCAGCATCCCGTCTCTTTTACTAGCTGAGTGGATTTTTTCCAGACCTTCTATGGAAGGACTTTAATCTGTGCTCAAGAATATGGTTACTTGATTGATGAACAACTGTTAAATCATGGTGGTGGGGATGGAAGTGGAGGCGGCGAAAACAATTGGGTCTTGCCTTGAGCAGAAAGCAAAGTGACCCCAAAGAGAAGCAGGAGTCCCTATGAGACTCCATCCTCTTCCTTCCCTTTTGTAGAAGTGTCTATAGCGACCCGGTGCCAGGTGCCTTCCTCAACAATCCCAGGATATTTTAGTGGATGTGTCGTACAAATTCATCTTCACTGAGTTGCATTCATGGGATGTCTGCTGGATATAGCTAGGAGCAGATGTTATAAGAAAGTGGGGTTGCAAAGGTATGCTCTGAGCACTAAAAAATATAGCTTGAAAAACATTAAAAATTTCTCAAGCTTTCTTTCTTGGGTGCAGCAGGTTGAAAGTTCTCAATTCCACTGTCTGCGGTCAAGGTCACACAATACACATGAGGAAGGGAAGCCTGTACCTTCTGGATGCTCCCACTGAATGGCTTGAGGATGCCTGAGTTCTTCTTCACGTCATCATAATTGGGGACCCCGCCAATGAAAATGTCCGAGTTGCACTTAATCTGGGTGAAGCCTCCCTGCCAACAGGTGAAAAAACAAAACACGGTGCAACTTCAGAAAAAAATGGTTAAGATTATCAAAGGTACCTTTGGTTTCCTGTCAGGGAGCAAATGGCAGAGGCAGTCTCAAGACTCATCATGACAATCTGTCTACACATTGGCTTGACCTTTGCCTTGTTTTGCATTGCTACTTACCACCTGTTGGAAAGTAGATTTCTTGACATTTCTGAGACTCAGTTTCATCATCTATAAAATGCGAGCGAATATCGTAGACTGTTCCATCATCAATACCCCTCTCCCTGTAGGAAGATTAACTCCAACCTGTCAATCTCAAGTGGGGCTATGTAACTTGCTTTGGTCAATAAAGCATGAGCAGAAGAGAAGTTAATCACTTCTGGGCAGAGGCTTTCGGAGCCAGGAGGGGTTCACCATGCCCTCTTCCCCCACGCCCTGTTCCTTCAGCCTGGGTCTCAGATGAAAGCTGCAGCTGACCATTGACGGACATGTAGCGTGAGTGAGAAATAACTCCTTATTATAAGGTGGTGCTATTTGGGGCTTATGTGTACAGTACAGTCTAGCCTGTCCTGGCGGCTGAGATTCCACTGATTTAGCACTTTGCCTAGAGTTGGATGCATATTCACTAATGGTAAAGATAGAACCTCTTTAGGCCAAGAGAAAGGGAAGGCATGGCAGGTGGGAGGCATTCCTTGTTATCAGATACAAGGGCAGAGAAATTCTTTTCCAGCTTCTCGGAGAATTCCCCGTTGTCAATCCCCAAAGGCTGCCCCTGCTTCTGGTCACTTCAACAGCCTAAACCCAATGGCTGGGCTAGATAACAAGCTGTGTGTGAGATGTAATGTCTAAACTCCTTTAAACATGAGTCTTAGTTAAGTAAAATGTCCTAAGATAACACACATTTGAGACCTCTGGGGGATGAACACACTTTGGGTAACTTAAGTTATTGTTTCCTTTATGATCAAAAGAAATACAAACAGTAGCAGCATTTAATAATTTAACAAATATTACTGGGTACCTACTATGTCCCAGGTCCTAAGTGCTGCACAGACAACAGGAAATAAGAAAGCCCAGGTCCCTGCCCTCCAGAGGCTTACGCTGGGGTGAACACAGACAAGTGGCCGGGCAGGTAAGATTAACCCTGTGACTCTGGGTGCACCTGGCGGGGAGGGGGCATCACATACTCTACCGCAGACATAGGGAGTGGGGAGGTGCACTAGGGAGAGTTAGAACTGAGAAAGACGCTGGACAAACTCGGGGCTTAGGGGGCACGTAGGTATAGGGCAGAGGCAAGGAGGGACCAGATCATGCATGGATAGAAATGTGCATTTCACCCCAAAAGCAATGAGTTTTCAGCAGGAGAGAGAACAGTCAGACTGTGTTTTAGGAATATAACTGGCCAGAGGGAGGAGAATGGATTTGGGGTCTGGTTGCGATGGAGACAGAGAGGAGGGAGCTCCATCTAGGGGAGCACTCACGGTGGTGGGGTCCAGCCAGTTAGAAGCAGAGAGGTCTTGGATTAAACAGATTGAACTGCCTTCCGTCAATAACCTTCAGGCAGCTTCGAGGGTTCTTATTTAACTAGCGGGGAGGTGGAGGGGGGTGGTCATCAAAGAAGGGCTTCGCGAATTCTTGTGGCCCCATGAAACAGAGAACCAGACAGGAGCTGTCAGCACACACCCCCATGAACCCATCTCCATCTTGTCTTTAAAATAAAATACTAGGAGGAAAGCAGGAAGCCTGCAGGGTCAAAGGGATTTCAGAGAAACAGGCTGTTTTGAAAACACTTGCAGTTTCTTGGTTGGGTCCAGCGAACGGGGCGGGGTCTCATGGGGTGAGAGGCGTCCCCTTTGGCTGCCCATCAAAATCCTCCCCCGCCACCGGCCGGTGGATAAGAGGCGGAGCTGCAGCGGCCACGCCCACGCAGGACCGCAGGAGATAAACAAACAGACCCACCAAGGTGGGCCTGTTCTTCGGTGGGATGCTCTGGGCCTGGATCTCCCGCTTCCGTTCGGCTGGGAGTGGTTGGAAAACCTGAGCAAACGCCCCGGCTGGGTTTTCCTGAAGCCCTGGGAAGCACTGCCTTTCCTCTAAGTCTGCATAGCTTGGCTCACCCTGCACTGTTGGTGTTTCTCAGTGCAGCCAGGAATCTGGCCCGGATACTTAGGGGCTGGGATAGCCCCCAACAGTATCCTCTAATCCCTGACCCCACCCATCTCTAAACTCCAAGACCTCTGCCCCTCTCAGCCACACCTTTGAACACGGTGTGGACAGGACAGCTGCGGGGGCAGAGACCCCTGCGGGGTGATCTGATTACGGTTTAACTCCTGGAGATCAAGCACTGGGCCTTCCCACTCCTGTCTCAAGGCAGCCTCACAAGAACCACCCTCAAATGCACACACAACAGCCACGCCTTCCCTCCCACATGTTTATACTGCTTTCCAGGTGGGCAGCCCTCCGGTCAGCTCCATCCGTTCAAAGAGCCAATAGGGAGGACACAATTTTACCATATTGTCTAATTCTCATTCCCTGGCGTGATAGTAACAGAACCCGAGGTGTGGTTTCTACCTTTGTGTTACCTCTTCACTGTAGGATCCCAATGGTAAATACTGCCTCCTGAAGGGTTCCTTATTTAGAATCAAAGGCCTTAAGCCCACTATTTACAGACATGCCCATCCTAAGTTTTTGTTACTGTTTTACAGATGTTGGTAACTAGAGCCTAAAGCGATACAATGCTTTTTTGAATTTATGTTATTAAGTCAGCACACAGATCTATGCTTGTGAGCTTCTGATCTTGTCTTGGACTAAAGTCAGCTGTTAGAGTTTTCTGGATTACACAAGAAGTGACTCCCATTCTCCCATTAAAATCCATTTTCTTTTATTCATCTCCCTTCCTTCTTCCCTGCTTTCCTTTCTTCCTTCCATCTTTCCTCCCTCCCTTCCCCTCTCCCTTCCTTCCTTCCACAAATATATATGGGATGTTTTCTAAGGTACTCGCCTCTTGAAGCAGAGCCCAGTTTCTGATTCTTCTAATTCCCACGGAGGTCCTTGGTTCTGATAGGACCACCCACCATTGCTGTCCCCAAAGCTGCCTGCTTGACATGTGTGTCCTTCTTTCTTCTCTCCTCCTCAACCAAATACCTCTTACCACCAAGAGTCCTTTTTCCTTCCTTTTCTTTTCTCTATCAATTCATTTTCTTATCAGAACACCCACATTCATCGATGCCCCCTTTAAATCTGTGATGCACAAAATGAAGACTGTTGTAATGAACATCCTGGCTAATCTAAAGTCCCCTCTGTTTTAGGGGTCTGTAAATTTCGTACGTGTACAGAATCGCAGTAGGTTACAGTTTAAAGCAAATCTCTCTTATCCCTCCTTAAAAATGTCATTTTTCCTTTGAACGTGACCTTGGAAATAAAATCATGGATGAAAGTTATAAACTTGAGTGGAAATTCTGAGCTCTTGAGGCTACTATGATAGCACACTTTTAACAATAAGTAAAGCTACAAAGTGCTGGTCATATGCCAGGTTCTGTGGTGTTCTATAAATACAGTTATCCTAATTCTCACAACTCTATGAGACATCATTATTGTGTCACCACTACCCCATTTTTTAGATGCAAAAACACCAACTCGGCAGATCGAGGGACTGGTCTGAGTTCACACTACTGGTGAGGAATAGAGCTAGATTTTGAGCCCCGTGAGTCTGGTTTCAGAGTCTGTCAGCTGTGCGACCACCCCATCTCTGGCCCTGCCTTGGAGTTGTGTTCTGAACTTCCTTATACACGAACATGAACAAAGGCAGAGGTTGGGAGGCATGGAGGTAGCCGGGCACTTTTTCTGAGCGCTACATTTGCATTAGCTCACTCCATCCTTCCAACCACCCTATGAGGCCCCTCTTATTATCATCCCCATTCACAGCTGAGGAATTGCAAAGCTAAGGAACTTGCCCAGGGGGAAGCTTGGTTGTTAGCCCAGGTAAACTGGCACTGTGTTTAATCATTATGCTGCCACTTTCATCTCCAAGACAGGGAGGAAATAGTAACCCCATTCACATAAGCCGTTAGGAGGTGACGTCCTTCTTACCTCCGCCATTCCCTGCACTATTTTCTGCTTATCCACCTGTAAGATACCATTCTTCGCTGTGCGGGACACGTGCAGCTCGTGCCAGTGACCCAGGGTGAGGGGCTCTTCACTCCTGTTGAAGGAAGGAAACTGAGCATGGGTTAGCACCACTGGTGTTAGAAATGATGTCCACCAACCTGGCTCACGTGGAACGTGCCAACCTTAGGCACCTCACTCCCTTCAGCAAAGAGAAAAACCTTCTTTCCTTCTTGGTAAACACAGCAGTGCTAGCTCCATTCATGGGACCCCTTCATGGGAGGAGTAAGTATCTCACTTATCATTTTACTTATTCCTTACAACAAGTCTGAAATGGGGGTAGGATCAGTCTGGTTTTCAAGATGAGGGGTGACATGAGGCTAAAGTGTGATCAGAGTTGCATACAAGCTTTGGAGAAGAGAAAATTGTATAGGCTATGATGTAAAACAGATTCCTTGATGTACTGATATCTGTAGCATCCTTTGAAATGCATAAAAAATAAGATGGGTGGATGGATGGATGGGGAATGTAAAGATAAACAGATACATGATAAAGCAAATACAGTAGAATGTTAATTGTAGACTATAGGTGGTGGGTATAAGGATTTTACTGTACAATTCTTTCAACTTTTCTATATGTTTGAAATGTTTCATAATAAAATACTGGGGGGACAGTTTCCATGTTGTCTGATATTGTGAAAAGGATTAAAAGTACTTTAAAAATTCAGTTATTAATTCAAGATGGAAACACTTGAAGTTTAAATGATATTGATAAGAGTTTTACATGTTACATTTTACAGCGAGGTGTGTAAAAGGGTATAAGTATTGCATTTGCGCTTCTAAAGATGTCTCTATAGTTCCTGGCCTTCACTGAACCTCCCAATTATTTTTTGGTCCTGGATCATCTTTAGAAACCCACCAGGAATACCAATGGGCACAATTATTGAAAGGTCTCCACCCTCTCACTTGATTTTTTGCTCTGGCAAATGCTTTTGCCGTTTGTCCTTAGCAATTAGAATTTAATCACCTTGGCTCCATCAATATGCAATAAAGATCTTGTTCAGCAGCCCATCTCCATAATAACGAACGGCGCCTGAGCCTGTTCTTGTGGCGTAGAGGTCATTCCCCGTCCACACGCTGCTTCCCTCAGCAGAGGGAGACTGACTGTGGCCATTATGAGCTCACTGCAGTTGTCTCGATTTTTGAATCAAGTTCAGACCACCTTACCCTTTCCCTAAAGTTAAAATGATTTGGCCAATTCCACAGCTTCCTGTAGTTGAGCCTTTCACTGAATTGTCTTAATGAAGCAGGAAGTCTTGGAACTGGTTTTCAGAATAAACATCTTCCAAAGGGCCGTCTGAAACACTAACCGTGATCGGTGTGGTCAGTTACACTGGAGAGGGGATGGCCCAGGGGAGCAGACGGTGGTCTGTTCCTTGGAATCTCTGCGTTCTTGCCTCCTTTTCATCACACCTAATACTAAAGAATTCTTTTTCCAGGAGCCTTTCCTGACAGGCAGGGAAGCAATAACTTATGTGAAAAAAAAAAAAAGAAAAACACCTCTTGTCAAAAATAGAAACAGAATTATGAACGAGGGAAATGCTGGACTTCTAAGGTTCCACTGTGACCCCATAGCTGGAGCTGCCACTGTCGAGGTGCAGGGGGCAGGGGGCAATCTGTGCAGGAGGAGGGCCGATGAGCCCTGACCCTCCCCAGCCCTTTCTGTTCATTCCTCATCCAGGAGGAGGCCATTTGAAAGTACAAGGTGATATTCAAGGTGTCTTCCTTTCTCGACCTGACAAATAACTCTAAGTGAATAGCTTATACTGTTTTGCATAATCGTATGTAAATTGAATCAATTAAATACCCACCAAAGTTGTCTTGAGACATAGGGTGTTCTTGCATAACCAGAGGTACGAAAGTGTCCATTCCCCAAGGTGGGAGGGCTCACTGATGTGTAGGAATTCGGCTCTTGAGGACAAAAATGAACTGTCCTTTTAAAGAATTGTTGAAACGTAATGCAGTGAGCACTTCCCATCAGCCATGAAAAATGATCAGCAGTTAAGGGCAACGCGTGGCTATAAGATCTCAGCGACAAACCCTTTCTAGAAACGACAGTCCAGCAATAGGAATTGTGATTCAACACAGCCCACGATTTCCTTTAACACAACGACAAAGACTAACCGATTTCCTGCCGCAGGGCACCGTTGAACAGAACACCACTGTGGGTTTCAAAAGCGAAGAAATCACCAAATGAGGCATGTCTGCATTAGACTAGCAGGCCTCCCGCTTGAAGGTAAAAACTACCATGGGAGGAACACGGTGAGAAGAGGGAGACATAAACAAGTAAGAAAAATATCTGCGCCTCCCAGCTGCAGGCTCTGAGGGATTCACAAGGATGCTACCACACTGTATGGGAACAATCGATCTGCTAAGTCAATGAATAGTACAAACTAGATAGCAGAAGGAAAGTTTTGATAACCCAGAACCCAACCTGCAGACACCAGCAAGCGCTTTAGAAGCACTCAGTTACTCCATGCTATTGAAACCAGTCATCACACAGCCTTCACAAGCACGATGGTCAGGGAAGGGTCTTTGCAGTTGCTGGTGATTTGCTATCAGCTTCTCTGTATGGAGAACAATAAGAGCCATGCCAAATAACTAGTTGCCACCAAAGAAATAAAGCAAGAGGAAAGTTAAAATTTAAAGTGAGGCCACCCCAATCTATCGATGCACAGCAATGAATGATTACGTGACAATTATGTATTTATTCACGTATGAGCATGTGTAATGTAATGCCACGGTGTGTTCACTCAATGCTGGTGAGGAAGTCGGTGTCCTTTTGAAATCCTCTTAATCTAATGGAAACAACTTGTTAAGCTTCTATCAATAGGACGTTTGTGGGGAATAGGGCAGATGAATAATAATTTGATGTTTCTGTTTTGTTTTTTGCGGTACGCGGGCCTCTCACTGTTGTGGCCTCTCCCGCTGCGGAGCACAGGCTCCGGACGCGCAGGCTGAGCGGCCGTGGCTCACGGGCCCAGCCACTCCGCGGCATGTGGGATCTTCCCGGACCGGGGCACGAACTCGCGTCCCCTGCATCGGCAGGCGGACTCCCAACCACTGCGCCACCAGGGAAGCTTTGTTTTTAAGTGATTGTGGCTCTGATACACACTACTTCCAATGGACAAAATAAATAAATAAAGTGAGGTCACCAAGGAAATTTCTGTTCATTACATTTCTATTGGTGCTTTTTAAACTAGTTGTCATATATTTGCCCACTAAGTGATGCTCTGAGCAAGGTACTGATTGACTATTTATCACATTTCTGCTGATTGCGTTGCATGGCCTTAGGTGGAGAGGACTGGGTAGTTATTCAAGAAGAGGAAACCTTGCCAGTAGGAGAGCATCATCTCTGGGAAGCACGTCATCTGTATGAATCAGGACGGGTTTCAGAAAAGATAACTGTGTAAGGAAGACAGGAAGAGAGCAAGCTGGTAGATGACAAATTTGTCTTTCTGCAAAGTGACTGTTGTCTGGCTTTTGAGGAGAGGGGGACCCTGACGGTCTCAGCCCCTTACCTGAGAACACCAGTCCCAGAGCCGCAGTCAAAGCGGAACTCCACGTGGCCCCCTGCCATGTTGATAGACAGGAAGTCTTTGCTGCCCGTGTCATAGCTGTACAGGAGGACGCCGTCATCCGAGTCAGGCCAAAACGTGATCTCAAACGCCGTGAAGGAAAGGTAATGCCTGGGCTCCAGTGGCCAGGGTGTTGCAGCGTAGGACCTCAGAGACTCTCTGAACTGAGGAATGGTCAAGGTGAAAGCTGAAACAACAAGCAGGTGGTTAGAAATCCCTCCGTGCCGGAACCAGCATCTTCTTTTCCTCCTGGGTACAGAACTAAACTCTATTCCTCAGCTGCTCTGAAGACAGGTGGGTGGTGTAGCCGAGGTCTGGCCACTGGAATGTGGGTGGGAGTAGTACACAGAATTCCAGGTCTGACCCCTAAAGCTTCCCTCCATCCTCCACTTGCTCTTTCTTCTTCCCCTGCTGGCTGGATGCAGGAATCAGTGGAGGATTCTAAGGCCCCAGCAGAGCCACTAGAAGGCAGGCGTCTGCGTCCCCGAATGACTACGTGGGGCAGAGCACACTCCCCCCACTGACCTTCAGTGATGTGAGCAAAGATCAACTGTTAGTGTGTTCGGCTACAGAAATATGAGGATGGTGTGTAATGGCTTTGGCTTACTCTGACTCACAACGCCCTCTTCTAGGTGATGAGAAATTTGAGATTATACAGTGTTAAAAAAAACTTTTCCCCGGGATGGTGTCTTAGGCTCAAATCTGAATCACTGGCAGAAAAGTTAAAACATGATCAACTCTGCTTGGGTTTTCCAAAATCTTTTAAATCTTTCAAAATTTCCATTATTATATGTGTGTATTTGTGTGTGCGTGTGTGTTTATATGTATGTATACACATATGTGTATATAGATAAATATAATCAATATATACAGTATTGAGAGGTAGAATAATTCGGCAGAACAGTACAAAGAGAAAGAAACATCACATTGTTAATGTTTCTGTGTGTACCTTCCCGACATTTGCTCTGAAACCATCAGATATTCTAAGGAGCCTGGGCTGTGAATGCTTCAAATTCTGACACAAACTACACAAATATAGGCTTTTCAAAGCTATTTGAGGGCCAAGATGAGCCCACCAAAGCCTGGTCCAGGACCATCTTAAAGAGAACTTGTCTTTGGCTGGTTTGCCACTCTGACACTTGAAGACCCTCCAACATGGTTAAAGAAAAGATTCTCCCGTCCCTCCCAACAAAGCAACATTAATCCCATAAAAATATATGGGACCTTGCTAAAAGTACATTGATGAAAAATTACATCAACATGAATTAACAATGCAGACAAATCGTCATCAGCTTGCTTCTTCCTCACCATCTTCACAGTGGCGACCTCTAAATCCCAGGGGACAGAGGCAGATGTAGGAGTCAGCTTTGCTTGCTGTACAGGTGCCACCATTGATGCAGGAGGCTTCATCGCAGAGTCCACTGCTGCATTCCCCTAAATACAGAATGGGAATGACAGAGCCAATTCATCACGTGAGCCAGTCCAAGACTGAGCACGCCCACAGCTCACGATTCTGAACAAATACAGTTCATGCCCCACTCCTGTTGATTTGCTCCTCTGAACAACTGCAAACCAGCTTTCAGGATAAGTGGAACTTCCCTTCATTTTAATTTGATTTTGGTTTACTCTTTATGAAGAGCCACAGGGATGCTTTAAAACATGGCGGACACAGTAAATCAACTAATAAATAACTGGGCAATTTTATGACCACTGACAGGGATGACAGAGTTGTTTCTGCCTGTAACTCATCTCGCTGTTGTTCTCACAAGAGTGTGTTACCATCCCTCCAATGTCAGCAGAGTGTTTATGTTAAAAGCGTTCTCATTTGTTTGGCCCCAATTACCTTAAGTGCTGCCCGCCTTCTTGGTTGAACGTTGGGTCAAGCAAGATAAGCACAGAAGGAGGTAAGGAGCCTTGTCGAAGCTTATTAACTGCCCTGGACTGTCAACTCATCTGTCTGGAGCAGGGTGGGGGGGGGCTCCATAATACCTTAGCAGGGGGTTCCAGAATCTCTACTTCTAAACTCAAGGTTACAGTCTTATGAGGGACAGCAAGGTGACCGGAAGTAAAAATTGCTGAAAGGTTCAACATCAGATGGGTTAGTTCTCTCTACCAAACACACATCGGAGAGACCTGTGAAGGGTACACTTGGTCTTTTTCAAGTGTAGGTCACCAGATGAAGTGAAAACAAACTGACTTTTCCTGGGCTGCTTTTCTTCTGCTCCTTTGCTCTTCCTTTTCTCCTTGTGTATAAGAAATAAATTAGGCAGATGGGCCACAACCTGGCCCAGAACTACAAAGGTGAGACCACAGCCCTTTTTCTTGGGATGGAGGCAAAGGGGTGCATCTCTGGTTGAGCCACGAGGGGTCCAGCTCTGCATCGCACAGTCTCCAATGTGACGCCCGTGGGAGCTGGTAGCCGCCCTCCTCCACCCCTCTACCACCGCCCCCCACCGCCCCGTGAGATGAGGAACCCCCGTGGCCTGATTGTGTCATCTCAACAGGGGAGTCTCTCATCCTTTCGTCATCAGTCATCTGTGTTTGTTGAACGGATCCAGTCGTTTCTTTTCCGAAAGCCTCCTCAGGAGGAGGGGGAAGGGCTTGGCATACCGTGTACCCAGGAGAGGAGAGCCCCTCCAGGAGCTGATAACAGAATTTGATTACAGCCCTTCCAGATGGCTTGCCCCTCCAGCCAGGTGGGCTGGCCTCTATGAATTCCAGCTGGGGGCCACTGGAAGTTCAGGCAGAAGTGACGGTGGTCTCTTTTTTTTTTTCAGCCACAGCCCTGAGAACATTGCCAGCAGCCACAGCCTCCATAGAGAGGCAAACTTGAATTTAGAGAGCCAAACTCTCACAGGTCCCCATGCTCCACCGATTTCTGTGGGCTGGGAGGCTTTCTCAGAGAAGGGCTGGTCCCACAGGAAGAAGTGGAGTCCTTGGCTTATCTTAGATACACATGGGGAAAATTATTTTACAAATTTGCTTTGTAACTATTTTTTATAGGTGGGAGTTGACGGGGAGGGGCGTTGAAAGCCAGCCAGAGATGTTTACTGGATGAAAGCAGTGTTTCAGCAAGACTGTGCTGGCAATGGTATGCAAGATAGATTGTGAGCCATGGGGGTGGGAAAGAGGAGAGAAATCCTACGGGGAAGTAAACTGCGGCTGGAGAGGGTGATCGCAGAGGAAATGGAGAGAAAGTGAACAATCAAAGACGCACAGGGCAAGCAGGAGTAGCCAGTTCATTCTAGAAGTTGAAGGTGGAAGGAGACTCCAGCATAACCTCAAGGCTTCTAGCTGGGAAGACCGAAAGGAGAGTGGCAAGAGGAAGGAAACGAGGGAGGCTGCGAACAGGACCTGGCTGCCAATGAGCAGCGCAGCTGGCTTTCGTTCAACTTAAGCATAAGGTGATGGTGGAAGCATCTGCTGCTGAGCCCTTCCTGCACACAGGTGAGGGCTGGAGGGGCCGCAGCAAGGTAGGGGCGACCCTGATACCAAGCACATATGCGCTCCTTGAGAGAGGACAGGATGGAAGGGCCCCTGGAAATCCCAGGGCACCAATGGAGGGTGAGGAACTGGCAGAGAAGACAAAGGGGGAACAGATGAAGGACACAGAGGACCCAGACAAGGGGGGTTCCCAGAAGCTCAGGGGAAGCAAAAGCCAAGAGAGGAGTCAAGTGAATACCGCTGAGAGGTCCAGGAGGGGTTTGCAAAGAAAGAACCACTCACAGCTTCAGGGGAGCAGCTTTGCTTTGCAGTGGAAGGCAGAACCCCAGCACTGGAAGTTCAGACAGGGGGCCTGGAGGGTTGCTGGACTCAGGTTTTGAAAGACAGGAGACAAGTCCGCAGGGTTCCCGAATCAGAAGGGTCCAGGCTCACGGAAACATGGCACTGGTTGAAGCTGGAGAGGACCTGAGTGGGTGTGAATAAGCTAGAGCAAGGCGTCCATGAACTTTGATGGGGAAAAACCTTTCTCTTTATTTTCCATGGTCTCTAACTGGACTTGAGTATTTCCCTTACTTATTAATGGAGGTAACGAATCTCCAGTATTAGCATTTCTTGTGAATTGTGCCCAATGGCCCTGAGAATGGGGCGAATCACTTTCCATTTGCTGCGAGTATCTCAAAACACCATTTATTCTCATCGCTCCTTTGACAGCATGGTCGTTACTGCACCCACCATTGAAGAATCCTGTTCTTTAATGCTTTATAAGGAAGCACATACATTACTATAATAACAGAACTTTACTATATAGCTTTATTTCAATATAATTTTTTCCTATCATGTATATTTATTATCTGCATTTGAAAACATCCTTCTTTTTTTTTTTTTTTGCGGTACGTGGGCCTCTCACTGCTGTGGCCTCTCCCGTTGCAGAGCACAGGCTCCGGACGCGCAGGCTCAGCGGTCACGGCTCACGGGCCCAGACGCTCCGCGGCATGTGGGATCTTCCCGGACCGGGGCACGAACCCGTGTCCCCTGCAACGGCAGGCAGACTCTCAACCACTGCGCCACCAGGGAAGCCCTGAAAACATCCTTCTGAGAAGAGGTCCATAGATTTCACCAGACTGCCAAAGGGGTCCATGGCATATGAAAGCTTAAGAAGCCTTGGGTTATTGAGAAGTGACAACCTCGGCAGCAAGGTCCCAGGAACATAGGGAAGGATGGGTACAGAGTGTAGATGAAAAGGTTAGTCTGAGAAAGGAGAACTCTCAACTCTGAGAGTAGGAGGAAGGGGGTGCCAGATCATGTGTACGGGGAGCTGGCAGGACCGCATCATCCATATATAAAATAACTTTTATTGACACTGATACTTCCTATACACCAGCTGTTAGGTAAGTTTATGCAAGATAATGAAGTGAGGGGCAGGAGAGAGATCAGGCTCCCAAGGAGGGAAGAGAAGGTGGACTGGAATACACTAAGGAGCCCACGGACGGCGAGGAGCCGCCCTGCCCCTCGTCCCCCAATCCAGCACAACAGTGAGGCTTGTCTATTTCCCCTCCTGAGGACCTGTCAAGTGTGTCACCACTACCACCCTGGATCAAACCACCATCATCTCTGATCTGAACTCCTGCACAGCCTCCCAGCTGGTCTACATGCCCCCCCCCATGAAGACCCTTTCCAAAAAGCTGTCTATAGTCAGAGGGATCGTTGCAAAACACAGACAAGATCATGAGACCCACCTCCCCTCATACTCCCACTGGGACAGGGCATTTCCGCTGCCTGGAATGCACTTCCCTCTCATCTCTGCTTTTTAACCCCTACTCTTGCTTCAGATATCAACTTCACATTCCAGCCTCAGAAATGCTTTTCCTGACCCCCAGCCCATACATCTCCCTATTATACATTAGTATTGCACTTCCCCTTTGTAACAGTCCAAACTGTAATTTTACATTTATGTCTGTGATGTTTATTTGATTAATTTGGTCTCTCCTAGGGAGAGTTATGACAGGAGGGATGAGCTGGGATCCTGTCTTGTTTATTGCTTTATCTTAAGCACCCAGTGCTGTGACCAGCACAGGAGCTTAAATCAGTATTTACCAAGTGGAAGAAAGAGTAAGAGAGTGATAAGCCATAGTGAGACCCGTGGCCCCTGCAGACCTCACGAGTCTCGAATAACTTGGGAAGTTGGCTCTGTGACACTGCAGGGCGGGGATCCAAGAAGGGATTGGAAAAAATGAGTGGTGGTGGCTTAGGTTGGAGAATTTGGGTGGAGATAATAAAAGAAAAGTCTGGGCCAGAGAATACAAAATTTTGCTGAGACTGCTGACTATTCTAGAATGTGAGTTCACACAGAATCCAATAGCTGGACATAATTTAATGAAGGAGATGAGGTGGGAGGGGTTGAGTAAGAAAGGCCCATTGGAAACAGGTTTCTTGGGTTTGGGGAGGTGGGACAGAGAAAAAACTGTGGTTGAAGCCGGCAAGGCCAAGTTAGAGATCAGACGGAAGGAGCCATGACTTGCAACTGTCCTCACCCTCTTCTGGAAGCCTGCATCTCCATGGGCAATTAACCGCTGTTTCCAAGAGCCCAGTCTCCCCCATGGTGAGACTGCATTTAAGTTATAGGAACTTGAACTTCCAGAGGACTTATTCAAAGGAAAACAAATATGGAGGTGAGAAAGGATAGCCAGCCCTGTTCTTGTACCCCAGAGGGGAAAATGGGAAGAAATGGAAAAAAAAAAAAGGCCATGTGACTAATGCCTGCCACTGAGGTTGACAGAGAGCAACAGAATAATCCAATAGCTGCTCCCAGGGATCCCAGAGCCAGCAAGGTGGGTCCTCCGGGTTTATCTGCTCCATGGAGTGGTTAGTATTGTACCGGGTGAGAATTTAAAACGCTGTCAGAAACTGGCCCTTACTCAATTTTGCAACTTCTTAACTACCTGTCAGAGATTACAAGACTGCCAGATCTGTCCTTCAGGGCTGTTTCCCTGTGAATTCAATGAAGAGAGAAGAAACAGCTTATACCCTGTGGATCGGTAGAGTCAGAATATTAATAATAACATCAACAACAGGAAACACTTACAACATATTTGCTATGTGCAAGGCTTTATTCTAAGTACTCTGTATGCACCGTGACTCATCCGGACAAAATAATCTTATGAGGCAGTTACTATTTATAGATGGGGATACTGAGTCTCAAAGAGGTTAACTGACCTGGCAAATCCAAGCAATCTGCCTTCAGAGTCCAGACTCTTCAACAGCACAGGAGACTTCTCGTGGGCTCGCTGGTTCTCACCTTACCACAGCGGGAGCCTTTGCAATAGCTTTAGTCACTACTGTTGTTTGCTTTGACCAAGTGATCAATTGAGGGAAAAAGTAACATAGGGAATAACGGGTGGAGAGTAATCTTTTCCTTTCAAGTAAACTCCATCTTTTGCAGTTTTAACAATGGTGTCACCTTTAGGAGTGAGAAAAGTAGAAGGAAGCAATTTGAAACCAATTCAGGAACCTCTAACGTGGCAGATGTGGTTAAGAGGGCAGGCACTGGTGCCAGAACTGCTGAGGTCACCATTTACCAGCTTTACCACCTACTAGCTGTGTGACCTTAGGCAAGTTACTTAACTGCTCTGAACCACCAGCTCTCATCTGTAAACACTAAGACTAATCATAGCACCTACTTTGTAGGAATCTCGAGAAGATTAAAGTAGTTCTGGATGGTGGCTACCTGTAGTGGGTGCTCAACTAATATTGGTTACAAAACAAAGAAACAAAACAAGCAAACTGTACTTGGAGTCATGAAGATCGAATCCTAGCTCTGGCTCAGAAATGGAGAGAGGGCGGAATAGGATCATATGTGGTAGAGCAAACGCAGGCAAATGTGAATGGTAGAGCTAGATTGTGCGCACGTGGTATTCACCATGCGTTCTTTCAAAATGACATCTTGAAGATGGAGAACAAAGAGACCCAAGAGAGGAACTTGCCATTTCTTGCAATAACAATGTCATATGAGGATGTGATGCTCAGAGTTGTGGCACCGTCTTGGGATTATGAGTGAAAAACAAGAGAACCACTGAGATACCAACCCAAAATTCTAACGTCATTGAGTCACTGTTAGGGACTGAACTGTGTCCTTCCAAAATTCATAGGTTGAAGCCCTAACTCCCAATGTGACTGTATTTGGAGACAGGGCATTTAAAGAGGGAATGAAAGTTAAATGAGGTCATGTGAGTGGTCCTAATCCAATCTGACTGGTGTCTTTATAAGAAAAGAGAGAGACACAGGATTCAAGCACAGACAAAAGGCCATGTGAGGGCACCGTGAGAAGGTGGCCATTTGCAAGCCAAGAAGAGAGGCTTCAGGAGAAACCAAACATGACACCACCTTAATCTTGGATTTCCAGCCTCCAGGACTGTGAGAAAATAAATATCTGTTGTTTAAACCACCCAGTCTGTGGTATTTTGTTATGGTGGCCCTAGCTGACTAAAACACTCATTGAATTAACCAACCTTAGAATTATCTATCTGCTGCCTTCAGTGATGGAATAAATGTCCTTATTTCTTTAAAAATAATCCTAGTCTTTTCAACAAATCGTGCTGGAACAACTGGGCTTCCACATACAAAAAAAAAAAAAAAAAAAGATGAATCTAGACACAGACCTTACACCCTTCACAAAAATTAACCCAAAATTGATCACAGGCCTAAATGTAAACATGAAACTATAAAACTCATAGAAAATAACAGGTGAAAACCTAGATGACCTTGGGTAAGGCAATGAATTTTTAGATATAACACCAAAGACAGAATCCATGAAAGAAATAATCGATAAGCTGAACTTCATTAAAATTAAAAACTTCTGCTCTGTGAAACACAATGTCTAGAGGATGAGAAAACAAGCCACAGATAAAACATTTTCAAAAGACACATCTGATAAAGAATTGTTATCCAAAATAAGTAAAGAACTCTTAAAACTCAATAATAAGAAAACAAACAACTCAATTGAAAATGAGCCAAAGATCTTAACAGATACCTCACCAAAGAAGATATACAGATGCCAAATAAACATGTGAGAAGATGCTCCATATCATATGTCATCAGGGAAATGCAAATTACAACAACAAGATACCACTATGCACCTATCAGAATGGCCAAAATATGGAACACTGACAACATCAAATGCTAACCAGAATGTGGAGCAAAAGGAACTCTCATACATTCATGGCAGGAATGCAAAATGATACAGTCCACAGTTTGGTGGTTTCTTACAAAACTAAACATACTCTTACCACACGATCAAGCGATCACACTCTTGGGTGTTTACCCAAAAGAGCTGAAAACTTACGTCCACCCAAAAACCTGGATGTTTATAGCAGCTTTATTGATAATTACCAAAGCTTGGAAGCACTCAAGATGTCCTTCAGTAGGTGAACAGATAAATTGTGGTCCATCCAGACAATGGAATATTATTCAGTGCTAAAAACAAATGAGCTATCAAGCTGTGAAAAGACATGGAGGGAACTTAGATTCATATTACTAACTGAAAGAAGCCAATCTATTAAGGCTATATAATGTATGATTCCAACTATATGACATTCTGGAAAAGGCAAAACTATAAAGAATATAAAAAGATCAGTGGTTGCCAGGGGTTGGAGATGGGGGGAGGAGATGAATAAGCAGGGCACACAGGAATTTTAAGGCAGTGAAAATACTCTGTATGATACCATAATGATGTATATATGTTAGTATACATTTGTCCAGACCCATAGAGCATAAAACACTAGAAGTGAACCATAATGTAAACTATGGATTTGGGGCAATTATGATGTGTCAACAGGGTCATCAATTGTAACAAATATACCACTCCAATGGGGGATGTTGATAATTGGGGGGTGGGGGGCTACGTGTGTGTGGGACCAGAGGGCATATGGGAAATCTCTGTGCCTTCCCCCCAATTCTGCTGTGAACCTTAAACTACTCAAAAAATAATCTTAATTTAAAAAAAGGAAAATAGAAAAAACCCACAATCCTAGTTCTGCCCTATTTTAGATAAGTTCTTTAACTTTTACAAGTCCCAGTGTCTTCATGTATAAAATAAGTATAATAATAATCTCTACCTCCTTGAGTCAGTATGAAGAATAAATGAGAGGGCGTCAAGAACCTGTTTGGCACGGTGGCCAAGAATTGGAATGTGGCCATTTCTTTCAGAAGCAAAGAGTATACGAAAGATCTTTCTACATTATTGTGTTGGTTCTTCCACTGGACTGGGTGAGGAAGGGTGAAAGGGCTGAAATGCTGTTGCCTTGTCAGATGAGACCAGGCTACGTTTCATGAAGAGCACCAAGATGACAGCAGGACACAACCAAGGGTTTGGTCCACACTTGGTCTTATTTACCACGTCTGAGTGTTCAGATTCAAGGTCATCATGTCTTCAGAGCACCAACCTCACCCCTCAGGCCCACCTCCCTCCTAAAGCTCTGCATTAACCATCTGCCTAGGGTTGTAGCCCATGAAGCTTCTCCCCACCCTGGCCCAAAGCAGAAAGGCAGTCCCACGAGAGCATCCCACCCACTGGGCAACCACTTACCCACATCGGCCCCGCTGAGTGCCTTCCCCAGCGGCCAGGGCCTCAAGTCCATTCTCTTCCCATTAACAGTGAGTGACTGTACACAGCCTTGAAAGCCTCGGTTTGTCCCTGTCGCTCTCACCAACCAGTAGGCACGGGGAGCCCCACCAAGATAGAGAGGCGTCTGGAAGGTAATTTTACTGTACTGGCCCTTTAAGAAAGATGGAAACAGTAACTCACTACACAAAGTCAAAAGCTAAAACACAACAGCTTTTCATGAGGGACATGGTTAAGATGCAATTTATAGCACTAATGTTTTCTTCCATCTGTATTTAAGTCACTGTCCTCCTGGAAAATTAAACCCACGGCTACCACAGAAAACTCAAGAGAGCTTCTCAGAGGGCTGTCTTTCGAGAAGGGATGATTTTGGAACCTAGAAGGGAAGGGAAGGTGGGTTAGAGCCAGGAGCAACCCAACAGGCAGTGTACCACGATGGGCATCCCCAAAACAACTTTCTCTTTCCAGTCCTGACACCAATTTACTGTGTATCTTGGATGGGTCATGGGGCTATTCTGTGTCTCAAAAGGTGATAATACTAATTTTGTGTATACGTGGGCTAACGTTTACCCTTTTACTGGCCTAGTCACCTTTATACTATATCCTGCAAGAGGCATTTGTGAGGGAGAGGGAAATTGCCAAGACTGAGTTGCAAAATATTTTGAAATTTGCTCATGGATACAATTTTTTTCAAGTGTTATGACAGCTAAGTAGGGACATTTCCAATCTTAGACTAAACCACAATCTGGATTGTAGATTTTGAGGTTACAAAATACAGAGCTGAACATTAGGTGGGACAGAATTAAGGTGCTCTTGGTTATTTGTTATTTTTATTGCAGAAATATCTCATTTGCTTGGATTAAAGGGTAGAGAAGGAGGTTGGGAAAAGGTATGCTGCGAGAAGTTATAAAATGTCTAGAATGTAAGCCACTGAAATGTAATCTTTACCCTCAGTAAGTAAAACATCTAATCATTGCTTTTCTAATGAATAGATAAGAATCATTTGTAAATAGTATATTAAATATGAGCTAGGCAGCTTTAAAGTATTTACAGTGGATTTTAAGGATTAATTCTTTGCCAGCCACTGGCATATATAGCTTTTGTGAGATGAATTGAGTGCCCTGTTGGCTTATTTCACCAAGATCCTCAGGATTTACTTCTTCTGGATCCCTTTCTCACCCTTCTGGCCCTATTCCCTGATCCAGGACCACAGCAGGAGCCCGACAGCTAAATCCTTTTCTCCTTGTTTGGAACATTAAGTGCATCAGAGGCGTGGGTAGCTCCTCTGAAGCTCCCTTCACAACATCCCAGGCAATAGTCTTTGAGCCTAGCCTTTACAACCCTCTAATGAGGGTTGTCTTTGGGCCTCTGGAGGCTGCTTTGCCTGCCCATGCAGAGAACTGGTGGTATCCTGGAGTCTGCAGTCCCCTGGCACAGCTCTTAACAAGTTTTAATGGGTGCTTAAGTGTGAAAGTCCAATTCCCTTGCTTTGGGTTGGCATCACTCCGTGGTACTACTTACATGCCAGAGCTCCCCTGTGGGATCAGGCTAAAGCCAGATCCTGATGAACTTTGCCTGAGATCTCACTCTTACTGACTTCTGCCCTTCCCCCGTTCATCTTAACCCCCTCTCTTACAGGTTTCCTATGGGATCCCTTTTTTTTTTTTTTTTTTGCGGTACACGGGCCTCTCACTGCTGTGGCCTCTCCCGTTGCGGAGCACAGGCTCCGGACGTGCAGGCTCAGCGGCCGTGGCTCACGGGCGCAGCCACTCCGCGGCATGCGGGATCTTCCCGGACTGGGGCACGAACCCGTGTCCCCTGCATCGGCAGGCAGACTCTCAACCACTGCGCCACCAGGGAAGCCTTGGGATCCCTTTTTTCGTGCATCATTTGCATAAGACTCCTCATCTCAGGTCTGTTTTGGGGGAACCCTGACTTAAGACAGAGTCACTATCTCTTGAGACAGTTTTCTCAAACATTCCACATCTGAGGTCCTGCTTATACAACTTGCTTAGCAAGTCTTGGTCGTAGAGAGGCAGATGTTGCCCTGAGTATCCACAAAATTATATGCTTTTTGTAATTAACGCTTACATGCATTAAAATCATATACTCGGAAGGCAATCCTCTTCGAGGATTAGAGTCCCTGTTAGAGTACTGCGAACTACACACATAGGCACCAGAATAGAATAGGATTATCACCTCCATTTTCCTAGATGCTATGCCTCTATTAATGCAGCCTATAATTTCTTTAGCTTGTTGTTATCACATGGCCCTATTTATTAACCTTTATTGAATTTCCTTGTTTTAAACCATAAGACATTTACACATGTGTTACTTCTGTTACAGCTTCTCCACCGGTATTCATGTTAGTATTTTGGACCCAAGTTCAAAGTGTCTTTATTCCTGTCAAATTTAATTTTAACCATAGTAGGCCTATTGTTCTGGCGTTTATGTGATTCTGCAGTGCATTTATCCCATCTTTCCCTTCCTTAGAAATATATGCATATCTGCATAAATGATCCTCCTGGATTCACATTCACTCTATTTGGATTCTTGTTCTTTTGGAACCACTGGGATTCAAATGAATGAGATTTATTTTTTCTATTCTTTTTTTTTTTTTTATCAGCAAGTCATGACCCTTAATATAACATGTCTTGTCAGCAAAGAATAGTGAAGAGCCCAGGCAAGGAGAAAGCTATACACATATACACAAAGGCTTTTTTGCTACTTTTTTCCTCAGAGAATACAGATACCTGCCCGATTAGAATTACAGGCTCGGTTCCTTGGCAGGTTGCTAATCCCAACTGTTTATTCTAAACACAGTCCTAAAATTGCTCAGAGCATGACAAGTATGTGAATACCTAGGTGATTTGCTGAGTAGTCCAACAGTTACGCTGCTTTACCACTTCCTATAATCATGGCCCCAAAAAGGTGGATGAATGGATTACTCCTGAATATTGAACCAAGTGAACCTTTCGGGACGATTTTCTATAGCCACAGGATTGCAACACCTCTGCCTTAAAAGCAAGCTTTGTGTTTGGCAGTAATAATGGCTTCAATTCTTCCAATATGGGCCTTCCTCCACCCCCTGGCATTGATGTCCTTGTAGAAAGAGAACACGTCCCCGGGCACAGGGCCTACTGCATGTCCCTGTGCACCCAGGGCCATGATGCTGGCAGTCACCCTTCTCCTCGGTACATGTGGGATGGACACGTGCCCTGAAAGCCCACCTAGGGTGGAAAGCCGGCAGGGGCACATCAGAGCCAGGTTGCATGGGTTTGCCATGAAAAGCAGCCCATCTGCCAGGGCTGTCAGCTCTCTGCAGTGGGACCCTGCCGGGGTGCTTGTGGTGCGTGCTGGGCAGGGGGGCAGGGAGTGAGGCTCGCACTCACCTGGGACTGGCCTGTCACCGGGGTGCCGTTGTTCAGCTGCAGCAGCCCGTTCAGCCCATCTCTGTAGAGCGTAACCGTGTGCCAGCTCCCTAGCTTGATTTTGGTTTCACTTACGATGATGGCAAGCCCAGTTCCACAGTTAAACCTGTGGGGGAAGAAAAGAAAAGGAAAATTCTTAGATCAACCAGTTCATTATGTTTTCAGACTCCATGGACATCACTTCCAGGGGAATGGCTTCTTTGAGAGCCAGTCTGTTCAGAGTTAGGTTTACAAATATCAAGAGCTGTTTAAATCTACACATGGAAGAACTAGACGCCTCCTTCCCTGGGACCTCCTCAGCCTGGTTGTCTTTAATCCGCCCATAGAACCTTTCAGTGTGGAGTCTCCTTTAACCCAACTTTGTCTGCAGCTTAGAGAATCCTGGGCAACTAAGATCTTCCCTCTCCTTCTCAGCAATGACCAGATGCTGAACATGGACTCAAGGTGCAGAGAAGTAGAGCCTGAATCATTCTGCTTCCGGGGATTTCTCTAGGGACTTCCCACAACTCCGAAATGAGAGGCTCAGTGATGTTAATAAAATGTAAAAGAAAAAAAGAAAAAGAAACCAAGTCTTCACACTCATTTTGACAAGCTGGCCAGCAATGCCATCTGTGTTCAGCTGGGCCTGAGTGCAGGGATGGTTTCCATGGGAATGTCCAGCTCAGAGGGGATGTGGGTCTAGAAAGAGCATTCTCAGACAGTTGCATTATTCTTGCTTTTTTTCCCAACCTCCGTATGGCCTGGGGTGCCCTCTGGTCACTATGCCTGACATGTAGGATTTTGACCTTTTCCAGGCAACCTCCAAGCAGCCACCATGCCATGTCCCCCATGAGTTCTGAGACTGCCGGTGGGGAAGGAAGTATGGCGGGTGTTGTCAGGATGTGCACTAATTGCAGCCCACTTCTCATGGCCTCCCTTTGTCTCCTGATCATCAGTGGAGTGGAATGGGGTGGAGAGGCGTCGCAAAACAGTCTCACATAGCGGGGGGGATCTCAGAATCACGCAGTAGGAGTTGCAGACATGGAGAGCTGCTACCAGCAAATAACCAGCGGGGCTAGAGGGAGTCAATCAGATCCTCCAAGGGTTAGATCCGCATAAGGTTAGGGCCACTGCCCCAGATCCTGCTGGCTGACCTCAATCTCCCATCCATCAATGCATTTAGCAAAGGATGCGGGGATGGGGGTGGGGGCATTTTCTACCCCACGTGAGATGCTTGACAGTCTCATCCTTCTTAACCGAAAGTAACTTTTGTGCTAAAATAGTGAAAAGACAGTCGTGGTTGGTGCTTACTGAGTGCTTTTGCTACGGGTCAGGCGCTGCTCTAAGTACTCTCATGTTTTCATGCATTTAATGCCCACAGTAGTCCTGGGAGGAAACATGGGCTCGGAGAGGTTAAGTCATTTGCTGACGGTCAGGCCGCAGGAGAACAGTGTCATCAGGATCTTAATCAGTGAGCCATGGAGAAGCACCCAGCTGATCCCCATTGGTTGTCCTCTAATAGGTGCCGTGTGCACCTCCATGAGGGTGGTTAAAACACTCACACGTCCACAGAACTCTGCATGCAGAAAACCACACATAAACCAAAGGTGGCTTCCAAGGTGCGTTGGGACACAAATGATCAGGGCAGAGGAGGTAAGTCAAATAGTCCACCACAGCCCTGAGGAAAGACGAGGATGGGGTCTGAGCCTCTGGAAACGCTTAGGAGGCTATGGGCTCCTCTCTGGGCTCTGCGCTGTCAGCTGTATCTACCGCAGGGGACAAGGTGGAAGTCCCAGCCTTCTGCCCATCGCATCCACCGAAGCTCCAGGAGAGAAGGGACTCAATCACTTTGGCTCACTGCCACATTCCCAGGCGCCGCAGCAGTGCCTGGTACAATGTGGTGGCTCAAGAAACATTTGCTGTTGAATGAGTAAATGATTACAAGGCTCCAAACTCAAATTTGAGGGGCAACCCTGCAATCCTGATACCCCAGTATTTAGTAAACTGGTCCATGCTCATCTTATACACACTGTTCCTTTATTTACAGGGATCCATTGTGTATAGATTTTGTTCACACTATAAAAAGGAAAACATAACGTAGGGTAGTATTAAAAATCTGAGGGGTTTTTGGCAGGAGTTACCTGAACTGGAGTGAGCGCTGGACGACAGCCAGGGACATGAAATCCCCCCTCCCGTGTTCATTCTCCCCGCAGTACAGCAGCAAGCCATCCTCCGCCTCTGCCTGTTATTATAGGAACGAAAGCCACACGAACAATGAGCGCCTCTTCTTCCACAAAGGGCCACCTGGAAACACTCATGAATACGAAACTTGAGCATCTCCACTGTGTTCCTATTTACAAGCATGTGGACTCCAATTACTTCCCAGGTACCTAGTCCCAGTTCACTTTCAATAAACAGAGGGCAGCGATATAAACAGTGTATGAGGAATTCTGCAGTGCCGTGAGAGGAAGGTGGCCCCATATCTGACCCACTCTTTACTTGGCTTCATGGATCCACCAGCAGAGGCTCTGGGAAACCATGTGCACAAAGACCGCAGTCGCACAGGGACTGCTCTCATGCTCATCAAATTCTATGCTCACCAAAGAGCATTTTAGTTTTTCCTTTTTTTAAAAAATTTCCCATGCAAATTTGCTTCTTTCCTTCCATTAGGAGAACATGACAATACAAACAGCCCATGGACTAGTTTAGTTTTCACCCATGTTGTCTGTCCTAGACTGGGACAGATCGTCTTTTGGACCCTCAACACTTTGACCGTGACCTGAAGGGGACTTGTTTCCATATCTGCAAACCTTTTCCTGTCATCTGAGATACCCAAAAGAATCACTTTAAGCTGAAGGCGATGAATCCTGATCCACAGCTGATTCAGATCAGAGAGCATCTATTGGGCCCTCACTGTGTGCCAGGGTTGCATATAGTCATTTTTCTATCTGTTCAGTTACAGTCATAATAATGAACATTGTTTGGGCTTCCTTTAAAAGGAATTTTGGGCTGGAGAATGCATTTATACCTTCTGAAATCCTGGTCTGAGAAGTGTCACTATTATGAGTGTTGACCGAAAAAAAAATGCACAACCAGAAGTTGAGAATTATGTTTTATTTGGTGGACTTGCTGAGGACTTTATCCTGGGGAACAGTCCCTTAGAGCTATTGGGCTTAAGTCCTCAGCAAATTTGCTGAATAAAACATAATTCTCAACTTTTAGGTTATGCATTTTTTTTTCAGTCAACACGAGCAACATGTGTGGGACCCAAATATTCTTCCTGGGAACCTTCAGGCCAACCATTTCCATAGTTCAGTAACATACAGAAACCCACCCTCCCTTTGCTGCCGCCCTTGAGTGTGTAAGTGTGCCCATCGTTCTCGCTAACCTGTGAATGGGTTTACCCCCTGCTTCCTCTCCCCTCTCCTCCTCCCTTTGAGGTAGTACACTGCTGTGTTACTGTGTCCAGTAAGCACTCATCAAAGGATTAACCCTTCTTACCCTAAATTCAAGAGTAATTTGAAATGCCTGATAAGAGTTCTTCAAAGGTTCAAAGGTTACATAGGAGTGGCCAAAGAACTGAGGATACTGTATAACAATATCTGAAAAGAGAAAAAGACAAAATCAAAGCATGCTGTTTCCTCACTTCAAATGCAAAAAATCAGTACACACCATTGCCTGGACGTCATTAAGTAAAAACCCCTGACAGTCTGTTAAACCTAGCTTACCGTCTTCTTCACTCTACTGTCTACCCCCAGGATTCTCATTCCTGGGGACTTTGAGCTTCTGAAATTCTTAGGGAGAAACTGGATCTTTGGAGCTGGTTACTTGCCACCCTAAAGAGAAATCTTTAAGTGGCTTTAAGGCCACTGACACCTGCTCTCTAGCTGTACATCTGTGTGATATAAGTTGGCTCAGGAGAGGTGCGATCAAAGTAAACCCACCCCCAAGATGCCATCAGGATGACTTATTAATTGCTCCAAAAGGACTACATGTTTGGCACATATAAGAATAGGGCTGCTATCTACCTAGAAGCAATGGAAGTTGCCTCACATTTGCCCTGTGTAGCTAACTAGCTGATTTAGTGACTAAAACATGGGAGAAGGGGCTTATCTTAGAAAAAGGACTTGAAGGAACCATGTGTGGATGCAAAACTGCCCTCTGGCTCCCAGTAGGGCCAACCCATGACCATGTTCCCCATCCCACCACCCAAGGGCCTACCTTCTGAGCAGCTCTCACCACCTTTGCCCAGGTTGCAGTGGCATCGAGAGCCCCCCCAGGTGTAGTCATTGACACAAAAGCTGTCAGCAGAGCAGAGAATTTCATCACAAGACATGTCAAAAAGCCTTGGCATCATAGCCGCACCATTCTTCCCTTTCCTCTCCACTGGAGTGGGCTGAGAAGCCACCTCAGTCATGGGGAGAGATGCTGGGGTAGCAGGGACAAGCCTAGAAACGGTCATCGGGTTCGATCTGGGCGCCATCTTGGATTCCACCCAAAATTTCTTATTCCCTTCTTTGATAGCAGGAAGCGGTTTAACCTGAAGACAGAGAAGGAAAAGAAGTTCAGGATTAACACAGAGCACAGTAATTAGACTGCCTTATTTATAGCTGACGCCTAACACTTGAAAATATAGTCACTTTTGATACTTACCAAAACCTTGGGATGTACAGAGGACAAATAGTACTGACTCCAGTTTATGGATAAAGAACTTGAGGCTCAAGGATTTTAAGTACCTTCTCCTGTATTACTCAGAAAATCACCGCTAAAGCTGATATTATGTGATTTATTATTATTACAATATCACGAAGATGCATTTAACTTGTCAAGGAATTGTTCATTTCCTTATAAAAACTGAGTTTATAAAATTTCACTTGGTGGGAATCTAAATACGTTTTTGCCAGATTGTGAAGTCAGCAGGCAGGAACTGACTACAGAGCATCA
The DNA here is from genome assembly GCF_963924675.1 of Phocoena phocoena. Classification (NCBI taxonomy): domain Eukaryota; kingdom Metazoa; phylum Chordata; class Mammalia; order Artiodactyla; family Phocoenidae; genus Phocoena; species Phocoena phocoena. Next base: position 31,805,856 of record NC_089221.1, on the reverse strand, counting down.
GCGTGGTTGATACCTAGTTACTATTAATTTATGATCACCTGGTGCCTAATAGTCAGAGGAAATAAATGTGTTAAAAGCAAATGAGCCAAGTTAAGTAAGTTTTAAGTAAAACGTTAGTGGTCCATTGACTAAATCACCTTGTTCAGCAAGGAAACAAAAACACCCAGGTTTTCAAGCAGTACTTTTCTTTACCTCCTCAAAGGAAATATCCAAATCTAAGTCGTCTTCATATGTGTCATCATCCTCGCTGACTTCTGTGTCGGTTATATAATGGGGTCCATAGCGCCCACTTCCTGATTCCTCGGGGCCTTCACAGAGAAAAGCAGCACACCGCAGTCAACACATACCTTCGCTCCCTTTTTTACGCTAACGCAGCCACATACAGAGCTGTGCTGAATGGATGGAGATGTATCGGAAACACACAAGGAATTCAACACGAAAGAGGAAGCAGCACTGAGCAAAAAGTATGAAAAACATTTCATCTCCTAAGTAATCAAGGAAATGCCTGCTAAAACCAGAAAGAGCCGCCATTTTATACTGACAAGACTGGCAAGTACAAAAGTTGGGCAATAAAGAACATTACCAAGGATGGGACCAATGGAGACTCATACTCTGATGTTAGGTGCGTAAACTGGTACATCCCCTTTGCAAAACACTTAGAAATATTTAATGAAGTAGAATATGTTCATAGCTTTTGATGCAGCAATATCACCCCAACTTACAAAATCTGGTGAAACTTTTCCACACGTGCAAAGAGACATGTGCATAACACAGTCATAGCATCAGAATTTGTAATTGTTAAAAAACCCAACTTTGCTATTTTTATAATATCAAGTAATATCCCAAAAATCTATCAACAGATAATGGATAAATGAATTATAGTATATCTATGGAATGGGATACTATGTAACACAGGAAATGAATAAATGGATGTTTAATCAATCAAGATGGTTTAATCTCACAAGATTTCATGAAAAAAATGCAAGTTGCATAGGAACATATCCAGTTTGATGCCGTTTATATAAAAGTCAACAGCAAGAAAAACTGTATATTATTTAAGGATATATATATATATATAGTTGTCCCTCTTCCCTTGGCATCTGAGGGGTGGTTTTGGTGCAGGACCCCCTCAGATACCAAAATCTCCGGATGCTCAAGCTCCTTATATAAAATGGCAGAGCACAGTCGGTCCTCGGTATCTGCGGATTCTGCATCCACGGATTCAACCAACCACGGATCAATATGGACGGCCGACTATGTTCAAACTCTTGAGAAAAGTAAGGCAAGGACCAAAAATACATGGGAAAGGTTAGAAGAGGGATATGAATGAGGTGTGACACACAGGGGCCTTTGATAGTACTCTATAATATTCTATTTCTTAAGATAGATGCTGGGTACCCATGAGTGTTCATATTATTTTTATATATTATATAAAAACACAAAGTAATATCACATATATATATATATAAGTGTATATATATATACATATATTTATACTTTTGACATATGAGATATTTCATTAAAAGTTCTTCAAGGGGCTTCCCTGGTGGCGCAGTGGTTGAGAGTCCGCCTGCTGATTCAAGGGACACGGGTTCGTGCCCCGGTCCGGGAAGATCCCACATGCCGCAGAGCGGCTGGGCCCGTGAGCCATGGCCACTGAGCCTGAGCGTCCGGAGCCTGTGCTCCGCAACAGGACAGGCCACAGCAGTGAGGGGCCCGCGTACCACACACACACAAAAAAAAGTTCTTCAAAATAAGAAAGAGACATTATACTAGAACAAACATTCCCACACCCAGAAAAAAAAGGGTCCCTGGGTGGCATCTTGGAGGTCAACCATTTCCAAACATCTTAGCAGGACAACAGGATCTTTCAGAACCGTAAGGTGGGCTGAGAAAAACTGATAGGGGACGATACAGGGTATTGTTCTTTGGGGGATGGTCAGATTAACATTTTTATTAAGTTGTCATCCACGAAGTCTACTGATCCACAGTAGTCCTGACTTAGGCTAGACACAGGAAGCTCTACCTCCAGGATCTGAGAGCCTTTCAAAGTGCTGCTCCATAGCGCCCCCATTTCCTCCTGGTGGCTTTGGATAGGCACAGGTACCAGCTGCCTTCTCTAATCCAGTCACACCAGGCACCAGGCTTTATGGCTGTAACAACTCTGGCAACAGGAACTGACTTTTGTAGGTCATTGATGCCCATTAGTTATTGAATGATTAGTTAAAAAAAGAAAAAAATGACATTAAAAACATAAATTGAACTTAAAGACAATTCTGCTTTCAGAATAAGCTAAGCCAAACACCTTTCTCACAAAAGCAAACTCACCGTCTTCTAAGCAAAGAGCAAGCAGATTGAACACGAAACTAAAGGAAATGTCAGAAAGGGAGTGTGGGATGCCTGCTCAGTGGGCACGCTGCTGACCGGATATCTCCTCCTGCACCAGGAAGAGGGAGACGTGGTCGGCAGGTGATCCAAAGACATCGGAGAAGGTCCTGTTCTCAGGTATCAGGCACATCTTGGTGGAGGTGTTCTCACCACCTCCATACCAATTCCCCAGTTTTATTTAAAATAGCCCCCATGTCAGCTGAAAATTCAAGCCAGTTGATGTCAGATTTATTATACCTGGATGCAAATTCTCTTACGCCACCTGCATCCAGCCAGCACAGCTGTGTGCCAGATGTCTTCACACAAAAAGCCAGAGGCCCTTGAAAACAGCTTCCCCTCTCTTGTCTCTCTGTATCTTTCTACCTCTCTCCCTGCCTCTCTCTCTTTCTCTGGGCCTCTTTCTTCTCCCCTTCCTCACTCTCCATTTCTATCTCTGTCTCTCTCATATTTTCAGAATGGATGAATTTCACTAGAACCAATTCATTTGCTAATAAAAGAATTATGTAGCACATGCATGGAGAGACCTGGGTTTTCTCTTCCGTAGGTGGGCCTCCGTACCTCCAGGGTGTTCACCCTTGCCCTCTGCACATTCTAGCCATTCTTGTACTATTCTCATCATCTCAAGATTCTCTGCATTTCATCTTATAATACTCTATCTGGAAAAAAAAATCTTCAAAGTCCCCAACTGCCAACAAGACAGATGTCCAGGCTCCTTGGTCGAGAATCCCAATGATCACAACTCCTCTTTCTCCTCCCTTCTCCTATCACCATTATTTACTGAAAGCTACTGCCTCTCTCCTACTGATAGGTACTGTTGTTTGCTTCATATCATACATTTCTAAACTTTACAATAATCCTGAAAGGTAAGTGTGGTGAATTTCATTTGGTAGATAAGAAACTGAAGTCAGGGCAGTTAAGTGGTTTGACCAAGATGAAACCCTTTCTAACTGGCCGAGCCTAACTCAAAACCAAGTTTGCTGCTTTCCCAGTGCCTGTAGGAGAAGAAATCACTGTGGAGAGAGGAAGAGCCTGGGATTGAGAAAATTAACATTTATTGCTCATTTTTACTGTGCCAAGAGCTTTTCATAGATTGTTTCTATTAATTCTCACAAAATCCTGTGAAATTGGTATTATTCCTCCCATTTTACCATGTGAAGGTATAAACTGAAAAAGATTAAATAACTTGCTCAGAGGGACACAGACAATATACAGCAGCACTAGATTTACCCTTGGTCTCTTTTTTGATTACATCATGCCACTTATAATTGGACTCCAAATCATGGTTTTGACTCTTTTTTTCCCCCCTCTTCCAAAGTCTTAATGGCCAAACTGGTTTACCAGTTGACTTGTGAACACATCTTGTGTTTTCTTACCCCAAGACTTTGGTTAACGCTCTTGTCCACATCACCTTCCTTTTCCCTCTTGTGTGTCCTTATATAGATAGTCTACCCACCCTTCCAGCTGCATGCATTCTGTGGAGACAGAGCTGAATGTGTATCATCCAAAGACCAAAATCAAGTGATATTTTAAAAAGAGAACAACAGGGCTTCCCTGGTGGCACAGTGGTTGAGAGTCCGCCTGCGGATGCAGGGGACGCGGGTTCGTGCCCTGGTCCGGGAAGATCCCACATGCCGTGGAGTGGCTGGGCCCGTGGGCCATGGCCGCTGAGCCTGTGCGTCCGGAGCCTGTGCTCCGCAACGGGAGAGGCCACGGCAGTGAGAGGCCCGCGTACTGCAAAAAAGAAAAAAAAAGAGAGAGAGAAAACAGACTCTTCTGGGGAAAAAATGGTGACTCCAGAAAAGATGGAGCAAGCCAAGGCCTGTAGGACATTCTTCCAACTCCTGGATGGTGCCATCCACCCACGAATATATGTCCCTAACCATGAGCTCAGAATAAGCTTCCACAGTATGTTAAACTCAATGGATATTCAAGATATTCAGAGGTTTTTACATCCTCTGGACTCCTGGCCTCGGAATGCTGCCCTTGTGTTTCTCAACTCAGTTGTGAACCCCCTGAGGGCAGGAACCATATTTTAGACTTCTTGATATGCCTCCCCATCGTCCATTTAAGTAATACTTCACATACCCACCAAAAGCCAAGGCTTCCATCAGGCACGGGAGATATTACCACAGTGCTGCACTATGGAGGGACTTTGTCCTGTCCTGGCCCAGCTGGTCAGGCCTGTTTAAGTGGTGGAATACTGGGGACAAATCCTTGTATGGTGAGACTTTGCCCCCAAATCCAAAGACATTCTCCCCAAACTGCCACCATTCCTGTCTCTTTCCCCAACTCAGAGCTAGAAGTTTAGAGTTGGAAGAGGACTTAGACACCATCCGGTCCAAAAGTCTCATTTCATAAATGTGGAAACTCAGGCCACAGAAGAGAAGTGACTTGAAACCAAGGTCATGCATCTCATTAGTGGAAAATTCAGGACCAGAACCAAACCATATGACCCTTAGTTCAATATGCAAAATAACATACACATGTTTTGACACCGAGTATCTAATATACTTTAGCCAGAAGGATATAGAGGAACCAGGGGTTGGAGTGTGGGTAACTGAGTTCTTGCCCTGCCCTTTAACCCACCCTAGGAAGTCTACCTTGAAGGAAACTCTTAGAGGAAAGGACCACAAATGCATTGCTGCAGCTATGAAATGGTACCGTGATGAGAATGGAAATGACTCCAGCTTCTCTGCTCATTTTGACAAGTAAAATAAGGCATATATTGTTCAATGAATAAGGTTCTTTGGTCCTTATAATCATTGCTTCTGTTTGACGCTGCATATAACCTATCTCTTTGAAGCCAAAGGTTACTGCTCAGTTTGGGGGAACAAAGCGTGTGAGATAAGGGTAGGATGACAATGTGGAATTAGAAGGACTTAGAGTCAAAGACATCTTGACTTTTGAGGAAAGGCCTTGGAGATCAGCTAGCACAAGTCCATTTTACAGAGGAGTAAACTGAGGCTCAGAGAGCCCATGTGACTAGCCCACAGAGACAGTTCAGTGGCAGAGCTGGTCTAGAATTCTGGACCCCTGGTGCTCCACTCCAATACCCTTTGCAGCATCTCTTCCTGTTTCTCATAATTATCCAGGCTAATTGTCATTTCCCATTTCTAACAGGAAGGAAATGAGCAGAGAGAGGACCAGACACAGTATGGTGTGAAGACATCTGGAATGACGTTCCCCACTCTTGTTTCCTGATGACCACACCACCTCAGATCTCAAATCCATGGCTTCCCTAAAGATTTTACCAATGCTGTTTCTAAGTGAGCACAGAACGTACAGTCCAAGCCACTGATAAGAATTCTCCCAGCAGCCTGGGGTTATTGTAATTAAAGTGCATAACTCATCTCTCTCTACTTGACACTTTGTTAATTAGGAAAAGAGAACATTAAAAAGGAGTCATTTATTTAGAACCAGAATAGTCAAACCATTAACTGAATACAAAACAAGTTCAAGGGTTATTCCACTACAAGGAAAACTAATATAGAAAAGACAAATTTCTATTACTATACTACAGGACGACTTTTGTTTAAAAAAAAAAAACCTGTATGCTTGGTTTTATTGAGTCATCACCAGTTTTCTATAAACAGTTTCTCTGATGTATCGTGGTATAGTTGGAAATATCCCTAGTCATGGAAACCAAAAACTGGGAGAGAGATGGACACAAATGACTGTGTGACCTTGAACGAGTCATTTAATCTCACCGGTTCTCGTGTTTTCTAACAGAACAAGGAACTGGACTGGATTTGATGACTTGCTGGCACTAACATTCTGCGACCCTAAAGTTTACACTTTTAATTCAGACACATTGCAAGCATCTGTTACTCCAAGCGAAGTTTGAAAAAGAAACAGCTAGGGAATTTCACTTATGTGGATGAAAAAAGGAGTTAGTTCAGCATGGAAGTTACACGCCTTGGGGATTGTAACCTTGTGTTCAATAGTATAAACCTCCCAGAAGATGTGAGTTATCATTTATCAGAATTCATCTTCATTCATAAGGACCAGGTTGTATTTGGGTCTCTTTTCTTAACAGCTCTTAGCAATGTTGAGAGAGGAGCACTTATTCTTCACTCCTGAAGCTGCAATCATGAGAAGAGCTTCCTGAAATACTGTTGAATGCTCGTCCAACCTTTTCGCCTCCCTACAGAGGTAGAGACAGAAACTTAGATGCTGAGTAGAAGCATTTGGTCCATATTTCTGAACTGAGTGAAGCGAATCTATCAAAGGACCTGGGGGAGGGAGGAGGAATTTGGGGCAAATTTGGTCTCTCTCACCTTCCTTCTCTACCTCGACAAGTGGGAAGCAGTGACCTGGGCAGGTGTGATCTCTCTGCAAACCCAAACTTTCCCTCAAGTGGGTTCCATAGCCTGGAGTGGGCAAAAGGGAGTTTGCAAAAGGGAGCTTGTGCCTGAGAGTAAACTATGTTCTCTGATCTGGCCTTTATCATAAACAAGGACAAGCGTTTGAGTCTTTATCGCCTGAGTTTGTTGTCTTATTTCTCAGTTGGTTCAGAAAATGGACAAAGAGAAGAAGTGTTATTAGCTGGGCATCCTCAAAACCCCAACATCAGCCTCAGCGACAGGGACTCAGAGGCTCTGCAAGAATGCTGAATGGTTTCCTTTGCTCCTCCCTTTCCCACAAATAATCTGCCTGGTTCTTTTCTTTCCACCTGAGCGAAACTAACTCATCCCGGGGTACGTTTCTGTGGTGGTAGGGGTGGGATGGTTGGGGAGAATGGCTCTAGAGAACCAGCTATAGGCAGGTATGTTTGCTCTTTTCCATTCATCATGCTTCATGAAACCCTTACTTGACAACAGCCCAAGAATGTCACCCCAGACACCAAATGACTTCTAGAGCCCTCACCTCAAAACTTCCCTGACTCCTTTACCTTTATGATCTTTATGCCTGCACACACACAGGAGGCATCAACTGCACAACCCCTGTGGAGTGTTGTCTTTTGAAGAACACAAACCAGTCAGCCAAGCACAACCCGCTGTAGCCTTCTCCCTTGGAGTCTCCCTTTCTAAGATAACGGAGCTGTGGAAAGCTAAGCAGATGGCCAGAAACCAAGGTGTGAGGTACCTGCGTCTCTACTTCCTGCTGATGGAGGAGATACACAGGCAAAGCATAACGCAAGAGGTGGCTGTGAACACAGCAGGACAACCTACGGCCATGTTTTCATCATGGTGTGCTGAAAATTTCAGGTGTGGACTCTTTGTAACTTCAGAGAATAATGAATACTAATTTGTTGACAACATTCTGTGGGGATGCTCAGGACTTGAGGTGGAGTGGGCAGTGTACAAGTTAGATAGGCAAGTAAAATATTTCTAAACAGCTGAAAGAGTGGCTGGCAGGGTTATGTATACAGCGGGCCCTCGGTACGTATTACTTAGATAAGAGAGTGAGTGAATGTTCTCTATAAAAGTAAAATCTTACAAGGTGCTCTACACATGACAAATGCAAAAAAAAAAAAAAATGTTTGTTGAAAGACCCTAGCTTTAATCTGGTCATTGGCAATGCTCTAAGTGTGTAATCAGTCATTTTCACTGGGAGTTTAGTAGTAATTCTCAAGCAACTATTAACAACAGAAAACTACTGTCCATAGTGTCAGGAAGATAACAGGGCTTGAAAAGTGAGAGTTTACTCTCTCTCCACCCCACCCCTCTCTTTCTCTTTCTGCAAGATAATTTGACAGTATATACCAAGTGTTTGAGTTACTTGATTTTCTGATTCTACTACTAGGAATTTGTCCTAAGAAAACAGATGTATAAAAACATCCATTATCATTTAAACATTACTTTAAGAAATTTAATGGCATGTTCTATGTTCATGGGATGAGTTTATGTTTGGAAATATGGAGGTCATTGGCTCTCTTTACATGAGTGGTGGGGTTGGATGCAGATTGGAGTGAATTGAAGAGTTAGTAGGAGGTTGGAAAAAAAGTAGTAACAGTTAATGTAGACAACGCAATAACTCTAGCCTGAAGGAAAGCAGAGAAATGAGACGGTAGATGGAAGGGTTGTGGGATCCAGAAAATCTTTTCTGTGAGTGTGGTAAACATGGTTGCATGCTGACGGGAATGATCTAGAAAAGCAGAGAGTGAAGGATGGATCAAGTAGGAGAGATTGGGGGGCAGCAAACAAAAAACAGATGTATTTGGTGTGATCTGCAATTGGCTTAGTATTGTACAAGACAGGGCGTGGTTCAGATCTTGCACTTGGGAATCAGGAGGTAGAATAGAGATTGAGATGAGAAAGAGAGATGAGACGCAGCTCGCCAGTGGCTCACAATCCAGTGAGGAAGAAGACACATGTACCTACAACCGCAGGGCAAGATGACTGATGCTATTGTGAGAGTGAGCTCCAGTGTCTCTGTGGGTTTTCTGTGCTCCTTAAAGTGGCTTCAGAGTGGAGCACCAACTGTAGTTCAGTTCTCTTGTAGGTATTCTGACTGGCAAATGGTTTAAACCAAAGACACTTACACCCTATCATCCCTCTTCTCTCCTCTGAGAAAAGGTGCTAGGAGAAAATAATTACCATCATGAAATTCTGTGTTTGATTAAATGATTGTTCAGCAGTGAGAGTGAAACAAAAACATGATTGCAAAGCCTGAGAGAGTTTGTCCCTAACAGACCTTCAAGGATTTACTGAGAAGTAACTTCAGGAAGAAGGAAAGAGTAAGACGCAAAGGGTAGTGGGCAGAGAAACTATATGCATAAATCTAAACAAGTGTTACTATAAAAATAAATAAATAAAAAGCCTAAACTTGTACCTATTAAACAAAGTGGAACAAAAATGCTGAAAAGTAACATGTAAGACAAGAGGGAATTGATTTGGATAAAAGCTGCTAAGGTCCTTTTATTGTTTGTGAAGAGGGTAATAGATTTTTATTAACTTTAGACCATAAAAGTTTGAAAGTTAACAATTTATGGGTAGTAAATGAAAGAATATATAATTTCATCCCAATGGAGAGGAAAGGGGACTAAGAAAATACAGTCAATTCTATAGAAGACAGGAAAGGAGCAAAGATAAAGATCCCCTCTCCAAGAAAATGGAAAAAGCAGAGTAAATAGTACAAAATAAGATGGTAGAAATTTAAAAAAATGTCAACAATTATAATAACTATTAACGTAATAAACTTGCCATTTAAAAGACAGTGCTTGTCAGATTGGAATTTTAAAAGTTAAGCATTAGGTTGTTTCCCAAAAGTACTTAAAACATAAGACACAGAGAGATCAAATGTTTAAAAAAAAAAAAAGAGTAATAGATGTTTCAAGCAATACCTAAAAGAAAGCTAGTGGATCTACATTATTATTGGACAACATAGACTTTAAGGGGAAAATGAAGTATTATTAATGATAACAATTGTTACTAAGTAATGAGTAAAGGAACCATCAGGAATACAAAACGTGTAGGTATCTAATATTACAACCTCATATATATATCAATAAAAAAATTGAGAGAGGTGCAGGGAGATACAATGGAAAATTTTAACATATCTCTCTCAGTAATTGTTAGATCAAGCTGATAATATAGAAGATTTGAACAATGATATTAAAAAGCTTGATCAAAAGGACATATATAAAACCCTAGACACCAAAGTAAGAGCATGCATATTCTTTTCAAAAGTACATGGGAAAAGTGCATGAAAAGAAAATTGTAACTACAGAAAAAGAAAAGAAAATTCCTCAGATTCCAAAAATTTAAAACAGACTTCTAAATGTAAGAGCCTTGGGAATAAATCTAACAAAAGCTATGAAGGACTTTTATGAAAAAATGTGAAAAGTCTATTAAAAGTCTTTGAAAAATATCCAAATGAACAGATGAGATATAGCCATGAAGTGGATGATTCTATATCACAGAGATACTAATTCCTCCAAAATTATTTATAAATTTAATATAATTCTAATTTTAAAATTCAACATAAGTCTGATTTTTAAAATCCCTTCAGGGTTTTTCACCGTATTGGAAAACTGATTCTAAAACTTATATTGAAGAGCAAAGGGTCAAGAGCAGACAATTTTGAAGAACAAAGTGCAGTAGAATTACCTACCAGATATCATGACTTTATAAAGTTGTAGAAACTAAGACAGTGTGGTATCCTATTTTATTTTATTTTATTTATTTATTTGGCCGCACTGTGTGGCATGCAGGATCATAGTTCCCTGACCAGGGATGGAACCCATGTACCCTGCAGTGGAAGCATGGAGTCTTAACCACTGGACCTCCAGGCAAGTCAGTGTGGTACTGATAAAGAAATAGACTATAGAACTCAGGAACAGATTCACAGATGTATGGAGATCTGATACATCAGAAAGATGCTGTTGCAGATCAACAGGAGAAAAGATGAATAATTCAATAATTGGTGCTGGGGCAAGTGGTTGTCTGTATGGGAAAAAATATTAAATTAGCCTCCTACTTCTCCATACCTAAAACTAAATCCTAGATACATTAAGATTCTAAATATGAAAAGCAGAATTTTCAAAATTATAGAATAAAACAGAAGATTTTGCTTAATGAACTTGGGGAAAGGAAGTAGTTTTTAAAAAAACACACAGAAACCATAAATTATAAAGAAAATTGAGATATTTAACTACATAAAAAATACTTCTATTCAATACTTGATATCATAAGTGAAGTGAAGGATAAGTCACAGACTAGAAGAAGATATTTGCAACACATTATTGGCTAAGGATTAGAATTTAACTCTACATATATTAATGCTTATTAATATTTATTTATATGTAAATGTACACTATGTATATAATTAAGTACATGTTTATTCCAATAAAAATAGGCAAAACATATAAAAGTCATAAGATGATTAATAGTTATAAAATTATGTTTAACTTCACTAACAATAGAGAAGTGCAAATCAAAGCAATAATGACATATTTTATATCCATCAGACTGACCATGTGTAAAAGTCTGACTAATACCAAGTGTCAGCAAGGACATACAGCAAGAAGAGTTTTGAACACACTTCCAGGGGGAGTGAAGATAGCTACAATCACTTTGAGGAACAAATTTCTCAAAGGCAATGGAGCTGAAGATATGCATGCACTACAACCTAGCAATTCCATTTGTAAGCACATACTCAAGGAAACACATATGAGATTGTTCATTGCAACATTGTAATGGCCAAAAACTGGAACAATTTAAAGGTCCAACATCAAAATAATTGATGGATAAACTATGGTATATTTATACACCAGTGTCACTATACAGCAGTGACACTGCATGAAGTAGAACTTTACAATTTAATTTGCAAAAACACAATGCAGTGGAAAAAAAATCAGTCACAAAAGGATACTTGCCATGTCATTGCATTTATAAGAAATGTAAAAACAATCAAAACAATACCACATTGTTTGTAAATAAATATATATACATGTTACATATAATGATTAAAATGTAGGGAAATCATAAACTCTAAATACAAATACCTCTCAGAAAGAAGGGAGAAGAACGGTGTGGGGAGGGGTACACAGGGGCTGCCCCAATATCTGTAATTTTTGTTTGTTTGGCAACACTGAAGAAAATATGGCAACTGTTAAGATTCGGCAAGAAAGCTTTGCCGGTGCCCCGAGTTGTGGCACTCGGGATCTTCATTGCGGCACGAGGGATCATTAGTTGCAGCATGTGGAATCTTTAGTTGCGGCATGCATGTGGGATCTAGTTCCCTGAGCAGGGATCGAACCTGCATTGGGAGCATGGAGTCTTAGCCAGTGGACCACCAGGGAAGTCATGGATCCAAAGGATTCCTGATATTTTTCACTCTGCTTGAAACTGTCCATAATAAAAAGAAAGCAATGGAACAAAGCCTGAATTTTATTAGGAGATTGAAAATCCACACCTAAGATAATAAGGAACAAAACTGATACTGGAGAAACTTGAACCAGTGATTTTCAGATGAACCTGAGGAATTACCCCAGAATGCTGAGAAAAATGTCAAAGAGATTAAAAAATATATGAGAGAAAATAATAGATATGGATGTGGATATAGAGCACAAGGTCCAAACTGAGGGATTATGGGTGTTTCTTTGGTATTTACCAGAATAATGGGAACAGACATGAGAATCAAAAACATAAAAATATAACTTGTCTGAGCTGGAAAAAAAGCAAGAGAATATATTTTGAAAGGGCTAATATTTCCACTGAAATAAGAGCTACACCTAGACATAAACTGGCAAAATTTCGACAGGATAAAGAAAAACTTCAGGAGTCAAGATGGTGATTTCTGTGTAGACAAGCAGTTGGGCCAGTAAAGAAATACTTGATGCTGAAATACATAGTACAGGAGGTGATTTATCCAGATTGTTTCTGGTTTAGTAAAGACAAATTAGGAAGGCAAAGGAAGTTCTACTATCTTCAGAGAGAGTGTGTCTGAACTAAAAAGAATTAAGATACTTTTGATAACCACTAGTTTGTTCTCTATATCTGTAAGTCTATTTCTTTTTTGTTATATTCACTAGTTTGTTTTATTTTTTAGATTCCACATATAAATGATATCATACAGTATTTGTCTTTCTCTAGTAGGGAGAGGAAAGGGGAGAGGAGCAAGACAGAGGTAGGGGGTTAAGAGGTACAAACTATTATGTATAAAATAAATAAGCTACATGGATATATTGTACAACCCAAGGAATATAGCCAATATTTTATAATAACTATAAACGGAACATAACCTTTAAAAATTGTGAATCACTGTGTTGTATACCTGAAACATATAATAATGTACGTCAACTATACTTCAGTAAAAAAAGACAGAATAATTTGGACCAGGTGCTGGGGAGAGGAAGAAATGGAGAATTATTACATTGCTTAATGGACAGAGTTTCTGTCTGGGGTGATGGGAAAAGTTCAGAGGGTAGATGATGGTGACAGTTGCGAACATTGTAAATGAACTTAATGCCACCAAACTGTACACTATAGATGGTGAAAACGGTCAATTTTACGTTATGTATATTTTACCACCATACTAAAAGAATAAACGAAAGAAAAAGAATTAAGATACTTTTGAAATATCCTTTTGAACTCCAGTTTAAAAAAATCTCTGGTATTCAATACCAGAATGTATGTTAGGTGTTGGTCTTCAAAATATAGTCAAGGAATTTACTGAAGAATTCTAAGGGACATATTATCCCTGCATCTAATTTTCGAAGGGTTTTCTTTCTGTCAAGTTTGATCATTCCCATAGACATTCCCTCATCATTAAACCACCATTAAAACCACCATTACAGTCAGTGTTTACTATAATGCTCAATATTCTTTATGTAATGATTTCTTTGGTAATTTCTTCCTGTAACTGTAACCAGAAAAAAAAAATATTTTCACTGAAAAACTAGTTTGCATCCTTTGGTCAGACATTGAGAGTTCTATAAGACCTTGATTTCTTTCTTGTTTTTGCTAATAGGAAGTTTGGCCTTTAGTGACATCCAGGACTTAACTGTCTCATCTCATACAATTATGTTACCTACCTCTATCTGGTTTCTGATCATCTTATCATATTTCTTTTTAATTAAGGTGTGTGAGTGCGTGTGTGTCAGTGTGTGTGTGTGTGTGTGAATGAGTGTGTGTGTGAGACAGTGTGTGTGCGTGTGCGTAAATTTCCTCAAAGTGGTGTTGTGCTTGGGTGAAATACAAATGACTTAAAAATACATTCACTGTACATCTCATACCTGTGACTCATTTATTTTGCAAATGGTCGTTTGTACCTCTTCACCTCTCTTACCTATTTCTTTGCCCCCCACTCCCCCTCCCCTCTGGCAACCACCTGTGTGTTCTCTGTATCTACAACTCTGTTTTGTTATGTTTGTTCGTTTGTTTTTGATTTTTAGATTCTGCATGTAAGTCAGACAGTAATTGTTTTTCTCCGTCTGACGTATTTCATTTAGCATAATACCTTCTAGGTCAGGTAACATTTTTGTATGGTGACATATCATGACTAGACGTGTCGAATCACTATAGTGTGTGAGGAACTAACATAGTGTTGTAGGTCAATTACACTTCAAACACAAACAAACAAACTCATAGAAAAAGAGATCAGAATTGTGTTATCAGAGGTGGGGACTGAGGGAGGGGGACCTGGATAAAGGCAGTCAAAGTGTACAGACTTCCAGTTAAAAGATAAATAAGTACGAGGGATGTGATGGACAACATGATAAATCTAATGAACACTGCTGGATGTCATATATGAAAGCTAGTAAGAGAGTTAAGTCCTGAGTTCTCATCACAAAGAAAATTTTTTCTACTTTTTAAAATTTATATTTTGTGTCTGTATGAGATGATAGATGTTCACTAAACTTATTGCGATAATCTTTTCACGAGGTATGTGAGGCAAATCGTTATGCCTCACACCTTAAACTTACACAGTGTTGTATGTCAATTCTATCTCAATAAAGCTGGAAGAAAAAAAATACATTCCAATGTCTTGAGTAAACTCACATTCCCAAAGCTTGCATGGCCCCAGAAGACAGCCATATTGTGGACAAGACTGTTGGTGGTAACTAAGCTGGGGAGGTCCCATCATGATGAAAACAACTCCTACTTTGTGAATATTGTCATGGGAGCAGAGCCACTCTTAAATCAGGGAAGGCAGTCTGACTTTGATCCTCAATCTGACCCACAATCCTGCCCAACAATTAATCGAAAACTCCATAAAGAGCCTGTGACAGAAGCAAGCCAGCCTCTCTCTGGGTCATGAGATTGGTTGTGCCCAAGAAACCTTTTCAAAATGAATGAAAACAAGAGTAATCTGTTCTCATTGTCAGTAGACATTGTGGCATATTGATTAAACCAAGGCACAGAGAGTCGAGGTGGAGCCGGGGTGCCCTGAGAGTTTCTAAGCACTGAAGCCTCACAAACTTTTCTTCATCAGAGAGAAAATCATGAAATGCCAACGCTGAGAATTCACTGAATGGAATTATCCAGTGGAATTGCCATGGGTCGCCTTCTAAGGGAAGAATTTCTGCAGGGTTTTGAAACCTACACCTTGAGAAGATACCACCTAGAATCTGCTGAGCAAGGGAAGAGAAGGAAGTGACAGAGCAGGCAGCCTCCTGGGCACAGTGGGTGTAGCTGGGATCCATCTGCGGGGATGGAGGCCTCATGCTATGAAGTCAAGAACGGTAAGGGAGAGAGCTTGGCTGGGGCTAGACCATGGAAGATACTGAACGTTGAGCTAAGGAGTGTGGCCTTTATCCTGTAAACAAGGAGGGGCAGGAGAGCAACACGCTAATGAAGGTGGTTTTACATTAACCCAACACGGGGTGCAGGGGAGGTTCCACTTTCTCCCTCTGCACGCCTGTATCTTTTGGCCTCCTTCATACCCTTGAAGATCTCCCTCATCACTCAACCCAGAAATCCTTCTGCCCGGATTCTCCTGTTCCTACTCCTCTGTCCCTTTGGAGAAATCCCACTCGATTCTTCCCAGCCATGCCCAGTGTGACCTCACTGTGGAATCTTTGCCAACCCACCTCTCAGTTCCCACACCCGCAAAATCAATCGCTCCCCTTCCCCACGTGCAGAAGCACCTCCGTATAGCGCACGCCACGTGTCTGTTCACTGGATTGGATCCTGAACCCTGGAAAACAAGGACTGGCTCAACTCTGACAAGGGCGTGGCCAAAATAACTATTTGTGGAATTAGTGGCTGATCCTTTTGGTGGCTTCTATACAGAATCCACCCTCACTCTATGCCGTTCAGTGCCGATATGTCATTTATATGAAACTATTCAATTTCCTTATATATCTGATTCAGTATTATTCTAGCTGCATATTTTAAACCCATTAGTGGCGAGTAAAAATAACTCACTGGGGCCTGACCACAGTTTTCAAAAATGGAACCAAATGGATGAAAATATAAAGCTCTGAATTTAGCATCGGTGAGTATTGTTCGATGAGGCGTCTCCACATACACACATGTATTTCTAGATGTGGTTGTGTGCTCTGGGCTGCAGTACAAATTGTATATTCTTACTGCGTGCTGCAGTCCAAAAAACTTTGAGAAAAAGTCTTCACTTGAGTTGATTTTTTGAATGTCAGTTAATTTTCCAGCCTGATTGCCATTTTATTTTGAGCAAGGCTTAGATTTTCTAATTTTATTTTTGTCTTGTCATAGGATTTCTCAGCCTCGGCACTACTGACATATGGGGCTGGATCACTTTTTGGTGTGTGTTGTGACGGTGGGGTTCTGTGCGTTGTAGGCTGTTTAGCAGCATCCTTTCCCCGCAAGACGCCAGGAGCACCTTCCCCCCAGCTGAGACAGCCAAACATGTCTCCAGAGGCTGTCAAGAGCCCTGTAAGGGGCAAAATCACCCTCAGTTGAGAACTATACCCTATGGTGCCCCAAATAATAGCCCATTGCAACAGAAGATCTGGGAACACTGATCCCTACAGATTCTTAATCTCCATCAGATTTACAACAAGGTCCCTGTAGACCACGGTCTGACTGCCCAGAATGCTAACGGTCTAAGCACAGGATTTCCACTGGGGGGTGTGCAGCAGGACCCAGAATGCGTTCAGGGTCAGAAGGTGTTCTTGGAAGCACCAAGAGAAGAGAAGGAATCCCAGCACTTCTGGCTGAAAGACATAAAGCCTTGCAACGGAAGAAGCGTCTCAGGAAACTCACGCGCAATATCTGCACCTGGGACCACGGAGACAACGGTCCCCCTGCTCTAAAAAGGAGCTACAGGCATCCAGAAGATGGGTGAGAAATTAAGCATCAGATGGTAAGAAGTGGCACTGCTCTTACACGGAAGGGCCCAACCACGCAGGGAAGTGGTGTCTCTGCACAGAGAGGAGGGTAGGAAATGCCAGGAACCCTGGACAGAGAGTCCTGTGAATCTAACACTCACGGCAACTAACTGTGACCTAGAACTAGTCATATAATCTGGTGATAGCTCAGCTCCTTATCAGAAAATTGTGGAAGTTTGGCTAGGTCCTTAAACAACCTGCTGGTTCCAAAATTCCATGATTTTGGTTTGGCTCTCTACCTTTTCTTTTCATATGTATTCTCCTTCGAACAATATATTGCCTCTCTATTCATCTCCCTTCCTCTCTGCTGGGGTCCACACACCATAGCCATAGTGATCATGTTCAAAATGTAGATCAGATCAGACCATTCTGCTACTCGAAACACTTCAAGATCTTTGCAACTAACTTGGAATAAAATCCAAAGTCCTCACCAGAACCTACAAGACTGGACATGATCTGACCCCTGGCCTCTGGCTACCTTTCTGACCTCATTTCCTAACATTCGTCTCACTTACCATATTCCTTACTGTTTGTAGAATATCCCAAGGCTGCTCTCACCCCAGGACCTTTGCACTTGCTGCTCCCCCCACAAGGAGGGACTCTGCTCAAACCTCTTTCTAAGAGAAGGCTTCCTTGGTAGCCTATTTCAAACAGCAGCTCCTGCATCCTCTATGCCCTCTCACCCCCTCTCTTTTCCTCTTAACACTTAACATTAAAGGTATATTATTTATGTAGGATAATGTAATAAGTATTTATTTTATTATCTACTTATTTACTGAGACTGATTCTCCCACATATAAGCTCCATGAAGGCAGAGATTGTCTATCTTACTTACTGCTAAGAACCCAGCACCCAGAAACTGCCTGGCATATCATTGGTATTAAATACACATTTTAAAAAATGAATTGGCAGGAATTCCCTGGTGGCGCAGTAGTTAAGAATCCACCTACCAACGTAGGGGACACGGGTTCGAGCCCTGGTCCGGGAAGATCCCACATGCCACGGAGCAACTAAGCCCGTGCACCACAACTACTGAGCCTGAGCTCTAGAGCCTGCGAGCCACAACTACTGAGCCTGAGCTCTAGAGCCTGCGAGCCACAACCACTGAGGCCACCTGCCACAACTACTGAAGCCCGCGTGCCTAGAGCCCCTGCTCCCTAACAAGAGAAGCCACAGCAATGAGAAGCCCACAGCACGGCAACAAAGAGTAGCCCCCCCCTCACCTCAACTAGGGAAAGCCCATATGCAGCAACAAAGACCCAAAATTAAAAATAAATACATTTATTTAAAAAAATGAATTGGCAAATGAATGTTTAAACAAGAGAAATAATCACTGTAGACTCAGAAACTAAATTCTTTACTTTCTTGAGCATCACCAAAACATTTTCCAGATTAATGTAAATAATTACCAGTGGTGATGTCTGATGCAAAAAACAATAAAAAATTTGGCCTGACTTAACTTCCAGTCATTTGCAGTTTTTCTTCTCTCTCACTCTTCTGTTTTTCATTGTTTAAATTCTTTCTGAATTTCGCAGCCCTTTATTTCATTTTATTTTAGAGATAAATTTATTGTATCCGTTCTTTTTACCATTAGGGCTCAGCACTGATTAGAAGTAAGATATAAACGTCTCAGATCACTGAAGAGACTTCAGTTTCTGCCTGTGAACTTTTCTTTCCATTGCAAGAACTAAAATCTAAAATTAGCTGCCCTCTCCCATTTTGGTGGGACTAGTTAACCATGGAAGAAGTCAGTCGTCTGAGGCAACATAATGGAACCTCTCCGTTTTGTCCTCATCTCAACCACCACAAGGGACTCCAAACTGATTCTAAAGGGCTCTTCGGGCTCTGAAAGTCTGTGAACTATCGCCATCTGCTGGGTGACGTGTGAACTACCATCACCTGGGGATCAGTCTTCGTCCTTCCTCCCGAGGAGCAGTTGGGTCATTCCCTACTGTTTGTGATCCTCAGAATCTGTGGGTCTCTGGAATCCCACCATGACCACGTGATCAAGACTACTGATGGGAGAAACATTTCACTGGGCCAAAGTGGACATACATTTACCTTTTAAAATATGGTAAATGGTACGGTTGGAGTTAGATGGCAACACTAATGACTCTCCATGCAAGCGGGAAGGGGAAGCTGGAACCACCAAAACCTCCAATATGAGACCTAAGCTTCAAAACTAGATAGTTTCATCCTTACGGCAGGTGATTCTTTTTTAAGATTTTGTCTCAAAAGTGTGTATGAACACCACGCTTTAGTATGGATACTATCTATCAAAACATTTAATAATGGTTAGAATAGCCGGAAGAGAGTTGGGCTTCAAATGCCATCCGTAGTGCAACTTGGCTACACACATTGGTCTGCCCATGGATAAACATTAGGGAGAGACAACTAAAAGTCCTGACCCACCCTCCTTCACAGAGATATCAAAGGGGTAAATACAAACTTGGACAAGCCAAAAGGTAAGTAAGGGAACCATCAAGTGGCCCAGTTTTGTATATAACAGTGAAACAATGTAAAAGCCCATCAATAAAAAATTAGTTAAATAAATGGTAGAGATTTACAATGATATATACTGTGGTCACTAAAATTAATGATGCAGATCTATATTAATCTATATTTAAAGATGTATACAGAAAAAGTATATGTTCTATGATCTCACACTGGAGTTTTAAAAATTCTGGATGATTATATACCAAAATGTTAATAGTGGTTATGTTTGGATGCTGAGATTAGAGATAATTTTCATCTTGATTTTTTTTTGTTTTGCATTTTATATGTTGTTCATTTTTTTTTCTAATAATAAGTATGGTTTACTTTTACTATTTAGAGACAACAAAAAAGCTATTTCTGCTTTGGGATTATCGCAGAGGTTTCATTAATCAGTCTCCCTGCTCTTGCCTTTGCCCAGCTACAGTCCTTCTTTCACATACCAGTGAAGAGTGATTTTGTTGAAACCTAAGTAAGGTCTTTTTGCCCCTCTGGTCAAGCCCATCCTGCCTCCCAACTCTCCCAGTCTTCCCATCTCTTTCCGAGAAAAAGCATAGTCCAATGGCCTCCACTGGCCTCCAAGGTCCTAATCAGCCTCCACCGACTGTGACCTCCCTCTCTGACCTCATCTTCTACCTCACATCCCCCTAACCCAGCCACACAGGCAGCCCTGCTCTTCTATGAACAGCCCAGGATGCTCTTGTAACGAGGCCTCAGCATTAACCTGGAGAGCTCTCCCCCCGGCGTGGATGGATAGATGATAGATCTATCGATCCAGGTTTATCACCCTGTCCTTCTTACTCAGATGCCACCTTCTCAGGAGGCTTTCTCTGACTGCCCATCCCCTTCCTTGTTTCGTTATTCTCCATAGCCCTTTCACCACCTGACGCACTATTTACATTTTTAATGTTATCTGTTCACCTCCTGTCTGTCCTGACTAGAACGTAAGGTCTGTGAGGTCAGGGATTCCTTTTGTCTGCTTTGTTCACTGCTGAATCCCCAGCATCTGAAACAGTACCTGGCACATAGTGGATATGAAATCTTTGTTTGAAAGAGAAAACGGAGATATCATAAAATAACTTGAGAAACTGATTCTTTAGAAAATAGGAATTCCACTAACATTAGGAATCAAGTTGAAAACAAAGTGATCACCAGCCTGGGTTCTTGCCCAGGAACTGCCACCAAGTGACCTTAAGAGGGCTGCTGGGGTATTCTGGGCCTCAGTTCCCTCAGGTGTTGAATGTGGAGGTGGTCCTTTCCAGCTCTATGAGTTTACAAACCCTCAGTAAACGAATATTAGCTGTGAGACCTCATTATCTCCTATGTTCAAGGAAATAAGTTGCCAGCTACGAATTGGCACTTGCCATCTGCCTCTACGAGGATTAAATTATGAACCGCCGCAGCCTCTGACCTTCAACACCCCCTGAAAGGAGTTCAGGGTGGAGATCGGGAATGCGGCACTCTGTGCTCTGGGAAAACCTGGCAGAAAAGGCCTTCAGTTAGTTACATATTCTCAGGGGAAAATTTGATGAGCCCCATTCTTGCATCTCCTCGTATCTAGAAAAGCACGAAAATCCTTCAAGGTGACGTCTGCTCCTCGTGACCAGCAGTAACCTTCATGACGTTAGCAGTAGCCTTCTGCAAAAAGTACGCGCTTGATTGCATGTACTCCCCCTTCACCAGAATCACAGGTATACTGACCTCCCCCGCTTACCTCTTTGGAGCAGTTTCTCAGAGTTATCTGAAATGCTGTCTCCCAGGCTATAGTCCTCACTTTGCCCCGAATAAAACTTAACTCATAACTCTCACGTTGTACGTTTTTTTTCAACAAAGCTAAATAGGCAAAGATGAACGAGATAAGATCTGTGCTCTCTGAGAGCGAAAGACCAAAAATAATCAATCTTTTTGCAATCCACCAAAAGGCACCATCATTTTATTATAGGAGATGATCCTATTACTTCTTATACGAGATTCCTCCCTCTGATCTACCTCTGCCCTGGGCCCTGGGAGGCAGACTTGTCTGGCTTCCCACTGTGTCTGCCCAGCCAGAGGCCCCAGGAGGGGAGTGAAGGAGGGAGGAAAAGGGTCAGAGTGTTTGTTCTCCTACTTCCTCCCCAGGTGGTTGTCACGGGACACGTGTGTGAAGGTCGCAGCACTTGCCCTCCCTGTTTGTCTCCAGACGCTGGTAATTGCCCCCTCTTGGTTTCCTTACACCTACTCAAACTTCTGCAAATAGTCCCTTTGCTAAACTCACTTCAAATTACCAAACTGCATGAGCCCCTGCTCCCCGCTGGGAGCCTGGTGACACCTGAGATCATGAGAAAAGTCACCTTTTCTCCCTTCGTTGCTTCTTACTTGCACAAATCTGTTTCCTATGTGGTTGCATAATCAAACGAGATCCACCAGACTCAGCCAGGGTGCACGGTGTCCCTCGCACACGTCTGTCACTGGGTCAAGCTGATTTCCTAGAGCCCCTTCTCTGTGCCAAACCACGGATGCTGCCCTCCTTCCTCATCAGAGCACCTAAGTGACTCAGGGATCTAGATGCTAAGAAACAATCCCAATGGAGAATTGTGGACGAGCAAGAAGTGCTCCAAAGAGCAGAAAAGATTAACCATGAAATGATGAGTATAAAGGAAGGAAAACAAAACGAATAATAAGCAAGTAGGAGGAAGCAAAAGGAAAAATAGTTAAGAACATTTGTGTATTACTTCAATACACTAACGTTTAAAAATCCATCGAGATGGAGTGAATAGACAGCATATTCACCGTGTGGCTGCGAAACACTAGCTGACTGATCAAAGAGATGCTACAGTTGAAACTAGAGCACCGTGAGTGCCATTTCTTTAGAAAATTACGTTTTCTTATCATTTGTTTTAGTCTTTCATCCATATCTAGCCAGAGGCGGTAAGATATCGGTGCATCGATGATAAGTAAATGTATGGTAACGTAGGATGTATGAAGGTCTCAGAAGAGCAATTAATAGGTAGCAGGTATTTAAGCAGCAAAGTGAACCATTCCCTTTAGAACCAATAAAGTGGCACAAATGAGTGTTCCTCAACTTTACAGGCATCGTGGCGTTAGCAAGTCAATGGAGCGGTTACCTTGGAGGGCACCTGAGTGCAAAATCACACTTGAAATTATGTATATGCACAGACTGCACATTTAAAACGCAGACTTGTCTAGGCGAGGAGTGAAACAAATGATTTCTTCCTCTTCCTGTGCGCTTTTTCATCTTACATTCTAAAGATTTACAAATCCACGAAGCTCGCCAATTTAGAGGCCCATCCCAAGCCCCTGGAGTAACACCAAGCAATGCCTCTTCTCTCTCCTCTCTCTCTCTGTTAACAGCAGTACAAACCCGTCTGATAGAGGTAGGTTGCAGGCTCTCCAGGGCTCTTATTTATTTCAGAACATTCATGTGGAAACTAAATGGCAGGGATTTCTATTAAGGGGACAATTTCCTTAGTATGCACTAATTGATTCCTTCCAATTTTGACAAAATTACTACCAAAGACAGGATTTCCCAGACTTCCTGGAGAATCTCCTAAAATTTGGGAGATAAGCCCCAGCAATGTACTACAGAGGTCAACAAACTACATCTCACAGGCCAAATCTGGAAGACCACCTGTCTTTGTACTGGTGAAATATATTTATTTCTAGGCCCAAGATGAAGCCACTTCTGCCAGGGTTGCCACACCAGTAAACCAAAACTTTCATGTCCCTGAAAATGTTCCACTCAACCAAACATACAGCCTACAGGCACACCTCGCTTTGTTTGTGCTTCACTTTATTGCATTTTGCAGACATTGCGTTTTTTACAAATTGAAGGTTTGTGGCAACCCTGCACCGAGCAAGTCTGTTGCCACCATTTTTCCAACAGCATTTTCTCACTTCGTATCTCTGTGTCACATTTTGACATATCTTGCAATCTTTTAAAGTTTTTCATTATTATTATACTTGTTATGGTGATCAGTGGTCTTTGATGTTACTATTGTAATGGGGGGGGTGGTCACGAATTGTGCCCATATAAGACGGTGAACTTAATCGATAGATGTGTGTGTTCTGACTGCTCCATTGACCAGCTGTTCCCCCATCTCTCTCCTTTCCCTCAGCCTCCCTATTTCCTGAGATATAACAGTGAAATTAGGCCAATTAATAAACCTATAATAGTCTCTAAGTGCTCAAGTGAAAGGAAGAGTCACACGTCTCTCGCTTTAAATCAAAAGCTAGAAATGATTGAGCTTAGTGAGAAAGCCACGGCTAAAGCTGAGATAAGCCCAAAGCCAGGCCTCTTGTGCCAAACGAGCAGCCAAGTTGTGAATCAAAAGAAAAGTTCTTGAAGGAAATTAAAAGTGCTACTCCAATGAACACACAAATGATAAAGCAAAACAGTGTTATTGCTGATGTGGAGAAAGTTTTAGTGGTCTGGAGAGAAGATCAAACCAGCCACAACATTCCCTTAGGTCAAAGCCGAATCCAGAACAAGGCTGAGAGGTAAGGAAGCTGCGTAAGAAAAATCTGAAGATAGCAGAGGTTGGTTCATGAGGTTTACAGAAAGAAGCTGTCTCCATAACATCAAAGTGCAAAGTGAAGCAACAAGTGTTGATATAGAAGCTGCAGCAAGTTATTCAGAAGATCTAGCTCAGGTCATTAATGAAAGTGACTACCCTAAACAACAGATACTCAATGTAGATGAAACAGCCTTATATGGAAGAAGATGCCATCTAGGAGCTTCATAGCTAGAGAAGAGAAGTCAATGCCTGGCTTCAAAGTTTCAAAGGGCAGGCTGACTCTCTTTTTAGGGGTTAATGCAGCTGGTGACTTGAAGTTGAAGCCAATGCTCATTTATCATTCTGAAAATCCTAGGGCCCTTACGAATTGCGCTGATTCAACTCTGCCTGTGCTCTATAAATGGAACAACAAAGCCCAGATGACAGCACATCTGCTGACAACATGGTTTACTAAATATTTTAAGCCCACTGTTGAGACTTACTGCTCAGAAGAAAAAAAAAAAAAAGATTCCTTTCAAAATATTACTGCTCACTGACAATGCACCTGGTCACCCAAGAGCTCTGATGGAGATGGACAAGATTAATGTTGTTTTCAGAACAGTGTGAACTGGACTGGGGGGTTGGGGATAAGTGGGGGGGTCTGTCCAGTCAGGTTTGTACATGATTTTAAGCAGTTCTCATCTCATCCTAAGGAACACAGGAAACCATTTACAAGCTCAAAGTCATGGGATGACAAAATATTAGAAAAGACACATTATGGGCACATCTGTGAACACAAACAAGCACAAACCCTGAACTGGAGAGCTGCTGCCAGTGTATAGAGTGGTGGGCAACTTACACAACACAGTGGCACCTCCCTCCCTATTTATTTCATTCCTAACAATCAATAAATTTCATTGCCTGTTTATAAAAAAAAACAAGATTAATGTTGTTTCATGCCCGCTAACATAGCATTCATTCTGCAGCCCACGGATTAAAAAGTCATTTTGACTTGTTTTATTATTTAAGAAATACATATTGTGAGGCTCTACCTGCCATAGACAGTGATTTCTCTGATGGATCTGGGCAAAGTAAATTGAAAACCTTCTAGAAAAGATTCACTATCCTAGATGTCATTAAGAACATTCATGATTCATGGGAAGAGGTCAAACTATCCACATTCACAGGAGTTTGGAAGAAGTTGATTCCAACCCTCATGGATGATTTTGAGGGGTTCAAGACTTCAGTGGAGGAAGTAAATGCAGAAGTGGTAAAATTAGCAAGAGAACTAGAATTAGATGTAGAGCCTGAAGATGTGACTAAATTACTGCAGTCTCATGATAAAACTTTAACTGATGAGGAGTTGCTTCTTATGGATGAACAAAGAAAGTGATTTCTTGAGATGGAATCTATTCCTGATGAAGATGCTGTGAAAATTGTTGAAATGACAACAAAGAATCAGCAGATGAATGGATAAAGAAGATGTGGCACATATATACAATGGAATATTACTCAGCCATAAAAAGAAACAAAATTGAGTTATTTGTAGTGAAGTGGATGGACCCAGAGTGTGTCATGCAGAGTGAAGTACGTCAGAAAGAGAAAAACAAATACCATATGCTGACACATATATATGGAATCTAAAAAAAAAGGTTCTGAAGAACCTAGGGGCAGGACAGGAATAAAGATGCAGACGTAGAGAATGAACTTGAGGACACAGGGAGGGGGAAGGATAAGCTGGGACAAAGTGAGAGAATGACATGGACATATATACACTACCAAATGTAAAACAGATAGCTAGTGGGAAGCAGCTGCATAGCACAGGGAGATCAGCTCAGTGCTTTGTGACCACCTAGGGGGTGGGATAGGGAGGGTGGGAGGGAGATGCAAGAGGGAGGAGATATGGGGATATATGGATATGTATAGCTGATTCACTTTGTTATACAGCAGAAACTAGCACACCACTGTAAAGCAATTATACTCCAATAAAGATGTTTAAAATTTTTTAAATATTACATAAACTTAGCTGATAAAGTAGCAGCAGGGTTTGAGAGGACTGACTCCAATTTTGAAAGAAGTTCTGCTGTGGGTAAAATGCCATCATATAGCTTTGCATGCTACAGAGAAATCGACCGTGAAAAGAACAGTCAATCAATGCTGCAAACTTCACTGTGTCTTATGTTAAGACATTGCCTCAGCCACCACCAGCCTGATCAGTCAGCAGCCATCGACACCGAGGCAAGACCCTTCACCAGCAAAAAGATTACAACCCACTGCAGGCTCAAACTGATGACTAGCATTTTTTAACAGTAAAGTATTTTTTAATTAAGGTACTTAAATTGGTTTTTTTAGAGATAATGCCTTTGCATACCTAATAGATTACAATATTGTGTAAACATAACTTTTATATGCACTGGGAAACCAAAAGATTCCTGTGACTCGAGGTATCACGATTACTTGCTTTATCATGATGGTCTGGAACCCAATCAGCAATGTCTCGAGATCTGCCTGAATCCAGTCAGCCAGTCTCCAAATGCCAAGGCACCTCTGAGCTCTGCACTCATGTCCTTCTTCTCTCTTCATTTTCTGCTTTTTTCTTCCTTGTTCCTCATTCTTTATCCTATAAAAGCTTCCTGCCTCCTGCCTCATTTTGTAGTCCTCTGGTCCTTTGAGAATGGACACTGCTTACTTCGTGAAATGTTTAAGTTTGTTTGTATTACCTAAATTGTCTTCTTTAATCATTTTTAACAGTATACAACTTAAGAAGGGTTTTTATATTCTTAAATAGCTGAAAAAGGTTAAAAAGGGAATAATCCTTTGCGACACGTAGAAATTATATGAAATTCAACTTTTTGTGTCCATTGATAAAGTTTTATTGGAACACAGTCACACACATTATTTATTGTCTATGGCTGCTTTCATGCTACAACAGCAAAGGTGAAACAAAAGTCCAGAAATATTTACTATCTTGCACTTTGCAGAAAAAGCTGCTGACCCTGTCTAAGTAAAAGTCTAGTTTTTGGAAGGTTAAAATCAAACAAATGAAAACTAGAGGTACAGTACTATAACTCTGTGGGGTTTTGTTTTTCTCCTTGCCTGAATCCAGGATGTGCTTGAGCGGTGAGAGACGTGAAATTATATTGTTAGTGTAGTTCATTGTGCCTAGCAGTTTTAATTCTCTGATGTCTTCTAAATCTGCAGTCTTTTAAAACTAACTAACCAACCAACCAAAAGCCATCCTAATGATTCTACTTGACTTAACTCACGTGGTCTCTTCTATTCTTCCACTTCTGTCAGGAAAGTTTTCGCTCCTGACCCTTGGTTCCTAAAATCTAACATTCTAATGACTTCAAGTCCCAAGAGCACAGCTCAGGGCACAGAGTCATAAAGAAAAAGCAATAGACCAGCTGGTGGTCACCCAGGTCAATTATACCATCCTTCAGTAATTATGTGAGGAAACAAGTATCAACCTGTCCTTCATCTTGAAAAGTGGACTGACATCATAATCTCTGTTTCACATGTATTTTCCTCAGAATAATCCTGAGAAGTAGAAAATATCACCTGCCTCAGACATTACTGTGCCCATTTTAGAGATGAGGACACTGAGGCCCAGGGAGATTAAGTGACTTTCCAAGAAGGTCTCACAACAAGGTTATTACCTGTTGTGTCTGTCCAAGAAGACAGTTCTCCAGGCGCAGCCATGGCTGCCAGATTCTGCCCTGTCCAAAGGTACTGTGGTTGGGGGCAGTAAGAAGGCTTCAAGGGTTGCCGAGGACTTTCCATAGACATTGACCAAAGAAGGCAGCAGGTTGTATGGAAGCTGCAGGAGGGTGATGATAAGTCACGGGGATTTTGGAAGAAGCTACTTCCAGTCCCTTCCCGAATGTTCCTCCCACCCCTAGGGATGCCACTGCCTTCTGCCCCCACTTGCTTCCCCTCTGCTCACAGCTGCAGGCAGTTCAGGGCACTGCCACCAAATAGGGGCCCTTCCTAGTGATTGGGGATAAAGGAAGTCTATTTTGTGGCTACATATATGAGAAATCAGGAGACCCAGCACGCCAAGCTGGTCTCTGGAGAGGCAGGCAATTTAAAACCAGGGTCCAAATTTCAGAGCAAAACTAGGTCAGATTCACACATGGACACTTGTATGACAAAAGGACATAAACAGATACACACCCAACAACAGCTGAACAGAGCAATGTCTGAGTAAACAGGACCGCAGAGACACAAGAAAAGGGGGATGGGGTAGTGGGGGAGGCAAAGAACATCATGGAATCAGGTTTATTGTAGAAATTTGATTGATTGGGGTCAAGGAGGGTTGTCTCAGCTCAGCAGAAGAAGAAGTTTCTGAAACTGTTGAAGAAAATGGATTGTGGGGAGAAGAGTATGTCAAAGACCAAACCCCAACCAAACACCTCTCACACCTCCCTACACAATCTCTAAGGATCTGAGACCATAATTAGACTCATGAGGACCAGAGGGAAAATGTACTCTAACTTAGCATGGAAATGTTAAAGTTTATTCTAATGATCAAGAAAGAACACAGGAGTACATTTACCATTGCAACAAAAAGAAGAAAATACCTAGGAATAAACCTACCTAGGGAGACAAAAGACCTGTATGCAGAAAACTATAAGCCACTGATGAAAGAAATTAAAGATGATACAAACAGAAGGAGAGATATACCATGTTCTTGGATTGGAAGAATCAATATTGTGAAACTGACTATACTACCCAAAGCAATCTACAGATTCAATGTAATCCCTATCAAATTAACAGTGGCATTTTTTTTAACAGAACTAGAACAAAAAATCTTAAAATTTGTATGGCGACACAAAAGACCCCAAAGAGTCAAAGCAGTCTTGAGGGAAAAAATACGGAGCTGGAGGAATCAGACTACCTGACTTCAGACTATACTACAAAGCTACAGTAATCAAGACAATATGGTACTGGCAAAAAAAACAGAAATATAGATCAATGGAACAGGATAGAAAGCCCAGAGATAAACCCATGCACCTATGGTCAACTAATCTATGACAAAGGAAGCAAAGATATACAATGGAGAAAAGACAGTCTCTTCAGTAAGTGGTGCTGGGAAAACTAGACAGCTACATGTAAAAGAATGAAATTAGAACACTCCCTAACACCATACACAAAAATAAACTCAAAATGGATTAGAGGGCTTCCCTGGTGGCGCAGTGGTTGGGAGTCCGCCTGCCGATGCAGGGGACGCGGGGTCGTGCCCCGGTCCGGGAGGATCCCGCGTGCCGCGGAGCGGCTGGGCCCGTGAGCCATGGCCGCTGGGCCTGCGCGTCTGGAGCCTGTGCTCCGCGGCGGGAGAGGCCACAACAGTGAGAGGCCCACGTACCGCAAAAAAAATAAAAAAATAAATTAAAAAAAAAAAAAAAAAAAAAAAATGGATTAGAGACCTAAATGTAAGCCTGGACACTATAAAACTCTTAGAGGAAAACAGAGAAAGAACACTCTTTGACATAAATCACAGCAAGATCTTTTTTGATCCACCTACTAGAGTAGTGGAAATAAAAACAAAAATAAACAAATGGGACCTAATGAAATGTAAAAGCTTTTGCAAAGCAAAGGAAACTACAAACAAGACAAAAAGAAAACCCTCAGAATGGGAGAAAATATTTGCAAATGAATCAATGGACAAAGGATTCATCACCAAAATATATAAACAGCTCATGCAGCTCAATATTAAAAAAGCAAACAACCCAATCAAAAAATTGGCAGAAGACCTAAATAGACATTTCTCCAAAGAAGACATACAGATGGCCAAGAAGCACATGAAAAGCTGCTCAACATCACTAATTATTAGAGAAATGCAAATCAAAACTACAATGAGGTATCAGTTCACACTGGTTAGAATGGGCATCATCAGAAAATCTACAAACAACAAATGCTGGAGAGGGTGTGGAGAAAAGGGAACCCTCTTGCACTGTTGGTGGGAATGTAAATTGATACAGCCACTATGGAGAACAGTATGGAGGTTCCTTAAAAAACTAAAAATAGAGCTACCATATGATCCAGCAATCCCACTACTGGGCATATACCCAGAGAAAACCATAATTCAAAAAGACACATGCACCCTAATTTTCATTGCAGCACTATTTACAATAGCCAGGTCATGGAAGCAACCTAAATGCCCATCGACAGACGAATGGATAAAGAAGATGTGGTACATATATACAATGGAATATTCCTCAGCCATAAAAAGAAACAAAATTGGATCATTTGTAGAGATGTGGATGGATCTAGAGACTGTCATACAGAGTGAATTAAGTCAGAAAGAGAAAAACAAATATCGTATATTAACGCATATATGTGGAACCTAGAAAAATGGTACAGATGAACCATTTTGCAGGGCAGAAATTGAGACACAGATATAGAGAACAAACCTATGGACACCAAGGGGGAAAGCGGCTGTGGGTGGTGGTGGTGGTGTGATGAATTGGGCAATTGGGATTGACATGTATACACTGATGTGTATAAAATTGATGACTAATAAGGACCTGCTGTATAAAAAAAAATAAAATTCAAAAAGAAATAAGGGTTTCAAAAATTTACTGCTAATAGGAAAATGGAAAATATCAGTGTAATAATATCCTTAACCAGCTTCCTAAGTCTTCAGATCCATCATCTTTTCAATTATAAAAATGATCATAATTCATAATGGAAAAATTTTTTAAAAAAGAACACAGTGGTAAAATAAGGGCTTGATTCGAAAGAGTTGGGAAATGTCTTTCCCTTCCTCAACCTCCTTATTAGCAAATGGAACTCTATTGATGACTGAAATCTCTCTCAAAGGCCTCTTTTCCATCCTTACTGCCTTGAACTTAAACTCCCTGTGTTTGCTTTCTCCTTCCCTCCCTCCCTCCTTTCCTTCCTTCCTTCCTTCCTTCCTTCCTTCCTTCCTTCTTTCCTCCCTCTTTCACTCTAATTTGTTCTTACTTGTGTCTCATTGCAATTCTGGGAGCTCGGCTTTGCCTATAAACCTTGCCAATGGGCAAACCTAATTTTGGCCTGGTGGGTCTCTAGACCAACCTTCTCCTCACATCTTCTCTTCAAATTTCCCAGACAGTAGCAGTAGAAAGTTATCCAGCCACCAAAGTAGTCACAGGTTCTTGGCTTGTGAAGTCGCATTCAGTCATTCATGTACTCAATCAATATTTTATTGAGAGCCTACTTTGTACAGGGTGTTAGGAACACAACCTTGAATGAGTCGATCCAACTCCAGTATGGAGCTTATACTGAAGGGGGGAGACAGATAAGTAAAGAGTTTCAGGCAGTGAAAGGGCCATAGCAAAGCTGGGAATGGGCTGAGGAGACACTGTGTGAAGTTTAGGGGAGCCTGTCTGGGGAAGTGACATCTGAGCTATGATATAAAAGAAGAAAGGGAGGGAGGTCATAGGGACATAGAAAGATTGGGGAGAGAGAGTTCCAAGTAGAGGAAACAGCAGGTACAAAAGCCCTCAGGCAGAAAGGAGCAAAATGACTTTTGCTGGGAACAAAAGAACACCTTCTACTGGGGACTTCCCTGAGGATACCGATTTCACTTCAGTGAAAAACTGGTTCTTTCTCTGCTTATATCATGAGGCTAGAACACGAGAAATTAAATGCTTTAGGGTGTAGGACCAAGTTCCATACCCAGGGAAGGTTATATAATCCTAGAGTGGGTTACACATATGAGTGATTTTTCATTTGTTTTTGGGAAAAAGAAAGAAAACACATGACTTCTGCCATTTCTATTATTTACAATTCATATCCCTTATTACTTGTTCCATCCTTCTTGATCAAGATAAGCTTGGATCCCAGAGGATAAGTGACCACCAGACGGGGCGAATACGTGTCTTACTACAAAGCCACATATGTGCCCCTGTGTTCGTGAGGCTCCACCAGTCCCGTTCTGATTGGCTAATTTATAAGATCAACCAAGGGAAAATAGAATGCCATGGAATAATAGGCAAATTATAATGTTGTTGGCATTTCTTTCTGGAAGAAAAAAAGTAGAGTAGAATGGGGTAAAGAACGAGGAATCGTGATCTTTGTCTTTCTTGTATTTCCTTAGAGGAAGAGAAGAGGTGCTGACGTGTGGAAAATCTCTGCTGAGAGGATGGGAGTCAATACAGGGTAGCGTCTTTATTAGTCAAGGTCTGAAATGATCTAGTTCTCAGCAGAGGATCTGGACACTAAAACATCTTAATTTTTCCTTCCCTTTCTACCTGTAAGGTTATGGAGCTGAGCTAAGATGTGGACATTGAACACACCTCACAATTCCCCGGCGAAGCCATCAAAACCCTCTTCCTCACTCAGGCTGAGCACCAATGAAGGAAAACGCTGGGCCCTGGCTTTCAGTAACTACAGACACAGAGCACCCGAGGTCTGCTAACAGGGTCGGGCGCAAATAGGTCCAGGGGAAGTCAATGCTCTGTGAGTAACTAGAGGTGATGTCTTATATTTTTTATGAAAGGAGGTGGATGCAAGTCTAAAATAGGTGACAGAGGAGCTCAGCGAGTGGCAGTGTCTGGGGTGCGATCCAAGGGTTCCCATCGAGCCCGCTGCACCTTGTAAGTGCACTTGACAACTGTCCTGAGGTTCCCGGTTCAGGAAGCATCAACCCACAAAACATCCATGAAGGAAGGACCCGGAGATTGGGAGGAGTAAGAATTATGAGAAAGGGGGAGCCCAACATGTAGAAATACTCATCTCACAAATTCCTTCAGGAAGTGTTCAAAATATTTAACAACTTCTTGGCTTGGGTCTAACCAATCACAAGGGCTACCAGCTGTAAACTACCAGGGCTATACTGATGCTTGCTGGTAGCATTTCAGACCTGTAAGTATGTTTTACTCACCTTCTGGTATGTGCAATACGCCTTACAGGTTTTAAAAGAAAAAATATTCTTAAAATTCTTGTTCTGTGCTGTCAGAACTTCCTTGGTCCATAGATTCTACAAGGACTGTCCCCTGTACTTTATTTAACTGCGAACGTTACCTTTCTCATGCCATTTCGCACTAGAAGAAGAACATTCTTTAATTTGAACCTCACTCAGGGAAGTGGTTTAGCAGTCAGCCAAACCCAAGTTCAAATCCTGCCTTTACAATGATTATTCTTGGGAAAATATGTAATCTTTCAAAGACTCAATTTTTAAAAATCTATTTTTTTAAAAAAAGGATACTATGAAAAAGGGATACTATTCCTCTGGCACAGGGTTTTTATAAGGATTAACATGGGGTTTCCCAGGTAAGTGCTTGAGATGCGGCCGGCTC
This sequence comes from Phocoena phocoena, assembly GCF_963924675.1. Lineage (NCBI taxonomy): Eukaryota > Metazoa > Chordata > Mammalia > Artiodactyla > Phocoenidae > Phocoena > Phocoena phocoena. The sequence continues at coordinate 31,772,440 of NC_089221.1, read as the reverse complement.
ATAGGAGCCTTTCCCAACAGTAGCTCTGATGTTCAGAATTTATTATAATTCCAATAAGGGCTATTTGGTAATCAGGAATTTTTATATACGGAAAAGTGGGTTTTGGAGGTAAAATAATAGTCTAGACAAAGAGCAGAATAAGAAGTATGAATTTGCCAGAATACAGGTTTTTCTAAAACATTAGAAATGATCATGACCAAAAAAGTCACAATTGAAATACCAATGACAGCACATTCTTATATATTCATAAAACAGGCTATCTAATAAATTCTATTTCTGTTACCCTGATTTGAGTCACCATATATATATAAACAGTTAAATTTGACTTATTGAGGAATATTTCATAATTGAGAGTTTTCACTGAATCAGCCACATCCCCTGCACACAATTACTTTGAAAGGATAAATTTTACTTCACAAAGGAGGCAACTGTAACAACATGTTACATATCTGTAAAGCACTTCCACATACCTTATCCCACTTAATTCACAGAGCTGGCATCTACCAAAGGGGAAATAATTATCAGAAACTCCAAGACCAGACTAGTGTTTCAGTTTAAAAAGAAAAAGTTCAAGAGATGCCCCTCCACGCCCCCTCCCCTGACTCCAGTCTCCACATCTACGTCCAGGGCCGGCTGAGGTGTTAGAGCTCATCCTTTCTGCACTTTGTTGCCTCTGTGGAGAAGGAGATACTAGGGGATAGAAGGAAAGAAGTGAACATGGGGCAGCTCACAAAATGGGAGCAGAGGAGTTCAGTGCTGGGGAAGGGTGGGTAGGCACACAGCACACAGTGCCTGCTCGGTTTATAATACAAAAAGACAAACTACGTGTTTCAAAACACAGTCAGATCCTGAGGCCTGCCTCAGCTACTGTTGCCCCATTTTTTGGCCATGCATCACAAAGCTTAACCAAAGATTACAGAGTAGATCTCATCCAGCAAGAGTGGAAGGTGGCCCTCCTTTGATCTGAAATAAAATTGTTAACATTTCTTCTAGAAAGAAGGAGCTTCATCCCTTGCCGCATGAATGGGGAGTTGTAGCTTCTAAATTCTAAGGAAGAGCGGTGAAACAATTGTTGGGTGATGGTAGTTACTCCGTATGTAGGGGTGTGTGTGTGTGTGTGTGTGTGTGTGTGTGTGTGTGTGTAGGGTGTGGACTCACTACATCCCCATATTCCGCAACAATTCAATTTGAAGGATGGAGTCCTAACATTCAAGGTTAGGGTAAGGGCTGGTTTTAGAAGAGCCAAAATTCCTAGGACTTAGGGAACTTGGTGAATCTCCACCCCTGGAAACAGCAGGTGGGCAGGGAAGTCAGCGGTAGGGCTGCTGTGAAGCAGAGGGGAGGAGTTTAGAAGGATCAGCTAACCAATGAACGCAGGGCTCTGTCCTGGCCAAGGCAAGCCTCTGGCAGTGCTAAGTAGGCTTCTTTTCTGAGAGCTCCTTTCCTGGCTGAAGAGACCCAGGGATGGTAGTGGGGCTCTTCAGGCACAAGAATCTGGAGGAATTTACCGGCAAAATTGAAAAGATTACAGTTTTCAAACAAAAGAAGTGTCAACAGTTCAGTTCTGAGACCTCCCCACGACACTGGGTTCTAGGTTTGTGTACATGTACCTCCCGCTTCCAAAAGACAAAGCTTTCTAAGCCAGATTGGCAAGGTGGAGCAAGCAGTCGAAATATAGTTCTTGAATCGTGTGGGAGCTTCTTAAACCCCAGACCACAATCGGAATCTGACTTTTCACAAAATTCCAGATGGTTTGATGAACTGGCCCAAGCTTCCCCAAGGCCCCCAGAGAGGCACTATGACAGAGCCTATGCTACAGACCCCCAGCTACACATCGGCGAGCTAGCACCTTGGATTCTCCTTCACCATCGTTCAGAGGGGCTGATTTTACTTGATCGTCCTTGATTTGCCGGTGAAGAATAACCCTGAAGGGTCTGGGAGCAGCATTTTTTCTCCTATGATTCTAAACTGAACCCATTTTGTCCAAAAGATGGAAAGGGGCAGGAGCTGCACATCTTGGTATGTGATCTGTTTTGTACCCATGAAAGAAAACTGACCTCAAACTCCCTAAGGATAATGCAAAAATAAGCCTTCTGCTGACCTCCTGTACAAAGAAGCAGCCTGGCCCTGTGGAGGGCCTCTAACTTCCAAAGACCTGGGAAAACCACAGCAGGAAAGGCTGAGGACACCCCCTTCCAGACTGCCCTTTTGCGGGGCACTAAGCAACCTCCGTCAAGTGGGTCCTCAGGAGGCAATCCCAGCAACGCAGCTACGTCTGTCTGTCCTTCAGAAGGACCGCAGTACTCACGGGCGGTTCGGATGGTGTCACTGGGCTGACTACGGGGGCTGAGACCGTGGGGGTTCACGGCCCTCACGGCAAACTGGTAGCTGGTGTCCGGATCGAGGCCCTTGATGACCATGGAATCCATCTGGAGCTGCTCTTGGATTAAGGTCCAACTCTTGTCAAAATCTGGCCTTTGTTGATTAAAAAACAAAACAGAATGAGAAGCAGTAGTTCAGTTACAGCAGAGGGAAGGAAAGCTTGCTGGCTATGTAAACTAACAGCGTTTGAATTCTGTAAGCAAGACTTATCAAAATGAGTGAACATTTCCCATCTAAAAGTGATCTGGATTTGAAATGCCAGGTCATGATTTTTAAGCCCTTGCCAATAAAAGAAAGTAGATCCTTTTTAGGGCCAGTTTTAAGCACTGTTTAAAGATCACCCGCTTTTCCTTGCATGGCCTTGACTGTGGTAAAAAGATCCCCACGTAGGAATTCGGTTTCGGGGACTCTGCCTTCCAGATGTTTCGTAAACAAGCCTTCCCCTGATAGTTCCCATTCCCAGGGGTCAGGAAAGCACAGATTCCAGCTATGCACAATCTGTTCACAAAATAAACAAATATAAATGTTCCAGGGTGACTAACTGCGTGAACTGCCATGGGAAAACCCAACAAGATTCTGTAGCACGGCCATTCTCACTCTTCACAAAACTACAAGCGTGCCAACTTGCCAAATGTTCACATGGACTCGGACTTGTGCCTAGTGGTGGGAGACAGTTTAAAAGCAGAGAAGGAGCTAATGGTATCAGTCACTGAGGCCATTCCCATCACCCGCGACTAGGAGCTGTTCCCCAGTGTTTCTGCCTCAGCTGAGCTACAATCCAAGCACCTGGGTTCCGGGCACTGTGGCCCAGAGACCAGCTCATCAGGCCAATGCTTGTACCCTGAGGTCTTCTATGGCAGCCCTGGGCCTCCCATTTCTCAGGTTTCAGGGGGAGCCACAGCCTCTCAGCTATACCCCAACGACGGAGGTTTCTGCCCTGGGACACCCTCATTGCACCCTTGCAGATCACAGCCCCGTACCTCCTCCCAGGCCCAGCCCGACCCTCGGCACTGCCCTCTGGGGTAGCTGTCAAGGGCCAATTTCTGGATTTCTCCACACTGCAAGCAACAGAGCTGGGGAAGTTGCTAGCTGGAGGAGTTCTCTACCTTCCACCTTCCTTCCTCCACCCTCCAGCTTTCTGCCCCAGCCCTTTGCCAGACCTACCCTTGCTTCAGGTGTGACAGGATCTGCCATCCCCTTCAGATCTTTATTCTCCTCCTCTGCAACCTGGCGGCCAAAGTGGCTTCCTCTCCTACGGGGCCCCTGCCCAGCAGATGCCGCCCCCCACGGTGGACTCACAGCTGCCTGTGGTGAATTGTGGCTCCCTGCCACCAGCGCCGCCTCCTGCCCGACCCCCCCCCTTTCTCTGTTACCTGTGGGCCCTGCTCTGCGGCCCCCCAGCCTGGCTGTGCGGCCCCCGCCTGCTCCTGCTATGCGGGTGCTGCCTTCACCTGCCAGGCCCTTCGGCCCTAGCTTGGGGCAAGCAGAGCTGCACCCAGTAGAACTAAAGCCATTCCAGGATTATCGAAAACTGAACAGCAACCTTGGGGGACCTGGGTCATCACGTACTCCTCCAGCTGGAAGGTCTTTCTCTGGCCTCAATTCCCATCTCAAGGTCCCACCTTCCACCTACAGTGGAGTCTTCCGCAGCCAGCGCATCGACCTCTACCAGCAGGCCTCCCCACCGGATGCCCTGCACTGGACGCCGAAGCCCTGGGAGCGGACGGGACCCCCTTCTCGAGAAGGGCCGTCCCGAAGGGCACAGGAGCCTGGATTGCCCCCACCCCGCTGACGGAGCGCCCTTTGCCCCCACCTCCTGGTGCTTGTATATAGATTATAAATATATAAGGGGGAAAGGGGTGGGTGGGGAAGGGTTGCGGGGCTGGGGCCTTGCTTCCCCTCCTCCCCCCTCCCCTGGTCCCCTATCCCTGGGGCCGTTTGTTAAAAAAGAATAATAAAAGGATTTAAAAAAAAAAAGTCCAGCTTCCATCTGGGGGACAGCATACAGCGGGTAAGAGAACAAACTCTGGATCTGGGCTGAGCTGTTCAAATCCTGCCTCTATTGCTCACTAGCTGCTATTTCACCTCTTTAAGTTAAGTCTCTAGCTTCTCATCTGTAAAATGGGGTGATAAAAGTACCTACTTAAGAGGGCTGTCATAAAGGAGAAATTAGTTCTGTATCCCAGCACAGTGCCTGGCAATGTAACTGAGCAGGACCCTATGGGGCCCTCCCAGAACAGGAGCCCCCTCTTCCCAATGTCCTCAGCCTGCCTTTTGCCTGTAGAAAAACTTTAGTCAAAGAATAAATTTAATCAGAAAAGTGAGAAAGTGCAGAAAGGAAAAAATAACATCAAACAAGATAAAATAATAATAGTTTAGCCATTCAACAAAGTCAAGGACCTTCAGTTCCTCCTCAAGGGCTATAGATAATATTCTGAGCCACATCTTTTGAGCTGTTTTGCAGAAACTGAAACCCACCAGGTGGAAGAAGTTAACTGTCTGCTGCTCACAGGCACATACAGCCCAGACCGGTTGGAACCAGAGGGTTGATGATATTGACTCACGATTAGCTCACCACCAACCAATCAGAGGAGTGTCCATGAGCTGATCACACACCCCACAACCCACTTCCCTTACGCCTTTAAAAACCTTTCCCTGAAAGCCTTCGGGGAGCTCGGGTCTTTTAAGCACTAGCTACCTGGACTCCTTGCTTGGTGCCCCGCAATAAACGCTGTACTTTCCTTCACCACAACCTGGTGTCAGTAGATCAGCTTTACTGCGCTCAGGCAAGCAGACCCAAGTCTGGTTCGGTAACAGCATCACACTGTAAATGCTCAGCATGGATTAGCCATTGTGTAAGGGATGTACCCACCTCACAGAGCTGGCAGGCAACCCTTGGCCACCTGCTCACTCTATACCCATGAGCTTCAATGCAGTAGCACTAGCGCACGTGGCTAGTCAGTACTTGAAATGCGGCTTGTCTGAATTGGGATGTGCTGTGAGTGTAAAGTGTACAGTGGATTTTTTTTAAGTGTAAAATATTAATATTTATATTGATTACATGTTGAAATGATGATATGCTGGATTCAGTGAGTTAAAAATACTTATTATTGGGCTTCCCTGGTGGCGCAGCGGTTAAGAGTCCGCCTGCCAATGCAGGGGACGCGGGTTCGTGCCCCGGTCCGGGAAGATCCCACATGCCATGGAGTGGCTGGGCCCGTGAGCCATGGCCGCTGAGCCTGCGCGTCCGGAGCCTGTGCTCCGCAACGGAGAGGCCACAGCAGTGAGAGGACTGCGTACCGCAAAAAAAAAAAAAAAAAAAAAAAAAAAAAAAAGAAACAAAAAAAAATACTTATTATTGAAATTAGTTTCACTTGTTTCTTACTACCCTTTAAATACCCCTATCAAAAAACTTAAAATTTCATATAGGCTTGCATTTACTATTGGCCAGTGCTGTTCTATACGGACTTCCTAGTTGGAGGGAGAAAGGAGAGCTTTCCAGGTAATAAGAGCTACAAAATGAAATTTAGGAATGTTTGTGCATGGCTGGGGGACAGTGCAAATGGCCTAACTGGAGTGGAGAGGTTTTGTTAATAACTAATAATAGCTATCATTTATCATGTTCTTCAATGCGTATCAAGCATTGTTCTAATAGTTTAACTCATTTACTTCTCACAATTACTCTATACAGTAGATACTAATATTAAACACCCCCCCCCTTTTCTTTGAAGAGGAAATTAAGGCACAGAATGGGTAAGTAACTTGCCTGAGGTCACACAGCTGATAAATGGTGAGACCAACTTGGGTTGATGGGGGAAGATTAGATTAAGAAGATCCTTGATGCTGAATGAAAAATTGGGGTGATAGGGATTGGGAGATTCTCCATCTTTTAGTTTGCTCCCCAACCAACCTCTCCGCTCTTCTATCGTTAAACCCCTCTGCTCACAGATATTTAGAGGAAGGCAGGAAGCAAAAAATATTGATGTTTGCCCTTTATGAACAACTTAATAGGCAAGGAGGTAAAGACTCATTTTGCTAAAAGAAGATGCCTGGATGGTACACAGATTTCTCTAATATGTGCTCTTCTAGTTTTTCATTAGCAAGAATTGTTGAAAGCTAGATGGAGTCCTTAAGCCCAGCAAAAGATGCTTCCTTGGCCTCACCGTGCTGATGAGGAGTTTATGGGGCCCATATCTCACAAGAATTCATGTGTTTGGAGAAGCAGAGGTCACAAGCATGTCCACTGTAGGATGTAGGGCTCATTTCTCTTTCTCGGTATCCTTTCCCTAAAGATGGATTTCTCATGTAAACTAACTTTGTCATCAAAGAGAAAACCTCGTGAGTGGAAGGAAACACATTTACAAACTCAAATTAGAACAAAATCACTTCACAGAGGAAAGCCACAGGGATGCCTAACAGTAAAGTCAGGAAAGATATGATCTTTAGATAAAACTCTCCTGTTATCCTTTGCTAAGTTTCCCTTGTGGCATTTATAGAGGAAAGGACCTGTCACTGCTCTCAGAATGTGCCACTGTCTACCCAGGGCTACCTGCAAATATCTGCAACAATTTTCATGTAAAAAATTACAGCTTCCCATCCCCCACAAAAAAAGAGATTATTTTCTATTTGCTCATTTAATGCAAGAAAGAAAGCTACATTTTCAGCGAATAAGAGATTGACATCATTAACATTTAATTTCATTATATACAGTGAGAGAGGAAAGCTCATGTAGATTGAATACCAGTCCAAAACCTTTAACATTTTGCCTCTGATTTTGTCATGGGTTTTGCATTTAAATGTTTTTAGAGTCTCTTGAGGTGCAAAAGTGCAAAGGCAAGGTTGAGAGAGAGATAATCAGGCAAAAGCATTGTCTTAGTTCATCCTCAAACAATAACTTTATCTTTTTTCACTCAAGAAAATCATCCTAACTACAGAGTTGCCAGTCAAATCACCATAGCAACACTAGCCTCCCAATTTCCCCAACCAGGAAAAGCCTAGAGGGGAAGAAGCAGCCTAAGAAAGTACAGCCATCCCAGGTAAAGATGGGCAGCCACCGGTAGGGCAGGCTCTTAAAAACTTTTCCAAGTAGTGGGATAGGTTGGGTTGTGCATCCTGTATCTCAGGAGGTCAGGAGGACACCTTTGGAAGGTGGTTGGGTGGGGGAGTTCAGGTGGGACAGATACAATTCGGTCAGCGGTGACCATTCAAAACCCAGTTAGCTGATTCAAGTAATCAGAACACCCACTGGTTCATTTTGGTGGGAGGAAGCAATATTAGCATCCAGCCTGGTTATCAGGAATCTTAGAGATTGTTTGGTCTAAGTGTCTGAGGGCTCTCAGAAATCATGTGCAAGATTCCGTGTGTGAGCTTCATTTTCCTAAGCAAAGCGTCCTCAGCTTCTCATCAGATTCTCAAAGACAATCATGATCCCAAAACGTTTAGAGTCACTGTCTAGTCTGTTCCCTCATTCTACCCACGTGGACACCGAAGGAAAATAACTTATCCAAAGTCCTAATACCACAGGGTGGTATCTTTTTCTCTTTTCTTCCCTCTCTTGTGGCATTTTGACCACCTCAACTATTGCCAAGTTCACCCTTAGTGGACAATCATTTTTCTTGGTACCATCAAACCCGGTAGGTGACTGCCTTGGGCTATTCAGTTGGCAAGTGATTAATGATTATCAACCATGAATCCATCACAGAAGTTATATTCTGGGAGGCTCTAAGGAACTATAAACACAATTCCATTCTCAGGGAATTTATAATCTAACTGGCAGATAATATATCTAAGCACCATTAGGAAGCCAGTGCAAAGTTGCATATCTCAAGAGCCATATTTGAACAGGTCAATGTGAACTGGCATCCTGGGGAACGTATATGAGACCAGGAAGAATGTAAGTTAGATTTCAAATATATTTGAGTTGTGATAACTGAAAAGGAATAGGGCATCTCTGGGTGGAGAAGAGATGAGTGCAGAATTAGCTCTATGTATGAATGTGGATAAATTAAGCACCAACTACATGTAAAATATAGTGTGGAATATCCAAAGAGAATAAATAATATGGGTTCCTAACATGAATGCTCAATTAACCTATATAAAAGATTGGTATAATATATAAAAACATTAGCCATAAGTAAGTAGGTAAATGAATATACAGTACCTCTGCCTATCACACATAGTCAAAGCTTTCCTTGTCAGCCTCTACCAGTTTGTTAGATTAACCAAGGATCCTCATTAGTTCCCACTAATTCAGCTGTTGGCTTATCAACAGTCCATTGTGTTTATTTCTAAATTTATTTATGACTTTCATGTTTGTTATTGTAATTATGTTATTTAATGCCATATTATATAAACTAGTGAATATGAGTAAAAATATAAGTGATAGCTATGTTTAATGGTTTTGAAAGACCTGGTAAAGCTGAACCACTAAAACATAATTGCCTTTGAACTAAGTGAAAGCAAGGCAACTGTAAAAGAGTGAAAAGAAGATTATAAAATTCTAGAATGATTTTGTAGTCAGATAACTTTGCAAGTGACTTTAAATTTTTAACTTGAAAAAACTGTAAGTAGAAATTGTAGGTGATACCTTCAAGGTGTGGTTAAAATGTCCATATTATCCAAAGCAATCTACATATTCAATGCAATCCTTATTAAAATTCCAATGGCATTTTTCACAGAAATAGAAAAAATACTAGCAAACCAAATTCAACAGCACATTAAAATGATCTTACATGATCAGGTGGAATTTATCCCTGGGATGCAACATAGTCAAATCGATAAATCTGATACACCACATTAACAAAATGAAAGAAAAAAACCAGAGGACCATCTCAATAAATGCAGAAAAAGCATTTGACAGAATTCCACATCCCTTCACGATAAAAACTCTCAACAAATTAGGTATAGAAGGAATTTACCTCAACATAATAAAGGCCATGTATGACGAGCCCACAGCTAGCACTCAACAGCGAAAAGCCGAAAAATTTTCTTCTAATATCAGGAACAAGGGTAAACAAATGTGCCCACTCTGACCACTTCTAAGAAACCTACTACTAGAAGTCCTGGCCAGGGCAATTACACAAGAAAAGGAAATAAACACCATCCAAATTGGAAAGGAGGAACTTAAATTGTCTGTGTTTGCAGATGACATGGTATCACATATAGAAAACCTTAAACACTCCACCCCAAAACTGTTAGAACTAATGAACAAATTCAATAAAGTTGCAAGATACAAAAAAAAATCAGTTCCATTTATATACACTAACAAACTATCTGAAAAAGAAGAACTTTAGGAAATGCAAATAGTTGCTTGGGACGTGACCTCACAAGACATTCATGACAGAATAAAAAGTCAAAATGACCTCCGTGTGCAGAAACACAAGGGCAAAGCCAACTCAAATGATAAATGTAAAATCTTATATTAGGTTTTTTAAAAAGCCGATGGCATAGAAATAAGGCAGAGAAAACCTGGTGTGGCAAAGATCTATGGGGAAGGCAGGGGGCATTGATCACAAACTCAATATGAATCCTCTGGACTACCTGCTGTTGAAAAGGCCTAGTGTCCATCTCCTAGGAAAAAGTGGTTTTCTAGGTTGATCACTTGGCAGAAGTGCTCTAGACCCATCTCCACTTGAGGCAGAGTTCAAAGGGCTGGTATTGATTGGCTTGGGGTAGAGAGGATATACTGAACATATGCCAGTGTCGTTAGATAGGAGATAGACAGTCAAATGAAGATGGTGACGATGGCTTCTGTGTTTTCCATATCGGACTAGGAGGCCCAATGGCTCCTTACAGGCAAGCCAATGGCAGTGTGTTATAAAGAAGACCCTTTGATGGCAATCAGGAATGGTTGACAACAAAGCCAACTGCTCGAAAGGGCTGAGCTCTGCATCAGCAGCTGTCTTGAAGCAGAGGTTGGGTAGCCATCCATCAGAAATGTAACCAGCTGCTTCCTGAACACAGTAAGAAGGTTGGACTTCACTCAATGTCTCTGACCTCAACTCACAGTAGGAAATACATTATTGTAGAGCAACCCAATATACCTATTCATATATGTATACTACATGTGTATGACTCACATGTGAGTACAAAACTGAAAGAAAAGTTTCAAGAAAAGATACTTATCCTTACTATGTTATTCACTTTGCTATTTCCTCTTCTTTCTCTTCTTTTCCTTTCTTTTCTTCTTTTTTTAAAAATTCTGATAAGAACCCACTAAACTGATTTCACCACCCACTGAAGTGTTGTGACCCATAATTTGAAAAACACTGGACAAGGGGTTTTTCTTCTAGAATACCTTAGATGGTGCTTCCAACTCTAGAACTCCGAGAATAAAGAAAACAGATTTTTTCAGCCATGAAGACAAATTTATGACTTACAGATAAATGTTCATAAAGTGGAAATGCAGCCTGTTAAACTCCAAGTATGCTCTGGATACATCACTCTCTAGAGCACTGTGTTTCAACATTTGTGAATGATCCACAATAAGACATACATCGAACATTGTGACCCGGTACACACCACAAATATGCACACACAGCTGAAACACAAGTTTCACGAAATAATTCTTATTTTTATTACGTGTGATGCCTTCTGATACTTTCTTTCCTGTTTCATTTTACTTTTGAAAACCTGTCGGTCAGGACCCCCTCAGCTGATTTCTTTACCTTCTAATGAGCCCACGGGCTGAGAACCCCTTCTCTAGAAAGTTCAAGCTGAGGTGGGGAGTGATATTCAAGCACGTTACAGACATTAACTAGGAAACTGGGCTAGGAATGGTTAAATCCGGCTAAGAAAATACTTCTGAGAGAGGAACTCGTTGGAGCAGAAAACAGCCCTCTTGGGGATCCACAGAACATCCGAATGGCCTTGACAGTGGAGACCACTCTATAGGCCCGAGATGGAGGGGACCAAAAGCCTAATTACAGTACAACCAGAGATATGTGTGTCCTCCCTCCCTCAGTATGGGACCTAGCATTCCACGGTTTAATGTTTTCTGGAGGACCTTGGATTATTTGGAGGCTCCTTCCTTCAGTATTTTCCTTCATGTTATTCCTTCTAAGCATCATTTCAGACACCGAATTGAAAAGATTCTTCTCTGGGTCCTCCTACCGCTTAAATCTGATTCTACCATTACACTGAATATACCACCTTCTAATGGAATTTTATATTTCTGTCTTCCCTACTAGGCTGTGAGCGCATTGACGTGCTGATTGTCTTATTCATTTCCATGCTCCTTGGGATGTCTGCATGATCTTTCAAAATGCAAATACTATCAATTCCTTTTCTGCTTAACCCTTCCCATAGCTCCCTATTCCTGTCAGGACAAAAGGAGATCCTTTATAAAGGCTTTCCTGCTCCAAACCTTGCTTACCTAGCCAGCCTTATCTCTCACTACACAGAGCTCCAGGCTTCTAAGCAAGTCCAAGAACATTTCCTTTTTGCCTCCAAGCCACTGCTTGAGCAGCTCCTTCTGGCCTGAGCCTTTTCACACTGCTTCCTCCCTCCCCTTGTGCCTGGTTATTGCTGATATGTCCTCCTTAGTTCCTGTAAGAAGCCTTCCCAGATTCCTTCAAAACTGGGTTAGATGTCAAGGCTGTGTTCCTCTAGGCCCCCAGCCCCCACCCCTGCCCGCAACACTCACAGCTCTGGACTCTGCTCACCTGCATTCCCCACTGGACTGTCCAAGCAGAGGCAATAGCTGATTCACCCCGAAATCTCTTGCACATGCTTTGCACATGGAAGATACTCAATACGTACATGTTTGGATGAATGCATGCACATAGTAAGTATCCAGTAAAGGGTGAATTGAGCTGAATTCAAATATCTTCAAACTTAGACGTCAGCAATAACGCAATGCCCTAAACCAGCGGGTAGCAACCTTCAGCTGCCTGCCAGGTTTTGTAAATAAAGTTTTATCGAAACACAACCACAACTGTTTGTTTAGGTATTGTCTAGGCTGCTTTCCTGCTACGATGGCAGAGCTCAATAGTTGAGAAAAAGACCACATAGCTGGCAAAGCATAAAATACTTACTACCTGACCCTGCAGAAAAATTTGCCAACCCCTGGTCTAAGACAACAGTCTTGGACTTCCCTGGTGGCACAGTGGTTAAGAATCCACCTGCCAATGCAGGGGACAAGGGTTCGAGCCCTGGTCCGGGAAGATCCCACATGCTGCAGAGCAAATAAGCCCGTGCACCACAACTACTGAGCCCGCATGCCACAAGTACTGAAGTCCACACGCCTAGAGCCAGTGCTCCGCAACAAGAGAAGCCACCACAATGAGAAGCCTGCGCACCGCAATGAAGAGTAGCCCCTGCTTGCCACAACTAGAGAAAGCGTGCGCGCAGCAATGAAGACCCAACGCAGCCAAAAAAAAAAAAAAAAAACTGTTTAAGACAACAGTCTTTAACCTTGTTTGTGCTACTTTGACAGTCTGCAGAAATCTGTGAATCCCTTCTTGGAATAATATTTTTAAATGCATAAAATGCATAGGATCACAAAGGAAACCAGTTATACTAGAAACAATTATGAAAACAATAAAAAATTATGATATATTAATATACACATACTTCTTCATTAACACATTAAATAACAATACTTAGCAATGGATTTAATAATTTCATAGTAGTGATAACCATAACAGGTATTTTGAGATATGTGCAACAATTGTAATGGGATAAGAACGTATCTGTGATTCTAATAGTGACAAAGTCACAGGAATTGCTAATGCCACTGCAGTTTACATTCATATTTGAAGAAAACATTACATTTCAGTCGGTAAAACTAAGAGCGTAATTTTTGTCCAACCGAAGTTCAGGGACCCCTTGCCTTCCATCCATGAGCACCTTGGGGATCCACAGACTGCAGGTTAAGCACCCTGCTTTAAGATCCCATAGTTATCCAGGGTAAATACGACAGGAGTGAAAGAAAATCTCATGCTCAGAAAGGCCTCCAAGTCTCTCTCAATTTTACAGACTTGGTGTTATGCAGGATTTGCTCTATACTAAAATGAATTGCAGAGGAAGTCCAAAACCACTAAGTAATCACAGTTAAGAAAAAAGAAAAAGAAAGATGTATTATTTGACCTGCAGCTTCCAGCCGTAATTCTTTATTAATGAATTGGTTCCACCCAACCAAATGACAAACAGATGGATAGAATGGGGTAATGATAAACTCAGCTAGCAATTTGTCCCTGATGGGGCAACTGGAGAGCACACTTTCATTTACAGTTTACAAATGGCTCCCAACACTGGTACACAAGAATTCAATTTGTGTCAACTCCCATCAGTCCGACCAGGGATTACATCAGGAAAGCTCACGGTAGGAGGGATTGAAGCTTTAAGGGATCAATTTGTAGAACTGTAGGTCAAACTTCTGCAAAAACATTCAGAATCGCCCTTCCATTTGAGCCTGAATGGAGGAACTTGATGGCTACCAGAATTTCTGGGACTACATACCACTCTGGAAAGTGGTTCTGAGATTTTCAATTTGGAAACTAAAGGTAAGAAAAAGGAATTTTTCACAAAACACCACTTGTTAATATGAAATGTCAGCTGACACCCAAACAAGCCCACTCTTGCTTATTTCTAATTCTATTGTTGGCTGTAAGGAAGGCTTATACTTAAACAGCACAACTTCCTAAACAATTTCTTGAAAAGAAAGGGAGATTTTTGTTGCTGTTTTTTCCCATTCTCCTCAAAATTGATTAATTGTATAAGAACGATTCTTTAAATATATCAAGCTCTATAATTTTGGGGGGCAGGAAAACCAACACAGGGCTACATCACTGTTAAATATGGCAGCCATTTGCCCAGTTACTGCTATAAGTTCTAGTAAAACACTATGAAAAAAGCTGGCAATTCACTTGCAGGTATGAAGGGCTCCGAAACACAAGTTATCATTCAATACGAAATAAAATCGCAATGGTAGCTTTCAAGTTAGTCTTACACATTAGGTATTATTTGAAGCTTTACCACATACCACTATCCCTTTTATGATGAGAAAACAAAAGCAATAAGTAACTTTGGGTCGGGGGGAAGGAAAGGGGACGTGCTTGCAGATCCAGGTTGAATTCTGTCTGCCTTTTATTTCTGCAGTTAGTAAGGAATGATATTGGTTACTGCTGTGGCCTTGGAAATTAGCGGTAAAGGATTCATTCAATCTGCTGTGACTAGTATGGCAATACACTTCCACTACCATGGGGCTCAGGGTAAGGAAAAGAACTGACACTTAAAAATATTCTTCCATAAACCACTCTTCTAAGTACTGTATAGACATCTATTTATCTTCACAACCCTCCCGAGGTATCCACTATTATCATCCCTGCTTTACAGCCAAGGGAAGCAAGGCTCAGAGAGGTCAAGGATCTTGTGCAAGGTGGCAGCTAGTTGTTGTCACTCTCTGGATGCAATCACATGACTGCCTGTATCCAAATGTTCTCCAGCACCTACTTGATGCGTGCTATGTTTACTTCATGTAGGTGCCATATTCCACAGAAGGGAGCTAGTCAAGACGTTGCCCTCATGTCCCGGCAAGGAGGACAGACTTCGAACAAGTAATTAACTATAAGTGTGCTGAGTGTTGCTAGTAAGTGTTGCAGGTGTACCTAACCTAGTCTGAGGTGGGGGGCAGGGTTCAGGGCAGGCTTCCTGGAGGAAGTGGTACTTAAGCAGGGGAACTGAAGGATGAACAAGAGTTAACTAGGTAAAGAAGTAGAAGATATATCCTGGCAGAGTATAGCAAGCATAAAGACCTTTAGCCAAGAAACAACATGGCTATAAAGGAAAGCAGGAAAGACCTATCATAAAAGCCTTAATAAGAACAGTTTGTATTGATTGAGCATTTACTGTATAACAGGTGCTATTCTGTGCATGTCGTGTGCATCAACTCACTTTATCTCACAACGACTCGATGAGGTAAGTAAATCGTTATCCCCATTCTTCTGTCTGAGGCACAGAGAAGTTAAATAATGCAACTAAAATCTTATGGTTTAAAAGTGGTGGAGGCAAGGGTTGGACCAGGAAGATAGGTCCAGAGCCCTGTGTAGTAAACCGCCTATACTTCCTCACCTTTGTCACGAGGACAGAAAATCAGAGCCACCAGATTTTAGAGGTCAAGCAGTCCAGCCTTATTTCATATGTAAGGAAGCTTAAAACTGGAATCAAGCCATTTGTCCCCAGGATTAGAGGCCAGCTCAGAGCTGTGTCTTCTGATTCCACATTTGGACAAACTTAAACCTGAGAGACGATACCAAGCATTGGACTGTAAGTCTCGATTCTGAATGAAACACTTCTTTAACTTTCATAGCCTGTGCCCTTGACCATAAGTCATATCACATCATCCCTTAAAACTGTTTAAGGAAAATCCATAATCCGTTCAGCTTCCGCTCTGAATCCCACACTTGATCTTCATGTCAGTAACAGCCTTTGCAGGATCACTTCTTAGGAGGAAACTAATTAAATTCATTTGTTACTTGTAGGCTGATGATGGGATGGAAAGACAGATGACTTTTGACAAAAATATCAATTTGTAAAATAATTTTCAAAATTATTTTGAAATAATAATTTCAATGCACCACCCAGCTGTGCATGGCCTTGAGATTCTCAAGGAAAACCAATACGCAGACATTGCAATCAGCTTAAAAGCAGCTCTGCGTGAAGATGAATTTTGCAAGTCTTATTATGGAAGGCATCTGCAAGGGACCAGGGAATTATTTAGGCAGAAAGGTGTGAAAGGGAAAAGAAAGGAAGCATTGCTCTTTCATATTTATTAGTATTAGTGTCTTGGGCTGAGATTTAGAGATCATTTCTTGACCTATGTCCCTAAAACACACAGAAATATTTTGAACTTTCACATGCACCCAAAATTAGCCTTGGTGGACTTTTTATTAAAAATTGCCACTGAAAGCTTTAATCTGCCCTTTGCAACAACTGACACTACAAAACTCTGAAGCAGTTTTAACCAATCAGGTTACACCTACAGAAAAGCTACAGTAAGTCCCTTACATACGAACCTTCAAGTTGGGAACTTTCAAAGATGCGACCGTGCATTCGCTTGTCCGATCATGTCAGTTAGTTCATGTGTCTGGCGTACGCTGTCACATGCGTGCATCCTCTGCAAGTGGTTGTGCTTTTGTGTACTTAACCGTACAGTACTGTATAGAGACAGTAGTATAGGATCTTTATTTCAAGCCCAGGATGTCTGGAAGCAAGTGTTAAAGCAGCAGTGATATAGCTGGTACTACTGGACTTTTCAAGGTACTGTACTGTAAGATTAAGAAATGTTTTATTCATTTCTTGTGTTTGTTTTTATGTATTCTTTGTGTGAAAAGTATCATAAACCTATTACAGTACAGTACTATATAGCTGATTGTGTTAGTTGGGTACCTAGGATAACTTTATTGGACTTACGAACAAATTGGACTTAACAAATGTGCTCTCAGAACGGAACTCATTCATATGTAGGGGACTTAACTGTATAGGTAAGTTAAATGAAAACTATTTTCACCTTTAACCAAACTGATAGAGAGCATATATGGAACATAGCACCCCAATTGAAACATTACTGGTAAGGACTATTTGTCCAGGCCTTTGGGTTTTCATTGCCACCATAGTATATATTTTTCACTTATGAGAAAAGCACTTACCCTGGGGAAATTCTTAGGCAGAAGGAGGAAAGTTTCTCAGATATTTATAGACAAAATATTTTAAAACATAGGTAGCTATATTTATGCTTGGTTCTTATTTTAATGAACACTAAGATTGTTGCCCACAAAGAAATTTTCAGTATCACTTTAGAAATAAAATATTCTTCCTGGGACTTCCCTGGTGGCGCAGTGGTTAAGAATCCGCCTGCCAATGCAGGGGACACGGGTTCGAGCCCTGGTCCGAGAAGATCCCACATGCCGCGGAGCAACTAAGCCCGTGTGCCACAACTACTGAGCCTGCGCTCTAGAGCCCGCAAGCCACAACTACTGAGCCCACGTGCCACAACTACTGAAGCCCACGCATCTGGAGCCCGTGCTCCGCAACAAGGGAAGCCACCACAGTGAGAAGCCCGTGCACCAAAGAGTAGCCCCCACTCGCCACACCTAGAGAAAGCCTGCGCGCGGCAACGAAGACCCAACAGCAGGCAAAAAATATATACATATATATTCTTCCTACTTCGAATGCGTGTTTTTTCTGTTTTAGAAAAGCAGGAAGAAAAAGTTTTAAAAACATTGCAAAATATGTTACAGCTTGCAGACTTACTTAGAATTTGCCTCTTCAAATCTTTTCTACACTGATTAAAAATTTTAAATCTACTGTAAATAAGGAAGTTGATGAATAGTCCCCAGGCCAAGTTTGGGAGACATTATGATTACTCTCAACCTGCCTGAGCCAGAGACCAAGTCTCCTCTCTGATACAATCACTGAGAGCACCCTTTCAAGGTGCTCACCCTGTGGGCATCCTCCATTTTACAGGAGGCAGAAGCTGGATGAAGAACAAAAATTTGCTTGGTCCTAAGCCCATGACCTAAGACAGCATCACAAACACATGGAATGTCCACCCAAAATATGAACAAAACTAGCGAGTAAGCAGTCAGTACCCCACACCCTGGTCTAGTGTAATTTTTCAGGTTAATCTCTTATTAGCCAGTTACATATTAAAAGTTTTTTGAGACTACTTCCCAGCAACGCCTTTGACACCATCATCCTCACTGAATAAGGGCAACTGATGAATAAGTACCTACCAAGACAGAGGACTGGAACCTAATCCTCCAGTGACAGAACTCAGACAAGAACTTCACATTCAGAAGGGTGGAATCTGAGGAGAACTTCTGGCAATACACTGATTTCTACAATTTCCTAGCCTTGGCCTGTCAGAGGCCTGCCTCTGGGATAGGAAAAGACACTTTTGGCTCACCCAGAGACCTGTCACAGGTGTTTGTGTACACAGTAGGTATCTGGGCAAAAAGAATTCAGTGTTAAACATTAGACAGACCTCTCTGGGAAAAACAGATAACTGTAGGCCCCCAAAGCTTTTCCCACTGACTGCCGTTTCTGATTTAGAGCCCAGGAAAGCTCTCTTTAAACACATATCCTCAGGCCCTCAACTGAAATGGGATAGACTCTGAGATGTTTACAGACGAATGTGAGGATTTATTTTGCAGCCAAACATTAAATGCTGCAAGAGCTTCCCTTCTGCAGTAACAGCCAACAGCAGCCTAAGATGAGGCTTCCCGTTTCCCCAGCCAGCAGAGCTCCAGGCGGGCGAGTCCAGCATTCCATCTCTGAAGGTGGGTCACAGACATGAAGGGGACATGGGGTTTTGTAGAAAGAGCACCGGGCTGGAAGTCGAGAGAGTTCAGTTCTAATTTTAATTTTGTCCCTAACCAGTCATTTTACCTTGGCAAAGCAACTTAAGCAATTGAGTCCCAATTTCTTTCTTTGTAAAGGGGCAAGAGTGGTAGGGAGGGAAGGAAATAAACAGCTATTGAATGTCTACTATGTATAAACACTTTATGAAGGCTATGAACAATAACCCTGCTATGAGGGTCACATGAACTTGATGTTACAGATGAGGAAATGGAGGTCCTGAGATTAAATAACTTGACCGAGGTTACATATTCTGGAAGAGATAGCAGGAGCAGAATTCCTAGTATAGGGGCTGGAGCCAGGAGCTGGCTTTCCTTATGCTACCATGTTCCATTTGGAACACCAAGATATCCAAGAGTTCTAAATATGAAGACATCTACAATGTCTCCAGGACACTGTAGAGGTATATCTGTTAAGATAAACAGATATAACAAATATTTAACAGTTTGTTAAAATGGTATATACTTTTAAAATATTTATACATAAGAATTTGGGGTCTGAGCCCCTCAAATGTTAGAGGGTTGAATGTTAAGATGTATTTTTGTTGGAGAAGAATTAAAATTGTTAAATGTAGGTACATAACACCCATATATACCTTATGTACATAACACCCATATATACCTTAAATGTAGGTACATAACACCCATATATACCTCCTTTTCCTTAGCTTGGTTTTTGACATGTACATATCAAAAGAGCTTTGTAGAAAGCTGTTTCTCATATGTGATTTCACTTGATCCTCCTAATAAGAACACACTATAAGGCTGCAAGAAGTTATCACCCATATTTTGCATTGTAAGGACATCGTAGTCAATGCCTCTGGGGCCTGTGTCACCTCCCCTTCTCCCAGTTCTGATTTCAGCTGCGGCTGTCATGTGGAGAGTTTCATGTGAGCTCAACTTGCCTCGCAGCATCGAACCTCAAGCACATGCTGTGCTCACAACACGCCTCCTTCTTCCCTGGACCTGCCTCCTTAATCCAAGGGCCAGCAGAGCCTAGAAGGGTGGGAAGTTGTACCTCTGGGGGAAACTTTCAATCAACAAAAAGAGGACAGAAGCTAGCGCGTAAATGGCTCTTGCCTTTTTTTAAAACATCTTTATTGGGGTATACTTGCTTTACAATGGTGTGTTAGTTTCTGCTTTATAACAAAGTGAATCAGTTATACATATACATATGTTCCCATATCTCCTCCCTCTTGCGTCTCCCTCCCTACCACCCTCCCTATCCCACCCCTCCAGGTGGTCACAAAGCACCGAGCCGATATCCCTGTGCCATGCGGCTGCTTCCCACTAGCTATCTACCTTACGTTTGTTAGTGTATATATGTCCATGCCTCTCTCGCCCTGTCACAGGTCACCCTTCCCCCTCCCCATATCTTCAAGTCCGTTCTCCAGTAGGTCTGTGTCTTTATTCCTGTCTTACCCCTAGGTTCTTCATGACTTTTTTTTCTTAAATTCCATATATATGTGTTAGCATACGGTATTTGTCTTTTTCTTTCTGACTTACTTCACTCTGTCCGGCAGACTCTAGGTCTATCCACCTCATTACAAATAGCTCAATTTCGTTTCTTTTTATGGCTGAGTAATATTCCATTGTATATATGTGCCACATCTTCTTTATCCATTCATCCGATGATGGGCACTTAGGTTGTTTCCATCTCCGGGCTATTGTAAATAGAGCTGCAATGAACATTTTGGTACATGACTCTTTTTGAATTTTGGTTTTCTCAGGGTATATGCCCAGTAGTGGGATTGCTGGGTCATATGGTAGTTCTATTTGTAGTTTTTTAAGGAACCTCCATACTGTTCTCCATAGTGGCTGAACCAATTCACACTCCCACCAGCAGTGCAAGAGTGTTCCCTTTTCTCTACACCCTCTCCAGCATTTATTGTTTCTAGATTTTTTGGTGATGGCCATTCTGACTGGTGTGAGATGATATCTCATTGTAGTTTTGATTTGCAAACAAGACCAAAAGACAACCCTCAGAATGGGAGAAAATATTTGCAAATGAAGCAACTGACAAAGGATTAATCTCCAAAATTTACAAGCAGCTCATGCAGCTCAATAACAAAAAAACAAACAACCCAATCCAAAAATGGGCAGAAGACTTTAATAGACATTTTTCCAAAAAAGATACACATGCCTTTTTGATAGGCAAATTAGAGAGGAATTCTGTGTGCTCCAGAGAGATCTCCATAGAATTAAGCCCCTACAGAGGCCCCCATTGCCTGCAGAAGTGACTTCTGTAACACACAGTCATATGTCCTCCATCCCTCACCCAACCGTCTCATTCCTGCTTCCAAATAAAATAAACTACTTGCACCCAAGTCCTTGTAAAACGCTCTCCTTTTGGGGACCCTAAACTATGTGAGGCACTGAGACTACAGAGGTGAAGTGACTTGCACAGGGCCCCCTGCTGGCAGTAGAGGAAGCAGCAAGCACTCCCTTCCAGTTCTGGCTCTAAATCCATCTCATTTTCTACTTTCAGTTGTACACACAGGTTAAGAAACTGCAATTTCCACCTTTTGCCAATATGCCAGACTGAAGTTTAAGAAAGAAATACATGTTTTACCACAAAATTAATGATTCACTTTGTTATAAAGCAGGAACTAACACACTACTATAAAGCAATTATACTCCAATAAAGATGTTAAAAAATAAAATAGTAGGGCTTCCCTGGTGGTGCAGTGGTTGAGAGTCCGCCTGCCGATGCAGGGGACATGGGTTCGTGCCCCAGTGTGGGAAGATCCCACATGCCGTGGAGCGGCTGGGCCCGTGAGCCATGGCCGCTGAGCCTGCGCGTCCGGAGCCTGTGTTCCGCAACGGGAGAGGCCACAACAGTGAGAGGTCCGCGTACCGAAAAATAAATAAATAAAATAATAATAAAATAAAATAAAATAAAATAGTAAATGATAACTGTCATCTTTGCTGAGGGTCACACAGATGACCTGCTGGGCTACTATGAAAAACGTTGCCCAGTTTTCAAAATTTTAAAGTATTACATTTTGCTTTGCTGATGTTAGACAAGTAAATTAGAAATGCTAAGTTTCACTCCAAGTTTTACAGATGAGAAAGCTGAAGTTTTAGGACTTTCCACTGTTGCAGTTTAACTACTTTTGGAACCAGGCTTAGAATCTTTTCTACTCCAGACACATTCCAGGCTTTGCCTACCAAATCTGTTCAACAACGGATTGTAGATTATCCTCACTGAAGGACATTGGTCTGGAGCTTGGCTGGGGGCATCTTTTATTTATTTATTTTTTAATTTTCCCAGCATCTGTTCCTCCCTTGTCCATTAATTGCACAACTTCGCTTTGAGGAACCAACCCTCTTGAACTCTCAGTCTGTGTACTTCAGGCCTGAATGCCCCACCAGTCTTTAGTTCCTGAGCTCAGAATATGATGCGTATCTGCCCAGTCAGTGTACTCTTCTCCTTGGCCGCAGTGATTGGCTCAGCGAATGAAGAGGGACCAGAGCGTGGCCAGCTAGAATGAATACTGAGACTCTACTATGTCCCCTGAGAAAGAGCCACTCCTTTCCAGTGGGGAGCTGAGCTAGTAGAAAGCAAGCCTTCAGTGCCTGGTGGCCATCTTGCCACCATACTGGAAAAGCCTGAAACTAAAGCCAATAAAGGGGGGAGCAGAGCACAGAGATGGATGGAGACAGACTGCTGATGTGATACAGAACTAGTCTTCCCCAAATTTAGAGTTGTCACAGGACTTGACATTCATAGGGGCCAATACATTACGGTCTCATCTTCTTTCAAGATTCTGCCACTTGCAATTCAATAAGTCCTGCCTGAAACAAGCTCTGTACTCAAGCATTAAAGAGACTCAGTGCAGTACTTCTCTGAAGAAACAAGTATCTGTTTTCTACTACCAAAAAATAGGCTAGGAAGTCAAGAAACAGAAGCAGACCTAATGAAATCATGGCAGAATCCTTTGCCTCAGCTTCAGAGAGCCTAGGAATGAGGTGCTGAGCAAGGCTTTATGAATCCATGAAGCAACCGGCCTCAGACAAACCCAATCACCTTTAATGTAGAGAACAACATTGTTTCATCAGCTAGGTGCTTCAATTCAAAAGTCAACTGCAACTAGAGTTCAGAGGAAGAGCCCTAGCTGGGGCATAACTTTTGCTCATTGGTTGGGTGGGTGTTTTTTTTGGTTTTGTTCTTGCTTAAAATTACATAGCAGCATTGAGAATCCAGGTTTTTACATCTGTAAGTTCTTAGAAGAACTTCTAATCACTCTTCTACCGCTGATAAGCTGAATATGAGAGCTGGAGAGGTAGACAAGAGAAAAAAGCTGAAACCAAACCAAGAAACTTACCCCACGGCAATATGGATGCAAAGGCAACAATGCATTGCACGTGTTTTTAAAAGTTTTTTTTCCTCTCCCTCGAGAAAAATCACCATCTATTATATACTTCAGACATAATGTTTCAAAGCCAGGGAGGCAAGTTTTGAGCTTGAAATGCAGGCAGGCTGGCAGTGGTCCCTCTGGAGTTTTCAGAGCCTAGGACAGTGTGACTGTGGCGGGGAAGTGGGGAAGAGGTCAGGTGGGTACAGACAGGTTAACCAGATGACCCACCATCAAAGAGGGCTGGGGACAGGTGCTGGCCCAAGTCAGAGTATAAATATAGGCCTCTCTGTCGTCTCAAATTCACAGGCAGTGGAGTCTTCTAGCGTGTTTGGAATGACTGAGGTCAGTACGTTTGGCTTCTGAATGTGACCCACTAACTTACCTGATGAATTCCACAGAATAGTACTGAATAGGGGAGCTTCCTTCACTCTCTCCAGGTTTCCAAGATAGGGCCACCTCGGAATCAGAAACCACAGTGACGTGCAGCTGCTGAGGTGCTCCTGGAAGCAGGCAGGAATCTAGGCAGGACAGCGAACAACTAGAGTTGGCTGTGGTCTTCGCTGCTGGAGAGGTTTCACGTATAAAAAAACATGTGTGCTTTCTACAGCCTAAACATCTCTGTCCAGAACTGCCTCACCCTCCAAACCAAACAAACACACACACACACAATCACAACTGGATTCATGCAAGGTTTGTCAATGAGAGCTGGCCTTCCCTTCTCCTCAAGCACCCCAGGCTGGAAATCCAACTACATTATGTCCAGACTATGGACCCCAGGACACACAATATGGTGTACCCTTTAGGACCTCTGTTAGCATGTCGGAATTGATGTTTACCTACAAGGAAAATTAAATGCTTGGCGTTACTGTCACTTAATTTCAATTCTTTTGTGTATCCCTTCCTGCCCCCTGTCATCAGAATACATATCAATGGTAGGACATTTGGGAAAAGCCTCATGGGTAAAGACGTAGGACGATCCTATCACCCCAAGGTAACTGCTATTACTATTTTCATATCTAGACTTTCACATTTCCCAGCCTTTCTTTATTGCTTCAGCCAGAAGTATTTTTTCTGCCTTCTCTTCCTAGCAAAACCCTATGCAGGTTTCAAACACCGGGCCAAAGATATGGTTCTTTCTGAAACGCTCCCTGAGCCTTGGGGTGGAGAACGCGCTCCTTCTGAGTGCCTCCAGAGCCAGCTGGGCAGACCTCGGATGCACTGGATCTACCTGCCTACCATGTGCTTCTCCCTCCACAAGGAGCTCCTATGAGCAACGATGTCTTCAAGCCACTTTTGTCCCCCAGTGTCCAGTGCAGACCACCTCAATGAGCCTTTGTTGGGTTCCCCTGGCCTATAAGATCTCTTCTCGCACTCCCCTTCCTCGCCTTCTTAACTCCCACTTACCTAATTCCCACTTAGCAGTCATGTCCTCAGGGAATCCTTATCGAACCCCTATATGGGATCTTACAACGGAAGATCTTACAGCACCATGGGAAGCACTTCTCACTATCCGCGGCCACACGTTAATTAGACAATGTCCTGACCCACGCCACTCAGTTCTGAGAGGGCAGGGGCTGTGCCTGTTTTTGTTCACCACTGAATTCCCAGAGCCTAGCATACCACAGTGCCTGGTACATAGTAGGTCTTCACTGATATACTGAATGAAGGAATGAATGAATAGCACCCATCACTTTCTTCTTATTAATGGACTGAACGCAATTTACCTTGGAGCAAAGTGGTAATGAGCCGAGGAGAGCTAAGCCGCCCTTTGCCAGTCTGGCTGTAAGCTGCCACGCTTACTCGGTATTCAGTGCCTGGTTTCAAACCTCCGATCACTTCCTCCTGTCAATGACCAAACAGGAAATGTGTCAATGATCAGAAGTTCTTTTGAGGCAAACCGGACAATCTCATGAGGGTTGCATCTTGAGGCCCCTGTGAAATTTGCTTGGGAGATTGTTTTGTTTTCTCTAGGATTGGCCAAGTTTTTTAATCTGCAAAGAGGAAAACACCATGACATATTTCCCAAGACTAATGAATTATCCTTTATTGGAATCAATACACTATCGTAGAACTGGGACTCATTCACCCTATCAGATGTCGCTCATAACATCTGAGTTCTTCAGTGAGAGTACTAGGCTGCTGGAATTCAGGTCACAATCTTTTCCAGGGTTAGAATCCCCCAGTTCTTTCTTTCCATTTGCATATCACAGATGCTCAGGGACTAGCCACGACAGCAAATTGAGGTTCTTGATTTATATCCACAAAGTAGGGACTCAAACTTTGGTTCTCAAATTTTTAAACTGCCTCAGAATCACCAGGAGGGCTTCTTAAAACAAATTGCTAAGACTGGCCCACAAAGTTTCAGATTCAGTAAATCTGGGAAGGGGTCTGAAAATTTGCACTCCTAAAAAGTTCCCAAGTGACGCTGCTGGTGATTCATCAACGCCCACATTGAGAACCACTAGGACTGATGATGGAAGTGTGTGTGAACTTCACCTGCACAAACAGCCTAGACCAAAAAGTCCCAGCTGAAGATGACTTGCCCCATCTTGAGACTACAGTACCAAATAGTAAGTGCGAGCCTGGTGCCCCTGGCCCCAGTACACTGTAGTGGAAAGGATACTGACTTTGGAATCATTCAGTCCTGGGCTTGAATTCTGACTCTGCCACTTATTGCTAGCTATGGCCTCGATATTACATTCCCTGAGCCTTAGTCTCTTCCTCTGTAAAATGGGGATGATGTATAACTATCTTGCATAGTTACAACATTTGGGATAATGTACGTAAAGTAGCTGGCACCAAGGATGTCCTCAAGAAACAGGACTGTAATGATTACTGTCTTAGGCATGTGAAACCCTTCCTTTTCTCCACTTACCTAGGTTCCACCTTCTCTGAGGCCAAAATCTTCCCCTTGACAGCTGACCACACAGAACTGATATTACCCTACCAAGTGTTGTGCCACTAAATTAGCACGTATACATATTAAAAATTATCACTATTTCTCCCATGGAATCGCAAGCCACTTGAAAGCAGGTATCCTGTCTTATATTTCTTCACGACATCCTCTGCAAATGATTAAACATTCATTGTTGCTAAGGAGAACTAATCAACTGATCGACAAAACGTTTAAAAAGATTCAACAAATAGTTATTGAATACTTACTACAGTAGTTCTTAACCCTGAAAGCACGGTAGAATCACTCGAAGATCTAAAAAAAATACCAGTGCTAGATTCCACTCCAGACCACTTAAATCAGAACCTCTGGGGGTGGGCAGAGCCTGGTGTCAGTTTGTTTTAAGTTCTCCAGGTGATGCTAATATGGGCAGCCAGGTTTGTGAACCACTGGTCTAGGGCTTGGTTCACCTCCTGGCCTCTGAACTCCATCTGTCTCCCCTCCTCTCTTTCTCCTGTATCTCCAACCTCTCCCTTATCTACCTGATGCTTCCGTAAGTATTTACTGCGCTCAAGTCTCTCTTATCTTAGACAATCAATTATTCCCCACCGCGCATGTGCCCCTGTCTCCTCTCCAGAGATGCAACCTTCTTAAAGACGTTGTCTCTACCTTCTCGCCTCCAATTCACTCCTCAGCTTGCTCCCGTCTGGTCTCTCCTCACTGCAAACAACTGAGATGTTCCTACCAAAGTCACCACAACTCTGCAGTCCACCCAGCGGGAATGCCTCCATCTTTACCTGACTATTTGCAGCTTTCAATACTGTTGCCCACCCTTGCTTCTGAAATCCCTTGGTTTCCTTGGAAACTATGACTTCTCCTCCATGTCTCCTTCTACTTCTCTTGTTGCTCCTTCCAAGTATCCTCCACCCACTCCCCATTCTCTGCTGGCCCCTTAGATGTTGGTCTTTCCCAGAAGTTCACCCCTCACCATCTCCTCTCACTCTGTAGCCTTGCTTAGGTGAGCTCATCTACCACTCCCTTAGCTTCTAGCACCTTTGAATGACATCTCCCACCATCTCCAGCTCTAACCTGCCTCTTGATCTCCAGACATGGGTTTGTGATTGCCTCTTGAACTTCTCTACCCAGCAACTTCCATGCAACTCAAGTTCAACATAACCAAAGCTCAACTAACCATCCCTCCTCTGACTACCAAAAACAAAACAA
This sequence comes from Phocoena phocoena, assembly GCF_963924675.1. Classification (NCBI taxonomy): domain Eukaryota; kingdom Metazoa; phylum Chordata; class Mammalia; order Artiodactyla; family Phocoenidae; genus Phocoena; species Phocoena phocoena. Next base: position 31,745,222 of record NC_089221.1, on the reverse strand, counting down.
AAAAAGTGCTTCACCCTTTGTGTTCTCTCTCTCATTACCTAAACCAGAAATTCTCAACACTTTCCTCCCTATGTTCACCACCCCTCCTCCCTAACCACCATTCAATCAGTTACCAATACTCTTTCGTATCACTTGAATCTGTTTATGTCATTTTATCCTCACAGCCATTTAAGTCCAAGTCCTCATAATGATGACAATGGCTCTGACTCTCTCGGCCACCAATACTTCCTGCACATCCAATCCGTACTCCACACAGCTAAGTTATTTTCCTGAACCCAAATCTGATCATGTCACTTCCACTTACAATAGCATCTTTGCATCCCCCTGTTTATCCTTCCAGCATCATCTCATGCCACCCCCCTTCCTTACATTCTACATTCCAGTCATACTTAAGAACTTGGCAGGGCTCACATTTATGCCATTCAATTCCTTGCCTCTGGGCCTTTGAACTGGCTGCTCCCTCTCCATGGAATGTCCTTCTCCCTGCTCCTGCCTGGCTCAGCCCTGCTCATCCTTCATGACTCAGTTCAGCTAAGACATTACCTCATTTCTCTGACCCCCTAGCCCCCAGTCTGGTTAGGCGTCCCTCCTCTATGCTTCCCTGGCGTCCTTGGTGTACCTCAATCATAGCAACACTCGCCTTATCCTGTAATTGTCTGTTTACTGGTCACCTTCTCCCCACCTGCTTGAGGGCAGGAAGCAAATTCTTGTTCCTCTGGCGTCCCAAAGCTTAGCATTATCCGACATGTAGCAAACGCTCAAACAGTGCTTTTTGATGAATAAATGAACTACTGAGTGAATGAAAAAAATCAAACCAAGATGTAGGATATAAACAGACTACCTCATCAAGAACCAACTTCTCCTACTGACCCCTCCAACTTGATTAACAGCATCTGTAGCTCTGCCCCAGACCCCAGTTAGTAACCCCAGAGACAAGTCTGACTGCCTCTTACCCACCTCCCTCCAGCCACCTCCACATGCCTTTCAGACCTGTTCCCTTCTTCTGCTTCCCTTGACTCCTTACTTGGGCCATTTCTACAGGCTCCAAGAGAGTGTCTGTCTCCAATCTTCCCTTCCTTCTCTCTCCCCCTGACTGCATCCTACATATAACTGCACAAGGGGTCTTTGCTGAACATATGGTCCTGCTTTCACAGCTCCCTGTCCCCCATCCTCACCCCTGCTCTAATACTCTGCATCTGTGCATCCTAGTTACACCATCTGTCTCCTGGTTTCATTTCAAGTTGGGTGGTTAGGAGGCTGGGGGCCCCAGGTGTATACAAGACTCCTGTTTCCCTCCTCTCCCAACTGCCACTCCCAGGTTTTTCCCAGGGAAGCGGAATCACACTTTCAAACCAACCCAATGCTCTCACAGCCTTTGCTGTAGAATCCCTTCCTCCTGTGACGTCATTACACTGTATGAAGTACAGGGGTAGTGGTGTGGTTTCATAGATATTAGATATGCGCCAATACCAAACACAGCTACCATTAGTTACCACTTATTGAGTGTCTTCTCTGTCCCAGGAACATATGTAGCCTGAGCCTTCCATCAGGCCTATGAGGTAGGTATCACTCTTATTTTCACTTCCAGAGGAGAAAACGGAATCTCTGAAAAGTGAATGATTTGCTCAAGGCTGTATATTTATTAAGTGGCAACGTGGGGATTTGAATCCTGCTTTGTTTGACTCCAGGGACTAAGTTCTAATTGGATAATACATGAATGAAAAATATTAAATAATATTTAAATCAAAAATTCGTATCATAAACACTGAAGACCAGATAATTATTTTATCTATAAACATGGAAATTTATGTATCTTCAATTTAAAAGTGATCACTGAAAACCAAGGGAAACTACACTTGTAGAAGCTCTGAATGTGGATTAAAAAACAACTCATCTTTTTGTTTGAAGATCAGTGCTACCTTTAGCCCAGGTATACTCTGAGAGGTGGAGGGTCACCCTCCCAGAAGCTAACTATTTCCAGTCTTTTCTGGTGTCTCTTCCTGAGCTGACAGGCTGGTAGATTAGCATAAGAGAGCAAGGGTCAAGGGGACTGAGTAGTTGGGGTCATAAAAAGAGGGGTTGGATTCAATGATTTAACTGTCACTTCTTCCTCCAATATCTCTCCTTCCAAATGGAATCTCTCAGAATAGTGTGACTTGTGATAACCCTTGAATTTTTTAGTAAAATGCTGCACAAGTCTTTCTATTTCTGTCCTTAAATGTCTTATGGCCACTACTTCAGCCTTCATCAAACTAGATAAGATGCTAAAAATACCCTTTTCAAAGTAGAAAAAGTGTTTTTTTTTACCTTGTGGAAGTTTGAAAATGAGTCAAAATATTTATCTCTCTTGGACCTATTTCTGCACAAGATGGTGAGAAACAAAGTCAGAGAAATTGCTTTCTTGGGGTAGAAGCCAGAGTGAATTCCACAGTCTCCTCTGGACCCTTCCATACTTTTCTGGGGGCGGGCGGGGAGCAAAGTTGGGTGCATTGCTGCAAAATAACCCTACTTTGTGTCCCTTTCTGAAATACAAAACCCCTTCCAATGGTTGCCTCCTTTGTCTTTTAACACCACCAGTGGTCTTTTAACACCACCAGTGGCTGTCATGTGATCAGAAAATTTATATTTGTAGAAGATAAAAGCAAGGCTAGTTGGTTAGTTCACTGAGCCCAGGAAGAAAGCTCCAACAACTTTACAACCAAGTGAGCTATTCCCCAGGACACCTGCCTCCCTCACAGACTACCAGAAACAACAAACTTTCGTCTTATGATTGTATAATCATAATATAGTCATAACTTATACTCCACTTTGGAATTTATAAAATCCCTGTGTACCAGTGCCACATTTAATTCTCACAACAGCTCCGAGATGTTAGTCTTATCCTCCTCATTTTATAGATGATGAAACTGGACCCAGAAAGTTTATATAACTACACTCTGGGTGGGGCAAGAATGGGTCTGGTTTCACTGATAAAATGCACAACTTAATATGCTTCCGATTGCCTGACTCAAGACGGAGTACATCTAATCCTCAGGCTAGCACCTTGTTTTTCAGATGTCCAACTGCCTTTTCCATGTCTACTGCACCAGATCTATTCTCTCCATTCACAGTCTGTGATAGGAATGACTCTCTGCCCCTAGCATCCATTCTCTCCTTTCTTGTAATAGAACCCCTGTACATTTCAGTTGGCCCATGGCCACTCAAAGACTACATTTCCCAGCCTCTCTTGCATCTAGATGTGACCATGTGACTAAATTCTGTCCAACAGGATGTGAGCAGAAACGCTGAGGGCAATTTCTGAATTATCCCTTCAATAGTAAATGATATGTTCCCTTTCCCCTTTTCCTCATCTTTTGGCTAGAATGTGGATGAGGCAGTAAGGTATTCTGGATGATGGAGAGGCAGGCCAGAGGGGTTGGCAAAGCAATGAGATGGAAGAATCCTGGCACAAGGAAGCCACCAGAAGAGCCCTAAACTGGTTATATCCAGACCATTACATGACAGAACAAGAATGCACATCTTGCTAGGATCACTGTTATTTGGGGTTTGGGGACTGCTAAACTTTCATTCTAATTCATGCTAGACACAATGTTCAAAAACAACCTGGACAGTTTTGTAAGAGGAGCCCCTGAAAAGAATGGACAATTCTTAACTGAATCCCTCTTCATTTTGCCATGATGAAACCGTGCTGAATGGCTCTGAACTTAAAAGCTCTGACCTTGAATCAAACCTCACCTTTACCTGCTTCCATGCTGCACTTTTCTCCTACTGCTGGAAACCCAGGTGGTTTGTTTCCAGAAATGAAGCTGTATGTTGTCTTGTTCACTAGTCTGGACAAGTAGCCCCTACACCGGGAGGGCATCCAGTGAGCACAGCTAAGAGGAGGCATGAACTGGGACAGCACTGGACTAGGAGCCAGGAGACCCAGACTCCAGAGCCAAAGAGCTGTGTGGTTTTAGGGATGCCACTTAACTTCTCTGGGCCAAAGTTTCAACATGGAAATTCTACAATTCTTCTAAAATAACCTTCACTGGCAGCTAGTAACCTTGGGTTCAACTTCACAGTTGACTCTATAAGTTAAGTCAGTGCCTCGGCTGCCTTAGTAGAAGCTGGGAATGTTTAGCATCATTAGATGGAAGGCACAGGGAAATAGAAAAGGGTTATCTTCCAAACAGCCTTCTTCCAAAGGTCCAGAGGAAGGCTGTGCAGGCCAGCGTGGAGGGATTTCCATTCCCTGAGTGGTCACAGAAACATAGAGTATTTTCCAGGGTTTTGCAAGAGGGGCAGCATTGGGGCTGGACAAATCTTCCTTGTATGGATCTACCCTGCATATTGCAGGAGAGTCAGAATCCCTGAAGCTTGTTCACTAGAACGCCCACACCTATTTACATATGCCCACAGGGAACAAAGAATCCCCCAGTTGGCAACCATTACTAATTGGCCTCTTCATTTTATAGTCAAAGAGAGGTTCAAGGGGGTTCAGTGACCTTGCCCACGGTTACCCTTGCTCTAGTGACAGAGCTGGGACTAGATGCAAGCTCATGATTCCTGTCTGCTTTATCCCTTAACCCTGGATAAGACCCAAATAGAATCACTATTGTGGGTCAGCCAGACCAGTGGACTCCAAAGCAAGGCGGTGGTGCATCCCCCTGAGAGAGCAAGACAACCTACTGAGATGTTGGAAGAAAACATAAGAACTTTCTACTTCTATTTTATCTCCTCCTTTAAAATGCTGTGGGATTTTATAATGTACACAATATATATGTAGAGTAGCAGATGTATAATTTACAAATACATACATATACGTATGTTGGTACATGTTCAAATATTTTTTAACTGATGGTATGCATGATAAAAAAGTGTTGAAGACCACCAGTTTAAGCGTCCGTTTCTAACTCTAAAAACATCACCAAATTGTCCTGATTGTTTTACTATTTATTTTTCCGGGATGAAACCTGCTGGTTGTTCTTCTAAGAAAAGGTTAAGTGTCAGATGCTAATCAAATCAGAAGCCTTTATATAGGCAGACTATCAAAGAGTGCATCAGGATTCCACATAATCCACCAGGTTATTTTGGTCACTTCTTCAGTTGAATAGAACCAATCCTCTGTTCGGCATTCTTCCAGAAAGTCAATCAACCACGTTTAGGTGACCCGGTTTTGTCTCATTGAGAAGGTCTAGGATTGTTAGAGGCAGTGAGGAAAGAAGAAGGAAAAGCAGGTGAAGGAGCCCCCCTCACACTGGGGCTCGCTAGTTGAAATATCTTCTCTCCTTTTCAATCTTTTTCACCTCGTCTTGGAACAGAACTTAAATTACTTCAACCTTTAAAAACGTTGCTCTTTACAAATAGCTCAATTTCGTTTCTTTTTATGGCTGAGTAATATTCCGTTGTATATATGTGCCACATCTTCTTTATCCATTCATCCGATGATGGGCACTTAGGCTGTTTCCATCTCCGGGCTATTGTAAATAGAGCTGCAATGAACATTTTGGTACACGACTCTTTTTGAATATGTATAACTGATTCACTTTGTTATAAAGCAGAAACTAACACACCATTGTAAAGCAATTATACCCCAATAAAGATGTTAAAAAAAAAAAGAAAAAGGGCTTCCCTGGTGGCGCAGTGGTTGAGAGTCCGCCTGCCGATGCAGGGGACGCAGGTTCGTGCCCCGGTCCGGGAAGATCCCACGTGCCGCGGAGCGGCTGGGCCCGTGAGCCATGGCCGCTGGGCCTGCGCGTCCGGAGCCTGTGCTCCGCAACGGGAGAGGCCACAACAGTGAGAGGCCCGCGTACCGCAAAAAAAAAAAAAAAAAAAAAAGAAAAGAAAAACACCTAGCAAGAAAGAAAATGTATGATGAGAAAAAAGAAATCTGGATTTCACACAAAAATAAAATTCCTTTCGAAAGTAAAAAAAAACAAACAACCAAAAAAAACGTTGCTCTTAACCTTACTCTACCATGTGAGATAAGACAGTTTCTTTCTAAATGATTAAAAATTCACCCGGTATGCTCTGCGACTGCTGCTTCCACTAGAACCAAGCACTCTCCGTGGGCCTTAATCAGCGAGGGAGATGCAGAAAAATCAACATTTTGATGAAAAGAGACCCCCTGAATCCAGGGTTGGGGCAAGGGTTTAACTTTTCGAAAGCATACTTACAAAAATCACCTGATGATCCAATAGTCCCTGGAGAGGAGAAAAAACAAAACAATATGAAAAGGAAAGGAAAGCTTGCAGGAACTAAAATGAACTCGTAGAGTAGCTGCCCTTCCACCACGGGCAGCCAAGGGCAGCAAACACACACCTTGGCAGTGATTTCTCTTGAACACTCACTCAGTTCTTACTCTGTGCCGCATGTGGTGCTGGGGGTTCTACGACCATGACCTTGTTTGATGCCCACAACATTAAAAGCTGCTGTTCTTGGGCAGCTTTTGGTCTTATTGGGAAAACCACATTTACACTGATAAAACAATTAGAGAGCAACATGAGACCAGATGTCATTTACATGCAACTTACTAGACAGATTGAGGTCTGTAGGATGCTACAGGATGATGTGATGGAGTACAGAGGTTCCCAAACTTTCTCTGTTCATGGCACCATTAGTATCGCCGTATTATTTTTACAGCACCTCTAATCTAGAAAAAAATCCCTAACGGTTCCAGTTATTCAACAGTTATACCCAAAAGATTTGGTATTAGTAGTTTACACAGATGTTGCTGTTTCCCATGCAAAGTTCAAATATTCCACAAGACCCCTGTGAGTTTGCTGCAGAGCCCTGAAGCACACAGGCTGGGAACCCCAGATACACTACCCATGATATAGCTCCTTTTCCAGTTCCTGTTTTGTCGATGAGGAAACTGAGACCCAGTAAGGTTACCCAGCTGGTTTGTTGTCATACAGGAATCTGAATGAGAGTCATCTAAATCCAGAGCCCCCTCTGCTGTACCAACCGCTCCCCTCCCGCTTCCTGACTTGCTGCCTTTATGTCTAGTCATCATTTCCTCTCTCCATGCTCTGTATTCTGCACCTCCCCTGCCCCTCTGCCCAAACACACAAGCCCACGAGCATGTACACACACATATGTGTTCATTCCCTCAGTTCAAACCATTCTTTTCGACTTGAATGCCCCTCTCTCTCCTCTGCCTTTCCAGAAACTGCCCCTGCTTCAATTCTCAGCCCCCACTTTTACCTCCTGACCACTTGTTCCTACACTAATCTCTCCGCCTTCAAAACCTCAGTCTGTCTAGTAAGTGGCATGTAAATGACATCTGGTCTCATGTTGCTCTCTAATTGTTTTATCAATGTAAATATGGTTTTCTCAAAGAGACCAAAAGCTGCCCAAGAACAGCGACAGTGTGTTATCTCGTGCTGGGTGGAGAGTAGCAACCAGGCAAGTTTGTTGAAATCGGCAAGGTAATCGAATGCTGTAATTTGGTAGCATATTCTAACACCTCGGTGTAGTTAATGGAGAGAATATATTGAACATAAAGGCAATGGTCATCAGGAATAACAACTAACATCTATATGGCTTCTTACTTTTTACTAAAGGCTTTTACATGCACAATTTTATTTGCCACTCACAACAGTATAATTATGACACACCTTTCATGGGAGAAAGTTGAGGTTTAGACAGTTTAAGTAGCTTTGGCCAAAGTTACCCAACCTGCAAGTGGAGGAAGGAGGTCTGGAAGCCCAGGGTGCCTGTCTCCCTTCCTGGCCTCTGCTTTCTGTTTGCACTGCAGTGGCCTTCCCAGAAATGCCAGAGTGTCGGGCCCGGGTTCATGTAATGGGGCAGGATCTTGATTTCAGAGGCACCGTGCGGGGTCCAGGACCCCTGTCACCAGCACCGTGCCCTCTCTGCACAGGCTGTGCGTGAGCCACACTCACTGCAGGACAGGAGGCTGGGCAGCCGGGAACACCGCTAGGGATGATGTCAGCCCCACGGTGGGGTCCAGGGGATCGTTGAAAGTTCCAGTGCTGTCAAGGGGAGATGGCACCTCAACCAGTGGTGGCCTAGGTGCAGCCAACCCGATCTCCCCACCTCAGGAGAGACCAAACCACAGAGGCTGGGGCTGAGCGCTCCTGAGGCAAATGAGGGGTACTTAAGCAAAAGTCTGAGAATAAAAGCAGCATGCAAAATACAAATAAGCCGAACACGTGCATCTCTTCTTCTTTGAGTCATGAGAGCTTTGGTAAAAATAGCCAGAGCAGGACCCGGAATTCAGTCTGCCCTGGGTTTACAGTCAACCGTTACTTGCTAACATACGGTTTGAAGAACGTTACTTCACCTCTCTGAGTCTCAGCATCCTTGTCAGGAAAATGAGGTCACAGTATAGTCGTAAAGATGAAATGGAAGAACAAATGTAGAAGCATGAGGGAGAGTGCCTGGCAGGTAACAGACTCTCAGGAAGTGACAGCTACTCATCACTGATGACAATTAAGTTTCTAGATGCTGCGCCCCACAGGCATTTACTAAATAGGAGTTACAAACACCACCTCTTCCTCCACCACCACTGTAGCTATGGTATTCTGGGCACTGATGCTAACTCCTTGTAGAGCAATTAGAAAGGCTCTAGCCTGTAGAATAATTGTAGTAGAACAGGGAGGGAGGCCTCGAGTGAAAGAAAAGAAAACAGAATATGCCTAAGGCAGAGAAATTCACCCCAAGAGACCTTGACAGGAAACAGAAAAGAAATAGATGAAGAGCCAGCAACTGGTTAGTGGAAGGACAGGATGCCGGCTGGGGAAGAAAAATAAACAACTTGCACGGTTTGAATATACATTTCCAATTACACCTTCTGCATTGTGTCTCCAGGGAGTTGAGAAGATACAAATATGTCATATTTATTTATAAAGCTTTATTGGGATTTCAAAAAAAAATCAGAATTGAATTTTATGGAGAAAAGAAGGGGAGAAAACAGCTGTAAGATAGCTGTTTTCTCGCAGGATAAATGGGGTGGGCTGAGTCCAGCATGGAAGCTGCCTTTCTGGAAGCTTTCCTCATATGGCTGCCTTTCCGGAGAGACACATGCACGTGATGGGTTTATGGCCACGAAAGACGTTCTAAATTCCAAAGGACTATACAAACGTTAGTTTTCATTGTTGTTGCTATTATGATTATTATTATACATTCATCAGCACATATACACACCAAATTAGAAATCCTTCCGAATATCAATGAAATGCCAACCAGGGATGTGCTTTTAGGAGGCTTCCAGGATGGAGCTACTCACCGTGGTCAGGGTATCCAGGCCGAGTGGCACACCGTGGGACCGCTCCTGCAGGGATTTATCTATGCCGACCTCAGAGTAAAAGACCTGGAAAAGATGCAGACATCCGTGTGAGAGCGGGGCCAGCACTTCTCCACCAGACCAAGGGCCTGTGGTTCGAACTGTACTTACAACCACAGCGGGTCCTGAGGCACGCTGCCTCACCTCTCTCACACTAGCTCCTTGTCAGCAAACATCAGACATACCTGGCCAGGGCTGCAAACTCCTAAGCCTGCAGAGACCCAGAGGAAGACACGGAGTAAAGTGGAATGGAGAGGGCTGGGCCCAGCGCCTAGTATTTTCCCCGAAACCATGATTCTCTCAGGTAATCTTTCATTTTCCCACTTTTGATTCTACCTGAGTCTAGAAATCCATTTCTCTACTTTAAGATGACAACAGGACAAGGGTCATGATACATGGCTTCTCTCCCTTGGTGAGGGGAGACAGGAGGGAATGGTGGGTCTGGGGTCTTATGGGGGGTTTACATCCCGGTGGGCAGCTCAGCTCCAGCAGGCTTGGCGCCCCATAGGAAGGTGAGCCTGGGGTGGCCAGCTCTCCAGATAGTCCCAGAGATTTCAGCCTTTCAAGTATTTATCTGAAATCTCCTAACTTCTTTTTTTTTTTTTGGAAATTTTTAATTTAATTTTATTTTTGTATACAGCAGGTTCTTATTAGTTATCCATTTTATACGTATTAGTGGATATACATCAATCCTAACTTCTAAAAGTTGACTCATTTTTAAAAACACTGTTCAAAGAGAACATTTTGGTAAACTGTAAAAGGGTCAGTTTGTAAACTCTCGGAGGTAGGAATGCATTCTCTGTTCCCTTCTCCACTTTGCCTGTCCACCCGGTCATTTTCATTCAGATTTTACATTATTTTGTCCTATTGACAAAATAGGACAGCGACTCTCTATTATTTCCCATGTTTCTGCTTTAGTCTCCAAATTTAACTGTGGGCAGTTGGAGATCAGGAAGCATGTCTTCTACTGAGTTTATATTTTCCCATCCCAGAACAGGGCAAGGACTCAGTAGAGCCAACTGACTTTCAGGGCACTTACAAATGACCTTAAAGGGAAACATCTCTGGTTTCACGGAGGGAGAATGAAGCCCCACACGGGAAGGCTGGTATCAGCAGGCCGTATACAGGAGATGGGGAGGAGGAACAGTTACCCCAACACACCCACTACAGAAATCCCCGTGCCCAGGTACTCACAGTATACCCCATGATGGGGCTCCCAGGATGCCTTGGCATCTTCCACTGGATGCTGAAAGCTGTACAGTTCAGTGCCTCTAGCATGATATCAAGAGGCGGCCCCACCTTGCCTGCCCCAAAACAAAAGAGATGGTGTTACATACCCCACCTTGAGTACACTTAACACGAGATATAAGAGTGTGTGCTTACAGATGGAGAGCATACTTAAAGATGATTTCACAGGCCAGAAATGCAGACATCTCTCCAGGAGGCCACACCTGTGGCAGCTGACTTCACCAGACCTCTACTGACCCCTCCCAAACGTGCAATGGGAGGGAAATCAGCCCAGCTATCGCCCACAGTCCCTTCTGTAACTCCTAATACCTCAAGGACCAGCAAAGGGAGATTCAGGGCCGCATAGACCAAGGCGCTTGGAATGCATTAAAGCAAGATAGTGAATTTTTTTTGGTTTACTCAGTAACATATGTGTTTTATAGATATGTTATATAGATTCTGTTTATATATCTCGTATATTCTTACTGCTGAATATTTCAAAAATGTGGTTTAGTATAAAATGGGGTTAGGAAATTTCAAATGTTTTATTGTATTCTTACCTTAAATAATTTTATGGTTATAAACAATAAATTTTATGTTTATAAAAACAACATACACAGATTTCAAAATTTAGAAAACAAAACCAAAAAATTCCATCATTCAAAAATGAGTCCTGCCAACATTTTTATATAGTATACCTCCTTTTGGTTACATGGAATTTTTTGAAATATGTATATATATATATACACACACACACACACACATACAAACATGTTTATATAATGTATATATAATTTTAATTGTTTATTGTGTTCATTACATATAATATTCATATTATATATATTCAATATATATTCATAAATATTATTTGACTTAGTATATATAGTGTATATATATAAATATTAATATATATATAAACTGATAGTATGTATTTACTAATCAAAATAATTTTTTTAATTTTTAATGGCTGTTAGCTCTTCCATATAATGCATGTGCCATAATTTATAGTGTATCTCATTCCACTATTGTTAGACACAATTTATTTCTGACATTTTGCTATTTTAAATAATGCTCCATGAGGGCCGCAACTAGGTATGTCCTGTTCAGAGCACAGAGACTAATAAATGGAAGAGCTCAATAAACGTTCCTTCAGTGAACGAGTGTTCTTCAGTTTGATTTTCCACTTACTAATATGTCCTGATGATCTTTCTTTTTAGTGACTGTGTATAATTCTCCAGCATATCAGTTGGGATACTCTGTTTGCAATTCACAGAGATCTAATGTGTCCATTTATTGGGCTACTGCTGGGGCCTTCCACCACCAATATTTTCAATAACAAAATCGAAGGCCTTTCTGGTGGACCAAGTAACAGAGGTTCAGTGTCATCAATCGGCAATAACGGCCATAGACACCTACCACTGCCACCAGTGCTGTGACTCAGGGATTTGATCTTCAACTGTTCTCTGGCTCTGCCTTGGTTCAAGATTTAAAGTCCCATCTGATTGGTCAAACTTATGTCATGTGACAAACATGTCATGTGACCAAAGGATCAGAGAGGAAAGATCAGTTTTTTCTGGTTTCCAAACTGGAAACGGACAGGATGAATGGAGTCCCAGAAGTAGTTCTTCCACCAAGCCTATCCACTGTACAGGAGTTTCCCAAAGGAGGACAGGATCATAGGAAAAGAGCAGTGGGCAGTGGGATGGCCAAATACTCTGCTATGCAGAGCATGCACGGACATTAACTGTTACTCCAGTCATTGACATTTAGGTTGTTTCCAAAATTTCACTGTTAAAAATAAGGCTGAGAAGAACATCTGTGTGTGTGCCTTTTCATGCACAAAAGTCCGAGCATTTCTAGGAGGGATATCTATTAAAAATTATGAGTAGATGCATCTTAATTTTTAATAGCTACTAACTTTTTGCTCTCTAAAAAGGATTTAATAAATGAATCTTGAAGTACATTCAATTTTTTCATTTGGGTAAATTCTCAAAGCAGAATTTTTGTGTCTAAGATAGAATTTCTCAACGTCCACTCTACTGACATTTCGAGCTGTATATTTTTTTGTGCGGGCTGTCCTGTGCATTGTAGGATGATGTTGAGATGCATCCCTGGTCTCTGCCCATTAGATGCTAGTAGCACGCACCAACTGTAGTTGTGGAAACCAAAAACATCTCCAGACATTGTCAAATGCCCCACGGCAGGCAAAACTGACTCCGGCTGAAAACTGTTGATCCAGAGAATGAATGCTTTAAAGATTTTTATAAATATAACCAAACTTACATCTAGAAAATTAACCAATTTAGAAGCTTATGGAGGTGTATGAGAATGCCCAGTATAAGGAACACATCTTCCCCAGATCTGAGTATTACTTTAAAATCGTTGCTACTTTGATAAGAAAGAAAGAGGAATATTTTAATATCTTCTTTGGCTATTTTTCTTCCTCCCTTCATGTGTTTTGTACATTTTTCAATTGAGTTATTTTTTTTTCCCACTGATTTAAAAGGGCTCTTAATATGTTCAAAGATCTGAGTCATTTACCTATACTTTTTCCTGTGTAGTTTTACATTTGGGTTCAGCTGTATAATTATTTATTACTGGGCAGTTTTATTGCTGAGTGGGGGTCTATGCTATCAAAATCTCAAAGGAAGCTGGGAATGGGGGAAAAGATAGTGGAAATGATTTACAGAACCCTCACAGACCACAGAATAACCAGTAAGCACAATCTCATCCTAGGTCCTAGGAGTAGGACTACTCTCTTCATTTTGGGGAAAATTACAACTTATCAAGTTGGGCTACTTGGGTCAGTTCGTGGGAAACCAGTCCTTGTATCCCTTGTGGATCTGTTCAGTACAGAAAACAGAAAACTCTCTAGGTATTTTAAGCAGAAACATGGTTACAAAATTGGTGGAAAGACTAGGGGACTGGAATTCAGGAGCCTCCATTAGCTCTATTTTATAAATATGTAAATAAATAGGTGAGAAAGAGAGAGAGATAATAGGTAGATAGATGGTAACTAGCTAATTCGCTATTGCAGTGATTCAAAACCAAGAAACCCCAGCCTTCACACTTGATCCTGCCATTCTTACCATTACAATTGCCTCCAGACACACACGAAAGTGGTGGTGAACCTTGGAATGATGAGTTGTCATGTTTTGATGGCCTTGCTTGGCAGGAGAAACAGCAGCCGGAAAGTGGCCTTCCTCCCTTTCCTGCCTTCTGTAAGTCCTAAGAGCGCATCTAATTGGTGGGACCTAATTTACCTCCAGAATACTGACTGCAAGGCAGTCTGGGAAATGTTTGTATTTCTCCAGCCTTTGCATTACAGTAATGACACCTAAAAGGAGGGTAAAATGGATGTTGAACAAGCCAATCCACAGTATCCATGACATGCTGGTACCATGAAAAGCCTGAATTCTAATATACTATCCCCTTTATGTTCATATTCTCTAAGAAAGTATTCTAATCAAGCCCTGCTGGAACACAGCTAGATATGACTTCTATTTTTATCGGCATATTCTTTCATTTATTCAATCTTTCACACCCCTAACATATATTTATCGAGCTCCTATATGTATCAGGCACTGGCTTAGTCAGTGAGGCTACCTTAATAATGAAGAGACACAGGGGACCACCAACAAGTTAGCAGGACATTACAACTGGGTGTGAGGAACATAAAGGGAAGGATGGAGCACTTTGGTGGCACACAGCAAGGACACACCTGACTCCACCTGGCGGACTAATAAGAATGCGACAAAGTGGGGATGGAGAAGTGTCTCAAGCAGAGGGAGCAGTATACACTCTTCCTCAAAGAGTCGGGGGAAGCACCACATAACAGAGCGCCATGGTTGAGTAGATGTGGGTGGGGTGACGAATGAGAGTCGTGAAAGCTCCAAGGATTCTGCCTTGGGCAGCGCAGGGGAGGGGTGCGTGTCATCCACTCATCTAGGATCACAAAGGCAGCTTTGACTGCTGCTGGTGTAGGAGGTGTGGTCGTCGGCAGCTGGTGAGTGAGAGGGAGCCAGGTCAGACATTTGGGCCAAACACCAAAACTATCTCAGACGAATCAAATGGTTAAAGATGGGAAATCAAATTATGGAAAACAATTGAATTTTAAAATCAGATACTTTTTTTTTGAAGATAAACCTTTCTAAGCTTAAAAGTGCTAAAGAGGGCTTCCCTGGTGGCGCAGTGGTTGGGAGTCTGCCTGCCGATGCAGGGGACACGGGTTCGTGCCCCGGTCCGGGAGGATCCCACGTGCCGCGGAGCGGCTGGGCCCGTGAGCCATGGCCGCTGGGGCCTGTGCTCCGCAACGGGAGAGGCCGCGGTAGTGAGAGGCCCGCGTACCGCAAAAAAAAAAAAAAAAAAAAAAAAAAAAAGTGCTAAAGAAAATAAATCAAAAGTGATGGATCCACGTCATAAAACTTCATTATGCTCCTCAAAGATTACAAAAGAAAAAATAAAAACAACAGATCAAAAGGTAAATAATTGCAGCAAAATGCAGGCCAAGGGATCCCTTTATTATAAAACTCATACATACTGAGAAAACACATTCAGGCCCTGAATATGTTTATAAAATATACACAAATAAAATATGAAGAGACAACTCCCATAAGAGAAAATATAGCTGATAAACACACATGGCAAAATATTGAAATTTGCTCGTTATCAAATAAATACAACTTCTTAAAATTGAGATGTCATTTTCACCTATTAAATTAGCCAAAAATGTTTAAGTGATAGTAACTAATGCTGACAAGAGTACATAAATGTGCTAGTCTCAAAAAATTACTTATGGCAGAGTAAATGAGCGCAGGCATTTTGGAAGACAACTTGGCAAAATGCAGTAATATCCAGAGCCACAAGTATGTTCCTTCCCTTGGACTCTCTGAGGTGGGATTACAGTCTGTCGTGAGGAAAGAATCTTAAAAGAAGAGAAGGCTGCTCACGTGAAGATGTTCTTCAGAGGGTCACTTAAGATATGGAAAGACCATAAACAATCTAAATATTTAGAAACAGGGCAAAAGTCAAGTCAATAATAGTACATTACCAAGATGGACTGTTATACAAACATTAAAAATGAGATTTGACTAAACACGTTACAGTTTCTTAGGATCGGGAACAGGGAAAGGATGTAGTGGGAAAATGAGCGAAATCCAAAGTCAGTAGTTTATTTGATAATATTGTACTATTACTAGTTAGTACTAGCACTAGTTAATCTTTTAGATTCGACAAATGTACCACGGTTACATAATATGTTAACATGAAGAGAAACTGGGTAAAAGACAGGAATTCTATTATTTTTGCAACTCTCTATAAATCTAAATTAATTTCAAAATTAAAAGTTTATTTTAAGAATGAGGCTTGTATCACTCTGTAGCAACAATTAGGATGTAGTGTTAAATAAAAAGTATACCCAATTACCATCAATACTGTTATTAGAGTCATACGAAATACTCATTTGTAAAATAACTGGAAGGCAAGAGTAAAAGGCTAATTGTTACATTAAGGTAGTTGAGATTAAGGATGATTTTTTTTCCTGTTTTCTTCTATTTAGTAAGCTTTACAGATTGTTATTATATTATTTTTCATAATTTGAAAAAATTACCTGGAAAAGTATTTTTACATTCAAAGACCAAATGTTGCATGGGCGCCTGTATGACCAGGCTCCTTCAGAACTAAAGGAAATCTACAAAATAACGCTTCATGAAGTGTTTGTACTAGTTTATACCAGGCGGTTTAGGGGAGGCTGCGTTGTCTCATGGTTGCTGTCTGTCTCTCAATCTAGCAGTGAGGTTAAAAATAGTTTGTAATTAATGAAGCAGATTTACTAGCTCTTAACCAAAGGTAATGTACCTGCATAAAATAATATGCCCGTATCACAAGTCAACTATCACAGTAAAATGAAGGTGTCCAGGAAAGAGGCTATTGCTGCCAAAAACAGTGCCACACAGATTTGTCAATCAACAGTGACTGAAGCACTAATGGGAGGACCTGATATTATAAAGCACACAGAACAGGCACTCTCTTGCTCCGCCCTACTTTGGAGGCTGGCCATAATCCAGAACAGTATTTCCCCCAATTTTTTGCTCCCTATGCCCTCAATTCTCGACAGTTCTGATTCTAAATTACATCTCACAATTATGTCCCTTTGGATATAACTGTGTCCAAGGGGGCATCAACATGGGGCCTCACAGGACACGAAGGCCTAGAGGATGGCCCAGCCAGATCTCACAATGTGTAGGGGAGGAGAGATGGGGTCATGAACATGGTCCTGGCCTCACATCTTCATGAAGATTCTAAACTAGAGCTGGTGGGGAAGCCAGTGCTCTGAGCATGCTGCCTTTATAGTATACTCATTCAGGTGTCCTTGAATACTGATTGGAAGATTTTCTTTTCCCTTTCTCAAAATAATTAACATGTAATGCTATAATTATTATTATTATGTGAATTTTCAAATCTTTTTTAAAAAGAAATAAAGTAGGACAAAACTTTTGCTATCCATATATTTGATATATATAAGTATATAAGGAACTCATACAACTCAATAGCAAAAAACCAAATAATATGATTAAAAAATGGACAAAGAACATGAATAGACATCTTTCCAAAGAAGATGTACAAATAAATAGCCAACAGATACATGAAAAGGTGCTCAACATCACAAATCAGGGAAATGCAAATCAAAAGCACAAGGAAATATCACCTCACACCTGCGAGAATGGCTATTATCAAAAAGACAAGCAATAACAAGGATTGGCCAGGATGTGGAGAAAAGGGAACCTTTGTGCACTGTTGGTGGGAATGTTAATTGGTACAGCCACTATGGAGAACAGTCTGGAGGTTACTCAAATAATTAAAACTAGAACTACTATGTGATCCAGCTATCCCACTTCTGGGCAGTTATCTTTATCTGAAGGAAATGAAAACAGAATCTCAAAGAGATATCTGTACTCCCATGTTCATTGCAGCGCTATTAACAATAGCCAAGATGTGGAAACAACTAAGTGTCCATTGATGGATGAATAAAGAATATGTGGTAGATACAGATATAGATATATACACACATATACATAAAATGGAATATTATTCAACCATAAAAAAGGAAATCCTGCCATTTGTGATGACATGGGTGAAACTTAAGGGCATTATACTAAGCGAAATAAGTCAGAGTAAAGCAAATACCACATTATATCACTTATATGTGAAATACAAAAAAAGCCAAACATAATAAAAAACAGAGAGTAGATTAGTGGTTGCCAGAGGTGGGAGAAGGTGAAAAGGTAGACGGGGTGGGCAGGGAGAGTGGGTGAAGGTGGTCAAAGCATACAAAGTTTCAGTTATAAATTGAATAAGTAAGTTCTGGAGATCTAAGGTACAGCAAGATGACTATAGTTAATAGTACCTGAAAGTTGCTAAGACAGTAAATTTTAAATGTTCTCACCATACACACACAAAAATGCTAACTATGTGAGTGATGGATGTGTCAACTAACCTTACTGTGGTAATCATTTCTCTCTCTATGTATCAAATCACCACACTGTACACCTTAAACTTACACAATGTTATATGTCAATTATATCTCAATAAAGCTGGAAATAAATAAATAAATAAATAAATAAATGTATGGGGGATGGGATAAAATATAGCTGAAACGCCATTCTCCATTCCTCTCTTCCAGAGGTAACAACCATTTGGTGTTACATGTCCTATCCCCATGTGAGTTTGTGTACTCTGATTTTATCTGCACATTTCTTATTTAATATTTTTACTGGAAATAACTAAATTGTCCACCAGTAAAGGAAGGGATAAACTGGTTTATTCATACAATGTATCAGTATCTTTTCTACTTGAACATTTATTCCTTTAAAGAGAAAAAGAGATCTGAGAAAAAAGAGAGAGAGAAGAAAAGTTTTGTATATTTTAAAGCACTATTCAAGTATTAGCCAGCTTCTGGTCTTCCCCTCACTGCTGGCTTAGCAACCACCATTCTTTGGTTTCTAAATACATTGCCACTTGACCATGGGCATTTCAGTTTCCAAAATCTCATCACTGCCATCTGCTGATCCTTTTGTCCTGCTGGTTAACGCTCTTCGCCCCAGCTGACAAGCATTTTAGTGCAGTTTTTTAGGGACCGGTAGTAAATATGTTTGTTCAACCCACCACATGTCACCAGAAATCAACTGATCCTCATAAGAGTATGGGATAGCGGAAGGAGACATTATTCCCGCTTTACAGATGAAGAAACTGAGGTCTAGAGTCTACTGATGTAAGATCTTATCAACGGGGCAGGAGACAGAGACAGTGAGTAGTAACAAAGAAGAGATGATCTTCTCTCAACCCCTTAAAGTTTGTGTTCTCGTTGATTCTGCCGAACGTCCTCTTCTCAGCTCCACTACACTCTCTTCCTGGGTGCTCTCATCCCTGCCAGTCATTACCACATATATGCTGGTGGGCTCCCCCGTCCCCCCGCCCCGTTCCATTTCCCCAGCCCGGCCCTCTCTTCCAGAGGGCAGGTCTATGTACCCAACTGCCAAGTGGACCCAGATGTCACACGGGCCTCTCAAATTCAACAGGTCAAAAGTGAATTCATCATCTTTCTCTTTAACCTGAGCCCCTCCAGTAATCCCTATTCTGGTAAATGGTATCATCATCCACCACGACGTCCAGAAACCTGGAAGTCATCCTCGGCATCAAACTGATCACATGGAAGTCCATTCTCCGCTATTCATGGAGGCCTCGGAAACCTCCTCAACCCAGTGCCTGGAGCAGCGCCACCAACTGTTCAGAGCTGTGCTCGCAATGGAACTTATTTGCCATTTGTCAAGACTTCCCCCAAGGTTTCTCTGGCCTTTCCAGATTCTAAGGGATGTGGTTTCCCTCCCACAGTTCCCTCAGTCTGCGCCCTCCTCGGAAGAATGTGTGTTAGTAAACTGAACGGAACTTTTTTCCGCAAAGCAGTTGAAGGCCATAGGATCGGTGACTCTAAATCGTATGAGTAGGAGGGGCGTGTGAAGGGCCATCTGGTTGGAAGGAAGCATCAGAGGCCTTGTCTTATGGCATATTTGCATCGCGAGCACAGCATTCTTCTCTTTGTGTGTTTGTCTGGGGTGTCCTTGAAGGAAAGGCAGGTCTCCAGCTGGGGCCGTCTGAAGCTGTATTTGCAGGGCAAGCACAATATTTATACAGACATTGTATGATTATTGGAGTATCTATAGAGCGGGCAAGCTGAAGGCAGGAGCAAACCACCCGGTAGGGCCCCTCTGAGCTGGAGACAGATTCCAGACAGGCGGTGGCAGACCTGGAAAGCCCAGAGAAACCAGCTGGGAAGTCTTGAGGCTTGGCCTGGTACCAGCTTTGGAGATAAAGAGACATCGGAGTGTAGTCCCAACCGGAATGAACCAAGCAAACCATTTCTCTCAGTCTCTTCCAGCTAGGGAATGAAAGATGAGGAGTGAAACTAAAGAGACTTTCCTCATATGTCTACAACCTCTGAGTCATCAGGAGCAAGTCCAGTCATTTGACAGGGCAAGTCGAGCCCAAGTTACTCTCTCAAAAAACTCTTAAGGAGGCAAAAAAACGTTGATAATAGTTATAACACTGAGGTCTTCTGGGATTTTTATCTATTATGATATAAAAACGTATTACTGCTTCCTCAACATTAAAAAAAAATCAAAGTGGTAGGCCACTTACATGTGGACTAAACAAGATTTAAGCAGTTAAGTACAAAAATAACTCATATTTCAGCAACTATGGTTAGAATGTTGGATTATATATTATATATATTATATATAACACGCAATAAAAAACTAGTTTTGAAGAACTGTAGCATTTAAAACTAGTATAATGCATTTATACAATCCATCCCGAAGCTGTGTTCTTATAAGCTAAAAGCCATACTTCTTAAGAGATAAATAAATAAAAAGTGAGTTTCTTTACCATGAGGGAGCTATCTTCTTGGGCTTTCTTCTTTGGAGGGCTTTCAAAACCGTGTTTTTGCATTAGAAACTTCTGAATGATTAAGTCAATTTCTTATGGTAATTTTATTTCATAAAATACTTCAACTTCCTGTGTAAAATTCATCTCCAATTCAATTAGTTTTGTAATCCAATTCATAAAAACACTCCAAAATGCAAACAAAAATGTCATCTGTGACAGAAATACATTGCTCGCTTTTTAGTTATTTGATTTTCATGGAATGAACAGAGTTATATTCACTGATGCAATGGAAAATGCCCAGACTAACTAAAAATAATCAGGAAATTCTGAACAGGAAAAAAATCTCATTTCCATCTTTTTGAAGCTTGCTCCAACTAATATTACTAAAGCAGCACTATGAATATGTAACCAGAATCTGCCACTAGAGCCACTTTCAAGGTGATGCCTTCAAGGCAGTAGTAAAAATGTGGGTTTAAGACACAGAACAGTATTTGTTCTAGTGACCTAGGGATTCAGGAAATTCTCAGACACTGAGGGGCAGCATGAAATGTCTTCCAGAGCCCTCCCGGCTTCTTTTAGTGGGGGGTTTATGGTTCACATCACAATCATGCTTCCCTCTGAAATCCACCGTTCCAGCGTGTAATTCCACAATCCACCACTCCAGAGTACATACAATTCCAGGGAGTAATGCATCTTTCCAGAATGTAATCCACCCTCACGCAGTGCCTCGATTTACTCGTCTGCTAACCAATGGGCTGGATTCTATGATTTCTAATGTCCCTCCTACTCTGACATTCATACTTCCCTGAATAGCACATGGGGAAGCATCCACAGAACACTAAAGGTGACAGGGAAGAGAATCACTCAGAGCGGTTCCTGGCACAATTAGACCCAGACAAATGTGGGCCCTGATTTAGAAGACCCAGTTTGGACCCTCCTTTGGCCACACCACGCTCCTTGGCTGGAGTGTGTGTCCCAGGCCAGGAGGACATGCCTAGAAGAGCCTGGGGCCCCTCCGCTCATGGACCACTCCCTGAGCACACAAGACCCTGGGTTCCCCGCCTGGAGAGTCCTGAGCCTGTGTCCTGGTCCGCAGTGGCCTCTTCCCTGGGTCTGTCCTTCTGGGGGGGACCTGTGCTGCCGGTGTGTGCACCCTCAGTGATGGGGTGACCAGTGGGTCGCTGTGTGCCAGGACGGCCAGCGGACGGAGCTGGGTTGTTGGTTGCGGTGCCCACGTGTGTGCACAGGCGCAGCCTCCAGGGAGGGGCAGAGCAAGCAGAGCAGCAGACCGGGCCTCAGGGACCAGTCCTGTCCACACTGCCTCTTTCGAAGTGGAAATTCAGGGAGGCTGAGAAATCTAAATTTGAACCCGGTCTTCCAGGTCATTATGAAAGTATATTTGTCAAGGCGGAAGGAGAGAAAATCTTGCATCTAACTGTTTATTTTGTGAATGAATTGTAAGTTTTTACAGGTGGTAGGTAGGTGTCCCTTTGAACTCTTGCTCTAGATGCACTAGCATTAGGGGCAGGCCCAGCTCGAGCATCACGCAGCTTCATAAACTGGGCTCAGCTGGGTTGTGAGGGGATCTTGCAGAGGAGTCCTTCCGGCCCAGCTGCGGACTTCCAGCGAAGGGAAATCTAGCCGAGAGCCTCTAACAGCAGTTCCTGGTCACGGTCAGCAAGGCAAATAAAGCACAGGCCAGAAATGGAGAAGGACACTGGAGACAGCGCCAGCACCAGAGAGCTGGCAACCTACTGGAGTAACAATTAGACGGTGGACTTCGAGGCCCCGCTCTCCCCTAACTCCAGGTGTGTTACAGAGGGTTAAGGCCCAAACCAGCTTCTGAGCGCCTACTGGGCGCGACCACACCTTGTGACTCTTTGCTGTCACTGGGGCAGGCTCACTCTGACCACGTCATCCGAAAAAGCAAGCAGGAAGGCTGAGTCTCCACTCGCCAGCCTCCTGTTGCCACACACACGTGCACACGCATGCACACACAGGCATACACATACACACATGCGTATCCTCCCCATCACAAGCAGAAGTCATTTAAATCATTTTACAATGATTCATTGCTAAGATCATTTAACACGGGAGAGGGACAAAGAGACTCAGACTGGGAAACTTGACAAAAGCGTCTGGACAAGAGTATAGAGCAGAAGACTCTAAGCTAGAAGGGAGTTCCAAATTCATCTCATCCAGCGGTTCTCCGACGTTTGGGAGCATCTGAATCACCTGACAGGCTGGAGTAATAGATTGCGGGCCCCGCCTGGAACTTCTGATTAAGGAGGTAAGGGATGGGGCCCAAGAATTTGCGTTTCTAACATGCTCCCAGGGGATGCTGGCACTGCTAGTTCCTAAACCACAGGGTGAGAACCACTGCTTTGGCCTACCCTCTGATCTTAATGATGGGGAAATTAAAACTCAGAGCAGCTAAACGCCGTGTGAGATCTCAGCAGCTAGTGAAAAACTGACACTAAAGCCTTATTTGTTCAGTCCCTAGCCAGCAGCTTTGGAGCTTCTCGCAGGTACTTCCGAATTTCACGAAGCTGTCGAGGCTTTCGGTTGGACGCTGGCCTCCTCTCAGGTTGTACCAGTAACTCTCAACCCTTTTTGCTGCTTCAACGTAATCACATTCCCCTTAGAGGACATCTCAATGGTGGTAGTTTAGGGAGGATGCCCATATGGGGTATTTCAAAATCTCTAAATGTCTGGGTCAAGGACACTGATGCCCAGAGTCGGAAGAAGCTCCCCAGGTGGTCCTGATGTACACCTGCCCCTGGCTGAGCCCTACTGTGAGTCCCATTCTTCCAGGTGGTCTCATCCATTCCCACAGTATCTCCAAGCACCTGCCCAGTGTATCTTTTCAAGTAAGCCCCGCATATCTAACTAAGCATCTCAGCCTTGATGATTCACAGACACCTCAAACTCCAAATGTTCTAGATTAAAACCATATTCAGTCTGCAAATCTCCTCTCCCACGTTCCTCACAGTCCAAAAATCTGGGAGCATCTTTATCAAGATACATCACCACCCACCATGCTGCCCCCAACAGACCATAGAATGTAAGCTCCATGAGGGCCAGGCCTTTTGTGGTCATCCTTTATCCTCGGCACCTATAGTAGTCTCTAGAACATAATAGGCATTACAGAAATATTAGCTGTCTGATTGACTAAATGACTGACTGAATAAATCCACATCTTCCTTGTAGTGCTACTGCCATGACCTTAGTTCAGCCTCCTATCAAACTGTACTAACATCCCCAAATTAGCCACAAACCTGAATTTGCTCTCCCAGGTACCCAAGTTACCACAAGGACTGCTAGAAAAAAGAAATCATGGTGGCAAGAATGGGTCACATCTCCATCACTAGATCTCTGGTTGAGACCAGAGGCCATTTGCTCTAGGTCAGAGACCCACTGAGACCTGTGGGTCATTCCCAATCTGAGGTATAAATAGATAGACCTCAGATAGAGATACAGATACCTCTAAGCAGCAGGGGTCTGCTGCAGGAAACATGGTCATCTTTCCAAAGAGGGTATGGAAGTGAAACAGGAGGGAAGGGAGCAGGACGCAACTTCTAAAAGAATGACATAGCCATAGGACAAGACAAAACTGGTTAGAACCAACTAGGTCCAAGATGGCAGAAGGTTCAACCTTCAGTAGACCTTGAGCCTCATTATATGCTCATCATAATACATTAGCATCTAAATGACACACCCGTAGGCACCATGACAGTTCCGAGGGCCACCACACAAGGTCAAAAAGTGGGTGGTGGCCCAGTTCCTGGAAATCTCACCTCTTCTGCAAATTAGTTGGAATAATCCTCCTACTCACTAGCCTATGAAATTACGCAGCCCATAAAAACTAACCGCCCTGGGGGACCTTCAACATGGCAGAGGAAGACATGGAGATCACCTTTCTCCCCAAAAATACATCAGAAATACATCTACACGTGTAACAACTCCTACAGAACACCTACTGAATGCTAGCAGAAGACCTCAGACTTCCTAAAAGGCAAGAAACTCCCCACATACCTGGCCATGTGGCTGACAGGGTCTTGGTACTCCAGCCAGGTGTCAGGCCTGAGCTTCTGAGGTGGGAGAGCCGAGCTCAGGACATTGGTCCACCAGAGACCTCCAAGCCCCATGTAATATCAAATGGCGAAAGCTCTCCTAGAGATCTCCATCTCAACGCTAAGACCCAGCTCTACTCAACGACCAGCAGGCTACAGTGCTGGACACCCTATACCAAAAAACTGGCAAGACAGGAACACAACCCCACCCATTAGCAGAGAGGCTGCCAAAAATCATAAGTTCAGACACCCCAAAACACACCACCAAACAAAGTCCTGCCCACCAGAAGGACAAGATCCAGCCTCATCCACCAGAACACAGGCACCAGTTACCTCCACTAGGAAGCCTACACAACCCAGCTTTCCAACAAATGCTAAAGGAACTTCTCAAGGCAGGAAACACAAGAGAAGGAAAAGACCTACAAATACAAACCCAAAACAATTAAGAAAATGGTAATAGGAACATACATATTGATAATTACCTTAACTGTAAGTGGATTAAATGCTCCAACCAGAAGACACAGACTAGCTGAATGGATACAAATATAAGATCAGAAAAGAAATCATAAAGATCAGATCAGAAAAAAATGAAAAAGGAGATTGGATCAATATGGTGGAGTAGAAGGACCTGCTCTCACTCCCTCTTGTGAGAGCACTGGAATCACAACTAACTGCTGAACAATCATCAAGAGGAAGACACTGAAACTCACCAAAAGAGATACCCCCACATCCAAAGACAAAGGAGAAGCCACAATGAGATGGTAGGAGGGGCGCAATCACAATAAAATCAAATCCCATAACTGCTGGGTGGGTGACTCACAAACTGGAGAACAATTATACCACAGAAGTCCACCCAATGGAGTGAAGGCTCTGAGACCCAGGTCAGGCTTCCCAACCTGGGGGTCCAGCAATGGGAGGAGGAATTCCTAGAGAATCAGACTTTAAAAGCTAGCGGGATTTGACTGTAGGACTTCAACACGACTGGGGGAAACAAAGACTCCACTCTTGGAGGGCACACACAAGGTAGTGTGCACATCGGGACCCAGGGGAAGGAGCAGTGACCCCATAGGATACTGAACCAGACCTACATGCTAGTGTTGGAGGGTCTCCTTCAGAGGCGGGTGGTGGCTGTGTCTCACTGTGAGGACAAGGACACTGGCAGCAGAAGTTCTGGGAAGTACTCCTTGGTGTGAGCCCTGCCATTAGCCACACCAAAGAGCCCAGGAAGACTCAGTGTTGGGTCGCCTCAGGCCGAACAACCAACAGGGAGGGAACCCAGGCCCAGCTATCAGCAGACAAGCAGATTAAAGTTTTACTGAGCTCTGCCCACGAGAGCAACACCCAGTTCTACCCACCCCCAGTCCCTACCACCAGAAAACTTGAACAAGCCTCTTAGATAGCCTCATCCACCAGAGGGCAGAGAGCAGAAGCAAGAAGAACTACAATCCTGCAGCCTGTGGAACAAAAAGCATATTCACAGAAGGTAGACAAGAAGAAAAGGCAGAGGGCTATGTAGCAGATGAAGGAACAAGATAAAACCCCAGAAAAACAACTAAATGAAGTGGAGATAGGCAACCTTCCAGAAAAAGAATTCAGAATAATGATGGTGAAGATGATCCAGGACCTCAGAAAAAGAATGGAGGCAAAGATGGAGAAGATGCAAGAAATGTTTAACAAAGACCTAGAAGAATTAAAGAACAAGCAAACAGAGATGAACAATACAATAACTGAAATGAAAAATACACCAAAAGGAATCAATAGCATAATAACTGAGGCAGAAGAACGGATAAGTGACCTGGAAGACAGAATGGTGGAATTCATTGATGTGGAAGGCAATAAAGAAAAAAGAATGAAAACAAATGAAGACAGCCTAAGAGAACTCTGGGACAACATGAAACGCAAGAACATTCATATAATAGGGGCCCCAGAAGGAGAAGAGAGAAAGGACCTGAGAAAATATTTGAAGAGATTATAGTTGAAAATTTCCCTAACATGGGAAAGGAAATAGCCACCCAAGTCCAGGAAGCACAGAGAGCCCCAGGCAGGAAAAACACAAGGAGAAGCATGCCGAGACACACAGTAATCAAACTGACAAAAATTAAAGACAAAGAAAAATTATTGAAAGCAACAAGGGAGAAACTAAAAATAACATACAAAGGAAATCCCAAAAGGTTAACAGCTGATTTCTCAGCAGAAAATCTACAAGCCAGAAGGGAGTGGCATGATAAATTTAAAGTGATGAAAGGGAAGAACCTACCACCAAGAGTACTCCACCCAGCAATATCTCACTCAGATTTGTCGGAGAAATCAAAAGCTTTACAGACAAGCAAAAGCTAAGAGAATTCAGCACCACGAAACCAGCTCTACAACAAATGCTAAAGGAACTTCTCTAAGTGGGAAACACAAGAGAAGAAAATGACCTACAAAAACAAACCCAAAACAATTAAGAAAATGGCAATAGGAACATAAACGTGAATGGATTAAATGCTCCAACCAAAAGACACAGGCTCGCTGAATGGATACAAGAACAAGACCCATATATATGCTGTCTACAAGAGACCCATTTCAGACCTAGGGACACCTACAGACTGAAAGATATTCAGTGGAAAAAGATATTCCATGCAAAAGGAAATCGAAAGGAAGCTGGAGTAGCAATACTCATATCAGATAAAATAGATTTTAAAATAAAGAAGGTTACAAGAGACATGAAGGACACTACATAATGATCAAGGGATCAATCCAAGAAGAAGATATAACAATTATAAATATATATGCACCCAATATAGGAGGACCTCAATACTTAAGGCAACTGCTAACAGCTATAAAAGAGGAAATCGACAGTAACACAATAATAATGGGGGACTTTAACACCTCACTTACACCAATGGACAGATCATCCAAACAGAAAATTAATAAGGAAACACAAGCTTTAAATGACACAATAGACCAGATAGATTTAATTGATATTTATAGGACATTCCACCCCAAAACAGTAGATTACACTTTCTTCTCAAGTGTGCACGGAACATTCTCCAGGATGGAGCACATCTTGGGTCACAAACCAAGCCTCCATAAATTTAAGAAAATTGAAATTATATCAAGCATCTTTTCTGACCACAACGTGATGAGATTAGAAATCAATTACAGGGAAAAAAATGTAAAAAACACAAACACATAGAGGCTAAACAATACGTTACTAAATAACCAAGAGATCACTGATGAAATCAAAGAGGAAATCAAAAAATACCTAGAGACAAATGACAATGAAAACATGATGACCCAAAGCCTATGGGATGCAGCAAAAGCAGTTCTAAGAGGGAAGTTTATAGCAAAACAAGCCTACCTCAAGAAACAAGAAAAATCTCAAATAAACAATCTAACCTTACACCTAAAGGAACTAGAGAAAGAAGAAAAAACAAAACCCAAAGTTAGCAGAAGGAAAGAAATCATAAAGATCAGGGCAGAAATAAATGAAATAGAAACAAAGAAAACAATAGCAAAGATTAATAAAACTAAAAGCTGGTTCTTTGAGAAGATAAACAAAACTGATAAACCATTAGCCAGATTCATCAAGAAAAAGAGGGAGAGGACTCAAATCAATAAAATTAGAAATGAAAAAGGAGAAGTTACAACAGACACTGCAGAAATACAAAGCATCCTAAGAGATTACTACAGGCAGCTCTATGGCAAAAAATGGACAACCTGGAAGAAATGGACAAATTCTTAGAAAGGTATAACCTTCCAAGACTGAACCAGGAAGAAATAGAAAATATGAACAAACCAATCACAAATAATGAGATTGAAACTGTGATTAAAATCCTCCAACAAATAAAAGTCCAGGACCAGATGGCTTCACAGGTAAATTCTATCAAACATTTAGAGAAGAGCTAACACCATCCTTCTCAAACTCTTCCCAGAAGTTGCAGAGGCAGGAACCCTCCCAAACTCATTCTACAAGGCCACCATCACCCTGGTACCAAAACCAGACAAAAATAATACAAAAAAAGAAAATTACAGACCAATACCACTGATGAACGTAGATGCAAAAATCCTCAACAAAATCCTAGCAAACAGAATCCAACAACACATTAAAAGGATCATACACCATGATCAAGTGGGATTTATCCCAGGGATGCAAGGAATCTTCAATATACCCCAATCAATCAATGTGATACACCATATTAACAAATTGAAGGAGAAAAACCATATGATCATCTCAACAGATGCAGAAAAAGCTTTTGACAAAAATCAACACCAATTTATGATAAAAACTCAGTTGGCACAGAGGGAACCTACCTCAAGAGCGCAGCGACGGAGGTGCGGAGGGCAAAGCGGAGAGATCCCCACACAGAGGATCAGGGCTGACCGGCACTCACCAGCCCAAGAGGCTTGTCTGCTCACCCGCCGGAGCGGGCGGGGTTGAGAGTTGAGGCTTGGGCTTCGGTAGGAGCGCAGGGAGAGGACTGGGGTTGGTGGCGTGAACACAGCCTGCAGGGGGTTAGTGCGCCACGGCTAGCCGGGAGGGAGTCCGGGAAAAGGTCTGGACCTGCCGAAGACGCAAGAGACTTTTTCTTCCCTCTTTGTTTCCTGGTGCGCGAGGAGAGGGGATTAAGAGCGCTGCTTAAAGGAGCTCCAGAGACGGGCGCGAGCCGCGGCTAAGAGCGTAGACCCCAGAGACAGGCATGAGACGCTAAGGCTGCTGCTGCCACCACCAAGAAGCCTGTGTGCGAACACAGGTCACTATCCACACCTCCCTTCCGGGGAGCCTGTGCAGCCCGCCACTGCCAGGGTCCCGGCATCAAGGGACAACTTCCTTCCCCGGGAGAATGCACAGCGCACCTCAGGCTGGTGCAACGTCACGGCGGTCTCTGCCGCCGCAGTCTCGCCCCGCACGCACTCCGTGCCCCTCCCTCCCCCCGCCCCCGCC
Organism: Phocoena phocoena; assembly: GCF_963924675.1. Classification (NCBI taxonomy): domain Eukaryota; kingdom Metazoa; phylum Chordata; class Mammalia; order Artiodactyla; family Phocoenidae; genus Phocoena; species Phocoena phocoena. The sequence continues at coordinate 31,715,767 of NC_089221.1, read as the reverse complement.
TGAGTGAGCCAGAGCCCCCGAATCAGCGGCTCCTTTAACCCCGTCCTCTCTGCGCGAAGAACAGAAGCCCTCCGGCGACCTACACGCAGAGGCGGGGTCAAATCCAAAGCTGAGCCCCTGGGAGCTGTGAGAACAAAGAAGAGAAAGGGAAATCTCTCCCAGCAGCCTCAGAAGCAGCGAATTAAAGCTCCACAATCAACCTGATGTACCTGCATCTGTGGAATACATGAATAGACAACGAATCATCCCAAATTAAGGAGGTGGACTTTGAGAGCAAGATTTATGATTTTTTCCTCTTTTCCTCTTTTTGTGAGTGTGTATGTGTATGCTTCTGTGTGAGATTTTGTCTGTATAGCTTTGCTTCCACCATTTGTCCTAGGGTTCTATCCGTCCATTTTTGCTTTTTTTAAAATTTTTTTTCTTAATAATTTTTTTATTTCAATAACTTTATTTTAATTTTATTTTACTTTATCTTCTTTCTTTCTTTCTTTTTTCCTTCCTTCCCTCCTTCCTTCCTTCCTTCCTCCCTTCGTCCCTCCCTCCTTTCTTTCTTTCCTTTTCTCCTTCCTTTCTTCCTTCCTTTCTTTCTTTTCTTCTAATTCTTTCTTTCTACTTTTTCTCCTTTATTCTGAGCCGAGTGGATGAAAGGCTCTTGGTGCTGCAGCCAGGAGTCAGTGCTGTGCCTCTGAGGTGGGAGAGCCAACTTCAGGACACTGGTTCACAAGAGACCTCCCAGGTCCACATAATATCAAACAGCGAAAATCTCCCAGAGATCTCCATCTCAACACCAGCACCCAGCTTCACTCAACGACCAGCAAGCTACAGTGCTGGACACCCTCTGCCAAACTAGCAAGACAGGAACACAACCCCACCCATTAGTAGAGAGGCTGCCTAAAATCATAAGTCCACAGACACCCCAAAACACACCACCAGACGTGGACCTGCCCACCAGAAAGACAAGATCCAGCCTTATCCACCAGAACACAGGCACTAGTCCCCTCCACCAGGAAGCCTACACAACCCACGGAACCAAACTTAGCCACTGGGGACAGACACCAAAAACAATGGGAACTACGAACCTGCAGCCTGCAAAAAGGAGACCCCCAAACACAGTAAGATAAACAAAATGAGGGAACCTACCTCAACATAATAAAGGCCATATACGACAAACCCACAGCAAACATCATGCTCAATGGTGAAAAACTGAAAGCATTTCCTCTAAGATCAGGAACAAGACAAGGGTGTCCACTCTTGCCACTATCATTCAGCATAGTTTTGGAAGTCCTAGCCACGGCAATCAGAGAAGAAAAAAAAATAAATAAAAGGAATCCAAATTGGAAAAGAAGAGGTAAAACTGTCACTGTTTGCAGATGACATGATACTATACATACAGAACCCTAAAGATGCTACCAGAAAACTACTAGAGCTAATCAATGAATTTGGTAAAGCTGCAGAATAAAAAATTAATGCACAGATATCTCTTGCATTCCTATACACTAATGATGAAATATCTGAAAAAGAAATTAAGGAAATGCTCCCATTTACCACTGCAACAAAAAGAATAAAATACCTAGGAATAAACCTACCTAAGGAGACCAAAGACCAGTATGCAGAAAACTATAAGACACTGAGGAAAGACATTAAAGATGATACCAACAGATGGAGAGATATACCATGTTCTTAGATTGGAAGAATCAATATTGTGAAAATGATTACACCACCCAAATCAATCTACAGATTCAGTGCAATCCTTATCAAACTACCAGTGGCATTTTTCACAGAACTAGAACAAAAAATTTCACAATTTGTATGGAAACACAAAATACCCCGAATAGCCAAAGCAATTTTGAGAATGAAAAACGGAGCTGGAGTAATCAGGCTCCCTGACTTCAGACTATACTACAAAGCTACAGTAATCAAGACAATATGGTACTGGCACAAAAACAGAAATATAGATCAATGAAACAGGATAGAAAGCCCAGAGATAAACCCACATACATATGGTCACCTTATCTTTGATAAAGGAAGCAAAAATATACAAAATATACAATGGAAAAAAGACAGCCTCTTCAATAAGTGGTGCTGGGAAAACTAGATAGCTACATGTAAAAGTATGAATTTAGAACACTCCCTAAAACCATACACAAAAATAAACTCAAAATGCATTAAAGACCTAAATGTAAGGCCAGACACTATAAAACTCTTAGAAGAAAACATAGGCAGAACACTCTAGGACATAAATCACAGAAAGATCCTTTTTGACCCACCTCCTAGAGAAATGGAAATAAAAACAAAAATAAACAAATGGGACCTAATGAAACTTAAAATCTTTTGCACAGCAAAGGAAACTATAAACAAGATGAAAGACAACCCTCAGAATGGGAGAAAATATTTGCAAACGAAGCAACTGACAAAGATTAATCTCCAAAATTTGCATGCAGCTCATGCAGTTCAATATCAAGAAAACAAACAACCCAACCCAAAAGTGGACAGAAGACCTAAATAGACATTTCTCCAAAGAAGACATACAGATTGCCAACAAACACATGAAAGGATGCTCAACATCACTAATCATTAGAGAAATGCAAATCAAAACTGCAATGAGGTATCACCTCACACCAGTCAGAATGGCCATCATCAAAAAATCTACAAACAATAAATGCTGGAGAGGGTGTGGAGAAAAGGGAACCCTCTTGCACTGTTGGTGGGAATGTAAATTGATTATAGCCACTATGGAGAACTGTATGGAGGTTCCTTTTTTTTTTTTTTTTTTTTGCGGTACGCGGGCCTCTCACTGTTGTGGCCTCTCCCGTTGCAGAGCACAGACTCTGGACGCGCAGGCTCAGCGGCCATGGCTCACGGGCCTAGCCACTCCGCGACATGTGGGATCTTCCCGGACCGGGGCACGAACCCGTGTACCCTGCATCGGCAGGCGGACTCTCAACCACTGCGCCACCAGGAAAGCCCTGGAGGTTCCTTTAAAAACTAAAAATAGAACTACCATACCACCATGCAATCCCACTACTGGGCATATACCCTGAGAAAACTAAAATTCAAAAAGAAGCATGTACCACAATGTTCATTGCAGTGCTATTTACAATAGCCAGGACATGGAAGCAACCTAAGTGTCCATCATCAGATGAATGGATAAAGAAGATGTGGCACATATATACAATGGAATACTACTCAGCCATAAAAAGAAATGAAATTGAGTTATTTGTAGTGAGGTCGATGGACCTAGAGTCTGTCACACAGAGTGAAGTAAGTCAGAAAGAGAAAAACAAATACCGTATGCTAACATATATATATATATGGAATCTAAAAAAAAAAAAATTGGTTCTGAAGAAACTAGGGGCAGGAAAGGAATAAAGACACAGACGTAGGGAATGGACTTGAGGACACGGGGAAGGGGAAGGGTAAGCTGGGACGAAGTGAGAGAGTGGCATGGACTTATATATACTACCAAATGTAAAACAGATAGCTAGTGGGAAGCAGCCGCATAGCACAGGGAGGTCAGCTCGGTGTTTTGTGTCCACCTAGAGGCATGGGATAGGGAGGGTGGGAGGGACACGCAAGAGGTAGGGGATATGGGGATATATGTATATGTATAGCTGATTCACTTTGTTATAAAGCAGAAACTAACACACCATTGTAAAGCAATTATACTCCTATAAAAATGTTAAAAAAAAAAAAGAATTGCACGTCCAGGAGTGTTGTGTTTAGCCAGAAGTAGACTTGTTAAACTCCTCAAAGTATCTTAACAATTATTCTTGGAAACAAAAATCAGAACAATTATTCTTGCTTCTGATTGTATTTTGCAGTTTAAATAGCACAAACGCGAAATATATAACAAATATTCCTCCACATTTCAGAATTGCTACTTGAACTACCTAAACTGTGATACTGCCTTCACAATGTAGGTAGTATAAAGCTATGTGGTCTTTCAACCCAGTATCAATTGAAAAAGGAGGTTAGCTTAGCGATGGATTACATTCTGCTTTACATAGGCTTTTTTATTTTTCCTACTAGACATGTGTAAGGTAGGCTTCACTAGTTGTCTGATAACTATCATCATAATCTTATTTATTGTTTGGGTGCATTTCGTGAATGTAGAAAGGTATACAGTTATATTACTTACCAAGTTCAAATCAGGATCCCCCTCTCAGTTCCAGCATAAATTTTTTAAAAATCAATTAAATTCTTATTTGTAAAGGATTCTTTTCTAACCTTTTCCATGTGTTGAATTATTGGGACTCTTCTAACATACACCTGAAAGAAGAGAAGGGATGTCCTATTTGGTCATCCTTATTAGACAGTCTGTCCATCTATATATTATTCATTAGCCATATATATTTAAAAAATTTTCAAGTATATTATGTTAAAACACCCACTTATTCAAAGATCAAGCATGGTCCTCTCTCTGTCTTGATTACTAGCACAAACATGCTTCCCTTTTCAAGTCCATCAAAAAAGCCCAGATCACTACAATGTTCCACGGACATTCTTTTGTAATAAACTATCCACACGTTCTGGTTAGTGTGGATACCTGGAATCTACCTGTGGTTCTTAGTCACGGCATGCTGTCATCAGTATGAGCTTTATTGTAAGCAATTAATGACTAATCATACCTAAAGTACCAAAGTTTAAGAATGATTTGCTTTTTGAAAAATAAATCAAGGTAGGGCTTCCCTGGTGGCGCAGTGGTTGAGAGTCCGCCTGCCGATGCAGGGGACGCGGGTTCGTGCCCCGGTCCGGGAAGATCCCACGTGCCGCGGAGCGGCTGGGCCCGTGAGCCATGGCCGCTGAGCCTGCGCGTCCGTAGCCTGTGCTCCGCAACTGGAGAGGCCACAACAGTGAGAGGCCCGCGTACAGCAAAAAAAAAAAATCAAGGTAGATATACTTTTTAGAAAGGGAACAGGATGGTAGAATTATAGATAGATCCAAGACAAACCTGTAAAATCTATAGCCTATCTTATCTTTTTTTAACAGTGGCAATGGTTCTGTATGGGAGAATCATCCTCTATGTGTCATTTCAGGATGGCCATTGTAGAGGGGCATTGGAACTTCCATGTTTATACTGTAGAGTTGCACCACACATATGTATCTTGTGTATAGGAATTCAACGTACGTACTTGGCAGCAGGACTATTAGATTACTGACAAAAAATATGTAACCTCCCCATGCTCCAACATGGAAAGAGTATATTTCCCCGCCCCTTTGACACTGGGCGTGGCCACGTGCTTTGCTTTGGTTTCAGGGTAAGCAGTGTGTATCTATTGCCTTGCTCCTTGTCATTAAGCGTAGCAGTATGTGACCAATGAGTGTTAGCAGACATGATGCCATAAAAGGTTTGATACGTTCTGTGCCCTTGGTCTTGCCTCTATTTTTTTTCTTAATACTCCTTGCTTTTCTTTTTTAATACATTTATTTATTTATTTACTTTTGGTTGCATTGGGTCTTGTTGCTGCTTTTTTTACAATGGCCATTGTTGCTGCGTTGGGTCTTTGTTGGGGCTTTCTCTAGTTGCAACGAGCGGGGGCTACTCTTCGTTGTGGTGCGCGGTCTTCTCATTGCGGTGGCTTCTCTTGTTGCGGAGCACGGGCTCTAGGCACGCGGGCTTCAGCAGTCGTGGCTCGGGGGTTCTAGAGCGCAGGCTCAGTAGTTGTGGCTCACGGGCTTAGCTGCTCCACGACATGTGGGATCTTCCCGGACCAGGGTTCGAACCCGTTTCCCCTGCACTGGCAGGCACTGCGCCACCAGGGAAGTCCTGGGCTTGCCTCTTGTGCCTCTGTCATTGCCATGACAACCCCTTCAACCAGAATCGACATAAGACCTATGTGGGGTGGACCTGAACCTAAACTGTTACAACGGATCAAGCCCAGAAAAACCTGCACCCTGAAACAGCACTGCCCGGCTGGGTTCAGCCAAGATCAGTCTAACACCAGCCAACCTGCAGAGACATGAGTGAGAATACATAATAGCTCTTATAAATCATTGAGGTTGGGAGTGGTTTGCTATCCAGTAATAACTGACAGATGGAGTAATAAAGAAAAAGAAAGAAACATCAATATAAAGCGTTCCTAATGAGTGAGCACATGGAGTGAGTGTGAGATGGGGGTCTGTAATCTACTTTTCCTTAATAGGTATCAATTTCCACAGGCATCTCCCAGTGTGGGTATCAACCCCACAGAATGCTTAGAGAGAAATACTTTTCCTACAAATGGCTCCCTAAGTGGGAGTCACATGTGTAGGCATCAAAGCTTATATACTGTACTTTATGAATAATAATAAAGACTTTCAAGAATAATGTTGGCTTCTTGTGCAATTTTGATATGATGCACTAACATTAGGAAATAACCCCATAAAACCTAAAACTCCACCACTTACATCTTGAGGAACCACATGTGAAGACACTTTTGGGGACTGACAAGGGGCAACTGCTAAGGAAAAATATGCTTTCGGTGTGAGTAACTGTTTACAGTTAAAGTGTTTCAGGAATGGAAGAAGACCTTAAAGGGGAAATTCTTGGCAGCCCAGTCTCCTTCAGTGCCTGCACAATTATAGCACTGATCATTTAAAATAACACATTTAAATTTACGCAATGTATGTGGCTAACTGTAATCCTTACTGTCATTCTGGAGCCAATAAGTATTGTCCTCCTTATTTAATTTACTTTGCAAACAAGGAAACAGAGGTTCAGAGAGGTTGAAGGTCTTGTCTAAAGTCACACAGCTGAGACTGGGACTCAAACCAAGGTCTTCTGCCTTCAAACCCCATGTTCTTCCCACCATACCACCTACGAGGACAACTACAAACCAGCCTAGATTAGAAAGCAAAGGGTCTTCGTAGTTTGAAACACTAGACAAATTAAAAGGTCAAAAATAAAAAGCCTTATTAGACTAGACATTCTCAGTCAACAGCAGTCCTAACTCCTCTGAGTGGAAATGAAAAACATATGGAGTCAGAGGCTTAAAGGCAGAAATAAAAGCTGCAACCTAAAAACAAACAGAACACAGGAAAGGAGCTTTCCAACAGAGCAGTTTTTCACGAGGGCAAATCTCTGTTGTATGTTCCATAGAGAGAGGGGTAGACGGAGAGCAGGAATTGATTTACTTTTAACAATTGTTAATGGTTCTCCGTGAAAATATCAACTATCTCACCAAGTATAATAATTATAAATGTTTATATGACTCGCTATGGAATTATGCCCTTTCCTTCCAACACTGGCACAGACATTGACTCCTCCAGAAAGTTCACCTTGATTAATCACTGCTCGCCCTCCCAGCCCTGGCCAATCTGCTTACATATACATATACAAAATTCTCCTAATATCAACACATACTTTTGCAAAGTGGACTTAAATTGCCTATACATATACATGTGAGCACTGTCCCCTTTGTACATCTGGAATCTTTGTGGTTTTGATACAGGAATAATGATTAACTCACTGACTGTGGGTACTTGGTTAGTGTCAAACAGCAAATGGGGGGACATGAGCGATTTATAAATGGGATGGATTTCAGAATCTGAAAGATAAAAGCAAACTTTTAGGTTGTCAGCTCTTGCAAGAGACTCACAACTAAGAAGCTGATTTTTTCAGTGTTTTTCTGGTAGACTTTTTATTTAGGCCATGGAGACAGTCAAAGGAAACACGACAAAGCCATTCTTCAAACAAACTCTTAGCCCTATAAGAACAAAGGGGCAGTCAATGAAATTGAAAGGCAACTCGTTCAAAACAGATAAAAGAAAATGCCTTTTTTTTTTTGATCCACTGCATAATTAAGAATTTTCTGTGCAGGAAATTGTTAAGGCAAGTTATTATATAGTTTTTTCAAAAAGGATCTGACTAAGAATATAATCTGTTTCCATAATTGGGGGCGGGGGGGAAGATGAGAAAGGTCACCTATCTTTGTTTAGAATGAATTACCACCTGTGGCCAAAGTGCCTCCTTGGGCTCAGCGTTTCAAAAATGAACAGCAGTATTCCCAAGGAGGGGTTGGGATTGCCATATGAGAAAAGCTCACGGGAACAGCAACACCGTGGAGACCAGGGCCATCTATTCTGCTGTTATTTCTTGTCATGGAGCTCCAGTGGGCAATGGAAATCTGAAAGGTGATCTTCAGCAACAGGAGAATGTCTCTTTGGAAGCCAGGGAGAGCCCAGCAGAATTCCCTTCTTCACCGCACCACCGAGACTGCAGGTAAACCAAGTTCTGAACACGCAAAGCTGAAGGTTTTTGTTGCCTCCCAACCACTAGAAACTCTTGGCATATAGTTTATGGCGATATGGTGTGTCCCCTGAAGGTTAATTACACTCTCCTGGTCATGTCACCTGAACTAGGCAAAGCATCTTCATCCCGCTGCCATTTCAAATGGGAATAATGACAAGTACGCATCCCCCAGACATGACGTGTACAAACTGCTGGAGGCCACTGTGTCCTCATCGGTCAGCTCCTTCGCCTGTCCCTCTCCGGAGCGGACACGGCAAGTGGCAACACAGGGGCTGGAAGTCAGGTGAGTAGAGAAGCTGATGGTGGCGCATTAAGCAGAAAAGCAGAAAACCACCTCCTCCCGGAATCCAGACTTCAGTGTGACGTTTGGCAAATTCAGTCAACCTGGACTGAATGTGAAATGAATGTGCATGTGGATGTGCGCACATGTACAGTTATATTTATCTACCTTATTCCACCAAGTGTTCGAAGCAACTGAATAAAATAGGATTCATGCCCTCAAGGAGCCTACAGTCTAATCCAGAGAGAGACCTGTCCATGCATCTCTGCCACGCAAGCAATGACAGGGGAAGTGCTAGAAGAGTGAAACTGACCACAGTAGGGCTGAGAGGGGAGAGCAGGATTTCTGATGATCAAATAAGGTTTCACGGAGAAGGTGCCGTTTGAGCTGAGCAGAGAATATGGATAGAACTTAAATAGGAGGCACAGAACAGAGAGAATTCCCAGCAGAAGAAATGGTATGAGATTTCCCTAGCGGTGCGGTTGTTAAGAATCTGCCTGCCAATGCAGGGGACACAGGTTCGAGCCCTGGTCCGGGAAGATCCCACATGCCGTGGAGCAACTAAGCCCGTGTGCCACAACTACTGAGCCTGCGCTCTAGAACCCGCGAGCCACGACTACTGAAGCCGGTGCGCCTAGAGCCCGTGCTCCGCAACAAGAGAAGCCACCGCAATGAGAAGCCCGTGCACTGCAACGAAGAATAGTAGCCACTCACCGCAACTAGAGAAAGCCCGCGTGCAGCAACAAAGACCCAACGCAGCCAAAAATAAAAATACGTAAAATAAATTTATTAAAAAAAAAAAAGAAAGAAATGGTATGAACCCAGGGATAGAAAGAAAAAGGACAAGAGTGCTTGGAGAGTGGTCAGTGATACATTTTTGGCTGGATCCCGGATCCACCTCCAGTGTTAGTAAATAGTGAGAGGTCCGTGTGGACAGTGGGGGACAAGAGTATTTGGATTTAAATCTTATTCACTGTATTCCTTGGGCAAGTAGATTCACCTCTCTGTAGCAGAAGCTGCCAATGCCCATATCCCCTCAGGGAATCAACACTGTTCCAGAAAACTGGCAACCTGCTTGCCTCTGCAGAAGGCTGACAGCATGTGCTTGGCTTACGGGTAGGGTAGGGCAAAGGTGCTGGGGAGTTCACATCTCAAGAGCAGCCCTCAAGCAATGACGTATAGGAGTTCCTTGGCCCGCGGTGTAGAGCCCTGTTCTGCAGTCTCTCAGAGGGTCTGCAGCTGCCCCCTGTGGTAACCCACTCATTGTCCCATTATTGATACGCCTCTCTTGCTGTTATCACAAGCCCTCTCCCTCACTGAGCTTTCTGGTGTCCAAGTCCTTGCCACGTGGTCGGATTTCGGAGAAACCCAAACTAGGACATTCTTTAAGTCTCAGTTTCTTCATCTGTCACATGGGGATAATAAAGCCTACTTTGAATATTTGTTGTAAGAGATAGATGAGATAATGGGTTAAAGAACGTAGCAGGGTACCTGACATAGCAAAGGCTTGAGAACTACTGGTTGTTCAATACATGTTAGAGATCCATGAATTCTAGGCCATCTGATAGAGTGGGAATGGCTGAAAGGTTTTAGGTAAAGGGGTGCTTTGCAGAAACTCCAATGGCCTTCATTGGAGGACTTGGTCTTTAGTGGAGGATTCTGGACTTCACTGTAGGATGGAACAGTGCAGCCCCCTAGTGCGCCTCAATATCCATTTCTCCACTTGTTGCAAGCACGTGAGTGGACTCCACATGTCCGCCATGTGACTAGTTCTGGCCAATGGCTGTGAGTGGAAGTTAGTGTGTCACTTCTGGGACAGAACATTTAATTGTCAGAGTAAGATCATCCAACACCCCCTTCTCCTTGGAAAACTGATGAAATTCTAAAGAGTGGAGCTTGGGTCATTGAGTAAAGAGGCAATGGAAGTCAACCCCTAGAATCTATGATAACCAGGTAACATAAACCACAGGTAAATTTTGTTTTAAGCCACTGAGATTTTCTAATTGTTTGTCACTGTAGCATAACCTAGCTCACCCTGACTAATACAGATGGCGAGGAGGCAGAACGACAGAAGGAAGGTTAGTTAGGAGTCTATGTTAAGCCTCGAGTAGGAAGAGTCTGAACTAAGATCTAGAAACTGGAATGTGGAGGGAAGGAAATAAAAGGGCAATTTCCAAGGAAAACAAATCAGCAAGTAGGGGAGAAGAGAAAAGGACTTAAAGATGACTCCTGGGATTCAAGCTTGGAAAACTGGAAGATGGTATCTTAAAAGAAAAAGGCAAGTCTAGAGGAAGAGTGGATGTTGGAGAGGCTGGTTTGATATAAGACATGAGTTTAAAGACGTTCTACTTTATACAGTACCATCAAAAGAAACCTTCTTATGCCCCCTCTCCACAGAAGGCAGGAATTGGGGGTTAATAATGGGTAAGCAACAAAGGGTTTCCCTAGTATTTCCCTCATAATAATGTGTGGTGATCATGGACCCAATTATAGGACATAATGATGGGATGGCTTGTACTCAGGGCTCTTGGCTTATAACCCAGTACTCTTCCTACCCCTTAAAACTGCCCCAGTATTGAAGAAATAACACACATCTGGTCTACACAACCAAAGGAGGGGTTACTCAACAATATGGTTAATGTAAGATTGTCTAGACAACTGAATTATGTAACTTGTAAGGAAAATAAAGCAAATGCTTGTCATCTTTTTCCTTCTTATAGTTGAGAATGTTTTACCACATGAAAAATTAGCATTTAGGTTGCCCTAAGCTTTATTCTGTAACCAAAAACTACCACTTCTCTCCAAGAACTGATAGGAGCCCTATATTTTCTCAACTTGTGGACCAAAATCTCAGGAATTGAAAACTCCACTCTCAACCTTAAATATGAACTCCTCAATCAGACTCTTTGATAAAATTTTATGAAATTATTTAGTTTTCCTAGTTAAAGTTCAACTGCAAAATAAGGGCTTTCTATTTGACCAGAAGAAGAAAATAAATAATATTAAAGTGGAGGTCCTTTCTTTCCCAGCAGTATGTTTTTTTCATTTTCCAATTTTCGAAATGACCGTCTTTCTTTCGTAAGCTCAGAAGCTACAGCTATTTTACTAATTATACTAAAAGTCCTAGAAAATGTCAAGAAAATTGAGTAATACAATAAAACAGCCTTACCATGTATTTAAGACCTTTTATCTTTAACAGTTTCTTTTTAAATCTCTAGACCATCTAACGTGTGCACTGAATTTCCATTTACGTAAAAATAAATTAATAATGGTATATATTAAGAAATTATACTGAAAAAGAAGTTCATAATGTATCTTTCAGCTTTATAATTAGTTCTGTAATCTTTAATCAGATGATTTAAATCTAATATAGTTAAATTACAGACTAAGTTATTTCTATTTCCAACAGGAATCATTATACCTTTGGAAGTCCACAGAGCGTTAATGAGTTTTAGAGAAATGACGATATTTCTTATTCACTTTATTCCCAGCAGTTAGCACAATACCTGGCATATGGTCCTTGCTAAATAAACAATCGCTGAATAAATAAATGAATATGTAATCATGAGTAAGTGATTGGCAAAAGCACGTTCATTTGTCATTGCTCCCCCCCGCCCCACTCAGGGGCTGAATGATACTCACTTCTGTGTCTCAACTCAGAGCACTGATTCATTTTCTTCTATCAGTTGGGTGCCCATTCTGACTGGATCGATCCTTTGCCTTACAGTTCATTAAACAGAAATGTGCCTGCTTCTAGGGAACATATGATTAAGGACAAGGACGACTGACCTAAGAATCAGAAGATATAGGGTCAGGTCCTGCCACTCCTGTGACTCTTTCTGTGTAAAGAGATGTGTAAAGGAGATCATTAAACCTACTACAAACTAGGCTCTGTGCTAGGCACTTCATAGGCATTATAGGCTTTAACTCATGAAACTCCAAAAGGTAAAGGATTTATTCACATTTCACACATAAAACAAAAACTGACCTTCAGAAAAATTAATGATCTTGACCTAAAGTCACAAGTCTAAGAGGCAGGATTGTAAAATAGCTCTATCTGACTCCAAAATCTATCACCAGTAGCAATGCTAATGATATAGACAAGAGTTTTGCCAACTCTGAACACCATACACATAAGAACTAACATCATAATCTGTCAGTCTCCTATATTTCTATCGTTGCCTTCATAGATACTTCTTGTCTGACGGCAACGAAAACCACTTAATATATCGGTGGAGTCCTTCATTTGCCTGATTTCTGTGGTAGGCTCTGGCCAGGCCTGCTGTGTTCAACCCCTTCTTGGTCTATTTAGATCAGACCTGACTGTCTGAGCATGTTCATATGTTGCTCATCATTTCATAGGTGCTAAGTTACTGTTCAGGAGTGATACCTGCTCATGGTTTTATAAATTTGGGTCAATCAATAGCAAGATGGTGCTGGTGACACAGTACCCTGCACTCAGATATTCAGTCCAGTGATCTAGCTTTCTAACAGCAATTTTATATCCATAAAAGCTAAGTATGCTGGAGTTTCAGGGTCTTTGGCTGAGGATTAAAGAGGCTTTGTCAGCTCCTACTCAGGGCTTCTCATGACCTGGCAGGACCTCCTCTTGACTTGGCCACCAAGTCAAATGTGTCTTCCTTGCGGAACTGGAGATTTGGGAAGTTGTGCTTACCTTACACCCCACCCCTGGGCTGATACCGCATGATCCACTTGGCTGACAACCCATCATTTGTGCTTATTGGAGAGAACTACGAGATGTAAAAGATCTGGCTGTCAGAGTTCTCATTTGGGTCAAGTTTCCAACCCATCCTCTGCAGGCAACTTCAGCTCCGGAGAGGCAGAAAGAAATGACTAAGAAGAAAGCCCAGCTCTGTCACTCAAATTTCTGCCTGTTTCTTCATCCGCAAGATGGTCATGAGATAAGATCTACATCTAAGGGATGTTAAGAGGAATAAAAGTATATTATTTCTAAGCACTTGAAATAATACTTGACATGTAGTAAAGCTGTATGAGTCTTTAAGGTTTTTAAATTCTGACATAGTTTACTAATGACTGTTTTTTTTTTTTACATACATGTGTCATTAGAGAAGACACAGGTTCACGGATGAAGGGTACTCAACTCACTGAAAAGCATTTCATTGATTTGAACTCCACCAAGGCCAAGTTAGTTGACAATTTCATCAGGGTTTGGCAGAAGCTTGTGTACAGCCTACTGCAAAGAAATTACCTGTGCAAAATACGAGCTTGAACAAGTGAGCAGGAAACCTGTCTTAACAAACCCAAATGAAACAATTTTTTAAAGTACTGTGAGCAAAAGAAAGTCCTACTTACTTCCTGTATTAACCAACATCCTAGATTCCCTCTCAAGTGTCCTTGATACTGATGGCCCCAGTGCCCTGGAAGGCTTGCGCTGGCAGGGCTCCACTCTCTGTGTGGCCCTTGGGCATCCACTCACCCCACAGCTGAGTGGTATGCTTACCAAGGGTCAGTTGCATTGTTCCCGGTTGTTATTTTAATTACATGGCCTTCCATTCTGTAAATGGATGAAATACAAATATAACAAGAAAAAATTGTTTCTGTAAAAACTAGGTTGACTGCTTTGGGATAACTCAATAAAGGTGTTTTCTAAGCAACAACTGCAGCTACTCTAAAAGACTGAAAAATCTGGAAGCTTGCTATACTCAGATAATGCCCTATTGCTTCATGACTAAGAACTCCAATCAGTGGGCCCATGTTAAAAAAAAAAAAAAAAAAAAAAAAAGAAGAAGAAGCAGCATTATCCTTACATCCAAGCATTGTCAAATAAATCTCCCACTACTATCTCTCAACTGAAAATAAAATGTATCTATATTTAAATTGTCCCCTTAACTGACTCTTCCAATTAACTGACCAATCCAAATTGGAGCAGATAGGAGAGTTTCTACCATAATTATATGAGAATAGTTACTCTTTTTTTTTTTTTTTTTTTTTTTTTTGAGGTACTTGGGCCTCCCACCGTTGTGGCCTCTCCCGCCGCAGAGCACAGGCTCCAGACGTGCAGGCCCAGCGGCCATGGCCCACGGGCCCAGCCGCTCCGCGGCACGTGGGACCCTCCCGGACCAGGGCACGAACCCGCGCCCCCTGCACCGGCAGGCGGACTCCCAACTACTGCGCCACCAGGGAAGCCCTGTGAATAGTTACTCTTGATAACAACTTCGAGGCATGTGGGAATCTTAGTTCCCTGACCAGGGATTGAACCAATACCCCTTGCGGTGGAAGCGAGGAGTCTTAACCACTGGACCACCAGGGAACTCCCTTATTTTTCCTTTAAGACAGAGTTATTGTCATTACTTTAAAATAGGAGCAGAATGGGGGTTCTAAGATATGGGTCAAGTCTA